>NW_027423774.1:16557500-18957500 GCF_013202065.1 Cotesia typhae | reverse complement strand
ATTACACTTACTCATTAAATATATTTCGTGATATTACACTCAGATGATTCCTTCTACGAATAACACGATAGTATTTAATTCGTAGCACTTGCACGTGTTTTATCAATTATCTATATTAATATTATATTTTATTACTTTTCACTGAGTATAAATATTACGTTTAATCGCACAATTTTATAATTTATAATTCTATTATTAAACTCTGGGTTTACAAGTTAAAGTTAAACTTTCATTTTTGTAAAATATATTTCTTTTGTAATTATTATAGACTTCACTTGTTTTGATCTCAACATTTCAGTAGAAAAAAAAACAATAACTTGATAATATTCGTAAAGATTTAAATATAATAAAATAAAATAAAAAAAAATAAAAAATAAAAAATAAAAAACAGTTGATAATTAGCTTTCTTCATTTTTTTCATTCCACCGGTAAAGTATTGCACTAAATTATTTGCAGTGTTTCTTCAGTTGATCATCTTTGGCATTTAAATTTTCTTTCCATCAACTTTTGTTGTTGTTTTTCATTATTATTATTATAGATCAAGTTACAATCACTTGAATTGTGTAGCACTGATTCAATATGTTTTAAAGATTGAATATTATTGCTTAGTAGAAGAACGTAGATCTATATATCACTTTTTAAAACCTTTGTTACTTAATTTCTTGATTTATCAAAAAATCTTGATTGCACTTTTTACTTAACTTAATTTTAATCTTGAGTATTAAAATAGCAAGCTTAGTTTAAAGATTAAACATTAGCCACTGATGGAATAATATCCATGTAAATTTCAATTCCACGTAGAAAAACATCTTTGTTCAAATACTCATTATGATCATGAAGTAATATCGGAGTATTGTTCATAGGTGAGAAGCCAATAGCGGGTAATCCAATCTGTTGAATAATTGTTTGTATAATTTATGAATTAATATTATTGCTTTATAGATTTAAAAAAAAAAAAAAAAAAAAAAAAAAAACTCACCCCGCGTACATAACGGCTATCAGTTCCGCCTGGGAAAATTCCGATTTGTATTTTCATCCCACGTTTATCAATTGCACTCTTGAACGCCAGCCAAAAAGGATTATTATCATCCAATTTAGTACTTTCAATTTTAAGATTTTTCTGTTCATACTCGACGAAAACTCCTTCACCGGCTTCACGACACCAGCTGAGAATGGTCTGCTCAAATTCTGCATGATCGACAGTCGGTGGGATCCGAACATCAAATACTGCAGTCAACTGCTCCGGAATCACATTTGCTTGAACACCACCCTGTAAGTTAAAATAAAAATTAATAAAAATTTCTTTTTACTCTTAAACAAATAAATTTAATTTAATAAAAAAAAATTGAAAGTAAAATTTAATTTCTTCATACTTACAGCTTAGATATCCTGAGTAAGACATAAGCCAAAAAATAGTTTATTATTTAAGTAATATTAAAATAAATTGAGAGATTAATAAATTAAATGTATTAATTATACTCACTGAAAGCTTGGTGAGATTGACCGACATGACATCTCCAGGCATGTAATTGCCAGTATCAAGTTTAGCTTTCTGATCAGCCCTGAGATCCATGAACCGATCAATAATGATACGGAGCTTTTCACCAGCAGTGTTGGGCAGCAACAAAGATCCATGACCTGGGTGACCCGGACAAGTGACTTTGATATGCCAAATGGCTCTCTCGCCGTTGAACATGTAGAAAGTCTCTTCAGGTGACGCGACGCCTTCATCCAAAGCGAAGCCAACGTTCAAAGCTTTGAAGTCAGCAGTGTTGACAAAAGCTTCCATACCAAGAACCCCACCAATCTCCTCATCGGGGACAAAAGACATGTGGATTGTACGCTTGAAGCGCAACCCATTCATCTTCATGCGTCTTATAGCTTCGATGTACTGGATACCAACACACTTCATGTCCTGAGAGCCACGAGCGTAAATGTTCCCTTTGTCGTCTATCTCTGCGCTGAATGGCGGATAAGTCCATTTATCCTGAAATTTTTAATTTATCAGATAAATTTTGTATTATAATTTAGGTGAATAATTTTAGGGTATGTTAAAAAGTACCTACAGCGAAAACAGGAACTACGTCCATGTGACTGTTGAGCAACACCGCGGGTACTGCTGGGTCAGTACCTACCCAGGTGATGACAACAATCGGTTTTCCTTTGTAATGCTCGTAGACTTTGATAGGCAAGTCCAAGCTTTGTGCTTGACGACGTAGAAACTCAACACAATCATCTGGAAAATTTTTAAAATATGGTTAGATGTAAAATAAATTAATTCAAGCATCGCGTTGGTATTTGCTTTCAAAAGTAGGACATTATATAAATCTTCAAGTATTTAAAAGATTGGATTGTGGTTAATTAATGACAGTATGATTAATTAACAATACCAAGATAAATAAAATAAATTTTAATAATTTACAGCTTTTATATAACACAAAATATGAAAAAAAAAAACAACGCTTAGTTAATTCCACGTAGTAACACCGCTAGAGCAAAGTCGAATTTTGCACTAAAATAGTTATCTTATCACCACCTAAATCTCCTATCACAGGACTTTATCTTTATGACACTTAATACTGATAGAAAAATTGCAAAATTTAACTCTAATATCTATAAATACTCTTTAAACAACGTTAGCGTCTTCCAAAAAGTTCCCATACGACTCGACATCTTTGTCACCCAACACACAAACATTTAACAAATAAATGGATTTAAAAATGAAAAAACTCTCGAAAACTAATAACAAAACTTATAATACTTTTTAAAAACAATTAATAAATAATTTTTGATAAACAATTATTATTAAATAGAAGATTAACTAAAGAAAGCCAGGGCGGGGCAGCGACAATGGCTGGATGATAGCGTCTCTGACGCGACGTGCGTCCACTCTCGCGTCATTTATTTTCACAAAATAAAACTAGTGAATAAAAAAAAATTTATGTCAGTAATAATGTTATTAAATAAATAAAAATCACTTTCAGAATATCACCATAATTAATAATAAATTCAATAAAGTTTAACTAAAAGACGCGTCACTATGGAGAGACTCACACGGCGTTACTTACATCCCAGACGCTCTTATAATTTAGTTAACAATTAATTTACCTATTTAAATAAATGAAAAAAAAAATGTCATTATTGTTGTTAGTGGACTGAAGAGTGTAGTTAAAAAAATAAACAAACTTACCGTAATTAACATTTGGCTGAACAGTAGGAATCCGCAGATACTCGCGGAAATTCTCTACAGCTGTTTCGTCCAGCTGAGTCCGAGACGGCGAGGACATCACGATATATGGTGTGCTTATGCTATGGCGCTTGCGTATGTATGTGTTGTATACTGTGTACACTTTTGAAATGCGCGTGCAATCTACAATCTTATACTTAGTATTAGCCTCAAACTCAAACTTGGTGATTATTGTATGTGCGTCGGTGTCGTCTGATGTGTAAGTAAGACCTGATGAGAGAATCTGAGTGGTTGCTACCCTGGACTGCACTGCTTGTTGCTTGTTACTCGTAACCTGTCACTTTCTTATTAACTATACTACTGTATATTGAGGTATACTTATATAGTTTGATATGGAAGTATTGCAAGTAAAGTGTTGCTACTCTTCTCTTTTCTTACTTAGCTTCTCGGTATTCCGTGTGTAATTGTAATAGTGCAGCAATGAATTTCTCGTGTGTTGTGACCAAGTGAGCGAGATCTTTTGTATTTTGTTCAGTCAGGAAGGCTAACTTTATACTCGTTACCCAATCAAATCATTCAATTCAATTTCAAGTACGCGCATGAGCTAAATTTATTTATACGAACCGTTTTTTTTTTTTTTTGTTTTATTTATTTGTTTAAATTTCTCGCTGAGTTATTGGTAATTACAATTAATTTTTTATCATTGTTATGAAAATTAATTCAGCAGATATTTGATAATTTTAATAACACTGAAGTAAGCCGTCAGCTGTTAATTACAAAAATTTTTTTAATAAATTAATTACAATAAAAAAATGCTTCTGAAAATTTTTATTAATTTTCCCGTGTGAAACTTTTTAATTAAAAATTTTTTTATAGTAATTTAATTGCTGTAAGATTCTAAAAAAATTTTTAATAAATTATGGCAAAAAAAAATTGACATGGAGAAATTTAAAATTCAATTTTTTATTTTTAAATAATTTTTTAGAATAAATTTACTGATTAAAAAAGTAATAAAGCAACTGCTAACTTTAATGTCATATAATTGTTGAGTAATTTATGAAGAAAAAAATTTTTCTGTGTTAATAGATCGATCATTTAATTTCCGTTTATTTTCATTGCAGCTTTATTTCAATTGGTTGATTAAATAAATTGAAAAATGACGTGCAATAAAAAATATAAGTGAAGATTGAAATTATTATTTCATTATATTTTTATAAATTGTCATCAGTTTTAAAGTAAAAATATTTTTTTATCATGACACTTGATAATTTTTTTATTTTTCTTGAAAAATAAACGAAACCTTGAAAATTATTTATAAAAAATTATATTTATAATTTTTTCGAGATTATTTTTTTTTTTAATTTTTTTTGCTGTAATTTATTTTAAAAAAAAATTTTTTTAATAAATTTGCTCTAGATTTTATTAAAATTTAAAAGATTAAAGATATCTTAAAGGTCATTGAAATGTTATTAATATTTACTTAAAAATATGCGATATTAAAATTAAGAGAAAATATTTGATTAATTTTATTCGTAAAATGTATTTCGATTTATTAAATTTCATATAATAATATGTATGCCTAAATAATGAGCTTTTTACACATTATATGTAATATAGCGTTATATTATAGAATAACTCGTTTATATTAATTATAATTAATTAATTAGATTTATTTTTTTTTAAATTGTATTAATTAAATCATTTATACAATATAACACATACTTAAAATCGTAATATTTTCTAAAATCTAGGCACGTACATATGTAACGGCAAATTTAAAATAAAAAATTGTTTGTTATTTATATACCACTTTTAATTTTAACTAGTTTTTATTTATAATATTTATAATTATTTATTATATTTATTCACTTATTAATTATTTACAACACCGAAACATCTGTTTTATTATTTTATCTTAACACCTTGTATTTTAGATATAATTTTTATAATATTAATATTAATATTAATAATAGTATAATTATAATAATGTTAATATCATTACAGGGGAACAAATTATAAAATATAATAGTAACAAATTAATAAAAAAAATATATTATAATGAGAAAGTGTAAAAAAATGTTAATTTTGTATTGTTAATTATTCACGCATGGTATTTTTTTTTTGTTATTATTCTTTTGTTCAAATTGCTCTTTTATAAAATCATTAATACTTGTATTTATATGTATCTATTTTAAAATACATGCGACTTTTACTTTTTTTTTTTTTTTATAAGAATAATTACAATAGTATTTACAGAATTAAAATTACCAATTTACATAATTCTTATCACTTGACGTTCTTATTGATGATAAAAAAATCGTCTGTTAAATTTCCTTTTTTCTTTCTTTATAATTATAATAATAATAAATTGAAAAAAAAAAATTTAATTTAAACAAATACGAGAATTGTCAAAAATATATGTTTGCGTACAAAAAATATTTGACTTTTTTTTGCGTTGTATATTTCCAGAGCGATTCAATTTTATTTATACTAAATGTAACACATGGACAATTTTATTAATTAAATAGCTTCAACTTTTAATTATTTTGGTCTTGAGCGTTGATGATAACCGGTAGATAAATCGTTTAGTTTTGCAGCTAGTTTAAGTTCACATAAAGTTTAAGCGATAAATTAACTATCATGCAGAAGCTTTTACGGGATATTACACTACAGCTTGTTTGTTAGTTGTCTTCAATATTTTTTTTTTTTTTTTTAAATATAATTATTACACGCTAATCAGCATTAAAAAAATTAAAAAAATAATATGCATTAATTATTATTAAAATAAAGTGTATCAACAAAGTATCTCTTGATAATGCTTGAAGAGAAGGTGAAAAATTGCACCGCGGGCCTATTAATTATTAATCTGAATAGAATAAAAAGAGTCATGAGTTTATAATATTACAAGTGTATTATTTTAATTAAATATTTTATATTTTGTGATGCGAAAATCTATTTTTTCGGAATATTAATTATTATTTACAATAGTATTATGAAAAGATTGCTGAAATAAACATTTTATTTTTAATATATTTATAATTTATAATTATTTTTTCTTTATACTAATTACAATAAAAATTATGGTATTTAGAAAAAACAATTATTTAATTCTCAGCAGTCTTCTCATTTCACCGGGTAATTATATTCACGTTAAATTCCTTAACATATATTAATTATAATAATTAATTTTAAATTTAAAGTTATATTTCCTACTATCAATATTTTCTATGTTAATTTTTTTTTTGATAAACTGACATCGAGCAATGTACATTTGTTGTACCTAAATATGTATCAAGTGACCTGTGAGTCGTTGTAATATTGGTGTATTTAATACGCGATTACTTTAATTAAATAATATAAAGACTTTGTATGTCATTGATAATTAAACAGCTTGAACAAATTAAACTGAACATTAATTAAAATAAAAAAAAAAAATACAAGTGGATTATAGCCATTACCGATAATTAATTCTATGAAAATAAAAAAAAATAAAGATAATTATAATTGATTAAATTTATAAATTTATACATTTAACTATTGTAATACAGAGCAATATTTTAATACTCTTATTAAATTATTAAACCGTTAAATCCGAACATTAATATTATCTTAAATAATATTTTTAAATATATAATATTTACACATGTACATTTTAATTATATACTATAAAGCTTTTTGTTGTGTAATTATTTGCGCTACTGTAATGTACTGTAATAATACAACCATTATATGGGATTTAAATGTATGGCTAATAGGATATGAATATTATCTGTTGTCTAACTTTCAACTATTGTATTGTGCATTAATATTAATTAATAATTAATATAATATATATAATTCACTGCCGATTATTTTTCATACAGCCCTAGTAAAAGTTTTATTTTAATTATCATGTGATGTTAGAAATTTTTGGACGCTTGTTCATGTTAATAGCAATACCTATATTTATTTGATATTTATTTTATTTTTTTTCTGTTTATTTAAATTATTAAACATTACCCCAACTATCGCAGTTTGCTTTTTTTATTTTTGTTCGATTTAAGTTTGTACTCGTACAAGTGACTTGAGTCTTATGTACGTTTGGAATTTTTCATTTATTCAATTATTTTTTTTTTTTTATTTTTATCATAGTTTCATATATTTTACCATTTTTTTTTTTTTTTTTATTTACTAGCGCTTTTATGTAACAGAAATAAAGTCTCTGTTTACCATTCAATGATATTCGAATAAAAAATAAAATATAAATTGTAAATTAATAACTAATAATTATTAAATAATTACAATTAATACTTTAATTATAATAGTTTTATTCTTTCTTTCTATAGTTATTTTTTAATGATTATTTAATAATCGTAAAATTCTACCGAAGCGGGCAAGAATACACGCGACTCAATAATAATAATAATAATAATGCATAAAAATGTTAAACATTAATAAAAAAAAAAGAAAAAAATAAACATTTGATTTTAGATTTCAAAAATAATTCAACATGTATTTATTAATAATTATCAATTAATTAATTAATTAATTGTTTAGCGAAAATTTTACAGTGAAATATAAAATATAGACAACTCTGAGAATAATTTTTACACTGCTAGCATATTTATTATAAATTAACAATTATTTTTTTTTTTATACTAATAGGAATAATAACTAACTAGCAGTGCAGCTGATCTAAAAATCCACAGCTACTATTAAATGTATATATATATATATATATATATATATATATATATATATATATATATATATATATATATATATATATATATATATATACTTTTGTTAAAGTATGTATAGTATTACGAAATCTTAAATTTAATTATTTACATACCGAATGACATATGAATGTTATTTTAACATCACTATAATTATTATATATTTATATTAATTAATAATAACATGTATTTATGATTACACATAGTTTAGTCTCAATGAAAGCCTTTTCCAGATTGACCATCACTTATATAAGATTATTCAAATCATCTTATTACCTCAATATTATCAAAATTCATCTGTACATTATGACTTCTGTTGTAACAGATTTTTCTTAATTTTACATTTAATTACTCTTACTCTGGGCACTGCGATTAGATCCAGTATAAAAAAAAAAAAAAAAAATTACGCTTTATCATTTTGATATTATGCAACCATCAATATAATTTTTCTTCTCCAGCGTACCAACTAATATAAAATACTACTCCTCAAACGAACCTTTACTAAAATCTTTCAAATCGAATAAAAACGTCAAATGCATTTTTTAAATTTGAATCTTTTTTTTTTTTTTTTTTTTTTTTTTTTTTTTTTTTTTAAAAAAGAAAAATAGATTCGATTAAAAACTTAGGCCGTTTTTTAAACGCCAGTTATATTAAATATTCTTTTAGTCAATCAAATAATCAAGGGTCGAAATAAATTCTTTATTCAATCATTTAGTTAGAAGTTATGTCCTGGGTGCTGGAGGAGGATGACTGTAATAAGGCTTCTGGGGCGGTGGTGTCGGGGTGAAGCCGGGCGGTGGTGGTACAGGCGTCGGCGTCGAAACGGGAAAACGTGGCGTAGTTGCGGGTGGACTAGTCGCTGGGATAAATTGTGGAGGGTACGGATTCGCACCGGGCGGTGCTTGCGGCACGAGAAATTGTGGAGGTACCGTCTTACCCACTGTTGAGAGAGTTGACGTCGGTGCTGGCACTGGATAAATCCCTGGCGGTGGTAGTGGCGGTGGAATAGGCTGCGGTACAGCCATAACATACGGTCCAGGCATTCCTGGTTTTACTTGAAATTGCGGATAATGTATGGCCGCCGATCCTGGTGGTGGTATGTAAGTTTGTGGGGGTAATTGCGATGAAGTATACGGAGTCGGTCCTACAGTCATCGGAATTTGATTTGGCATTGCTTCTTTACGTGCTTTTAAAATAGCCTCTGCAGTTAATCCTGTTAAAATAAAATTTTAGAAATTTTATTAAAAAAATTAATTAAATTAAATTGTATCTCCGTTTAAATATTCTAATAAAATTAATATTTCAGAATAGTTACCTTGTTTTCGAGCCCTTTCTTCTTCATCATCGCTTAAAAATAGTCCAAATTCGCGTTTCAATCTTTCAGTGAGATTTTCTCGTTGTCGTTCGACAAGCGTAGGTGCTGCTGACCATCCAATGACACCTTCTTCATTGCCTGTAATTTTACTATACATTAGCCTTTATACCAGTCGAGCTTATCCCTAGTACCACTAAAACCCGTCTTATAATAAATTTATAAATCTACAAAAAATAATTAAATAATTACCTTTACGTTCGTCATTTTCCGAATTAGCAAAAAGCGGAAGAGACGTCAAACTCGGAACATCATGGCTGGTTTTTGCATTATCATCATCGGAGCTCAGAGATGATGTTCCGCTGCTTGCGCTGTCTGATCGACCGCGTGGACTTTTATCAGAAGATGCTACGTCACTTGACGGTTCAGGTTCCGGTGGTGTCTCCGTGGACTGTTGTTTTCGTTTTCGATACTCGGAGATCGATAACTAAAAGAAAAAAAAATTATTTTTAATACTTAAAATTCATCAGTTGGTTTTGATAATCTAAACTTTTAGTAACAGATAAGAAAACAGCCAAAAAAAAATCAATAAACTGGGTGAAGGATGAATGGAGATGATAATTATGCTTGATAATTATTAGTAAGAACTTAAGTACGTGCAGCTACTTGAGTATCGGATTATTTACTGGAGGGATGAGTGAGGATTTGAAAAGAAAAATAAACAGCAGTCTACCCTAGGCAGACTTGACTACATTCCTACCGTTCTAACCTTACGCTTGACTGGTGCCGGTGTATCGTGTTTTGGAGATGGGCATCGATTGGGCACTGCTGTCCTCGGATCTTTTAGCCTCCTAATTTCAGGCTGAGGCGGCGGTGGTGGCAGAACTTTTTCTTCAACTTTTGCAGGAACTATTTCTTCTTTAGTCGCTGGGACAATTGGTAAATTCTCTGGGACACTTGGTTCCGACACTATAGCTTCAATATGATTCAACACAGGTGGACTTGTATTTTCTAACAGCGAGTTGAAATTTTCCGACGGTGGGCTCATTTTTTCTAATGCTGGATATAAATTATCTAACGGCGTACTAGAATCATCCACCAATGGATTAATACTTTCCGACGAGTTAATATTTTCCGCAAGAGCACCAAGATTTTTAGGAGATAATTTAATTTCCTTGGTTGATAAATTAACATTTATTGGAGATAAATTTGCTTTATTTGGAGACAAATGTAATGTTTCTTTTGGTGATGGATAAATGTCCTTCGACAATGAATTAATTGGTGGATCCAAGTCTTCCGGAAACGGGTTAATACTTTCTAATGGTGGATTTATATCTTCTGGTGACGGATTAATATTTTCTAAAGGTGGATCTGTATTTTCAGCATTCATAAACGGTGTCGGTTCTTCGTCAATTTTAGATCTTAAAATTTCTCTCAAAGCAGTTGAGAGCTGATTTTTATCATCGCCGTTCTCAGCTATTTCCACAGACTCCATGTCGATTGTTGATTCAATCATCGCGGCTTCATAAACAAGACTTTTCTTCGGAGCTGCGGAAGAATCGAGTTTTTTGCGAATTCTTTCACTCAACGGCGGGATTGACTGAAATATTTTAGGCGGTTCGACAACAGCTGACTCACAATCGATATTCGAAGACACAGAATCAAACATTGACTCCTCAGATGTTGTTGTCGTCGTCGTTGACTCTAACTTAGTAGTCTCAGGAGATTTCAACCGAGTGTCCAAATTTTCAGTAAGAAATACTTGGCCACTTGATTTAAACTCTTGATTATGAGACATTGTCTCAAGTTCTTTAAAAGCTCTTTCCTCCACGGCTCGTTCAAGCTCTTTAAATCGACGTGGTTCTTCCTTGGGCTGCAGATCTTCAATATCACGGTCTTCCGAGTCAGAATCTTCTTTTGAGCTGTCCATTAATCCCTCGATACCATCCATGCTTTTGTAATCTTTATCTGAGCAAGTGTCAACCTTTTCCTTGTAATCGTTGCCGTCATCACCAGTTATCATCTTCATCTGCGCTTCAACGTCGAACTCATCAATAGAAGAAGCATCGTTGGATTTACAGTCTTTTTCTAAATTTTCAAAAGTTTGATTAACAGTCGCTGTTTGACTGTACGTCAATGTCATCTCAACTGAACTTTGTTTGGCCTCAATATCAGACTCCATTGCAATAACCGGTGACTTTGGTTCATCGGTTTCTAGGTCACTTTGGTTAGCGATTTCCATAGAACATTTTTCATCATGCAATGGTGAACTTGACTCTCGTTTGATCGGATACTCTGGAGCGTCAGAAGGCTTAGTGACGTCTAAAGATTCTTGAGATTTAATATCAGGCTTTACTTTGACTTTTGTTAAATTAACAGACGTAAGTATGTCATGATTATCTTCATCTGTTTCCATAAGCTCATCTTTAATATTTATTTTAACCTCAGATTTTATTAAATCGACCTCGTCTTTTACTGAAACGTCTATTTTATCACTCCCTCTGTCGTGCTCTTTGATTTCTGATTCAGATATTTCAGGTTTAGTTTTGATAGCTTCAAATAATTCCGGTTTCTCTGACTCTGAATTGGTATCTTCTTTCATAGTATCAGCTTCATAATCAGTTTTAATTCTTCTCTCCATGGACAGTGGCGAGTGTGGTTGTTCGCAAAAATCATTTTCAGATAAAGTAAGCGCTGAGTTAGTAGGACCGGCTTCAGTGTGTACGGGTGTTGGAGTTGTCGGCGGGGTATAATTGTCCGATGAAATACTTTCACGAGCGATTCGACGTTTTTTTGGCGGCGCTACCATTTCACTGGGCGGACTTTCAGGTCTGCTGTTGGGCGAGTCGCATTCTTCAGAGATGGCTTGTCGTAGCCAACGTTTCTTAGCTGATCCTGATGAGACTGGACAGCCATTGGCATTCTGAGCAACAGCTTGTTTACGTTGTGGAAGCGAATCACAAATTCCCGAAACAGAATTAGCGGCTTGCACAAGAGTAGCCAGACTTTTAGCCGCATAACTTTGTGTCAAGAACTCAGGTGAGGGATCAGTAGGTGAAAGAAAATCAATGGACCTATTTGTCGAAGGAATTACTGGACTTGGCGATGGTACAGACGCAATTGACATGTTTGGTGATATATGAGGCGGTATTTGCACGTGAGTCTGCGGTGTATCCGGAGAGTCTCGCAGCCACTCATTCATCATCGCTTTTTTAGTTTTTGGAAATTTGAATCCCGGTGCGAGAGGTCCAACCGCTGCTGCAACCAAAAGACAAGCCGATGACAACGGCGTCGAGGGAGTTGAACTTTGAGAACTGCTACTCGCTCCACTGTCACAAGTGGGACTTTTACTTGGTGGTGGTTGCTGGAGTGGCGGTGAGCTTGGACCGGGTACGTTTGAATTAGCAAGAGCTAATAAAAGACCCGCTGCTGTTGGTATTGTTTGATTATTAGAATCCTGAGCGATTCCCACGCAATTTTCGTCCTTTGTTGGTGTGTGAAGCCGCGGAGAAAAAGGAGCCTCGCGATTAGGTATACATGAAGAGGGTGGTGATTGCATCATGATACTTTCATCACCAGACGACATGTCTGAGTCGGCTGAGTTTAATCTAGTTCGCCGACTATTTTGAGACTGTGAACTACTTGTTGTTCTTGCCCGACCCTTTCGTCTTTTTCGTCTGAGCGGTCGTTCAATATGCTGTTGCTTTGGCCTGGTGGGAAGGCTGAGAGGCAAATCATCGTTATCACTGTGGGCACCTCCGGACTCTTTTCTCTGAGCGTTTCTTGCTTGTACTTCTTGCTTTCTTTGTTCAGCTTTTTCTAGTCTCTCAAATGCTTTCATAATAGCTTCCATTTTACGTTCCTCCCGGGTCATTTTCTTTTTATCTTTTTTACTGGTTTCTTGTGACGTTGGAGCGGTTTGTGGTGTCGAATGAACCACCTGTTGCATTGGTGGTTGTGATGCTAAAACAAGAGCCTCTTCTTTAGGTAATACTTTAGTCATTGCAGCAGTCACCACTGTCGACGTACTGGTAGTTGTCGTCGTTGTTATCGTAGAAACAGCTACTGCAGTTGCTGTTGCTGTTACAGTTGCTGTAGTTGCTGATGATGATGTTGTTGTTGTTGTCACTATCACTGACGTGGTGGTGGTCATCGTTGTCGTCGCGGTTACCACGGTGGCTGTTGATGATGATGATGATGCTGCTGCTGCTGCTGCTGTCACTGGTACAGTTGTTGTAGTGACAGTTGATGTTGGTACTGGTGTTACAGTATTTGTTATCATTTTTTTAGCGCCAGCTGAGACTGTTGGGGTTGTGGATGTTGAAGACGTAGGAGTCGGTGTTCGATTTGGCGTAGACTGACTTGTAACTGATGGTGTTGAAGAAGTTGTTAAACTAGATACATCATTTTCCTCACTAACAGTATTTCTTCTACCTCGTCTTCTTCGTTCACGCCCATCAACATTCTCCGCAAGAGTACCATTACTACTTCGTCGTGAACTACTGAGCTGTCCAGTAGTCATAGTTATTTGACAAGTACGTGGATTACCACAAGCACATGGAAGAGGCGTACTGCCAGTTAAATTAGTATTAGGTGAAAGTAGCAGATCGTGTTGCTCATGACGAATCGTTATTTCGTTACTTTTTTCAATAGCCGCTATCGTAACAATATACAAGTGTAACGTACCTTTTTCTATACAATGTTTTATTTCAGCATTAGGTTTACAACTCCGCCGTACAAATCTAGCATCGTTACCGTACGTTCTTGTGTCAACACAAACTTCAGTACCTTCACGTGGTAAACGATAGAAAAATACAAAAGGTCCTGGTCGTTGAGCATGCTGCCGTCCTTGAGGATAAGACGACCTGTGTTGCGTACTCAACATGTATTTACCTCTTAACTCAATAATTGGTGTATTAGGTGGAAGGTATACAGTAGCTACTAAAAATCTTAGACTGTTGCTTTGTACATTAATCCGACATTTACCGCTAACGCCAGAGCTCATATTATTCTGTTTTAAATCACTGTGGGTACCATTTACTTTAATGCTAGATATTCTAGCTCTGAGCTCAGGACTATAGTGATTTGTCACAGCCTCTTCATATCTCTCAATCCACTGTCTCAATGGAGCCATATTTGACCCCCAAGCATCTTGAGTTTCATCTTCACCATCTAAACTAATTCTACGCTTTGTTTTTCTTTTTCCCTGACCACGTTTTGCCGTTTCTTTCTTTCTGCCCGCACTTGCTTGTCTTGGAAGCTGCTCTCGTCTTTGACGTTTAGCGACATTATTGTTGTTGTTATTATTATTGTTATTACTATTACTATTGTTGTTGTTGTTGTTGTTGTTGTTGTTGTTATTGTTGTTGTTTAACTTCCTAAGTGTCGAAGGAGGAGGATCGGATTTTCTTCTCGGAACTCGGAGCTGTTGGAGCTGTCGTTTCTTAGCCGGTGGATTATTACTACCGACATCAGTGTCCGCAGAGCTAGTTGATGATGTGTCCGACGATGTATCAGAGTTGAGAAGCTCCTCGCGCTTACGTAATTGAAGCGTACGTGCTCGTTGACGGTCTACACGACGTGGTCGACAAATTTCACAGAGATATTCGTCAGGAATGTTTGATCTGTCGATGCCCATACAATCAACGTGCTGCCAAACGAGACAGCGATCACAGCAAATCATATAGCCATCGTCATGCTCAAAATCACAAATACACCGGGTAACACTGTCTTCGTCGTCACCTTCTCCTTCTGGAGCAGTTTCAGTTTCTTCACCTTCAGGCTCAACTTCACGACCTCCATCACTGCTGATAGCACTCGCTGCGTCATCTGCTGTGTTATTGTTCGTAATAACTGTAAAAAAAAATTTATTTAACATATAATTGATAATAAATAAAATTTATATTCGTCAGAAAAATAATTACCTTGATTGTACATAAATGAATGTTGAAGTGTTGAACCACTCGCACCATTAAGTGGTTGCTGTTGTGGATGTGGTGGTGGCGACACTGGTGGTGGCGTTCGCGGTGGTGGAGCTCCATAATTATGGTCTTGAAGCACAAACTGCAGACACTAAAATTCAACAGGAATTTATTTAAAATCATTTACATGGAGAAGAAAAAAAAAAAAAAAACTTAATAAATATTTATATACTTCATTTGATGTAAAAATTGATTGATAATTTTATAAATACCTCATAAGGTAGCGGCATTCGTCGTACAGGTGAGGTCGGCTGTTCTTGAGATTCTGGTTCCTTTTTCATTTGTATTTCTTGTCCCATTCTGATAATGAAGAATCAATACAAATTATATTAATATTATATTGAACAAGATAATTAATTATTAATTAAAATACTATTTTTATACTTACTTTGTTTCCATCTCTTTATGGGTATCCGGTGAAACTATTGGTAAAATTGTTTTAATCTGTCCACCTTGTGGCCTTATATTTTGTGACTGAGGATACTGTGGTGGCATTATTATTTGTTTTTGCTGAATATTTTGCTGTTGAATTTTCATCGTTTGATTTTTTTGTATCATTATATTAGAAGTATTTAATTGCTGAGGATGAAAATTACGTAGATTTGTTTTTTGTGAGAGCGCATTCCCAACAGGGACTGAAGTATTGTTAGCCGTTTGAGCTTTCAGTGAATTCATATTAGTATTCAGAGAAGTTTTAATACCACCAACTTTTTGGGCATTATTTCGCTGTTGCTGATGATGTTGCTGCTGCTGCTGCTGCTGCTGTTGTTGTTTTTGATGCTGGTGCTGCTGATGTGTTGTAACTTTTTGGACAGGCATTGTTTTTATACAACCCGGTTGCTTTTGGGAAGTCATTTGATTAACAACAATATGTTGCTGAGGTGATTGCTGCTGTTGAATTATTTTAACCGGCTGAGCGTTGACAGTACGATTCAGCGAGACTCCAACTTGTTGAGGATTTGTTTTTACCTGACTCACAGCATTAGCTTTTTGACCCACAGTTTTAATCATATTGCCAGTGTGTTGTGAATTAATGGAAGAATTTTTCATAGGGCCAACCTTGAAAAGCATTTGCGGCTGGGATTGTACTTTAGCATTGACAACCAATGGATTCTTTTGATTTATCGGAATACTTGTTAGAGTGGCATTCTGTTGAATGACATTTAATTTTTGTTGTGAATTAGAATTAGCTGACACTCGTGCTGTCTGTAAAGTAAGCGACTGCTGCTGTTGCTTAGAAACCGCTTGTCCTTGAATAGATTGTGGAATCATTTGTTGGACATGTACCGTATGATGTACATTAACTTGAGACTGCGATATAAGTTGAGCCTTACTTAACGCAACAGCAGAATTAGCCTGAATTTTCGAGACATTTGGAATACTACTACTTTTAACAATATTACTAACATTTGTAAATTGTGAATTTTTCGGTGAGTTATTTAATACCAAAGCTGTTTGAGATTTTTGTAGTGATGTAATTTGAGATTTAGGCTGTTGCTGCTGCTGAGAATTCTGAAAATGTACAGCATTATTTTGTGGCTGATTTTGTGGCACAGAACTTGTTTTTTGTATTCCGGCAATAGATACTTTTTGTACATTTTGGACGTTATTAGCCCCAGTAGAAGCAACTTGTTGCCGTTGAACAGCTAAAGTTTTTGGAAAGACTCCAGCAACCTTTTGTAGCGCTTGAGTTTGATCTATTGGCTGCTGTACAACTGGTACTTTATGATTAGCATTAACTCGTGAATTTATAACAGTTTGATTAGATGACTGATTTTGTTGAATTTTCTGTTGATTATTTTGATGTAATCGTTGAATACTTGAATTAGTGATAACTTGTGTCATCGTCACCGGAGTGATGGCAACATTCGTCGAGAGTGTTTGGGCTTTAGAGACAGCTTGTACTCGGGGTGTAAAATTTTTTGTAACCATTCCTTGATTATTTATACTTGTAATAGTCTTCACTTTATGAACATTGCTATTAGGAGCAGTAGCACTTGGAGATTTATTCCGTAACCTCTGGATGTTAGACATAGTACTAGTCGAGGTTATTGTTTTAACACCTGCAGCTGTACTAACTACCTTCTGTGATGCTGTACTTTGAATAATCCCCGATGAATGCTGATGTTGCTGCTGTTTATTCGGTATAACTTCATACGTGAGTTGAACTTTGCCGGTAAGATTTGAGTTAGCAGTGCTGTTAATCACGGGCTTGGACGTCAGTGGATTTACTGGGGCTGTATTATTTCCTGCTGAAGTGCAGGAAATCAAGGTCCCGGTAGTACTGGACGGTACCTGCTGCTGAGTCAGTATCAAAGGTGCTGCAATTATTTTAGAATCTACAGAAGTTTGAGCAGGTACGCTAATTTTTTGATCTTTTATCGCTTTAGCTGGGTAAACAATCGTTCCAGGTTTAGCAACTGCAGCAATAACACCACCAACATTGGTAATAGTTGTTGTCACATTACTCTTGCTAGCATTTTGTTGAAATTTCATCTGATTACTCGGATAAACTATAGCCGGCTTGGTCACCACCATAGCAGTTGATTTTTCAGGATTTTCTAATTCTTTAGAATTAACAGTTGCTGTTGTTGTTGTTGCCGTCGCTGTACCCAACTGCAAGACAATACTCATTGGTTCGGTTGTTTTTTCTTGGATTGTAACCGAAGCGATTTCTCTGACACTCGAGGTGGTTTCCTCGAGGGTCTCGCCAGAACCTAATTGCAGAACAAAACTCATGGTGGCTTCAGAGGTGCCATTGTTGTCGCCAGACGCAACTTTCTCCACACTACTATTTCCCAGTGACGATCCGGGACCCGGGGACTGCTCCTCCTCGGACCCACTTGCCCCAGCTGCGCCACCGGATAACTTTATTACCGACGGAGTCGACGTTTTGATAAATTTTATATTTACCGTCGAAAATTAAATACGACGGAATAAATGTTTTTAATTATTATTATTACTGGTAGATTTTTTTTTACTATCGGCAGCCAATCGCTGAGCGATGATGCACAGACTCCGAGTTTAAGCTATTTGAGAATACTCGACCAGGAACTGGAACAAAAAGAAAAAAAAATTAGAATATATATATATATATATATATATTAACTTATTTATAGTATATCATTAACGCCTGGACAGTTTAATTATTAAATCATCTATAACTGTGACAAAGTACCAAGCTGCATTATTATTAGATAGTATGTACTTATAGACTATAAAAGGAAAGATATTAAATCAATTGGGTTAAAATAATTGAGGGAGAGACTTGGAAAACCAGCATATAAATTGAAACAAAAATTTAAAAAAAAAAAAAAAAAAAAAAAAAAAAAAAAACTGTTGCTGCATCGCGAAATACTTTCTATTCGTTAAATATCTCTCAGTTGTTGAGCCAAGTGATTGGATCTCTCGGCTTTCGTAGTTTTAAATCCTTTAAAATAATAAATAGCCATGAGAGTACTGCGGACATTATACATTTAACGTTTAGACGTGACATTAGCAGTAACAGCGGCGAATTACTTTCACGATTAGAGAACTGCATCATACTCAATAGCGGTAGCAGTAGTCAATACACCGTCAAGTTGTTCCTGAATTAATGACCCGATTGTATCAAGATTTCCAAGAAGAGAGAAAGAAAAAAGGTGTACAAAAAATAAGACGGATGTGCTCTAACACATTCGTCTTTCTTACAATCATTTTATTCGGTAGTGTAAAACTACGCCCGATCGCTCGGGTCTTCATAAAATTTGCTAGCCTTGAGATAAATTTAAATGTAGAATACCAGAAGTTTCGATCCTCTTTTAGAACGGTTCAACCGACTTTAGAACCAGCTTCTATTTACAATAAAAAAACATCCGGATTTTTTTAATAATTATTTATACATTATTGTTATTATTATTATTAATAATATTAATACATCAAGATATTTTAAAAATCTCATTGCTAATGTGATCAACAGATAATTATTGTAATTGTTAAGACCTTGGGTTTAATAATTCAAATTATTCATTTGAAATTCGCACTACGTGACGTTTTGAGATTTATAAACTGTAATAATAATAATAATAATAATAATAATAATAATAATAATCAGTATGTGTGTATATATTTATATAAAGCAAAATTTAAATCAATCTAGATAGAGAAATGAGACTGAAAATGAATCAACAACTTGGTAAGTATAAATATTCAGCGTAAGTATATACATATATTAGCATCAACCTGGTGCAATTGTAAACGTAATTTATAGTAGTATGAAAAATTAAATACTAATTTAAAACGTAATAAATATTACAATTAATATTATTATTATATTTTTTATCGAAATAAATATTAAAAAAAATATTGTACGATAAAATATCAACACAACATTTTTCTACTCTTTCAACTGTACATCTATACCCTATTTTAGCTTGCATTGTGTACAACCGAGGCAAAGCAAACCAATGTATAAATGTTTTTTTTTTTATATTTATACCGACGACGATAGTCAACAGAGTTCAGTTGGCAGCAATGGAATCTGCAGCGACCTACTTGGCGTACCTCGACCCTTGCATTGATTTGAAAAGTACGAGCCGAAATAATTCGCCAACTTGCTTACATTACTCTCATTTATTTTTTCATTTCATCTAGCTTGCTTTCTCTTGTCATTTGTTTACTCTGGCTCTTTTTTGCCCTGCAATTTAAAGCACTGAATTATTATTATCCATTGAATTCACTTAAATTATATAATAATTTAATTTTTTAATTAAAAAAAAAAAATAAATAAATAAAAATGGGGATGTTCCTTTCATTGCGAACAGAGTCGAGGTAAACACGAAAGAAGAAGAAGAAGATGATGAGATTGAAAAGAGGCCATGAAAAGTAATTGCTGAAAGAACCAAGTGAAATATGTGAGCTCCCGTCAATAACCGGTATTTACCATTATATTCTCCTGTTTATTTTTTTTTCAACATTTGAACCTCACAAAAGCAGAGAAGAAGAAACACAAACCGGATAAAAAAAAGTTTAAAGAGTTTAGATCAAAGAAGAAATAAGAGTAGATGCATCTGAAAATATACAGTGATACTGTGAAGTAATCTAACCATCCATATATCAATGCATCCTTGTATTTTCTTTATGAAACATGTATATGTCGGATGAAATAGCCGTAACATTGGGTGATAAATGCGATTTCATCGTTATACTGCGCCAGCAATTGACATCATGACCTAACGAAGCTAAGCCTACTTTATAGTCCGTCTGATCATTATTGTTAGGCTTCATAGTCCTACGAGCCAGTGGCTATTGTCTCGTGATTTAAATATTCAATGATTTCTTTGTTGTTGGCCATTCATAGGAGGCAATTATTTGTTACTACCATGAAGAAATAGACTAATAATAACCTTTACGACACTAATACAATTAACAGTAAAATTGTCCTTAGTTATATGTCATATATTTAGCAATCCAGG
Source organism: Cotesia typhae (assembly GCF_013202065.1). NCBI lineage: Eukaryota > Metazoa > Arthropoda > Insecta > Hymenoptera > Braconidae > Cotesia > Cotesia typhae. The sequence goes on along the minus strand of NW_027423774.1, from coordinate 18,936,849 downwards.
TGAAAGATGGTAAATATTTAAAATGACTTTTAAAAACAAAGTCAACGGTGATTTTCGAAGGAGAGAGGAGGAATGGCAACAACGCTGGGCCATTGTGTGAGAGCTCAGCATTTCATCCAAGGTTACCCAGTCGTGGGCATATTGGGCGCTCCACTCCTGAGAAGAAGACGAAGTAAGTACATACAATAATAACAATAATATTAATAATAATAGCAATAGCAATAGCAATAATAATAACAGTACTGGTACAAAAAGACGGCAAATGTCCATGAACAATCTCAAGCAACGTTCAACAAACTCTACGCCACTGAGGAGTACGCTGTTGATTTGCACGAGTAGAGTATGTTTTTTAACGAATGTATACGTCTAGTTGGATAGTGTACACAATTGTAGCCATAATAGCTTCTCCTACTCCTTTTTAACTTCATCTACCTCTTATTTTCTTTCTTCGTCTGCTTCTCATGATCCTACTCTTCGTTTTACTGATAGACACTAGAAAAATGGCATTACACATCCCCACTGCATAACCAATTCTAACTTCAACCTAAACTTAAACTCTTGGGTGGATAAAATATAAACTAAATTTTAAAATATTCTCTCTGTAAGTTTGTAATACTCGAGAGATTTAATAAAAAAAATTGCATCCATTTTGTATGATAATGAGGTTTAATTCTACCCTCGGAAAAGCATTTTCCTGAACGAGGTAATTCTTCTCTGAATTAAGAGAATAATAGAAGGAAGAAAAAAAATTATAGGATAACCGAGAAGCAAAAAAGAAAAAAAAAAAGATTATTACAGAACAATTAGCTTTCATGACAACTGTAAATTAGAGAGTTAAAAAAATAAATAAAAGAAATTGAGGGAGACAGTCTGCGGTGTGGAGGCTGCAGAATAATTGAAGCTGATGAGGTCAAATGAAAAAAATAAAAAAAGTTAACAAATAAAGTAACAATTGAAAGTACGTATGTATGAAATTCACACAAACAAATTGCAGTATAAACGTTTTGAGTTAAAATAACAAAGACAAAAGAGTTTTGATTTCGCGCGTGCCTGCATCTGTGAAAGCTACAGCTCGTGTGCTCTCACTTTGTCCTTTGGCTACTGTTGCTTACTTGTGTACATACTGCAAGTACAGTAGAGTACGGTCGATACCATTTCACCTACACTAGCTGATGGATACTCTAGCTCCAGTGTAGAAACGCACCCTAACTATTACCCAGTTATACGCTTTGATCTAACTCAACCATTTTACAAGTAGAGCCAGCTAAAACTCCAGCTCCACCTCCGCGAACCTTTAACTCCTTTATGTAGCCTCTACCTCTTCGCCTCTTACTCCGCTGCTAACCAGCAACCTCTACTCGTGCTTCTTATCATATCATCTACAACCACGATCTCTCTCATGTCGATTGGCTGTCGTTGTCCTCAGAGTGCAACGTGTAGTATGTAATTTTTACTAGCAACTCTTGGTTTATTATTTAAATAACCTGTTGGTGTTTAAAATTTATTTTAATAATAAATAATAAATAAAATAAATAAATATTAATTCAAATCATTACTACCGTAGGTCTGGTTAATTTTATTCTAGGCCCGATCTTTTCAGCAGTCTTCATCTCAAAACTAATTTAGCTTCTTGTATAAATCTATTCAATCTCTTGGATGCTCTTCAATAAATCTTCTATGATTATTTAAATAAAATTCATTGGAATTAATTTCAAGTGTGCTAAATTAATAAATGACAATTTTTGATATTAAATCAAATTAAAAGCCCTGGAAATTTGAAAAAGTTTTATTACAAAGAGAGCGATTAAAATCACAGAGACAAAGAACCGTAGCAGATGGGTCGGATAGTCCGTGGTGTTAAAAAAAAAAAAAAGTGAAATAAAATAATGGACCAATGGGGGAGCATATCCGGGTTTGCTCGTGTGTATAACGCGGCAATCATAAACTGCGACGTAGAGTGCAATAGAGACGCGGGAGAAGGTCGTTGTACCTAGCAATCCGCGTACATGTTATGTTACCAACCTAACTCAACACGCTGTAGCCCCCCGATCTAGCAATAGAGATATAAAATAATAAAAAGGATATATAAATATATAAGGGATCTTGCTTGTTACAATTAAGCTTGTAATTGAAATTTTAATTCAATAAACCGGTTTAATTGGTCATTACTCACGTCATCAAGATCGTCAACTTATTGATTATTGATTAATTGATCATTGGTTGCTGATCTATCATTCGTGATCTATGCTGAAGGATTTTAAATTAATGGCGAGGCTGCATTTGCTTAAAAATGAAATAAAATCGACGACGTGGTAAAATCGCGCGTAGGCGGCCGTACGTTAACGGAAAATCGATGGCGTTTCGAAATGGCGATTCTCGTTGAGCTAGTTGTTTGTAGATTTATATATATATATATATATATATATATATATATATATATATATATATATATATATATATATATATATATTTATAAGATGTGTAAGACAAAAAGAGCAGAGGGATGTAGAGTAGAGTAGAGTATGGTAGAGGTAAGTAGGAACAAGAGCAAGTTGGAATAGGAACAGAGGATGAGGAAGAAGGAGAGGAAGTTTCAGTACGAACGTGATGGTTACAAGAGGGCATTTATTTAATGCGGAGGCGGAGGAAAAAGGACAGAGGACTGAAGGACAAGAGAGAACAACATGGAGAGTACCACCAGCGAGACATCAAGTTAAAGGGTGACGGTATAATGGTGAGGGAAAACTGGGAAAAGTGGAGGCAGTCTGATACCACTGGTGGAGGAGGTTGATAGGTATGCAGTACGACTGTGTAGATGTAGGTGCTCGAGTTTGGTGGCCAGCCGAGGGGCCAGGAGACGGACGGCTACCAACAAAATGGCCGTGATGTAAAACGTTACTAGCGCCGTCTGGAATTATTTTTTTTCTATTCCCGCCGGGAGGATAAATAAATTTTCCATCCACGATCTTGATATTAATTTTGCTCATTATGTTTTAATTTTGCCAGATTAATTATAGGACATCCGCAGAATTTATTTTCTGAAATGATATAAAAAAAAAAAAAAAAAAGATTGTTGATTTTTTAATGAAATATTTCGCCAGGTTATTTATACATTAAATATCTATTTAATTAATGCAATTGAAAAAGTATTTTTTAAAAATATTTTTCTAATGAATTTTTAAAATTATTCAAGACAATAGATATTTAAATATGATGTCTTGTGAGAAGGTTATTATTATATATATTTAGTAATATAATATATAATGAGTACAGACTGTTTAAATAATTAAATTTAATGTCTTGAGGAAAATATTAACAAGCTCTTGTTTTAGATTATTTTTACCATCGTAATTTTTTTTTTTTTTTTATTTGATTTTTTATGTATTGTCACGTTTATGAGGTTTTATCAATAACTTAACGATCGAAATTAATAGCGCAAAAAAAAAAATAAAATAAAAATATCGTTAAAATAAAATAGTGATACCGAATTTAAATTAACATTTTTAATAAATACGATTATGACAAATAAGACTGATAATATATAATCGAATTTTCGATACGTCTAATCATTGTTGACCGATAGTACCGTAACTAGTTTTAGTTTTATCATGCTAAATCAATTTAAACACTTGTAACTTCTTTTTTTATCAAAACTTTTTCAATAAACAATTCACTATTATTATTATTATCGTAATTACGATTATGATAATTATTATTATTTAAGCGAAAAATAAATTTCATCAGACTATTTCCATTTGATTTTTCTATTAGTGACATAATAATAGTGATAATAATAATAATAATAATAATAATAATAATAATCACATTAATTGTTTTAAAATTCTTACTGATAAACTTAAGTCGCACATCAACTCATAAAAGTAATTGTTAAAAATAAATAAAATAATTCATTTTATTTTTTTCTAGTTCAAACTACGACCAGATGTAGCTTGTCTATTTTCACGATCATCAAAACTCGACAACATCACTGGTGATCACTAAAAAACAAATTAAGTCATCAATACATATGTTGTAATTGTAGATATCATCAATAAACTTCTTAACCATCGAGTGAAAAAAAAATTAAAGCATCTTTGAATTGAATAAAGCAAACGATGCCCGCGTTTTAGGGTTACATATTGGTTATGTGCGTAGAAACACCAGAATCACTGTAAAATAATTATAAAAACAATAAATAAATAGTTAAATATTAATAAATAATCACTTAATCACTGAGTAAGTCAATAAACAACTAAAAATTATTATTTATAATACACTTAATTCTTAACAAATGCAGCTTTATACCTGACGATTCTTAAACTATCGATGTTTGTCTTATTGCAATAACATATTATTATTAAATAATATTTAAGAAAAAATAATAATACAATATTAAACAGTCTAGGCATTAAATAGTTTAATAACAATAAAAGTCTTACCTTACTGTGACAGGAATACAGAGACTGACTTCAAACATTGATGTAAACACACGCATTTTAAACATTCAATTGCACCAAGGCAGCTATTAAAAATATTTATAAATCGTTATTTACATCGCGAATAATAATTATTCACTTAATAATACACTATTGCGTTATTGTTTATCGTGCTAAATACAAGAAATTCGTGATCTCTCCGTAAAACATCCATCGAAAACTAAAGATGGCAGCCATTCTTCTCTACAAAACATTGGACCACATCCACGGACTCCCGAGTGACGTAGCCTCGAACCAGTCGCTTTCCGGTTCTCATTTTAACCCGCCAAGTTTGAACCTGTTTGATAAAAACTCTTTATTTCCCGAAAAAATGGCTGATTTTATGAAAAAACTGTTTCTTATCGATATATTGGTGATTATTAAAATATTTTTAATTAATTATTTCAAGAGAAAATGGTAATTTATGAAAAATTATATAAATAATTAATAAAAAATATCGCTAACATGCGGCGCCACTGATTATTATTGTTAGAGACATCTTGACAGTGACTATGATAACTTAAATGACAGATAATTTCACGGCGAATGTCAAATGTTTATGTTTATAAAAATAAACAATTTTGTGGTTAAAATAATTTGTTTGACAGCTCGGGTTAGTTTGATTGGAATATAAATATTTATTAATAAATGACGATAATTATACAGCAATAATTATTATCATTTTTTTGAGAGGTAAGATTATTTAAAATAAAATAGTTGAATTAACATAATATTTTTTTTCGAATTAAATAATTGTAGGTTGGTAAGATTGGACATGTGAATAAATGTCGAGCTTCATGGTAATAAAAGCCGCGGATTTGACTCCGAAGGAGAGGATATTGATTTCTGGTTACTGTTATATCTAAAAGCCAGCACTCGATGCTTAAATTACAAACAAAGGTAATCTTATTATTTATTTACATCACGTTGCTTTTTATTATTGTCATTATACATTGATGACTTAAATAGATAATTTAAGTTTTGTTTTATTTTTTATGATATGAGATAGATAGTATGTGCTTAAACTGTAAATAGGACTTGATAATATTTTGTTTAGGTTATTTATGATCGGACGAGTGTCAAGAGCTGAGAAATGGAAAACGAACATATAAAGAGGCTCTTGCTACCCGACGAGGAGACTTTATTTGAACAAATCATTAGGTATGGCCTGTATGTCGGCGCTGTCTTCCAAGTTATTTGCATATTAACCGTGGCTATTTATCATAATTGGCCGGGCGATAGTTTTTCTTCGCTAAAAGTAAGTTTTTTAGTTATTCAAATGATCCTTCGAATTTTCAGGGTTTTCTATTTGCTATGAAAATGAAGTTAGCCGACATTTGAAAATTTTTAGAAATTTTTTGTTGAAAAAATTTCAATTAAATAATTTAAAAAAAAAAATTTCACCTGTAAAAAACTTGAAAAACTATAAGTGTAATTTTTTAGAAATATCTTTTTAGTTATAATTTAATTAATAAAAAAAAAACCAAAAATTTTTTGACGTCTGCTAACTTCAGTGTCATTATTTGCTCAGTTTATTAAAAACAACTGTTTGTACGGATGTTATACTTGCAGGAAGATCCAACGAGTGATGTAGATTGCTCCGAAAGCAGTCCTCAAGTCACTCCGAGGAGACCTCATCGAGGACGAAAGCAAGAGAAGAAAAAAAGACGTTAATGGATTTATAAATACATTAATAATAAATATACTTATCAATTGATATATTAATATCATATGCCAACTCAATTAGAATGGTTTGTGATTGTCTAGGTTATTTACAATCTATTTATATTTTGTTGCTCTTATTGAAGAAAAAAAAACTTTATTATAAAAAAAGAAAAAGAAGAAACTAATAATATCGATTCTATCAACGAAAAAAAAAAAAAAAAAAAAAAAAAAAAATGTGTTAAATGTATGACTGATTTTATTGACAATAGAAAAAATTTTTAGCTCTAAGATGATTAAAATTAAAATAAAATTTTTGTTATTTACTCACCCGTTTCATCAATGAAAAATTAATTTTATGATTTGGTTTGAAAAAAAAATTTTTTGAATTTAAAAGTTGTCATCACTGCTGTTGGTTTCACTTAGCAATTGTTGACATTTTTCATTGAGATCTCATGTAGTGCTCTGCACTTTGTTTTGTTTATTTTTATATACATTAATCAGTGATACAATAGTGAATGAAAAATAATTAACAAAAAAAAATAAATTTAATAAATTTAAAATACATTTAGATAGTAATATCTATTAAAATATGTCGCAAGTTGTTGACGTGTTATTATCACCTGAGGAAATATTAGCAGAGGTTAGGAAGTTTATTCCAGAGTCTGTGAAGCAATGTCAACGAACGAATTGTCCCGAAGTTACTGCTGGAGCTCTGCTCTTGTTGAAAAATCTTCCTGCTGCTCGAGAAGCAGTGTTGGAATATTTACGCAAAGTATTTTTCGTTGCGGTAAATCGGCAAATTCGTCAAATCGAGGTTAGAAAATTATTTAAAAATTGTAATACTAAAGTTAGCCGACGTTTTTAATTTTTTTGCATTTATTATATTGGAAAAATAAAATAACACTTGAAGTTTTTTAATTTTTTTAAAAATAAAATTTTTTTAATTTTTTTAAAACAATTAAAAAAAAATTTTAAGATGTCGACTAACTTAATTTTCATTGAAGAATTTAATTTGAATTTTTTTGAAATTAATAAAATTTTTATTTTTCAGATGCATGCCAATTCACCGCTGACCGAAGAACAAATCATGAACAAAACAGTCCCACAAATACACAAGGCTTTGATTGACATCGTGTCCAGTAATTCTCAGGCCTGGGCACCTCTTGTCGCCAGTTGGTCGCTGGACCTTCTTGGTAAATTGTCCTGGCGTTATTCTAAAAGAGCAAACCTTCTCGCAGACTCGGGAATAAACGCTTGCCTCAAATACTGGTTGTCATTTAAATCTACCAGAATATTGGTTGATTTATCAGCGAGATGTATTAAATACTTATCAGATACTGAAGCAGAATCGTGTATGAATGTTCTCACGCAATCAATTGCTGACTACAGTCCTTATTTTGATTGGGTTGTCGCTCACATTGGAAGTTGTTTTCCCCAGTTGATTATTAAAAAAGTTCTACTTTGGGGATTAAAAGGCTTTTCCATCACAGGTGCTCAGATTTCAAAAAACGTTTTACTTAATTCTGTTAAAGATATTTTAGGTCATTTGGCTGGCAGTCATTTTTACGAAATCAAAGATGCGCTCCTTGATTTATTCAAAGTAATAAAAATTTTATTTTTTTTTCTCTAACTATTATCAATGACACTCATTTATTAATTATTCTTTTATTCCAGTGGAGCTTGAACGAGAATATAAACGACGATGATTTAACGAGAAGACAAAAAGTAGCAACAGTTCCATATTTATTAAAACTTGCGTCTCTTTCACAATTATTACTCAAAGTAATTACAACAGTCATTCTTCAAACATGTAAGATTATAAACAAATTAAAATTTTATGATACTGAAATTAGCAGAAACCCAAAAATTTTTTAAATTTTTAAAACAAATCAATTTTTATAAAAAAAATATTTTAAAAAATTCACGCTTGTAATTTTTTAAAATTTCTACAAGTGAAATTTTTTTGCTAAATTTTTTTCACTATAATTTAGTTAGAAAAATCTAAAAAATTGTTAAATGTCTGTTAAATTCAGTACAAAAAATGTCGGATATTTTTTATCAATAATAATTAATTTAACATTTTAGTATTTCCAGTGAGACCTGACGTAGTTCCACGTCTAGCATTATTTGCTACAGATTGGTGTAGTTACTTCGACAATCAGCCTGAAGTGTTGATAAATTTAACCGTACATTTGGCGTTAGCGTGTGAGCAAGAAGCTTGGCAAATAATAAGCATTCTCCTGGACACCAGTTTAAACACGAGCAACGTAGGTTATCATGGAGTTAACGCAGCATTGACTGTTAAAAATGTCTGTCGTGAGATACTAGAGATGATTCTCCAGGAGATAGATTTATTAATGCGTATGAACGGAACTCACAATGCAGGAATAGCTTTAATGACTTCAATAAAACAAGATTTGGCGCTGGTGGTCCCCTTGCTCTTGGATCCGCAACCTCTGAGAGTACAGACAGCAGTAAGACTAATATCACTTTTAGGAGCTCAGAGTCCGAATGTAATAATTTCAGCAGCTTCATTTGCCCTGCGAAAGTCTCAACAAGATTTCCATCTCGCCGCTTTCGTTCGGTTGGTCGCTGAGAATATTGTAATATTTCCTGTAATCAAACCAGAGCCCGAGAATTCATTGTCTGGTCACGGGTACTTCTCCCAAACTCTGGAGCAAGCTTTGAGAGACATTCAGTACACCAATGAAGAAAAAGACATTGAAGCTCGGCAATTATTCAAAAATCTATCCCTGCTGCTGAAGTGGGAAAACACCAACAAAGCAGCGATTCTCAAGTCGAAATTAATTTCTCGTGGAATTCATTCAAATCTCGAACAGATAGCAGGTCTTCTGATGAAATGTGAAGACACTGAACTAGCTCACGATATTGCTAATACTCTAGATTTATTGCATATTAATGAGCAAAATATTTACATCTACAATCTAGATTTGACATTAAAACTAACGAGAGCAGTGATACGGTATTTCTTCATCTGCGTAGCTGAAGACAGCATAATTAAAAAGCAGCGTGGCGCTAAAATAGCTCATCGACTTATCACGTGGATTACATCGCGTTTTCCATGTGCGCGAGTTCTCGCAATTCGTGAACTTGTTGAAAACAGTATTTACGGAGAACCGGCTAAGTATTTCGGAGCTAAAGTTAAGCCCGACGAGCTACTAAAAGACTTTTCTCTGCTTCATCAAAATCATAAACACGGAACCAGTGTCATGTTAGCCCAACGACACTCCTCAGTGTTTCATGCTGGCATTATTGGCGAGGGTCCAAGAAGATCTGTACCTGAAAATAATTTTGATAAAGATATCGTTGATTTTAATAGTTTGCTATTACTAGACGCTATTAAAGCTTGCTGTACTGATGAAGAATTGAGCCAATATCCAAAACTTGACGCTATGACGATGGTAAGTTTGCTCCTTGTCGAGCTGGTGTCACCTGATGTCATGTACAATGGGTTACCTTGGCCAGATGAAGAGTTCACCAAGGTAACTGTTGAAAGAGATCTCCAGATTCGTCGTTGGTTCAAAGATATTCCTCTTCTTTGGACTTTTCTGGAGTTAACTGCTAGGCACAGACCCGCTTTGACCTATTGTTCGGTTTTACTTCGGGCTATTGCAGCAACGGTGATTGCTAATTGGGATAATGCAGAAGGTACTCGACTGGTCAATGTCATGGCGCTTGGAAAGTTGCTTCCGACTCCTCTTAATTGTCTGTCGGATGTTTTACCCATTCTCACTCCTGTTCAGGTTTGTTTAAAAAATTATTTTTTATTTTTATTATACTTAGTATTTAATATTGGCTATGGAATATTCTTTAATGTAAGTGTTTACTTGCAGATAAATACCGTTATGAAGGAATGCGTTTGGGCTTATATGCACGAGAACGTTCCGTCTCCAGCGCTGTTTACTCTGAGCGAAGGTGCAAGTATCGGGTGGAGAGAAGAAGATGCAGATCCTACATCGACGCCAATCATCCGATTTACCAATACACTAAGACTATTTTTACTTGCAAATATTGCCAAGACTGGTATGCTATACGCGACGTTTTTTTATAATGAAAACACAAATTGAGTTTTAGTGTAAATTTTTGTAAATAATTATATAAATATACATATTGTTTATAAATTAATAATTATGAGACATACATTAAATAATGAATAATTAGCTATTGAAATTTTTTAAACTAAATAAAATGACAGAAATTTAAATAAATTTGAATAAAGTGGTATGAAATATTATTTTTTAATAAAATCACTCTTAAAAATACAAGAGACAAAATTATTTTAATTTGTATCATTATTAATAATAATACAGAAATGATGGTACCTTAGATGAGTTTCTTTCGTTAAGAATTACTCAACAATCTACCCTAAGGTGGGCACCGCGTCCTGTCAAAAATCATGACGAATGCACCGAGAGCTTAAATTTTATAATATATCTATTTAATAATTATTAAATTGTTAAACAAACGTCACAACATAAATGCTGACGAAAGTTATATTGCTGCTACTCCGCGCATTCGCATGAGCTATTGTTTAGCTCGAGTAGAAAAACACCGATTGTCTTAATTGAGACATTCGATCCAACTCTATGTACAATCAAGTCTTGAATTATGGTATGTGTTATTAAATGATCATCAGGAAGACGATCATGCCCCAATTGGCATCAACTCGAGTTTCCTCGAATCACCTTAACCTGTATCAAGATTAACTTATTTAATAAGTAAACTAATATAACTGGACGTTAAATCTTATTTTTTTTTTTTTTTTTTTTTTTTTTTTTTTTTTTTTTTAAATAAACGTCTTTCATAAAACGACAGACCAAAAACACTGCTATTAATATCCAAGCTTGGATCGTTTTTTTTTCTTTAAATAAATTATACTTAAAATATATCTTGATTGTAAAAAAAAAAAAATTATTCACTTTTAAAGTCTCTAATTATATTTAGAACAATAACGTGCTCATTCCACCCATTTCACTCTGCTCTTTCACAAAGATTTCAAAGTACTGGTAGATGATTGTTACTGCAAGAAGAATACCAGTACCCGATCCAATAGCTCCTAAGAAATCGGCAAGAACAGAAAGTGCTCCAATACAGAGACCACCGAATGCTGCGGCTGTTGGAATGTAACGATTCAATTCGTGAATCATTGAGTTGTCACGGTGTCCTCTCATTACCATCTGTTGTTCTTTCAGTTGTTTAGCGACCTGTTGCAAACATTCAAATAAAGCAAAAATCAGTAACAATAATTTTTTTTTTTTTAATTAAATAAATAAATAGAAAAAAATGCTTACATCTTTAGCGGAGCTTCCAGACACTTCAATCCAGGTCTTGGAGAAGAAAGCACAAGAGCCCAACATGAAGAGAATGTATAAGAGCGCGTGAACAGGGTCTTGAACAATGTGTCCTACAGATTCAGGTGGCGACAAGTAATAACAAAGACCACCCACAGGGTACGATCTAGCCGGACCACCTCCACCAACATCAGACCAAACTCCCAATAAGTTTACAATAATATTTCCGTGGAATTTAACAGCTAACATTTGTGAGATAACGTAAAGATTGGAGACCAACGCTGATTGCAGAATAATTGGGATGTTACTGGTGTAGAAAAGTTTTATCGGGTAACTACTGTATTGACCACGATACCTGGTCGACTTGATTGGTAGATCAACTCGGAAGCCCTGAAATAAAATTTTTGTTAAATAAAATAATTTAAGATTTAATTTCTCATCTATGATGTTAAATTTAATAGTATAAGTATCAGGAACTTGGACAGGAAAAAAAAATTCAGTGTTAGATTTTTAAATTTTGCAACATTGAAAAATCTAACACTGAATTTTTTTAAAAATTTTTTTCCTGTCCAAATTCCTGATACTTATACTATTACATAAAATAATACATTAAACAACTTTTAATTTATTATTTAATTGTCGAAAAATTTATTTACCTGGAAGTAAATGACTATAGCGAAGACCAAGATAGTAGCGAGTAAGTTCATGAGATTAGGAAGGTTTTGACGGTAGAAAGCTTCTCTCAAGGCTCGTACTTTGTCTGGTTTAGTTGCTACCAGATGGAACAATGCAATAATCGCACCCTCAAACTCAGTACCACGACCAGTGTTGACAGTAGCCGGAGAAAAGGCCTTCCAGACGATTGTTTCACAGATGTTTGTGGCGATGAAAAGTGAAATACCACTTCCTAAACCGTAACCTTTCTGAAGAAGTTCATCCAACAACAGTACGATCAAACCAGCGACGAAGAGCTGGATGATGATTAGCAGACACACTCCAGCTCCAATTTCGGCTGGGTCACCGTACATACCAGTCATAACATAAACAATTGCTTGTCCAACAGTAATTACCATACCGAATACTGTAAGATGATTAAAAATTTAATTATTGTTTAAATTATATCAATAGTAGACATTAAATAAACGATTCTTACATTTTTGTGCTCCATTGAAGAGCGCTCGGTCTTTTGGTGTGTCGCCTACTTCAATAATTTTAGCTCCGGCAAGCAACTGCATTATCAAGCCAGAAGTTACAATTGGAGAAATACCCAACTCCATCAATGTACCTCTGTTGGACGCCAGAATAACTCTTATCCAGTAGAAAGGATCTGCACTGTCTGAAGACATGATTCCGAAAAGTGGAATCTAAAATTTAAATAATAAATAATAGTTATAATTTATTGTAAATTATTTTTGAAACATCTGGAATTTTTGTTTTTTAAATGAAAACCCAGCAACTGGTTATTTAAGTCTTACCTGACAGCACACGAGGAAGATAAAGAGAGTGATTGCAGTCCATAGTACTTTCTCTCTGAATTGAATCTATGAAAAAGTAATGATAAAATAAATATTTTAAATACTTTAATTGGATAAGATTGATTAATTAAAAGAAATTAAGCAAACTATTAGTTATCTGATGAAAATTTTAAGTAATTAATGATTCTAGTAAACAACAGTATGTTTGAACTGTAAAATAATGGAACCCAAAAATAGTTATTCAGCTTACTTTTCTCTGAGGCTTCGCTATTTCCGGCAAAACGCTGCAGAACGGTTTTATCACCTCCAAAAATTTAACTGTAACATAATAAAATTAATTAGAGTTGAGTTATCAATGATCAAACATTGCATGTTCAATATGTTGATCATCCAAAGTAAAGTAACCAAAAAATATAAAAGTATGACAGAGAAATAAATAAATAGTAATTATTTAAATAAAATACTTACTCCCCATCGTGGATCAGTTATTTGGCGAATATTAGCCAACACTATGGGCGAGTAATTAATACTTTAAATAATAAATTTGACGTAAAATGCCAAGTCGAAAGTCGACTTGGAGTGACTTAGATATATGCGGAGTTGTATTCCGCTGGATAATCTCAACTGATGATGAATACGTTCGGCAGGCTAGAAGAACCAACGAATCGGGGCCCACTTAAACGACACGTATCAATACGACGTGGTCACGTGACCTGATGATGTTGGCTGACGGCTGCCGGCACGGCATATTTTTTAACCACGAGTACCGTTATTCCACCAGAGGGAGCTTTTATAACAAACAGAAATCAAACGCGTGGCGCGAGTATCGCTAATTATATGCGCGCGCGGTTCGCTGTTTTACTGCGCATGCGCTCATCTTTTTTGCAGAACATTCAAACAAGTATTTCTTAAAATGTCATTCTTATTAAAATGAAGAAGATTTTAAATAGTTAATTAGCCACTAATTAGCAGATAAAAAAATAATTCACAAAGTCAACTGATAAAAAAATTTATAATATAGATAAACAGTGTTATTTATTGTAAAATATTCTGACAAGATTGTTGCTGATAATTTTCTTATAAATAGCCCCGGTTCCTGTTGCAGGTCAGTACTAATTTTTATATTCGTGCAAAAGGATCTAATAAATATAATTGATAAATTTTCGCCTGAAAAAAAAAAAAAAATGAAAATTTTTGGAGTTTCATTTATAGTCTTCTTTGTTATTAGTTTCGCGTTCGGGCAATGGTAAGTTTTCTTCTAAATTTAATGAAAATAAATTTAGCAAATATTTAATAATTTTTTCTAATAAATAAATTATGACAAAAAAAATTAGAAAAAAAATGGACATTTAGAAATTTTAAAAAATTAAAAATGCAATTTTTTAAAAATAATTTTTTGGAACTAATTTTTTTGTTAAATAAAATTTTAAAATTCTCTAGTGACTGCTAATTTTAATATCGTCTAAATTTAACCTAATAGATATCAGAATTATAAATGTATAAATATATAGTCTAATAATTATAAGTTAACAATTAACTCAACAGTCAGAAAAATGTAAAGATCAACAGAATTGCCGGGCCATATGTTTTATCTGAGGGTCCGCACTGGGACGACGAAAGGAATCTTCTCTACTTTGTTGACATTCCGGAGCAAAGAATTTACAGTTATCAACCAACTACCGGAAGAATAACTTATACTCACCTAAGTATTAATAAATAAGTCTTAAAAAATATTTTAAAACTATATAACTTGCTGAATTTAATTGTTGAAATTAGAATGTGGACCTGTGAGTGTCGTCGTACCAGTAGCTGGAAGAAGGAATACATTTATCGCGGGTTGCGGTACAGAGTTAGTGCAAGTTCATTGGAATTCACATACCATTAATAGAAACCCTCGGACTGAAGTTCTCTCAAGAGTTGACATAGGTGTTCCAGGTACAAGATTTAATGATGGAAAAGTCGACCCGAGAGGTCGATTTTGGGCCGGAACAATGCTCATGAGTGGCAGACTCGCGAACCCACCGGATCAAGCTTCATTGTACAGATTCGCATACAATGGTACTCCAACGACAATGATAACTCCAGTCAGTATTAGTAATGGTCTTGTTTGGAGTCATTCCAACAATTCATTTTATTATATTGACAGTCTTGCTTACAACGTCGTTGTCTATGACTACAATGACACCACTGGTGATATCTGTAAGCCAAATACAAATATCTTTTATCAATTTTAATAAATAATTATTATCAATAATCTGTGAATAAATATTTTAATCTAGCTAATAAACGAACCTTGTTGGATTTCAAGAAAAACAATATCTCAGGCGTTCCTGACGGCATGACAATTGACAAAGCGGGAAATCTTTGGGTCGCGGTCAACGCGGGTGGTGGAAGGGTAAAAATAAAAATTAATTTAACTAAAATATTCATTTAATATCGCGTTACAAATGCCATAAGGGCGTATCAAAATTTTTTTTCGGAAAACAACGTATTTTTACTTAAAACGCGTAGAAATGATGAAAAATTTTTTTAATTAAATAAAGAAATTATCACAAATTTTAAATTCCAAAAAATTTTTATCAAAGTTAATTTCAAATTTGAAAAAAAAATTTTTTCATCACACTCTTATGCCTTTTCAAGGGTATTTTTTTCAGGATACGCCCTTATGGCTTCAGTAATGCGATATGGTATATTGTTTTCAGGTAATTCAAGTTGATCCAAGAACTGGAAGAGTCTTACGATCAGTTGTAATGCCGGTGACTGATGTATCCAGTGTTGCTTTTGGTGGCCGTAATAAAGACATTTTGTATGTCACTTCAGCCAGAGACCAACTGACCGAGTCCCAATTGAGAGAACAACCACTTGCCGGTTCTGTTTTTGCTGTTCATGGTCTTGGTGTTTCTGGCTCTCCTATGCTCGCTAGTAGAATTATCTATAAAATATAATTATTGATATATTTAAAGTTAACATTGAAAAATAATATACTTATACAATAATGTTTGTTTATTGTAATCTTGGTGAATAAAAAAATTGTTATCAATTGCAAGAACTGATCTGTTTTGTATCTAACGCGCATTGTCGATAATCTTGTACGTTTGCGTACTTAATCTCTTGAAAAGTAATTATAGGACGGGCTCTTTGAGAAGTAACAGCCGCATGGGGGTACCCTACGAGTTATTTAAGTCTTTCTGTCAGTTTGTTAGATTGAAACGCTGTTTGTTACAAAACTATTTGTCGACGCTACTTCAAGTGACACCTCATTTGAAAATACCTCTAGTTTGTCTTTTTAGAAGCTGGCTAAAATTCAACCGACAATATGTCATTCAATTTGTGAAAATATTTATGATTTTTAGTTTTATAAATTGAATAAAAATTCATAAATCTTAAGAGTAATATAAATTATTGAACGACGTTATCGTTAATTCAGTTTGGAAATTCAATTACACCGATTGTCATGGATGTCAGGTAAACAATTATGTTTGTTTGGTTAGGGGAATTTATTTAAGTAAATACATAATTTATGAATTTTATTAAAAATTGGTGACAAAATTTATAATAATTTGTTTTTATCACATAATAAGTTCAAAAAAAATTTTAAATAAAAATTCAAAAAATATTTCATGACAAAATTAAATGAAATTTTTTTATTTTTTGCAAATAAATAGTTAAAAAATATTTTTAAATTTAACAGTTTGAAAAATTTGAACCTGTATTTATTTGAAATATAAAATATTTTACTTGTTTAAAAAAATGATAAAAATTGACAGGAGCCATTTTTTAAAGTCATGGAAATTTTTTTTTTTTCTTAAAATAAGTTAATTAATTTTTAAAAAATATTTTGACAAATGTAACACGAATATGTAAATATTTGATAAACATATTTAATTACCTCTGGAATTATAATAACGTTAAAATCGAACCATTTCTCTTTTAGACGGCGACGCAATAATTCTATAAATTTCAATGCTGTATTAGATTTTAAATTAATTTCAATAAAATTGTTGACATTGTAAATTATTTTTATAAACTAGTGTAAACTTTTATCAAGTACTTGTTGTCATAATTAACATTCCTAGTTCAAGTTCAGTGGCTATTTAAATTACACCGTATGCTTTAAGTTTAAGTTTATTTAACTATTTTTAGTATTTACGCAAAAAATAGCAATGAATATGTTTAAAGTTTTTATGAATTATCAATTTTTGATAGCGATGTCCTCGGTCACAGAACGGTACCTCAAAAAATAAACTAATATAATGAATAAAAGTGAAAGAAAATAACAAAAACATAAACTTTCATTTTAGGAGTCCTGAAGAAATAAAATTTGAACGAATCGACGGGCCGTACATGTGTGCAGAAGGACCACATTGGGATCATGAGAATAATCGGCTTTATTACGTCGACATTATTGGCCATAAAATATTATGTTACAGTCCAATAACTGGAAAAGTAACTCAAGCTTACCTGAGTAAGTAAAATTATCTTCTTTTAAAATCATTCAATAATAAATCGTCTTTTCTTCTGAGCTAGAATGTGGATCTATTGGATTCGTGATACCTGCCGCCAATAAGAAGAATACCTTCATAACAGCTTGCGGAACAAATTTAATCCAGGTGTCTTGGGACCCAGTCGCTGATGATTTGGATCCTAGAGTAGAATTTATCAGCCAAGTTGATGTTGGTGTCAGTGACACCAGGTTCAATGACGCAAAAGTTGACCCGGCAGGCCGACTTTGGGCAGGAACTATGGGTGAAAAAAACGGGCTTCCAGTCTCCGGCAAAGGCTCACTGTACAGATTTGACTACGATGGTACTCCGAAAAAAATGATAAGCCCAGTTGACATCAGCAACGGGCTCGTTTGGAGTCTCACCAAAGACTCATTTTACTACATCGACAGTTTTGCATACGTTATTGATGTCTACGACTACGATGACGCTACTGGAGATATCTGTATGTCAGAAAAATATCAGCTAGTCTTTTTTGATTGAAAAAAAAAAAAAAAAAAAAGAATTAATTGGATGATAATTTTAATTATATTTATCTAGCAAACAAACGTACCCTGTTTGATCTCAAAGCAAACAACATAACAGGCATCGCTGATGGGATGACCATTGACAAAACGGGAAACCTTTGGATTGCTAATCATAGCGGTGGAACTGTAAGATCATCAACTACTTGACTTTGTCTCTCTAGACCGTAAAAATTGTTTGTCATTTTTTTTTTTTTTTCAGGTATTTCAAGTCGACTCAAAGACTGGTAAATTGTTGAGGACTATCAAGATGCCAATGAGAGATGCGACTAGTGTAGCTTTTGGAGGCCCTAATAAAGATGTTCTTTATGTGACGTCTTCTAAAGATAAAATGAGTGAAGATCTTCTACAAGAACAGCCCTTAGCCGGGTCAGTTATCGCGGTTTACGGACTTGGTGCCACTGGATTGCCGATGGTTCCCTGCAAAATTCAATTGAAATAATTTTTGTTTTTAATATGATTATAAAAGGGATATTTTAATGGTAAAATCGAGAATATTGGATTATTTTTATAACGATCTTATTACTGTTGACTTTATTACTGTTGTGATATTAAGTATTCATACTATGACCAAAAATATGTATTTATTTGTATGTTTTACCATTAAAATCGATTATTGCTTTAAAATATTACAGATATTTTTATTTTTATTATAAGTAAGATTAAAAATATCCTTCAATTTTTTTAAAACTTGACCTTTGTTATGTCCGCCCGAAAATTTTTCTTTTTATTTAAAATTCCCGCTTTAGTTAGAAGGCCCACCTATGCGCGAAAACCACCTTAAAATTAATATCGTTGCGACTGCCGACTGACCGATGGGGATTTCTGCAAGCTAAGCAGCGGGAACTTTTAAAAGAGACGGCAACCACCGCCCAACGTCTTTTAACTAATTCAATTCAAGTATCTTTGTTAACTGGCCCACGTTCGTAGAGGCTTTTGGTTTAATTTGCACGGCATTTAGATCAAGCGGGTCCCCGTTAATACGGCGAACGTGATAAAATTAAATTCAGGTCTTTTAATTAATTTGCACTGCACTTAGTTAAAGCGGGCCGCCGTCTGTAAGGGCTTTTGTTCTAATTTGCGCCGCACTTAGTTCAAGCGGGTCTCGGTCATCCGGCATACGTAAAATAGATAAGTTCGTTAATATAAGGGATTAACCGTTTAATTTGCTCCGCATTTACATCGGTTTGAATCCATTAAGTTTAATTATTGTTCGGTCAGTTACGCACTTTTTCCTGCGGGAAACTGGAAAGACGTTAACCAAAAATTAAAGCCTAAAATTTAAATAATTAGTTCATAAGTGCTAAATAAAATTATCGTGAAAGTGTAACATCCCGATTGCTGCTGTTCTAATAAAAACAAACCACACGAATCTCGAGTCGTTCTTTACTGAGAAAGCAGCCCTTAATCATCCATTCCTGGCCCTCAAATTCAACATCCAGACTCGAGAGCGCTTCCAGCTGCCCTTCAAGGCCCGGATCAGTAAGGAACAAGCCATCTAAAGGTAAGTGAAAAATAATCTATTAAATCTAAGAAAATCAAATCTCTATAAAAATTCTCAGTCTCTTCAAAAGGCGTGGTATTTCGTCTCTCGAAAGCTCCCACAACAAATAATTTAACAACGAGAATTAAAACCCCTCGATGTGTATTCTTAAAAGTTAGTCCGATCCTCCACCGTAACTTCGCTACCGCATTTTTAACGCCTATGGATATAACACCTTGATCCGTGAAATAATCTTGGTCAAAAAAAAAATAGTAGTCAAGTCAATAACACTTAAAAAGAATGTTATTGTTTTTGACGATTCAAACGTTTTAAGATAAAATCATTTGCCTAATATAGTTAAATTTATCACCGACAAAAATTTTATTAGGTCATTTATACGGTAAGAATTTAATATATTTTTATTGTACGCTATCCCGTCGTAAAATTTATTTTATTTTCAAAAGTCATTCAAGCTTAATGCTTGTAATCACTTATAAAATACAGAATAAATTTCACATAAATTCAGTTAAATTTTTCAATTATAAAAAAATCAAGCGATGAAGACTATACTTATTATACTTATTACAATAACAATTTTTTCAAGTACTCAAACTGTATTTGGACAATCGTATGGTTTTACTGAATTTATATTTCAATTTTTTTTATTCAATCTCTTGAATTTGACAATTTAATTTTTTTATTTTATTAGCTCGGAAAAAATCAAAATTGAACATATTGCTGGGTCTTACACCGTTGCTGAAGGACCCCATTGGGATGAGGAAAGAAATCTTTTATATTTCGTTGATATTCCATATCAAAAGATATTGTGTTACAATCCTGCTACGCAAAACATAACTTACGCTTACTTGGGTAATTATAAAAATTATTTTAATATTTTTTAAGCAATTTTTTAAATGAAACAATTTTTTTTTAGATTGTGGTCCAGTTGGTTTCGCGATTCTACTTTCTGGAAGAAATAATACATTTATCGCAGGATGTAAAACATCAATAATCATAGTCTATTGGGATCCAAGTACTAACAACCCAAATCCTGAGTATCATGTCATATCGCAGGTTGATCAAGATATCAGCGATACAAGATTCAACGACGCAAAAGTCGACCCAAGAGGTCGACTTTGGGCCGGAACTATGGGTAAAAAAAAATGGAATTCCTCTTACAGATAAAGGTTCCATGTACAGAGTCAACCACGACGGCACCGTAGCAAAAATTATTGACCGAGTTGATATCAGTAATGATCTTGTGTGGAACCATTTCAACGATTCGTTTTACTTCATCGATAGTTTTGCGTACAAAATAGATGAATATAGTTACAATGTCAACTTTGGAGAAATAGGTGTAGTTCGTCTTATAAATAATAATAATTATTGTGAATTAATTTTCGACATAAGTCTAGACAAAATTATATTTCATTATCTTTAACATTAAATATTATATATTTTTACATAGAATAAAACTCTTTTATAGGTATCAGAAAAATACTGTTAATAGAGAACATTTTCAATAGAATTTATCTTATACTTTTTCATTTTTTTCTAGTCTACATTTAAATATTAATAAGTTTTGATTAAAAAAAAAAAAAAAAAAAAAAAAAAAATATCTTTGAATAATTTTATTCTATAAAGTCCAAAAAACGAGCTACAGTAAAAATTCATAAGTAATAATTAATAATATTATTTAAAATTAAAAAATTAAAATTTTCCAGCTAACAAGCACACAATGTTCGACTTGAAGAAAAATAATTTAACGGGAATTCCCGATGGTATGACTATTGACAAAGCAGGAAATCTTTGGGTGGCTAACCATGGTGGAGGATTGGTAAAAATAATACTTACTATTTATTTATTCTACTGTTCTCCAGCTTGTATTTTTGTTTAGGTACTTAAAATTGACCCTAAAACTGGGAGATTACTTCAATCAATAAAAATGCCGGTAACTCTTGTAACCAGCGTTGCTTTTGGTGGTCCAAATAAAGATATCCTCTACGTAACCACTGCCAAGGATAAATTGAACGCCACTCAATTGGCGAAGGAGCCTTTGGCAGGAAGCGTTTTTACTCTTCATAATCTCTGCGTTTCAGGATCTCCAATGCGTTCCTGTGTGATGAATTTTTAGATATATATTTATGAAATAAATTTAACTCACTTAAGTTTGTTAAATAAATTTTCATTTAATCTTGCCTTAATTTTATCAGTGAGTCAGTGATCTTTGACGCATGCGCACTTAATTATCTTTTTTAAATGATTAAAAATCAGGATTTAAACTGCAGTTAAGTCTTTTACTTTATCGTTTTTTTTTTTTATTTAACAAAAAAAAACTAGGCTGAGGTTACTGCAATTTTACTCTTGAAACTGTAAATTTAAATCTTGTCATTGATAGTTATCCTTATTCCATAATTTATTAATTAGCTGAAAACAAATAAAATATGTTAATTTTATGAAAATATAAATAAATACATTTAGATAAATAAAATATCTTACTTGAGTGGATTTAATTGTGAAATACTCGGTAAGAATGATTATTCAAATCAAACTTTCTCGTACGATATATAAACAACTTTCAATGTCATTCTCAGTTCATTAAAGATTTATAAATCAAGCAAACATAATAACTGTTCAATACAAAATACACCTAACAATAAATATAATTATTTTAAATTATAATTCTTGATTGTAACAATGAAAAAATTATTTTTATTTATTTGTTTGCTTCTAGCAGATATGACTCTTGGACAGTAAGTTTTTTTTTAATGAAAAACTAGTTATTATATAAATGTTCATATATATACGCCAGTTTTTTATCTTTTAAACTTTCAAGTGTGTTGATAGGTTTTAAAAAATCCATTTATCAATCTAAAAAAAAATTTGCATTATCTGAAAGAAACTCAAGTGTTGTTCAATCTGCACGTGACATGTTTCGACGTTCGGTCTTGCGATTGGTCTCCTGCAACGTTTTAATAACAGAAATAAGATGTAATTATCTGTAGTAGTCAGGTCATCGCTTATTAAGAAGCGAGTACAGTAGACTTTAGTTAAGCGTTGGGCGTTCTCACGTTCACATTCTTTTAAACTTTGTGAAATATTTTTTACTGTCAATTGAGTTATTGTTCTGAAAAATGTAATTTATTATTTTTTTTTTTTTTTAATTAACGAATAATTTTTGTAGATTAAATAGTGATAATGGAACTTGAGTTAAAATTTTTTAAATTTACTTACCCTCTGTATTTTTTTCAGGAGCCAAAAATTGAAAATAGAACAAATTGGGGGTAAGTATGATCTTTCAGAAGGTCCTCATTGGGATGAAGAAAAAAATCTGCTTTATTATGTTGATATTCCTCAGCAAAAAATTTACTGTTGGAATCCTGAAACAAAAAAAATTACTCATGCGTATTTAAGTAAATATGATCTTAATTTATATTTAAAAATTTTTATGATTCTGAAGTTGACAGAGATTTTTTTTTATTTTTATGATTTTATAAATTTGTACAAATGCAAATTTAAAAAAAATAAAAAAACAAAATTTTTTTATAAAAAATAAAAGAAAATTTTTAAATGTCTGCTAATTTCAGTATCATTAAAATTTTTATAAAAATAAAGTTAGCCGATTCCTAAAAATGTTTATAATTCTTTTTATTGAAAAAATTAAAAAAAAAAAAAAATTTTTTTTAAATATTTTTAAGTTCTAATTTGATTGATGAAAAAAAAAATCAAAAACATCAGCTAACTTTAGTATTATAAAATTTTTAAATAATAAAAAACTTTAGTAATAAAATAAATTATTTAAAACTTAGAGCATGGTCCAGTTGGTGTAGCAGTACCTGTTGCGGGTGTTGACAATACATTCATCGTCGGATGTGGAAGAGAATTAGTTCGCATGACTTGGGACCCTAGTACTGACAATCTAGACCCAGAAGTCAAGACTCTCACTAGGGTCGACATAGATCGTGATGACACTAGAATAAATGACGGCAAGGTAGACCCAAAAGGACGGTTCTGGGCAGGTACCATGGGCGAGAAGGACAACGTCATCACTCCGGAAAAGGGTTCTTTATACAGGTTCTCATTGGACGCAACTCCAACAAAATTAGTGAGTCCAGTCAGCATCAGCAACGGACTCGCTTGGAGCCACAGCAAAGATTCATTCTACTACATCGATAGTCCTTCTCTCGAAATCGTCGCCTATGATTACAACGATGACTCTGGAGACATCTGTAAGAATAAAAATATTGTCTATTATTTTACCCGTAATTACCGGCAATTATTTTATTAATAACTGATATTACCGCCCAGCCAACAAGCGTAAGGTATTTAATCTCAAGGAGATGAAAATTACCGGCTTCCCCGACGGAATGACTATTGATTCAGTTGGAAATCTGTGGGTCGCTGTTTACGATGGTGGAAAGGTTTTTAAATAATTTTAATTATTACTCTTGACTTACCTGTTGATTCATAATGACAGTACAATCTTTTTATTTGTCTTCAGGTACTTCAGATTGATCCGCGAACTGGAAGATTATTGCAAACCATCGAAATGCCGGCAACAAAAATTACCAGTGTTGCTTTTGGTGGCCCAAACAAAGACATTCTTTTTGTGACCAGCGCTAGCAAAGGATTGACCGATGTAGAGCTAAAAGATCAGCCTCTTGCAGGTTCGCTTTTTGCCGTTCATGGATTAGGTGTCACCGGGACAAAAATGCTTGCCAGTCGAGTTAAATAAGCGCAACTTTTTAATAATTATTAAATAAATAACTTTTCTATTTCTTCAATAAAATAATATAAATGT
The DNA here is from genome assembly GCF_013202065.1 of Cotesia typhae. NCBI lineage: Eukaryota > Metazoa > Arthropoda > Insecta > Hymenoptera > Braconidae > Cotesia > Cotesia typhae. The sequence goes on along the minus strand of NW_027423774.1, from coordinate 18,912,612 downwards.
ATGTTTATTAGAAAATTATTAAATAAATAATTTCACCTTGAAGTTTTTTTGATAAATCTAGTTAAAAAATGTACTTCATAATTTCATATATCACATTAAATATTTTACAAATTACAAGAAAAAATAGATACGTGATTGTTTAAAGTTTAAAAACTTAATCATCTAGAGTAATAATTTCAACGTTCTCATTAGCATGTTTATCGGGTTTAGACGTGGAACTGCTTGTTTTTCCTTGAGGAATACCGAATATTGAAACACTATCAGGAATATTGGTGCGAATATTATCCGCAGTCTTAGGTGGAATAACACTAACTGATAACGGAGGATTTTTATTGAAATCAGTTGATTTAGAATGAGCTTTAGACTGAGACTGTGCAATTATTTCCAAATGAGGTTGTTGTTGAAGTTGAGTGAGCATGTTGATAGTTTCGGCATTGCTGGCTTGTGCCAGCGAGTTAGGCATTGAGCTTGTTATTTCCATCGAGGATTTAGGTTTACTCGAGGTCTTGCGCACTGAGGGTTTAATTGAAGACTTGGAACTAGTTGACGTGTTCACTGGGTTGACAGAAATCCCGCTGAGCTCAGGTGGCAAGTAAGGAGCACCCATCAGAGCAGCAGGATTCCCCATATTTAACATAGTCGACAATTTATTTACAGCATGTTGTGCTGCTTTGCTGGATGTGCGAGGTTTTTTGACGGACAGAGCTGCCTGTTGAGCTTGTTTCTTCTGTAATTTGTGCTGCAAGGAAGTTCCACTTCGAGGAGCCAGCCCCATGGGAACTGGCGTAATATTTAACCCGGAGTTGCCCAAGTTTTGATGAGACGAGGGTATGTTCATTATACCCGACGGACTTGCACTCTTCAACGGAGAGACTGATAGCGATGAGCTGTGAGCAGGCTGTGGCTCAGTCAAGCTTTTAGATACACGAATCTGTGGTGCAGATACTTGCTTGGGAGGTGTTGTTTTTGGCTGCTGGATCACCGTTTGCTTCAAAAGTGAAACTTGACTGCTTGGCATTCCAGTTTTCAGCTGTGATAGTGGGATATTTTTAGTACTGATTACACTTAGGTCAGAATTTATTGATGAATGCTTAGTTTTAGTTTTTTGCTGCTGAGTGCCACTGCTGACAGCAGAAATAGAAACTCCGTGAGATAATTCTTTGGTAGAACTTGCAGTGGTAGTTTTGAAGGTTGATTGATTGTAGATTGTAGAATTAGTAGTAATTGCAGATCCAGCCTTAGCAGCACTGAGATTTAACAGTTGTTGAACTGTTAAATTACCGACACTATTGATAGATCCAAGATTGCTAGAACTGACAGAAGGAACAGAACCGATAGTAGTGTTTGATGTCATTGTGGGCACACTGCTGACATTAGGCAAGCTTGTAGGTATATTTCCGAACCCACCAAAAGGCATTGATTGAAGATTATTTTGATACTGTCGTAAAATATCTAAAGAGTTACCCATTTGATTTAAATTACTCAAATAATTAACTGCTGCTAATGAATCCATCATACTGGGATTGAGCCCCGAAGATAACATCGACATCATTGCGTTTGATTCAAGAAGTGGATTCATGAAGAATGGATTCATCAGCGGTTGATTATTAGTACCAAGATAATTTTGATATCTTTTGCTGGCGTTATTACAATACGAGTTCATTAAATTCGGATAATTTTTATTGACATTCGGTGGACGACCGCGGGGTCTGCCAGTTCCTGGATTTTTATAGGGTTTACGCTGCTGATAAGTTTGCGGAGAGGTCGGAAACGGTTGAGACTGTGTCACCGCTGTCGTCGAAGGCGCAGTTGTGACTGCCGGCGGAGGAATACTCTGAACTTGTTGGGACGTTTGACTAGCAGTCAATTTAGACTTGTTAGCATTTTGCTGGTGGCAGAAGCGCATCGCGTCCTCCAGAAGATTACCTACTGAAGATTTCATGTCTCTGTAGGTTTTGTAAGTGTCAACGAGCAACGTAGCAAAAGCTTGCATCTCTTTGGACTGGAAGTTCTTGGATACTTGTTGATAAATCTTATAAACATCCAATAGTACCCGGGTCCTGGAGTCCGTTCGATCAGGTAGGGCGTTATCTGGGCTCGGAGGACCCATAGACTGTACACGTGTTCGCAGTGACTGCAAACAAAGCGTAAACGCTTGTCGAGACAGCTGCTCGCGCTCTGAATCTCGCACATATTTCCTGTTAAAAAAAAATATTATAGATTAGAATAGATAAAAATATATCATCGCTATCTTATCTAATAGTTTAAATAATAAATAACAAATGTACGAACTTATCAGCGTCGGGAATTTTTCGCAACTGGATACACAGTTCCATTAGCATACAGCTGTCATTGGTTTCTTTGAGAACCTGCATCAATAAATGGACACATCTTGACATATGCGATGCAAAACTTCCTGGTCGATCTATTTCATCATTTGGAATTCTCCAGACTCCCTGAAAAAAATTAAATTTATTATTTTTTATCAGTTATTATTATTCTTTATAATAAAATTAAGATTAAAATTTTTTTTAAATATTAATTCAATAGTTTTTAACATAAAGTATCGATATGTCTCCAATTACTGTTAAATAAATAATTATTATTATTTAATATCTTTAATTTTTACAAAGAATAATTGTATAGATAAGCAAGCAGGGTTATGCTAGTTGGTGTAACACTAAAGTGGTCGGAATTGTACTTAAGTGAATCACAAGATAAGCAGTATATATGACTATCTATATATACATACATTGAAAGAAAATAAATAAATAAAAGATCAAATTCTTTAGAGTAGTGTCAAGATAGTAAGAAGTTACTTGAGAAAAAAATCTTTATTGTTTGCTTAGCTAAGCAAGCGAGTCTAATACTATGAAAAAATTAATTCTAATTCTACTGGTTGTTGTTATAATTACAGTTTTAGCAGGGTAAGTATAAATTATACTATCAAAAGTATATAAATGATTGGAGAAATTGATTTGATAAAGATGTATGTGTTTTGGTTTATGTGATAAATTGTATTACAGCTGTCTGTGTTATTTAATGCTAAAAAAAATTGATTATAAATATAATGATTACGTTAGCGCATACTCTGAGAAACTAGTGATTGACACGGACCCAGGAGCTGATGATGCGGCAGCTATTTTGCTTATTTTATCAATGAGCGCAAGAAATTACACAAATTATGAGGTTGTCGGGATAACGTGTGTTTATGGAAACACTTTTGAAGAATTTGCCGAGAAAAATGTCCTAAAAATCCTTACAGTCGCCAATTTACCTGACGTAATATTTTAGCATTGATTGAAAATTAATTCAAGGCTTTAAAAATTACTACAAAAAATTTTTTTTTCAGATTCCCGTATATGGAGGAGCACAGAAGCCTTTGCTGAGCAATTTTATCGCCGACAATTACTTTGGCGAGGATGGTTTTGGTGATTTTGAATTCCGGGATGAAATTCTTGGTGAAGTAGATCGGTCTATTCACGCAGCAGTGGCTTTAGTAAAGCTAGCTCGAAATTATCCCGGGGAATTGAGCGTTATAGCTCTCGGGCCGTTGACTAACATTGCAATTGCAATGACTTTGGACCGAGAGTTCGCTAAAAATGTAAAAAGATTCTTCATCATGGGCGGAAGTGTTTCGGGTGTTGGAAATAAATCTCCAGGAGTTGAATTTAATTTCGGAGCTGATCCTGAGAGTAACCACGTCGTTATAAGTGCTTCCAAAAGTGCGCCGCATCTTCTCTTGCCGTGGGAGACAATTTTTGGATCAAACATTACTAAGGTACCTTCTTTTTGATTTACTAAAAAAATCTAAAACGTTACCATAAACTACCTAATGAATTAAAAACACAAAATTCACAAAAAAAAAAAATTAACAAATTTATTAGAAATTTGAATTGTTAAAAAATTTTGGTCTTATTCATGTTTTTGAGATGACTATATAATAATTTTTGCTATTAAATTTGTAATTTTGTTCGTTTCATTTCTATTAATATTTTCTTGATTTGATAAATGTATGTGTAATTTTTGTATTTTATTTTTTTTTGCACAGAAAAAAAAATGTTGTTGAATCAAGTATATAATTTTGAAGAACTTAATTTTCTTGATATGAGTAGAAAAATTCTTGAACTAATAAATTTTTCTTGATTTAAGTAAATTTTATTTGATTCAAGAATTTTTCGTCTTGATTCAAGACAATTACCCTCTTTAAAATTATTTTCTTGGTTGAAAAATTTTTCTAGCTGATTTTTAATGTACTATTATCTGTGTTTTTTTCTACACAGTTAAGTTTGTTCTTTTGAACACAATTGACCTAAAACAAAACATTATTAACTTCACAGATCTCAACACAAAATGTATGGGTATACCCAGAAGTAAATAAATAAATTATATTATTTTTTAATTTTCAAGGAATGGAGAACCAAAGAGCTTGGATTGATCAATTCAAGCTTTGTAGAATTTTTGAACAAAGTTGAATCAAAAGTTTTGGGCTATGACTTCCCAGGATGGAACCCAGCAGACGCTCTGATGGCTGCTGTGATGCTTCGCCCGAATTTGGTGAAAAAATCAACCACGGTCCACGTAGCTCCTATTATTGATGGCTCTGCCAGGGGATCATTGCTGATCGACTATGCAAACTTAACAGGAAAGCCCGGGAATGTGGAAATAATCCAAGAAGTAAACACTGAGGAATTCAAACAGATGCTTAAAGAATTTTTATCATAACATACTTTGCAGCTAATTAATTAAATATAAGATCGTTAATTGATTAATTATAAGAGCGTTATAAACCTGGTGACCTCGTTGTATCTCTACAAGGATCGGTTGATAATAAATGTGCGATTATATTTTATAATTCTCTCTATTTGATATTTAAACTCTTTCTGCCATTGAGCGTTTCCTGATAAATAAGTAATTAATGTTTGATTGTTAATTGATTTTCATTGTTTGGCAAAGATAACCCAGGTAATGTTGTTCTCAGGCTACTAGACGGAAAGTTAAACGTTATTGATAAAACGGAACTCATTACAAAGTCATAATTTTATTTTTTTGTTGATAACTCGAAAACAGACATGAGTTGAGTTTATAAGACGGAAAATTCAATTAAATATTTCATTGCTAGAAAATCTGAGCTATGAGCGCGTCAATAGTGCTTTTAGTGTCTGGAATCGTGCTAAGTTCTACAACAAAGTAAGTGTTAGTACACAAAAAAAAAGAAAAAATTAATTTGAATCAAGTAAATAATTTTGAAGAACTTTATCTTCTTAATTTGAGTAGAAAAATTCTTAAACTAAGAAACTTTTTTTAGTTTAAGTAAATTTTACTTGATTCAAAAATTATTTCTTGATTCAAATTCTTCAAAATTATTTTCTTGATTCAAGAATTTTTTTTTCAGTGTAAAAATCATTAATTATAACTTGAATAAATTAATGTTTTAATTAAAAAAAATTTTTAGTTCAATTAGTGTGTACTCTGAGAAACTAGTGATTGATACAGACGCTGGTGGCGATGATGCAGCAGCGATCTTACTGGTTTTATCTGCAAGAAGAGATACTAATTATGAAGTCGTTGGGATAACTTGCACTTATGGAAATACTGAGGAAGAAAACGTTGAAAAAAATGTCTTGAAAACTCTCACAGTTGCTAATTCATCCGATGTAAGTGAAGTTTTTAACTTTTGAGTGTTTTTTTTTATTGGAAAATACTTATTAGTGATTGTTGCAAATTTTTTCTTCAGATTCCGGTTTATAGAGGAGCGAAGAAACCTCTAATGAGCAACTTCACATCGGATAAGTATTTTGGCGAGGATGGTTTTGGTGATTTTGATTTCAAAGAAGATATCAAAGGTGAAATTGATCCGACTAGTCATTCGGCGGAAGCTTTAGTTCATTTTGCGCGAAAGTATCCAGGAGAACTGAATGTACTTGCTATCGGCCCGTTGACTAATATCGCACTGGCAATATCACTTGATCCGAATTTTATTAACAATTTAAAAAGATTGTATATTATGGGAGGAAGTATAGAGGGAAGGGGCAATAAATCTCCGGGAGTTGAATATAATTTTGGAACTGATCCCGAGAGCGATTTTATTGTTCTAAATGTTACTATGAAAAGACCAAGTATGCTGTTTCCTTGGGAAACAATTCTTAAAGCAAAAATTCCAAAGGTATTGAATTTTTTTTTTTTTTTTTTTTTATATGATAGTGAAATCTAAAAAAAAATTTTTTTAATTTCTTTAAAAATTCTTTGTGTAAAATTAAAAAAAAATTTTTTTACTAAAATTATATAAGATTAAATTTAAAAGTCTTGACTATTTTTTAATTTTTTTATAACAAATTTTTTTTTTTTAATTATTTCAACAAAATTGCATTTAAAATTAAAAAAAAATTTTTTTTTGCCATAATTTATTTGTTAAAAAAATTCTTAAAGATCGGTTACATTAATTTTCATTAAAATTATTTAACGTTTATATTTTATAATAAGAATAAATAAAAATTTGAATTTTTCAGGAATGGAGACTCAAAAAACTCGGCTTACTAAATTCAGCTATCACAAATTTTTTGAACAAAGCTGAGAAGAAAACTTTTTCAACCGAATCTCTAATTTGGCAACCATCAGACGCAATGACAGCTGCTGTAATGCTCTGGCCGTCTTTAGCAAAGAAAATGATTAATATTAATGTGACACCTGTTACTGATGGAATAGCTAGAGGGGCCATGCTGATAGATTATGCCCAAAAAAGCGGGAAGCCCAAGAATGTCGAAATCATTCAACAATTTGACGCCGAAGAATTTCAACGATTGCTTATAAATTATTTTAAATAAAGAATCTTGATCTCCAATATTAATCAGCTTTTAAGTTAAAATTAAGCTTTTTTAAACACTTTTTTGTATTGCAATTAAATAAAGAACGTTAGTTTCATGAGTATAAATAATAATGTTTAATTTCAAGTTATGTAATACTTTAACAGTTGAGACCATTGACAATTAATAATTAATAGATGTAAATTTACTTTTGATTAATTAAGAATTCTTTAAAAGGAAAAATTTAATTATGTAAGCTTTTCGTGAGGCTTAATAATAAACGTCATAAAAACCCGGATAATCATTGTAATAAAAACGTGTATTATCTATTTTGTAGAATCTGAAGCTTACCACGTGACGTTCACTCCTACTACTAATAAAAATAATAAAATACTATTTGAGAATCGTCAAAATTTAAGTGGGCTCAGTCTTGCAATAGACTGCTAGATAAAATTCCAACCATGAATAAATTCATTATCTGTTCAATATTTTTACCATTACTAGGACTTTTAACAAAGTAAGTACAGTTAAAATCTAAATATTATTTTTATAATTAATTATTTATACAATAAAAGATATATTGCGATAGCGTACGCTCGAAGAAATTAATAATTGATACGGATGGAGGACCTGACGATTCAGCAGCTATTCTCTTGATTTTATCTGCTTGCGCAAACAATGATACTAATTATGAGGTCATTGGAATCACGTGTGTGTACGGAAATACTTATGAGGAGAATGTTGAACAAAATGTTCTTAAAACTCTCACTCTCGCCAAATTCCACGTAAGGATATTCTGTAATTTTTTTAATTATTAATACTAACAGAAAATTATTTAAGATTCCCGTCTATAGAGGAGCAAAGAAGCCTTTGGTAGGCGAATTCAAGTTTGATGATTATTTTGGTAACGATGGATTCGGTGATTTCAAATTTGATTAAGAAATCCGTGGTCATGTTGATCGATCTGCTCACGCAGCATTAATTTTAATTGACTTGGCAAAAAAGTATCCTGGTGAATTGGACATACTTGTTCTGGGTCCATTAACAAACATTGCAATTGCAGTAACTCTGGATTCTAATTTTATGAATAACATCAACAGGCTGTATATTATGGGCGGATATATAGGAGGGAAAAAAAAACCTCTTGTTACTGATTATAACTTTGGAAATGATCCTGACAGTAATTATATTGTTTTAAATTCCCCAAAGTCTGGAAAAATTAATCTTCTGTATCCTAAAGAGACAGTTTTTAAAGCCGCAGTTTCCAAGGTTTGATTTTACAAATATTTTTTTAAATATTTCAATAAAACAGTATAATTAAATCTTTTTTTTTTTTTAAGGAATGGAGAGTGAATGTATTAGGAGCGATAAATTCACGGATTGTAAGTTTTCTCAACAAAGCCGAGGTTAAAGATTTGAATCGTCAATCTTCAACTTGGAGACCTGCTGACGTAATGGTAGCAGCAGTGATGCTCTGGCCAGAGTTAATAACAGATGCAGTAAAAATGAACGCATTACCTATCACCGCTGGGAAGACTAGAGGAGCTTTGATGATTGATCACGATGAAGTGTCAAAAAAACCGAAGAATGTTGAATTTGTTAAAAATATTGACGTTAATAAATTTAAATGTAAGCTATTACATTATTTCTCATAGAATTAAATGTCAACATTCTTTTTGTATTTTTGCTTTAAAAAAAAAAAAAAAAAAAAAAAAAAAAAATGAATATTAAATTAATAAAAACTCACATTAAAAAAGTTGGTCGATTTTCTATCAGCAAAAAGTCCTTGAAAAGTAAGATCAGCATAATATTGACATTTATATGTACTCAGTAGAAGATCACGACATTTGTCGTTGTCTTTAGCAACCTTGTGGTTGAAGAAGAAATGACAAAGACGGTAGATAGACTTGTAATGTTCGGGAAATCGTAAGACACACTGTTCTAGTCCAGCTAGACAGTATGAAATTAGCTTGGCGACTTCTCCTTCCGAATAATACTCTTCTGAAATAAAAAAAAAAAAATTAATTAATAAAAATCATTTGTAAAAAATTTTTATTAATAAATAAATAAATAAAATAGTAACCTTTTTTATCAACAGGACTAGGAGTGCGTTTTTTCTTCTCAGTATCACTATCGCTGGATTCAGAATCGCTGTCACTAGAGCTGTCACTACTGGAACTATCATCACTACTGCTACTAGACTCATCGCTGCTGCTATAACTCGAATTATTTGTTTCTGCTGTACTAGAAGTTAACGTACTAGTAGTACTTTCTTGCGAAGCACGCCGACTCAACGTCGTTTCTTCTTTTGTCGAGCTAGCTTCATTTTTTTTCTTTTCATCAGCTTTGTCTTTATCTTCAAAATCAAAAGTAGCAAAAGGGATATTACTCGTCTCCCATTTGCCATCGTTTTTATTAGCATCTCCATGATTGCTATAGATTGGCAAATTAGTAGAACTAGATTCTTCTGCTTGGGCATTTTTTTTTTTACTATCTTCCTCAGACCTCTTCTCCATAGCACGTGTCTTTTCATACTCATTGCGGGTTTTTGAAGTTCTTGCACAATCACTTTCATCGCTAGATATTACCATGACTTCATCAGCATCTTTTTGGTTCGATTCATTCTGCAAGTCAATTTCACAAACTTTATCAATAATACCGTCAACAGTTTCTACAACTCCAGCCCACAATTGCAGATGTGATTCTTCATTTAGTTTCAATTTTTTAGATGGTTCATCGCTTACTGATTCACGCGGTCTTTTTTTATCATTTTTCAATTTACTTGTTTCAGAGCTTTTTTCAATAACAGCAATTTCCTCAACACTATTCTGTCGTTTTTCTAAATTCGTCCGACTTTTAGGCACGACTTCTGTCGTGTTTTCAGTCGAATTTTTAACAGGAATTTTATAATCAGTATCATTTGAATTTGACTCATCTCTTCTTTTCTTCTTATTTAATTCAGAAGGAAACTGCATGAATGGTCCGCTAGCGCAATCCAACAAATGTTTCCAAAATAAATCACCTAATGATTTCTTAAGCGGCTTACCTTCAAACAGCTCCAGATGCTTCAAAATACTTGCATGTATTCGATAATGCACTTCCAAAGCTTCGATGGACAAATAGTGAGCATTTTTATGGCTAATTTTTTTGGGATAGTAAGCATTATTCTTGTGCAATAACTCGCTGGCCTGGCCGTAGTGATTTAAAAATATTGGAGGATCATGATTTTTCTTTTCGGCTATTTTAGCAAGCATGTAATGGTACAACCACCTTTCGTCTTGCATCTGTGCAGCATCATCGATGTTCGCCAAGTAAATATTATTCGCTGAATTGAAACAATTAGCAGCAATATCTAACGTGTCTTCCTTTCTTTTTTCAATAATCTCAAACTTTTCCATGCTAAGATTAGACTCCTGCTTGAGTAACCGCGAACAAAATGAATGAACCATGTAGACAAAGTTTCCATACTCAATCCAGATGACACTGTGACCTGGTTTTATCTCGACGGCTTTTTGGTAACAACACTGGGCGATTTTCGCTTGCCATAATAATTTGGTGATATCTGAAAGGGGCTTACAATTATTTAAAGTTGTTCCCATAAGAGTACTTACAGACATAGCGAGAGCAACCCAAGAGTTAAAGGCTTTCGGATGAAGACAAACGTCCATTGAGTAATACTTGGTAGCAGACAACCAATTGTTGTTTTTAAATGAATAATCACCAAGAAGATAGTACAAAGGATCTATTTTATATGGCAGTGGTTTTTTAACTTTTGGCATTTCATCTATTTCACCAATGATATAAGAATTTATTTCATCAACTATTCCACTTGGATCGTGTTCCTTTGGAACCAGTGAATTTATTTTTTTGAAAAGAATTTTAGTATCAGCGCTGATTGACATAGCTCGAGGAGTGTCGAACTCCGGCAAGACATCTGGCTTGTAGAATTCAAAAAGTAATTGAGCAATGTCCCATGTCAGTGGAATTTGTGGCACTCCATGATCTTCAAGATGTTTCGGTTTTGTTTTGTTGGCTCTGTTAGGGTGTCCATACAGACACCAGAATATTTTTTCCAGATGTTTAGTGATTTTTTCCCTCACCGCAGTGTATCGTGAGCTACACATTCTGGGTACGACTGTTTTTATCGTAAAAATTAGCAGCTTAGCTTCGTTTATACAGCACCAGGAATGACGACCAAGGAAGTCGTGACCTACAAAGAGCAACATGATCGGCGCAGGAATGTCCTTGTCTTCGTCATCAGAGTCAGACTCAGCATCATCAGCAGCTTTAGCTTTTGAACTGTACCGAGATTTGGCTCGCTCGCGGTCATCTTCGTACTGAAGAATGTGATGGAGTATAATCCAAGGCGTGACAGACTCCACGGGCATCTCTACTGCTGTGTCCGGAACATCTAACTGATGACAAAGGATCTGGACCGATGTTTGAACAAGCCTGGTAATTTTGCTCTCAGATAAATGTCTCACAACTGATGATCCGACCATGTCAATACAAGATTCTAATTTTTCCAAGCAGTTCAGCACACTGGACACCCATTTTTTCTGATCAGCTTCATCAGAAGTAGTGTTATAACACTGCCAAGCTTCATGCAGACAAATTTCAGCCCACACGAAACAATCTTCGTACTGCTCCAATTGCCACAAGCTTTCCAGCAACATCGACAGCTGCTTTTTACGGTCGATATTTAATTTTACATTGGTCAATGAATCATTTTGCTGCTTGGCAAACTTGAAGGTGTCCTTGAGCACAAGAGACAGCTCATAAAATTTTTTATCTTCGTGAAGTTTTTGGACTTTGCCAAGTTTCTGCCCACGCTCTATTGACGTTAACTTCTTCTGGACTACGGCCATGTCAATACGAGAATTATGTTTACAGTTTGGTAACTTAACTAATAACGCTGGAAAATGCTGCTTGAATTCCTCCATATCGTGAAGAAGAATTTCCAAGCTTTTAATCGCTATGTCTGTGTCGCCTTGGCATAAAAAAATACTCGCCTTCACCCATAATACTCGCAATAAAAATATTAAATTCTCTTCATTCAATAAACTATCACGGACACTTGCAAAAATAATGTATCCTAGTTCTTCAGACGGGATCCCAGTGCCGAATTTATCGATCGTCGCAGACGGCAAAATTTCTGGCTTATTGTCCAACCATTTATCAGTATGTAATTCGCTGAATAACAATGTCATTTCGGCGTCGTACTTCAAGATTGAATCTTCCTCAGAAGAATCACCGAAAGGCGAAGAATGCGGAATATGTTCTCGCGTAAACAAATAAGCTTGCTGATAAATTTCAGTTAGTTCTTTCGGCCACTCGTGGTTCCACTTAGTACTTAAAAATTCCGTATACCTGGCAATTATTATCATCAAGTTGCTTTTACCACTGTGCTGATTAATAAAATCAATAACTTGATTTTTTTCATTCTCCGTTCCAAAGTATTTCTGAATTGGAGAATCCGGAGATGGAACTGGACTCGAACTTTTACTTTCTTCATTATTCTCGTTTTCTTTATGCGCAAACAGTTGATACAAGTCCATAGTGTCCATAGAATCATCCATGGTTTTGGTAGGATCATCTCGAATTATTTTAGCGGTGTCAGGCAACAAAGTTAGCGGAAATATTCTTCGTACCATTTCTTCAAGCTGAAGGTCATCTCTCTCAGCTTCTCTTCTATTGGAACCGCGGACTCGAGCAGACCTTCTCATACTGCTGCTGCTCCAAGCCCACTGCTGCAAGAAGCACAAAGAACTTCTTCGTCTTTTTTTTACTTTCTGTTGTTCCTCTTTACCCTCAGTTTTTTCACTGGGTTTATCTGACTTGGATGATTTATCATTTGATTTTTCTGTCAACTTGCCGTCACTTTTCTCAGCTGATTCAGCTTTGGGATCGCTCTTATCCTGTACCTCTTCAACAGATTTTTCAGTATTGTCATTAGGACTTTCATTGGACTTAATAATTTCCACTTCATCGTAAACTGTACTGTTGAGAAATTCTACGCCTTCTGGAATTTTATGCTCGCTTTGATCTAGCTGCTCGATATCAGACTCCAATTTCAACGGATCTTCATCTTCAATAATATGAACATCACTGGAGCTTGATTTCTCATCATCACCATCGACATCCATTTCGCTGTCCAGTTTAATCTCCGGGACCTCTTGATCTTCTTCAATCTCTGCAGAGTCTCGGTGATCCGTTTTCTCAACATCAGTAACGCTTTCCAATTCAGAGCTAATATCTACAGTCATTTCTTTGGTTTCCCTTTTTTCTTCTTCAGCATTTTTAATTACCAACACTTCCACTTCATTTTGAACATCTAATTTTATTTTACTGATGAAATTCAAATTATTATCGCTCATATACTTGTGCATTTCTACAAGACTCTCTCCCAAGTCTAGCCAGGAGTGATTTTTCAGAGGTCTGTGAAGGGAGAGATCTGGCAATGGTTTGAATTCAAATTCCGGCCTGCAAAATTCTACCCACCTAGCAGCGATTTCTTTCGCCTCAGCAATTAACTTATCGCCAATAATCCTATCAAATTCAGTGTCCAGCGGCGGATCCAGCGCCCAGTCGACATTGAATAGCTTATAACTTTCCTGAAAATATGGGACTTCTCTGTATATTTGCTCACGAAAAGCCAGACCTTTAATGTAACTGGGATCTCTTCCCAAAGCCATAGATATGTACAGTAGGCAGTTCATATAATCTGGTATTGCGTACATTGCAGTGATAATATTATCCAAACAAGGCCAATGATTGGGATTACACGTAAGCCCTTGCTTAAACGCTGAGCAAGCAAACTCTAAGTTAGATGTTTTCATCGCTATCGTACCCATACAACACCATAACATTACATCACTGGCGTCGAGATTAGCAGCTTCCCAGTAATTATTAATAGCTTCTTCATAATTTTCCATTTGGTTGTAAATTGCTCCGATATTTTTATAGCAGCAATATTTTAAAGACAACATTGGCCGTGCTCGTCCATCAGGAATTTCAGGTTTCGCCACCTGGTCAAGTAGCTCAGTCTCCAACAAATCTTTAAATATAGTCAAGGCATCTTCTATCTTATTTTCTTTTCGCAGCTCTAATCCTTTATTGTACTCCGATAAAGCGATTTGTTCCTTAAAAAAAAAAAAAAAAAAAAAAAAAAAAAAAAACGAGTAATTATATTTTAATACCGGCTCAATGTTGCCGACTAGGTTATGCTAGATAAAAAAAATTTATTTATCCATAAAAAACTTAAAATCTTACCTGAGCTTCTTTAGTAATTGTTGGTGTATTTTCTTCATCACTCTCCTCACTGGACTCCTCATTCAAAGCCGATATTTTCATCATTTTTATTTATTTTATCTAATTTATTCTAATTTAAAAAATAGTACACAACGTCATTTAATTGTTCTAACTTCTTATCTTATAGTAACACACACATTTTTTATATATTAGCTTATATTTTTAGAACTATAAATAATTACTTATTATTATTTTGACATTACAAAAAAAAAATGTATACTAATTACAATTACTACATCAAATAAATTACAAAAAAACACAGTTACCGCGTTCAAAACAAAACAACACTTCGTACACTTACATATGTTGGAACTTCAATAAAAATAACAAATGTAATTATAATAATAAGAAAGATAATTATTGTAATTTAGAAGAAAACTGTTCTACCAATGCTTCAAAAAATTTTTTCTTATTTTTTTTTAATTATATCTTCAATTATTTTTAACAATATGTATTTTATTTATTAATTTTTAAATCTGTCAAAATTCACGTGTCATCACTAAATTTATCAAATTGATTTTTTTTATCAAATTATATTTTAAAAATTTTCTTTAAATAATATTTACTCAACAATTTACAATTACACCTGCTCAATAATAGAAAATTTATTAATTATTTACAATTAAAAATACAATTTTTTTATTACTCATTTTTTTTTTTTTTTTTTATTTATAAATGACTCAAATGATCACACAGGTCTCGTTATTTCCATGAAACGATACGATTCATTTAAATTTATGACTTAGCTCAGTGCTGCCAACTTAAATAATTCTTCTGAACTTGTTTCCGCCATTTTAGTCGTGTAATTTGCACCATACCCGAAAAAGAGATGAAGAAGCACACACGTTAAAAAATTGGTAGTGTGTGTGTGCGTGCGATTTCTGTTACATTTTAGGAGCCACGATGGTTCTCTTGGATTTTGCGTGAGTATTAAATAAATATTAATAATAAAAATCAATGGCATTAATTATAAATATTTAAATATTGACAAATAATGTGGATGTCGTAATTACATTAAAATTATCCCGAGTCCAGTTGATAGGCTTGCATAAGTAACCGCTGTCTTTGTCTTCAAATTTATTCTTTTTTTTCCTGAGTCTACTATCGCCATGCCGGTTTATAAAATTCATATTATCTTTTCAATCGTTTATTGTATCCGATTAATTTAATAAATTATCAAGAGCAATTTAAATGCAGATATTTATTTATTTGTTGATGACGCCAGTAAACGACGGTAATTAATACTTAATTTATTGGTTGTAATGATTTATAAATATTTATGTATTTATGGTGGTGATAAATATAGGTATACATCAATTAATTTTATTGCTACGTCCACAAGTAAACAAAATCAATGGCGTTCCTATAAATAGTTAATTTTTAAAAGGAGTTGCCATTTATTTAATTATTTCTTTTTATTTACTATTATGACACTTTTTAATCATTACGTAATTAAAGCTAGTTAGTTATCATGTAATATTTAGAAATTGTTTATCAAATTAAATATATTTTATTTATTATTTTTTATTAACTAATTATATTGTTGATAAATTACCAGCGTTAATATTTCATTTTAATGTCTTCAAGCTTAACGCCAATTATTATTATTATTATTAATATTAATAATAGTTTTGTTTTTTATTTTTATTTTACAGGTTTCTATTTGAGACATACCGAGTTTATATGTTGGATTAAAAATACTAATTTGTATTAAACAGTTACAAAAAAATTACCACGAAATTAATAAAGAATTAAAAAATAAAAATAATTTTGAAAAAACAAAATTTTTTAATTTTAAACAAACTAACAGCAGCAGCAGCAGCAATAACAAAAGAAACTTTAAATTGTCACGAGATAATAAAATAAATAATTACGATGGGTATCCAGGATTTTCAAACATTCTTAGATAGCAATTGCGTATCTAGTGGTGCAGTGACCGTGGATTTATTGAAAATTGCACGACAAGTTATTCAAAGACAGCGAAATCGCCTTAACAAAGCTCAATCATCACATCCACCATTATTACGTCTCGTTTTAGATGCCGAATGTTGTCTAGATCGTCTTTACGGTGGATATTTTTCAGGTATGTGTTGTTATAAATAACACATTATTTTAGTTATTGTTAAGTTTGAGAAATTAAGTGAAATAAATGAATTGTTTATTTTTTATTGAATAGACTGGGCTTGTGGTGGACAATGGAATCGTATGCTCCAGTTTCTCGCTATTTTAATTCAAGCAACTGAGCTGTCAGGAGCTGACTTGGTGGTGTTTTTCAATGGCTGTAATGAAGTTCCACGTCGCTCTGAGTGGATTCAGCAGCAACTTCAAATGCGTAATAAAGTTAATAATGTATGTTGTTGACAGTATAAATACAAGACAATACAATTGTTGAAACAAACAAAAACAAATATATTTATGGTATAATGATTATTTTTATTTATTAAACAGGTATTAAAGCATATTGCTACGAAGGGTACACCACCACCAAAAATTTGGTGGACACCTCCCGTATGTTTACGTACTAGCTTACGTATGGCACTACGTCATTTAAAAGTATCTGTGGTAAATATTTATTTTAATTATCATTGATTAAAAAGAGTTTAAATATTTTTTATTATTTAATAAAAAGTAATAACTGTCTATTGTTATTTTAGATGTGTAGTATGGATGATCATCATCAAGAAGTAATTGCATATTGTCGTGAAAATAACTTTAATGGGCTTGTTGCTGATGACGGAGAGTATGCAGCTTTTGATCCACCTCGTTATTTTTCTTCAGAACAATTGAAACTTACGTACAAAGGATCTTTGGACACAAAAGAATATTTAATGTCAGAAGTCAATAAATCACTTGGAATACCATCAGATCGATTGTGTATATTAGCTGCATTACTTGGAAATTATATTCTTACAGAACAAGAACTTACAGATTTTTATAAAAAATTGAATATCAATATAACTGGTCCAAACAAAACAAATATTGATCAATCTATTAAAATAATTGCAACATTTGTTAAGGACCTTCCATCGACTGACAAAGACGTATTAGCTCAAAAAGTATTTAGCTCAACGTCTGATCCTAGATGTTCTAAACTCCATCAGTCCGTCCAATATTATATTAATGGAACCAAGGAGGGATTTTTGCATTATAAAACAACTAAACCAACTAAAGGTTTGTTATTTAATTATAAATCAATAAATAAATAATAACTGTTTGATTTAATTATTTAAATTATTTTAAATATTTATTCAGGAACTCACAAATCAGACAAAAAAAATCCTGTTGTAAACCAACAAAATTCAACAGAAGCAACGACACCTGACGAAAATTGTGCTATGGGAACGTCCCGATTTGCTTCGGAAACAGCGGAGAGCGAGCGTGAGAGTTTGGATGCCTACAATCAGGCAACAGCAAATGCTAAAGCTGCACCACAAATAGTTATTGAGCCACCAGGACTGCAGTCTCAAGGAGACGGTGATAACGTTAAAACCGATGACGAGCAGCCAGCTGCAGAGCCCGCTGTTAATGGTACACACAGTAATTTATCAATTAGTTCATCGAGTTCTAACAGCAGTTCATCAGTGACTTCACCATCACACCCTACCACGGGACAAGCTAAAGTCATTGATAAACCTATCAGTATTCCAACTACTGTACCAGAAGTAATGAGAACTGCCTCTGAACGTCATCAAAAAGGTTTAATGTCACCTCACATTTATCAAATTCTCGCAACGGGTGAAATTAAATTACCCGTATTACTGGAAGATGAAAATCAACGGGAGTTTCCATCTATTCATGTCATTTATCGACCCGTCAGGCAAATGGTTTACGCTATTTTGTTTAATCTTCATCATCAAATATTTATGGCTACTAAGAATAAAGAAAAAGGAGGTAATATAATTCAGAATAGTTTTATTTAATTTATCTAATGTGAAGCTTATAAATAATATAACATTTATCAATCTACGAAATTATTTATCATTTTTAAAATAGATAATGAAAAAATCGAAGTGCCTGATATTTTAATTAAAGAGTGGGTATGGTCAAAAACAAATCCATACCAAACACCAGAGCTCATCAAAGCTGAACAGATTGGCTGGGGTGTACCGACAATTCAACGTTTGTGGTTCGGGTAAGTACTTAAATATTTAAATGCAATTCATTTTTAATTAATACAGTAGCTTTGAACAAAAATGATTATCATGTCGATTGAACTGGTACTTTAATTATTTAAATGAGACTTTTAGCCACTGATTCATTATTTATAAATACAGCTTGCTCTGGAGAGTTTTTTGAATTTGTGTGTTTAATAGTCTGTATGTCTATTAATAATTTTGTATCTGTGTATTTTATTACGTGTCGACTGTGCATTTAAATATATGAAATAACTACCGCATAACAATTTGAAAATTTTATTTTAATTCTGTGAACTTTATTTTTCAGTACTGGCATTGAAGATAAACGCCGTCGGCTTCGTGGATTCCTTACATGCATGAAATCAGATACATCACTCATGTTAAATATTTCTTATGTACCACAGCACTTGCTGGTCATGGCTTGCGTACTAAGGTATTTATCATTTATTTTATGAATCTAAATTTAAAAATTCTAATTGTCTAAAAAAAAATAATAATTTTTTTTTTTTTTTTTTTCTCATAATTAAATTTATTATAGATACATCATGTGTTTTTCGGACAAGACGAAAATATTACGTCGTCAAGAACTTGATGCTTTTATTGTTCAAGCATTTTCACCGGATTTAATGAACCCGCAATACCTCCAAGATCTTCAGGTACTTTTAAAACTCACCAAATAATTTTTGAATGTTTTGTTAATAAAATAAATTTAAAAATTTAGCTTCCACTGGTAACATTCCGTGGTGTTCAATTGGCAACTTTGTTCATGGCTGGTGTGGAAACAGCTTTATTGGCAAACGATGCTTGTGGTGCCCCAATCCCGTGGCTGATGTGTTGCCCATGGTTGTTCTTTGACGGCAAACTGTTCCACCACACTCTAGCTCGTGCAGCAGTGGCTAAAAATCTTCTTGAACTCTGTGGAGGTCATATTGATCGCGTTGTAAAAGTTGAAAGAATGCGTAAAGCCATTATCGAAGGATTTAATCCTGTATACGCTCGGGCTCCACAACCACCAATAGCTTCAAGTAATTTTTTATTTAAATAATTGATACATTTTATTATTATTAGTATGTACAGTGTACAGAGTCAGTTGCCAAAATAATAATGACTAATAAACTTAATTTTATTTTTTTAGACTTGATTCCTGGATTCCGATCACTGGCGCTAACACCGAACGGTCTACCAGTTAGCTGTGCATTGAATGACACGCAAAATCGTGCTCGTGTCAATCGACCTGTCAACGTTCTACAGCGTGAATTAATTCGCAGACCTGTACCTTCACGTGGAGGTCAACTAGAAATCGCTGGAGTCGTTGTTGGTCAATGGGGAGCTAACTACGGACAACCTGGAAGGATTCAAGGTCCTCAGCCAATACAAGGCCATCTTCGTGGACGACTCCCTCAACAGGTATAAATCTATTTTTTAAAATTAATTTCTGCACGATGTAATTATCTTTTGTTGATTGTTATTGTTTTATATATTTATATTTAATTAATAATGGCTTGATTGATTGTGAATTAAAATAATTTAAAAATACATTGTACAAATAGTGTAATATGTATATTTTATTTGTGACGCTACTCCTATTATTGGAGCTCCAGATTGTGGATGCATTGGTGAGAATTAGTAGTATTTGTTTTAAATACTTGAGTATTTGAAAATAATTACGAACCAGTGCATGAATATTATTATTGTAGCTTGATTTTATGTAGAATTGCTATATTGATTGTTTTAGGTGCCATTCCCACGCTTAAATACTCGTATGTTTCAACCGCGAGGAGGTAATAATTCACTCGCTACTCGCGGAAAGAAAACTCAAATGAAAGTAAGTTGTCGAATTTTAATTTAATTTAATTTCTTATAATTTTTTTTATTTATTAATTTTAAATATTTACAGGCTACGAGCAAAAAAAAGTCTGCTGCTAAAAAAAATCAAGAGAATGACATGAAAAAAGATTCGAAAAATCGAGACAATTCGGTTGATGAAGTCAACGCAGATGCCTTCTCGTAAGTTTATTTAGTTAATTACTTCAAATGTTTAAATATCTTTAAATTTATTTTTTATTTTGTCTTTTTAGTAAATTATTGGTGAAAGACGTAAATGCCAAAGAAAAAACAGAATCTAATCAACAAACAGAGAGTGCTGTTAACGGTGGTGGCAAGCCCGTCGAGAAGGGCCAAGGCGATGCATCTTTAAATGTATCACAAACGGTAAAAGATAATTAAATTCACCCGAAGTTAACTTTAATTTCGGGTTATGGGAGGAGGAAGAATATTTAAAGTTCTCGGATGTAACTAAAGACCGCAACTAATATCTTTATATGACTATCGAGCGGTCGTGCACAGTTAAAGTAACGTTTGATACGTTAATCTATTTTTTTTATTCATTTATTACAAAATTAATTATATATTTTTAAAAGATTAAAAATTTTGTGTTAGATATTATTTCAATAATTATTAAAATTATTAATTATTATGATAATGAGTTATGTTAATTTTTGTGCTAAAGTTGTATTTTTTTTTTTTTTTTTTTTATATTTGTAAAAAATTTATTAAAAATTATTTAGAATAAAAATCAAGTTTATGGTTGAGGATTTTTCTTTTATTTTATTTTATTTTATTTTTTTTTTTTTTTTTTTTAAATTGTGTTCTCTTTTGAAATCTTGAAGTATATTTTTTTTTTGTTACATAAGACTATGTAATATTAAAAGTGCACTATAGCTCGATGTGCTTATAAAGTTCTGGTGGGGCCAATAATTAATAAAATAAAAAATGAAACAGTAATGAGTGTGATTTAAAGATATGAAAATGTACAAGGATAAACTAAATGTATAAATAGATCGATAATGCGATCATTACCATGTCCTCACTGCCAAAAATATCGCCGTATACATTAGTTAAAAAAATAATGGATGAACGAAATGAAAAAAAAAAAAAAAATAGCGTAATAAAGAGATCATACTCTTGCGACGATAAATGCGTAACTTTGACTGATTAGCGTTTCTATACGCTGATTTTATAAACATAAAACGAAATATGGTCAACTGTTATAGGTATTTAATTATTAAGGAATGTGATTATTTTTTTTACCATGATATAAAATATATATTTTCCGGTATTATATGAAATGCTCGCTTCGCACGGTCTTGTTATCGGATGCCTCATTTAGTTTTATAAAACATCATTATTATAAGCGATAATAATTATGTTTACTGACTTGAACGGATAATAAATAAAAATAATGAGACACAAGATACCTCGACGGTATTATTGGCGTAAAGAGACTGATGCTTTTCATATAGGTAAAATATATATTTATACATATATACGAGTCCCTATATTTAAATGTGCGATTAATATTTGCATAGTTGTTGAATAGGGTGATTGATGATTTATTATTCTGGTAGGATCTCTCGTATTTTAATTGATACAAATGCTGACAAACGAGTGCTTGAATTGTCGTGCCTGATAAAACTTAATCTGAATTTAAGTAAAGAATAAACGATAAATAAATAACATTTATTGTAAGTATGTTATTTATGTATGAAAAATAGTTGTGTATTGTGTGCATAATAATGTAAGAATGAGTCAAGTGTGAATGCGATGATAAAACTGAATGATTTTTAATAGTTATGTTGTGAAGTAATTTGTAAATAAGAGTGTAGTGTGCTGATTAATGAGTATTAATAATCATTAATTATGATTATTAACTCTCAGTGATCTGATTCATTTAATTAAATTGAATGAGTATAGAGAGAATAAACGTAATAATTAAAAGTGATCTGGATGAAACTCATGGCATTGATAAGGATAATAAAAACAAGGCTGACTATGGTTTGATATTATGAACCATGTAAAATAAAATAATATGATTATGATAATGATAAAGGAATAAAAAAAATGTAAGAGTATACGATTATTAAGTGAACGGGATTAATATACAAGAAAAAAAATGAAAAGCCGTTGATAAAAATGTGAGATCAAGGAGATTGAAAAATGTTATATTTTTGTAGATTTGTTATTGCATAATTACTATATGCATTGTGACAATGACTTTATACGACAAATAACGTTTTAATAAGAAAAAAAAAAATAAATAAATAAAATAAGAAAACAAAGTCGTAATTACAAAGTTGAATTTGTATTTTTTTTTTTTTTTTTGGAGATTGAACGAGAATGTGCGTTTAGTTTGAACACGGCAACTGGAAACTATAAATTAAACAATAAATGTTTATTTAATGTCGTAATTACCAGATGTTATTTAAGCGCATGTGTGCCTCCAAAAATTGAAAATAAAATCCATTTTAAAATCTTTAAAAAAAAATAAACCAACTGGGAATAATTAATATTCCGGTAATTTGATGATTAATATTGAAACCAATACTGACACAACTCTACTAAATGTTTTCAGATTAATATATGTAATAATAACCATGATTGTAAATGTCAACAGATTTTAAAAACAAAATTGTGACTAAAATAATGTACCACGTTGTACTTGTTTCATTTTCAAGCCGCGATTTTTTAAATGAAAAAATTAATGACTTACAACAATATAAAAATATTTGCCGAGGTAATTAATGGCCAATTGCTTTAATTATTCAGTGGTCAAATGGCATTTTGAATTTTATGAAAAATACAACAAGAAAAATAAAAGATATGACTTTAAAAGTTATCATACTTGATGATATTACTGTTGCTGAATACACTAAAATAAAATATTTAAATTAGTTACTATACACGCTAAAATGAAGTAACAGAAAATTAAAAGGCGATGCAATAAAGAATGATGGAAAAGTTAATAATAATAATGCACATTATTGAACATTTAATAAAATAAATGAAAATGATGCGTAAAAAATAGAAAAATGAAAAAAGTGCTAATGCACTTTATTTATTTGTTATATTTGTAGCATTTTGGGACCCACAAAAAAAATAAAAACTTATTCTATACTATAACACGTTTTAAACATAATCTATCGTATATTGTAATTAAAATATCTGTAAACTCCATTTGAAAAAAATATTAAGCGCCAAGTTGATTAAAGAATAAATAATTAAAAAAAAAATAAAAAAATAAATACACAAAAATATAAAATATGGTACCGAGAAATGTGAATTAAAAATGCTTCATGAGCAGTAGTTTGCATCATATTTCTCTTATTATTCACAAAAATATAAGAAAGAAAAAAATATTGAACTTATTAAACGTTTAATTATAACTTTTTACGATTATTTACTTTTGTTATAAAAAAAAAAAATAAACCGGCTATTATTAATTATTAATCTTTAAAAAATACATAGTCTTCTTTTTACATTTAAGTTTAATTAATTTTGATTATTTTATTTTAAATGAAATACTTTATGTTATATGATTTAACTAATAATTAATTTCTTGCTTTTGTATATTTTATTTTGTTTGAATAATTGATGTTATTAAACGTATTTGTTGTAAGACATAATGTTAGAAATTTCACAACGTATAATTGTAGCAATGTGCGAATTAATACTAAAAATAAAAATTTCAACCACTATATTGATGTAGACGGAAACGCACGTGGGTCCCATATAATGTCCCCATGAAAAATAGTACATAAATCCTAAAATAATAAAAGGAAAAGTTAATAATAAAAATTATAACAATTTTGCCGATGTTTAATTTCACCCGTAGAAAAAATAAAAATTTAATGCTGATACGCTAAAATTAAAAAATTAATTTACTTTTTTTTTTTTCCAAATAATAAAGTACTTGATATCTGCGATGGAATGAGTGTACTGTAAAAGAGTGTTATGAAATTCTTATATTAACAGGTTTCAACATTATTGATTAACTATTATATACTTCCACGGAAAAAAATTGAAAAAAATTCTCGTGGCGAATTTTGTAACATAACTTCGTCGGTTCTCTCTCTCTCTCTCTCTCTCTCTCTCTCTCTCTCTCTCTCTCCTTCTATCCTAAAATATTATATGTACACATCATTATAACAAAATAATATTATCATTGTTAATTGGTTACATTAGCATAAACATTTTTGTTTACGACCGAGATTAAGCTTTCGAATGAATTTTGAGATGAAATAAAAATAAAGATATAAAATAAATTAATTTTTTTATTTAATTTATTGTTAATATCCTTTCCTACTTCAAATAAAATTTTACGGATGTGAATTACCCGGTTAAGAATTTTTGGGATTCCCAAGAAGTATTTTTGGAATAAATCCAATCCCAGTCCATTGTTTGATTCTTTAAAAACCTTTAAAATTTTTTACCATATTAAATTAAAATAAAATCTGAAATTAATTAAATTAATAATTAGTTCTTTGATAAAATTCTCTTTCTCTTTACAATAAATTATTTAATTCGAAAGGTCAATTATAAATTACAATAAATTAATTGCTATAGCGTTCTGGATACGCATATAATTTACACTTGAATTTTTCAATATTTTTAATAAAAATTTCACTATTTTTGTCATCTGAATCCAGATACTGCAAGGCATAGTTATGTTGTACTGCTGAGTCTGAAAATAAATATTAATTACTCTCAATAACTATTAACATAAGCAATTAAAATTTTCTTACCTTGAACATCTTCAACTTTACTAATTTCATTATCGCTAATATTTTTATTTTGTTTTTTCGTTCCAACAACTTGAACTGACAACTTACGGAAATTACTTCCACCAAAAATATGATCTTTAAACCAATCTCTCAACTCTTTAAGACTAATTCGATGAATTTCATTAATCTCCTGAGTTAATCTGTCAAACATATACTCGCCGCATTTTATCTCTGACCAATTACGAGTGACCTCCTCTTTCAGATGAATATCAGCACACTGTTTCAATTTTAGCAGGCCTTCTTTGTGATTTTGAAAGTCTTTGTCCGACATAGACTCAAGTTTTTCATAGAAAGACTTTAAAAATGCCTCTATTCGATCATCAATTTGGTCGACACTAAATTTATCCGCTTGCGTACACACAGTTATTGAGTACCCAAACACGCCGTATGTATCACGGAGTAGACAAGATACATCGTATCCTAATTGTTCTTGTGTCCTTAATTGATTGAATAAAGGCTCTTCTATGATCATCTATATCATCAAAGCATTTTATTTAGATTATTAATTGTATTATTTAATCTACTTGATTAACAGTAATAAAATTATCGTATTAGCTTCAAATACTCACTGTCAATAAATCAATTGTCACTGACAATTTTATAGAAGCTAATCCTGATTGATAATAATTCGTCACTACAGAATTCGAATCAGTTTTATTAAAATTTTTAATTCTGCAGTAATGGACTCCAACAGGCACTGACATTGCTCGTATTCGCGGAAAAGTATTTGGTAATAATGGTCCAGAGTTTAAAATATCAAAACATTTTAATACATTTTTCTTCACGTCATCGTTTGTCATATTACCTTGAATTAAAGATTGAATGTAAATATGTTTTTTAAAATATTTAACAAAATTTTTGAACTCTTCAAATGATATCTTGCTACATGCTGCATGTTTTTCGGTATTTGACCAGTGATTTAATATTATTATAGATAGCCTGGCGTCTCTATAAATAAATAAAAAATTAGTAAAGAGTTGTATGAATAATTAACTGTAATTTTTTTTTTTTTTTTTTTTTTTTTTAAATTTATGATGTATAAATAATAACATACTTTCCTAGAGTAGAAGGCTTCAAAAAAGCATTATAATAATCTTTTAATTGCTGTTCTTTCATAACTTGAAACATATTTTCTGTAACAAGCTCCGATATATTCGACAAGTAATTAATAATTGCTTCAAAAAGAATTGGGAGTTTCTGATTAAATCCATAGAGTTTAATGATTAGCCCTTTCTCACTTGCATTCAGCTCATAAGTCAATTCAGCTGCGATTGCTGGATATAATTCTTCGGCAAGTAACAGTTTCAAAACTCCTACCATTAAACCACACAGAGCAGATCTAAAAATAAGATATTTATTAAAAAGAAATAAAAAATTTAATTTTTATAAAATAAATAATAATTACCCTTCTGGTGAAGTCGCAACGACAGGCGATATTAATTGAAAATACATATAACACTCAGGCAAGCGAAATTTAGCATCAGGCTTGTACCAAATTTCACTTAAAGTATCTTGATGAATTTTAACCGGCGCTTCAATTGGCGCAACAGGAATTAAAGTAAAATCATCAGTTATAAAAACATTGGGCTCAGGTAAATGAAATTCTTGGATGGGTTCTATGCTTTTCCAAGACTCTATCCAATCAGCTGGAATTTCTTCGTCCGTGTATTTAGTTTTAAACCACGGCTCCTCCTTATCAAATTTAGAATCATCAAATTTTTTGTCTAGGATAATAATATTTACGTTTTCAGGAGTGAGAACATCCATGCACGCTTGAATTGATTCCGGATCGTACTCAAAGTAGAGTTCACTGCCAGTAATATAGTGAAGTGGTTTGTAATAATACATATTTTCGCTCAAGCTTTCGACATTTTCAATGGAAGGCTCTTCGTCAGTAAATTTAAAATTCGTATCATCTATCATGCGTATTTCATCAAATATTCTTTTTTGCGGTCCTAATTTGCGCATCATATTGATGTATGAAAATATTGCATCGAGAACTTCTTTTAGATGGGCATGACCTTCGTCAGTGAGGACAAGTGCCAAGCTGAAAAGCGCGTACATTGAACTGTGTTCAAAGCCACTTTCTCCGTTGCCGCTGAATATGTCAAGGCACCACATTTTTTTTCTTAAATAGCTGATCACTGAGCCCTTGCCCTCGTGGCCAATAATCCAAGAGACATACTGATGAGGCTTTGTTTTATAAAGATGATGAAGTGGCGGCATCGACCACGTCAGTTCAACTTGACAAGCGTCTTTAATCGGCTTTATTTTGTAAATACGCCGGAAATTCGAAGTGTCAAAAGAATTGGAATCCCTGTAAATACTGAAATCTTCAGAAGGCAAATTATTTGTCGGTACAACTGAGAAACATTTTTTAACGTAATCTTCTAGAGTGTCGAGAGGCAAGCGTGCTTGAATAGCGAGTGTCATGCGATGAGCGCTGTAATGTCGCTCACGAAACTCATGTAACTTTTTGTAAAGATTGTCATCAGTTACATTGTCGCGAAGAGTTTTCAAATTTCCCCAAGTAAATTTGGTCGCTGGATGGTTTGGCTTGGCCAAGCTGCAGAATAATTGCTCTTTCCTGTTGATGTCTGATGGTAATTGCATTTGGAACTCGCTCTCCACAGCTTCTCTTTCACGAGAAATCGCATCCCTCAGCATCAGGGGAGCAATGAAGAACTGAGCGAACCGGTCCAACGCAGCAAAAAGATGTTTCTCGTCTATTTCAAAAGTAAACGTTGTCAATTCTGGTTCGGTCGATGCATTGTCAGTTCCGCCACGCTTCGTTATAAACACGTCGAACTCGTTCTCAGTTGGGTATTTTTTGGAACCCATGAAGACCATGTGCTCAAGAAAATGAGCCATTCCAGGGATTTCAGGCGGATCACTGAAACTTCCGACTCCTACGCACAATGCACATGCTGCCTGAAAATATTATTAAATAATTACATTTAATAGTCAATCTTAACTGTTTTTTATTTTTTACCATTTTTTCTTCCCTCTTTAATACTTGAGGTCGTTTATCATCCTCTTCACTCATTTCCATCTCTCCATCTTCTTCCTCTGAAGAATCTTCTTCACTTTCTTCGTCATCGTCGTCCTCTTCACTTTCCTCTTCGCTAGAACTAGATGCTAAAAAAAATCAAAATAAAAAATTTTATAATGTCAGAAATGAATTAGAAAAAAATTCGGTACCTGCTTCGTATTCATTGGTGTATTGTTCACTCGATATATTATGTGTATCGGCAATTAAAAGTGCAGTTAGACCGTTTTGAAGTTTTATTACTCTGAAAAAAATAAAAATGTTCATTTAAAAAAATTTTTTTTTAACAAATAAATTTGTTTTGAAAAATTATTTTAAAAAAATGCATTTATAGTTTTTAAAAATTTTTAAATATCAATTTTTTTTTTGCCATAATTTATTTGTTAAAAAAAATTCCTAAATTTATTAAATATCTGCTAAATTAATTTTCGCAGAATGAAAATAAAATTAGCAAACATCTGACGATTTTCAGGATTTTTCTTGTTAAAACAAATAGAAAAAAATTTGACATTTTAAAAATTTTAAAAACTACAAGTACAATTTTGAAAAAATATTTTTTTAGTTCTAATTTAAAAAAATGAAAAAATTTTTAATGTCAGCTGATTTCAGTGACATAAAACTTGAAGATAAATAAATAATATCACTAACCTGTACTCTTTTTTATCGTTATCAGATTTGACAGGAGTATCTAAATAATCAGCTTTGATGTGATCACTAGACTCATTAATTTTATCACAACTTTCACCCGTATTTCCTTCAACACATTTAACACTTCCCGTGTTTTCATTTTGTTTAAGGTTAGAATTTTTTTGAGAATGCAAAGCTTTAGCATTTTTAGGAATTACCATTTTATAGTTTGAAAATTTATCACTATTTATTCGTAATCTTTTCTTACTTGACACCCGAAAGCTGTGTAAGCGTTTTGGCATACTATAACTGTAACTAAAATTTTTTACTGTACATTCAAGTAGACATTTAAACAAGCACGGCCGAATCATGTGGTTTCTTGTTACCACATGAATGACGCGTGCATTATACTATATGTATATGTATGTATAATTATGTTTATTACAATAATTCGGCTGCCCAATTTTTAAACATATGTGGAATAAAATAATAAGTACTTGAATGTATATAAAAAAATTTATTGAAAAAAATACTGCATTATATTATAATACTAAAAATTGTGACATTTTCTTTAACAAAAAAATTTTTTCAAAAAAATTGCATTTTTAAATTATTAAAATTTCAACAAGTCTATTTTTTTAATAATTTTTTTTTGCTATAATTTATTTGCTAAAGAAAATTAAAAAAATTGTAAAACGACAGCTAAATTTAATGTCATTAAAAATGAACAAATATCTGTAAATTTTTATAATTTTACGTAAAAAAATATTTATTGTGAAATTAAAAAAAAATTTTCCATGCAAAAATTTTATAAAACTATAATGCAATTTTTTAATACTAATTTATTTTTTAAATAAAACTAAAAATTATTGTGTCCGCTGATTTCAGTATCACTATTTTATTTTACATGCTATAATAATTTAAAAAATAATAATTAATTATTTAATAATATAATCTAAGAGTTTATCTGTTTCGGGTCATCAAGAACAGTAGTGAACTATAACGCTTAACCCATTCTTCATATGTTAATCTGTTGACTGTATCATCAACAACAGACATCGCTTCTTGAACAGGTTGAGTGGCCCAATCATCGTATAGTTTTTCTAGATTTTTTAATTCCTGTTGACATACTCCGTTTTTATATTTTATTTTATCAAGTAATTCGAAAATATCATTTTCTTTCGACGAATCTAAAGCTGAATCTTTAATAGATAACATGTGTTGGTTGGCATATTCTAGATTTTTTTGCTCCAATTTTTGTTTTAATAAATTGTTGGTCATAATATTTCTCAGGCAATTAATTAAATGGTACAGTGGTGATGTAAAAACTGGAATAACTGATGTTATGCAGGGTGTAACTAACAAAATATTACTCATACATAATGAAGCATATCTAAAAGTAAAAAACAATTAATATTAATTTTTTTTAAGTGATTTAACAAATTATAGTAACTCAAATGCAAGAACTGTTAACTACCTGAAAGCTCCAACTTTATCTAGCAGCATTACTTTATTTAATGCACTGACATCTGTGTTTTTGTGAAATTCTGTTATTTCAGAAACTATACTGGTCTCACAACAGCTGGAACTATCTTCATTATTTAACGCATCTATCATCGCTAACTCATCGCTTATTTCGTCCTTTAATTTTATTAAAAATTGACCGCCAGATTTTGCTGAACTTAAAGAATTGTGAATTGCTATTACATGGTCATCCTATTGAAAAAATATTCAGCTAGTCAGTATCTAGAAGATTAATGGTAAATAATAAAATTAAATAATGGAAAAATACTAACAAGTTGTAGACCAATATTATAAATATCACTCATTAACTCAGATTCTCGTTCAGATAAATGATTCCTCTCATTGTTAAAATTTTTAAAATATTCAAGATAATACTGAAAAGTTTTGCACTTTGAAAGCTGCTGAGCAACTTCCATATTCAACATTATCCAAGTTAGTAAATCTTCCGAGTCATTTACCTTTAAAAAAAATTTTATCTCAAGTTAATTAATATTTTTTATCCAACAAAAATTAATTATTAAAATTTACTCACCATTATTTTATTAATAAGCACAGTTCCATTAGCTAT
Organism: Cotesia typhae; assembly: GCF_013202065.1. Taxonomy (NCBI): domain Eukaryota; kingdom Metazoa; phylum Arthropoda; class Insecta; order Hymenoptera; family Braconidae; genus Cotesia; species Cotesia typhae. Next base: position 18,881,974 of record NW_027423774.1, on the reverse strand, counting down.
ATTTTCATTTGCTATTTCAGAGTGTATCATCGCTTCAAGTACAGCAGAAATTATTTGTGATTCAACAGTAGCAAAAACAATTCTCAAAATTTGATCGTATGATCGGGATTTTTCAAAATTTTCCAGTCCTAATTGTAGTCGAGTTAATCTTTCAGTGTCTTGCATACGCTTACGTAATAAAATATCCCATAATTCTGGAACTGCAACTGGACATAAAATTTCACGAATTTGTTTAAACGCCTGAAAGTCAATATTTAGTTATATAAGTACCATTAATATTTACTACTAAATATAATAAAATTTTTTTTACCTCATGTTTATCCTGTCTTGAGGAAACTAGACAAACTAGTGTGAGACAATGATTAACAGCAGGTTCATCAATTTCATGTTTGGACCCTGGTATCAAATTATTGCATTTTGAGATTAAGTCAGTGCATGATTTAAGTTCTTTCATTATTTTTTTATGTTTTAACTTTAAAGCACCAGTCTTTATTTTTATCTTTTCTTGTTCGTTTTTTAATTTGGCTATTTGTAAACCTAAAAAAAAAAATTGACATTACAATTGATAATTATAACACTGAAGTTGACAGATATTAAAAATTTTTTTGGAATTTTAAAGCATTTAAATTATTAAAAAAAAAAATTTAATTAAAAAGTTTCACAGGTGGAAATTAATGAAAATTACAAGTGAAAATTTTTAGAAGCATTTTTTTATTGTAATTAATTTGTTAAAAAATTTTTTTAAATTAACAGCTGACCGCTAACTTTAGTATTATTTGATAATTATTATAAAATATAAGATTGAAAAAATACCTTTCTCGTCAAGAGAATCTGATGTAGCCATACACTCATTTTCAGTTTTATCAATTTGTGACTTAATTAGCGCCCTTGCATTCTGTATAAATTTTATCTTGTTGAGATGTTGAATAGCCGGCACCGGTGCTTGGCTCTGGAGACGGCTTAGCAATATATTTTTTCGTGATTCAACTACATCTTCTACCGGTTGAATAACAGACGATATTTCATCCCATACGAAATTCATTATTCCATGATTTAAACTTAAATTTATTAATAAAAATATTAGCAATAATTATTAAAAGTAAATAATAAATAAATAATGGAGTAAATATAACCTTACATTTTTTTGACATCGTCTGTCAATGTTGACGGAGGACATCCTAATAGTCTTCCCCAGTCTAAGTTATCTCCAATGTCTTTACTCATGATTAGAAATTAAATCTATTAATAAGTGACTCTATTAAATGTTTAATAAAATATAGAGATACAAATAAAATCATTATACTCTAATTAAACTCCTAGTTTTAAATTTTGTAACGGCCACAATAATGCAGCATCATCTGGTGGTTACACAAGGTATTTTTGGCTAAAATATAATCATAATAATGTTATGATACTGAAGGTAGCTGACAGCTGTCAATTTTTTTTTAATTTTTAGAATAAATTAATTTTAATAAAAAAAAATGCTTCTAAAAATTTTTATGACATTAAAGTTAGCTGTCTCTTGAAAATTTTTTAATTTTCTTTAACAAAAAAATTTATTCTAAGAAATTATTTTTAAAAAAATTGCATTTTTAATTTGTTAAAATTTCTACAAGTCTATTTTTTTAATAATTTTTTTTTTGCTATAATTTATTTGTTAAAAAAAAATTAAAAATCCAATTTTTTGGAACAAATTTGTTTGTAAAAAAAAATTAAAAATAGGTCAAGTGACTGCTAACTTTAATGTCATAAATTTTTACCAAATAACAATTTTTTTTTTTAATTTTCACATGTGGAATTTTTTTATTAAATTTTTTTCATTAAATTTAATTTCTATAAAATTATAAAAAAAAATTCTGTCTGTTAACTTCATTGTCAAATAATATTATAAAACATTTTTTTTTTTCATACTTGATAAGAAATCATCTTACATCTCTTATATTTGAATTTATTAAAAAAAATTACAAAATTTTACAAAGAAATTTGGTGAATTTAAAAATAAAAAAAAAATAATTTTTTTTAGCCTTTGTATTAAATATCGGCTAGACAATTGTCTCTTCTTTTAGACATCTTTCAGTAAATTAAGTGTAACATCCGGAGGGTTCATTATTGATAATTAAATTTTGAGAAAGTCAAACTTGACACAGAGTAAACTTGAAAATAAAAAAAGGTATTACAAAGTAAATAAAACAAAAATACTTTTTTAAGTAAAATAATGTATTACATTAAAATTATTTTACAAATGAATTATAATACAATAAATTATCTATTTCAACTAAAAACTTCAATATTTCTTATTTTAAAAAGTTACTGTTAAAAATTTGAGAGTGTAAATTTTGATAAAAGCTCGTAAATTTGATTAAAAACTAAAATCCTAATGAATAAACTTTTTATTAATAAAACTATTTATAATTAGTTTTATGAGAAATGATTTAGTGTACACTTAAAATGATATTTATATAAAATAATATTTGACATATGTTTATATATATATACAATGTAATAATTTAAAATGTTTATTTAATAATTCACAAAAAAATAATTTATATCATAAATATATTGACTGGTTTTTGTTAAAAGATCGTTTGCACTGTATAAATTAACATTGCAAACAGATTTCATAGAATTAAGTTATACAATTATCGCGTAAAATACTGACATCTTAATCGTTATTGTTATTGTTTATTCGCTAGTCGTTATATGTTAGTAATCCAAGTCGATATCCGGTTTATTATAATCGACATTATCACTACTTCTGCTCAGTTGGTTTGTATGATGCGTGGATCTCAAATTATCATTTTGATCTTTATTTGATAGCAGTCCCATATTTGAATACGTATCATAGAGCATGTTTACGTCGACACCCTAAAATTAAATTTTACGTCAGATAATTACTTAAACTCTACTAGATCAATAAAAGTTACAACGCGTGTCATACAAGATAATGAAATAAATTACAATAATTAATTTTTATATATAAAAAATTCCATAAAATATTATATTAAATTAATACTTACATTAGCAAGCATTGTTTCTAATAATTTAATTACTGCCAATAATTCTCTCTTTCCACTTTTCGTCAAGTACTTGCAAATACATAATCTCTCCGTGTTTCCGTCTTTTATGCTATTGTTGATGCTAGTTGGGTCCGTAATAACTCGTTTTTTAGCTTGCGTTCCTCTGCAGTGTGGATGAAAAACAAATTTCCTAAAAAATTAATTTCAATTATTAGATATTTATTCATTATTAAATAATTAATCATTTTTTTTTTTTTTGAATTTTTTTCCGGTAAAAAACATACTCGCAATCGGGTCTCGCTAATCTTCCAGCGTCGGCATGGGACCACCAAGCGAAAATAGTCAATGTTAATAATACCCATCGGAGATTCATCGTAGAACTGAAAAATAAATAAACCTTGTTTATTATTTATTATAATTATTTTTAAAAAATATTTTATTTCAATAATAAAATATCTAAAAGACATTTTATAAAATTTTAATATATAGTTATAGTGTGATAAAAATTTAGAGCGGTGGGTCACGTAGGGTATACATCGTTAAAGTAAAAATGACATAGACTTTACTATTACTCACGTGTTCTCATACACATTTACATTTTGAGGAAGCATGCATTAAAATTTACATTATTATGTTAAAAGATTTGACATTTAATAACTGATATATTAACCAACTGGAAGAAATAAAAATTCAATTTATAGATGATAAAAATCAAGATTATTATATCTAAAAATTGTTTTTTTTATGTACGTCATAAAAATCACGAAGATAAATTCACTTCCTCATAATCAATTAGTATTTGATTAGTAGAAAAAGTTTTTGTTAGACAGTAAATGAAAAATTATTTGACGAAAAATTTTATAGATTTATTTAGTAAATGATGAAGCCTTTCTGAAAAGGGTAAAGTTTATCAAGAGGCGTACATTATAATAAATTTATTAATGAGGACATTTAGTGTGAATGGAAAGAATAGAAAAATCTATATTAATCATATGAAAACCTCTGGGAAAGTTATTCTTTGACGTGGTCAAACTTTAGTAATTGATTGGATTCCGAGCACGCAATTTATTACCACCAATTTCATTAGTAATATAGTATTGTGAAATTAAATCTTCTATCCAAATATAACACTTTAAATACATGCGCTTATTATTAATATTACCGTCGATTAAAGTAAATTAATAACATTATTATTGTTTGAAAATGATGTGATTATTTCACATTAAATAGTTCCAGACAAATTATGGAAATATAAATTTTAACAATCATTATATAGAATAGCTGTTATGATGTCATACAATTTGTCATGTTTGTCTTGTTAAAAATTTTAAAGTATAAAAATAAAAAGAGCATGTATCGTTTTTGCTAACAAGAATAGTAACAAGATAGTCATTTACTCAATAAATTGCAAGTAAATTCAACTTGTATTACCGAGTAAATTTAAAGATTTTGTTCCATCAAATTTCATTTTATTGCAGCACAAACACGAGGTTTCTTTTCGATGAAAAATGCCACATCAGTGACTCATTAAAGTCAATGTTTGTTGTTGATTTTCCGGTACAATAATTTTAATAAAATAAGCTTCGATTAATTAAAATAGAAAATTATTTTATACGAAATAGAATAATTTTTTTTTATCAAAATTAAGCTTCATTAATTTATTAATTCAAAATTCTTTACTTGTAAAAAATTACGTGATAAAATTCACTAAAATAAGTATCGAAAAAATTAGCATAAATAAAATTGAGCTTTTGATTAAAATCTACAATCAAGTGCATCATTGTTCATTTACATGCCACGCGTTTTACATTCCCGTAGGATTTTTAAATTTATCCACTGAAATTTTATTTAAAAAAAAAAATTAATAAATAATAAATATAAAATTTTACAAAATATTTTTCCACGCAATAAATAAAAATTTCTCACCTTTACACCTGCTCCAATTATAATTGAAACAATTCCAACTACTGTATACGATTTTTAATAAGTAGTATTCTTCAGAAATTGCACGTTATAAATCAAGATGCACAATGACAAAAAACTCAAAAGCAAGCGGCCTACCGCGATTTAAAAATAACGTCCAGCATCAAGTTTTGACTTTGGAAAATTTAGAGAACAAATGATGATTAGAGCTTGCGCGATTCATGTATTTATACCCCATATAATATATCGGTGGTACCCAGAGTACACATCCCTCCTTCAGTTCTTGCGCGCGCGACAATACCGCGGATACACTATTTCTTCATCTTTCTCCATTCCAACGTTCACCAGCTTCGTATCTCGCTTTCATCCTTCGCTTTTTCTCATTTGAGTCCTTCGGAGCAAGTAAGAACAACTCCAATTCATGACAATTTACACCCCTTAATTGTACTAGTTTACTCTCTTCCTTCTCCTCCTCCTCCTCTTTATTTTGTGCTACACGCGTCATGCTTTCGAACAATTAATCGAAATATTTTATGATTATAATAGCGTCATAATAATTATTTCTTCTATCTGAAAATAAAACGAAAAATAAACAATTAAATTTTTTGAAAATATATTTTTTCATTGTTCAAGTATCAACACCAAAGATTAAAACAATAAAACCTTGTTTTATACTTTAAAAAATAAAATTGTTAATTTTTATGAATAGAATCCTCGTTATTTTTCCTATTAAATAATAAATATTATTTTTTATTAATTAATTATCCATAATTTATTGCAATTGTATTATTATTGCAGTGGTAATATTATTTAAAAGTTAAAATATAATAAAATAAGAGATTGCACAAAGCTGAAAGAATTTTAAACTCGAGAATTAGATTAGGAATGCAAGTAAAAAGCAATACGCGCAATAAACCTTTTATATAGACATTATACGAGACACGGACAGTGTCCAGACATCCTGGCGCCACCAAGAATATTCCTCGCAATCGATCGTGGTCCAGATTTGTCTAGGAGGTGGTGTGTGTAGGAGGAAAAGATACTATTGCAGACGCAACTCATTCAACCCATTACCATATTAGATACATGCTTATCCGCTTAAATTTTTTTATAATAATTTCATTATCTTCTTTTTCTTCTTGTTCTTCTTTAGTTAAAGAAATCTAAATATTAATTAGGATTTCTTCTTGGTCCATTTCTTCTTTTACGATGATTTATCGCATTCTCAATTGATTTATCTTAAATGCTCGGCGGCTAATTGAGTACTTCCACTATACTCCAAATTATGGTTTTCTCTGGAATGGCAATAGAATTAGCAAAATTATAATTGAACACGTAGGAGTATTACAAATAATAAATCAACGGTATGCTGATTGAAACGTCATAAATTGAATAGAAATTTCCAGACAATCGCGGTGGTGACAATTATTGTAAATTTATTAATTGGAACTATAACTATGAAAATTCTTCGGCAATATTATAAAGCTTCTACGTAATTAACCATATCCTTTGAATTGCTATTAATTATATTTATACGCTTGAGTTATAAATATATATATATATATATATATATATATATATATATATATATATATATATATATATATATATATATCTAAAGGAGTTAGATAACATCATAGAAATTTAACGAAGTTTCTAGATTGAAGTATGTAAAAAAAAGTATCATAACTCGTTATTTGATGCAATTTGATCACTGAAGTTTGATAAATTTTAATTACCAAAAAATATTTATCAAACTATCAAATATCTTTGTTAAAACTTTGATTAATTAAAATCCAAAAATTCCTTCGAATAATGAGTACACTTACATTGTAATAATGTGTTAATTATACAACTTTTTTTTTTAGGATGATGATTAAAATTTCTACATCGTCATCTGAAGAAGATTTACCAAAACTGAATATGTAATTTGGAGCACATGATAAAGAAGTCAGCGTTATTAATGAGACACGCTTGCTGTAGGGTAGGAACTTGCTTTTTTTTATGGCAAGACAAAAAATTAAGAAATATACATATCAATAGAACTAAAAATACAACTTGCCATTCATCTAAAATAAAAAAGTAAAAAAAAAAAATTAATAATCAAAGTGAAATTGGGTTATGTATATTTTATTTGTGATTTATATACCTTGGTCGTAAATAGTTGATTAAATTCATGCGAGTTCATATCGATGTTCTGTTGTTGAATCATATATTTTAGTTTCAATTAATGTTTTTAAATTTTTTACCAAATTTAGATCCATGCGATGAAAGTTTGTGATCCCTAATACAAAAGTTTATATATTAAGTAAACATCAATTGGTTATAAGGGTATTAATCAAGCCCGCCAATTACTTTTGTTTGTTTTTCCTTTTTTTCAGAAATAAATAGAATCAGTGGTTTTCATTTTATTTGTATCAAGCGTCAATGACATCGCGGTATTGTTGAAAAATTAATCAAAAATATGGATTGTCCAGCCGGGTGAGCAGTCCATTCACCGATTCACACTCTAAAAGGTACAAAATTTTTAATAATCAAATTTTAATTATTTATAGAACATAAATTATAAATTAATTTTTAAAAAATTCTTAACTACAAAAAAAAAACTATTGATAAAAATATTTATGAAAATTAATTATCATACTGAAGTTAGCCGTCAGCTGTCATTTTTAATAATTTTTTTAACAAATCAATTACAACAAAAAATTTTCACTTGTAATTTTTATTAATTTTAACATGTGGAATTTTTTAATTAATTTATTTTAATAATAATTTAATTGCTATAAAATTCTAAAAAAATTTTTAATGTCTGTCAACTTCAGTTGTCATAATTAATTTAGCAGATATTGTATAATTTTTATAAAAAATAAATTACGGCAATAAAAACATAAGGAAAAAAATTTAACAGTGAAATTAAAAAAAAATAATTTATTTGTTAGAAAAAATTAAATAATCAAAAAGTGTGAGCTGATTTTAGTATCACAAAATATATTGGGATAAAACTGTCATTTAAGTCAGCAATTACTTGAATATTTTAAAAATTTTTTTTTAACAAACAAATTTGCTCCAAAAAATTATTTCTAAAAAATTGCATTTTTTATTTTTAAAAAATTTTGAATATCAATTTTTTTTTCCATTAATTTATTTGTCACAAAAATGATTAAATATCTGCTGAATTAATTTTCATGAAATAAAAAAAAAAACACAATATACTAATAAATTATTAGTAATTATTTAATCCAAGGATTTATAGTTCTAAAAGAAAGTCATAAATATTTCCGGTGCCAAGTGTGACTTTTTTTATTTTGGAAAGAAACAATTGAGTGGGCTGATTACAGCACACGATTGACCCATAGGCGGGGAAAAGCGCGAACAATCAGAAGGGACAAAGTAATGACATCACTAACAGAATCAGAATTTGCTCAATCAAATATCGGGCAGCCCACGCTTTCTCAAATCTTTTTTGTTTTACGCTTTTTTTATGTTACACATGTAAATCTCCAGTAATAACAAAATCTTCGGTAAGTTAAAAGCTCTTTGACGTCACTATATTGTTTATACAACGGATGAAAATCTAGACGCGTTTCTTACATTTTTTTTTTTTTTTATTAATTTATTTATATTCTAAGTTTTTGATATGAGTCTGTTTTAAATTTTACAAAAACAAACTCATTACGTCTAAAATTGAAATCTGAAGAATAGATCAAGACTTTGAAAAAGGTAATAGAGGAATTTATTGAAGAACATCAGGGATAATGTATAGTCAGGTAAAAATTGTCACTCCCTTAAAAATTTTTCAACCAATCAGAGAAACTCTAATTACAACTACTTTTCCTCACTCTAAGCAGCCATTTCTTTACAGTATCATCAAATAGCGTCGAAAAACCTAAATCATTTGCGTTTGAATTTCAAATCAAGCAGTTGTTCTTGAGCATCACCTACTACCTGCTAGTAGATTTTACAGTCACCAATCTCTTGTGTTCAAAGTTTGTGAGTTAAATTTATCAACAATGGCTGAAACAGTCAAGGTCGAAAGCGGTGATCAACAGATTTTTGAAGTGCCCACTAAAATCGTCATGATGTCGGCTACCATGAAATCCATCCTGGATAGTCTCGGTATGGAGGGCCAAGTCAATGAACAAGCGATTCCTCTAACATGTATCAAGGGAGAGATCCTGGCAAAAGTTATCAAGTGGTGCGAGAAACACGTCGACGATGATCCTAAACCAGATGATGACGATGACAACCAAGAAAAACGAATTGATGATATTCCCGAGTGGGATATTGACTTCCTGAAAGTTGACCAGGAGACTCTCTTTGCCATCGTGCGCGCCGCTAACTTCCTGGACATCAAGGGGCTCATGGAGGTCACCTGCAAAACTGTCGCCAAGTTAATTAAGGGAAAGACTCCTGAGGAAATCAGAACACATTTCAACGTTATACCCAAGCTTGCAGCAACTGCAACTGCCGACGACGAGAAAGAACAAGATTGCGAATTTAAAGAGAAGGATAATTCAAAAATTAATTTCTGGTAATTCAGATTTTAATATTTTTTTTTTACGATTTTATTTCATGTTGTAATGCTTTTTTTTTTTTTTTTTTATTACACAATTAATTATTCAATGGAGATAAAAGCAACTATCGATTTTTATTAATTATTCTGTATACGTAATTGATGGACGTAATGTTTTAAATTGTTTATTATTTTTAACACTGTAAATTTGGACAGATGTGAGTTTTTGAAAAATAATAAAAAGTTAATTTCACAATATTTGTTTTATTTTATTTATTTATTTTTATTCTTAACAAATAATTTTTATTTTTATTATTACTAAGTTTATTGCAATAAGTATAATTTTGAAAAAGGCATGGAAAAATATTTCAGGAATATTGTTAATAATTTACCTGATGGGTAAAAGGTATTTGTGCCTTGCAGCAAAAAGAAAAACATAATCCGCAAATTTGAGGATATAAGTATCAAAAACAACATATTTTGTCTAAACATAGCTTGAAAAATATCGATTAGAGATAAAATTTTACCAGGATTACAAGCTATTAAATACGGATTATTACATTCTCTTGGTTAAAGTACTCTTAATGCATTTTACTAATTGATTTTTATTTTCTAAGAAGTCATAGCCGAGCACTTAAGGTTTTAAAACTGATGTAAGTCTTTTAGGAATCCAAATGACAGCTGTAATTTGCATAGTTGTTGTTTTTCAGCACAAATATATATGATTATTATTTTTCAAAATCTTAATTATTAAATCTTAAAATAATTGAAATAATTTAATACTTGAAACAATTAAATCTTAAATAATTCAAACCTTAATTATTTTTAAAATATTTTAAAAACGTTTTACTGTGATATTATAAATAAAAAATATAAATTTAAATGCATAATTCAATTTAAAATATTATTTTAATTTATAAACACAAATTTTAATTGATATTTTGAGTTTGTTTATTGAATCTGTCAATCATTCAATTTAAAAAAAAAAAAAAAAAACATTACAAATTTTTGCGCGCTTTTCAAATAACTGCGCGCGCTTCAGGCGAAACGTAACAACAAAGTCCTCTTTTTTTTTATTGAACACCTAACCTCGAAAAATAACAAACCAAACTTGAAACGTAATCGGTCTTTCACAACAAACTCAACTGCGAAGTATCACATGCAGCTGCCGTTAGTGATTCAACGACAAAAACAGTCTGAAAAAAAATTAAGTATTTAATTAAATAAAATATTACTTATTAATTTAAAAAAAATAAAATACAATAATGTCGTTTACAATCAAGCTCTTAAGCAGTGACAAAGAAGTGTTTGAAGTTGACACCAAGGTGGCTAAAATGTCCGCCACCATTAAGACGATGCTGGAGGATCTCGGCTTGGACGAAGGCGACGACGAGATAGTTCCTCTTCCGAGCATTGAAGGTCCCATTCTGAAAAAAATTGTCGAGTGGGCCGAGTATCATAAGAACGACCCTCCAGCACTGGAAGACGATGACAACAGAGAAAAACGATCGGATGATATTCCCGAGTGGGACGTTGACTTCCTGAAAGTTGACCAGCAAACTCTCTTCGCCATCATCCGTGCCGCTAACTTCCTGGACATCAAGGGGCTCATGGATGTCACCTGCAAAACCGTCGCTAACATGATCAAGGGCAAGACGCCGGAGGAAATTAGAAGAACCTTCAACATCACCCCGATGGTCCCAACTACCGACGATGAATCTACCAAGAAAGAGGCTGAGTGGTCTGAGGAAAAAAACGAGGAATTAGAGAAGAAGAAGGAGAAAGAAAAAGAAAAAGAATCTGATCAAGTTGAAGGAAATTAATTCCAGGTTTTATATACATAAATATCATTTCGTTGGACAGTTTTTTTTTGTTTTCATTAAATTTCATTCAAGTTTGTCTTTCTCATCTTAAATACTAAGCATTTTTTTTTTTTTTTTTTTTTTTTTTTTTTTAAATCATAAGGTCATATTTAATATGTACGATAAGTTTAGAAAATAAGGTGTGTAAACAGAGTTCAATTAAAGATTATCTGAAGTTTGAAATAAAATATTAAATTTTATAATAATCTTAATTATTGATAAGTATAATAATAATATCTGTACTTAGTTTATCATAGCATGGAGGCATAACTAATATAATAAAGATTTAATTTCATTACATTTTCATTTTAATTATTTTTATTCTGTAAATTATAATGGCGTTGTAAAGTAATGTTAAGTATCAAATACTATTTTTAATTAATGTAAATAAAATAGTTTAGATATAATTTTCAAAAAAAAAAGTGCATGCAATTTATTTTTAATATGTTTTTTCTGACAGAAAATCAGTTTGATAATTACCAATTCGCCATTTTGGATATTAAAATTGTAGACATTTTTTTCCTTTTTACTAGAATTCAAATTTGCGCGCGCCTTACTATAGCGTTTACATATATTTTCATGCTCATGATATATTCGACCAATCACGTTACGAATAGTTTGATGCCACATACATTTCATCTCAATTTTATATAAGGATAGAATTTAAATTTGCGCGCGCATGAATTTAGGATTTGCATATATTTTTATGCTTTGATATATTTGACCAATCACGTTACGAATAGTTTGCTTACATGATATATTTTCATATTTTTCATCTAAATTATAAAAGTGGATTCATCAGAAAAATTCAATATTTCAACACGTTGATTCATATTTCAGTTGTTTGCGTTGCGCACATAGGTAATCAGTTGAACATCAAAATTTTTCCAATAATTTGTGTATGTCGTTCAGCTAGTGGTTGATATAAAAACACGTATTACAGAAACAAATGCGCGGGAGATCGAGTACCCACAGAGAAAGAATAAGACTGATCAAAAAACAATCAGGTACTGCGCTCTACCGTCATTTCTTGCTAGGTTGACATAGAGAAACATTATTTGAGGTTGAGAGGTTGTCTGGTGTAGCAGGATAAATCTGGTCTTAGTCTCACTGGAAATTCATTCCTCGAATTTTCACATTGCACATTATATAAAAAAAAAAATATCGTTTAAACAATCATATCAACGCTGCTGGCTGTGTTACTGAACAAAGAATTATTTAAATTGGTGATTCGCTATTCAATATTTGTTGAGTATAATAATAACAATATTCTAAGGTAAATACATTTTTTTTTTATAAATATCGATGTGCTTGTTTTGTGGTGTGTATAGATATGACTATCGATCGTCAGATTGTTATAAAAAAATAACACTATTAAAAATGAAATTATCTGGTATTGTTTTTGTTTAAATTATTTTGACGATACATCTTTTTGATTTATTTGTTTTTTTTTTTAATTTATTTATTTGACGTCAATTAAATAGATTTATTTTAGTACTCACGTTAATATATAATTACTTACAAGTATGTTGGCGTGTGACGCACAAAAACACAACAAAAAAAGGTCAACAATTTGTATTAAAAAAAAAAATTTTTATTTCAGATGACTAACATTAAACTTCAGGCGAATGATAACGAAATTTTCGATGTAGATGTTGAAATAGCAAAATGTTCGGTCACCATCAAAACCATGTTGGAGGATCTGGGTATGGACGAGGATGACGACGAAGTGGTACCTTTGCCCAACGTTAACTCGGCTATTTTGAAAAAAGTCATCCAGTGGGCGACTTACCACAAGGATGACCCACCACCAGCTGAAGACGATGAGAACAAAGAGAAAAGGACTGATGACATCAGCTCATGGGATGCCGATTTTCTTAAAGTTGACCAGGGTACCCTGTTCGAGCTGATTCTCGCTGCAAATTACCTTGATATCAAAGGTCTTCTGGATGTTACTTGCAAAACTGTCGCTAATATGATTAAAGGAAAGACTCCCGAGGAAATTAGAAAGACTTTCAACATAAAGAACGATTTTTCAGCTGCTGAGGAGGATCAGGTTCGCAAAGAAAACGAATGGTGCGAGGAAAAATAGATAATAATTATTCGAATTTAAAAGTTAATTTTTTCCAAACAAACTTTCATCTTTCGTAATTTTAAAATCGTTTTTTTTTTCTTCTTTTCGATAATAATATATTTATTTTCATCACTGTGTTAACAATTTAACATTAGAATTAAAATATGTTTGTACCTATACACTTTGATAGACAGCTGTAAGAGCCGTAAAGAAATTACAAGTTAAGTAATGTATCAATGTATTGCGTATTATTGCGAAAAAAAATTATAATAAAATTATTATTCACCATCATTGATATTAATTTGACTGAAATAAATCAACTAGAATCTATCTAAAGACAATGTATTTATTTCAATAATTCAAACTTTATTTCATTAAGTTGAAAAGTAAGTAATATATATATATATATATATATATATATATATATATATATATATATATATATATATATATATATATATATATATATATATTTTACTGTGATAGTTTGTAGTACTGTACACACATGCACTTGGAGTTGGATATTTTTTCTTGATTCATAACCCAACTTTTAAATGTAAATTAAAAATTAAATACATCCGCATTAATCAACAGAGTCATAAATGAAAAATATGATCCTGAAAAATAAAAATGGTAAGAAAATATAATACTAAATTTTGCTGACGCTTTTAATTATTTTATAATACTGAAGTTAGCAGTCAGCTGTTAATTAAAAAAATTTTTTTAATAAATCAATTACAATAAAAAAATGCTTCTAAAATTTTTCACTTGTAATTTTTATTAATTTTTACATGTGAAACATTTTTTTTTGCCAAGATTTATTTGTTAAAAAAATTTTTTAAATGAATTATTATCTAAATTTTTCTTTTATTTTTTTGTAATAATTTTATCAAAAAAAAAAAAATTCTAAAAATTTTTCCATGTCGGCTAACTTAATTTTCATTAAGAAAATAAATTTTTTATTTAAAAATAATCAAGTGTAATTAATATAATTTTTTTTTATCTTTAGCGTCCAAACGTCAGAAAATTCAAAAAGATGAATTAACCCAAATAATAAATTGGGAAAATTTTGAAAAGATTGCTGTAGAACACTATAGTGATGTTGGTTCATTTACTTTAAAATATTCTCAAGTATATGAAGCGCAAAATTATATTAAAAATTTTCTAAAAGAATTGGACTGTTCAGAATTCATTGGAATTTATTATGACACTCCAATATATTGTATTACCAGTTTAATTCTCGGGTAAATAAATTTCCAATATTAAATATAATAAATTAATTTTAGTACAATTATTTAAATATTTATTTTTATTTTTCAATAGAATACTGTCATCTGGACGTTCCTTTGTGTACATTACAAAAAACGAAGCCGATTTTCTAAAAGAATCATTAGGTGTTGGATATATTTTCCACTTAAAAAGCACCAAAGACCATGGAGAGCAGACAAAAGTTTTTGAGATTCATCAGCAATCAATTATTCTCTCAAAAACATCTTTTCGCTCTGAAGAGTTGAATAATTCAAAGTTTGCATACGCTGTTACAACTTCGGGATCAACTGGACAGCCAGTTGTAGTAAAAGTAACTCATAAATCTATATTATTAAATATAAAAGACTTAAAAAATATTCTCAAGCTCTCCAGCACTGACAGAGTAGCTCAACTTACGCCTTTGACTTTCGACCCAAGCTACGTTGAAATATTTTTGAGCTTACTAGCAGGAGCAACACTTTGCACTTTCGCAGATGACTTGAAAAATCATCCTGATGTTTTGTTAAAAGTACTTCACGATAAGAAGATAACATTTATATCAACTACTCCGTCTCTGTTTTTGCACCGCTGGAGGTTGAAAGATCTTGAAGAAACTCTCTTGAGCAAAGAAAGTTGTCTCAAGTTTCTTCTGCTTGGAGGAGAGCCTTTTCCTGATGTAAAAATAATTCGTAAAATAAAACATCCAGGTAATTGTACTAGAATTTTTAATGTCTATGGTATCACTGAAGTGTCCTGCTGGGCGAGTATCAGCGAGGTATTTTTCAATGAAAATTATTCTGATACTGATGAAAGTTCGAATAATTTAGGTACAATTTTGAGTGATACTCTGTTTCAAGTCAGAGCAAAAGATAATTGCAACGAAATTGTTGATGATGGAGAAGGAATTTTGTACATTGGAAGTTCCAGCAGAATTTGTTTGCTTGGTAAGGAAAAATTAGCCGATCTTAAGCTTCCAGTTTATAGAAATACTGGAGACATAGTTACTGTAAATAAAAATAAATTAGTGATTTTCAAGGGTCGGCTAGACAGTTGTGTCAAGAGATTTGGTGCTAAAGTTCATTTGGACAAACTGAAAATTCATTTGCAAAAATTGAATTTTATTAAAGATGTTCAATTTATTTTTGACAATAATTTGTCTGTATTAAATTTATTTTTTACTTCAAATGAATTTGATAATCAAAAAGACAACTTGGTGTCGAATGTCTGGTCTCATGTTAAACTTTTACCTACTATTATGCATCCAGACAAAATTCATCATTTAGAAAGCTTCAAAGTTACTGACAGAGGAAAAATTTGTAAAGATTACTTAAAAGATTTTTGTTCAAGACCACCTTCCATGTCTGCTTGTGATGCTGGAAGTTTGCTGGAAAAAATCTGGAGAGATCATTTGCCAGTAGGAGATAATGGAGCTGAATTATTTGGCTTCTTAAATCTAGGAGGAACATCTGTGATAGCTTTACAAATATCAAGTAATTTATCCAGCGAATCAGGAAATAATTATCCGGAATTAATTGGAATGTTATTTGACAATAAAACATTGCTGGAGTGCAAAGATTATCTTTGTAAAAATTTTAATGATATAAATACTAGTTCTAAAGTATTGAATAGACCAACCAATCTTGATTTTACTTCTAGAAATTATTTACTAGACAAATATATTTGGCAGAAATGTCGGGGTAGAACGGTCATACTTAATCCAGAATCTTATGAGTTATTTGATTGTAAATCAAGTGAGGAAATTTTGAAGAGTATTAAGCTTGAAAATGTTTTTAATTTAAATAAATGTGTGGATGCTTCTCCGACGATTTTTGGATACTCCAATGACCAATCATTTGCAAACGTAAGTTCTCATTCAGGATTAATTTTAACAGTAGATCTTAAAACTAAAGAAAATTGGAAAATTCAATTACCTGACAGGATAGAAGGTTCTACTTTAGTGATAGATAATTTCAAGGGAATTGTTGGCTGTCATGATGGATTTATTTATTGCTTGCATCTGAAGACTGGTCAGATTTTCTGGTCATTTGAAACGGGAAATATTGTTAAGTGTTTAGCAGCTGTTTGCAGTGAAAAACTAAATATTTTCATCGGATCTTACGACCATTTTGTCTATTGCATTTCTTTGGAGGTAAGTTATAATTACAAATAATTTATTTAATTGATAAATATAATTTTTTTATTTTTTACTGCAGGGTTCCCTTGTTTGGAAACTAAAAGTTGACGGCAGTACTTTAGCGACGCCTTTGGTACACACCGAAACAAATGCAGTTATTTTTAGTTTGTTGAATTCTAATTGTATTTCTATGGATCAAAAAACTGGTCAAGTGAGGTGGAAATATCAATGCAAGAGTTCAATATTTTCTACATCAAATATTTCATCAAATATATTAATTTTAGCTGATGTTTGTGGTAATATAAGAGGACTTGATATAAATAATGGAAATGAATTATGGATTTTTAGTATTTCTGGTAATATTTTTTCTGATATTGTAATCTGTACTGATGCTATAGCAAACAGTTTTATGTTTACCAGTAAAAATGGATTTTTTTACAAATATTATTTTTATGAAACTCAACACCCAAAATTGCATTACAAAGTTGATTTAGGATCATCAGTAGTAGCAACTCCGTGGGTGGAAAAAGATCTTGCTGTTATTGTAAGAGAAGACGGTAATTTAAGAATAATTGATCTGAAAGATGGAAAATTTTTGTACAATTTTATCCTCAGTGGTGATTCTTTTTCGTCACCTGTACTTCACAACAATATTATTGTCGTTGGGTGTCGAGATGACAATCTTTACACTCTTTATCTGTCAGATTAAATTTTATCAAAAAATGTTTAATTTTTGATACCAGTTTAATAGATAATTAATAAATCACGATAATTATAAATAGAAGAATAAAACATTAAGACAAGTTATTTATTCGATAAAATTTTTTTTGTGTGTTTAAATACATGTTCGGCTGGCTCTTATTTTTTTATTTATTTTATTCTCACAATAATTTAATTGACAAAATAAAAATATATAACTTCCTACAAGATATATATATATATATATATATATATATATATATATATATATATATATATATATATATATATATATATATATATATATATATATATATATAATATATATTTAGTGAGAAACACGTATAATAAATTCTTCAATTAAACATTGTTTAAATTAAACATTTAAAATGCTGACAATTTTTTTTTCCACTGTACTCTCGTCATTATTATGCTGATTATTTAAAAATAATAATTAATAATAATGCCATGTCACATCTAATAATTGCAAATTCGACAGAAACTGCATAATTCGTAACAAAATTAGTTACACAACTTACCAAAAAATCATTAAAAAAAAAAAAAATAAAAAATAATTGATGTTTATATTTCTTCGCGACGAAAGATTATTGATCTAATACACAGGAATCAACATAAAACATACGCATTTATAATAAATGTGTGTATGCGTGTAGTGTGTTATTAAATGTAAATGCTTGTCTTGATGTATGTATGTTTGTATGTATGTACAAGCTTTTTAATCGCGGAATTTATATTTATTAATTTTAATGCACAAAATATTGATTACAGATCTTCATCACCCAATTCCTGTTTAACTTTAGTAAAATCAAATTCTTCGCCAGTTGCGCGTTTGAATATATCGAGTACATCTAGGCAGGTAGTTTCAAAGTGTGTTGTAGCGTCATAGCTGGCTGATATGAATAATTGACTGTCAACGCCGTCATCAAGAGGTTCAACATAATCAGTAACAGAGACGAATTTCTGTGAAATAGGTCCCAATAAATCAAGACCGGGTTTTATTTCCAACTCGGGGTTGGCTGTCTCAACAGTTGTTGAAACCATGGCAATGAACCATCCTTTCGCAGCTACTTGATGCGTGTAAGAAACAACAGAGACGTATATATCAGATTTACGATTGACTTGTTTCTGTGGAATTATTATTTGGGTAGAAAGGGCGTCATTTGTGTGAGCAATCGGGTGATTTAGCAGGCAGATTGCACGTACGACCTGACCGACTTTTTTCACTCGGTCAGTCACGTAAGTAGGGTCACAGAATACTTGCTTGCATTTAGCTGTTTCGTTGCCAGATCGCACACCCACTACCTGGAATAAAACAGAAAAAATATTTATAAACACGTACTCACGCATCTTAATTATTATCACTATAATTATTAGTGTGGCAGTTGTGCTACTTAGATTTAAGATTTTTTTTAACGATTTTGTTATTGTTATTTTACCTTGCCGTCTTTCATGACAATCTCGTCAATCGGCTTATCGAGCATGTACGTGCCACCGTATATGGCACTGAGCCTGGCGAAACCTTGAGGAAGTTCACCCAGACCATACATGGGATAAAGGTACGGCGATTTACCGTAACGTGCCAAGCTGTCACTGTAGAGCTTAATTCTTCTGACTGTCAGTATGGCCGGCTGTGAAATGTACTCATCATTTCTGAAAATATTCATCACATTAGTTAGCAGTCATTTGACCATTTTTTAATTTTTTTTCAACTAATAAATTTGTTCCGAAAAATTATTTTTAAAAAATTGCATTTAAAATTTTTTTCAATTTTACATGTCAATTTTTTTTTTTTTGCCATAATTTATTGTCACCAAAATTCTTAAAATTATTAAATATCTGCAAAATTAATTATCTGAAAATATCAAACCAACATCAAGATTAATTTTAAAAAATATTAAAAATTTTTTATTCCACAATAATGACAAGAAAATAATTTTAATTTTTTAAAATTATAATCATACTTTCAGAGTAATTGCAGGTAATAAAGAGCAACCAGCAAATTAGTTTTGGGAAATAATAAAATAATAATGAATATGAGAAAAAAACGGTGAAAGGCGTAAGTACCTGTGGAGCGCTAAAGCGTGGCCAGTAAAATCTTGAGTGTTGGCTTCCAAACTAAATTTATTATACAGCGCGCTCATTGGATTATGGAACGGGTCAAACCCATCGTAAGTTTTAGGATCATCTTCCTGCAAGTTTTGAACCCATGTAAGGAAATTACGGAACCGTCTCTTCTCAAAAAGACCCATCAAGTCACTGGACAAAGCTTCCTGTTGATCAATCGGCACTTTTGATATTTTTCCCGATTTGTAAACATATGACCCTTCAATTGATTTAAATTCAAGGTAACGCGTCACACCCGTATGGATCAAAAGCTTCACCAAAAGTCCATTGGCCATCAGAAATTTGGGAATGAGATCGACATTCCAATCTCGTCCACGGCCGTACATTTTATCCGGAGCTGGTGCATTGAAGTGTCTAGAAAAAAAAAATGAATATTTTCATCATGAAAAATAATTACCTTAATGATAACTTTGCTCAGATAATTGGAGTAGTTTACATAAATAATAAAGAAATGTATAGTAGAACTAAAAAGGAAGCGAGAATAACATAATGATAGCGCTATCAAAGGGGATCGGATATCAAGAGATCATTATGACGTCGTGACCTGTCATACTGTTCAATACAAGAACTCGACTCCAATAAATAGGATAATAAACTTTTTAATAATAAAAATGCAAAATGTTAATGTAAAAAAAAAAAAAATATGTTTCTTAAAACAATTGTAAATACGAAATTTCTTGCAACCTTCAAGCGTAGAAAAGTGGAGGGAGAAAGAGAAAATCAATAACACTTGTCACTCAATTTCTCTTTCTCTCTCTTTCTTCATCACTTGCTCACTAAAAAATCTCACTTAAAAGTATCTTTTGTACGATACTACAATTTACAAATAACTAAACCGTAAAATAATAAAAAACAGTTAACTTACGAAAAAAAATCTTCCAGCGGCGTTATTGATGCTGATTCACCGCCATAGTATTTGTTACGATCTACATGCAAAACTTTTTTCCCGCTGACTGATAACATACCCGACAAAATACATTCTTTTAGCCCTGTACCAAGGACTATTGCATCGTACTCTTCATCCATAGCGTATTAATTTTAATAAAATTTCCGTGACCAACAGAAATATTTAATTATAATAATATCGACTTTTCCACCTGCACCACCCGTATGTATTAGATCCGTCTCTTCTTGCCGTCTCTCACTCCAGCCACGTAGAGATGTTCTGCTTTGAATATTACCAAATTTATTATTATCAGTATTAAATCTATATATTACCATAATAAATTATAATTATAAATAACAATTAAATTAATTCTTATTGTTTTCGAGTACTCACGCAATACAATGCCAACTCGTCAAAATTCACACGACAGATGTAGATAGATCTCAATTCAACACATCCACCTATTTTTCCTGTATACACACATGCACACAGTGTATATATATATATATATATATACATTCACTGATGAAAAGGACTTGCGCTGTCTGTTGCTGACCCACACGCCTTTAAACTCCACAGCTTTAGCTTCGCTTCTTCTTCTTCTGGTTTACAATAGCCGATACGCTACCATTTACCAACTCTGCTGCTGGTGATATTTATTGGAATTAAAGTTCTGATGCCTGCTGCGCTGTTGTAAGCGAATCCCTACAACATAAAATTTTATGTGGTCAGTACACTAGCCATTTGATTGGTTAATTTATTAGAACACGTGGCTCACTTTTTTTTATTATTTCTACCTTTTAAAATTGTTTTCCATTGATTTCTTCTTTGAAATAAAAAATGACACATTACTTTCTTTGATTTAAATTAAAATTAATTATAGATTAATTGACCGGATATTTTATATAAAATCAAAAGTTTAATGACAGGAGCAAAAATTTTAAAAAAGTACCAAGCGCGTGCTGTCCCCTGTAAGATGAAATTTAAACTAAACTTGACAACCGCGAGTGCCACGAACTCGCACGAATGCGCGCGCAATTCTAAAAAAAAAAAAATAACGAGTAGTGACATGTAAAAACACATACCGTTGCATGTGTGATGTTGTTTTATTGTAGAGAATGTATATATGTAGGTGTATATTTACGTTACTAGCATCTGTGTCAGTGTCATGTGACATTGGCAACTCAATTGAATGTATATGAGTAATGGATTACCATAGTAGTGGGTGTGTACTACAAGGATGTGATGCTTTTTTAAATATTGTTTATTGTAGTATGAGTTGAACCACATTAGTTCAGTGATGACAGTGGTGAGTGCAACGTGTGAACCCGATCTGTCAGGACATATCAAACAAGTAACCACTGCGATTCGCTGTATTCATTTTCCCTTTTATTTTTTTTTTTTTATTTTTTTTTCCTGGTAAGTGTAGACAGAGTAATATCTTGCAACAATTGATAACCACAAACTTTGTTAATTATTGTTATGATAAGATGTTGTTTTATTTTTTGTAAATATAAATATTATTGTATTGTACTTCTACAGACGTTGCAATTCAAGACCTGCAGATGATGATGATAATGATGATGATGATGATATGAGGTGGTGATGAAAGAAAAGCTTTTAAAAAACGTTATCAGTCATTTGTGAGCAATATTATGACTAATATGTCTTTTTAGTTACTACAGCCGTGAAGATATATTAAATTTACAAGTATAGAAATAAGTTTTAATTATTTTAATTGAACAATATTGACTATTGGAGGTTTATTTTTATTAGCAAAGTGGAATGCATTTTATTAGTGGACACAACTGTTGCGTCAATATCTTTATTGACGAAGAGCATATCGTTTATTTTATATGTTCAATATTTTATATTAATTAACTCAGCAATTAGTGGGTGTTATTAATTTATTTATTTGATAAAAGAGTCTAAGTTTTACGATTTATTATAATTGTCCAAATAACAGTAAGAATCGATAAAAGGACCACGTGGAGGTAGAGCAAGTTCACGAAAAAATGTAAATAAAATTTTAATCATTTTAAAAATAATTTACAATGTAAACAAATTTATCATTTCTTCGAGACATTAAACACTTATATAAATAAAAAATAATAAATATTAAGAAAATGTTTTTTTTTTTTTTTTTTTTTTATTCTTCAAGTAAAGTCCATTAAAACTATTAAAGAAATAATTATTTTTTTTTTAGCCATTAAATTAATTAATTTAAAATTTTTATAGCTTTGTTCTATTCGTTTTCTGTGTAGCTGAGCGATAAGAGACCGTTTTAAAGGATTTTGATTTTTTTTAATTCTTTATCAGAGTTTAGTCTAGTACAATAACTTTTAAACACTTGAAATTTATTTCAACAAAAAGTCTGTATCAGTATTGAAATCGTGATGTAGTAAAAAAAAAAATAAAAAATAAAAAACGACTACTGAAAAAAGGTCAAGGAAAATAATACAGCCCCATTTCTAATTAATGAATGCTCTATAAATTATAACACGATTGTATTAAATATAATTGTTATTCTTAAAAGTTAAAAATGAAATATGATCGTAGAATAAATAATGTCACCATACTTATTAAATTTTTTTTATTTATTTTTTATTTAGATGTACAAGTATGTCCGAAAGCAGGATGAAGGCAGAGTACGAGGAGGTAGAAAAGACAGAAGAGGGTTCACTGTACGTGTTCCCCGAGGAGACGAGTCGTGTACCCGCATTAAATCCACCAGCAACGAGGCTACCCGCAATAATGACGTCAACTCTGTCATGGGTAAAGGACGTTGTCGATTCGGAAGAAAGTGGCGATCTGGTAAAAGGCCGACGTTACGCACCGTCACTGGTGCTAAGAACCCATGCCAGGTCAGCAAGCCACGCTGGAGTTTTAGCGCCTTCGGCAACAGCTTGCCAACAATCAATGAATCTATCGGGTCCATTGCCAAATATACCAGTGACCTCATCAGTAACGGGAGCAATGCGCCCGTCGGCTCTAAAGAAACCCGGGCATCAGAGAGCATTCTCACAGGGTCAAGTAGTTGATATTAAAAATCAGTCCTCGGAGGTGACGGGGCACAGTAGAGTTGGCTCGAAAACAGACTTTATATTGCCTCCGGGACATCGCGATGAACCAAGATCAGCATCAATTGGGGTCGGTGGCAATGCTGCTACTAAGACACCATCTTTTCGGGGTCACGCTCGACAAGCTTCTAGGTATGTGTCAGTTAGCTATTCATTTATATTCATGAGCCACAACACTGAGATAATAAATTCATATTAAATGCTGATAACTTTTTATTTTAATATACTATTGTTATGATTTTTTTTTTTTTTTTTCCATAATTATTTCTTCTTTTAGTTCTGATATTTTACTAATTTTACTTTTTCAGATCAGAGTCTATTTATACGATAAGACGATCCGCTGCTCCACCTTTATGGAGGCGAATATGTGCCCATTGTTTTGGTTCTTTTAATTCACAAGAAGAATCCCGACTGAGAACTATTGTGCCTAATCACCTTGTACCAGTAAAAACGCCATTAGATCAGCATCCTAATGGTGCTCGTGTCGATAATAGGTAATTTATGTATATCATTTCATATTCTATATTTATTATAAAATATTCACAGATTATATATTATAATACGTTACATTTTTTATTATTATTATACCTCATGCGTGATCCACTTTAATAGTTATCGCACAAATTGCTGGTGATAAAGAAAAATGAGCCGTGATGTACTAACACCGTTTAGCTTATAGATGACGTATGTCATGTTAACATTTAGAAATAAAACACTCAACCTTAACATTGACGTTTAAAATAATGTAACAAAGGCTAAAAGTTTTTTTTTTTTTTTCTTTTTTTATTTAATTTATTTTTGTTTGTTGTAGTAAAAAAATCAATTCTTATTTTACGTGAATCCACTTGTCGATATTTACTTTGAATAATTAAACAATAAAGTTCTTTAAGTAATCTATTCAATAGTTAGTAGTTAGTCAACTGACGGGTTGTTAAATAGTTTATTTAAGAACCAGGAAAAATGTATAAGGTCATAGAATTCGATTTTTACACTCCCACATTAAAGAGCTATCTACGGAACGGACGGAAAGGGAAAGATCAAATAGACCACGAGCAATTACATTTATTTGTTTTCTAATAATTAATTTCAATCAACTTTAATTATTATTTATTAAAAATCAATATTTTGTTTACAGGGTACGAACTACAAAGTATACATTGCTATCTTTCTTGCCACGCAATCTACTGGAACAATTCCATCGGGTTGCTAATTTGTACTTCATTTTTATTGTATTATTAAACTGGGTACCGGCTATCAATGCATTTGGAAAAGAAATAGCCATGATTCCAGTTTTATTTGTTTTGGGTGTCACGGCAGTGAAAGACTTTTTTGAAGACCGTCGGAGATTAGCCAGCGATCGACGAGTTAACAACTCAATGTGTCGGGTATACCTTAGGTAAGTAGGCGTATTATTCACTATATTATTATATATTATATACTGTTATTATTGACGCGGGTATAGAATACAATATATAGCGTGCAATAAAATTTAATCAAGTTCAGAAATTTCTTAAGACCCGTATACTCACAAGTGGTGACCTTTATTGATTTTATATACAAGCAATAATTATTTATTAGATTTACTATTGGCTGTATTTTTATCGGTAAATTTCATCTCCACGTACTTTTTTTTTTTTTTCTACTTGTTGTACAAGTGTATTAAATGATACTTTGTATTTGTGAGACATCAATACTTATATGCATGAATAAAAATAAATCAATGATAATCTGGTGCAATAATCATTGTTTAAATTACGAAAACATTTTGGAACAATATTATTATTATTTTTTTTTTTTTTTTAATGAAGATATTATTTAAACATAATAAAAAATTTTTTTTTTTCAGTGAAGTTGACCGATATGCCAAGGTTGCCTGGAAAGACATCAAAGTAGGAGATATTGTGCATCTGTCAAACAATGAAGTTGTACCAGCAGATATTCTCTTACTTAGAAGCAGTGATCCTCAAGGATTTGCGTTTTTGGACACTTGTAATCTTGACGGTGAGACAAATCTTAAGCAACGTCAAGTAGTCCGCGGCTTTTTAAATCACCAAAATTCATTCCAACCTTCGAAATTTCGCTCCGTAATTGAAATTGACGCACCGACGACTAAAATTTATCGGTATGATAAATTGACTGCTTAAAAAATTCATATTATTTTTTTTTTTATATTATCGATTGATTATTGATAAAATTAATAGAGGAATATTTTTTATGTAGATTTTATGGGGCAGTGGTACATCCTGATGGCACTAGAGTGTCAGTCACAACAGAAAATCTATTATTACGAGAATGTTTGTTAAAAAATACAGACTACGTTGAAGGTATTGTCGTTTATGCAGGTCATGAGACTAAAGCAATGCTGAACAACGGAGGACCGAGATACAAACGATCGCGACTAGAAAGAAAAATGAATACAGACATCGTATGGTGTGTTGTAATTCTTTTGCTCTTATGTGTCATCGGAGCAGTTGGCTGTCGAGTTTGGCTATCAATAATCAGTAGTGACGTAGCTTCAACAATGTCAATACCGTTTTTATCAATATCTCGGAGTTCTATTTTTGAAGGAATTATATCTTTTGGTACTTTTATTATTATATTACAAGTAATGATACCTTTAAGTTTGTACGTAACAATGGAAATGGCTAAAGTCGGTCAAGTTTATCATATCGGACATGATGTCGGGCTATTTGATGAAGAAACCCAACAAAAAACTGAATGCCGTGCTTTAAATATAACTGAAGAATTAGGACAAATTCAATATGTATTTTCAGATAAAACAGGAACCCTTACGGAAAATAAAATGATATTTCGACGTTGTACAATAGGTGACGGGTATGATTATCACCATGATGGTGAGGATGAAAATATTTTAGTGTGTACTCGTTTAAAAGAAGATTTATTGATTGGAAACACCCGTCATCGGCTTCAAGAATTTTTAATTCTTCTTGCTATCTGCAATACGGTTGTGGTAAATACAATACCACATCATGATTCAATGAATTCAAATGGAACAGTTGATGAAGAGCCCGGTGAGTCTGACGAAGTATCACCGATGAAATACAATAGATTAAAAAGATTAGAAATATTAAATACAACCGCGCCGTCTTCATCATCATTAACTTCACAACTACCAACATCATCACAACCGCAGACGCCTTTATCGACGATGATACCATTGTCGGCGCTGCCTCTATCTACCTCATTCAATGATTTTAGTCATGATAATGCAACAGTAGCAACAACAACACCAGCTACAACAATATCTACATCATCATTGAGATTTGAAAGGCCTTTGTCTTTAAATGTATCCAACAAAATATTCCGACGTAAATTATTGAACATTGCAACAATATCCGGAATGCTTTTACGTAAACACTCACCTATAGATGAAGAAGTTAAATATGATAGTAATAATTCGCTATCGAATACCGATGCTCAAACAATTTATGGCTATCAAGCAGATTTACAACCACGTATTTACGAGGCTGAAAGTCCTGATGAATTAGCGCTCGTTCATGCAGCCAAAGCTTACAATATTAAATTAATAAACAGAACGTGTAAGAGCGTTGTTATATCACTGCCAAATAAATCAACACTTACGTATGAAATCTTGCAAATATTACCATTTGATTCAACCAGAAAATGTATGTCTATTGTTGTACGTCATCCTATTACCAATGAAATATTATTATACACCAAGGGAGCTGATTCAACGGTATTGTCATCACTAGCTGAAGGTATTGAAGCAAATGACGATGAATCATCGGCAAGTATTGTTAAAATACGACAACAATTATATACGTACGGTCGTCAAGGTTTAAGAACCCTTGCGATGGGTAAACGATTGCTCACTGAAAGTGAATTCGATTTGTGGAAACAGAAATACGTTGAAGCTGAATTATCAGCGAGTGAGAATCGTGAAAAAAAAATACGTGAGTGTTATTCACTTTTGGAGTCTAATTTAAAACTAGTTGGTGCTACAGGCATTGAAGATAAACTCCAAGAAGGTGTACCTGAGGCAATAGCAACTCTTATAAGTGCAGGAATTGTCGTCTGGGTATTGACTGGTGATAAACCAGAAACAGCAGTAAATATTGCATACTCAGCGAGACTTTTTACCCCGTCAATGCAATTGCTGAGACTTCACGCAAGATCTAAAACAATAACAGAAACCTTAATACGTAGTTTTTTGGAAGCCATTCATATGAGCGAAGATGATTTAACTAATTTACCAGAGCAGCAACAAAAACGTGCTCTGGTGGTCGACGGAAAAACTCTGACGTTTATTTTAGATCCTAGATCAGGACTCACGGCTCCGTTTTTGGAGCTTACGCAATTCTGTTCCAGTGTGCTGGCTTGTCGCGCTACACCTCTGCAGAAAGCTTATATAGTTAAAATTGTTAAGGAAAAACTGTCTGTTAGGACATTAGCGATAGGTGACGGTGCCAATGATGTGAGTATGATCCAAACAGCAGATGTTGGTGTCGGAATATCGGGAAGAGAAGGAACACAAGCCGTGATGGCTTCTGATTTTGCCATTGCGAGATTTCCTATGCTCGCGCGATTACTTCTTTTACACGGACACTGGTGTTACGACAGACTTGCACGAATGATCCTTTATTTTTTTTACAAAAATGCAATGTTTGTCTTTCTTATTTTCTGGTATCAAGTACGTATAATATTAATTAATTTTTATATATAATTATTATTAATTAAATTTATAAATTACTATTTATTTAAATAGATGTACTGTGCCTTCTCCGGTGCAGTAATGATTGATCAAGTGTACCTGATGCTGTATAATTTATTATTTACCTCACTGCCTCCGTTGGCGATTGGAGTTTACGACAGAATAGCTCCTGCGAATATTTTATTATCATACCCAGAGCTTTACGCTCGAGGAAGACTTGGACTTATATATAAATCTTATTCATTTTGGTATACAACCGCCGATGCACTTTATCAGAGTATTGTTATCTTCTTTGTAGCGGAAGCGGTAAATTTTTTTATTTCAATATCTTATTTTTTATTTGTACATACTTATGCTATAAGTAATTAATGATTATCATTTTTTTATTTTTTTTTATTACAAATAGGCTTATTATGACTCTGAAGTGGATATCTGGGAGTTTGGATTAACAATAACTACCTCTTGCATAATTGTTATGCTTATTCAAGCGTCCTTAGAATTCAAATCTTGGGTAAATATTTTTTTTTTTTATTTATTTTTAATCCCTCTTTTTTTTATTAGAATTAATTAATTTATTATTTATTTATTTCAGACAATCATACATGTCGCCACAATCGTAGGTTCTTTCGGAATATTTTTCGGATTTGCTCTTATATACAATATTGCCTTTAAAAATCTAATGGGCTTACCTGGCTCATATTGGATAATGCCAAAAGCTCTTACACGTCACACGTATTGGTTAACAGTGATACTTACTTCAGTACTTGCTATTTTACCAAGGTAATTATTTTTTTTTTTTTTTTTTTTTTTAATTAACTTTAAAATATTTTAATTTTTTACTCATTTTTTTAAAATTAGGTTTCTGTACATAATATTAAAAAATACAATCGCTCCGGACATGATACTTCAAGCAAAGCTTCAATCTAAAATGAAGCATGATATCACAACGACTACAACAATGCTTACATCGGCTACAATGACTACTCAGAGTAATCACAGTCGTCTGTCGGATGCGAACGGTATACTTGCGAGTGGTTCACGTTCTTCGCAAAATACAACTCTAAAATCCGAAGTTAGACCGGAAATAAATAATCCACTAACCACTATTGTTGCATAGATTAATTTAAGGGGTCAAGTAAATCATTTTTAACCTTTATTGGCACTTATTTAATTATTAAAATAATATTTATATTTAATTATTTTTAATCTTTTAATTGTAAAGCATCGACCAATTATAATTATAAGACTTTTAGAACGCTAAAAAAATTTTGTTAGATATAATTAACAAATTAATTGGTGCTAAATTATTTTATAAAAAAATTTTATTTAGCATTCTAAAGAAATCAAATAATTAATTTTATTATTTATCTATTAAATTTGTTAAATACTTATAAAGAGCGTCTATGATTTTCAATTAGATAGTGTATGTACAAAAAAAATGCGAATGATAATTTCGCGTTAAGACGTAATAGTAAGTAAGACCTAGATGATTTGTACGGAAGAAAAGTGCTAAGATTATTTTTAATAAATCTATTTATTTTTTTTTTTTTTTTCTATTACTAATATTATTCTTAAAATCACAAATCATTTTTTACACGCGATCATTTTATTCTCATCAATATCATAATTGTGTAATCAATGAATATTATATTAAAAAGATAGAAAAAAAAAAAAAAAAATGATGATAATAATAAGTAAAAAGTGGCCTTGTTATTGTGGTCTACAATTAATTGCATTTATTGGCTGTGACTATTGTTATACGGAAGGGACCAAGTATTTTAATAAATAAATACAATCTTAATAATATAATATCAAATGGACACATTTGTACAGTGTTGTAGATGTAGAAGAATATACATATATGTGTTCGAGCCAAAAGTGGGATTAATAAAAATGCTTAATTAATTACTACAAGTAGAAAATATGTACACTGCATAATTATTAAATATTAATGAAAATCAACGACTTATTAAATAAATATCTCTTTTATTTACTGTTAAATATATGTATCTATTCTTTTGTAAAGCATTAATATATTTGTACATTCAATGATACATTAAATAGCAAAAATAAATTAAATAATTTTTGTGATTTATAATTTATAATAAAATATATAAAATATATGTACTAAAGTGTATAATAAAAATAGTTTGTAATTATCTTCACTCTTTTATCTATACCTCTCATTTTTAAATGTCAGTCTCATGATAAACCAGAGTAACTGATACTTGTAAAATATTATTTTAGTTGAGTAAAAATATTATTTTTTACTCATTAATATTACTTACAATTAAATAATAAATGTTTATATTAGAAAAATAATTAAACCTGACAAAGTTCGTTAGAATTTCTGAATGATATTGAAGTTAGCTGACAGCTGTCAATTTTTTATTGCTACAAAATTATAGAAAAAAATTCTAATGTCTGTCAATCTCAGATCATATTAAAATTAGCAGACTCATTTTTAATTTTTTAAATTAATAAAAATTTTAAGTAAAATAATAATTAAAAAAAAAATTGCATTTTTTATTTTTCAAATTTCTACATGTCAATTTTTTTTTGCCATAATTTATTTGCTATAAAATTTTTAAAATTATTAAATATGTGCTAAATTAATTTTTATAATTTTTTTGATGAAAATAAATTTAGTAGATATTTAATAATTTTTTTTAACAAATAAATTATGGCAAAAAAAAATTGACATTTAGAAATTAAAAAAAATTAAAAATCATTTTTTTGGAACTAATTTTTTTGTTGAATAAAATTTAAAAATTCTCTTATGACTGCTAACTTTAATGTGATATTTTTTTTGCCATAATTTATTTATTGCAAAAATTCTTTAAATTATCAAACCATGCTAATTTAATTTTCATCAACTTCAGCATCATTTCTTCCGAAGAAATGAAATAAAAAAGCTAATTTGAAGAAACCCGCTTGAGGTGCGCAAAAAAACATATGGAGTGTTAATCCGACACAGAAACAAGCTGCGCAGAAACACGTGATTGATAAAACTGACTGATAATAATAACAACAGCAGGCTTTTGTGTAGTAGAGGGTCGTAACTGTGTTGTAGGGATACGAATCACGTATTCGTAGAACGAAATGCTGCAGGATATATCCTTCCTCTTTCTTTTTCTTTATTCCGTGAGCGTGCAAGTATATGTATCAATGTTCATACCCACCACAAGTAATATACACAATATATATATGTATATACCCGTTGGATAAGCTGCAGTCCGTTACTGCCCTTTGATCGGAGAGTTTACCACACACGTTCACCAATCGTCGTCACTTGACACGCTGTCTGGCCTGACACACAATACCTGGTTATATATATTTAATATTTTGGGTTATACCTTGTGTTTAATAATATATAACAGTGTGTCTGGTTTACGTAATTACTTACCTGTACATTACGCGGTATTGATATGCATGTGTGTGTTTTTTATTATTATTTTAAAAATTATTTCGCTGGATAACCGCTAAAACATGATATGTGATACTAAGTAAATATGATAAAATAATAATAAATGTATAACTATCATTTATATTAAGGCAAACTCAAATTTCTGTGTCACTCGACAATGACTACGCTTATCTTTATCACATATAAAATGGTTATTATAGTACAGTGTCTATGTCACTTAATTTTCAACAATAAAGATTAAATTCATCTACAACGATGCCTTGATAACAGTATTACGGCCTAAATATTTTGATAAAAAATTTATTATTAAAAAAAATTAAGTAAGTAAATGTATATTTTATAAATTTTAGTTATGAAAATTAATTTAGCAGTTATTTTATAATAATTAAAAAAAATTTTTTTATCAAATAAATTATATAAAAAAAATATGACACTGAAGTTAGCAAACGTCTAAAAATGTTTGATTTTTTTTTTTTTTTAATTAAATTACAACTAAAAAAATATTTTTAAGTTTTTCACAAGTGAAATTTTTTTATTTTTTCGTTCAATTGAAATTTCTTCACTAAAAAAAATTTATAAAAATTTTGAAATGTCAGCTAACTTCATTTTCATATTTAATTATTAGAAAAAAAAAAATATTATTAAAAAATTTCACATGTAAAAATTAATAAAAATTATTAGTAAAAATTTTTGGAAGCATTTTTTTATTGTAATTGATTTGTTAAAAAAATTTTTAAAATCAACAACTGACAGCTAACTTCAGTGTTATAAAAAAATTGACATTTATAAATTAAAAAAAATAAAATAATTTAATTTATTTGTCTTATAAAATTGTCACAAATGACTGCTAACATTAATGTCAGATTATGGTTGCTATAGAATTTAATTATTTTGTTACTATCATAGCAATAGTAAGCTGAGTTGTTATTTATTATAATAGTCTCTGCTTATATTACTGTTGTATGAGTTCAATTGTTATTGGTGCACATTACTCTGGTTTTTGCATAATCGATTGACATAATAACACAAATGTTAGTTGTCAACAAATTTTTAATGCACCATTAACTATTAAATAGTTGTTTTTTATGTCAATATTTCCGTTTAATTAGTTTTGGTTTTTTATTTCAGAAGTAAACACTGTTTAGCAAACACGAGACTCTTCTATTTATCGTCACGAGATTAATCATGCGAAGGAATTCTTGGATTTATGACAAATAATGTATATCGAAGTTTTGTGTGTTTAATAATAAATTTAACTTACTAAGATACATGTATACTTTAATAATATACGTTATTGAAGAATACTTGGTTGACAATTGTAAGTAGGGCGATGAAAAGAGTCAAAAGTGCCAGATATAAACTGAGCTTCTTCGAGAGAACAATCATTGTGTAACATTTGAATTTTATTTTTTTTAAGAGTGATTGTAATCATAAATAATTAACGAGCACAAGCAATACACGTAAATAGAAGAAGATGATACCTAATTATTTTCATCGGCTCTGTTCATGTATTGTAGATATGTGAATAAATATTTAAAATAAAGTCAGTATTATTGTCAAGACAAATAATATATATTTATATCAAAAAAGATAATTTGTTAAGTTAAAAAAAAAAAAAAATACTACGATTGAAACATTGCAAGTATTGATGATTCAAGTTACCTTGCACGACTAACTGATTGATAGATATCAAATTATATGTGCGTGCTAAGTATAATTGCATGATATAAATAAAAAATAATGGCTGTAGACATATCTTCCAATGTTAGTAATATTTATATCTACTAAAGGAAAATTGTTAATGGAAAAATTCGCTGCGAGTTATTATTAATGAAGAAATTGATGTGTTTAATTACTCAATTGTTAAACTATAGAATTCTAAGAATTTATTTTTATTAATATAATTGATAAATTGATATTGTGATAATTAACTTTTATTAAGACAATAATGGTCAATATTATTAAATAATTTAAGTTTTAAAAAAATATATTAAATATAAGATTTGTTGTTAATTATTGACTAAAAATTTAACGTTTATTGCGAAGCTTTATACTGTAAAAAATGACTGTGACTTACACTGCTGAAGTAGCCACATGTAGAGGCTTAGGATGTTTTCTTAAATTGTTACTCAGGTAAATTAATTATTCTTTTATATTTTTATTATTTTTAATTCTATTGTAAAATTCTTAGAATATAATTCCGAAGCAAACAATTCCGCGTTTGCGTAATCATTTTTTTTTAACGAATCAAGACAATTATGTTGAATGATTTTCTCAAGTACAATTATGTCTCCAATGATACATTAACACTTAATTATTGCTACAATACGAATATTTATATTATAAAATACAATAACAGGTTTTTTTTTTTTTTTTTTTTTTACAGATGGCGAGCTAGTATTTACAAACTTGTATACATCGATCTGTTACTCTTTCTCACAATTTACTATACACTGTCAATAATTTATCGATTTGCGCTTAATGAAGATGCAAAAAGAAAATTTGAATCAGTTGTTGCTTATTGCAATGAATACAGTGATCTCATACCATTGTCTTTTGTACTTGGTTTTTACGTGAGTATCGTAATGACTAGATGGTGGAACCAATATATAGCTATTCCGTGGCCTGACTCAATTGCCGTCTTTGTATCGGCTACCATTCACGGTAACGATGAGAGAGGAAGACTTATGAGACGTACAATTGTAAGGTATGTTAATAACATGTCCAACAACTAAAAATAACAATAAATAGATGTTAACAATGTAATTTGTCAATACTATTAAATTAAAAATTTTTTACAGGTACGTGTGCGTATGTCTGACATTAGTTCTTTCAAACATATCACCACGAGTGAAGAAACGTTTTCCAACTCTCGATCACTTCGTCGATGCCGGTCTGTTATTGGAAAATGAGCTCGTAATATTTCAAAATTTAAATATGAAGTTTCCGAAGCCGAGCAAACACTGGCTTCCAATAGTATGGGCTTCGAGTATCGTAACACGTGCTAGAAAAGAAGGACGTATTAGAGATGACTTTGCTGTTAAGACTTTAATCGATGAATTGAATAAATTCCGCGGAAATTGCGGAAGGTTGATTCACTATGATACTATTTCAGTGCCGCTTGTCTACACGCAAGTCGTCACAATAGCCGTGTATTCGTATTTTCTCACAACAGTGATGGGCCGTCAGTGGGTCGAGACTACAAAATCAGAGCAAAAATTATCAAATATTTCAAACATAGATCTCTACTTTCCTTTCTTCACGACACTGCAATTTTTTTTCTATATGGGATGGCTAAAAGTCGCTGAGACTTTGATAAACCCATTCGGCGAAGACGACGATGATTTTGAGGTCAATTGGATAGTCGATAGAAATTTACAAGTCAGTTACTTAATTGTCGATGAAATGCATCACGATCACCCTGAATTGATTCGTGACCAGTATTGGGACGAAGTGTTTCCAATAGAGTTGCCTTATACAGCAGCGGCAGAGCCGTTCCGTGAAGAACATCCGGTACCTTCAACCGCTGGTATTCAATTATCAGCCGCTCAACAAGAATTACAGCCGTCCTCAGTACGAATCGACGAAATGAACCCACCGTCCGATTTACCGTACAATAAATTCCGTAGTGATGTAGCAGATGACGCTATGTCGGGAATACACTTCATGTCTGACTCAAAGATGTCCAGGAGCGCCAGCAGAATCAGCAATCGTGATCGTTATAATGGTGGTGGCTCTACAGCAAGTAATATTGGTGAATCTCTCCCTCGCGTCAACAGCGTCACTAGTGTTTTAAAGAGATTGTTTAGTAAAGAAGATAGACCTGATGGTAATGCTAAAACACCCGGAAAAATTCCTAATTCAGGTTCATCTGCTTCACTGCAAAATCGCATGAGCGGCGCAGCAGCTGCCGGTGGCTCTACAAGAATGGGATTTGGAGCTATTGAAGAAGTTGATGAGCAGATGACTATCCAGTCGATACGCGCTGGAGAACCACATCCTCATGTTCAAAGTATTTTTGCTTCTGGACCTCCTCCTCCCAGCGCTCCAGTTGATGTTCCGTCTTACAAAAATCGTCATCATGATTTATTGTCAGTCAGCGCACCGGTTGGAGGTGCAAGACCTCATCGTGTCAGGTAAATTTATTTATTACGTAATTATGAGAATAAAATTTAATTTTTTTTTTAATTTATAAATTTAAATTAATTATTTGGTACAGACCTCAAAGATCTGTGAACAATTCTATTGGATTACCAGTGGGAGGTAGTCCTGCTTCGGATACTCCGATCGACAATCCAGAAGGACCAATGGAAGACAACAATCAGGATAATATAAGTGTCAGATCTTCATCTTCATCTCAAGGCAGTCACAACTTTTCTAATTCTGATGATGACTTCAATCGGCTTAAAAGTGAAAGAATTAAACAGCGAAGAGATAAAGCTATGAGAAAACTTGTTAAAAGTATAGGCAGCAGTCGACAAGGTATTAGTAGTAATATTAGATCTTCCTTGGAACTTGATGGCGAGACATTATTGTTAACAGAATTAGCAGAGGCTTCAAAATTCGCGTTAACTTCTTCACTTAATAAACCCGAAAATGTCTGAACTATTAATTATTTTCTCAGACAGTTTTACGTACTAGTAAATTTATACTTCAATAAAATTTTACAATTTTTACCAACGCTATTTAGGCTAATAAAATTTATATATATATATATAAGCACAAATATTTATTTTTTATTAGAGTTTTTGGATTGTTAAATATTTTAGTTGTTTTAAATATTTTTAAGTGATAAATTGTTACATAGTACACGCAGTAAAAGCTAAAACGTCGATATAGTTGTCACAATTATTAGATAATTTATTAGTGGCCTTTTTTTTATAAAGACACGATAATATGATAGGAATAATAATATTAATTATGATTATAATTATTATTTTTAATAATTGTATTTTTTATTTTATATATTGGGTAATTTTTTAAGTTTATTTTTGAATTAGGACATTTTTTATTTATCATGCAGCAATAAATCTCAATGAAAGTACATATTAATTTATATACCGTAAAACTATATTTAGTAAAAAAATTGAAAAAATATGAATTTAAACGTCTACATGAATTATTTAAAGTCTTTTTAATGTTATAACATTCCAAAAGGCCTACAAATAAGCTGATGGTGCTTTTACAAGGATAGTATTTTATTACTCACAATATATATCACTATATTAGTTATTTTTGTACTAATGTCTATTACAATTATTAATCTGTACAAATTCACTCTAAGGGTTTAAATGTGCCTATTTATAAGTTCATAAAAAGTATGTCTCACTCTATAAATCAAATATTTTATTGTTAATTTATTCATTTTCATGACACAAAAATTTTATAAATTTAATTAAACAATAAATAATTATATAATAAAAATTGCTTACTTAAATTTAATAATAAAAATTTTTTGTGTCAGAATTTTTACAAAAAAAATAATTGTAAATTATTAAAATTGTTTGTAACGTTGTTTAATTATTGTCTTAACTCATTTTATATTATTTTTATCTGTATAACTGTTTTAAAACAAAATTTATAATCAATTTATATATTTTAAAATTATTTGTTTAATTTATAATTATATATTTATTCTGCTAATTATTGTATGTATGTATTTTTTTTTATAATTTATAATAGGCAATGTAAATAATTAAAATATAACGTAAATAAATTTAAATTTCATACTTGCAAAAAAAAAAAAAAATTATGATATTAAAATTAGCAGACATTTGAGAATTTTTTAAATCAATAAAAAAAAATTATTTAAAAAATTGCACTTAAAATTAAAAAAAATTTTCTAACTGTCAAATTTTTTTTTATTTTTTTTTCAATAAAAAAGTCATAAAAATTTTTCGATGTCAGCTGATTTAATTTTCATAAAATAATTTTTTTTACTCCAATTTAAAAATAAAAATTATGCATAATAATTAAAACAAAAAAAAAAAAACACCTGGTCTGGTATTTACGTTCAAATATGTTTGTGATAATTGCACAGGTGTGTGTGCGCATGTGCGTATTTTATTAAGTTTATACATTAGTGTGCGTGCAATACTGCTGCGCCATGACAGTTATTCGAGTTGTGCTGCTCGAGCAGTAGTAAACTGCGTGATAACTCTAATCTATCATTGCATTTAACCGCATATTTGTGGAAATAAATGCACGTAAAAAAGCTATTTAATTAACATAAACCAAAAATATAACAAAAAGGCACAACTATTTAATTGTATCATCAAATAAGTGTGTGACTGCTAGTTATCAAAGAATGTGGTCTTGACGAAAAAAAAAAAAAAAAAAAAGGATAAATATATATACTACAGGCTACTACTTATTACGGTATTTCAGTTATCACAAGTTATATACATAGATAATACATACACATATACCCTTGTGTTTATTTCGTCGACATTTATTCATCACAATCTGTATCCGATTACTTGTTAATAAAGTATCAGCTTTATTGTTTTATAAATAAGTAACGTCTGTTAAAATATTATTGACAGTGGTGTAAAATAATGCCGGCCGAAAATTAAATTAAGTATGTCGATGCCGCGATATTGCATTATATTATAAATAATAACAAATATCATCATATATTTATACAGTGGTTGAGTATTTTTTAAATAATCAAATTAATTAAAAAAAAATATGTTAACTAATATTTAAGTTATTAATGAAAGTAAAAATGTTTTAGCGAAAAAAAAAAAAAAAAAAAAAAAGTTGACAAATATTTGAGTATTAGGTTATTGAGTCAACTGCGTTAGCTTGATTGTTATTGATATATATTTATCACTTAACAATGTTTGTAGGACAAATGGGATGGGCTATTATTAAATACCATAGATAAAAAAATTTCTTTATCAATCTCCAAAGATTAAATATTTATATGCGGTAAAAAAAAAAAGAAACAATTTTGTGCGAGCTTTAAATAAATGGCAGTCACTAGAATTTATACTTTCTAATGTAGCTTAGCTGAGTTAATATATTTATGATTGCATATCAGAAGATGTAAAGAATAAATAGCAATAAAGAAAGAAACATTTTACGGAGTAATTTTTGTAATAAGTGAGAATTTGTGGTTTATGATTGTGAGGAAATGAAAAGAAAGACGAAAGAAACGGTACGTTGGTCATTGAATCCTTTTGTATTCAATGAAATGTGTAACATTACTATTACACTCGGTGTATATTAAAAGATTATTTATAAATACGCTTTTGTAATCGGTAGTGATTAAAGTTTATCTTGTCAGCCTATTGTGAAGAAGAAAATGTTTAACTTTATGAAGAAAACTGCGGAGAAAGATGAAAAAGAAAAACGAAAACGGGAAAAGAAGGAGCGTAAGGATGTAAAAAAACGTGACAGAGGGAGTATGTCTGCTGAAGAATTGCTAAGACTTGATGAGGTACTTTTTTTTTTTAGAGATATTATTTATAATTATTATTATAGTGGAGTAGTTGTTTATTAATTTATTTATTTATTTAAACAGGTACGGAGATCATTGAAAATACGAGGGCGTCGCAAGGAAAAGGAAAAATTGCCAAGTGGAATAACAGCTGATTACAGCGCCTCCTTTTTTGCCCAACTGGATCGTAGCAATCTACTGGAAAATTCGGGCTCAAACTCAAACACTAGCGGCGGTGCAAGTTGGACTCGCGTTGATGGATTGACCCAGAGCGATTCATCAGAGGCATCGTTGACATCTTTAACAAACGTAAGCAGCACAAGTGGTGGTATGAGTGGGATTGGAGGCGGTAAAAGTTTTCCGGCATTGCCTCCAAAGCCCCCGAAACGAGGAATCCTCAAAGGATCGCGTAGCAATATTGCCAGTATGAGTGGAACAAGTACTGAGGGCTCTAACGCAATGTCTAATGGAAATGAATGCGAAAACAACCATTCTGATCCAAGTAACTTACTCGTGAGGAATACACTTCAAAATGAAGTAATTACTTATCAAAATCTTCCCTGTCAGCAGCAGCAGCAGCAGCTGGAGAAAGATGAATTTTGCAGCGAAGAAGAGTCGTCCTCAAACTACTATCACAACTATAATCAACATCATCACAATCAGAGTGACTCGAAGCTTTTACAAGTAATTACAAGTGCCAGCCCTTCTGCTGACTCATTAACAGACACAACAAATTCAAGCTTCGCGACTCCACCCTTCAGTCTTTCCCCGGTTGGAGAGTCTCAGGGTTTTTCACGCTGGAGATCCTCCAATTCTTTTGAAGAGCAAGGGATTCCTCTTCCATTACCTCAAATTATTTCTTTGGTACTTCCCGAGCCCCGGGAGTTGACAATCCAGCGACAACTACCACCAAGAAATGACTTTGGTTTTTCATTACGCCGAGCAGTTATAATCGATCGTACTTCGAGTGGCTCAACACAAAATATCAAGTCCGTTATATTTGCCGAGCCCGGTGCTATTGTTCAAAATAATAATGATACTGGCTTATTGCCTGGCGATCGATTGATTGAGGTCAATGGGATCAATGTTGATAATAAATCCCGAGAAGAAATTATTGATCTCATCAAAGGATCTGGAAATAATGTTGTTGTCAAGGTAATAATAATTAATTAAAATCATTGTAAATATTTATTATCTCTTTTAAATTATTAATAATACTTATTAAATAATTTTAGGTGCAACCAGTTGCTGAGTTGTCAGAATTATCACAGCGAGGAGGATTAGATGGTAGACAAATAGAATTAGCTGCTGCTAATATTCAATGTGGAACCCTAAGACGGTCTGGTAGTTCACGATTTCATCAAAACACGGTAAATAATAATTATAATATTTATAATTTATCATTAAGTTATAATATACTATTAAAAATAATGCCTCGACAATTAGATATTTTTTTTTTTTTTCCCGGTAAATATTACAAGGCTGAAAAGTAAAAGAGACCGCATTATATATTATTACTGTGAGATAAATGTTATGCGAGCGTGTTAATTCGTTTACTACGTTAAAATTTATTATGTTGAACACCGCCAGGCATGTAATACTGTAAATTAAAAATAATTTTTTAGCAATATATATCTATACAGTCTCGTTAACAAGTAACATCTCGGTGCGTTACCATATGGAGAATATGGTATTCAAATAACGGTGTATCTCACCTACTTCTACAAAACGTATACGTAGATGCACTTCTGCTAGTATAACTGAGGAAGGGATACCATACCTCAATGTATTTCAGATTGTAGCATGTTAAGTAATGGAATAATCGAGTAAATGGTAATCACATAAGTATATCATTTTAATCAAAATTACATACGAATCTCAAATATCACGCCAAAGCTAAAGCTAAAGACCTTATTGCATAATTTTATATTTTTTTTTTTTCCATCAATCAGGATCAATTAATTATTTAAATAATTAAATTAAATTAAATTATCAACTATCAAATAATTGAATTATGTCGTTTCTTTGTAAACATTTGAGTGTTTGAAGTTATCTCATATGTCTTTATATGGTAACGATTGACTCATGAAACAGGTATATAGATAGGTATATATATTTTATGACTTTTTTATAATTGTGATATTAAAGTATAAAGCATGAAGGTTCGCTTTGGAACCGTAAATCTTTTATTGAATTTTAATTTATTCAAAGATTTACTAACACACATTTATTATTGATGATGGATGATGGTTTATGTGTACCACACACACACATCTGCGTGTATAAATTGGTGACACAACTCTTATATAAATATATATAATATAATAAGTAAAGTATAAGATAAAAGTAACAGCGATCGTGGGCATACCACGCCTCGCTTATTGAACTCGTCACCGTCGTCGTCGCAACCGCCATTCTCCCATTCACAGTCATAGTTGATTCGAGCACACACGTAATGTAACACACAGTAAATCAAGCACGAGGTGTGTTTGTCGCTGTTTGCTGTTTTGTTTTGTTATTGTATTTTTTATTTATGATTAATTTTTAAATGTGCAATTGGAGTAAAAAATTTATATGAATATTAATTAAAAAGAAATTGTAAAAATAATTAAAAAAAAAAAAAAAACATTTGTTATTGTTAAATAAGTATAATGAAATTGTAAAATTAAAATTAAGTGAAATGTTTGTTAAAATATTTATTGAGATTGATTTAATTTTTTGCAAAGCAATAATGTACACAAAAAAAGAATTAATTGATAAATTTTCTAATTGTGGATAAGCCAATTGGTTGGCTTGCTCGATTGGTCGGTGGATCATCATTAAGTCAAGAGTATTGACTTATTTATAGGATTTGAGTGTGTGTGTATGTGATAAATAGCGATACTTGAATTTGCTGCTTTTAAATATTTTATACTGTACGGTGTACAACACAACCAGTCAAATGAAAGTTTCTTTACGCAAGTCTCCGGTACATTATAATTTTGTTTAAAAAGAAAGTTTACGTAGCTTCTCGTTATAAAACAACACCAACAACTAATTATGTCTTCGGATTCTGGGATTAAAAAATATTATTTAAAACGTAATAATTGGGTGGAGAGTTTGCGAAGCGGGGTAGCTAATGATCGTTATAAAAAATTAGAAGACGGTTGGGATGATACTAATATTATAAAACATCCTCGTGAAAAAAAGTGGCAAATAACAATGAACGGAGGCTACACGGTAGACAGTATCGATGGAAAAATAATAGAATCTAATTCACGTCGTAAATCCACCTCCCGTTTGTCTCTTTGCAGTAAAAATTTAAAAAGAAATAATAATAAACGGCATTACAAGTCTTCCGGTAATGTTATCGAATGGGAAAAATTATTGGAAATGGCATCGGCGAGAAAACTTGCTAAAAATAAACGTTTATTTAATAATCCGCTTCAGGCTATGAGTGAAACTTGTTTATTAAAAGACTTGACATTGCTTCTTGAGGATAAAGTGTCACAACACGATCAGGTAGAATTTATTCATTATGAAAAAATGAAAAAGAAAAATTATATTTTTTTTTTCTAATGATAGTTTTAATTTAAATTATTTATTTATTTATTAATTTTTTTTTTTTTTTTTTTTTTTTTTTTTTTGCAGGCAAGAAGTGAAAAACATTTGGCTGAAGAACAATCGTGGCTTGCATCAGAACACATGTGGCTTTTACATCGAGGTGGATTTACATTAGCAACAAGATCAGAAGCGTCGGCTGATCCCGATACGGGTAAATTGAGAATAAAACTTGTTCCCGGTGGTGAAGAACTTCTTGTAGACGAGGAAGATGTGGAGAAGGTAAAAAAAAATTTCCATTGTATTTTAATGGATTATATATATTTAAAAAAAAAAAATATTATATTATTGAATATATTTAAGTTTCATCGATTAAATTTAATTTATTCAACTGTTAGGCAAATCCACCTCAGTTTGACATGGTCGAAGAGCTCTCTCAACTGCGATTTCTCAATGAATCTTCAGTACTGCACACGATGAGACAGAGATACGCAAATAATCTTATTCATACCTACGCTGGCGACAGCATGGTAGTGATTAATCCTGTCGCGCCCCTGGCAATCTACTCGGAAAAGGTCACTATCACTTTCAATTTTTTCTTATATTATACACTTGCATAATACAAATATATAGAATATATTTATCATATATTAATAAATTTAACTCTATTTTATATTTATAATTTTATACGCTTATATAGTTAACCATATATACTTATGTGCATAAATACAGGTAGTGCATATGTTCAAAGGCTGCAAAAATGAAGATATGCCACCGCATATATACGCAATGGCACAATCCGCCTACAGAGGAATGCTTGCGACAAGAAGAGATCATTCACTCGTTTTTCTAGGTCGCAGCGGAGCTGGAAAAACAACAAACTTCAAACACGCCTTACACTATCTCATTCTAGCTGCGGGGACTGTTAATAAAGTATTTATTTATTTTTATTACAATAATTAAATTATTAAAGAATATATATTACATTCAACTTATCAGTGATTAATTGGTAATTATAATTAAATTTTTCTATTTTTTATTACAGATACTCACTATTGAGAAATTAAATGCCTTGTTTACGATCCTTGAAGTCTTTGGAAACAGCAAAACGCATATGAATTCCAATGCGACTCGATTCACACAAATATTTAGCTTAGACTTTGATCAGTCTGGCCAAATAGCTTCTGCAAGTATTCAAGTTTTGCTGCTAGAAAAATCACGAATAGGAAGACGAAATAACGGTGACCCGACTTTTCATATTATTTATCGATTGCTCGCTGGAGCAGAAGGACAATTGCGTAAAGAATTGTATCTCGGTAATTTGGTGACTGAAAATAATCCTTTTATTACACCGCTGCAAAAACACGAAGAAAAACAACGCGCTGTTGTTGATTTCAATCGCATTGTTGGAGCATTCAAAATATTAGGAATATCGGAAGCTGATGAAAAAGTCATCTGGACAGTTATTGCGGGTATATATCACTTGAGTTGTGCTGGTGCGGTAAAAACAAATATTAATTCTCAATCAAGCCGTTGGCAATTTGTTCGAGCGGAGTGCGCTGAAAAAGCAGCCAATCTTTTGGGTACGAGTGTCGAAGAACTCAGTAGAATAATATTTTCTTCCAACGCCGACGGGATTGCAACAACTACTGGAAGTCTTGGTGGTGGTAGCAGAGGTTCTTTACGAGCGTCAAGTCCCACTGATAGTGCTTCAAATTATTCAGGACTTGACGCCCTTGAGGGATTTATCGTCAGTCTTTATACAGAAGTATTCCATTGTGTTGCTTCGCTTATCAATAAAGTAATATCATCTCCTGTCCACACGGTATCCTCGCTTTTGCTTTGTGATACACCTGGATTTCAAAATCCAGCCTCCTGTGGTCATCAAACTGGTGCTAACTTTGAAGATCTCTGTCATAATTATTTACAAGAGCGTCTTCAATTATTATTTCACTATTCTAGCTTAGTAGCTCCAAAAAATCGGTATATACAAGAGGGAATAAATATTGAACACGATGAAGATTATGACGAAGAAAACAGTGGTGTTGGATCACCACAAGATCTTATTTCGCTTGTTGACCGCGGTCAGCAAAATACTGCGACCATGATACGTTCAAGCCAAAATGATCTGACCGGTAGATTTCAGGGAGAGAAAAAAGGACTTTTGTGGCTTCTTGATGAAGAAGCTGTTTGCGCTGGAGGCAGCGATGAATCTTTTATGGACCGGTTATTTTCGTTATACGGTGA
Organism: Cotesia typhae; assembly: GCF_013202065.1. Lineage (NCBI taxonomy): Eukaryota > Metazoa > Arthropoda > Insecta > Hymenoptera > Braconidae > Cotesia > Cotesia typhae. The sequence continues at coordinate 18,837,042 of NW_027423774.1, read as the reverse complement.
TCGTGATTACCAGCTTTTACTGAGAAAAGCTCCCGGTAATAACCAATTTGTTCTTCAGCATTTGCAAGGGACCAATCCAGTATTGTATACTGCTACCGGATGGTTAAAGGCCACTCGGGAAAATCCAGTTACTAAAAGTGCCATTAATATTTTACAAGAAAGCACGAGGTTTGTTATTGTTAAATCATTTAATTAACTTTATTCCAAGTATTTATTAACTTTATTTTTTTTTTTTTTTTTTTTTTTTTTTTTTTTTCTACAGAGAGGATGTCAATAGACTTTTTGTTCAAGTACGAAGTACTGGAATTACTGGAGCACTAATGACTAGTTCCATATCCGGATTAGAAGGCTCACAATCATTAAGAAGAGCTTCTAGTATTCGACGAACATTCTCAACAGTTAAAAGGAAAAGCGCTTGTCTTCAAATTAAATTCACTGTTGTAAGTGTAAATTTATATTTCTCTAACTGTTAAATTTTAATAGATAAATAAAAAAAAATTTTTTTTTTTAGGATGGAATTATAGAAACATTGAGACGGACTCGTGTTAAATTTGTCCACTGTTTGTTGCCACAACACAATTCTGGCTGCACTGATAAATCATTTGTCACGATGAAATTACCGAAAAATGATAATGGTGTTATTAACGTTCCACTACTACGTTCACAAGTAATAATAATTATGAAAAATTACATGTTAGAGTTATTTTAATTATAAACGTGAAAGAATTTATTTAAACACTTATAATTACTGTAGATTCGTGGCGGACAAATAATTGATGCAATGCGTCTTCACAAAGTTGGATTTCCAAAGCATTTACCACTCGGTGAATTCAGGCGCCGCTTTGGATTACTTTCTAGTGATTATGCGGCTAATGTACGCTCATCAAGTCCTGTCGAAGACGAACGTAGAGTTGTGGAAGACATGCTATTGACTATGGACGTCGACGCTGCATCTTACCGCGTTGGTCAGAGTCAGGTAAAATATTTATTATTAATATTGTCATACACATTAAAACTCTAAAATTCATAAAACTAAAAAAAATAATTATTTTGTTTAGATATTCTTCAGAGCCGGTGCTCTAGAGCGACTTGAGTCTCAACGAGATGAAAAGTTGACGGGCCACATTGTGCTTTTGCAAGCAAGATGTAGAGGTTACTTAGCGCGTAAAAAACTTAATACATTAAAGGTACTTTAAAAATTTTATATTTATTTATTTTTTTTTTTTTAGTGAAAAAATTTATTTTAAATAATCAAAATTTTTCAGCTTCAAGATTTGGCTGTAAGATGTATACAGCGAAATGTAAGGAAACTTATGTCTGTCCGTGAGTGGCCTTGGTGGAGACTCTACGTAAAAGTAGCGCCTTTATTAAACGTTCATCGCACTGAAGATCAGTTAAAAGCACGAACGGTTAGATAAAATGATAAAATTAAAAATTGTCAATAATTAGATTTGTAAAAAAATTAATAAACTATTTTTTATCATTACAGGAAGAGCTCGAGTTATTGAGAGCTAAAGTTGAAAAATTGGAACAAGAAAGAAATCATCTAAAGCACGACAATGTCAAATTGGAAGCTAAAGTAAGTTTTATTTTTAAATTTACGGTTATAAAAATAAAATTTCTAAAGTATAAGTTAAAAGACAATTAGTGTTAGTAATTAGGAGAGATCTTAATTATTCGACTCTTATTTTATATCTTGTTTTTTTTTTTTTTTTTTTTTTTTTTTTTTTATTTGTAATCATTTAACCGATTTCTCAGCCCACCATGTAGTAAATTTGGCGGAGATCCAAAAACCAATAGTTTCTCTTGAGTTCTCTCTTTTTAATGTAGTCTCTTTCACTCTTTGACTTAGAATAACTTGAAAGTGATCACTATTACCCATCGCCCGTCGTTATCGTCCGTGGTGTCTACAGTTGATGCAGTCAGCTGCACCTACTCGATTCTCCTAAACTTATTTGTTATGCAACATATCATAACATGTCTAATAAGTGTTTAAAAAGTGTAAAGACGTAAGCGTAGTGATAAAAAAAAAAATTAATTTAAATGTCAAGTTAAAATTTTGAAATTAAACCGAAAATAATTAAAATATTAATTATGTCCGAAAGTATTTCATCTTTAGACGTAATGCCTACGAACGAATTTCCGCTGCCTCAATTATCATTGAACAGCTATAACTCTCGACCAATAAACAGAGTCGCTATTGTAACACCAACATCATTGTCGCGTAATAATAATTACAATGATGATATAACTAGTTTTACTCGTAGCCCGACACCTAGTTTAGTTAGTTCAGTGTCTCTGTCAAGTAAATCTTACTCTAGATCATCGCTATGCCGAGATTCAACATTCAGTTCAAATAATTTTTTAAGATCAGCAACTCCTCGGCGTTTTTTCCCGCAAGACAACAGTCTAGCCAACTTTTCGCTTAAACATGATTTGTCAAAAAAAGAACAAGCGCCGGTTGTGTTTGACGCGAGTTTAAATTTTGTCCTGGGTATTGATAAGCAAAAAGTACGGCAATCATTTCGACCCACAGCCTCACACTTGGAACCAGAAACAGCCTCCTCGCTTTTGACCTCGCGTATCGCGCAATTTCTTCAGCGAACCGACCATATCATGCAAGAGTGGAAAAGATGCGGGCGAAATACTAATGACAATGAATTGGACTATTTATCAATGCCTTATGATAAAAATCGACCGCTTGGTAAGAGCAAAAGCGCGGCTAACATTATGATCAAGGGCTTTCAGTACTTCAATAGAGCCAATAGTGCCGCTAGAAGCCTCTCTAATTATAATAATCTCCGATCTAGATTGTCAGAAGATAGAACTTTATCTGAGTGTGATGATGAGGTAGCAATTGCTTGATGATAATTATTTTTTTTTTTTTTTTTTTATTTAATTATTTTAATTTATTTTTCAGTTGAGTGTATTGACTGCTGATTACGCGGAGGAGCACTCGACCTCGACATTGGCAGCTGAGCGGATAGACGCTGAAACCTCAGAACGACTTCGCTTGGAACGTCAACTCGAAGATGTTACTGAGACAAATAAAACGCTGCAGCAAACTACTGAAAGATTGGAAATGGAGCTGCTCTATTCGAGGGCTGCTGATTTAAATCAAATAACTCTCGATGGCGAGGACAATAATCAAGAGGATGGCGGTATTTATAAACAGAGATACGAACACGCTATCCGTGAGCTGGAATTTACCAAAAGAAAAATGGCTCAACAGCATGAAGATGATTTGGAGCAGCTTGTTGGTCTTAAAAAACAGTTGGAGAAAAAGGTAGGATTTTTCTTTTTTTTTATTTTGATTTAAATAATAGTTGTTTTATTAAATTTATTTGATTTTAGCTTGCTGATGCCTACGAGGAAGTCGAGGAGCAACGGCAGGTAGTCAGTCAGTGGAAACGAAGAGTCCAAAAACTTAATGGCGAGATGCATGACTTACGACTGCTTCTCGAAGAACAGACTGCCCGTAATAATTTGTTAGAGAAGAAACAGCGGAAGTATGTTCTATTAATAATTTTTATTGCATTTTAACGATTGTTTAGATTTTTTTTTTTTTTTTTAATTGAAATTTGTGATTTTAATGTCAATTTTATTTATTCTTAGATTTGATTCTGAAACGCAGAATCTTATGGATGATTTAAGACAAGAAAAAGCACAACGGGAAAGACTTTTACGTGAAAAAGAAATAGCTGTCGCTGAAAAGTTCACTATTGAACAAAATTTAAGCGTAAGTTTATTATTTATTAATATAAATATTTAAATATTCCGTATTTATTTTTATGATTATTTTTTTTTTTAATAGGATTGCAAATTGGAAATGGAATTACAAGAAGAAAGACTGGCAACTTTGTCTCAAGAGCTGGAGGAATTGAGTTACGGCGGTAAGACAGAAGAAGAAGTAATGCAGCTGAAAAAATCAAAACACGAACTAGAGAAAAAATGTAAAGATCAAGAAGAAGAACTTGACGATCTTGCAGGGCAAGTTCAATTGCTCGAGCAAGCTAAATTGCGTTTAGAAATGAGTATCGAGCAGCAGCGAAAGGAAATGCGTAAAGAAATTCAACAGAAAGATGACGAACTGGAGGACATTCGTGGCAATGCTCACAAAAAAGTCAAAGCTCTGGAGTCTCAGTTGGAAAATGAACACGAGGAGCGGACAATTTTATTGAGAGAAAAGCATGAATTGGAGAGACGGCTGGTGGCGTTTGAAGAGCAAGGTCGCAATGATCGCGCTGCGGAAGCTGATGTAACTCAGCGATTAAAGAGAGATCTTCGGAGAACTCGAGCGCTTTTGCGCGATGCTCAGACAATGCTTGAACGGTCTAAGAGCGACGCGACAGGCAAAGTGGCGTTACGACAGTTGAAAAATCAATTGGAAGACGCTCAATGTGCTCAAGCAGTTGCTGTTAAAGCCAAGCAAGCGCTCGAACAAGAATTAAACGAGACTCAAGCGGCGTTGGATGAAGTCTCTCGGAGCAAGTCTGAAGCCGAGGATCGTGCTAATGCCGCAAATCGCGAGCGTACAGAGTTGATATCACAGCTTGAAGAAAATGAAGAAGAGTTGGCACAAGTATTGAAAAAGTACCGCACGACAGTGCAACAACTTTCTACGGAGCAAGCTGCATTGCAGGAAGCTCAGGTACAAATAGCTGCGCTCGAAGCTGAAAAATCGTCACTAAAAGACCAGCTGATGGAACTCAGCCAGCGACTCGAGTCGGTCGAGCAACTTGGCGATCCTACAGCCAACAGTCTCGTTACTCGGCGACTCGAATTTCGCGTAAAGGAGCTTGAAAGCAAGCTAGATCTAGAGCAAACTACTCGGGCGAGGCTCGAGACTCAGATTACACGTTTAAAAGAAAATGTTGATAAGCTGCAAACCGAGTCAGCGTTGCTCAGAACCAAGGAACAGACTGCACAGGACACTGCCAGAAGATTGCAGCGGTCTTTAAGGGAAGCCAAAGAGGAAGCCACTTGCGCGGTCGCAAGGGAACAAGAGTCTACTCGTGTTAGACGAGATCTTGAAAAGGCTCTTGAAACCGCCGAAGCTGAAACTAAATTAGCTCGAGATGATCTTAGGCTCGCACTACAACGAATCGATGATCTACAAAGCGCAATACAAGGCGAGCTAGATTTAGATTGCAGTGAGGAGGCTTCCACTACTACCGACAATAACAGCAGTGACAGGTAATTATTTATCGCTATTTGTTTGCTTTTGTTATTTTATGTTCTTACTACTCGTCTACTAATTTATTTATATGTCATTTTTTTTTTTTTTTTTTTTTTTGTTACAGCGAATAAAATTAATCGGTCGTCATTTTTAGTTCAAGTACAATATTATTAATAATAACTGCAAAGGAAGAATATTTATAAAAAAAATTTAACTGCTACAAATAATGATCAAAAGAAGTAACAATAATTATGCATTTTTTAAAATTATTTCAATCTTTGCACGAGAAACAATTTTTTTTTTTCTTAGACTTTATATAATTAGCTTCTTATTTATTTAAATGATTATGCATTTTTTTTCTTTTAAAGTTTTTTATGTCAAGGAGAAAAAAAAATTGCAATTATTATTTTTATTTATTTACACTCACCCGTTGACTCAACGAAATAATTAATGTCACATGTGAGCGTTATTCAATTAAAGACTTGATTTTTAAAAATGTATACTTAAAAATAATTATATTTTATTGAATCTATTGAATAAATTTTTAAACTATGCATCAAATCAATTACAATAGTTTTAAAAAAATTTATTGATTTGTTTTTGATGTTGTAGATTGAAAAGGAAATATTTAATTATTTTTTCTCCTTGTAATTATGAAAAAAAAAATATAAAATGTACGAATTTATACTTTGATATTAATTATCTTTACATAAAATAAGTTCCTTATGTAACAAATGTTGAAAATCTGACTAGTAGTTAAAACAAAATAATAAAATAATTGTTCAAATATCTATTATTTAATTTAACAAGATAAATTCTATCTAAGTTATTGCTTTGTATAATGCATATCTTATTTAATTATTCATTATTGTATTTTACTGTTAATGCATTCCTTAATAAAAAATCAATAATTAAACCTTAAGAAAAATTTTAATCAATAACCTTCAGTATTGTTATTTAAATTTCCTTGTTTATATTTTTATCAATTTTTATAAATAACAATAAATTTGAGATTATTTACAATTTTTAATTCTCGGAAAGAAGAAATAATTTAAAGTAATACAATAGGTTGTTGAATATATTTATACTTTTTGATTAGTTACCATAGAGTAGAATTTTTTTAGTATTTATCGAGTGAACAAGTCTTGGATTATTTATTTTAACCAAGGACAGTCTTGCAATAATTATTTTTGTATATAGTATTTAAAAAATTTTTTCAATGAAGATTATTAAATTAAAATTATTAAAATTTTAAGGACTCTGATAACAAGTCCTAAATTTCCATGTACATCGCCTTACCTTTTGATTATTGTTCATTCTGCGGTAGCCAATGCAAAAGCGAGAGTGGCAGTTCGAAACACCTGGGCTAATAAAAAAAATTTATATTTTAAATATTTCAAATCTTTAAATAAAACTATTGAAGTTGCGTTTATATTGGGCAAAAGTAAAAACAAAACGCTGAATAATTTAATCTTAGATGAAAATTCTGTGCACGGTGACATTATTCAAGAAGATTTCGTTGATACTTACAACAATTTAACTATAAAATCGATGATGATGTTGAAATGGGTGATAACGAAATGTCGTCGAGCAACATTTATTATGAAAACAGATGACGATGTCTTCGTAAATATTCCAGTTTTAATGAGAGCATTGAAGACATCAAACACATAACTAGACTTTTAATGGGTCACATATTAATTGATCCCCCACGAATAACCGATCCTGAAAATAAATGGTAGCAATAAATTACTTCTTTTGTAATTATTAAAATTAATATTTTACTCACATAAATTGCAGGTACGTTCCAGACTATATGTTCTGGGAAAAAAAACTATCCAAATTTTATCGCAGGCCACGGTTATATTATGAGCTCAGATGTTGGATTAATTCTGTATAAAACGGCTTTGACAACTCCATTTATCCACATGGAAAACGTTTATTTAACAGGAATTTGTGCTAAAAAAGCTAATTTAAGTCATATTACTTATCCAGACTTTGAATATTGGTATCCACCATTTTTAGTAAAATTCTTATTTACAGGGCCTGGAAATTCTATTATTGTACATTGTGAAGATATTTTCGAAATGCATAAAATTTGGAACGAATTAAATTATAATAACATCGTTTCGTTTTTACATTTGACATGATGACAATGAAATTAACGAACACTTGTCAATTTTTTTTAATTTCTATAGCAACTAAAATTACACTGAAGTTGACAGATATTAGAATTTTTTTTATATTTTTATAGCAATTAAATCATTATGAAAAAAATTTAATAAAAAAATCTCACATGCAAAAATTAAAAATAATTATAAGTAAAAATTTTGAGATTTTTTTTTATAAAAAAAAAAAATTGACGGGTATAACTTCAGTATCATCAATTAAATTATTATAAAAAAATTCCTCACCATTCTAGAAATGTTTTTTTTTGTAATTGATTTTTTTAAAAAATCAAAACAATTGTAAAATGTCAGCTGATTTTAGTTTCACTCGACATATCACTAATTTATATCTTCATCTTCGCAATTATTTATTTTTAATTTAATAATTCTTACTTGATTGATGATCCTCGTTCAGATGAATAAAAATTTTAGATGTCATTAAAATAAGTAGTCACTTGATCATTTTTTAATTTTATTTAACAAAAAAATGTTTCTAGAAAAATAATTTATAAAAATTTGATTTTTAATTTTTTTAAATTTCTACATGTCAATTTTTTTTTCTACTTTTTTTGCGATAATTTATTTGTTAAAAAAATTCATAAGATTATTAAATATCTGCTAAATTAATTTTAATAAATTTTAGCCCCTAGAGGCGATGACACTGAAGTTAACAGATATTAAAAATTTTTTTAGAATTTTATAGCAATTAAATTAATTAAAAAGTTCCACATGTAAAAATTAATAAAAATTACAAGTGAAAATTTTTAGAAGCACTTTTTTATTGTAATTGATTTGTTAAAAAAATTTTTAACATTGATAGCTGACGGCTAATTTCAGTATTATTAGGCGCTACAAAAATTTAAAATTTCTGTTTCCTCCTTTCAGCTGTTAGAGGCGCTGTTGTCGAGGTTAATGTGCTTGCCGTGTCGGTAAGACTAAATTCTATCTGGTGAGATATCTGAATAACAACACAGAAGAGACAAATGTATATAAACATAATAATAATCTTGTAGCAAAAGCGTTTACTGGGACAAGTTTATTGAAACCCGTAACGAATTATTAATTTATCGTAGTGAATTGAATAATTATTTATAATTTATGTTGAATAAGTAAGTAAATAGAATAAAAAATGTTTATCGTCGGCCTGACTGGTGGGATAGCCACTGGCAAAAGTACTGTTTGTGAAATATTTCGTGAACATGGAATTCCTGTGGTGGATGCTGATGTTGCAGCTCGACGAGGTTAGACATTTTTTAAATAAAATTTATAAATTTAAATAATTTATTTAATGAATTTATTACAGTTGTGGAACCTGGTAAAACAGCCTGGTCGAAAATAAGAAAAGAATTCGGTGACGAAGTATTTGATGATGATGGCTATCTCGATCGGAGTAAACTCGGTGATTTAATTTTTAATGACATTGAGAAAAGACGGAAATTAAATGCAATAACTCATCCTGAAATTTATAAAGAATTATGGTGGGAAACGTTAGATTATTTCTTCCAAGGATATCCATATATTGTTATGGATTTACCGCTGCTATTTGAGACTGGAAAAATGCAAAATTATTTGTATAAAATAATTGTCGTTACTTGGTAATTATATTATGTTGTAATTTACTTATGGTTATTCTAATTTTTATATGACATTAAAGTTAGCTGTTATTTGACAATTTTTGAATTTTCTTTAACAAAAAAATTTGTTCTAAAAAATTGCAATTTTAATTTATTAAAATTTCTACAAGTCCATTTTTTTGAATAAAATTTTTTTACTATAATTTATTTGTTAAAGAAAAATAAAAAAATTGTAAAGTGACAGCTAAATTTAATGTCATTTTATTCTAATTAAATAAATTTTTATTTCAGTGAAGAAGACCAACAACTTGAGCGTTTAATGAAACGATCAGATATTGATGAATCAAAGTCTAAACAACGAATAACTTCGCAGATGCCTCTGGACAAAAAAATCGAGCAAGCTAATTTTGTAATTGATAATTCTGGTAGCCGAGAAGAAACAAAAAAGCAAACAATTAAAATAATAAATCTTTTAAATAGTTATAAGCAGCACTGGCGAATTCGCTTTACACTTGGTGTCTTCTGTGTTGTATTAGTGGGAGGAATTTACTGCCTGGCAACTCGATTTCTTATGGATGGCTCTACTCAGTGACACAATTGTAAAAAATAGTTACATAATTATCAATTCCATTGGCAATATTAGTTGGTTAAATTTTTTTAATGGACATTTATTTACAATATAATTTAAATAAATTCCAATTCTATAATTTTTTTTCTCAAGTCACTTCCGAATATTTTTAAAAACAAAAAAATTCAAATTGTCATTGTAATTTTTTTTTTTTATTAAAGTAAATATATTAAGACTATTTACAATATAAGAAAATTCGATACAATCGTATCTTGAACCTTAAATAATAAATATGCCTAAAAACTAATCTAATTTTTATATACATTTTTTTGCTGAGAACTATCGCTACAATAGTGATCATTTTAATTAAATATTAACATTTTCAAACCCCGAAATATTTTTGCCACCTGAGAGTTATAATTTAATATAATATTTTTTTAACAACAATAATTATGTTATCTAATTGATAATTTACTTTGATTACAATATTATTTTTAATATTTAATGAATTGACTTTTAAATTAGCTATAAAATTTTTTAATTTTATAATTTACAAATAATAACAATCCAAATTTAAAAATCATTGTTTTAATATTCAAATGGCATTGATTTGTAATTAAATAAACCAAATAGTTGTTAATATAAAATAACATTAAAAGCTTCTCATATTATCACTTTAATATTAAATATTAACAATAAATTCCTATCAATAATTATTTTTTTAAAAAACCAATAACAGGTTGAAGAAAAAAAAATAATTTCTTCAATTATCATTTAAAAAAAAAAAAAAAAAAAAAAAAAAAAAAAAAAAAAAAGATTATTAAAACTATTAATATAAATATAAATAAGGCAAGTTAATAGACTAATAGATGGATTTATTGGAGCACAGGTCGAAGTTCTTGAGTCATAATCGGATAGGACACCATCGGAGCAGTAGCTCCAGAAATAGAAAGCGGCAAGTTCGCTGATTGTTGAGGATTTTGGGGCTGCTGGTTTGCCGACTGAGGTCCAGAGCCACTCATGGTGATAGTTTGCTGGGCCATCGTTACAATGGGCGGAGGAATTGACACTGGAGCCATTGACACAGCAGCAATCGATACAGGAGTAACTGTGGCAATGCTAACTGGAACAGTTGCTACACTAGCTGTAACAGTCCTTAAAGTCCCGGCAGCTACTGCTGCGTTGACCATTTGCTGGGGTGTTGGGGCTTGCGAAGGTGGGACAGTGTTAGTGATCGTTACTGCGGGAACAGTGACTGACGTAACATTGGCCGTTCGCTTGCCAGACATTCTCAACTGGGCATTCTGGTCAAGAAGAAATTCATTTGTTGCCGTTAAATCACTGACTTGCTTTTTCAATTCGTCTATTTTTTTTCTGAGCAGCGAATTTTCGTCTTCAAGAACTATCGCCCGGGCCTCGTTCCTCGCGATCACAGGATAATAATATCCAGGAGTCACTGCTGAATGAGCAGTCGTGTGTTGACCTACAATAGGAGAAGTTTCAAAGTGCAAGATAGCTTCACCACCTGATATTATTCTTCTTTTTGGCTCCGGGGGTCCGCCGATAAAATCGTTTGATTGTGGAGAAGCTGAGTAGCCTCCATGACCATTATTATTTGTTAAGACATGTTGATGATCTTCAAATTGCCAGTGTACACTTAAAAAAAAAAAAAAAATTTTTTTTTAATTAAATTTAAATTAAAAGAAGAAAAGTGTCATTAAATAATCAGTACTTACTTTCTGTCTAACTCTTCAAAGCCATTGCGGATCCGATTGTCATTGTGGTTAGTCCCATTGAAACAATGTTGGGAGCGTACTGGCTGATTAATCATCGGTGAAGCTACATTAGTATGCTGTGGTTCTTCTTTTTTATAATGTCTAAATTTACAATTCACCCGCTGACAATTACCCTTCATGAAATCTTTGCATAACGGGAATTCTGTTTTCTCACTATTGTTTTTTAATCGTGCAATTATGTGTGCTGGCAGTTCACCGGTAGCACGAAAGTGCTTTTCTTCGCTCTCTGTACAGTGAAGAAATTTACAGCCAGGCCAGTTACACATGCCGTTTTGAAAATCATGGCAAAATGTGTATTCTTCTACTGGAGAATCACCAGAACGCTCGTGAAGATACTTACATCTTTTACCTCGGTGACAAACATTCCGCAAAAAATCTCGGCACACTCGACTATTAGGTGGCGATTCACTTCCACCTGTTGTTATTGATGTACCACCTGCCATTTTATTTTCTCCTGGTGAACTTTTTATTTTTCGCTTCATTCGTACTCCATCGCTTTATCCTGAAAAAATTATTTTTATTAAAAAATTATTTTTTAAATTCTAAATAAATCTAAAATTCTAATTATAAATTTATACAAAGATATATTACACTTCAAATTATTTCTACCATTAATCACTGATTCAATTAAAACTAGTGTGTCAAGAATAGAATGTCTGATGAATTTTAATGAAATTTATTTTATTCAACTTTTTTATGTTCATAGTAATTGTTACATAATAGCAAGATTGATAGTATAACAATATTATTTATATACAATATGAATTCTTATTGAGTAATTTTATGTGAAATAATTTTTTTTATGAAAATTATAATAATTAAAGTAATACATATACCTTTTAGTATTTATAAATGAAATAAAAACAATAAAAATATTTGTGTTATGATTTTTTGTTGTATTTATTGATTGACTTTATCATTAATATTATTTTCAATAGTATAAATTATTTAAGTTAAGCGAACATAAAAAATAACACATGGCACTCTACTTTCTACATTTACAATAGAGAATAACAAAAAAATGTATAGAAAATTTAATTACATAGTTTTTAAATTAAGGCCAGTGAAGCATCAAAAGACATGCTCATAGGCTTTTGTTTGTTTTAACATTTTTATTTTATTAACTTATTATTTTCCCATTAATTAGTATTAATCATCTTTTTGATCTCTAACTCTACAATACAATGTTAAATATAAAATTTTTATAAAAAAAAATAATACTAAATACAAAAAATTGTATTGTTTTTTTTTTTTTTTTTTTTTTGTGTGTAATTTATATTTAAAGTCATTTATTAAATGATCCACTATTAACTTATATTATATACTTATATTAATCGTAAATAATAATTATAACTATGTCTTGTATTGAAAATTAAAAAAAAAAAAGATAACAAAATTTTTTTAAATGTTTACAAATATTGAAACTAATAATTATAAATATTTTAATAAAAAATAAATTATAACAAAAGAAAAATGTAATAACATAAAATTAAACTTAAACATTAGATGATATATATTATATTTACATTTAATAATAAATTTAAAGACGCAAAAAAACAATCTAAAAATAATCAATGATAAACAATATCTAATAATAATAAAGGAACATATTTGTTTTTATTTTTCGTTTAGTATAATAAAAAAAATTTTAATTGATATTAAAATTGGCAGCTTATTACACATACAAGTATTGTCCTTTGATTAATATCTAATCTAATTACATTTTTAATTAAACACAAAACTTAAATTTTACAGTACGTGGTTTTATTGTTTTTATTGACTGCAATGAGTCATTAGCGTATTTATTATTCACTGATACAAAAATTTTATCCTTAAATTAATTAATTACTTATTAAATATTATTTTGAAATATTCGCAGTGTTAGATTAATTAAAATACAATGAATATTATTTAATACGAGTATTTACAACAATCGATGAAAGAATATGATAAATATAATTATTCAATCTCGTGTTTAATTTACTATGTACATAATATATCTGATTTAATATCAATTAATATTGAGTCAATTAGAACATTTTTTCCATGAGTAGCCACAAAAAGGCAATTAATATTGGTGCAATATACTGGATAGGAACACTGTAACTGGTGTTGATAAAATCACCACACTCAGATTTCAAAGTAGCATACTGCTTAGCTAGATCATTTTTATATTCATTACACGTATTAAATTTCTCTTTAAGAATAACCAATTGTTCATTTATTTCTTGCATACGGGACTTTTTATTTTTAGCCTTGTAATATAACTCTTTAAGTTTATCAACTAGCAAATCGCTGGATTCATTGACAAACCAACTACGCACTAGTTCCAACTCTTTTTTAACAGCTAGTTGAGCTTCTGCATCATCATCATTATCCAGTGAGTCAAGGGAAGACATAAACAAATCAAGAATATACTCCCGAGTGTGCAGAGACTGAGATGAGCAGTCACAAGCAGTCTTTCCAACTGGCTTCAGTGTCTTTATGTAATCTCCATCCGTTTCTTCCTTTTCTTTTTCTTCAACGACCTCTTCTTTGGCGTCATTAACTTCTAAATTTTCATTATCAGCGCTAAATTGATCCTTGTCTGGCTTAATTAACGTGGACGGCGATGATGACAAGGCAGAAATAGTATCCTTAGAATCATTAGATTCCGATGATTCATCCTCAATATTATTATCATTTGAATGATGATGATAATGATGATGATAGCTCTCAATGAGTTCTCTGCCGTTGTCATCTGCAAATGTAACTTCTAATTTATTAGTGACTTCCGATTGCTCCTCAGTCAGACTAGCATTATTTACTGGTTTCATTTCAACAACTGACTTTTCTTCATTGGACCCTTCGCTACCAACCAGACTGTGCGTGTCTTCGCTTGTTGTACTAGAGCTATCATAATTAACTTCAGAACCAGCGTCGTCATCCTGCTCCGACTTTTCCGTGTGATTTTCATCATTTTTACCGTTAATAGTTGTTCGCGATGACGGCGGTACAATGTATTTCGCAAAATCATCTTCAGCGTTCCTTAACAACCCAAACTCAAGATCATTGAAGGTCTTCAATTTATCCGGCGAGATATCAATCGTCTCAGTCTCGGCTATCATACCATTAAGTGTCTCAAGAATGGCATTTATTATTTCAATTGGATTGACACCATCTTTTGACTCTTCAGACATTAATTTAGCGTTAATATCTTTGAGCGTTTGCATATAATTTTTAAGGCCAGTTATTTTTTTATGAATTTTCATAGAATCAAGACGATTCATATCAAGTTTATGATGAAGTACTTGACCAATTTCCGAATGATGATTTACTTTTCGGGTCAAGTCTTCTTTCTGCTGCAAAGCACGCTCGACCATCTCTCTGGAAGCTTGTTCTTTATCCGCAAGTGTAGCTTCTACCTGGGCTAAATTTTTTTGCGCATTCGAGTACTTGGCAGCAAGCTCCTGCAATTCTATCTGAGCGTGTTTAGCAATCTCATGCAAACTCTGGCATTCTTCTTCAGTTTCATTCAAACGACTCTCAAGATTTATCAATTTTTCCGTAACTTGAAGTTTTTCCTGGTGAACTTTCTCCAACGCTTCTTTTGCAGCTATCTGGTATTGTGATTTTTCTTCCTCCAGCTTCAATATTTCATTTCTGACTTTGTCTTCGCTGTAATTTTTCGTATAAACAATGAGCTGACTTTCAACGGTTTTTATCCTTGACAAGAGACGGTCTTCATCAATCAAGGCCTTCCAAGACTGGCTAGCGGCTTTCTTGGTATTGTCAACAAGCTTCTCCAAATAAGCCAACTTTGACTGAAGAACTTTCTCACGTCTGCTCGCCTCTTGGAGATATTGATTAAGTTTATAAAGATCCTCAAGCGTAACGTCTCCAGCGGCGCTGGTCATGTACATGCTCCTGCTTGCTTTAGCCTCCTTACCGTCTGGTAAATATAACTTTAAAGTGGCGATAATGCAACCGTGGGTTACTTTTTTAGTACTCTCCACCACGTCAACGCCAAATTGCACAATATCACCCGAGCAAACTTCTTTAGCTGGTGACTCGGAGCCCGTGGAGCTGAGCCGTTGATTATTGATGAATGTGCCATTGCTACTTCTGGTGTCTTGGAGAAAAAACTTACCGGCGTTGTACCACAGCAATGCATGGTTCCGTGACAATACTTTGCAGTCGAATATTGCATTATCATTAGCAGCACGCGTTCGAGCAACAGACCTACCTATTTTAACAGGTTGATCCAAATTAAGTGTCCTGTCTTGAAACGCGTGGGAATTATCCCGACACATAAGTATACCTTTGGCAGTCATTTTATTATTATTATCCACCACAGTACCGGAGTTTAAGTTACTGTCATTTTGGTTTGAAGGAAAATTGACATTTTGTATCCACCCACTGCTTGCCACAACCATAGCCACACTTGATCGGCTTTATTTATTATTTAAACTCAGTTTAAACCTTTAAACAATCCACTAGGTAATTTAGTTTATTTAAATTCTTGACAAGTCAAGATAATTACCGAGTCCTTTGGATAAACAAATTGAGGTTAACAATCATTTGTCTATTCTATTAGATCAATTGAAATATTTTCAAAGAAATCTAATAGGGCGTAGGCCTCAAGTCTCCGCATGATATTATTCAAATCGTAGAATAACGCCATCCACTCGCTTGCCTAGAAAATAATAACCAAGTTCACTTGTTATAATCATACTCGATAAATTTAATATTTTAAAAATACTATCCTGTATGGATTACTTTCAATGTTATTATTAACCTTTATTTTTATAATTATTATTATTACTATTTTTTTATCACACCATCCAAGTTGCTTTCCACGAGTGTACTATTTTTAGCTTATCCATCTAATCATTTTGATTGAGGTGTTAGTATTTGCATTTGCGTTGTATTACATTGCAGATTTCAAACACTAAAAATCACTTATCATTCAAACTAATAAATAAATAAATAAATAAATAACAATAATTATTATTACGAGTATGTATGAGTCTATTTGACATGAATTATTAATTAATACTGCATCAAATACTTTAAATCCAATTAACCTCTTTTTTCACTTCCTCTTCCTAGTAGTAATTTCTTCTTTTTTTTTTTTTTTTCTTCTTTTGCCAGAATATTATTTTTTTTTCTTCTCTCAGCTCGTGACCTTTTAGACACGAGTTAATTATCAAGATGACTTGATACTTGGATGATAATGATAATGATGGTAGTCAGGTAAACTGGCACACCAAGACGTCAATGATGAATTTATTTATAAGAAAAAAAAAAAAAAAAATAGTTTTTTTTTTTTTCTTTAACAAGAGACACGATTGGTAGTAAGGTACTTGGAGATATTGCTACACATTTCCAACCATATTCCACACGGACAACACACACGTTAAAAATAACACTTGGTATGTTCACAAATAAATAATTATTTATTGATAATAATAATATTCGTCAATAATGAAACTGATGCCCGTAAAACAATATTTAATAATTGTCAATAGCGATAAATATATACTAAAATGTTAAGTATGAAGCGTAATTGCTCTGACTAAACGACCAACGACAAAATACTTGTTTTGCGTTTCATCGTTCCCTTTTATTTTTTTCTTTTCTTATGTATGTATTTTTTTAACTTTTTTTTATCATTAAATCCAGTGTTTCGTGTTCATTGCTGCTGGTTTACGGCTAGTTTCAATTTAACCATATTCCTTCCGTCTAAAAATCGACCTGCCGAATATTTACGAACCGAGCCGAAGATTTACGTTCACGCGCAACTTTACTGCGCATGTCATTCTAATTTTTGGATCAATGTTTTTTAAAATGGTTGTAACGTATTTTATGTCAGCAAATTTTAACACTACAGGTGAGGTTATATTATTTGATTATTATTAATTATTATTATTATCATTATTGCCTTTTTTGTTAATTTTTAATTTAATAAATATTTTGGTTTAATTTTTTAGATCATGTCTGACGAAGATGATTATATGTCAGATAAATTTCTTGAGAGTCTTCAACAAAATGCTAACAAAAGCTCCACAAGTTTAATTTATAAACAATCTGAGAAAAGGCGGCTTGAAATAGCCAAACGAAAAGCTGACAATGATGCCAGGACTAGAGAAAAAAATAAATCTTCACGAGTTATGGAAAAAGAATTGAGAGACAAACAAATGTCTGAAGAATTAACATCTGATAATAAGGGTAATTTTTTATTATATTATAATGAATGAAACTGAAGTTGACAGACATTAGATAGACATTTTTTTTTTTATTTTATGACAATAAAATTGTTGTGAAAAAAATTTAGTAAAAAAATACACGTGTAAAAATTAGAAAAAAATTTTAGAATTTTTTTTTTTTTGTAATTGATTTGTTATAATTCTAAAATGTTCATTTAAATTTATAAAACACTTGTTCTAGAGTCGATTGAATTAAATAAATAAAAAATGAAAAATAAAAATTGACAGTTGTCAGCTAACTTCAGTATCATTATGATGAATGTCAATTTAATATAAATAATAATGATGTTGATTAATTAAAAAATTATTTTAGGTTTTGAAATGTTAATGAAGATGGGCTATAAACCTGGTCAAGGTATTGGGAAAAATCTCCATGGTTCTTCGGAACCGATACCCATAAATATAAAATCTGATAGATCAGGCTTGGGTAAAAGTAACAACTTTAGTTCGATTAATAGAAAAAAAATAAATCCGACCGCTAAGCTGGAGAGCATGAAAACCGAGGACTTTCGCGACAGAATAGCGATGAAAAAATCCCAACAGTTGCTGGAGATCGATTTATTTAAAAGCCAAAAAGTGTGTGAACAGTTGGATACTAAAAGTGGTATCAACGAACCCGTTGAGTTATGGTACTGGCCTAAAGTGGAGAAAGAAAAAAAATCTGATGAAGAAAATGAAGATGGAGATGAAAATAAAGATGATAAAGATGATAATAATGATGATGATGATACTACTGAAATTCCTGCTGTGGAGAAATTACAAATAATAAATAAATATTTGAGAGATAAATATTTCTACTGCATTTGGTGTGGTACAGATTATAATGATAGCGATGATTTAGCTGATAATTGTCCTGGAGATACGCGCAATAATCATTAATTATTTTTATTTATTTAATTTATTTATGTTTTTCAATTTTAATTAATATAAAATAAAAGTATTGTCATCAGCTGATTTAGAAAATTATTGTTTGATACTATTAACACCTAGCGGGAGTTAAATCATCGCAATGGGTGGGCAAAAAATGTCTTATAAAACCTGAACGTTGATCCAGAATTCTCTCAATTCATGTGTAATTCTTGAAGGTCGCTGATTGAAATAAAATTTTGGATATTATTCAAACATGCTGATATATTTATTATTTTTCTTGTCAATATTTAAAATTGAAGCGCTCCTCCAAAATGAAGAGGACTGTGAAACTCTTTTATCAGAAGTTCATTTAACGAAAGGTAAATTTTTTTTTCTAATTATTAATATTAAAAAAAAAAATTAATTAAATTTTTTGTGATTGCAGATGAATATGACAATGACGGAGGGCTTGTTAGAACCTGCAGTGATGACGTATCTGTTACTAAATGCGAAGGATATTGCAATTCACAAGTCCAACCGAGTGTCATTTCATCAACGGGCTTCGTCAAGGTAATTATTGCTGCTAAGTATTAAGTAATTGATGAAATATGAGTTGTAAAAATAATACTAAATTGATGTTTGGTTCTATTTATTTTAGGAGTGCTACTGCTGTCGTGAGAGCTACCTCAAAGAAAAAGTTGTCAAGCTTAACCATTGTTATAACCCAGACGGTGAAAAACTGGAAACTGATAAATTTGCTACTATGGAAATAAAACTCCAGGAGCCAGCTGATTGTAAATGTTACAAATGTACCGACTTTTTGCGTTGAAAATTATTTATATGGAAATTATTAATTTTGTGTAACATGATAATGATGATGAATAAAATTTAATCTATTGCAAAGATAAATTTTGTTTTGATCTTTTATTTTAAATTACTCAAAAATTAAAAAGTTTGTGAATTAATTTAAAAAGTCTAATCTTTAAAATTAATGAATTAAAAAGGATTTTTCTTTTTCATTAAAATTTATAAATTAATTAAATAAATAAAAATATTTAATTTAAAAATTTTCAAAACCAGTTATGAAAATAAAATAATAAACTATAAAATAAGAATTTATTAGTTATTTGACAACTGATTAACAGAAAAAAAATATAAGGAAGACTATTTTTAGCAATCAAATAATTTTTTTATGATAAATTCTACTTAAAAAATTCAGTATTGAATTAAATTCTATCAAAAAATTGTTTAGAGAATAAAATAAAAGGAAATTCATTAAATAAATTATACTTTTTCTTCTAAATAACCATAAACAGAGGTCAGTAATTTATGGCAGTGTAATAAAGCATTAACATGGAATAAAAAAGAAGAAATAAATGTTAACAAGCTTCAGAGATTTAAGCTAGGGACCATTACAAGAACTGTTACTTAAATTCATCCCCTCTTTAAGTAAAGTGGCTAATGTGCGGGTATAATGGGGCTAACTTAAGGGATATAAGAGTTTGTGATACATTTTATAAATGCAGTGTTGTTATTTTTCTGCTACAAACCATTTATCAGTTGATCATAGTCGTAGCTTTCATGATTCAATTTTCAGTATAAATATAAAAATTTCTACGTGACAATTGAAGTTATTTTAATTGTAATTATAAATAAAAAAAATTAATAATAACAAATAAAAGTACTTAAAAATGTTTACTTACACAGCAAGAAAATTCGGTCTGCTGCTACTTTTAATTTCACAGTCAACTGTTGAAGCACTTGTAGGTGTTGATGAATGTCAGGTAACACCAGTTATTCATTTACTCCGATATCCAGGATGTTTGCCGAAACCCATACCAAGTTTCGCTTGCACTGGACGATGTAGCAGCTATTTGCAAGTAAATAATAATGTATTTAATTATAAAATACTTTGGCACTATTTTTAACGAGAAGGTGAAATAAAAATTTTGGCACTAAAAATTATACACTGAATGACTTGAATAATAAAGACAGAAAACCTAAAAAAAAAATACGATTGTAATTACAATATTCAAATAATGTGTTGACAATGTGCGTGCTTGAGTTATTATTGAAGTTTTACACAGATTTATTTATTTATTGTTTTTTTAAAGGCTCGTGATAATTGTGTGTGTTATCATTTTTAAAAATAATTTATTACTTACCTGTATTTTTATTAGGTTTCAGGCTCAAAAATTTGGCAAATGGAACGAAGCTGTATGTGTTGTCAAGAAAGTGGCGAGCGTGAAGCTACGGTGGCCCTCTATTGTCCGCAAGCTAAATCCGGGGAGCGAACATTCAGAAAGGTTGTTGTTATTATTATTACTGTTATTTGTTTTTTTTGTTGTCAGTACTGTCACGTGACATACTTTAGCGTATCACATGATTATTACTCTGGATTTATATAAATTATTTATTTTAAAAATAATATTTTTTAATTTTTTTAAATAATACTTGCAGTTTTAATTCATATTTAATTTAAAAATTTGAATGTTTTTAAGTAATAACACTGAAGTTGACAGACAATAAAAATTTTTTTAGAATTTTGTAAATATTAAATTATTAAAAAGTTTCACATGTGAAAATTAATAAAAATTACAAGTGAAAATTTTTAGAAGTATTTTTTTATTGTAATTGATTTGTTAAAAGAATTTTTAAAATTGACAGCTGACTGCTAACTTCAGTATTATTTCTAAGTAACTTGAAGTCATAACACTGAAGTTAGCCGTCAGCTGTTAATTTAAAAAATTTTTTTAATAAATTAATTACAATAAACAAATGCTTCTAAAAATTTTCACTTGTGATTTTTATTAATTTTCACATGTGGAATTTTTTTATTGAATTTTTTTCATAATAATTTAAGTATTATAAAATTTGTAATGTCAGTTAACTTCAGTGTTATAAAAAAGTAACAGAGCATGCGGCCATTATGTGAAAATTAATTTAAAAATTTTATTACAGATAATTTATACCAAAAAAAATTAGACCAAAAATTGACGTAGAAATTAAAAAAAAAATAAAAAAATTGTCAAATGACTGCTAACTTTAATTTCATGGCCATCGTAATTAAAAAAAAAAATTAATTAATTGTAAATAATTATTTATTGTATGTTTTTATTTAAGATAACGACAAAAGCACCACTAGAATGTATGTGTCGTCCATGTACAGGCGTAGAAGAACATTCAATAATACCACAAGAAATAGCAGGATTCGATGAAGATAACATATTGACTTCTTCAGCCCACTTTTTACGATCATCAGATATTGATTAATAATCGTCTACATAATATTGATAACAATTAAAATAACAACAACACAATAAAGGTTCCAAATAAAAACTATAAAGTGGGTAATAAAATAAAATAAAATTGTCAGTCTGACATTAAATTTTTTATTTATCATTATTTTTCCTGTTGTCATAGAATTAATAACTCAATCATAATATACTTATGATTATGACTTATGATGATGGTAATTAATAATGGTGTTGTTAATGTTTATTATTGTATTTGTTCGGTGATATATGTATGTAATTATGCTCATATACATATACACATAGAGCGAGCGTTACGCGACATGTAATAATAGTAGGTATTATTTATTATTTTATGCTCGTTATATTTATTACATTCACACGCATCACAACTTTTTATAGAATTGGCGCAATACAACGCGACACCGCATAGCTGCTTATTATTTTCATTTTCATTTTATTTTTTCATTTTTTTTTTTTTTAAACGATTTTCATTCTTATTAATATACCCTTCACACTGTTTCCACCTGGCTTGCCCAGCGTACTCATTTGCGTAATTTATATGCAGTACACTTTATTCATCTTCATTTTTTATTTAAATTTCTTCATCAACAAGTGTCATTTTAAAAGACACTGAGATTTTTTGAAAAGAAAAAAAAATTCTTAATTTAATATTATTATCATAATAATAATAATAATAGTCATTACCAGTATATTCTACATTTTTCTAATTAATAACTAATATTTACAAGAAGTAATAAATTCATTTCATTTTCAAAGTTCAATTCACTTTTCTATTTTTTTTTTCTTTTAATATTATACTTATTTTATTTTATTTCATACGCACGTTTTATTTCAATTTTTATTTTAACCTTCGCTCATCCTATTTTATTTATACGCATTTTCCTTTCATGCACAATCTGTCTTGCCTATTTATTTTATTTTATATTAATTAATTATTTATCCAGTTAACAACTTCTGTATTTCATTTACAAATTAAACTAGTTATTTATTTTATCATATTTTAATGAAAGGCATAAATACCCGGAAAAAAATTAACCACGATGAGAATTAATCAATTAAAATTAATATAAAATGATTTACATTTATAGATGCGATTTATTTATTATGCAAAAAATAATAATAATAATATTTATAATAATAATAATAATAACATTCGGTAACAAGCAAACAAATAAAATAAGATATGTAATGTAATCAAAATGTATAACTTGCATGCGGTTCAAAACATTTAAGTATGAACCATCTATTTATCTAGACGTTATAATTAATATTATTATTATTATAATTATTATTATTATCGATATTATTTATGACATTTAAATTATTTTTGACCGCGTATGAGCCAGCGCGAAGATCAATTAAACCTTAAAAAAAAAAAAAAAAAAAAAAAAAGTCAACTAATTAAAATTAATTAATTTTTTAAATTACTTGATAAAAATAATATAACATTCGTAAATAACAAAAAAATATATATATAGAAAGAAAAAACTAAAAAATAAAATAAAAACAAAGTCTTGCTCATTAAAAACATTACCGAACATACGTAAATTTACTACGTACATCCACAAAAGCCCTGGTTTCTTATACTTGTCTTTGAATAGCATTTTTTTTTTCTTCATACAAATGCATTTATCATTCAATTATAATTATTCTCATCTATATAGCTGGATATTTATACTTGTATTATAATTAAATTTTTATGTGTATGTATAACGCGACGGCTTTAATAAAATTTGTTTTTAAAATTTTTGACGTTTAACTGTTTGAATTATTTACATGTGAATAATATATCTGCTTGTGATTTATATACATAGCGTGTTATTACGGTGATCATTTGGGAGGTAAAAAAAATTTTGAATATTAGATTTTTTTTATCATTAACACGTGTATGTAAATATAATTCACATGAGAAATACAATTCGCAAGGCAATCTATAATAATAATAATAATAATAATAATAATAATAATAATAATAATAATAATAATAATAATAAAAATAATAAAAATAAAAATAATAATAATAATTATAATAATAATAATATTTTTACAAATATATCGCGTTTTATTTTGCAAAAAAATAAAAATTTGAATATGAAATGTATCTATATACTTAACGGCAAATTGAAAATTAGAGAACATCATTTGGTGTTTTTATTTTCTCTTTTTGTACGACCATGTTTTTTGTTTTTTTTTTTTTTTTTTTTTTTTTGTTTCCCCAGTAAATAACGCATATATATTTACGAATAGACGTTATCGTCCTTTAAATCGTTGGATTTTATTACTGATTTTTATTTAAATTATTACTCTTAAAAACTGTAATTATATTATATTATTTATATATTTATATTTTTTTTTATGTAAAAATCAGTTTAATTATTTTATCTAAATTATGTGGGAGTCAAACACTAAGAAACTAGTGCGATCCATTGAGGATTTACGTTAATTCATTTGAAAATTTATAATTTCATTAA
This sequence comes from Cotesia typhae, assembly GCF_013202065.1. Lineage (NCBI taxonomy): Eukaryota > Metazoa > Arthropoda > Insecta > Hymenoptera > Braconidae > Cotesia > Cotesia typhae. The sequence goes on along the minus strand of NW_027423774.1, from coordinate 18,812,911 downwards.
TCTTCTATCTACGAACAGTGTACGTGTGTATCTCGATGATCTTAGCCATCGGGTTTATTTATTCGATTACTTAAATCGAAGAATAATTACTTTTTCACCAAAGCACAATTGTTTTCATTCTACACACATTCATTTATGTCATGATCCTAAGTCGATGTATACAAATTATCATTTAAATCATTTTATCTTATTAATTACTTCACGCTTGCTAATAATTGTCATAGTCATAAATATAAAGACGCTCACGTGTGACATTTAATCGCGGTTTCATTCTCACATAATTTTTTTTTTTTGCTTTTTATTTTTAATCTGTTAATAATAAATATACATGACAAGTTTTAAAAAATATTAATACCATCAATTGTGGTATTATACTCATTGTAACATTCAGCTGGTAATTAATATTTATTTAATTAAATATTTACCATAGATTATTTAAACTTTTATCTAAAAATGTTGAATGTTATTGTGAACATTTATTCAAACGTTCATAGTCAGCAATTGCTGCACATCGAGTTAAACTACTGCAACGCAGTAGTTAGTTTTTTTTTTTTTTTTTTTTTGTAAAATATTTATATTTTACCTAGATTAATATAAATATATTAGACCATATATATTTGTTTGTCTTTACAATAGAAGAGAAAATTTATCTTTTCATTCTTCATCATTTTTTTTTTATTTTTTCATTTGCGGATTTTTGTTTTATGCAGCAAAAGTCACGTTATATTGTTTACACGTGTTATATCTTTTATACTTTTTAGTACAGACATTTCAATTATGAAATAGAGTTAATTGCTTTAGTCAAATATCTTATAAACATGAGCATAAATTACCGAAGCAATTCCAGTGACAATTTTAAAAACAATAATTATATAAGTGTAATAATAAAATAATAATATAATAACTAATTTATTTAGAAAAGAAATAAAATCGTAATTTAAATATATCAATATCGAATATATCAAAACAATATCTCTTACGAGAATTATAGTAATATAAAAAAAAAGAATTTTTTAATTTTTTATTTATTATTTTAAAATTTTTCACTTCATACGCAAGATTATTTCAACTAATAATATAGTTATAGTTAGTATATAGCTATCCGAGGGTATATCTCACGCTTCTTCGCTCGATTCGTCGGGTATTTCCCGGAGATTTACGAAAAATGATGTAAGAGACGTTACAGCTATCGAGTGTCCTAGCGCCGTTTCTGCTGGATCTGTACATTGCTGCCAGGCTAAGAATGCATCGTCGGATATCAAATCTTCATTGTATACTGCGTCAATAATATTACTAAGGATACCTATAGATAAAAAATATTCCATATAAATCCATTAATTTCCTTACAAAAAATTAATACTTAAAAATAAATTTTTTATTGAATAAAATTATTTACCCCGTGGAAAATCTATCTTGTGAAGATGCGACTGTATCGCATAGAGACATTGGAGCTCAAGCTGAGGCTCTGTGTCGACATACCGTCTTATTATCGGTAACCAACTTTTCAACACTGGAGTGTTGAGTTTATATCCATTTACACTTTTTTCTAAAATAACATTACATACATTATTAGCTAAAGAAATAATTTTTTTAAAATTACGATAAAAGAATTAAAAAAAAAAACTCTTACCAACAGAAACCATGAGAATAGCGGTTGTCAAAGTTCTCACAAATTGAGGTTCTTTTAATCGTTGACCAACATTGAGCTGATGAAAAGAATTTATTAAAATTGATTCATAATTTTTATAATTAAATTTTAGTTAATTTTTTTAATTAATGTTATTTAATTTTATATGTTCTTTGATATATATTGCCGACAAGCGTAAGTTGATAAATAAATAAATAATATTAAAAAAATAATCATTCTTAAAAACTTACATTGATCCAACTTGTGATATTGTCAAAGTCACTCTCTCTCATCAATTTTACAAGATGATCGCAAACATCTGCGTAAGACATATTACTGTCTCCAGACGTCATTTCGTCAAATGAGCCACTGCTTCCTTTTGACATAAATTGTAAGTTATGGCTCTGAATCATCTTGTCAAGATTTTCACGTTTTGGATCCACAAAATCACTCCATTGGAGTTCACTTCGGTCCCAATTGTCAACAACCCATTTAGGTCCTTTTTCCTTGGCTAATGTTGCTAAAAGTCCACCTAATACTAGGCTACACGTTCCTGAACTCTTTAGCACTGCTAAAGTTTTCTTCAATTCGGAAAATGGATGAACTCCATATATCACCATTTCCGCTGTAAATTTAAATTATTTTTTATGATTAGTAAATAATGCATTATTCTTCATTTTTAGCTTCAAATTTATTTTTTATCAGACCTGTTGAACATTATTCAATAACCATCACAGTAATTATGGTTAAATATTAACATCATTAAATTCAAATGATAATAATAATAATGCATGCTTCATATTTTTGGGTATTTTTTTTTTGTTAAAAAATAAAAAAAAAGTACAATTACATGTTGGAGAACTTACATAATATTTCTGTGAGGTATGTCCAAATCATGGGAATATCAATGACTAGGTCGTCTGCAATTTCTAATACTTTTTCATATCTAAAAAAAAAAATAATATGTTTATAATCAAACCAACATTTTTTTCAATATTTTGATAATTTATATACATAAAAAAAAAAAAAAAAAAAAAAAAAAAAATGATAACTTACTCCGACTGGAATAATGATAGTGAAACATAGTTTTCATTAATTAATTTAGATAGTAAGACTGAGAATCGCCTGCGAACTTCAGTCGATCGTTCAAGCACCTTATTAATAGTTTCACTAACAAAAAGTGGATATGAAGAACTATCAAAGCTGTCGTCAATTGTTTCCATTGCCGTCTATAAATATCGAAATAACAATTAGACATAACAAATAAATTTTTAATAGTTTATAGACGGACATAAATAAATAAATGAGTATGCGAATAAAAATTAAAAACAGGTATGAAAGATTAATAAAACTTACTTTAATAAATAGATCTAAGCTTGATATATTTGTACATTCACTCAATAGTGAATGAATGGTTATAAGTAACTGTGCTTCCGTTTTAGGAGTTTTGTTACTAACATTACTATTGCTACTTGACGCAGTATTTAACATCGGAGGAGCCATAGAAGTAGGTGGTTTCATCTTCATTGCTGGTGATGACATGGAAATACTTTGACTTCGTGCACCTTCCATTAATAATGAGCTTTCTCTAGAAGATGATGAGATACTACTGCTACTGCCCATTTGATGACTGCTTCCGTTTCGTGATCCTCGTGAGCCATCTAAAAATAATAAATAATTTCACATTTATATTTGTACCAATTATTTCCTTATGAAATTAGTATAACATTTTTGTAGTCATGAAACTTACCACCCCAAACTTTGTATTCCGTTCTGTACTCCCTTGGGCCTGTCGACCGTGATCTAAAGATAAAAAAAAATAACATTTTAATTAGAAAATAGAATTATTATACAAGAAAAAAAAAAATTAAAAAAATAAAAAATACGAACCCGGACAATGGTATAGGCGGCCGTTTGTCTTGATCCAGAGACATACTCTCAAGAATAGCATATTTGTTAGGAGTTACTGGAGTTACAGGTTTTCCTGACATAGCAGATGAAGAATTCCACATATAGTTATTTCTGCTGCCCAGAGTTATTTCATTTAATGGCATACTCTTGGTGTTTAGTTTAGAAGCTTCTACTGAGTAAGATTGCCTAACTTTACTGCTGCCTACCGGTGTACTCCAGCCACCTTCATCAAGGCTTGAGCCTGCTCCTCCTGAAATAAAAAAAAAAATGAATTATTGGCTCATGAACAACAATAATGATTTTACTGGATATTTAATTTATAAAAAAGGAAAAAAAAAAAAAAAAAAAAAACTGAGACTTACTTCTTCTTCGGTCGTTACGATCATCTTTGCCACGTGGTGTATTCATCGAAATATTATTTAATTGAATATCGATGCGTTCTGATTCAGCTTCTTTTTGAATCTGATCCATGGTCTTTGGATTACTGTCGTCTCTACGCGGTATCCAATTGCTACGTCTCAAGTCAATAACGTCTTGAATCATAAACCTAACACGCGAACTTATTTTACGACCACTTGGACGACCTGATGCAAGATCGTTAAGTGTTTGGAAGTAATTACTTAAATCATTTTTAACTTCAAATATTTTACCAATAGTCGTCAATAATTTGCACAAACATTCTAAATTTTCTTCATCAATATTATCCAATAAATGAATAATACACTTTTTCATAATATTTGCGGTCAACATATCTTGTTTGTAAAGTTCACCGATAAATCTAATATTACCGACAGATTTCAATCTTATCTGACGATCACTCTCTGCAAGATTTGTTTGCAAATCTTTTTTCTTATCAGCATCTAAACAATCATCAATTTCTTTTACTTTAACCAACCGCGCTGTTTCTTCAGCAGAATTTTTCTCAAATTCCATTTGACAACGTGTCAATAGTAATTTACGGAAATTAACGAAGTTATCTGCTTCTTGTGCAGATTTTTTCTGATTAGACACTACTTTTATCAGGGCTAATTCTTTACACATTAAAGCATACGCAACTGAAAAGCTTGGCTCGTCTACCGCTTTCTCAAATACCAAATCAATAACACCCTGTAATTTATCTTCCGAATCAATTTCTAATGTGCGTACTTGATTAACTAATGTATTGAATTTCTGAGGTGTCAACTTGTTAAGAACACTTCTCACTTTTTTATACAAAGCTTGCGTCTTCTTGTCGTCTTCAGTAAGTGTTTCTCCTTCTTTCTTCAATCGGGCCGGCTTCCACGCGTTTTCAGTCTCCCGTAATTTAACGTCTTCACGAAGCGACAATGTAACATGAATTAGGCCTGATTTGCTCATCTTGGATTTTCCTTGGTAGCTCTTTTTAGAGGGTAGAGGCTTTAATTTGAAAAACAAAAAATTTATAAATTAGTAAACGACCATTAAATTATACATTATAATTTATAATTATTTTTAATTATCAGTAAATATTTTCCTCAATGTATATATTCAGTCCACTACTTCCAATATTTTGGAACATCATATTAATTTTTTTATTTTTTATTTTAATCATTATATTATTTAATAAAAATATATAACTTACTAATTTAGGATTGTACGATGGTTTCATGAACCCAGGCAGTAATTGCTCATGAGCTCTAGAGTCTTTGAACATTCGCATGTCTAACGATGTATTACGAGATGTTTGCTAAAAAAATAAAATCAATAAATAAATAAAATATAGTTATTTAGTGTGAAAATATAAATACTCACTCTCGAACAGTCTTTAAGGACAACATCCAAATCTGGAAGATTTGGAGGTTTAATGCGACTTCGTGGATCATCCTGCAACTTCATCAAAAAGTCACGATCATACTCCTTTTTACCTGAAGTATTTTTGGGACTCCATTGATTAAGGCTGTATTGATACCGCAATTGTGGTACAGCGGGTTTCGCTGGAGCTCCAATTTTATTGAAAGGTTCATTTTCACTTTGTTTGTTACTATCAATAACTGTAGCCGGATTAACAGAACTATTATTACTGCCCAAAGTCGATACTTTGGCATTTTCTTCATTTTTCTGGGCAACAATAGCTTCCACTTCACTACTAACAGTGTCATTACTAACAATTTTAGAATGGTCAACAACATCATTCGTCTTTTGATCAATCATACTCGCACACTTGTTACTATCCTGAATAATCGCGTCATTACTAATTGTTTCATTGTCTGGAGTATTTTTGTTTGTCGTCACTATTAGTTTATCATCACTACTGTCAATATTTTTAACTAAACAATCACTGGAATTAATTATTTTATCCACTGGCTGTGGTTTTATTTGAGTCTGTTGTTGCGTCTTGGGCTCTGCTGCGTCGTCAATTTTAACTTCACAGACTTCTTTTTCTTCTGAAGAAATGTTTCGGGCGGGTGACTGTTCACTATTCAATGTCGGGGACGATGATGACTCCTGAAGCTCTTGGGATTTAATCACTTCTGGAGCCATGCTTTGTAGCGATGGATTCACGAAAGCATCCATATCCGTGCCTTCTTTTTCCGCACCCTTGCGATTAATATCTCGACCTTTAAATTTATTTTTATTTTTTGGCTTTTGTATCGTTTTATTACCTGTGAAAAATTAAAAAAAAATATATATTAATTTTATTTTTAATAAAAATAATTATATACTCAATTTTATAATAATATAAACAATGTATTATTTTTTTATACTATAATAATTATTTTAAAAGTTATAAAAAATATATTGCGCACTTTTTTATCCTATCAATCAAAAGTAATTGATGATTTAAAAAATAATTATTTTAAGCAGTTAATAGTATTCAAACGCTAAAGAAGACTACGTTGGTTGGCTTCATTTCTTTTTCGTTAGGATACGTTTTATTTTTAGAGACATATTACTCGGACCACACGAGATTAACACACAAGAAAAATATTATAAATACATATATGGATGGATATACATTTAATGTATCGAAAAAAAAAAAATTAATAATATTTTTTGAGTTAATTTTTTTAATGATTCTAATGAGAAAAAAAAATAATAAAATAAGCAAAAACGAAAATTAAAACAATAAAACAAAGGGGCAGGAGGACATATGTACCATGATCTCGGGAACCTCGATGTCGATTACGACTTCTCGATCTTGATTTACTGTTGGCACGTTTGCTACAATTTTTTGTACTCTCACTCATTCTCACTGACCTCACTGGATTCACGTTCCCAGTACTCGACTTACAATCGAACAAACACCGCGATCACTCTTGAATTTATTCGCTAAATTACGATCGAAATTCATGAAAAATATAAACTTATTAAAAATTTAAGACAATTAATAGAAAATTTTTAATAATAAAAATTAAATAAAAGGAAAAGTGGCTCAGGTAAGAATATGCGAGGCTTCACAGATCTCCGATTTCACGAGGTCGCAAGCAACTGCACTGATTCAGAATTTATTTATAAAACCATCGCGGATCTTTGCCAACGTCCATGTAAATTTGCTTTTATGAAAGTAACAACAATATGTCCCGATGAAAATCGACATTAAAATATTTTTTTTTCGTTGGCCCGCTTTTATTATCTTCACATATGGATTTATTTATTTTTTATAAATATAAATTAAATAAATACATATCACTCCACAGAGAATATAAATGATTAATTAGTTTAAGTTTGTTTCATTAACAGACTCTTAAATCTTTAACAGAAGTTACTCGAATCATCAGTGAAAATTAAAGCAAGAAATTAAAATAAAATTATTAAAATTCTATTTTTTTTTTCTCCTTTTTTTATAATTAAAATAATCCATTTACACAATCATCACCAAGCGTAATAATAATTATTAAAAATGAATAAATTATCGAGTTCATTTAATGAGAATTAAAAATAAAAAAAAAAAAAAAAATTATAAATAACCCATTGAACTTGTAGGTGTTGGATGAATGCTTGTAGTTAGACATAGAACTCGATGAAATATCAGCGTATACGACTTTCACGTATCTATTTTAACTTACGAACTGAGACAAACCAACAGGCACACGACATACAATTTCTTAAATTAGTTCCCCCAGAGTTCGAGGGCCGAGGAGCAGGCGCATTAAGACATTTATACTCTTTACTTTTTTACTTTTTCATTTTTTTATAAATCAGCTTCGAAAAATTTATACTTGATAAGATAATTTTAATATTTTCGATTTATTATTCCGGTGATAAATTCTACCGACAAAAAAAAATTCGCATAATAATAATTATTATTTTCGATTAATTAAATATATAATTAAAATAATCAACTAAAACACTCGAATTTCAAACTATCCAACTCGAAAATCCCAATATTAAATGTCCTTTCATTTTAATATCAATATTCTACCATATGGTCACGATTAAAAATATATACATACAAGTCTTTACGCACGATTAATTAAATCAATTAAATATTTACTTGATGATAGACATATTAATTTTTAATTTGATATCTGTGATTTTAAAAATAATTTATAATTGTAACAATGACAACAGTAAGAATTGTAATAAAAGAAAGAATAAAAGCTTCCAAGCAAGTTCGGCCGCATTCTTAAATGAGCGAAAGGTGCTTGCCTCGCTTTAATATTAATAGTGGATTTTCTTTTATAATCAATACGATAATCATGTATTCACCGCAATGCTGTATAAATTTTTTCAAATTCTCGATCTATTTTAAACAGAAAAATTTTCTCAATATTAATTAAATATAATATAATGTATTATTATTAAAAAATTTTCGATAATAACAACGATTGATTAATTAATTAATTTTTTTATCTTTTGTTCGTGCTACTGAGTAAATATTTGTTATTTGTCGGATATAAAAAGCTTGATATTTATTTAAATGTTAAGTAATTTATTTAATTATACGACTAATGTGTACTTTCAATTTTACACTCTATTGACGTGCTCATTATGGATAAACTACTTTAGTATTATTAATCATATAAAACAAAAGTTTTAAACGAATAAGAAAATTATCAATTCATTCATAAAAAAAAAAAAATAAAAAACATTGAAGCTATAACTATTTAATATTTAGAGTGTAAATTGTCACGAGTCGATAGATTTTTATAATTTATTGACATATTAATTTATATAGTCAGCTTTGGCAATTAAATTAACTTCAGATGACCCAATAAACTTAATTTAATGTCCGATTATTATTTCGTTCCTTATTATTTAAATCTTAACATCTATTTGACTATATTAAAAGCAATTATACATTTTAATTGATATTAAAGTAATTGTATATGATTCGACCTTGTGTTACGACATTATATCATTAATAAATTATGTATTTCCTCATACCGTCATTTTTCTCCGGTTTTTGTTAATGATCATTGCCCACTACTTATTTATTTTTTTTTTTTTTTAATACCTCAGGTATTCATGAAAAATATTTGAAATAAATAGTTGATTAAAAAAAAGTCATACATACGGGACAAGAAAAATAATTTGTGCTATTATCTGAGTTAAACGCGAAAAAATTTGAAGATTAACTCACCGTGTATTTTCTTTTCCATCTTCAAAGTAAATCTTCATCAAACAGATAATATGATTAATTCATTCTTATTTATAAAAAATTTTATTTCTGTTTTTAACTTTTTTTTTTTCCTCGTTAGCTTTCAATAGTAACAATTATTTTTTGTTTTCAAAATATTTATAAAAATTATTAATGTATATAAATAAAAATGAAAAATAGATTTTTTTAATTTGGATGATAGCTAAATCCTAATTGCACGTGATAACTATATAATTCCATGCGCAATTAGTATAATTATTACATAATATGATTGAATTAATAATAAAGTAATTTGATGAAGAGCACACTCATATCCATACGAGCAATGATTGAATACTGATGAAGGTAGAAATTGAAAACTAGGTTAACTTAAATAATTAATTAATACTCAAGACACTGAATTATTTTGGTATCTTGATATTAATTAAAAATAAATAATTACCCAAAGCGAAACAATGAACCTCGAAGATATTTTTGCTTTTAAATACGCGTATAAATAATAATAATCTTCTATCACAATAAATACCAGTTTGTCAAGTAATTAACAATAGTATGAACTAAGAATACATTTCAGACATAAAAGCATTAATGTGAGGTAAAAAGGAAAAAAATATTGTCTTACCGTCTGCAGATTTTTGTGGAAGATCTATTTTGCCTCCAACTTCAATATCAGGTTTGTCTTCAATTCTCTCTCCATTAGCCTTTTGTTGCTGAGTTACGTCAGATTGAGGTGGTGTAGATGTTTGTGAAACTCCTTTAGGTACAAATGGTTTATCGAAGACTTTTTTCTCCTTTAAATCTTTACCAGCCTCAGCAGCAACATGAGCGTTATTTGGAAGTACTGAGCCAGTACTTGATGGGGTTGCTTGGGATGACTGAAATTGATGTTGAGTGTAATTGTTATTTTTTCGTCGAGGTGGCGAACTCAATGAACTTTTAACGGTTGACGGTGAAAACGAAGGAACATTTGTGGGGGACAAACTTTCGGCGCTACTTGTAGTTTTAGTTTCAACCTCTGATACAGAATGAGAAGCTGATAACCCAACATTGTACTCAACTTTGGGAAAGCCAGATGCCGGAGATGTTGATTCAACTTGAGTTGTTGGCTGTACCTCATTCTGAGATTTAGAATCGACCGCTTGAGCCATAGTTGGTTTAGATTCCAGCTTAGCTGGAACTGACGAGTCTGCTACCGCTGTAGCTGTTGAATGGATTGAATCAGATGGTGCAGTTGATACGGTATTCGCGTTAACCTGCGTTGGCACTGTAGAATTTTTATTACACTGACTACTAACTGAATCTTTAGTGAGGTTTGACTGTGATTTTGCGTTACTTATGCTTTGATTAGAGCTTTGCTGATTATTCGTTTGGGCACTAGTGGCTACAGAATTACTCGTATTATTTGAGGAGTCTTCGTGGGCCGCTTGAGCAACACGCGATGCGAATTCGGCAGCGATTACTGAACCCTGCTGTAAATATAAAAATTTTTTTTATTGCAAACTATCGATAAAATTTTTTATACTTTAAATAAATAAATAAAAAAAATAATTTTGATACATACAGTTTTTTTAGAAGTCTCTCGAGCGCCAGCGTCATCATTGGAAGTATTTTGGGCTTCTCTATAAATCATCTCCGATATATTTTCACCGGTAGCTGGATTGACAATATCAATGATAGCCCTCGACCTCTTTGGCTTTTGATACGCATTACTCAATGAGTTAGCAGTAGTTGCATTGTGTCCAGCATAAGCTGATGAAAATAAAAATAATTATTTATTAATATCAATTAACTAATGTTTCACTTAAAGAGAAAAAATTATTTGACTTACCTGGTTGAGTTAGAGGTATTGCCATTTGAGGTATCGCCTGCGGCTGTGGGGTAGTTTGTTGAAGAGTACCTTGAGGTACAGCAGTAGTAGCTTGGGCACCGGCCAGCGGGCCTACATGTTGAGCGCCACTAATAGTGGTATTATTCGCTCTACTCGAATTTATAATAGCGTTTGGTGGTGGGTGAGTAGGGTAGCAAACTGAAATATTAAAAATTTATTTTTTAATAATTTAAGTAATAAATTTTTTAAAGTAATAAAAAATATTGTTATGAATACTTACATGTAAGTGGCGTTGTCGCCGGTCCTGTTGGAAATGGAAACACATTTTGTTGTATCAGTGTGTGGCCCGGATAACTGAAGAAATGTTGACCCGAGTGTGTTGGATGCCTGTGTTGCCCGGGAAACTGAAAAATGATAATAGCAAATTTTAATCATTTATAACTTATATTAAATATTAATTATATCAATTAAATAATAACTTACTGCAATTTGAGTCATTTGATTGCCTACGGAATACATTTGTTGATGTTGTGAAGGATGCATGTTAGGAACCTGACTCGGAATATATATAGTTTGTGCACCAGGCACATTAAGACTTGTATGATGTGCTTGAAACATTGCAGGTGGCTGTCCAGCACCTCCTGATGCACTTTGCATACCTACAACGTGAGCTACTCCACCACCTTGACTATTTCTGTGTATTGAACTTCTTGGCTGCACTGGTCTTGGTCCCATAGAATAGAAACCCTGGAATTATCATGAACATCATAATTATTATCAGCATCATTATAATTAATTAATTAATTATTTTTAAATGTAAACATACCTGTGGAACCGCTCTGGTTGGATTTGGAACATAAGACTGCTGTAAAGAAGCTGCTTGGGTCTGGTGGTGAATTTGTTTTCCCATTTCTTGCGGTGAGGGTGTATGACCAAGAGGTGTCGTGGTTGGAGCTTGACCCTGAGATTGTTGCTGTTGGACCCCAGTTGTGGGAGGTTGATTCGACTGTTGCTGACCACCAGTAGGTCCACTACCCGACTGTATTCCTTGGGTCGATTGACCTATAGACTGAATTCCAATAGAAGGTGGTCCTCTACCACCTGATACTCCTATACTACCACCACCACCTCCCACCTGCCCCCCTGGCTGGGCGCCGTAATTTTGTCCGGGTACATGAAAATCTGAACCTGAAAATAAATAAATAAATATATTAAAATTTTTTTCTTCAACAAAACAATTTTCATTTTACGAATAGTACTAAAAAAAAAAAAAAATACATTAATATAACTGTGTAAAATAGTTTGAAAGATTTTTTTTTTTGTGTTATTCATATGTACAAGTAAATTATTTATGACTGGGAGTAATGAAATGGGATATTTCATTTATTTCTTACGAGGATTGCCCGCGACAATTCGGTATTGCGGAGACTGTTGCCCTGGATGATGATGATGATGGTGATGATGATGTTGTTGCTGCTGTTGTTGCTGTTGCTGTTGTTGCTGTTGCTGTTGCTGTTGTTGCTGCTGCTGTTGCTGTTGAACAAGATTCATTTGTCGCAAATGATGTTGTGGACTTAGCGATTGTGGTGGTGGTACAGGTGGCGGATGATTATGCGGATGAATGTGATTGTGATTAGAATTATTTTGAGGATGCGTTGCAAAATGTGTGGGACCACCACAGTGAGGTAGAAGACAGTGCATCGGCCCGATACCAACGGCAACTCCGACAGCACCATCCTTGGTAACTCCGTACCTTGATACCATTCTTGCGAAATAATAATTTTTTTTCTCAATTTTGATTTTTTTTTAAATACTTTTTATCTCAAATTTAAATTTCACGTCTTCTTAATTTATATTAATTAATGCCGAATATTTAATTTTTATTTTTTTATAAATTTGCATTTTTAGGCTCTCGCACATTTATTTTTTCCTCAATGTAAATTTATTTAAATAATTAATTAGATTTTTTTTAATTAATAAATTATTTCACAACACTTTTGTATTTTAAATATTATCGACATTTTTAATTGATGAGAAATCGTAGCTAGCCACTCTGGCCAGCAAATATCGATCGACTCAGCCGTCGTCAAATTATTGCTATTTATTTTCATCACACTAATTTTCACTCGATAACAAACTGATAGTTTATCAAGTAAATATATTATAAAATTATAAAATAATTAAATTAATAAACATTATTTATCATAGCATTAACAAACATTGTTATATTTAAAATATTTAAAAAATCAATATTATCATAGATTTTATTTCGTAAAATATTTCATGAAAATAATTCCCAAATTAAATTATAAACTTAGCCATTTGCAATTTTCATATGTATATATAAATATTCCCACCAGCATTATTATCGATTGTTTAGTAATATTTTTTAATAAATCTTTTGCCTGTGTTTTTGTGATTGCAAAAAAATTTTTTTTCACTGAGTTTATATATCACATGCACACCCCGACCTAGGCCCTTTTCGACCTATTTAATACCAGTGAATTATTTTCACAAGCTTAATATTTCAGCCCGGTATTTTACTTCCCGCAATCATATGCTTCTAGCATCTTTTTCTATCCGATTTATTTAATTATTGCACTCCATTATATTACCGAATTATATATCAGTTATTTAATTCCAAACAAACGTATAAACACGCTTGACAAGTAAAATAGTACTCAAGGTACATATAATGCAAAATGGCACACTGTACATACACTTTGAAATATGACCAAGTGATAGTCGCCACAGGATAAGAGCTAAACTAAAGGCGCCGCTCCATCAATCGACAAAATATTCCTCAATCAAGGAGTTAGTTCAGTTGGCGGTTTTTACCATTAAAATTATTTAAATACTCACTTCTTGAATTATTTTCAAAAATAAATTTTATATCCGTAAATTTTTCTGTAAATTTATAAATTTTTAGAATTTAATTACTCAAAAAACTAGCAGTGAAAAATAAAATTTAAAATTTCCACCATTTTGATTTCAGTTGGTACACAAAGTCACGACATTCGTACCGCCATATGTCAGTTTATCCCTTCCTATTCTTCCATCACCAACGCCATAATCACCACCATCTTCCTACTCCGCTTTCTTCTCAAGCCAGCAGGGTGCGCGCGCATGTATACATATGTACGCTCATGTAAGTATTTATAGGTATGGCAGTCATATAGAAGATTTAGTGTATTATTATATATACATCTTTCTTAATCCCTCTAGCATGAAGCTCACGTTGTCTGATCCTGTACAATGGTAATCCACCATCCACCACAAATGAATAGACAGCCGCCGTTGTCGCATGTGTCTTGAGTCTGCTGCTGGTGGTACTGCTGCTGTTCAGTACCGGCGGACTTACGTCAGAGTCTCTTCACTTATACTTTTCATCACATAATTTTATTTTCTATCATCATCATCCAGGTATGTCTTCTTTTTTAATTATTTCTTCGCTTAATTTTATTTATTTATCTGTTGCTTTTTAACTTTTGCCTGGTGGAATTTTGTGAAAGAAAATTTTTTTAACTGTAATTTTAAACAAAAAAGAAAATTTTGTCACACAAGCATGCGCAATGACACTTAATTTAAGTTTAACATATCACGTTTTTCTATTACATTATAAACTTTCTCTTTACATGTCCTTCAGTGTGATTTATCAATTTTTATTGTAAATTTATTTTAAAAAAAAAAAAAAAAAAAAAAAAAAGTATTGTATCTTTCGAAAATTTTTTTCTCTTGTTAGACAAGTATTAAAGAGATTTTAAATTAAGTAATTAGATAAAAATAAATAATAGAATTTATTAAAATAATATTAAGCAGTAAGAAGATATGGTTGAGTGATTTAAACTTTAATTAATGGGCGTTGTAAACTTTTTATAAAAATTAAAAAAGTATGTAAAAGAAATTATTGTTACTAAAAATTAAATTTATTGCATAAAAAAAATGTTTAATTGTAAAAATAAATTTTTTTTTTTATTTTTCAGATCTTTAATGTTCCTATTGACGGATAATCTACTTGAATCAGTGCGCTGGAATACTTAGATCGATAGTGAATCGATGACAACAGATGTACCTTAATCTAAAGAGTATTCTCATCCCTAGTCTATCATTTATTCTAATTGTCTGTTTATTAGTATATTTCTTTTTGGCAACTGTTCATAATCTACTGCGAATGACTGTTATGTGTCAGATTAATTATTATAAGTAATTTCAGATGTAATTAACAACAGAACTAAAAAATAAAAGAAGAACGTGATCAAGAAGAAATGAAACAAAAAGGAAGAAATTTCAATTTGAGAATTTTGAAGATCTTAATGAAGAAAAGAAAAAAAAATTTGTGGTAATTTGTGTATCATCTGCGATCAGATGATAAATTTTTATAACTTGGTCTTATTATATAAGAATAATAACAATCATGGCAGTGTTACCTAATATTGAGTATTATCCAATAGTAAAAGGAGTTTGTAAATGTATAATATAGGTCATGAGAAATAATTACTTAAAATAATAATTTTAGCATGTAAAAAGTGTAATATTTAACATGCGAATACGCTTGAATTTATAATTTTATATTTTTAAAATATTTATTTTTTAAAAAATGTTTAAAAAAAAAAAAAAATAAAATTGAATTGTTATAAAATTTAAATGATTTTTAAATCAAGATTTAATTTTTAACAGTATGTGTTCTAATCAGTAAATGTCACGTTTAAGAATGTTAACAACGAAGATAGCAAAGAAAAAATATAAACTAACAACAGATTGTTACTTTAAGGCGCGTGGGCCTTCAAACCAGAAATTCCATCTACAGCCATGCCTGAAAACATTGTCTTCGATGTTTAACAGCGACATCTATATGAAATCACGATGAGAATTGAAAGTAAAAAATGTTTTTCAATCCAAGGAATCATAAAAATAAATTCATCATTCAACCGATGACGAAAATAAAATATACACACATATGTAAACATAAATACATGAATAAAAAAGGCCATATCAGGAGATAGAAGATATTCTGAATTATGTTGAGATGTGTTGTCTCAATTCCGAGAAAACTTATCAGCGGTTCACGATTTTTTGGACCGACTATGGAACCTAAATATCAATTACACAGCAACTTTCTATCTTGGTAATAAATAAAGTAAAAAATAATAAACTATCAATCAACAATCAGTAAAAAGATTAAAAAATATATTATTTAAAATTGAAGAGATAACTGGGTAATTACAGCTGGTTAACCGATTAAATTATTAACATATTGTGCAGTTACTCACCTATGGCAGCGGACATACTACAGTTGTAAATTACAATATTAATATTAATAATAACAACTAGATAATATACATATGCGATACTGATACGTGTTAAAAAAAGCCAAGACCAAAGTAAAAAATCAAACTCGCCCAGTCCAGGGGTAATCTAGGACGTATATTTAAATTGTTATCAATTTAAGATACTATTCATTGTTATTATTATTATTATTATTATTTTTTTTACTGTCTTTTTAGTTTTTGCTGTATTATTAATATTGTATTGTATTTTAACAACTAAAGTAAATTTTGTTTATTATTATAATTTTTAGGATCAGCCAGAGTTTCACAAGAGTGCGCGCAACGATCCCACACGACAAGCACGTGCTCCACTCGCGCACTCGTGGAAAATTTATTTATGTAAAACAACAGTACTTGGGTTGACCTTTGACAACATAAAATTTAAAAAAATAATTATGATAATTACTTTAAACAAAAATGCTTAATCGAGTTTCAACTGAAGATACTTCCACACACAATGTACATTAACAATTCACGTTTAACTGTTTGAATTATATAACCTCACTTTGTCATGGATGCGTGGTCGGTAGACGAGAGTGACAAGAAGGCCGCCGATACAGTCGGCAGACTACCGTACTGTAAGTACAAGTTAATATGGACAAGTATATACATTCATCTAAATAAACCTATATATACACGGCATTGTACATTGAGAAAAAAAAAAATAAAAATATATTTTCTCAATCGGTACAACAGACTTCAAGCTAAGATCTTTTTCTGTCGACTATATAAACTATCTTTTACTTACATACAATATACAAAATACATACATAATATAATTGCACATAAGTACATACATATAAAACTACTATACACTGTCTTTACTTTTCATTTAGTGCCGTCGCAAGATTGAGTTCCCGTGAATCCGTCAAAAGAAGATAGACATATATAATGTATTGCAAGAAGAAAGAATAAGAGAGAAGAAAAAAGAAGGATGAAAGCATTTGTCCCTCAGCACGTTGTTAAATCATTTATAAAAACATTTTTTTATCCATCGCATAAATCATACATTTATTATTAATTTTTTTATGATAAACTACTATTCTTCAATATTTTTTTTTTTTAATTTTAATAATAATAATTTCAAATAAGTAGGATGATAAAATACAGCTATTTAATTTTTAACACTTGAACATATGCTTTTGCTAAAATTATGTTAGCCGAACGTTGTGCCAAAGGCTAATTATTTTTATGTAATACTATTTTTTTTATTTTCAATGTAAATTTGTTGTTAGAAGTAAAAATTATTTATTTACAATATCAAAAATTAAAAACAAAATTTATCGATAATCAAACAGCGATAACTGATTTAAATTTTTGATAAAAATACTGTAATTAATAATTAAAGTTATGACAGTTGCGATGGATTAGTTAAAAAAAAAAAAAAAATGTATTAATAAGTAATTACTGACGTTTGAATGTTAATTAATAATCAATTTTATATCGTATGCACAGTGTACATATGTTAGTGTAAATGTAAATATATATTCATATAGATATTGTAAAGTAATATAGGTAAAATAGACTCACAGTTAAACAAGCACGCTTGACAATAGTCGTGTGAAATTACAACGCGTGTGACGTGTGGCTTGATTGCCACATGTACACTGACTACGCTCCGATAAGTACTTAGACGATCAAGAAGAAGGTCTACAGGTATTCGGATGGATTCGATGTACTTCGGGTCTATACGCGTACTACTGTTACTCTCAAGTTCGTCATTTAGTCATTTACTTTTTTATTTATTTTATATTTTATTACTAATATTTCTTCTTAAAAGCATCCTAATTTTTATTATCAAGCTATATGAAGCTACGCTCGAATATTTAGACCAATTAAAATATTTTAGGTGGTAAAAAAACTCCTAAAAAAATATAAATAATTTATATAGACTTTAAAATAATAGTTGCGCTGAATAATACATTTTGTTGTGAATAAATCACTATTGTAATTAGGATGAAATGCAATTTATTAAAAGCTACATGCTAACAGCAGGTGGAAAAGATTTCACCACGCGGTTTAGCCAACGTAACCTCGAAAATTTGCGATCATTAAATTATTAAACCATGCTCCAATTTTCTCGAAATTATTTATAAAATAGACTACTAATCTGTCATATGTTTCAATAAACTACGTCATTTTTTATTTCTTCTTGTAAATAAATAAAAAAAAAAAAATTCCGACAAATTGATTAAATTGATATATAACTTTGAGATTAACATAATACAATATGGAGCAGACAAAATATAAATTAATTCTTATTACTTTGATTCTAGTACCTTTAAAAAATATGATTTCTAAAATGAAATATGAGTATGCATAAATAAGTTTTTATCGCGAATGAAAGATGACATTAATTATATTTATTGTAGTAATTATATAAATAATAAGAGAAAGCAATGTAATAAAAAAAAAAAAAAAGTTTTAGCTCTTTAAATATATATACACAATAACGTACTTGGTAATCTACATCAGAACTTGTTGATTACAGTCCAGTTTCATGAGCCCCAATTAACCTGTAATCGATGTCAAATCAACAAAATCGACTACCAAAATTACATACTTGTTGTAACTATGGTTACGGTTGGTTCTATAGTAATATAATCCCATGAAACTGGTCCAAGTACTTATTTATTGCAGAAATAATATATCCAATCTTCCACCAAAATAAATAAATCCAGCTACTTTTTTTGACTCAGATAAATTTGGGGAAAAAAAAAAAAAAAAAAAAAAAAAAAACTAGCGAATTTCATTGAGTTTGTGAAATCTTATAACCTAGAAACCTACAAAACTATGGAATGTAAATGATCTAATGATGAATGACTTACCGGCATGTGAAACGTATGCCCTCGGCGTGGCAACAACGGCGTTGTAAGCCTGGGGATTACTAGATATCCCAGACTGATTGACATTAACAAGGTGTTGCTGCTGTTGAGGTGGCTGCTGTTTCTGTTGCTGTTGTTGATGTTGCTGTTGCTGTTGCTGATGTTGTTGCTGTTGCTGCTGCTGCTGCTGCTGTTGTTGTTGTTGTTGTTGTTGTTGTTGCTGCTGCTGCTGCTGCTGCTGCTGATGATGGTGATGGGACAAGTGGTGGTGCTTCCCCTTGGCAGGCATGCTGCTTACCGCAAGCTTAATCTGCCCTTCGAGCTGTCCTCTACGTGCAAACCTTTACTCTTGCCGTCTGCTTCGGTCCACATATAGAGACTTAAATAATCTTTTTTTTTTTTTACAGTGACCAACCCCAATTATATGCGACTGACGTTACTAATTAAATACGTAACACTACCGTTCACTGGTATACACGTCCGCAATTTGGGTTTTCACGCGTATTCCATACAATAGTATAAACCATAAAGTAACTAAAATAAAAATAATAAAACAATTATTTTTATATGTATCTTATAACTCTATTAGTTATGGTGATTATAGTAGCAGTAATAATAATTATTATTAATTATTATTGTAAGAATAAGAATAATAATAACCAACTCCCACTTTCATTGAAAATTTAGAACACAGCCGAATTTTCTGGTATCAGCCAGGACATTGGTTAAGAAAAAAAAATTCTAGATTTATTATTTATTAATGGATGACTTATCCACAAAAGTTAATTGCATGTGTCGTGATATTTTGTGCCAGCAGACATTATACGTTAACTGACCATGCCAATCACTCTTAACTTCTCACTTGGTTTATATTCGAGTCTTGTTAAACTAAAAAAAAGTTACTGCACACTTTTGGCTAATTAGCCTATTAGTGTACTCGCTAACACCAATAAAAATGACACTAGATTTATATTAATATAGTATAAATGTTAAATAATATTGTATATTTACCAATATAAACTTATGAAATCTTAACTCTTACTCGTTTCTATTGTAGCGATAGAAAAGAATGAAATACGTACGAACTAAAACGTAGACGCATGGAATATTTAACTGTAGCATGAATCGTAACGGACAGAATGACGACTTGTGGTGAGATCATGCCGTACCAGTCTACAGTTTGTGTATGGATAATTTTCATGCTACTACTGCTCCTAAGTATATTTATATATACTGAATATATACAATAGTTTGCCGGTAAATCCGATTCAGCAGCACACGCGTTTACTCTACAGTTTGGTTAACTGTCGGGTTACCAACTGTCAAAAAAAATTGTGAAAAATAATTTTTTTTCAATCAACAAGAAATTTTTTGCTCCAAAAATAAACTCAAAAATCAAAATTGAAATTTTTATGTAAGTATCTATTTATTTAGTTTTAATTCACAAGAAATTTATTTTTTTTTTTATAATTAACTTATTTATTTATAGAAACTTGTCAATTTTATTTATTGATAAGATTATATTTTTAGATACTGATAAAATTAAGAAAAAAAAAAAAAAATGAGTCACGGTAAAGATGAAACAATTGGATTAAGAAAAAATTTAGAAGATCAATTAGAGCGATTGGTTCAGCAGTTAGAAGATTTAGAAGAATGTCGGTGAGTATTAAATTATTAGAAAATTAATTTAGAAGATATTTGATCATTTTAATAATTTTTTTAACAAATAAATAATAGCAAAAAAAAAAATTAATTAAAAATTGACATGTAGAAATTTTAAAAAATTAAAAATGTAATTTTTTTTTTAATAAAACTAAAAAATGATCATGTGACTGCTAACTTTAATTGTATTGAATTATTAAAAAAATAAATAAATGTATTATTTATACTGATTGAATCTATTATTTTATAGAGAGGACCTAGAGCTCTCAGAGTATGAAGAAACTAAGAATGACACTATCGAGCAGCTAAAAGAACTGAATGCGAGTCTCAGAAGAATAATATCAGGAGACATAACTCTAGTTGATCAGCTGGGTGCGATGCAATTGGCAACTCAAGCAGCGATTAGCGCAGCCTTTAAAACACCGGCTGTAATAAGGATGTTTGGAAAAAAAGAGCCAAAATTATTGAGAGAGCGGCTGTCATTAATTGAACGAGACACTAAACTTGGTAAATTGAATAAAGAAGCCAGTGATAGACAGAGAGTCGAAGTATTGACGGCCTTGAAGCACTTGGGTGAAACGTTGAGTCAATCTGAATTGGAATTAATACAGAGGCTTACACTTGATAATATTGATACGACAGATTTTATTCAAGTATCTGATTACAAGGAAAAAAGTCAAGTAGCTCGGGCAATAGTTAGTCAAGAAATTAAAGATAATAAAAAAGATTGAATTTTATTCGTTTATTTATTTATTGTTATTAAATTTATTTTACATAGTAGTTATAACAAATAACATTGTTATTTATTTATTTTATTATACTTTTTTTATAAGTTTTATACTCATAAATATAATGATACTTTTTGATACGATGAATCAACAAAAAAAACTTTCAAAAATCAAAGTAATTCTTATTAAAAAGATTATCTCAGTATGTTTACTATAATACCATACAAGTACGCGCACTTTTATTCTACATGTAATAATTACTGATATTTATTTTACTAAAATATCTATTATAAAAAAAAAGAACATTGTATTTGATTTAATTTTTTTAGAAAAAAAAATTTGGCTGCATTAGAAGTAACGAAACGAATGGTGCAATTTATTTTTTACATGCGACACTTTTCTCGATTATTATAATTATTGAATAAATATATATAATTTTTTTGGGTTATTTAAATCTTTAACAAAGAATTAAAAAGAAATATATTTATAATTATTAATTGAAACTTCTACCCTGTGTACCGATTGCACTAAAATAAGGAACTAATTGATATCGCAAACAATCGACACAAGAATAAAATAAAATTGCACTCATTGGGCGTATATTAATATTACAAAAAGAGTAACAATAAAAATAATTATAATATAATTGTTATCTTAAAAATGGAACTTAACTTCTCACAGATATATTTCTCTTAATAATTAACAGTTTTTCTATTTTTAAATAATCAATTAACACCTCTTTCTTTATAATAACGAGATATAATATGAGATAATTCTGCATTTTTATTTTTATTTAATTAATTAATACATTGCTAATGCATTCTTTTTTTTTTTTGCTAACTTTTGATTTAAGCAAATGCTTCTACAATCTGTAGCATAAAGAAACGCTACTATATGCTCTATGATAATTATTTTAATAAATTCAAGTCAATATATGAATATTATCAATTAATGAAAAAGTAAATGGTATTTTTTAAAAAATGGAATTTCATTTTAAAAAAAGTTTTTGATGGAAAAACTTTTATAAATTTTAATATTTAACTATTAAGTTTTAGTTAAAAATGTTAAAACTAGATTAACATTAAATATATTTGTAATTCATACTAATAATAATATTAATGATAGTATTAATAATTATAATTTCTTTAGTCTATTAAGCATATTTGATAATATGTCAGTTATTAAATACATATTATTATATGTATGTAATTTAATAATATAATATTAATCAAAACTCTTAACAAAAAAAAAAAAAAAAAAAAACAATAATAATAAAAATTGAATTTTATCAGACTAGCTGAATTGTTTACGGTAAACCTTTTTTGATAAGTTTTTTTTTTTTTTTAAATAATTCATCTCTAGTACTGGATATATTATGACTAAAAAAACTGACGGCCCAGTTTTTTCATGTTAGTTGTATTAGCTTGACAATAGCTTAGCTAACGTTTACGCCGACAGACACGTTTATGCTCTCGTTGCCAATGAACTTGCTGGCAATCAGTACTGCAATAAGCTGTATTCCAACAGCAGTGGTAAATAGCTTCAGCTTCGCAATTGTAACACTGTAACATCATGAATCATTGATTAAGTATTCGATTAAACATAGTGTTAAATAGACTCGCCAAGTCTGAGAACAATTGTAATTAATTGTACGTCATTGATAAATTGTTTCACACCATAACTATTATTCAAGAAGGCTACTACATCATACTACAAGAAAAAAAAAATAATTAAAAATTTTACCCATTGCTTTTTCTTAATTTCAGAGATAACTTGTTGATGTTTTTCCGTAAGCTGTCGTAATTCTTTGGCATGTTCCGCCTGGAGTCTCTCCAACTCCCGACATTTGTCCAGTTCAAATTCCCTGCGTAGTTTCTCCAAAGCTGGAGCAGTCGTAGTTTGTTCTGATGTCCTCCGTTCCCTCTTCATCTGAAAGCATATCACATACTACTCGAGTACTTTTATAGCGCAAATTAAACCCCATTAATACCAAGACCGACAACAGATTTTTTTTTCTCAACATATTTGCTGATAAATCTTAAAGATCCTTACCTTTGTTGGTGCTGTCTCGGGCTGAACTTCCTCAGTTTGAACAAGTACGCACTTGGACCTGGGTTCTTGGGAACTCGACGTGACCATGTCCTCCTGTGAGCCCTCTTTCTTGAGCCCCTCCGGACAGGTACTGCTGCTGATCCTCAGCGGTGGCTCCTCATCGATAGCGACTGGAAGGAATGGTACTTGTCGCTCCTCGCTGGTGCTCCTGCTGCCGTCATTGACCTCCGGCTTCTCGTCCGGTCCTCCGTTTCCATTTCCATCCCCGTTGGCACTCTCCGACTTTTCCTGATTAAGCTGTATCTCGGAATTTCCATCCGACATCAACCTCTCTACTCTCACTCTCAAGTCTTTTGTAAGTTTGACGGGAGACACGCCGTTCGGCGACGCTACCTGTGATCCTTGCGATGACTCCGATGAATCCTGGTGACGGCGCATCTTTGACGGCTTCGGACCCTCCACGTCGTCAGTCGTTCCCGCGGCATTGGTGCTATTGTTATTGTGAGCTACCGATGAACTCTTGGCAAGCTTCGTCAGCAAGCTCTGGTGGTGCTTCAATTCCTCAAAAGCCCGATTCCATGCGGTTGATCTTTTTATCTGTATAATAAATACTTATATTAGATATTTATCTCACTAAAATTATCAAGAGCTTGCAAATAAATAATTTATAGCTGTAGCGTATATGTAATAATTATATAAATAAAATTTTTAAAAACCCATTCATTGATAAATAATTGCTTGCTAATTTTTCAGCAGCATATCCATTAATTTTATTATACCTTAATATCTTTCCACTTTCCCTTATCCGAATGCTGTGTACAATAATTAACCATTAAAAATATTTAATAATATTTTTACTATACCACTCTCATTAATTATCTTTTATTTAATTAGAGACTATTTAAGATTTCCGAAAACCACACAGTAATTAATAATTGATAATATAAGATACTTATTTTATTACCTGTAAGCTTTGTAAACTAGAAGTAATAGAGCGTATAAAAATTTCTTCAATATTAGCCCTCATGTGATGCCCACCAAAAAACCTGACATCATAAATATTTCCCTTAATTTCCATTACTTTAGCTGGCCAGTACGGGTAGCCTTTTTGTTTGGCATAAACAAGCTGATGAGGGGGATTGCAGGGTATACAGAACCACATTTTTTCAGATTTTTCATTGGATATTCTGTAGCAATCTGCGCACCGACGGATTTCCTTCAAGTCGTAGCAACAATCTTGGTACATTATTTTACCCATTTCTCCGATCACTGAAGCTTCTGAATAACAGAGGAAATAAAAATGATAAACAAAAAATAAACAATATTTATAAAAATAAAATCAATTAAAAAAAAAAAAAATAATAGTCTAATAAAAATCAAATGATCGATTAATACCTCCATGGTATATAATAATATTATGTAATATATTATGTGCATCTGTCTGAAATTCAGCGAGACTTTTGTACTCATTTCTCTTGGTTTTGGCTTCCATGATAGCAAGATCCATGTGATTTTTAATCAAAATTCCCGGACGCCATGAATCCTCGCCTTCACTGATCCAAGTTGGTCCCCATGAACTACCAGCTGGTTTTTCAATAACCGAGCTGTCTGGTACAATGGTTCTGTTTGTTATCTCAGGCGGTAGTTTTGCTCTAAGATGACCACACGTAAATCCTAGGATATGATTGAGTGCTCTTACATCATGATAAGTATCAACACTAATTTGCTCACAAAATTGGCAAATTTTTTGGTCAGAATTATTTGGAGTGTGGCATCTGGCATGATAAACACGGAAGCATGTCTGACAAGTCTCAACATATCCAGATTTTTGGCACTTAAAGCAGTACCAATCGTGACCGTCATCCTCTCTTGGATCCAACGGCAGTCGGTAGCTATCTTGGTCAAGCCCTTTATATTGTGACCTTTTCAGGTAAACCAAACGATCCATAACAGCCTTGTTCAATTCCTCCTGAGCTGCCAGCTCAGGCATATTATAAACGCGAGCAAAATGTCGAATCATTCGATCGTTGCTCGGAAAACTTCTTTGGTGAATAGTTAGCTTTATTGCGTCCCATATTCTCTGGATTGGTACAGGATCTATTCGTCGTCGTACTGGCATTTTTTTTTTTAGTATTCAACTGAAATAAAAATTACAGATTATTTTATTTAATTAGAAAAATTATTTTTCATTAATAAAAATCATTATCAAACCCGTATTGTAGAACAAAATAATTGTACCGTTATAAATGATAAAATTTTCCACAGATATTAACCCTCATACAATACCGTACCCGCATTAAATTTTTTAATAGTTTAGGCAAAAATAAATTTTAGTATTAGTTAGTCATTTTACGAACAAGTTACTCGATGACACTCAATAAAAAATGTACTTTAATTTATTAACAACGATCGGAATTATTTTGATAACATCAAGTTTTATTTCTTCAATACTGCTACTACGAAAAAATTTAAAACAATGTGTCAAGTCATTTATTTTTGTTTTGATTTTATCAGACTTATTGAGCAATATTTTTATAGGAGTACTGTTACTGCTGAAGCAACAAAATATTACTCACGATAACGAACAAGAGACGGAAATCGGAATATTACGTGGTTACAATAATGATACCAGTGACAATCACACAAATTTAGATGATATTAACAATGAATGTGATTTTAAAAGTCTTTTAATGAACTACGCCATAGTTATAGTTCCATTTGTTAATAATTTTGTGTCTGTAGTTAGTAAATCATTGTGTTGTAATTATAATGTCGGATGTGTTAAAAATAAATTAAAAGAACTATTATCGTCAAAAAAAATGTCCAGCGATTCAACAAGTATTGAAGAACTTGGCTCGCAATTTCGGTTCCTTAAAAGGCGAAGTAGTAATATATTGACAATAATAAGTATTGTTGGTCAATGGATGATACCAATTATATCAGTGATGCTATTATATTTAACTGGATATGAAAATATCAACAGTTATATAAGATCATACGAATTAAAGTGTCTTGATATGATGAATTATTCATTTGAGAATTGTTATAGCAATATTAGCAAACCAGAACAGGAACAGTTTGATGGATTAGATACAATTGATTCATTGGATGATATCAGTGTGATGAATACTACTGATTTTATATTTCAAGATGATGATAATAATAACAACACGATAAATGCAATTGAATCTACTGCCACAAATTTGTCAGAGACCAATGAAATAATTTTCAGAATCCAAGAAATAGTACAGTCAGCTTTGAATTACTCTGAAGATACTCCTGAATGGTATTTTTCAAACCAAATATCTGAATTCAACAAACTGAAATTAAAAGAAACAAGAAAAATAAATAATATAGAAGAGAATTTGTTTGATAATGAAATAATGATAAAGTGTATGAAAAATAATAAATGTTTAATACCACCAAATGTTTTGAAAACTCACATGATTCTCTTAATATTTATTATTTACTTTGGATCAATATTATTGTCAACTGTTTACTGTATAAAAAGTAATTACACCTTTGTTAATATCAAACAACATTTACTTTCTGCGGAGTCAATGGATAAAGTAACAGGTGATAAACAAGAATCTGTTGAAGATGAAAAGGATGATAAAAATGAACAACGCAGAAGTTCTGATGCTGTTCAATGGACAAACAGTTGCATTGATGTACAGTCAGCTGAGAATATAAAAGAAGAAACTTATGATGTAGAAAAAATAATATTCATTTGTAAAACTTCTGTATTGTTAGCGGTATTACTATGGACACCAATTTTTATCCAACTTATCGCTAAAATATTTATGTGTATGGAGTCATACTGGTCGATGAATTTTTTTTATTTAGCAGCCATGAGTTATGGCGTGATTAGAAATTTTTTAAACGTGAACATGGTGAAAACAAAAAAAATCGTCCCACAAATTTGATGTTAGCCAACCGACCTTAAATTACTTGATTAAATTTAACCACAAACTAATCAATATAAAATTACAATCATCAAATTAAGTAATTAATTTAATTAATGTAGAAAAAAATTGTTATACCTTTTTTTTTGAATAAATAAAATTATAACTTGATGTCACGAGTGAATTTGGATATTAAATATTTTAATATGGCCATCGATGAGGTTCAAATGCCAATATCTATTAGCATACAAGGCCGTATGTAGACTAAAAGTATGTTCATTTTCTTATCTTTAATAAAATAAATAATACCTGTACTGCATATACCAAAGTAAAGTAATAGCCGCCCGAGTAATTGTCGACCGTACCTTGAACGTAACAATGACAACGAAATTTAATAATAAATATAAATAATAACAATGATAACAGTAATAATGGAGAAAATAAAAAAGTATGATAAAATTACTTGATGAGCGCAAGATATTGGAAAATAACCATCAGTCCATTTTTATTTATAACGGACGTTTAATTACGACTGGAAGATTATCAATTTGTGCTCCAGCCGAAATTTTATCGGGGATTTTATTCACAATCACAGAGTTGGAGCTTTTTTTTTTTTTTTTTAAGAACAAAATTATATGATATGACGAGATGGTATAGTTCCTATGTACTCTCTATCGCCGCTATTACCGACCTACACTTATTATTTACATGTACTCCGCACTTCGTATAAACCCATACACATCCGGGGTATATATTTACTCCATAAATATAAATTGTTAACTAAACATGTACACATATACCTAACCATGTAATATACTTATGTTCATTATAAATATACATATGTAGCGTGTTCACATATCCCCTACCCCCTCCGCCCATAAAAAAAATTACGTTTATTATAAACGTAACTTTAAATGTTGCGTACGCAGCTAATAATATTTTTACTTATTATTGTTATTATTATGTCAATAAGTGATCCATCAATAAATTAATATCAAAATTATTTAGAATTTTCTTGTGTTTTTTTTCCATAAATTAAGTTTAATTTAATTTTTTTTACTTTGCATTTATTTTTTTATTTTTTTTTTTTTATTACTTTTTGATTTAATTACCACTGTGGGAATTGATAAACATAACTGAAGTTAATTTATTTAATTGGTAAATAATATAACTGACACTGCTTATTGTAATTATTTAAGTAAATAAAAAAAAAAAGTTTGACAGCTGATTTGAAGTTTCGCGCGCAGTTTTAGAAATTGAGGTTAGAAAGATTGTGATGTTGGAAAAACAATTACAAGTTTTTTTTGGAGTTTATAAATAAAATGAATTGAACAATTATGGATAAATAAAGTTATTTTGTATAAACAAGTTATTAAATTATTTTATTTATAAAAATATTTATAAATTACCGGTACTAATATTATTAAATTATCAGCAGTGTTTGTAAAAAAAAAAAAAAAAAAAAAAAAAAAAGGTTACATTAAATAAAAGTGGATTTGATAATATATTTATATGTATTGATATTATTTAATCGGACTTTGATTTTAAATTAAAAAAATAATAATTAATTATTAGTCAACACAATGGCTCCAAGCGGACAGACTACTGAAGAAGTTGACTTTGATGGTAAGTTTTATAGCTTTGTTTTTTAAAAATAAAAAAATTAAGTAATTATTATCAATTTTTATTTAATAAATACTAATGAAGAATAACATCTCTTATGTACAAATTTCGTATAATTTTTTATTTACATTAAACACAGTGATAAATAATTATCTGAACAGGAAATTATAGAAAAGAGTCTATATTTTTTTTTAACAAAAATATAATCATCGAGATTGATCTACATCATTACTGAATATCCATATTATCACGGCATAGTATTATTAATACTTAGTCATTAGACAGGTTGAGAAAAATTGCAAATGGTTACTTTTCATGAGCCCATGAGGGAAATTCATGTAAGTCAAATATGTAGACACCCCAAGTGGTCCATGATATACATATAACAATCAGAGTTATTACTGTCGGGCCTATTCCTGCAATAATGAAATCTTTAGTCCTGATGTAACTAGCTGCACTGACGATTGCATTCGGCGGAGTGCCGACTGGCAAGTGAAATGAAAACGAACAACAGAGAGCGACTGGCAGCATCAAGTACAGTGGATGAACTTTCATTGAAACACACTAAAAAAAATATAAAAATTAATTAATACTTGACATAATTATCAATTGTTGAAGCTAGTTGAAATTAATTTATTTACCATTTCAGCTAAAACTGGCACGATTATATTAGCAACAGCAACGTTAGCTGTTAATTCAGTGACAATTTCAGCGAATAAACAGACAATAAATAGAGTAATGATAGAATTAATATTTCTCAAATGACCGAGTGCTTCTCCAAGCATTTTAGAGAGTCCAGTGTCTTTACTGCCAATAGCAATGGCAAATCCACCGCCGAGGACAAAAATTAAACTCCAGTGCATTTTTTGGTGAATTGTCTTCCAGTCAATCAACGCAGGTGACGGTCTGGTCGGTCGTTTACTCGGATCTTTGTCAAATGCACGAAGAAAGTCTAATTTTGATGGTATAATAAATAGCAAAATAATTACTCCAACAACAGCCGTTGAATCTTTCACTGGTCTGTAGAAAAATAAATAATTATTGACATGAATAAAAGGATAAATAATGATAATAATTGTATTTAAATGAACTAACAGGTCTGTAATGTAAGTAGGCCAACCACGTACGAATCCAGGCTTCCTGAAGAACCAAAGAAGCACAACGGCAAGAAAAAGAAAAGCGACAATCGACTCGTACCACGTAACAGGTCCGAGATCTCTGTATCTTTTATCAATAACTGACTTAGCAACTTTTTCGCCTTCCTCGCCGATATTTATGGCACGCGCATCTTGACTTTTTGGCCTAAAAAGTCCCATGTACATAATTTGGAGCCAAAGCCACGTTAGGAATCCCATAATAAGCATCGGTGGTACGGCATAAATCATCCAAGAAGCGAAATTTATTCCAGGACCTTCGTCAAAACGCCTTAAGAATAAAAAAATAAATTTCTATTATCATCCAAGTTTTAATTGCTGACTATTAAATTTATCTAAATAATATTTACTCTTCGTATAATCCTTTCAGGGTTAAATTGACTCCACTTCCGACTATGGTGCCAATCCCACCGATACTCGATGCATACGACGCTGATAAATAATAAACCATTGTACTGCGTGTTGGTCTTTTTGATCTAAAAATATTTATATAATTAAATAATTACTGATACTTTTTTGAACGCAAACTAAAAATAATAAGAGGAAGCAAAATTTTAATAATAGAATTGAATTATTTTGTTATAATTGGTTTTGTTTTAATGAATGGTAACGAACCTTTCATCATGATTTGTTGTTTGGTTAATCGGAATATCATCAAACACAAACATGTCACCGAGACCTTGCTGCACAAATAATATAATATTATGAGCGTACATTATTAACAAGCAATTAATTATGGAACTTAAGTATTTACAACTGTGATATAACTTAATATTAAAGAATTAATTTAATTACCGCTTCTAATTCAACAAGAACTGTTTCAATAATAGGAATCATCATTGCTGTAGCAGCGGTATTTGAAATCCACATTGAAATAAACATTGTGACATAGAAAAGACCAAGACTCAACCTGAAAATAATGCAAAAGTATTATGCTAGTTGGGAATAATGTGCTAAAAAAAATGAAAATAGGAAAATCCTACTTTCTATGACTGCAGCCAATTAATTTGATGATGAGCAAAGCGACTCGCATATGTAATCCTGAATTTTCAATGACAACTGCTATGATCAGACTGCCCAAAAACATGAGCGTGGTGTCATTAATATAAGCATCGCATGTAGCACCCGTGTTTAGAATTCCTAATAGCGGATAGAGTACTACTGGTATCATTCCTGTTATTGGCAATGGCAAACTTTCAGTGACCCAGTACATGGCCATTATTGCAATTACATATAAACATTTATACATTCGCTCATTATTTATTATTATCAAGGGTAATAGAATCAATGGCCAGATGATTAAGACCAATGTCTTCCAGTACATACAAACAAATCTTCGAAGCAGCTTGCTGCAGCCGTCTTTCTTCCTGAAATAAAAATAAAATTTATTCAAATCAACAAAATTATACTGTAATTTAAATAAGTGGCCCAATCTAACTTAATTTGACAATTCAAATGATCATAGCTTTATAAAGTTAATATTTATTTACTGATTAATTAAGTTTATTTACTTACTCTTTAGCACCATCTTCGACTTTTACAACAATTTCGTCTGCTTGAGTAACCATTTTAATCTTAATCTCTTGTTAATTCTTTCTAGTTTTTGAATCTTCAGCCTTATATATTACTGAAATAATTAAAATTTTTTATTATTATTGTTCTTTGAAAAGTAATTTTTATAATTATTTTTTTTACAACTCAAGTGTTATTACTCTGGCCGAATCACTCATAAAAAAAATAATAAATATTTCCTAATCATATCTAAATGTATACAGCTTAATGTTATATAACATTGTTACAATATTCAAAATAACATTAAACAATTTTTAGTTATTTTTTTATAACACATGTATTTAAGTAACTAGAATTTAATTTAAACCTCGTACTACATTGACAAGACTATGTGCAGCTGCCGTTTTAGCCTGCCATAGCTTCAATTGACACGCTAACCCTCTACATTAACGAGCACTTTTCACCATTGTTCACTTTTTTTATAATTTTACATAGCTTAGCTCACTTTTCAAGTACTGCAGTGCTTCGACAGTTATTTTATGTTTATTATATCTTCATCGCTGTCCTGAAGATAAATTATATTTTTAATTTCATCATTTTTGATACTAATCTCTACTAAGTTACTAAAAAAAAAGATTTTAAACATTCCATTAAAAATTTTACGGGTAATAATAAAGTAATTACTCACCTTCATGTTCAAAAATTTGTAACTTTTTTTTTTTTTTTTCAATCAAAATATTTTATCCAAGTCACAATGGCGTTTAAAAAGAAGATATAAATAGCGAACACGTGGTTTTCCAGGAAAATATTTTTCGTATCACTAATTCGTTAAATTTTAATATAATTTACAAAAAAAAAAAAAAAAAAAAAAAATTAATTTTTATTTATCAAAAAATTTTTTGTTGAATTTCAAACTTGAGTTTTAAAAAAATAATTTTTTTTTAAATAATTTTTAACCGAACATTTTTTAAAAATGAAATTTTAATTGAATAAATAAAAATATAAAAAAAAAAAAAAATAATAAATTCCAGAGTGACAATCCGAGCGGTAGAAGAATCAACAAGAACTGTAGACCCTCGCGTTTGGGTTCTGGTTATGGACTACAATGGGTTGTAGTGAGTTGTTGTAACTTATCCCCCTTCCCTTATCACCCTATTCATTGTCATGGGTTTTTCGTCGTACTTCTTTAAGCAAGTTCAGAAGCGCTGCTGTGACGTTGTACAGCTACGGTTAAAAATACTTTACAAAAACTATCCACTTAATATATTTATATTTAAAAAAAACAAATATTTAATTTTTCTTCAGTAATTTAATCACAAATATAACCAACAAATAAATTTACAATTCTTTGTAAATTGACGTTATCTTTATGTCCATTATGATATAAAAATGCCTGGAGGTAAATAGTTAAAAATTCAAAAGTTTAATTATCTTTAATTTAATCTATACTGCTTATTCTTTAAGAAAATAAAACGTAAAAATTTATTTAGTGGCAGTTACTGTAATATATATTAGAGTTATAGCATGTTTAGTTATGAAGAAATAAACTCGGATAATTTATAACGCTAAGCGATTATCAAGTTTACTTTTTTAAATTATACTTAGATAAAAACTTAAAATATTTCAATCAAATGGATCAAATGGATCAAATGGATAAATGTAAAGGTATAAAAATAATTTTAACTGTTATAAATAAATTTTTGTTTTTTAAAAGCTTCATCTAAGAATAGAAAATTTAAACATAAATAATTATTTATAGTTTTATTTATTTTCAAAGTCACCAAATTTATTCACTTTACTTTAATTTGTTTCAGAAAAATATCGATTGTATGCAAGTGTATCATTTGCATTTTTATTACTTGGAATTGGAGTGCCTCTATGGTGGCATACGACAGCAGTACCACGGGTGACACTGCCGTACTCAGGAATCGGGGAATTATTAAACTTAAATATTAAAATACGCGGGAATGTTATAATTGCATCAGCTTCCGAGCAGCATGCTCAAGTTATAACAAACCAAATTAAAACGGCGTTTGAAAATTCAAGTAAGGACAAATGAATAATTTAATTAACTTGAAAATTAAAAAAAAAAAAAAATTATTTCCCACGTCCAATATTAGATAACATATCTTGATAAGTATCACAACAGCGAAGCTAGAAGAAAAATTAAAATAACCTTATTGAGCACTCCAGCTGAGATATTTATCAATAGTACCTTTGTTTATTTATTATTTATAGTCTGTTACGTAACAATTATCAAAGAGACAAGTTTGATACATATTTAATAATGCTATAAATTAATTATTTTATAATTATCATTCCAGCGCTGTACAGCCTCAGTGTATCATATGAAGTTATATCTAAGAATCTTGTAAATTCAGTTTTTACGCAATATGACCATGAGAAAATCGCTCATACGTTTGACATTGGAATTGGAGATTTGTTATTTCTCGAAGCGCCGAATCTAAATGAGATTATTGTTGGTCATCATCGGGCTATTTTCTTCCCAACAAATACTGGTAAATAAATTTATTTTTATTTCAATAATCTATTTGAGTGATTCTCTGTAACGACGTTTTAAATCTGTACAAAATTTTCCGACCAAATTATTTTTGATTTTATTAGAAAAAAAAAATTAATAGAGGCTACAAAACTATCGGCTAAATGATAATAAATACACAGCCGATTAAATTTTTGTTTTTTCGATATTCGTGTATCTTTTGCGTATGGACGAATAATTTAAAATTTAAATTTTAAGTTTCAATTTTGGGAAAAAAACCAAAATTTACTTCATTTTGGTTTTCAATGCTTCAAATATAAATATTTTTTTATTTTCATAATAAATTTTTTTTAATTACAAAATAACAATTTTTCTAATAAAAACATGCCTGGGACAGCAAAAAACATCCTTACAGAGAATCACTCATTTATATTTTTATTTGGATTTAAATTAAAAATTAAAAAAATTTTTCAGATGCGTCTAAACTGGTACAAATATTGTCTCACATGATTCTCAGGGATGAATCACTGATTTTGACAAGAAATGCTATGACAGATCCAACAAAATACAGCTTGGATGAAGAAAATCGTCGCAGATTTCCTCCGAGTTCCACGTACGATGTTTTACTTACAGTCGTAAATCCAGATCCTCAAAAATTAACAGTTAAATGGGATCTGTCTAATATAACTCGGGGTACTTTTAATATTTTTATCTTTATCATTGTTAGATTTTTTTCCTTTTTAAAATGGTTAAAAAATTTTTTTTCAGACTATCTTAAACCATTTTTGGATCAATTGTCAGTCATAGCAAATTTTTCTGTCAAATCGCAATGGCTGTACTTGATGCCTCTGGATATCACACCAAAGCAAATACCTGACAGCAGTGAATTGGGAAGACACTTTGCTTTGTCAGAGAGTATTTTACCGCAATTAATAACACCCCTAGAAAAAAAATTGGGTAAATAAATAAATAAATATAAATAAATTGATCGAATTAATTTATAAAAAATTTATTTTTTTACAGCTTCGCAAGTAAGTTTGCATCCGTGTATAAATCTTGTAATGTACTCAGTTCCTTGCGATCAGTCACCTCTTTATATTTATACTAAGAGCGGGCACAAATCAAAATCTGTAAACAATGTCAAAGCATTTTTATCTCCTCGATGGGGTGGTGTAGTAATTTCAAATTCTCCGACTGACGTTTGTAAACAGGCAATTAAAAGTAATTACGATAAACCTGCTGAAGTTATTCCAAATGCGGTAACGATTATGGGAGTTTTCTTATCACAGCTGAGACTTTTATTGGGAATTCCAGAGCCAGTAAGTTTTGATTTAATTAGAATTTAAATATTTTTATGAATAGTTATTTTATTTTTAGGATGATGAAATTCCTGGGATCATGGTGACTTCCACGCCCGGAGAATCGATTCTCCGTGAATGGGAATTTGACGCGCTTTTACGCGTTCGCGCGATCGAACAACTGACATCAGCGAAATTAACTTTACAGTCACTGGCACAACTTTTGGAGGAAATAAGTAATATTGTTATTACTGAAACTGTCGGAAATAGAATAAAGAATGCTCTTGACCTTATTCATCTGTCGGCGGAAAAATTACTCAATGGAAATTTGATGGAGGGCTTTTCTTTGAGTAAAGAATCTTTTGTAACCGCAGAGAAAGCTTTCACAGATCCGTCGTTATTGGCACTTTTATACTTTCCTGATGATCAAAAGTAAGTAACGCTCACTTTAAACATTCCTGATCGTAAATTATGATAAAAATCGTACGATAATTAACTGATTTTATTTTTACATAGGTATGCAGTGTACATTCCGTTATTTTTACCCATAATGATTCCAGTATTATTATCTTTGAAAAATATAAGCCGGTACTTTTTAAATAAAAAAAGTCATTAAAATATTAGGCGATTTATTTTTCATTTGATAAATTTATTCATGGTAAGTTTTTAACATTTTTGTAATTGAAAAAAATATAAATAAATAATAATATACACGTATAATTAAAATTTGATAAGTTATTCAGTTAATTAAAATAACCGAATTATAAAATATCAGAGATATCAATTTTTTTTTATTGATCCAGTCATTATTTATTGAGTTTTGAAAAATTATTATAGATTGTTTACCATCAAATAGTAAAATCAAATAATTAAATTTTTATATAATATTTTTCTTGCTGTCAGATCAGATAAAGCTTTACGTGTTATTTATATTATAATTAAGCGAATTGAGGTTTCGTTCGATAGATTATAATTATTTGATCATTAACGTAACGAGTAATTGTCTTTTTGTCAGTGAATATTAAGTGTTCAATAATTGCACAACGGTGATTATCTGATCTCATTATATATATATATATATATATTTTTTTTTTTTTTTATTAAAAATATTTTCCAAAAACAAAAGAAGTAAAAATAGTCACCTTAAAAATAATAAAATAAAAAAATTTAGTAAGGCAACAAAACGTTTTTTTAAAAATTATTTTTACAAAATAAATGATCTAATGATAAACAATCGTACAGATGAATGTAAATCGCAAATGAATAAAAGTTACAATGATGATCGAAATGACATAATAATAATAATAATATTAATAATAGTAATAACAATAATCGTAATAGTAATTAGAATAAAATAATGATCCTTAATAAAAATATTATATTGATATTAAAGCTCAAAATTTATCATTTATCAATCATTTGCACGAATGTGTAGTAAGTACACAGTCATTATCGGACTTTCATGAATATTATAACTATAACATAAAAGTAATAATAATAATAATATATTAACAAATTATTAATTAAGTAAAAATATAAAAATTAATAACGACAGATGATAAAATGGTGATTCCTCAGTAGAAAGGTTGATAAAAAAAACCAACCCAGAGATTAAGGAACATAAGAGTAGCGTGAGTGAATAATGAATCGAATAAAAATAAATTAGTCAATTGTATCGATGTACCTAAATTGTTATAGCAATGTAAAAACATAATTTAAAAAAAAATCATAAGAAATAAAATATAAATTCAACTTTGAACTAGCTTTATCGCGTGCTGTAACGCGTCAGCGATCTTCTGAAATACAGGTACATTTTCGCGCTTCGCATAGTCCGAGAGATACATTCTACCACGATTGTAGTCTTTTGTAGCTTGCTCGGTTAACTGTAAAATTAATAATTATAAAATTTTACTTTGAGGAATAATTAAAATATTTATAATAATTAAAAATAAATGTAAATATAAAATTACCTGTTCACCAGAAACAACACAGCCATCGGGCATTAATTGTATACAAAGGACAAGCTTTGCGCGTAGTCCAATTAAATGAGCCGCCAATGCGGCTATAGCAACACCCCGCGAATGCTGAGGTAGTACCAATAAAATAACTCGTGAGCTTTTCATTCGTTGTAACTCTAATGGCATTGTCATAACCGTGTAGTCATTTGCACTTGGTCGGTTTAATGACAGGCCTACTGATCTGAAGATTTAAAACAATTTAAATCAATTAATTTGCGTATATAAAAGGCATTGATCTGCCATTAACCTTTTTAAATTATTGTATTATACTTACTCAATCAGTGGTATAGCTGATGATTCTAACCAAATGTGATCTTTCCCAACGACTCCAATATATAAATCACATTTCTCGGAATCAGGCACATGGCTTTGCGTCCAGTCTAAGACAGAAATAAATTTATTTAGTTATTAAAGTTAATTGATTAATAGACATCGAATAATTGTTTAATAATTACCTTCACATGTGGCTATATTATTTTTAAAACGCTGCATCCATTCATTTGCTAACGCCCAAAATTGCTCTAAATTTATTTGTTGTCCAGCTAAATCTTCTATACTTGAACAATTTTTCATTACACTCTCATAGGTATCTACAATACATTTATTTCTGTATAAGATTAATATAATAATTTAATGTTTATTTTTTTCTTTAAAATTACCAACCTGATTGACTAATGGCATTAAATAATTCAGACATAGACATATTGCACTTAATACTTGATTGCAGCGCTCTCCAGGCCTAAAAATGTAGATGTAAAATTTAAATAATAATTCGTAAAATTAATTTTATAAAAAAAAAAAAAAAAAAAAATACTCACATCTTCTAAACGAACAGTTCCTGTGTCGTTGACGTCGATAGAACCAAACACCTCTTTCAATTTTCTGCACAAAAATAGCCAGAATAAATTTTTTTTATAACTTTTTTTTAAAGATGCTGTTTAATTTTATGTACAATGATCGTTGATAAAAGTTAAGAGTGTTGAAGAATAATATTTACATTGTATCGATGCCATTTTTTCGCGTAGGTTTTATTCCGTCTTCGTGGTTCAAATCTTGAACATTAATTGCTTCTCGAAGAATCTGGAAAAAAAATTTTATTTTTTAAAAATTATTTAAAATAATTTTGAATAATAATTTTATTATTGTAGCAATTATTACTTTGGAAGTTCCATTTAGTGCACCGGAGATACTTTCAAATATGGGAATTCCTTGTCTCTCGGTTAAATATTCAAGTACTAATAGCCCATTCATTAAATCACAATATTCCCTAAAAATATTGTACATAATGTAAATATTTATTGTTTGATATATTAGATAAAAATTAAAAAAAAAAAAATAAATCTTACAATGCGGAAATAGTTTCTCCTAAAATAGTTTGATTTTGCTGATAATGATAAACAACAAGTACTAATGAATGACTTCTTGTAGCCGCTAGTTGAGCCGCCTCAATTATACCCGCCGTATTACGAGTTTGATTATCTATTACGAAAAGTAAAACTTGTGCCGTTTCTTTAGCCTCGTATTCTTCAGCAATTAATTCCGGTCCCCATTGAGAGACTTGCTGTAAATAAATGTGAAAAAAAAAAAAAGAAATTTAATAAATTCATCCGAAAAAATTTTGAATATATTAATAATAAAATAACAATTCTAACCGGATTATAATAAGTAATTCCAAGTCTTTGAAGCGTAGGGATTGCTATCTCTGAACGCCAAGTTGTGGGATTACAAGATCCACCCAAAAATACTTGATATGCCATCCTTTCTAATAAAGATGGAGAAAAAAAAAAACAGATAAGTGAATAAGATTAAAGCAAATAAATGTAACCTGAATGGGCTAAATTGAATTATTGTGGCTCACTTACTTGATCCAATTTTACCATTATTTTCCTTTCCATTACAGTGTAACGAGTGAGAGGTACTCATAGGAACAGTTGCTCTGCAAAAAAAAAAAAAAAAAAAAAAAAATTATAGGTTATTATAGAATTGAATTTAGTCGCTGACTGACTCAGGGTATTTTGAAAGCTTATTATTATTATTAAAAACAAAGTACAGCCGCAGATGGATTTGATACTTAAAAAAATTAGATGCTTAAAACACACCAACGCACGTGAATATTAAGTAAGTGTAGTAATAACAATAATAATAAATGTATTGTAATAAACATAAATTAATGTGAAACTAAAAACAGTTATTCAAAAGAATAAAAAACTGTTTTAAATAGACATACTTTTTTAATATCAAATCCTTTTGCAGTAAGACACATAATGTCTTATTTCGTAATCTTGAATAGTCTCCAACATTGGAGTTGGCTACAAAATAATTACAATTTTTATTTTGTTACAAATAGAAATTTTATATTAAACTAATAATTATTAGATATTAAAATAATACCGTTGTTCGCACAATTGTGCAAGTATCCTTGTAAATGTACTCAAATTTCCAATCATTATACAGGTATCAGGATTATCCTCAGTGCAGTCTTCTGCTTGCTGCAGCATTTCACGCACTTGATGCTCGGCTACTGACAAATTCATGTCTACTAGATTTACCTGAGTACAAAAAACCAACAACAATAAAGACCCCAGCACTCATTTCAACATATTACAAATGATTATAAATAATAATGATTTATACACTTCGATCGTTACTTTACTTCGTTCGAATGCGTCATACCGGACAATTTTTTATTAAATTCACTACTGTACAGAGATGACCCATCGTTTTTTTTTATATAATCTATAATCACGCTATTAAGACTCAATAACACGGAGAATCCACCATTCATAGCGTTGATCGAAGTGAATAATGCTTCCCAAAATAAATGTCTTTTAGTGTAATTTAGATTTTTATCTGTTCAAGACGACATTAAATATAAAAAATAAACGCATTGGCTTGTAATATTACACACGTATAGCGAATAAAAAGTTATTTCAACTAAATAATGTTTAAAGTATTAGTTTATTGTTTATTTCAAAGCAATAATAAATTTTTTGTATGATAAAAAAAAACATACTTACGTAAATTAAAAAACAAATGAGATTGTAAATAAACTTTGATAATAACATTTACAATTCCCATTGTTGATACACTTTGAAAAAAAAATTAAACTATAATTCGTAGGCCTAGTTCATACTCCTTATTCTGTAACAGTAAAAAAAAAAAAAGCAAAGTTAAAAAATCAATAATAAATTTAAATAGAACAAGACTAAAATTGCGTGTACTTAATTACATCAGTATAATATTAACAAAAATATAATTTTTGCGTCGGCGGAATAAATAGCAAAAAATACACTTGCTTGGACGTTATTACTCCAGATATTATTATAAAATAAAGCAAAATAAAAGTGAATGATATTTATGTACAGCTTATTGACTAACCTTGCTGAAACCTCGAGAGTATAGACCCTACACTGTTTGTGTATTACACTCTAAACAAGTCCGTATGTATATATATGTATACGTGGTATAACT
This sequence comes from Cotesia typhae, assembly GCF_013202065.1. Lineage (NCBI taxonomy): Eukaryota > Metazoa > Arthropoda > Insecta > Hymenoptera > Braconidae > Cotesia > Cotesia typhae. The sequence continues at coordinate 18,771,910 of NW_027423774.1, read as the reverse complement.
TTTTAATTCAATCCCATCGATTGCTTTCATTTTCTCAATTCCTCGATCTTTCTCTCCATCTCTCTTTTTTAAGCTAAATCCAACAATTATTTATCTCTTTCTCGATGCGTACTTATTTTCTCTTGTCTATTTACTCAATATCTCAATGAGCCATACCACAATACAATACTATTGTATTTAATTACTTCCTTCTTATACTTGTTCGATTAAAAATTAACATGAATGGTAAATAACTATTCAAACTCTCCGCAAAATCACATCGACGACAGCAACCTTGCGTACTCGCGCTATTGCTCATACTTATTTATACACACCGTTATATTTAAAATGAAAGAATCAACACACACGGCATCGTGCGCTCAACTCTGAAAAGCAAAAACGGAATTATACTCTGAGCAACATACACACACTCACATGTATATTATATTAATATATATGTATATATATATAAAAAAATCAAAAATTAAAATCTTTTCTTCCCAAAATTGTCACACGCTCCAACTCAGTAAACAATTGAATGATATATTTATTTTTAAAATAAGTATATCACTCAGTTAAACAAATATTTTTATTCATAACTAAAAAATAATAATAATCTGTTTGACAGTAACATTATCACTTGGTATTGTTTCCTGTTTATCTACTTATTTAACTGGATAATTAAAAAAATAATTAACAAAGTTGTTAAACTTACCTTAAAACTTAATTTTAATTCCAATGAAAAATTAAATGCGTCCAAGAATTATAATAATCAATCAAACTTGGTGATATTTCCACGTGACATCAAACATCAAATAACAATAAAATATTCCATCAGACGAGTGTTTTATTTGTGGAATTTATTTATAAAAAGTTGGTTTTTAATTCAACTGAAAATCAATAGTGATTGCTGATCGATAAAAGAAGAAATAAAATAAACATAAATAAATATATATGTATAACAGTGAATGTTAATTAATATCTTACCACGTAAATGTAATTGGTAATTGTTATATTACAATTAATGTATAACAATTGTTTATTTTGTTGAAGATAATATAATATGTATATAGATATAGATATAGATACTGTGATGGTGATTATATATACATATTATGATAAACAACGCGAGTAGTGTAGACACCGAGACAAGATTGTGGCGAGTAAGTGTTTTTACGGTAGCAGCAAAAAAATTTGCGTGTGCGTTGTCTCCACTCACGGTTCGCACACGTACTACTGTATACTGTATATAAAATGTTAAAATGTATAAAAAGAATGACGTAAACCTCTAACAATGAAGCGTGATGTCACACTGTCAACTTGACACACTGCTATATATATCTATATATATATGTATTTATGTATACATCTGAATATATATATTTTTAAAGCACACATATAGTATACGGTTAGCCAGAGTAGTACTTATTTACGAATACAGGCGGACAAACACGAACCGCGAACCGCCAACCGACGGGTTTCATTTTCGCCCCTACTACTTTTATATTATTGTTGTTGTTTTATGTTATACATCGCAATTCATTTATCTCTTTTCACTGACACTCGCTCTTGCTCTTTATCATCGATTCAATGTTTTATCTCTGTCTTTTTTGTTGTTGTTTAGATCTATCCAGTGTGCGATAGCAGAAGATAGAAATAGAAAGGAACGAGAAAGTGCTCTACGCCAAACGTTATTTCGTTTCTTCTCTTGATCAAATATGGTAACGGAGTTTTGTAGGAAATTCAATATATATCTCCGACATATTTTATATTTATAAATATATAAATTCCTTTTTTTATGTATTCATCTTTATCTTGTTTGTTTATTAACTAATAAGTTTATCATTTAATTATGGAGCTCACAAGTTATATTTTTCATTGATTAATTATTTGTTTTGTTTCAGAGACTCTGGAAAAAAAAATTAAAAATATTAATCAATTTCTTCAGTAATAATTTTGACTGATTTTCCTCCAAAATGGATATTTATTTATAACACTGAAGTTGACAGATATTAAAATTATTTTTGGAATTTTATAGCGATTAAATTATTAAAAAAAAATTTAGTTAAAAAATTTCACATGTGAAAATTAATAAAAATTACAAGTGAAAATTTTTAGAAGCATTTTATTATTGTAATTAATTTTTAAAATTCACAGCTTACTGCTAACTTCAATATTATATTTATTTATATAAATTTTTATGAAAAATTACACATTCATCCAAGTCAGCTGATGAGTAAATAAAAATGATTTTTTAATTATTCCAGTTTAGATTTTTTAAACACTATTTTTTAGTTAGTGTAAAAAATTTTTAAAATATAATGCTGCACTTGAAAACTGAAGATAACATAAAACATTAAATTGTACAAAGATGATAAGTTAATTAATTTTTTAGTGATATGTAAGTAGAGTTTGATTACTTAATTGTATGTATACATATTATATATTTTACGCCGTAGAAATTCAATAAGTGTAACACTTATTTTTATGTTACCATTAATATGTTCAGATAAATTGTAGAAGCTCCGCAACGCTGGCTTCATTATTCGAAATTTATCAACAAACGCAGTGGAGATTTTGATGCGTTCATATTTATATATAATTCATGAATATGTGTTATCACCAAAAAAAAAAAGTTTTGTTTTACGTCGCAAAGTATTTTTAAAATTTCCGGTTATATTTGAATCCAGAACTGCCCACTAGCGCCATTTGTTTGAATTAATTTTTAATGATAAAAACGAAATTCCTGAATTGATTATTTTTACAGTAAGAATATTATTTATGTATTTTTTTTTGTAAATAATTAAAAAAATTAAATTTTTTAGTATTTAATTTTAATTTTAAAAACTAAAAATTTCTGACAGCTGACTTAAAAATTTTTTCCAGAAAGTTCATGAACAAAAACGATCAGAGCGACTCTACAGAGTTTGTGAGGTTGTGACTCAAAACAATCGAAATAAACTTTTTTATTGTAAACTGAACCCTACATACACCAGCGCATTGTGATTGTGATTGTAAATTTATATTTTATAAATGCTAATTGTATTTATCAACTATTTTTTTTTATTGAACTGTCAAAAGGTAAACAAGCTCAATTGAAACCTAGGTTTTTTATTATATTATCCAGCTGATGATGTTCTAAGAATAATTAAACATACAATAAAATGTTGGGAATAATTGTGTCCGGTCGTCTGGTAATAGTTAAATCACTATAAATATTTATGTAATTTAATTAGTCAATGTAAATAATTAATTAGTAAAACAATTAATTTTTTTTAGGTACAAACAGACTTTCAGCAAATAAGTGAAAATCAATTTTTGATAAATGTACCAGATGCTGACAATGTCAATCATATTGTTATATTTCTCACGGGTACAGTACCTCTTCCTGAGGGAATGGGTGGTGCAGGTAATCATCAAATAATTTTTTTAACTCTATAATTAATAAATATTAATTGTATTAATAAATTTTCAGTGTACTTTAGCTGGCCAGACTCGAACGCTCCTCCAAACTGGCAGTTTCTAGGTTACATATCTAACAACAAACCATCAGCAATCTTCCGGATATCGGACCTAAAGAAGAACCACGAGTTCGAGAACGCGAATCTCGGGATCTTCGGTGCTAAAATATCTCATTCTGCGCAAATAGGAATATCTGTGGAGCCACTTTCAGCCATTGAACCTTTATCGGCGTTAGTCGCGAGCACAACTACTGAGTCACACGTTAAATTCGCCCAGAAGATGATCATAAACTTCATGAATTACGTATCAAGCTTCTCAGTAACTCAGTCACAGATGACTCCAAACCCTACTGAGAATTTCGTACCTCTATCTTCAGTCCAAGGCTGGTATGAGACTTTCGAACGACGGCTGCAACAAAATCCAAACTTTTGGAAACAATTGTGATGGTTAAAGGGTTAGACACTAAGATTAATTCTCAGCATTCGTCTCATTAAATGTCTTTTATATTCTTATACTTTTTATTAAAATCAATCTTTATTGATAAATAACGCTACCTAATAATATTTATCATTTCTTTTTTAACATACAGTTAAATCAGTTCAGTAATAATAAAAAGAAAAAAAAATTATTCTACATTTATAATTCAAATTTAATTCTAGTTAAATAAGTTAGTCGTAAGTTTTATTTGTTTATTTTTTTTTTTTATGTTTATAAAAAAATCATAAACATTTTACAGTTAAATATTTGAACAGTTTTATTGACAAGCGATTTAAAATTTTATCGTCGAACGTCTACTGCTGCTTCAGTAATAAGGTAAAAGTCCATATTATGGAACACTGTCCTGGTTCATGAAACATTCGATAAAAATCTCAATAACAAATAATTTTTAACTTATTTGGTACTTATAAAATAATATTTATGATTGTTAATAACTAATATATTGATTAAATTAATTCATTTTCATGAATACTTTAAAATGTAGAGAAAAAAAAATATATTGAATGCCCGCGTCAAGTTGCATGAAAAAAACCTTTTTTGGAGTAAAATAGTCACGTGTGTAAAAATGCAATTACTTCAAGTTTTTGAGAAATATATCAATGATTAAAAAATACTTGAAACATCTCAACTAAAAGTTGAGCTTATTATCTTCCTATTGATAATGAATTTTAGGTATTTACTTTTTACTTAGTATTTACTTTTATTTCAAGTGTTTCATAATAGGTACAAAAATTCTTTAATAGTCCGGATTTATGGAACAGTATATTCCGTGTTCCATGTCCCACGTACGTTCATTTTTCAATGTGGTCCGTAATTATGAAACAGTGACTCGTGAGAGCATTATTTATTTAATTTAGTGTTAATAATTGTTAATTATTTATAAAAAAAAGCAGTTTATGTCAGATAAATGTTACTTCAGTGTATATTTCTATAAATTTGTATTAGGTAAGTACTTAAATTTGAAAATTCTATCAAAATTAAAAACTAACCTCTAAAATTTGTAAGTTGGATAATAAATATTGTTTAAGTTAATCAAATCAATAATTTTTTATTTCAGATAAGAATTTAAATTGCGTAAATATGGGAAAGACTACAAAAATGCCAAAAAAATAAATCAAGCAAAAAAATAAAATTAAATCTGTGAATCTAAGTGTTAACAACAGTTCCAAGGCTCCAAAAATGGCTGTTGTCTTAGTTAATACGTGTAAGAAGGTTTCAAAAAAAAATAAATCTACGCGTATAAATTATTCTCCTGATGATTTAGCTAATGCTTTGAAAGCTGTCGACACAGGTGTTTCACTGAGAAAAGCTGCTGCAGTGTACGGAGTTCCCCCAACTACACTCTCTAGAAAAAAAGAGAACCCTGAAATATCCAAACAAAAAACTGGACCAGCAACTGTTTTTTTTAATACCGAAGAACAAAAAATAGTTGACTGGATTCTTTTTAGAGCTCAGCGTGGTTTACCAGTAACTAAAACAGAGCTCTTAGATTCTATTCAACAATATGTGAAAATGTCAAAAAAAGAAACTCCATTTATTGATAGTCGGCCGAGCCGACATTGGTATGAGGGCTTTCGAAAACGACACCCTCAAATATCAATCAGGAAACCACAACATCTGACTCATAGTAGAGCAGCAGTGACCGGTGATGACCTGAAAGATTGGTTTGATGAACAAGCTAAGTATTTAACTGAAAAAAAATTATTGGAGATTCTTTCTACGAGAATTTTCAACTGTGACGAGACTTATGTAAGTTTATGCCCTCCATCTGAAAAAGTATTGTTAGCTAAAGGATCCCGTTCTGCATATAAGGTGGTTGATTCTGATAAAGAAGGATTTACCGTATTGTTTATGTATAGTGCTAATGGTGATCGTGCACCTCCCATGATCATGTTTCCTTATAAAGAAGAAGTACCAGAGAAAATTGTCAAAAATTGTCCTGAAGGTTGGGGTGTTGGGCTCTCAGGTAATGGGTGGATGACCTCTGAGTCATTCTATGAGTATATAACAAATATATTTTATCCATGGCTAGTGAAACAAGGAACTCAGTTTCCAATCGTGTTATATTTGGATAATCATTCATCACATATGACTATGCCTCTGGTTACATTTTGTCGTGAAAATGGTATTGAGTTGATTGGACTTGTTCCCAACTCAACCCATATAATGCAACCACTTGACATTAGTTTTTTTCACCCATTTAAACAGACATGGAAAAAATCTGTACCAAGATGGAAAAATTCTAAAAATGTTTCCCGAGTAAAAAAAGAAGATTTTCCATTAGTTCTAAAGTTTGCATTGGATGCTATGGTACAAGAAAAAAATGCTGTTATCAGTGGATTCAAAGCTGCAGGCTTGTATCCTTTCGATCCTTCTGCCGTTGACTATGATGTATTTGATAAAAGAAAGAAATCTAAAACAACAGTAACTAAAGAAAATGTACAAGATGAAGCAGTGTGGCCAGATCGTGCGATTTTTTTACCCCCATTTTGTACCGCTTTCAATGTAGTCAGATGAGAGTGTCCTACAAAGTGGGGGTAAAAAAAGAGCACGTTCTGGCCACACTGAGATGAAGTAACAGAAGATAAGGAAAAACATCTATTAACCTTCGAAAACAATTTATCAAAGGATATTCTGGAAGAATTTAATACTGCTTGGTTAAATCAGACATTGCCCAGAGATCTAGAAATTAGAGGCTTGTATAAATACTGGCTTGATATCAGTGGAAAATCTGGTAAAGAAATTAATAACATCCTATTTCAATCATTATTTTTGCAGTATACATAAAAATTTTTATAAATAGCTATTTTTTTAATGAATTAATTTTTCTATGTTGATTTTTTTTATAGATATTCATATTGATATTTTTATTTTAAAAATTTTTTGTTATATTTTTATAACTTGGTATATAGGTTCTCATGAAAAAAGTAAACCAATTGTCAAAGAAGTGACGTTGGTAAATTTAAATTTAAACATAGTAAGACAAGAACAACCCGTAAATAATTTAATTAATGATCAAGCGTCTACTTCGAATGATAATAATAACACTGATATGAATCTTAACGATCATAGTCATTCTTTAAATGAAGAGTTTCTTCCTTTCATAACTAATCCTGAAATAGACACATTAGCATCTTCTGAAGTATTATACGAATTTATAGTAGATAATAAACCTATAGAAATTGCCTCTCAAGCTCAGTCAGGTACTGATCAAAGTGAGAATTTAAACTTATTAAATTTATCGGATGTTTTGGAACGTAACATTGGTGATGAATTAATATTTGAATCAAATGTTTTGGATGTTGATAATCAAACAGGTTTGTAAGCAAATTAAAAAACAATCCTTCATACTTGATATGGATTTAAGAATAAAAATATATTTTTTTTTTTTTTAGATTTTCTTGACAGTACGTCTGCTATTACAACTGTTTCTACTGCTGCTTGTACTACGACAACTTTTGACAAATATTCTGAGGTTCAAGATTGTCAAACATTTAGTCAATCAGTTATTAGTAAAGAAAATGACTCTATATCTGCTAATAAAAGTTAGTAAAATAATATTTAAAAATTACTGACAAGAAATTCTAACTTTAATAATAATATTTGTGATATTTTTCAGTTGAAACCGATGCTGGGAATCCTTTTGATGACGCATTTAAGATGCCAACTAATTATTTACCGAAGAAAAAAAGGATTAAACTGGAGTCATCCGGCAAATCCAAACTACCTTCTGCTGGTACATCTGATCAGTGGGTGCAATATCATTCAAAAAAGAAAATGATAGGAAAATAAAAGAAGAAAAGTTACAAAAAAGAAAAAATTACAAGAAGAGAAGAAACTTCTAGCTGAAGAAAAGAAAAATTACAAGATAAAATGAAAGCAATACAGCAAAAATCAAAGAAGAAACGAAATAGTTAAATTTTAAATAAATCTTGTCATTATATTTTTTAATTATTCATCCAAAGATTCGAAACTGTTCTTGTCATGCTTATTTTTTAAATCAATGTTTATTTATTGTTTGATAATTCGTTTTATTTTCAAATATAACTATATTAACAGTTGATAAAAATAATAAACAACATTTAATATTATGGATAAACAAATTAAAGACTAAAAAAAAAATTTTTAATCTTAATGTTTCAATTTATTTTGTGTTTCATAATTTGGGACATACCTTATGAAACACCCGTACATGCTGCTTCATACTGTTTCATAAATACGGTCATAAGTACTCACCTTTCTTTTCAATTAATTTATTAATATTTTCAGCTAAAACTCAGTTCATAACCATTTTTATCGCTTTAATAGATATCACAGAAACATTTAATTTGAAAAAATTCAATGTTTCAACTCTATTTTCTTTTAAAAATAATAAAATATACAATTCCTATTCATAGAGTGTTCCATAATATGGTCCTTTACCTTATTTAAATAAGAAAGTTATTTGCTGATATAAAAAAATTATCTGTTAAAAAATTATTTAATATGCTTGAATAATAAAGGTCAATAACTTGAGTGCGGTAAAAAATGGTAAATTAAATAAAAAAAAAAAAAAGTTTGACTAAAAAGTATTAGATTATATCGTGGTTTACCACGTTGATATAAAAGCAATATCAATGTTTACATACTTACTATGAATAAGTAATTTTTTAAGCACCGGTATAAATATAAGAAATATATAACATTACAAATAAAACATTAAGGCCAGTATTCAACGATCAACGCGACATAAAATATTACAGCAGGCAGCAGACAGTACACAACTTGGATGCCCAACTGTAATGTAATGTTATATTACTCTGTAGCTCTCCACACACTTAATCAGTACACGATCCACCTAAAAGGACATTATTCTCGGTGATAGTAAGAGACATATACTCACAACACGATTATTGTAACGTTTAATTATGAAAGTGTCACCATTAAAACTTCTTGCAATCGATAAGTAAGTACCTGTACTGAATTGCCTGTAAAATCTCCGTTTTATATCAATCATTTACCATAGCATACATATATGTATATATATATATATATATATATATATATATATATATATATATATATATATATATATATATATATATATATATATATATATATATATATATATATATATATATATATAGATACAATGACTGTTGGCCGTAAAAAGAGATTTTGTTTTCGAAGAGTGTTTATTTGGTGTTGTCTCGCTGCATGACTTTTGTATTTATAAAACAACTCCAAGTGTATTAATAGATTTTTTTTTAATGCTTCGTGTTGGATAATCTGTAATGAAGTAATTAAATGTTAACTATGCTATTATATTGTATTATATTGTAGGTACAGTTGTAAAACAGTGAATGCGAATGATTACGATATGTGTACGCCTTGATGTACTTTGACTGGCTTTGACACACACTCCATTTACATTTTGCCATGTGTGTGGCTTAGTTAAAGACCTGCCAAGTTAAGATGTCTTGTGAATATAATCTAAAGCAATGTTCAGTTGTTGCTAGCTGTCTTTTGCTATTGAATGCCGTGTGACGTAGTGCATCTCTAAAAGTATATAATATAATAAAAAATATATATATATTAACATTTATATTTATGTGTATGTACATATCAGTATTGACACATACATACATAAATAACATGGTATATAACACTAAATATATATATATATATCTGTATTCATTTACATATATATAAGTAGGTACATATATAGTATATATGTATAATTGCAAGTCGTGATCAAGTACATTTGCGCGCGCGTCTCCTCTACAATTGTGTCTTGTTTCTCATTGTTGTAAATTACCATTTAGAAAAAATTTATGACACTGAAGTTGGCAGTGATTAGAAATTTTTTTAGGATTTTATTAAAATTAAATTATTATTAAAAAAATTTAATAAAAAAATTTAACAGGTGTCAGCTAATTTCAGTATAATAAAAATTTATCTTTTTTTTTTTATCGCTATTTTTAAGTTTTATTGTTGTCATAAATTTATGAAGTTATAAATTTAATAATTGTTGAAATTTGATATTTAATTGTAAATGAAAAAAAAATTAAATTCGGAGTTTCATTGATATTTTTTTATGACATTTAAGTTAGCTGTCACTTCACAATTGTTTTAATTTTTTTTAACAAATAAATTATAGCAAAAAAAAAAAATTATTAAAAAAATGGACTAGTAGAAATTTAAATAAATTAAAAATGCAATTTTTTAGAACAAATTTTTTTTGTTAAAGAAAATTAAAAAATTATCAAGTGACAGTTAACTTTAATGTCATTATTTTTTTATGACACTGAAGTTGGCATACATTAAAAATTATTTTAAAATTTTATATTAATGCAATTATTAAAAAAAAAAAAATTAATTAAAAAGTTTCACATTTGAATATTAATAAAAATGACAAGTGAAAATTTTCAGAAGGATTTTTTTATTGTAATTGATTTGTTATTAAAATTTAAAAAATTGACAGCTGACGGCTAACTTCAGCATTATATTTTTTTAATTTTTTAGTATAAGCGGATGTGTTTGGTGTTTTACTGGTTGTAGATAAGTAAAATGTGGAACATATATATATATTCGCAAATATATTTCGCGTATGAGATAGTATTTTTGTTAATTTACATGTTGCCGTCGCAATGAAAACTGCTTATTTTGTCATTGATGTGAAAGACACGATAATTATCACGTACGATTAATGTACTACGTTACGATTATTGTTTACAGCTGTGTGAATTCTTTATAAATTAATGTGTATTAATATTGTTATTGTTAATGGTTGATTATTATTATTATTATTATTATTTAGTAGTAATGAAAATGTTTTTGTTTTATTTTTAGAGAGATCAGTGGGATTTTTAGAGTGAAGAAAAAATATTAATAACAGACATAAGCAAATAATCTTCTATATAAACATAAAGAGAGATAAATAATATAAATAAAAATAAAAAATGAAAAATTGTTTTAAGAAATGACGAGTTGGAAGTGTGTGTAAAGAGAATGGCCTCCGCCGTAGACCTTGTTTGAAGTTAAATACTACTACATCGATCACGTATTTTGAGTATTGTCAAAATAATATTAACAGACAAGTTCAACTCCGTTTTACTAAGTCATCCAGGAGTAATAAATCTGTGGATTATTTTATTTAAATAATACACTAAAGAAGAAGAAGATAATTTAACAAACGGTGTGTGTCTGCATGACGATTTAATAAGTAAATAATTATTGTAATAATGACAATGATCACGAGGATAAACAATTTTCTTATTGATTAATAGTGTTATTTTTTTTTTTTTTTTAAATTACATACACATGTACGTGAAGCTAATTATTTAGAAAATTATCTACTCAGTAGAATCATTAATTTGTGCTTGTGACGTACTAATTTAAGTAAATATTTAAGATTCTTTTGACATTTCGGTACAATCTGTTGTTTTCTTATGATAAATCAATTTTTTTTTTTTTTTTTTTTTTTTTTTTTTTTTTTTTAATTTATTATTACTGTCATCGGTGAGACAGTATTTTTTTTTATTGATTGTACTAAATTATCGATAGCAATAGCATATTTATAAAACTAATACGAGTTAGTAAAAATATTAAATTATTTGTTTAGGTTATAAAAACAAAAATTGCAAAGTTATATTCAATATTGATTGTTTTTTGTTCTCTTTTAATATATTTAAACAAACTAAAAAATATTTGTTGTAGAGTTGTTAAAAGTGGAACTGGTGTGACCTTTCAAGATCGTGCTGTTGACGATTTAAAACATTCAGTGAAAGTATTTAAATAATACAATTAATTTTTAGATATTTTTAAATGAAATATTTAAATAATAATTATGATAATTTATTAATAATATTAATTTATAAAATAATATAATTTTAGATTGCCGTTAAATTATGGAGACATCAGAAGAACCATCAAGTCTGCAGTCAATTTGTCATATTCGAGCCTCAGAGCTGTTCCCAAAACACGCTCACTATGAAACAGACGATCCTTCACTGAGTGTACCATTTACACCTTTGAGTGGTGAATATGTCGTGGCATTGGGAAGAACTGCCGATGGCACATTGGCTCTCTCTAATTACAGATTGTACTTACAATTGAGCCAAGCGTGCTACAATATACCGCTAGGTCTTATTGAACAGCTAGAAGTTAAAGAAATATTTTTTCTACACATAAGCTGTAAAGACGCACGCTCAGTGAGGTACTAACAATACACCCTTTAATTCACTGAGATATATTATATCTCATCTCTTCATGCATATCAAATCGTATTAAGTTTCATAATATATTTTATAAAAATGACAATTATCTTTCAGCTGTGCATTCTCCACAAATGAACACTGCTTAGAATGGTTCAAGCGATTACATAAAATAACTTATACGAAAAAAAATATCGAAGAGATATTTTGCTTCGCATTTTACGCTTGGTCGGTGGAAGAAGGCAGAGATTATCTCCGACTCGGAAAAGATAATAATTCATACATCGCGTCGTTTAATTCAGAAGTGAGATTTATGAAAATTTATTGCTAATAAATTATAAATTTAAAAATAATAATTTACATTGATAATTGTAGGTTGAAAGATTAAAATTTAATTTACATGGTACCTGGCGTATAACCCAAATAAACAAGGATTATCGAATGAGTCCTTCGTATCCACCAGAGTTACTGGTACCAGCATGCATTTCTGACGAGAAACTGGAACTAGTGGCTAAATTCAGGAGCTCGAGGCGGATTCCAGCGGTGATATGGCGCAATGTTAATAACGGTGCTGTGATAGCTCGCAGCAGTCAGCCAGAAGTTGGTTGGCTTGGCTGGCGAGAACCCGAGGATGAAGCACTGCTAAAAGCCTTGTCAGATGCCTGCTCGTACGACCGTGGCGAGTCCACGATGATAGACTCGCCACTGAGTTATCCGGAGTCTAACGAATACACACCGACTAGTATTGTCAGTAGCAACAGTTCGAAAAAAGTTCTGATTGTTGATGCGAGATCTTATACAACAGCTGTTGCTAACAGAGCACGTGGTGGTGGCTGCGAGTGTCCAGAGTATTATCCCAATTGTGACATACAATTTATGAATCTTCCAAATATACATTCAATCAGGAAAAGCTTTCACGCAGTGAGACAGCTCTGCGCCTCGGATGCTGATCAGCCGAATTGGTTGAGTTTGTTGGAAGGAACTAGGTGGCTACAGCACATGTCTGGATTGTTACGCGCTGCTGTTACCGTTGCCTCCGCGATTGAAAGAGACGGACGTCCAGTACTCGTTCACTGCAGTGATGGATGGGACAGGACACCTCAAATTGTTGCCCTCGCCCAAATATTATTAGATCCATATTATCGAACGATGGAAGTAAGTTTTTATTAATTATTCATAAATGGCACAGCTGACATTGAACACAACCTTTATGTTTTACTATTATATATTTCATTTTATTTATTTATTTATTATCTTTAGGGCTTTCAAATACTTTGTGAGAGAGAATGGTTAGACTTTGGTCACAAATTTGCCGATCGCTGTGGTCAAATAGTCGGCTGCGAAGATCCTAACGAAAGATGTCCGGTATTTCTTCAGTGGCTTGACTGCGTCCATCAATTAATTAGACAGTTCCCTTGTAGCTTTCAAATGTCCTGTACATATATTGTACGTATAATTAATAATTTACATAAATTATTATTATCATTATTATTATTTTAAATTACAGGTAAAACTTGCGCAGCATACGTATTCTCAACTTTTTGGTACATTTTTGTGTAATACCCGTCAAGAAAGATTACAATTACGGATAAAAGATCGTACATTTTCAGTATGGCGTTTTCTTAATTATAATTCTTATATAAACCATTTATATTCACCCTCGAAAAATCAGGCAAGTTATATTTTTAAGTAAAACATCTTACATTGTGCTTTTTATAATACTTTTTTTTTCTCTATAATTTACGTGCTGAGAATAATAATAGATTATTGATTTAGGTATTATGGCCAAGTTGTAATGTACGTGACCTTAAACTCTGGTCTGAAGTGTACCTCGGTTCCATGGAAATGTCAGCTAAACCTGACAAACAGCGAGTTTCTTTGATTGACATCGAAGGTACGGACAATGAGGAGCCGCAACATGGACAAATGACAAAAACACGTTCTTATGGTGATCTTGTTCACACACAAGACCACATAGCATATCTTCACCGCAGACTGAGTGATCCTAGTATTTCTATTGAAAAGTAAACAACTTTTACTTTACTTATTTTTATTACTCGCTCTACTTTTACCTACATGTTTAATTTAATGTTTTTTTTTTAATTTTTATTTTCATCAATTAAAAATAGAAAATTTGATTCATTGAATCTGGATAATGTTTCGGATAAGACTGAAGGCGAAAGTACTGATGATGAAAAAATTCATAGCATTTGCGAGCGGTCATTAGAATGTGACGCTAAATTAAATAAAAATAATGTTAATGAAATACCAAATGACGTTCCGGCAAATCCATCAGTCGACAGTTCAACAGATACTCTGATACCCAGTAGTGAACCGGGTCTTTTAGCTGCTTTGGACAGCAAAAAAGATGAGTAAGTATTTTATTTATCAATTTAATAAATTTTTTTACTCTTGTATAAATAAATTTAATTGATTAGATTAGATTATAAAATTTCTTTGATGCTCAATCTTATATTTATTTGAATGAATTTAATAAAAAATAAAAACAAGATTTATTTGGTTGTTGACAAAATAGTTCCTAAGCAGAGCAATTAAATTAATTTAATTTAATTAAATGACTTGTTTTAGCGAACAAGAAAATACATTATCCGTCGAAAACGGAGTTGGACCCTGGTTAGAAAATAGCGCAGCGGCTATTGATAGAGCACCATGTACGTGCAATCGTGTGAACCAAGAGGATATAAGCGACGCTAGTGAAACAAGTATTCCTTTAAATTCAAGAACACCCAGTAGTATATGCCCTGCATCACCAACACATCAGGACATTATCCTTGATAATCCTGATAGTTTAGACGATGTTGACGGCCTTCCTGTTATTCATTGTGATGTACAATTGCGCATACAACAAATTATTGTTGAACACAAGGTGGTTACATATTATCAATATTTATTACTCCACTAGTATTATCATATTACTATTTTTTTTTTTTTTTTTTTAATGTTATTTTGCTACATCATTTAATTAGTACCGTTATTTTTAATTTTTATTCATGATTAATGACATTATTGTTGACTCATAGATTAACTGTATAATTTTATTCTGCTTAATATGTAGGTAAGAGAAGAAGCCTTGAAGAAAGAATTACATACGACACGTTTAGCTCTTATTAAACAAGTTTGTAATAATCATAATAATACTGATAATGATCGAGTTGATGATATTGTAAGTACATATTATTTTATTATTAAATTTTATTGCGTATAAATTTTTATTAAAAATAAAAAATATGAATAAATAAATAAATAAAATAAAATTTTTAATTATTCAGGGATCCTTGCCGGATTCAGTCGGCAGTGCGGGAGAACACGGTGAATCTTTGCCCTCAGATATGTCTTGGGAAGCCGTAGAAGAACTTGGACCAGCGCCAACTCTCTGGGTACCTGACCACGCAGTAAATCGATGTATGGGTTGTGATACTGAATTTTGGTTGGGTAGACGCAAACATCATTGCAGGTATTTTATTACACTTATAAATATATATTATTTATTTTTTATTATTTATAAATGACTGCTTTATACCTTAAAAGAATGATAATGTCTATTAAATCATAGGGGTTGCGGTAAAATATTTTGTGCGGATTGTTCGGAAAATTCAACTCCACTTCCAAGTGAACAGCTTTACACACCAGTACGGGTATGCAGCGAATGCTTTTCGCGGCTTCATCATCATCATAATCACCACAACGCTAATTCATGTCAATGCAATACGTTGCGTCAGACAACAACAATAACAACAGCAACGTCGACTGCAAGTAAGCACGTGGACAGTAATGATTCTTCTGTAGATACAACACCCTCTAATTCCGAAATAACGTTTGTCGGTACAAAGTCCAAGCTCACTAATAATATTTCTAAGGATGCCGGGTGTGCTGAGATGTTAGCAATAAATTACCAAAAAAATCAAACCACTAGTTCGGTAGCAAGTGGTCAGGTTGTCAATTAATGCAACACCGAAATTTTAGTTATTAATAATGGTGATTATTATTTATTGGATTTTATTTGGATTCAAAATTAATATATTTAATTATTTATTATTATTATTGTTGTTAAAAAAAAATTTATATAAAATTAATACCAGTCAAAATTATAAATTATACCAAATTTTAATAAATTATTAGATAGAAATTAAATTAGATTCCACTCGACACATTCTACTCATTTATCATCAGATTAATGTAAAATATAAGTCAAACACACATACCTAGTTGCAGCTTGGGTACCCATAAACAAAAATGATAAATAATTATGTATTAAGATCGTATTATCGGTCGAATATTTATTACTAGGCTAATAATGATAATGATATTTTTACGACAATGCATATATAGAATTGGTATTTAATAGATAACATCGTAATGAGAAAATAAATGTAGTTTTAGTATATACATATATATTATATATAAAAAAATATTGATAAAAAAAAAAATAAATAAATATTGTACATATGTATTTTGAATGGAATACTTGCATGTATCTATAAGAAAAAAAAAATTATAAAAAATGTGCAAAATGATACCCGTATGTATCGGTATATTTTCTTCTCTTGTCAAGCGGTGAAATTCAATATGTTTTGATGCATTTCAATCCATATTTAATATATATAGTTAGGCTGTGATGGATATCATTTTTGGGCACGTATTAACGACCGGATTTGTATAGTAATTTAATTAGTTTTATTATTAGTTGTTATTATTATTATTAATTATTAATCATTGAAATAAAAAATAAATAATATTAATTAATGATTTAGTTAAAATATTGACTTAAACAGCAAAGGAAAAAAAAATTTTAATTGTAATTTATTACCTAATTTCATTGTAGTTGATTGATAAAATAATTGATAACTGTACAAGATTTTTATGTGTTATTTTATAGATTTAATTTTTCCCAATCATCAAAAAAATTTGATTAATAAATTAAATTAATTGTTGGTATTATTATTAATGCACATAAATGTGAATATTATTAATTAGAAGATTAAATTTAAATATTAATTAAAATTCAATTTAATTTAAAAATGGAATATTAATAAATTATTTAAGTAATGAGTTTGATTCCTGTCGATGAGACATTTTTTAATAATAACGTTGCATTTCGTAGTACATTAGTACTGTCTTTGGTATCGTCAGCTTTTTGAAATTGCAATAAAATAACAAGATATGTTGTTACTGCACTGGCCATCTAAAATAAATAATAAATTATCAAGAATAAGCATACACTGAAAAAAAAAAAAAAAAATTAACTTTAATCGAGAAAATAATTTTTAAGAAATTTATTGTCTTGAATCAAGACGAAAATTTCTTAGTTTAAAAATTTTTTTAATTAAAACAAGAAGATGAAATTCTTAAAAATTATTCACTTGATTCAAGTAAATTTTTTTTGTGTAGATAAAATTAATTTCACCGAAGTAACAAGAGCTCTGTCCAGTGAAAAAAGTCCACAAGCTGTGAAATGAAGCGGTCTGTGTAATATTTGTAATGAAAATATTTCAAGCTGTTTACGAATTTCTGGTTGCCAAGAGTAAGTAAGTAATTGACTGGCGAGTACAGCAGTTTTTTGAGATTCATTTGTCGTTGCGTAGCACGGCTGAACGACGACAACTACCCGATAGACATGAAGAATACACCACAAGCATTGGACAATTATAAAAAAGGTCTCTTTGTCACTGCTGGCCTCCATCAGGAGAAAATACGGCGTTATTATCAAGTGAAAAAGCGCCGTCAACGCAGCAATCAACATCGGCAATCCAAAAGCTTTGTTTATCAGTTTATTTACATCGCACAGCGACGCGTGAATAGTAATCAGCTGTATCACCGTGTCCATTACGTCTCGAGACTCTAAAAATAATAAAATAATAAATATTTAAATTTAAAATGGTAAATAACAGAATAATTGTTCACCGCGTTCTTCAGCTGTCCACCCGGATATTTTAGGAGTCCTGAAGAGTCTTCGGTCATGTTTATTGCTTCCACCACTAGCTTCCGACTTGAGGATAGTCATTGGAAATTTATCCTTGTCTGAGAGCTCGCTCACAAGGTTAATATCTCTCCGCAAATAGGTCTTGCTGTTCTTAAGTAAATTTTCTAGATTTTTATTGAGTCTTATAAAACGTTCGTATAAATTGTAAGTCGCTATTGTATACTGGATCTCTGTAAATAATGCTTGCAAATAAAAGAAATAAAGCGGAGAGTAATTTATCGGTCCTTTGTCTGGCATTTTTCGCTTCATTTTAGTTTGAAGGTCCCACGAATATATGTCAAGCGACGCTAAGATTATTAAAAATACCACCGTAGATATGGACAAAATAATAGCAAATCTTTGAGTTTTTTTAGGAGTTATATAGCCTAAACGTTCGTCCGCCTGGAATTTAAATTTATTTAAATAAATTATTATTTTATTATTGTAATATTAATTTACGTGCATAAATAAGCCGGGCCATTATTTCACAAATGTGTTTCCATCTAAAAGGAGCGCCAAGAACTCCAGTGGCTGCTAATAGAGCGACAGCAGTAACGTCACCAATAGTTATATTCAACGCTGTTTGATGTTTCAGCCTGGTGCTGTTTTCCCAGCCGTCTCTGAGATCTCGCCAGAGACCCCATCCTTCAGCAACTGAAAAAAGTACGAGCAAGCAAATGCTTCTCGTACTCAAATAATTAAATATTTGTTTATAATTTATAATAAAGCACCAGAACTTAATTTGTTTACTTACCCGTACACAATATCAATTATATAAATGCTTCCGAGGTAAC
The DNA here is from genome assembly GCF_013202065.1 of Cotesia typhae. Lineage (NCBI taxonomy): Eukaryota > Metazoa > Arthropoda > Insecta > Hymenoptera > Braconidae > Cotesia > Cotesia typhae. The sequence goes on along the minus strand of NW_027423774.1, from coordinate 18,753,002 downwards.
GATCACTTCGCTGACGAACAAACCGCACTGGTAATAAACCCAGTACTTTACTTAGATGATAAATCGGAAATAATCCTTGATAGAGATCTGACTTTGTTACTTTATTCATTTTTGCTAATTTAAATAATTACTCATTGTTAAATATTTTTATTTTATTAGTTCTACGCTGATTATAATCCTGGCCATAGAGCTGAAGACGAACGACGATCGAGTGCGCAATAATCAGTATGAAAGGTACTTTTATCGAATGGCCATCATCATCTAGATATCTGTCTATTTGTTCGTGTCAGCTTGACACTCGGTGGTAATTATTGTTGACAATGTCCAGTTCTGCAAGAGCAAAGAAAAAATTTATAAACCGAGTACAGTTGATTGTTATCCTCGAAAATAACTTGTTATGTTTACTCAAACCCCACAATTGTTTAATCGATTTTCACTTATTATTTTATATGCATTCAACTATTTGTTTACATTATTTAAAGTTCTATATTATGCTATCATTTATCACATATTTAATAATTGGTGTTTGACAACTTTATTGATATCCTAGTTTTGATTTTTAAAAAAATAATGTGTCAATTTTTTTTCTACAAAATTTATAAAAATGATCAAATATCATAATAATAAAGTTAGCCGACGTTTTTAATTTTTTTATTTATTAAATTATAACTAAAAAAAATTTTTTTTAAATTACACTTATAAATCTTCAATAGTTTTACATATGAAATTTTTTTTTATCATTCCATAATAATTTTTTCAATAAAAAAAATTCCAAAAATTTTTAAATGTCGGCTAACTTCATTTTTATTCAAATATCTGCTAAATTAATATATAATATTAAAATTAGCAGACATTTGACAATTTTTGATTTTTAAATAATTAAAAATTATAAGTAAAAAAATACTTTTTTAAAATTACACTTGGAATTTAAAAAATTTTCGACATCTTAAATTTTTTCTTTGAATTTTTTTTAATAAAATAATTCTAAAAATTTTTATATATCAGCTAATTTAATTTCCTTAATTAATATTCATGAAATTTTCTAAAAAAGCAGTTATTTATTAATTTTTATAATTTTTTTACAAATATATTATAGCAAAAATAAATAAGAAAAAAAAGTTGACATTTAGAAATTTTACAAAATTATAAATGGAATTTTTTAAAAATAGTTTTTCAAAAAAAATTTATTTGTTAAATAAAATTAAAAAATTATCAAGTCACTGTTAACTTTAATGTCATACCTTCTTTTCATAATTTTCTTCTTCACCATAGACACTATTTTTTTCTAAATTTTAACTTCTTCAAAAATTTCACTACAAACAGTCAAAAATAATTAATTACATCAGTCGTCAAAGTTTAATAACATTACAATATTTTTGCCTTAACCTCATACAATTTAAAAAATTAAAAAACTTTAATCTGAGTAATAAGATCATTTTGATATTTATTTACATCGACTAAAAATGATATTTATTAGCAGCGATCAATTTTTATATTGTGCAAAAGTAGCGATAAATCTCAATCTCCATTTAAATGCTACTTATTTAAATTATGAAATAGTGAGGGCAGCACTAGTCGGAGATGTTGATGTTATGTTGCAGGTTAAGTTAAAAACAACAACCCTGCAAAAAAATTGTTTTGACCCTTATAATCTTATTTATCAATCATAACAAACAAGTAAATATGGAGTTGAATGAAGAAGATTGGTATGTTGATTGCTCCGATGAAGAAAAATACGACGTTATTTCAAAGGTATTTTTAAAATTAATTTTTTTTTCTGTTTTGTTTTAACACTTTTGATAATAAATTTATTTATTATCAAATTATGAGCTAATTTAATTTATTTTACAGGATGACTGGTATCTTAAACCAGAAAGCTTGATAAATATGATAAATAAAATGGAGTGCAATAAACAGTGTCTAGAATTAGAGTGGAAATGCCCCGGCAGAAGAGGACCATCACCAATACCTCTCAGTAGTCATCAACCTGACCACGAAATGTCAGATTACAAGTAAGAAAATTTAATTATTTATTATAAATAATAAATTTAAATAAATTAGACATCTGACTTTCTTTAATTTAAAAAAAAAAAAAATCACTTTTTAAATTAAAAATTAATTGTCAGCTGATTACTACTTCATTTATAATTTATTTTGCTGAAATTAACAGACATTTGACATTTTTTTATTTTTATTGAAAATCAATCATACTTTAAAAAAAATTTTTTTTTTAATTTTTTTATTAAAATTTTTTTACAATAATTTAATAATTATAAAAATCAAAAAAATTGACAGTTGTCTCTTAATTTCCGTGTCATAATTTTATACCACTGCTAAAATTGTAAATTAATAAATTATTTAAAGGATTGAAGAAAAAGATAATTTTGATTTTATGGATGAGATGTCTTCCCCACGACTACCTGTAAGAAGAGTCGGCGAAGCAACTCCCAAAGGCAGCGCTAAAAAGAAAACCGCGAGTTTCAACGGCGCACTGTCGACGATAATGCGTCACAGACGCCAGGAACAACAAGAAATTAGCTTAAGTCCCAAAAAACTAGACCCAAATTCTCAAAATATTAAGTTACATCCTTCGTAGTACTCATTTTAATCACTAAAACAATTTCGATAAGTTTTTATATACAAAATTGATAAATATTTTTTTTATTATGCAAATCCTCTTGCTCACAGTCATTTAAAAATGTGTTTTAAATTTATATAATGAATAATTAAGTATTTATAATCTATTATAATTATAACAGTTATTTAAAAAATCTCTAGAAATTTTTAATTTTTAAATTAAATATTTTTTGTAAGAATTATTGATTTTATACAGTCAGATATTTAATTAAAAATGAAAAAAAAAAATAAATAAATAAATAACGACCATTGAATCGTGAAATGAATTTTTTTCTACTCAGAAGTATATATTAAAAAATAAAAGTGAGTAATACCGAGAGGAAATGTCGGAGACGGGCGAAATTACACTAGGTAAACTTTAAAAATAGTAAAAAAAAAGAGATAGATGATTTATGAATACATTAGAGAGATGAGTTGGGTGGCGAGCACAAGGGTTGAAGTTTAAAACGCGAGTATCAAGGCGGGGAAATTGGGGAAGGTCTTCGAACCCCCGTTGGTGATATCATAGCCAGCTCAGAACTGCTCTGAATTTCACTACTGAACTTAGTCTGCATTGCGCATTCACCAAGCAGGCGCAACGTGTATCGCGAAAGACCGCGACGTGACGACGCGACGCTCATCACCCTGTTTTTTCACCACTGTGTGGTCCTCGCGGTCGTCATCGTCACTCAACAACAGGCCTCCCCACACTTACCTTTGTTTTACCCGTTTTTAAATATTTACTCTCTACGGTTTGCAATAGTAAATAAAGTTATTATTATAATTATCCAGTTACATCGTTTATACCTTCAGCCCTTATTGATTTCATTTTTCGAGTACTTTGTAGTTAAATATTGTCAAGTACTTCTGTTGAATAAACGTAAGTACAAAAACATTTTATTTATATTCACTTTGAAGTTTTTTTTTTTTTTTTTTTTTTTTTTTTTAAATTATAAATAAAAATTTTATTATTTGTAAAATAAAAAATTTTTAAATAAATTAAAAATTTTGACTTGAAAAAAATAAATTAATTTTTTCAATTAAAAAATTAAAAAATTATTTAGTAAAATTTTAAATGTTGACAAAAATAGAAACAAAAAAAACTGACAACTTAAAAAGTTGAAGGGACTAAATAATTAATTAGTGCAAGAGATTCTTGGAAATAACAAGCAATAGGGGATGAAAGTCAAGAAGGGCTTGCCAGACATCGCGGGTTGATATCGATCTTGTCTGTACTTCCTTAACAACAGTCTACTATTTGAAATAACAAAGACAATAAAAACGATGTTGAGTAAAAACAATTCCTAATTAGTAATTACTAATTACTAATAAAAAAAAATAATTTTTTTGTAAAGATAAATAATGTGGGGAAGAGCAAGCATGGGAGCTGTTGTGCTGATCGTGTTAGCGTCTGTCTTCGCTTGTTGCCAAGGTAAACTTTTAATGCGAATCGGTAAAAATAAAAAGATACCTTAACAGAGACATTATCCTCAATAAAACGTCCGATCCGATTGATTGATTAGGAAGCAACGTGGAGTCACGTCCTACGGAGGCGAAGGTTGAGTCGATGGTATCGCGTGCCACCATGTGGCTCTGGTACCAGCGAGATCAAGACGCTGGGTGGTTCAACAACACCCACTGGGTACTTCTGGCTCTCAGGTTAGCAAACTTGTCTCGTACTGACAATAATCCCTCATCTGTGTCTGTCGAGCTACAACTGAGTAACAAGCAGTTGGAATTGGAGATCGTTATCTTGCTCTGGAGGTATTATTACCTATTGTATTAATTTATTATTAATATATAATATACTTACTGACAATTTGACTTTACTATCCAGGCATAGAGAAGTTGGATTTTCAGAAACAAGTTTAGCTCGTTATACTCTTGCTTTGAATGCTCTGTGTATGGATCCTCGACAATTCCACGGTCATGATTTAATAGGGACGCTTCAACATCACGCACCGCTTGTAGATTATGATTTTGCATTGACTACTTTAGCTGCCTGCAGTGCTCAAGCTCATATCAGGAAACGACAAATTGGAAGACTATTAGATATTACCAATGCTGTTCAGTATCATAATATTGGTAAGATTTTTTTTTTTTTTTTTTTTTTTTTTTTCCCCACTTTATCCATATTGTTTTAATTTTTCTTCACAATTTTTAATAATTAATTTCTTCTTTTATATTTTTTTCACCTAAAAAAAAAAATTTTTAAAAATACTTGCTTACTTATATATAACTTTATAAAGTTTTTTTTTAATTAATGCCGATGGGCGTAAATTGATAAATAAATGAATAAATAAAAAATAAAAAATTTTTAGGAATATAAAATTGAGTATAAATTACGTGAATAGTACTTACGTCTGTAAAAATATGTATTATTTTGTAGAAAACACTAGAGTGGGTGAATTTTGGCACAGACCAATGTCAGAAGCATCACTTCAATCTTGTTTACTTCCCCAGATATCAATACAAATATTATTTAAATTTAAATCCATTTAATTTAATCCGGGACCTGAAAAAAAAATTTTTTTTAATAATAAAAAATTAAAATTTAAAAGTTAAAAAAATAAAGTTAACACTTACTATTAAAAAAGTTGTAATTCAAAAAGTTAAATGAAATTAAAAAAAGTTTTTAGGTCAGGAGTCCATTGAAGTGGTATTTTAATTAAAGAATGAAGGATTACAATGAGTATTTTAATTGCAGATACAATCGCAATGGTAGTTCTGGCGTTAAGATGTATTATTCAGGACCACAGACACCGGAATCTCGGTCACTTTGTGCGGAAGCCAGCGATGAGTTTAACAAAACGTCAGAGACTGGACGGAAGCTTTGGTGATTTACGGACGACTGCTCTGGCAATGCAGGCGCTCAAACAAGTGGAAAATGAACCCGCAGACAATTGGAACAGATCAGCAGCATTGTCATGGCTGATATCGCGTCAGCAACCTGACGGTTCTTTTGATCAAGATGTTTATTTAACTGCCCAAATCATTTTTGGAATTATTCCCAAGAGTCTTATCAATATCAGAAGCTTAAACTGCCTGCTAAGCAACAACACACTTCCTGGGCTCATTCCTAATAGTAAGTTAATTAAATTTATTATTTTTAATTATTATAATTATTTATGATACTGAAATTGAGAGACACTAGACTGTTTTTAGAATTTTTTCAAGTAATAAATTGTAGCAAGAAAAATTTATTTTAAAAATTTCATCTTTAGAAGCTCTAAAAAAATAGTTGAGTTTATTAACAATTATGCCAAGGCTTATGCCAAATTTTTTATATTATTGTGCAGTTTAAACAACATTTAGAGTGTTTTACATAAGAATATTTTAGGATAGATTGAATGAATATAAAAATTGAATTTATAAATAATTAATTAACAAATTTAAGAGTCTTTGAAATAACTGTAAAAACAAAAAAGGAAATTTGAATTATGAAGAAGCTACAAGATTAAATAAATAATCAAACATCTTGTTTTTGAAAACCTCCAAACTAGACGAATTTATAATTAACTGTGCAGTTTCTTATAAATTTTTTTCTTGACCTAGTTTATTATTAAATTTTTAAGTGTCTGTTAATTACAATGTTATCAATAATATGACAATGAATTTGACAGACATTAAAAATTTTTTTGTAATTTTATAGCAATTAAATTATTATAAAAAAAATGTAATAAAAAAAATTTCACACGTGAAAATAAAAAAAAAATTACTAATGGAAATTTTTAATGAAAATTAATTTAGCAGATATTTAATAATTTTAAGAATTTTTTTAACAAATAAATCATGGCAAAAAAAAAGTTGACATGTAGAAATTAAAAAAAATTAAAAATCCAATTTTTTATAAATAATTTTTCTAGAAAAAATTTTTTGTTAAATAAAATTAAAAAATAATCTAGTGACTGCTAACTTTAATTTTTAAAATAATTTTTTTTTAGTGAAATTAATTTGAACATTTAAAAATTTTTTTAACAAACAATTTTCTTCCAAAAAAGGATTTTTAATTTCTTTGGTTCAATTTAAAAAAAAATATTTCTTTTTTGCTATAATTTATCTGTTAAAAAAAATTCTTAAAATTATCAAATATCTGTTGAGTTAATTTTCATAAAAATTGACAGCTGTCAGCTAACTTCAGTATCATTTAATAATTTATATATTAATAATCTTCTCTTTTGACAGATAACTTCAACAACAATATCATATCATCAAGCACAGCCGTAAATGCTGAGACAAATACGAGCGCTTATGAATCGACCGGGTCAAAAGTATCCACGCAGACAACTCCTCATCAGCTGGTTAATATTTCTTACACTTTGTGGGTCGGAACTAATGAAACTTATCATTTGACAGTAACAGCTCCTAAAAACGAAACATTTTACGGGGTGATGTTACTTGCTGCCGAGATGTCTCCTCATTTTCAATTTTCAGCGTCTGAGTGGCCTAACGGTCATTATGTTCATACTCTTGCGGGTTATAAAGAGGAACCCATGTCATATCATTATTGGCTACTTTACAGACTCACATCCCCGCCGGACTTATCTTCTCCGCCGGGTAATCAACTCGTCGCTCCTGGAGGTATTACTTTAATTATTATCATCTATTATACTGTACTTAGTACGTAGTACTTAGTTCCCGCCAGTTTCAAATATGACCCGTCCCGATTGATGAGTTGATAAATTTTCTCATTTCATTTTTATTTTTTACTATCAACTAATTTGTTATAAAAAAATTTTAAAACAAATATTTGTTTTAACTTTCTTCATTTTTCCCAAAAATAATAAATTTATTTTTTAAATTTGAGGTAAGAAATTTTTTACTGTTTGTGAAGAAATTTAAAACAAATTTCAAAGAAATGCTTTTTAAATTTCTACATGTCAAATTTTTTTACCATAAATTTAATTTTCATAAAAAAAAAAAATTTATCTTTAAAAAATTTTCTAAAATTAATTTATGTAAAGAAAAAATTTCAAAATGTCATTAATGTACCACATATTTAATAATTTAAAAATTTTTTAACAAATAAATGATAGCAAAAAAAATAAGAAAAAAAAATTGTCATCTAGAAACTTAAAAAATTAAAAAATGCAATTTTTTAAAAATAATTATTTGGAACAAATCTTTTTGTTAAATAAAATTAAAAAATTGTCAAGTGTGACAGCTAACTCGAATATCATGAATTATCAATTATTTTATAAAAATATTAATAGTATTTATTTTTTTTTATTTAGGTGTGGATGATCTTGAAATAAGCCAAGGAGAGTACTATCTTTTCTGGTACAAAAAACTTTAAGAAGAAGAAATATCAAAAAGAGGTTTATCAATAGCAAGATATTAATCTTGAAATTACTGTAGTGTTTACAGTCTAAAATGTCTAAAAATTTATTTCGATATTAGTTTAACGATAATTAATAATTATAATAATAACAATACAATAATTATCAATTAATAAGGATTAAACACTAGTAAGTAATTGTCATGCTGACAAGTAAAAACAAATATATAAGTAAAAAATACATTTTGTAACAGACAAATGCCTGAATGCACAACTATATTGATATACATATATAAATAAATATATATATATATATATATATATATATATATATATATATATATATATATATATATATATATATATATATATATATCATATATCATATATTTAATATCATTTTACTTATTAAAAGAACGTATTTATAATAAATAAAATGAAGAAAAATTAATTTATCGAGCAAATAAAAACAATTATGTATACATGCGTAATTTTTATGCTTAAAACTTATTAAATTGAAAAATAAAATAAAAACAAGACATTTTAATAGATGTATTTGTTATATATATATATATATTTTATAGAGTTATTAAAACAAATTGCTAATTACCTGGTAATTAATTTTTGTACCTCTGAGTCGTATCTGGTAGATATAAATTAAATCCTTCGGCGATAATCTTCCCTTAGAAGATATACATGTATATTAAAAGTGGATGAGAGAAAAAGTTAGAGACTTGTTAGTACAAGATTATTTAAAAAGGGGGTAAAATATAACGAGAATCTGTTTAGCAAAGACTGGACCGAGGAGGAGGAGGAGGTGGATGAAGATAGTAGCTTGATACCCGTCTACCTCGATTGGCTGCACCTGCATTATTGCCGTGAAGATACTGAGTAGACGGACGAAAAAGGAGTGAGATAATTGTCCTAGGGTGCGCGTCTGATTAGCGTTAAAGATCACAGAGACTTGGGGCATGTTTGCCGACGAGCCTTAGGGATCTACAATTTGCCTCTTCAATTATAACAGGTGAGATGAGAGTGCCAACAAATTGCTCCTCGCTTAAAATTATTTTGTTACTTTTATATACACTTTACATATAAATATTATTCAATATTTTGATTAAAATATTTTTGATTTTTTTTTTTTTTCAAGATAATTAGCCGCTATTTACAAAATAATGACAAATTTTTGATATATTTATTGATATTTTATAAGCGTGCGCGCTCTTTTCTAAAGAATATTTATTTCTTCATTTTTCAAAATATTTTATTTATTTAATATTAATTTAATTTAATTAAATAAGCTTATTAAAAAAAAAAAAATATCCAACAAAAGTATATTTTTGAGTAAATAAAAATTATCAATTAAGGGTGTTACGGATAAAAATAAATAAACAATAATAATTATTAGATTAACAAATAACATAATATTTATCTTATTATATTGACTCTGTAACTTAACATACATCGAATATGGAGTTATCTGTTTTAAATAATTACATTTTTAATAATAAATTGCAACGGTGTCGTCTTAAATGTTTTTATAATCTTACACATTTATGAGGATTAAGTAATTTAATCTGTTTCTCACATTTTACTATAATATATTTAAGAATATTTATAGCACAGTTATAATTTTTATAATAGATATACATAATAATAATCATAATAATAATAATAATAACTAATAAATAATACTCTGATGTATCTTGGTTCCCATATAGGGTGGACATGCTCACTGATTTTTATACACAATAACTAGATAACGTCAAAATAAATCTATTCTCCAGATAAATACTTTTAGTGTCAATTTGATATATCATATATACAATACGACGCTCTGTGTAGGCAATTAAATTCTCTGCTCTCTATAAACTATGCATACATACATACATACATTTATATTTATGCATATAGATATAGATTATATTATATAATAATATTTAAATAGATATACATAATATACATTGACAAAAAGAATCCTGATATTGCATTAGCTCCGCAAATATTAATAATCGCCCATTACACCCAATCAATCATTTTAACTAAATCTTGTCTCACAATAATTATCGTAAATTTATTATTATAAATTACAATCGAAACTCGGTTAGTTTATTATTTACCAGGGCCTCCACATTCCCTCTTCATCCTTAACCGGCTGCTGTGAAATAGTCGAGGTCAATTCCGGAGAGATAATGGTCACCATTTCGTCATTGCAATCAGTATCGGTATGACTAGACGTGTTTTGGTCATCCATACCCTGAATATGACTGACATCAATGTCATTATTGCTGTCAATTGGAGGCTTGTAGCCGTTGATCTTCTTGGAAGTGGTGGTGAAATCGAGCGGCTGCTCGGGCTGTTCGATCCGGGGGCTTTTTATCGGTTTCGGTCCGTCAGAGCTCCAGTCTTGGGCCATATCCTGATGAGGTCGCTTGGCCAGCTTGTCAGTGGCTTTCAGGAGAGACATATTAGTGGCTGCCCAGATGGCCGTCGGAGGATTGGGACCAATGCTGATCCCATTGGCAGCGGCAGCAGCTGCCAATTGAACATAGTGACTGGGCAGCAGGAAGACAACCTGGCCATCGGGCAGCCTGGAGGGTATGACCTGGACCACTGAGAGCATGTTGGGGTTCTGGCCCGACGTCGAGGCCTGGTCGACCACGGGGATCCCGGCTGGAGGATGCTGGTGATCCAGAGCCGGGACCTGGCTGAACGCCGAAGTTGGACGACTGTTGTTGTTCTCGTCTCCGGCGGTGCTGCTGTCTGGCCTGGCCATCGGCGTCGGAGTCTCCATTATGTCCGACATCTCGGTTTTTATCAGGCTGGCATTGAACACCGTGGCACCGGCGTTGCTGCAGTGAGGAGTCGCTGTTGTGTGCCCGTGGTGATGGTGGTCAAGCCCGGTAGGACTCGCAGCACCTGTTACACGGTCTGTCACGCTGCCCGGACTGCTCCCAAGACCACTGTCTGGTCGGGATCCAAGGTCCAGGTCCAGCTCGGAGACACAGCTGTCCAGGTGACGCAGCAGCCGCTGTTTGACCGCTGGGTCCATCGGTGCTGTGTTGCCGGTTATTATGTCAGGAGCATCCAGATAACGACCCACCTGTGTGCATTCAAATTAACCTTTAGTTACACGTAATTATTGCTCGGGTAATTATAACAATAGATCATGTTTATCGGTGGTAATAAATTACCCTCGATATGTTAAATATGTCTGCATAAATAGATCAATCTACCTCACGTGAACAATCCTGATAGCCGGCCTTGTATCTCGACAATCCGGGCTGTGCCAAAGTTCTCTGTCTCTGGAGATGCCTCACTGTCAATTCCAGTATGTCTGCTTTCTCAAGTTTACTGTGCTTCGTGTTCTCAAGCCGCGCGCTGTCGAGTATCAGTGCCTTCAGCGCGGCAAGTGACTGATTTATTCTCGCACGTCTTCGCTTCTCCATCAGTGGTTTGTTTGCCTAAAAAAGTTCAAAATTTATTATTACAATTGTAAAAAATTATTATTTATTTATTTTAATTTGCACATTGCTGAAAATATTTTTATAAATTTTATTTTTCAAAATTAATTTTAATTATTATTTTTCAATAATTAATAATAATAATTTATGTTAAATTTTTTTTTTTTTTATTATTTTCAATACCATTTTAAATATTTAATAATTTTTATTCAAATTTTTTATGAAGAAATAGGAAGAAAAAAAATTTTACAGAGAATAAAAGTTTCTTTTGGTTGCAAACTCTTTAAAAATTAATGCATTATAAATATATATAAAAGCTATTACACGCCTACTTTTGATTACGAGGGGAAGAATAGTAAATACATACAGAGGACGCGTGGCTGTTATATCTGTGTCATATGCCAGTAAGTATCTAGTTATTAACAGATCAGTGTATCATTTATAACTCACACTGAATTTATTTTCAGCAATCCAAACAAAATAAAATAACAACAACAATTATAATAATAATAATAATAATAATAATAATAATAAAAATACTTACTCGACGTCCGTCAGAGTGTTTTGGATTTGGGCTCGGACTGAGACTCGGACTTGGAACCGGACTCGGTGCTTGAGGCGCGACTTGCTGCTGCGGTTGTTGTTGCTGTTGCTGTTGCTGTCTATGTCCGCTCCCCAAAGATTTTTTGTCCTGGTGCCTGAGAGAATGTAGACGCGCAGTCATTTTAGCAGGTCCTCGCGGACCTTGGGCTCACTGAGAAACACGTTTTCACTGTTTTTGTGGTCGCTTTTGCTAACGAGGCACTGAGCATCGCGTCACACCGAAAATAAAATCTCTTATAAAAATTCTTTCCACTATTAATTGTAAGTACCAATCAGTAATTACTTATTCACATCAACAACAACAACAACAACAACAACAACAACAACAATAAAATTAATACTAATAATATAAATAATCTTTGTAATTATAATTACCGTTTTTGTTAAAACTTTGTCTCTGACATTTTAATCCACATTTTAAAAATGCATTTTTTATTTAGGAGTATTAAAATCCAGTCTGATGGGAACTGTATAAAAAGGTAATGCGCCACCACTACACGTGGTTTATATGCACGTGTCTTACGACCACTTGCCGTCACTCTAAATAAATCTTCTTGCTGGTTACAAGTAACAGTCACCTGATTAAATCACGCACTCATTTAACTCGTGATAAATCATAACAGTAAGTACCACCTAAGTTTGTTAATCATTTTCACTCATTAATGCACTGTCAATTTTAAAACACTGCAATAAATTTTTTTTATAAATAAAATAATTTTAAAAACTTTAAAACTCAAGCAGTCTGAGTGTAAACAAAAATATTTATTCTTCAGTTAGAAGAAATTTAAAAGTTTTTGTCAATTAAAAATTTTTAAAATTGAGTAGAATTATTTTTGAATTTTTTTTTATTTGTAAAATCACGCACTGTTTTTTATTATAAAATAATCTTGTATTTTTTTTTAGATATTATATATCGTAATGCGGTGCGGTATCCAACTGGTAAGAAGACCAATGACGAACTGCGAGGCAGCAAGCGGCTTGCAGCAGCGGCCTGTCTCTGACAATGTTAAACGGGGGTGGAAGAGCGCGGTGCGCGCCACTCAAGAGAGAACAGAGAACAGACCAGAGAAAAGTGGTGGGATACTCTGTATAAATGTATATCTATATATAATAATAATAACAATAATAATGATAATAATAATAATAATACATGTAGGATGAAATGGACGAAGCGGAGCAGCGTATCGCCAGAACCACTGGCAGAGTCGAAAGAGCAAGTGAGTAACAATATATTGCATGTAGACAAGTGTGAAAGACAGAGAAGGTCAGATATTAGTATTCCGGGTTCCAGAGTGAGACCGGATCTTGAATCGGTGGGGCAAGAGGAGCCGGCGCACTCTACTACTGTATGCTACTAGAGTGTAGTGCCGTTTCAAGCACCACGGACACACAGCACACTGGAGAGTATGCCATGGAGTTGGTGTGGAGTGAGTTGCGGATTGCGGAGGAGGTTGAGGAGGCGAACCCGGAGTGAGGAGCCGAGAGGGAACCAGATAGAAGAGTTGACTCTACTCTCTGGAGGAAGATAAAGAGAAAGAGGAGAAATTATTGCGAGCAAGGGTGATGGAGAATGCTCACGTTCATGTTGACGTGTGCCCTTGCCTGTGGCTACTCTGCTACTCTGCTGTACCTCCCAGCCTCTGCCTCTCAGGCAATCTCGCAAACCCGAGCTACTACCTATGTATACACCGCTGCCTCCTCTTCTGCTTCTGCTTCGTGTACATGTATACATTATGGCTATATATCTTCAACCCTCTATATATATATCTAATGTGTAATACTGTATTACAGGTCTACTCTTCACGGTACGCTAGACTCTATCCACCGATGCAGCTTTGGTCACTACTCCAGATATCGACTTCCATATTTACACCCAACTCACACACCTATGCTGATATCTTATCGTTTAATGTCAGACGTTCAACTAAACTCGTGGATATAGAAAAAAAGGATTGAGATCCAGGGAAGAAATTTTTTTTATGAGTTTGAGATAATTTGGTCATTTTTGTGTTAAAGGACTTTTTTTTTTTTAAATAGTAAATAGAAATTATTCGAGTGTAAATAAGACTTAACTGTTAGTTTTTTAAAAATGAGAATTGTGTCTTGGTTCTAGAATTTTTAAAAATGAAAAATTTCACAGAAAAATATCAATATCTGTTGCTATTATTACAAGCAAATGAAGGAATAGCTTCACTTGAATTGAGAAAAGAATTCTTCAGACGAAACAATCCACCCTCATAAATTTTAAATAATATTCTTCTGTCAAGAATGTAAAATATTTTTTTTATATATTACAAAGAAGATATACTTAAACAATTATTAAGATTATTTTTTCATTATAAAAAATACATCACCTAGTCCTTATTAGTCACATGCCCAAAATAAGAAGAGAAGAATAAAATGGAGATGACAAGCAAAGATGAGGACAATAAGAGCAAGACAGTAGTGGAGTAACGTCATGTGAATAGTCTACGAGTCGAAGCTTGAAGCTCCAAGTGTTGGCTGTACAAATATACAAATACAGCTATATATTTCTATTGATAGTCGGTAGATTGTTGGCTGTAGTCGTACTGTTGTGCAAATGTCTCATCATGTGAGTCTAGATATAACGGTGTCTTTGACATATAAATATATAAATTTATGTGTGTGTAGGATAGCGTTTAGTGCGGCAAGCGGGATGGGAGGCGGAGAGATGAAAGGCGTATCGCGGCGGCGACGGGCGAGGGTGAGGATGGCGAGTGTCGCGCCTGTCGGCACGCGCGCGGCCAAGTGTGCTTCACTTCACTCTTTCTCCGTTTCTGTAGCTGTCTTTGTCGGCATTTCACTGGCATGCTGGATGGCACCAGGATGGTATGGGGAAAAACTGTACAACCGAGCCAACTGTATTGTGCAAAAAGCCATATATATATACACACATACATACACGCAAACGTAAACGAGTAGTACAGAGCTGTATATAATGTTACACTACTAGTCGCGTACTAAATTTCTTTCCTTCTCTTTGTGTTCCATCAAGCTGTCTTTATCGTCTTGTTTTGTATTTCATCTCCGTACTCAGTTGCGCATCGTATCAAGCAATGCATCTATCACATATCACACATCTCCTCTCTTCTTTGGCCGACACACTACACCTACCTACATGGATATAATATATAGAACGCGACACTGCTCAGCTTTGCAACTACCATTTCCCACACGTACACTCTACTCAGTCGTATATTTTATACAATGAGATATTGGGATGAGGCATGTATTTTATGTTCTCTACATGTGTGGGTTCTTTGTATTGCGTATCAAGTCTGGTGGTGGAGATACCCCGGCGGCGGTAACCACGGCGCTCCGTTTGAACAGACTACACACCACTGTCTCGAGATTACTCTTATTTTTTACTTTTTAGATTCAGTTGCTGTGTATTATTGTCTTTTTAGTCGCCTGGGTGGCTATTAGGTCGAACCGTGCGTGTGGCGACCCTCCGACTGGCAGATCTTGTTGAGTGTAACGAGCGGCTGAATTCGAGTGCCCACACTCAGCTCAATACTACGCTGTCCGTCTGAACCAAGACCAGTTGGAATTTGCTTAATCTTTAGTTTTTATTTTTACAATTGTATAAATTTTTTTTTTTTAATTGTTTTTATTTTGACAAAAATATGCAGATCTAAATTCACTTCAAAATTTAATTTTATTTATAAAATTTCACTTTTCACTTAAAAATAAAAATTTAATTACTAATTAATAGATGTATACTTTGAAGATTTTTAAAAAGTATCTATTGACTGTCAATAAGTTTTAAATTTTTTCTAGCTAATGTTTCGCAATCGCTAAAAAATTAATTCAAAATCTAATAACGATTTTTTTATCCTCGCTCGAAAATTCGAATTATTTAAATACGTGATATGTTTTCAGGGGAAGATTAAACCGCAGCTATTTTGTCAATAACTGTCTATTGGTTCGAGGAGATATTGATTAAATAGCGCTGTCGGACAGTTTTGATGATTTTTTAAAAATATCTCCGAGCTATTTAGCAGCTTTTTTTATGACAGCGTATTATAAATCCGAGTAGTGAAAGCCAAAGCGAGGTTTATTCTCTCAGCAATTTAGCTTTGTATTTTATTCAATACCAGTAAGTGTAAACGCAAAGATGCGCTCAGAAGATAAAATACAAGATATAAGATGGGATTCCCGCCGACACCTCTGCCTCGACTCCTATCCGCTCTTCCAATTCACCGTTCATAATATTTCTGCCAGCATGTAATGAGTCGGATCAGCTTTGATCCCAGTTCTCTTGAACAGCCGACTCCCTAATTATTTCCTCCGTGTATATTTATACATCTCGAAAATTCATTTATTTTTTATTCTTTAGCTTTAGCCATACACTTCCCTTAAACTCGGCTCTCATCTTCCTTCTATTTTTATTTATCACTCTTAATCTAAAATTTTTTTTTTTTATTTTACCGACGGAGAACTAACATCTGATTATCATCAATGATATCTATTCTCGCGTATCATACATCAATTAAACTGTGTCATTGGATCGCAATAGATTTGACATTTATTAAAGTTTAGCCGGAGCGATAGTTGTCAAAAAATAGCTAAAGTTTTAAATGTCAATCGCAGTCCGCGGTCCAGTCGATCGGGAATATATATCCAGCGGATTTGTCATCTATACTTATACTAATTATCAAATAATCATAAATAGTGATAATGATCTGGTGGTGGTAATTTAAAACTGAAACTCGGTGAATTATAGTTGACTTGGTTGGCTGATTGCCGAGTGTATACTCTTGGGTGTCAGTTTCGTCTGCCGATCACTCTATACTTGTCATGTCAAAATACATTACAGCGTAATATATAAAGAGATAGCTAATAAATTATTATTATTACTATATACAATAATAATTACTGTACACTGAGAGAAAAATTTTTTTTTGAAAAATATGGAAATTTTTGTGAAAAAAAAATTATTTTGTTAGAAATTTTAAATAATTTTATCTCTTATAGCTAAAGAAATAAAAAATTTTCTCGTTGGAAAAAAATTTTTTAGAATTAAAAAAAAAAAAAAAAAACATTTTAGATAGACATCTTAAGAATTTTAATCTAAAACTATTTTTTCTCAAATTTAGAAAACTTTTTTTCAACAAAAAAATTACTGTGAGAATAGTTTTGATTTTTTCCACTAAGAAATGAAATTGTCAAAAATTTCAAAAAAAAATTTTTTTTCTCAGTGTACTGTTCGCACCAATATTCACAAATGTTTTGGCTATTCTCAGTAAACTGATCAAAAACTTCCTAAAAATTGTAAAAGAGATTTTTCTCGTAATTATCCGCAAAGATTGAAGATTCCGTATATTACTGAGACAAAAAATAAAGGGAATAAAGTGTCGTAGTCTGTTGACTATCTTCAGTGATTCGTGAATTTTTAAATATCTCTGATGTCGCAAGTCGCGACCGATCACGTTGCAACGAGAATAAGTGCGACGGGCAAGGGATGGCGTGCGACAATGAATAGGGGATACAGATAGGACATATATTTGAACAAGAATAAGTAGTAGAGAACAAAGTGTGGAGTAGCATGTCCGAGGGGAGCTTTCAGCCTTATATATTTATGTATTCCGTAGATATGCTAAGGTGTGTAGGTGTATAAATACATGAAAAATAAGATTATAGAGGACGATAAAAAGCAGCACGAACACATGAGGTGGCATACGCGTGCTCACATTCTATCCGCGTTATTTTTTACTCAGATTACATCCGAAGTCACGTACTACGTGCCGAGTTTTATAAATCTAAGTACAGGTATATTATATGTGCTACTTTTTTTTATTACTTATTGCAATTATTATTCAAAAAAATTGTCTCATTTCTGCGTGTATGACGTTTTTTATTCAATTTTTGTAAGAGTGCTTTTTTTTTTGTTTCCAAATAATTATTTAGTTTACATTTAATTAATAATTGAAATCTTTAAAATCATCCTCTTTATTTTAAAATTAAAATATTTTCTATTTTGAATATTAATTAAAAAATGATTAATACAGCCAATTATTTCGATAAATGTTTAATAAAATGATCAATTCAATTTAATTTTATAATTGACTTATTAATAAATAAAAAATGATTAAAAAAATTTTTTTTGCCTTGAATCAACCACAAAAATGATCAAATAATAAAAATGACCTCAAACTAAGCGCAATTTCTCACTTTAAAAATTTTTCTATTTAATTATGAATCTCATCTAGATCTCCAAAATAATTTATTCGTTTAAAAATTTTTCTGCTATGGAATTAAGTTAATTTTTCCATCAGTAAACACCCGAAATACCTTATTCGTAAATGAAATATTCAGGAGTATAAATAATGAAGAATAAAAAAAGTACAAGTGAGTTTCTGAGTGCAAAAGGAGGAAAGTACACGCGACAGGGTCAGTGTGGGAATAAAAGGTGACAGAAGGCGCGTTTCTCCCGAAGGGAAAAAGAGTAGGTTCTGTTATCTATGTACCGTAGATACATACATAGATGTATACATAAGGCACGAGAGTGTGCAACGAAGGATGTCGGGTAACGTGCGATGCCGTGACACCGACGTCCCTTTTTTTCACTTCTATTCCCCATTCGTTCGGTCGCATATATGTACCCTGGTGTCTATAGTTATATAACGTAGCACGTAGCATGTAGCATGTAGCATGTAGCATGTAGCCAAAGCATCGCATCCTTACACTACACGAGCAGATCGTACATGCGGTATGTGTAGCTCTATATATAATACTGAAGGCGCGCGAGCGCCAAACTCTACTCTGCTCTCTACTCGGGTTAGGTTCGAGCTTGCCGTTAATCCGTTTATCGCGTTACGCCGCCACCGACGACCCCGCTGTCTCGCCCCTCCGCCCTCTACGTGAATCCTCGATGCTTTTATACTCTATATATATATATATATATATGTGTGTGTGTGTGTGTGTATATAAAGCTCTACTCTGGGTCTGGCAGCTTACGACATACTGCACACTACATTCTGCCTTCTACATTCTACAGACAGCACACATGCTGGCCTTTTCCCACCTACGGCTATCTATCGCCTATATATTATATATCTACGCGAGACCCGGTGCGTGGGTGTGGATTTGATCACGTGCGGGCACCCGCGCTTAGTACGCTGATAGTATACTCTGCTATTATGCTATCTATAGATGTCTGTATGCCTGTATGTTCTGGGGTGAGCAAGGGACTTAGTTATATAAATGTGCTGCCAAAGGATTCCCTTTTCGTGTCCCATGCGTGTATGCTTCAGGATTTTGCTGGATTTCGGGCATAACACTGCTACAGTGTTGTAGTCGGGCGCCGGTTTTAGTAGCACAGTATTATCATGGTTATTATTCTTGTTATTGTTATTGTTGTGGAGTATATACGTTAGGTTTCGTTCTCGATCCAACAAGGATTTGTCTATTTCCATCGTGTTCATATATTACCGACATACTCGCGAAGCTAAAGCCGGTTTCAGCTGAACCCTCTGGTTTTATTTTTGGGCATAAATATAAAATGCAAAATAACACACGGGATAAATGAGTAGTAAAAAAAAAAAAAAATAAGCAAGAAATAGTGAAATTAGGAGTTTAATTATTTTAAACAGCAATAACGCACTGATAAAAAAATTAATTTAGATTATAAAAAATAATTTTTAATGATGTTCTTGGTTCAATAAAATTCAATTTAAAAATTTTGCTATCTTAATATAAAAAAAAGTTCAATAACTATTTAAAAAAGTTATAATTAACAAGAATAATTTCATTATATTTTTTTTAATTTACTTTTTTTCTGTGCTTTGACGAAGATAAAGTCTAAAAATTTTGCAATTATTGACACATATTTTCTTTACAGTATAATCCATATTGTTAAGAGAATATGCAAAATTTTATAGCCAGTGTATTTATATGATAAAATGGCTTTTTATGATTAAATTTGGTATCGTTGGAAAAGTCTTGATCTAGAGTTTTGTCTTTTCATAGTTTCACATTATTCTGACCAATAGTTAATTTATGATGATAAGTATTTAGGCTGCATTCGAAAATGCTCTATCTCTAGATACATAATTAAGAAATTACCTTTTATCTCGTGAACTATTGATATTTTTAAAGATATAAGCTCATCCCGATGTTACACTCATCAAGACCTTTCATTTAAGTACCCACATCAATGTTTTATATATTTATATATATATATTATATATATGAATATATGAAAAATATATCAAAATGCATGTGGATACTCAAATGAAAGCTCTTGATGAGTGTAACGTCAGGATGAGCTTATATCTTTAAAAACGTCAATAGTTAAGAAAGTACAGTGCAATTTAACAAAGGTCGTTATTTATTAAAGCAAAATTTTATTCATTTATAGTTCACAAGTCCCAGCAGTCACATAGTAGCTGCAAGGCTGTTAGTCAAGAATTTTAACTAAAATTTTTCATTTTTATTTAAATCTTATCAAAGACCATTCAAGCTATTTTTTTCTCATAAAAAAAACTAATTTAATTATTGTTTAATTGTTTTGACTTTTCTCTTAAACTAAATTTTTTTTTTTCAGTTTATTAGACTGCAATTAATTGATAAAAACTAAAACAAAAATTTGAAATTACAATATAAGTAATTATTTAGCTTATTTATTCCATCTGTAGTGACATATTACATATATAGACGGCTGTCGGCTGTATAATGAGGATGCGAATGTTGTTCGGGTGTGATGTATAGAAAATAGAGGCATAGAAATGAGGTGTGAGATGTCGGTATATATAGACCATAGAATACACACATATATATAGATATATAAATATATATAGATACCGAGAGGGTTTGCAGGGGGGAGAGAGAGTGGGAAGCAAGAGCAGAACAGCGAGAGAGTTTCAGCGCGTGTATAACGGGCAGTCGGGGCAGCCGGGGGTAGCGCATTAATCATCCCCGGCATCGCGGCACGCCATGGCCAGTCGACCCCGTCCCAGACCGCCGTTACTACCGCGTCAGTGGTGCTCAATCATCCAAGTCGTGTCGCGAGAGAGTAAGACTACTACTGTACTATCTACACACTGATATCAGCCACACTCTGCCATACAATATATATATATTTATGTGTATGTGTTGGTTCTGCTCAACTCTGCCGCTTCAATCTCAATCTCCATCTTCATCTCTGTCCTTCTGGTCTCTCACCACGATACACCTTATATACCGAGGAATTATCATCAGCGTGTGCTGCATGAACTTGTGTAGGGTCTGGGGTATATGTATATATATATATATATATATATATATTTGTAATTCAACTCGTACTCGCCAGAATATTCCCTGCTATACATTATATTCCCTTTCTCCTATTTCACGGACGCCTCGTCATCGCCGACACTCCAACGCCTCACACTCTTTTACAATTTTATATATATGTATTTGTGTAAGCCACAGTCTAGCATCAACCAGCGAGGGCTATCACCTACCACTTATGCTATAAATCGCTGTACAGGTACCGGAAACTAATAGCAGACCTGAGCAATCTAATTTTTATTTTTTAGATTTAGATAAACTCTTCTCTTTGAGAATGAGTAATAAATGCTTGCATTCATTACACTTTAAATCAAGCAAAACGATTACTGAAGCTAAAGGATATTCGTCAATTTTTTGGATTTTTGTAATAACTAAATTATGATGAAAAAATTTCATGAAGATTAGAAAAAATTACAAGTGCAAAATTTTTTTTAATATTTTTTCTATGATAAATATTAATTATATAATTAAAAATAATTGAGAATAAAATTTCTAAAGAATTGGTAAAAATAAGTTTTACTCTTAATTCTAATTATTCGTATATATCTATCATATTAAAAGCACATATTGATATTTATTATATCAAGAAATTAATTAATTATAAAAAATTTTTGTAATGAAAAATTCTTAGCTAAATAATATTTTTTTTTTTTTTATATTAAGAAAAATTTAGAGTGATTGTTTACAAGTGGGGTCAACCCTATTTTGGGTCATAACTATGTGAAAAATTAACATTTAAAAACTTTTTTTTTTTATTCCGCTTGTTTTTACGGCGCATTTATGATAAAAAAAATTTCTAAAAAGAACAAATAAAGATTTTGATAGTTTTTTTGTCTTTAAAAGTTTGAAAAAATTTTGACTCTCATGTTTTTGGATAAAATTTCTATTTTATCTTTTTTTAATGTTTTGGATATATATTTTTTTAGTATCTATGTTAAAAAAAAATTTCTTAGTTTAAAAATATATCTGCTCGATTCAAGATAATTTAGTTTTTAAAAACAATTAATTTGATCAAAGATTTTTTCTCTTAAATCAAGTTAATTTTTTTATCAAAATTAAATTATAAAAAATTGTTAAAAGATTATTTGTTTGGAAATTTTATACTGAAAGACTTAGACTTTTTTTTTAAGTTGATAACATCTTCAAAAAAGTGATAAAATCTTAAAGAGTACAGAAGATATCAATAAATTAATTATATTAAGTATAAAAAAGCGGATTCACCCACTCATTTCTTTTTACGACAGATCCACTCGTACATTTCAGTAGCAAAAAATATTTTAAGCATAGCAAAATAAATACGGATATGTTTCGGACGTATATCCTCTTTGCAGATATGACATTCACATGTCTGTATATAGTACAGCAGAATGTACATGTACTTTATGAACTCTGGTACGGACTGATGCATTTATACATTTATACAACTATGCTTGGACCTGCATTGAGTTCGAATGTTTAATATCCATGTGGATGTGTCACAGGTAGACTCGAGTTTACAGCAAAGCATGTAACGAGTAATGGAATGTATGTATGACGGTACAATGAAATATGTACACTTTAAAATGTAACTATATAATATACAGACATATACGTTATACATGTTGCAGGTTGCAGCTAAGAGCTCACATCGGCAAAAACTCTTCTTGTGCGTTCTTGTGAGTTGTACGTATAACAGCATAACAGCCTCGGCACATTTCCCAAGACACGAGGCACGTGTATGCATAAATAAAACTCGATATACCTTTTGCGGATCCGCAGCGAACATTTCTTTCTTAGTCTATATTTTTTTTTGGTGAAGAAATTTATCCTGAGTACTGTTGCAATACTTATGATAAAAATTTAGTTATTCAATTCAAAATTTTGGGTTAAATATTGAAGATACGAAAAAAATTGTACCCTTCCTTTTTTTTAAAAAATTTTATTCTCTACAAAAAATTCTTCCTTCATAATTTGAATTTTAAGTCAAATATGAAGTTTTATAATTTATCTTCAGTTTTAAAAAGTGTTGTGCTGATTGTGATTCAAATATTGAAGATATGAAAAAATTATGTTTTTTTTTGTAGATAATTAAATTTTCTTTAAAAAAAGTATTTATCAAATTAATCGTAAGTTTGACTCTTGATCCCAAATTTTAAAAATAAAGATAAATTTTTTAACTCCTTCAATATATTTTTTTTCATGTTCTCTTCAATATTTTTTTTATTTTATCTCAATAATAATGAAATATATTTTTTTTAATAGCTAAAAATTCGCGATTCACGATTCGCAATGTGTTTGTGTTGAAATATATAATGAGAAAACGCACTATCGCGAAAGATGAGCAGAAAAATAGTTGAGATGTTAAGAAACGTGGGAAAAAAAAAAAGAAAAAAAAGATGAGTATAAAACCCAAGAGAGAGAGAGGGATTGAGAGAGCTAGTGCAGTGCAGCTAAAAAAGAAGCACAGGTGCGTGTTATCTCGCTCGTTCACCATGCTAGAGAGAACATAAAGGTAAAAAAAGTAAGCGAAAGAGGACCGAAAAAAAAGTAAAAAGCTCGTGGAATAAAACCCTCGAGTGTGGGCGAGAACGGCGCGGCAAAAACCGAGCCAAGAGCTGAGCGTGCGCAAAAAACCCTCGGGAAAAAAAGCCAACAAAACAGGGAAAAAACGATCGAAAAAAAAGAAAGAGGAAAAAGAGAAGCAATAAAAAAAAAATGTAAAAATATAAGAGAGCTGAAAAAAAATGGCAAGGAAAGCGAAGAGTAAGAAAATAAAGCAAAAGGATCCTTGAGGAGATGCTGGAACAGCGGTGGGTTTCTCAAGCTACTGCCATACCGTGAGACGATAGAAAAGGAGCAAGCAGAGAGAAGAGAATCCAGAATGGAGGATATGAGAGGAATGCCACTGAGAGAGTAGACTACATCTCTGTAGTTGTAGAGGAAAAAGAAGCACAAGTAAAGGTAAAGCCAAGGCAAAGGCAGGAGCAAAAAGACACCCATACTACGGAAGCCAGCTTCCATCCGACTCTACTTTCTCAGTCGTCTTTTGCGTTTACCTTTTCTCCTTCACCACTACTTTAATACTTTTTAACTTTTTTGTTTTATGTTCTTTTTCCTCATCCTCCTCCTCCTCCTCCTCCTACTCCTCCACAACTCATCTCTGCTTACTAGTACGGTGTGTTCTCAATACAACGTGGGTCGCGGATGAAACCCGCGAGACGGCAAACACACAAGACACCAGAACAGTATAATATAAGTTGAGTCTCTTTTGCCTTTATTCCGTGTTCTATCGCGGCCACTCGACACTTGATTCCACACTTTCTTTCTTTGCTCTTGCTCTATCTCCAGCTCTTTTCTTCACACTCCCTTCCTGCGGTACACCTATCCACTTGCTTTGATTTTGGCGCTCGTCAAGAGCCCGCAACCCGTCACCTCTTTACAATCCCACGGTTTTCTCGAGTAGTGTTGCTTTTATTATTATTATCTGTTATAAATAAGATTCATAGAAAGTTAAACGGCTGGATACGAGGATTTTCCTTCCAGTGTATAAGTATATCGCTGAAATTTGAATCTCAAATTAAGGTGACTTAATGTCGTAAACTGCAGATAGAACTGGGGATGCTGAAAACTATTAACCTGGTAGTATGGATTATATTTTTTGTATGTAAGAAGCGAAATATAAATGCAAAATAGTCTCACGGTAGCTTTGCAAAAAAGTTTAAACAGTAATTTTAGTTGTTGAACTTTGGAACTAGATGGAAAAGTATTTAACTATCGAATTGGTATCAAATGGAGTTAATTTTTAGATTTTTAACGTAAAGACGTTTGGGTGGCTGCTATTTTTTTTAATTTTCTTCAAGATTTTTGCTTCTAATGAGTAAAAAATTGCCTTAAAAATATGAAAAAATTCTTTCCGAGGTTCGAAATAATATCTTTGTTATCCTTGTGACTTTTTTAGATTTCCTAAAAGTTTTTTCATCAAAAATTTGATTTATATAAAAAAGAAATATAGATAGAAAGATTTTTAAGAAAAAAAAAAAAGTTAAATTCCTTATTTTTGTAACAAAACTTCACAAAGCCTTGAAAATAAAAAAAAAAAAATAATAAACAAAATAAAATTTCTGTCAAAATCACCACACAATTAAAAAAAAAATAAAAAACGACGATTTCAACATTAAAAGCTACGACCATCGCGAATAACAATCAAAAACCTGATAATAGATCGATACAACTGTAATAAGAGCAGGAGTGTGAGTAGGATCACACCAGTGGTAGCCCTTAGCTATTTATCGTCAGTCCAGGCGGAGTATATTCGCATAGCAGCTAAAGCCAAATCCAGTAGCAGTAGCACGCGTGTGCATAATGCAGGCACGCGTGTGAACGCCCAACACAGCATAACACGGCACGTAGGGTGTTATCGTGTGTTATCGTTATCGCGGTGAGATCGGCTGGAGTATTTCGTTGCTAGCATCTCTACTGGCAAGCCTGATCCATCTAACATCTACAGCCAGCTAACCACCCACACACCTCCAATCTGCAATGCATACTCCACACTCCTCGACTAAACCATTGCATAATACATGTAGAGTAGTGTGAGTACGTTTACCATTAGACACTTTATCCAGAGCTGAGCTTCACACGATCCACGACTAGACTCGTGTACTGCCTGGTCATTATTCCTCGGAAATGTTATTGCGTGCCAAAGATATGGATGCCATACCTGCTAGCAGCCATACGTACGTTCTCATGATTCCATCATCCACGTCCTAGGGCACATATGTTGTGAGCTTTATCTTAGCTTACATCATTGTATGCATTTCATACAAGCATTCAGCTGGAGTTGTGAGTTGTGAGTTGTGAGTTGAGCTCGACTAGACTCCAGACTTTACTCATATCAACTCGAATGTCTAGTCTGGCTGGTAGATTCTAGCTGCTAGATGCTAGATCCCTGGTTTATATGTTTTACATTACATCTACCAGCACATGTGCTCGAATGTGTGAGCACAGTTGAGGGCTAAATTTATAACAGACCCACACCACCGGAGATAAATGGTTAAATAGATGGCTAGGTAGATAGAACCTGAAGAATAAATAATAAATAAAGTCGGCGGGTTTATAGTGCATCGGCAATAGTTGCTGCTGGAGAAAATGATGGACGTGAGTATCAAAGTCCAAGGGAATATTGATCCAGGTTGACATTTACCCGGACGCCATCAACCATCCCACATTCCCGTTTGCGAGCGAGTGAGCTAGACAGCTAGCTCGCTCTTCCTGGTTCACCGGCTCTGCCAAGAGCTTTATCTCTCTGCTTCTCTTTCTAGCTTTCTCCCTCGCTCTGTTTCTCTTAAACCAGGACGAGCAGGACTCACTGGACCCACTCTGCCCACTCAGCCGTGGCATGTAATCCCGTGACGACGCGTCTCTCTTTTCGTCGTTATGTATCTACGTTATATTTCCTCTCACGCTCCTCACTCCAATCTTGAATACCAACTTTTTTTTTTTCGGTTGTAATAATAATAATGATGGTAAAGATATTGGTTATGAGATATGGTGAAAATTTTAGTATTTTTTGCAATTTTGGCTCAAATTCTGTATAATTTTTTTGTATCTTCAATATTTGAGTCGCAAGAAGCACTTGAAACTTTTGAAAATTATGTATAAATTTTAAAATCTCATTTTGAACTTTAAATTCAAATTTTAAAGAAAAAAAAAAAGAGATAGAGCAAAATTTACAAAGACCTTTTTTGTAGAGAATACAATTTTTTTTAAAAAATAAACTATGTAATTTTTTTCTATCTTCAATATTTGACTTAAAATTTTGAATTTAAAGTTAAAAACTCAAAACTTAAATAAACCAACTAATTTATTATAAATAAATATTTTTAAATCTTATTTTTTGATAATCAAAATTTATGGATTCCATTTTCAAACTTAAATTATAAATAGAGTGTAAATACGTGTAAGTAGTACAGACGCGCCAGTACGTACGAAGTAACATAAAAAAGGAGTACGAACGTTGATTTGTCCAACATTCACAGAATCGTTTTTCTTTCAATTGCTTTACGATTTCTTTTATATTTTTATCTATTAATTATTCCCAATTTATTTGTTCTTATTATCGATGGATTTCTCTTGTTTAAATAAATTTGCCTACACATGTACTACAAATTATAAAGTGTTATAATCAAACAAAAGTCGGATAAATTTCCATTTATTTATCAAAAGTTTCATTCAATAGTTAATAAGTACCGTAATTAGCGCAGAAAACTCCAAATTAAAATTAATAATACCATTGTAATTTCATATGTAATGTAACCAGTGATTATTATTATGTAAGTAATTATGTCACGAATTATTATTGTCAGGCAATGCTAATGGTAATGTGAATGAACAATTATCAAAGATTTTATTCAATAACACAACACACTATTAAATAAATAAATAAGCGCTATAATTAAAAAAATAAATTCTACTAAGAAAACAAATTTTTTTTTTTAAATGCATTGACTACGCATTATTTATTTATTTAGCAATAAACCCAACAGCCGTACCCAATTATAGGGTTATTATTACAAACAAGAAAATAAAAAATACATTTGTGGGCAGTGGATGTGCCTTCAGATAATATTAAAAATATAATTTTATTTTGCAATGACTCATTATTCAAGCATTAAAATTTATTTATGGTGCTAATTTTGTAAATAATTAGTTGTTCTATTTAAAATTTTGTTACTTGTCTAAATTCCGAGCAACCGCTAGCTTGACGACATTTTTTATGATTAACAACTTAAAAATTTTCTTAAAAATGTCTACATGATAAAACTTAGTCTAACTTAGTGCGTTAGTTGTCAAAAAAAAAAAAAAAAAAAAACATTTCGTCACCGGATACTCAAGTGATTGAGGTGAAAAGTGACGAGGCCTCATTCACTACAAAAGTACTGGAAGCAACTCTTAGGCCCCCACCCATAACATGCCAAAAATATATATAATATAATGCATTTGGCATCTCTTTTATTTGGTTTCTCTATCACACATAACAGCCAGAATCTATCTTTGTCTGGCGCCGTACACAGCAGATCCACGAGGCAACATTATTCCCCGGTCTCTCCTCAGCAGTGTTGCCGCCCTCTCGGTGTTTCCGCGGCCCGTTCCAACCACCCCGTTCCATGGCATGTCCCGCAGGGCATGTCCCTGTGCAACACCGCAAAAGCATTGTCCAAACAATCTTCGCCAACTATCTCACCTTCTCCAGCAAGGGGTGGACTTAAAAAAAAAATTTATCTCCAATTGGCTCGGGGACCCCGTGGGCCACCTCAGAGAATTATTTCCAGAAAATAGAATCTAAAATTGTAATTTTAGGTAATTTTTAAGCGCACGAGTGGAGGCCAATAGTTTTGCGGGTGGCTAAAATTCCCATCCCCTTCGGTGGCACGCTCCGCGGCACGCCCGGCCGTCTCTGTTATACTGCCGGCAGCAGACCCTGAGCCGACCTCCACCCCCCGTCGGTGTACTATACTACCACTGACGCTCTTCGTGCCTCGAACACCCCGCGAGCCGCTCGTTAACCTGCTAGCACACCCCGTTACCGCTGCCTAAGGGGTGGCCAACGACCTACACCTCCACTCTCCATCCTCCATCCTCTCTTCCTTCACCACCTCCATCCTCCAGAGCTTCTATTACTGCTACAGCTTCTGGTTCAGTGTCGCATCCTCGTTCTCATTCTCGGTTCTCGAGGGAGAAACACTACTGTGACTATCACTATGACGGTCTTGTTGTAGCTCTCACTGTCTACTGTAGCCTTCGCATGCCTATACCTATGCCTATAACTTCACCAGTCCTCAGCTGTATTTACATATCAATATTTCCCGGCACTTGAGCTTGCCGTTTGCCAGCGAGACGCAACAATTCTATGTCTCAGATACCGGGTAATTGTCGGGAAGATACGAACCAAGTCTTACTGAAATTGTCTGATGTCTGATGTCTGATGTAAAATCATTCTTTGACTTTATGTTGTTTTTTCTTTTTTCTTCGATCAGGGGTTGATTATTCTTTGATGTATTTTTAAATGATCTTGTGGATTTTTTTTTTTTGAGAAAAACAGAAAAATAAAGTATAAATTTAAGTTTAGGGAATTTTTGAAGTTTTTGGAGTTTAAAGTAAAATTTTTAAAGATTTTCAAGAAGAAAAATAAATTCTTGAGCAGGAAAAAAAATTTTTTTGCGTAGAAAAAGCCTTTTTATTTTGATAAAGATAAATAAAATTTAAAATTACCAAAATAGGACCTTATAAATTTATTAAAAATTCTTCACCGTTTAGAAAATTTCTAAAGACGTAGATATTTAAAAAATAAATAAATGGTACAATTTTTTCAAGTATTTTAAATAATAAACCTTAAAAAATTATAAATAGAAAATTTTTAAATAAGTAATCATCCAAGAATGATTACAATTCTATAAAATTCACCCAAAAATTATTTTCGCTGCAATAATCTCGATAAAAAAAAAAAGAAAAAAAAAGATAACACGCCTCTATTTCTGATTAAATATCATTTCCGATCAGTATCTGACGTATCTATATCCCCCGACAACACAACTGTCTCTGAAATTCAGTGGGCTGCGTCATCGAGGACCGCTGTCAGAGAAAGACAAAGAAAAATATAAATAGAGGACAGAGAAAAGAAAAAAGAAAAAAGAAAAAAAAAGAGGAAATACTAAACAAAAGAAAAGGAAAAAGAAAAAAAAGTAAAAACGCGTAGTACTCTCTACTCGTCCGAAGGGAATAACTGTACTCCAGTGGTATGAAAGACGCCTGGCTCGGTGTACCTCCGTGGTTGGAGGTTAGGTCGCTCTGCTCTTAAAAGAATAAGGAGGTTGTGAGGCTGAGCGGGAGAGTGGGTGGCCTGCCGCCTGGTGCCTAGTGCCTGATGCCTGCTCCCGGCTGTTATAGGTGTAGAGTGCTGTATGCTGTACCGTAATATACTGGATACTATACTGGGACAGAGTGGAGGCGGAGGAGCCGAGACCCGAGTGAGAAGAGATCGTGCTGAAGGCGAGTGGTTGAACGCGGGTGTGCGATACCGCCGTTGCGGCGTAACGACGCTATAACGCGAGCCGCCGGCGGGTGATTACCTACCACCTACCGCCACCTCCCTTACTGCTGTCGATTTTCTCCTAGTGATCCCTCCCTATCTCTATCCTCTCGTTCTCGTTCTTCTTCTCCTTCTCTCTGCGTTGAGTTTTCGTATATTCCATGTACATACCTGTGTAAAGGAGTGCTACTACCAGAACCACCGGCAACAACATATACCTCTATATAACATGCTGATTTTGCTTTGTACCAGCAGTAGCATCAGACTAACTACGCCTCTACTTTTACGTCTTCTCTCTCGTTTTACAGACTCTACTTCGGGTTCGTTCTAGAATAGTTTTAAAAAAAAACAAAGAAAAAGACAATTGGACGTAATTTCAACGATCAATCTATATAAAATAGAAATTTTAGATGACTAGTTGATTTTGTCGATCAGTTCGAAAGTTTGGAGTTTTCTTTATATAATTGCATTATTTTTTTTTTTTTTTATAAATATTATTTTTTAATAGAAAGTAAACAACGCTAATATTTAAAAATAATTTTTTAAATTTGTTTTAAATGCAATTTTATGGGCTAAAGTATTTTAAAAAAGTAAAATTAAGATAAAACATTTTTGTTTTGAGAAAATTCTTTTTTGATTAAAAAAACCAAAAGTATATCTTCTAAATAGATATTTCTAAAATTCTGATTATTTCACGGAGTTTTTTTAAATCAGTCTTTCTGAAATTCAAATTTTTAAGGATATTTTTCATTTAATTTTTTTATTAATGCCTCTTTTCCCGAATTTAACTCCAAATTTTTTATTAGACTATTTTAAAAAAATTTTATAAACTAAATAGCAAGTCAAAAAAATGACTTTTTTGTATTATCTAAAAAATTTAATAAATATCCTTTAAAATAAGGAACTTAAAAATATTTTCTATTCTTTTTAAACTTAAAAAACCGCCCAACATCTTCCCTTGCCTCAAAAAATTTAACATATTTGTTCATTTAGAACCAAAAAATGATTAAAGTTTTCTACCAAGACCATCAACATAAACAAATAAATAAATAAATAATTATTTACAATTTTTCACGTAGAGTAAAAAAATAAATTTTGGAATATCTCCCTCGACAGTTGGAAGAGAAGTCTGCAACGCGTCATCATACACACCATCGCCTAACCCGAACTACTGGTGTTACTCTTCCTCTTTCCCTCTTTCTGTCTATCGCTCTTGCCAAAAGAGTGAGACACGTTAGCGAAAGATAGAACGCGACGGAGAGAGTAGTGAAACTCGACATAGAGTAGTGAAACGCGGCAAGCTGTAGGTTGGGAGTCAGGGAGTAGAACGAGAACGAGAACGAAAACTAGGAGGATGAGGAGAAAGCTTGATAGCAGTGGTTCGAGTGTGAGAGTAGTACGACACAAAAGAGGGTGGCGGCGGATATGGAACAAGAGGAGGTGAAGCGTGAGAGGAACCAAAGGGAAATGGAAGCGAACGTTGACGCTCTACGTTATACCCTGTACTATACTCTAAACGCGACGCCCTCGTAACGACGCCTAGCCGCCGGGGACTCACCGACGTGTCGGTCTCCTCCTCTTCATCCTCTTCCTCTTCATCCAACTCTATACCTCTATACTATACTAGTTTCAACTATAACTATGACTATAACTACGATTACTACTGGTGGTGCTAGTGGCGCACTGTATCACTATATTCACTCTTGTATGGCTCCGGCTCTAGCTCTGGCTCTGACTGTGTACCCTCTTGTCCTCGGCAACCCGGTGCGGTGCTCCACTCGACTTTTTCGCTTTTCTCGCCTTTCCTATCCGATTCGACGCCACCACCAGCGTTACCATCAAAACGGTCGCGTCGCCCTCGTTAACGCTTATCCCTTTCGAGCCGAGACCCTCACGGCCATCAGGACTTGTGTTGAAGAGGCTGAAGAAAAAAAATAAATAAAAAATGCTGAAGAGTAATAAAATAAATTCTGTCGCTTAGAATTGTTCAAATTTTTGAAAATTGCCTCGCAATCCAAAAATGATATTTCATTTAATAGAAAAATTAAAATACTTAAAGTATGTATTACGACGATTGCAGTGGAGTAAATTGGAGGGACGCTTGGAGGCTAACGTGTGGTTACGCCAGAGGAAGAAAAGATGAAAGGGTAGTTTAGTCGAATATGAGATAAGAGGGTGAGGAATTAATACCTAGGTGGCTTTAAGCGATTAGTGTACTGTGGGGAGAATGAAGACGAGTGTTTTAATTTTTCAGGATAAGCTATTTACCTGCACGTATTATTGTATGACAGGAATCTGTTGCGTTGATATTTTTGAATTTTTTGTGGAAAATTGTATAGATTTGCTCGATGAAAAAAAATTTTAACGAGAAATGTTTAGAAAAAATTATTGGAAAATATAAAATAGAAATTATGAAACTTAAATTAAAAGAAATCAAAAAATTTTTATGACTTTTTTAAACAAATAAATTATTATAAAAAAATTCCAAATGTCAAAATTTTTTAAAATATTTTCTTAGTAATAATTTATTTATTAAAATAATCAAAAAATTATTGAATCTCTGCTGATTTCAGTATCATAAATTATTACTTATATCGATTTCAATATAGGTGTCGCAGAAATTAGCATACTTATGATAGGGTAAATGTTCCAATTGTTCACCGGGCACCAGTAGTTGATCACTTTTATAAGAAAGTCCAAAAATTGTTATCAACTGCATTTTTGATGACCTTGCAATTTATTTTTAACTATTCGTTCATCTATTGGAACCCGCTATTTTTCAAAATACCAGTAGTTGACCGCATGCACAGTTGTAAGTTTCTAACTTATATAAAATAAAAGTATAAATATGTTTAGGTAACAATTTAATGTTTACATGAATTTTTTTATTTAAAATAATTTATAATTATTAAATTAATAATAATAAAGAAGTATTTATATCTAGTGTTTTAAATAAGATGACTGCTGAGTCAAGTTTACATTTGTGATAGATTTAAATATGAATTTTTTTGTAATTTTATTAATCGTTCAAATAAATAACATCACATATCAAAAACAAATATTTAAAGTTTAAATAAACTTTGAATTATTTTCTTTTAACATATAATAATTAAATTACGATCAATTTAAATGCCAAAAATCCTTAATCGGCCAACTACTGGTACATTTACCCTATTCAGAAGTTATTTAATCAATAAAACGTGAAATTTGGTTTAAATATGTTCATTGAAGCATATTAGGCTGATATTTTATATTTAATTTTTTTATATGGCTATATGTGACTTAATATACCTTAATTTAAATAATTTTCCTATCAGACCATATCAGAAATGTTTTCATCTTAATTAGAATAAATTAATATATAAAGTGTCAAAAAAAAAAAAAAAATATTAAACGAAAAATGAAATTATTAACCAAAATTTTGATTCAGAAACCCAAAAAAAAAAAAAAAAAAAACCAAATAAAAAAAGGAAAAAAAAAAATGCATGTCTCAACTCTTAACAACAGCACACATCAGCAAATCTAATAGTTGCATCTCTTCCCCATCAACTTACTCCTACCAATTCAGCCTCCTCGTCAGTTAGACTCAGCTTCAGCTTTCCGCGGATTCCGAAAGCACCAACTGCTCGACATCGTCATCGCTCGGAGGTGGAGTCAACACCCGTGCTGTTATGTTTTTTCTATTTTTTTTTATATTTATTTCACTTCTATTCCAGTGGTTCTTTTTTGGTTGGAATAAATGCCATCTCGCTCGAACCACACGGGATGTGTATCCACGCTCGCGTAATAGCCTCGTTCCTGGCATGTGCGATGGTAGATACGCGGTGAACTTTCCTGTCCTTCTCCATCACTCTCTCATCCTTCTCTTTCTCTCTTTCTCTCGCTCTTTACAACCCACACACCGACGAGTCGAGCCGCGAAGCCCGAGGGCGAGCGATAAATGGTGCCGCGCCGCGCCACGCCACGCTCACTCGACCGAGCCACGGAATATACCCACGACCTAAGCTACTGCGTCTTTCAAAGTTTATTTCACTCCTCTGAAACTAAAATTTTCTCCAGGCATTCGAAATTTTTCAAAAATTACTCTCAAAATTATTAAATTGTCCGTATAAATTATAAAAATATTTTTATAAAAATTTTTTATCAATAAAAGCTACAAAAATTTTTACTTTTTATCAAAAATTATTTATTTTATTAAAATAATTAATTCTCGAAGAAATTATTTTAATAAAAATGTAAAATTTTTAAAAATAAAAAAATTCAAGCCGCAAAAAGAAGAAAATAAATTTTGAAAAGACCAGTAGCGCAAAGCTGCGACAGCGAGAGACGCGACGAGGGAGCACGAGCATCAGCAGTAGCAGCACAGAACCACCATCGCTGTACGCTATACTACATCTACAACGAGAAGAGAGTAGAGTAGAGTAGAGTAAAGTAGAAGAGGGTGGGATGGTTTAGTTGGAGATCGAGTGAGCGAGAGAGAAAAGATAAAAGAGAGTGTAGAAAGTAGTAGAACGAGATAGTCAGACGTGCTCGGTTATTTATCACGCGGCGCGCGGTTCGCCGATCGCATCCCTTCCTATCCACCCTTGGCTTGGTCCGCGTGTAACCCTCTCACTTGTGCTCCGTGAGGTTCTCCATTCCTCCTGAAATGTCTCATGCCTTCTTTCTCGGCGCCTACACCTCCTACGACTCTCACTCCCTCAAGACTGAAGATTCTCTTCCTCCTGAAACTTTTCCTCTTTTTTCTCCAGCGACGTCTACTTGACTATCCACGTCTTCTTTCTTCTCAGTACTTCTTTCCTCTACACTGCTCTTGCGAGGATCCTCAAGATCGCTCTCGCAACATCCTCACTGTCGTTCTACTTTTTCTTCCTCGGAATTACGTGCACTCTGGGTTCTATTCTCTAGGTAGGTGAAGGGTGTGTATGGATCTTTTCTTTCTTTTTCTGCTTTAATTCACAGTAATCAACCGACGATTATGAGTAATCTTTCGTTCTAGAGCTCGCGTTCAAGTCATTTATTGTGTAAGGTAGTTTTTTGTATTTTTAGAACATTTAGGAAATATGAATGACCTATTTTTAGTTGTTAAACTTTTGTAAAATTTTTTTTTTTTTTAATATTTATAAAAATTTTTATGTCTTACTATAGTTTACTGCTTCTACTTATTTATTTAATTAGCAGTAACCATTGTGAAGAAAATCTAATCATGTTAAATGTTTATATATTTTTTAATTCATAAATATAAAAATAACTCACCGAAATGACATCTTGATCTTCTACAAGATTCCAGCAATCTGAAAAAATACAAAAAAAGATAATTGGTTAAAAAAAATTTTTTTTTTTAATTTTAAAAAATGCCTGTCGAAATAAAAAATCGAAAAACTAAAAACAGCGAATAAGTCTCGAAAAAAAAGATAAGCAGACAATCGTAGCAGTCGTTAAAGCGTTTAACGACTTTGCATCCAATACTGACTACAAGTTAACTCTCCTGCTTCCATCTCTCTTGTGGCTCTTTAAATTTTCTTCGCTTTGTAAATTCACATTAATAAATCCTTGCTCTTTCAACACTGATCTCCAACAATTTGCCAGTAAACTTCCTGAATAAACGAAACAAAAATAATTGTATTGCAATTTTTTGTTTGAATTTAACATTTTTCACCCGTTGCATCATCAACAAATTAGATATTTTTCTGCAAAGAAAATGATAATTTCTAGAGTTATAAAGTAACAAGTCATCGAGATTGAAAGGTGATAAGTCGATGACGTGTATAGGGATAGAAGAATAAAATAAAGACAAGGATAAGGGCGTGCTCGGGTGTTGGCAGCCTGACTAAAAGTAAGGGTGTGCCAGATGCAGTAACTCGGTATTTATGTCTTTGATGTATATACCACGTCCGCTGTAACTTGAATTACAAAGATTAATAATATAACTGAAGTAGAGCTTCTTTTTCACAAGAGATGTTTCAGTACATCTATATTATAACTAATAAGTTATAACTTATAACTACAACAAAACCTAGACTAAATTCAGAGGAACATGTGTGGAGTATGCATAAATAGTTAGGAAAATCTAACAATGAATCGTTAGGATCTGTGTGCAGATACATATATGTAGATAAAAGTAAATGGAAGTGGGTGTATTGGTGTGATCGTGCACATAAATGTGGTATATATTCCTCGCGTACTGGCAACCAACTGGAAAATAGGCTCATCTGAATGCGGTACGGTAGCACCTGCATCGGAGAATCATAAGGGATAGGAATAGAGATGGAGAGGGCTGAAAGTTCGCTGCTAAACCGAGGGATTACTAAAGCGAGAAAGAGAGAGAGAGAGGGAGATTTCCGAGTCAACCAAGTATGGCATAGCATGGATTCAGTGTACGACGAGCAAAAGGTTGAACGTGCGGGTTCACTGTAATGAGGGTAGCTCGCCAACGCACTCGGATACACCTGCACTCTCGATGCACTAGAATTCCAAATAACCCTCTGAAGCCACGTGACGAAAATCATGTCGATGGCTTCCATGAACTCTGTAATTTCAATTTTTATTATTTTTATTTTAAGCGGAGTATTAGTAGTAAGTAGTATGGAAAAAAAATGATCGCTTACCTCGATAATGTTCCAGGAGTACGGAGGTAACTTTGATGATCAATAAAGATCAATCATAAATGACATTGAGAAACATGAGGAACCTCGTTCTCCTTCCTCATAAGTTATACCGAGAAAGTAAATAAGACAAGAGAAAATATAAAGTTACGTAATATTGAGCGGCAGTTGACAAGTTGCTCAAGGGAGAGATGCAGTAAAATAGGGAAGGCAAGACTACGGATATGGATATACATTATACATACAAGTAGTTGTATATATGGATGTATATATATGTATAAATATGAAAATGGAGTTGAGTTTGTGATCACAAGTCCGGTAGCCAGCTCAGCTAAGCTTGCTGATACACGTATCGGTACTACTCTCGAAAGCATGTTCCTACACACTAGCTTCATAAATATATATATATATATATATATATATATATATATATATATATATATATATATATATATATATATATATATATATATTAGGTGGGTCAAAAAAATCGAATAATTTATTTTTGATTTTATACTCTGAAAAATAGGTTCGTAGACACCTAAAAAGAATTCTCTCCAAGTATAAGCTCTTAATTATAACGGAAGGTCCTCCGCTTTGCGGGTTTCTAATTTTTTCGAATAATCAGATAAAAAAATTTATATCTCGCTTCCAACTGCTTGGAAAAATATTCCGTGGCATAGATTTTGTGAGAAATTGAATGCTTTACAAAAAGGTCTCTTATGACTTTTTCAAAAACTCAACCGATTAAAAGATATTCATAGTTGAAGTTTGGCTATTTTAAGGAAAATATTCGTTTTTATTATGAATTTTATAAGTCGATGAAAAAAAATTATTTCGGATTGCGGAACTCATGATTTTGTAGGAAATTTACTGCTCTACAAAAATGGTCTCTTATGATTTTTTGATTAAGTGAAGCCGTTACGAGATATTCATCGTCAAACATTAACGAATATCAATATTTCCAGTTTTTGATCAATAATTCGATAAATTTTAATTTAAACTATGAGTTTCAGGAAAATTTACATAAATTTGAGTTTCGATCGATAAAGAAATGTTATAAACAATTTTTTTAATATTGTTTTCAGTCTTGAGCTTGTTTGATTGCATTAAAACAAGAAATTAGAGCATTTTTTTCGACATATAGCCAATGATTAGTTTAATTTGAAGTGAATGACATATTTCTTTGTCAAATTTAATATGAAAAGTATTGAATCAAGTGAGAAACAACTAGTATTTAACTTTTTTATAGATAAATTTTTTATTGAATTATCAATTGCAATATAATTGTCTATATTTTTAACATAACAGTACGCTATTACTATAAATAATTTCTTTTATTACAATTTGGGAATGTTTTTTGATGTTCTTTGACAACTTGCAATAAGTACTGGAATTGTTCTTCATTTTTTGTCAAGCATTGATTATATTCACTGACTAATGCAACAGCTCGCTCTGCTGAATCATTGACAACTTTTAGTTGTTGAAAGTATTCTTTATTTTCGAGATAACTCTCATTAGTAGGCCATAATTCAACATCGACATCAAGAAAGTCATACGGTAGATCGAAGATTTTGAAAAGATTTAATGACTTTTTAGACACAAAGTCACTCAGAGTTCTCTGCGCCAATGAATTCAAATCTTTTTAGCAATTACAAATCATTTAGCTTTAGAATCTGTACCTTCACGAGTATTAACAGCTTCAACAATACTTTTTTACTTCTAATGGAACGCCATCGTCAAACAGTGATAAAATGGCAAGTTCATCGCTCAAATACCATAAGTGCGAAATCATTTTTTCACACGTAGCTGAAGAAATCAAAGGATTGATATGTTTGTACTCCAATAAATTTTTCATAAACTGCAAGTCATGATAAGCAGCAGTTGTTGCAGAAGTTGATGAAAACCAAGCTTTTAAATACAATGTGACTATAAAAATAGAGAAATGACGAAGAACATGCAATTCTTTCTGAGAGAGTTTGAATTCATCTCTGAATAGATACATTTTCAAACTATAAATGGCCTTAGCCATCCATCTAGCATGATGAACAGCACCAGGACGTTTGAAAGAAATCTTTTCTTGAGGCATTTCTCCAAGGAAAATCAATGATAATTCCAATAATTCTTTATCTAACTTATTATAACATTTCTTTATCGATCGAAACTCAAATTTATGTAAATTTTCCTGAAACTCATAGTTTAAATTAAAATTTATCGAATTATTGATCAAAAACTGGAAATATTGATATTCGTTAATGTTTGACGATGAATATCTCGTAACGGCTTCACTTAATCAAAAATCATAAGAGACCATTTTTGTAGAGCAGTAAATTTCCTACAAAATCATGAGTTCCGCAATCCGAAATAATTTTTTTCATCGACTTATAAAATTCATAATAAAAACGAATATTTTCCTTAAAATAGCCAAACTTCAACTATGAATATCTTTTAATCGGTTGAGTTTTTGAAAAAGTCATAAGAGACCTTTTTGTAAAGCATTCAATTTCTCACAAAATCTATGCCACGGAATATTTTTCCAAGCAGTTGGAAGCGAGATATAAATTTTTTTATCTGATTATTCGAAAAAATTAGAAACCCGCAAAGCGGAGGACCTTCCCGTTATAATTAAGAGCTTATACTTGGAGAGAATTCTTTTTAGGTGTCTACGAACCTATTTTTCAGAGTATAAAATCAAAAATAAATTATTCGATTTTTTTGACCCACCCTAATATATATATATATATATATATATATATATATATATATATATATATATATATATATATGTGTCTATGTGTATGTGTAAGCTCATGCAGGGAAAGAGAGATAAAGGGCGAGAGTAGAGCCACTTTTCGCTCCTCGATCTCAACACCCATCAACCCCGTTTGAGTGGAACGTTCCTTCTTGTATGAGCCTCGTTGCTCGGGCGACCACGACCAAGTCGAATATATTACTCTCGACCATCTCATGGCAAACGCCCACACACTTTATCGTCATCGATTCCTGCGACACTGGCTCCTACAGCCACTATCACTACTACTAGCTTCTTCTGTTACTGCTACACTGCTACTGACGCTCCAGGCCTCAAGATAAAACTATAAGACGTGCTGCTCCTTGAGATCATTCTTTTTAACATAAATTTATCTTCATTAATATATTCTCTTCCATTATTATCCGTTTGGTAACTTCTGAAATAGACATTCATTTTTTTGAAACTCTCGGTAAATTTATTTTTAATTATTGTTATATACCAATCGAATCATTTTTGCATCCTCTACAAGGTTTTTAGGTCAAACAGTTGACTAGTTTATTATTTTTTTTCGAAATTTAGAATTTTTTAAGTTACATTCTCGCGTGTCTAGAATAAATAAAAGTAATTTAGATTACGAATAGAAACTTTGAATGAAAATTTTTGAATTTTATTTTAAAGATAAATTAATATTTAAAAAAATGCTGTCAATAACTTTTGACAATATATTCAATGATAATTTAAATTATCAAATTTTTGTAATGATATGTGTGTAAATAGACGAATAAGAGAAAACTAGATGATTGACATGCTAGCAAGCATCGCTAAATCTTCGGCGAAAAACAGAGATCGAAGTCACTGGTTTTGCACC
Organism: Cotesia typhae; assembly: GCF_013202065.1. Lineage (NCBI taxonomy): Eukaryota > Metazoa > Arthropoda > Insecta > Hymenoptera > Braconidae > Cotesia > Cotesia typhae. The sequence goes on along the minus strand of NW_027423774.1, from coordinate 18,712,455 downwards.
ACTAGAATAATAATGGCCAAGCCTACTTTCTATTTATTCCAAGATATCTCTATTCCTTTCCTCTTTGCTGTCTACAAAATAAAAACTTTATTTCTTCATTTACATCAAGGCCAAAAGTTCTTAACTTTTATAATTATTAGGTATTTTTAATTGGTGTTATAATTTATGGACAAAATATATCGCATTTTACAGCAAATAGAAAAATTTAAATGAATTCACTTCTGTGCTTGATCAACTACTAATTAATTCCATATTGCATAATTAATACATTTCGCATAAGGCAAAAGCATCTGCTCGTAAAGGTAAAACTACCGAAGAAATAAGAAATAAAAAAAAATACCTGGAGCACAAATACGAGGGCGTTAGAATCGATAGGATAGTCGATATCAAAAGCACCCGATTGGTTGTGCGATTACTGGGAATCCCCACCTCCTACACTATCCTTTACTGATATCCGCGCGACGTGCATTCGTAATGCAATGTCAGGACGTCCGCGCGCTTGCATCCGCTCACCCACAGCATTATCATCCGCTCCGCAGACGTAACCGCAGCTTCTAGGTCGCATCCACACTATACTCAATGTACTGTGATCGAACCATCAATAAAATCGATTTCCATCCGTACATTTCATTTTTTTTTCCTTTTTCAGACCAATTTTACACAGTTACAGTCTACATAATTTTTAAAATTACTGTTTGGTAAAAAATGAAAATTTTTAAAAAGATAAATAAAAATTAAAAAAAACTTACCAGTCAGTTAACAATTGAAGCGAGTATGACTGGTGAGTAATTACATAAAAAATAAAAAAAAGTAAATAAATAATTTATAAAAGTTAACTGGTGTGAAGTAACCTTTAAGGTGGCGCACGATGACGTCGTCGTGTCACGTGGGTGCCAGCGGATATACGATCCGCCGGTTCGCTCGCTGGCTCGTCGTTTCACCGTCGCCTGAAGGGGATGGAGGTGAGGGTGGAGGTGATGTGGGTTCGACGCCCCATTCCCGTTATCCGACGACTGCCAGATCTCACCCTCTCTGCTCTCTATTGTGCGATATATATAAATGTGTATGTATACATATATACTGCTGGTGAACATTCTCTGCGCGTGGTGCTACCACCCAACAAAACCAGTCTAGTATAGAGCAAAAGTGCTGGCAAGACTGTGTGTGTGTAAAAGACCGAAAAAAAGGAATAAAGGAGAAAAAAAAAACGAAGAAATAAAAAAGAAAGGAAAGAAAAAAAAACAAAGACATAATTGTGAGCCTTGGGGAATCGAGAACGACCGCAAAAGTTGGCTTGTCCCCTATACTACATTTTTACTGCATCACGTATACGCTATACACTATCTAGTTGATAAGTGTTGAAGTGTTAGCGCACACCCGTTGTCATAAAATCCAAAAGCCTAGTCGAATACGACGTCAGTTACTTAATGCCTCGCACTTTAATGCAAGGAGAGCTTCGAGAGTTTCAGGGGCGCTGTAGCTCTTACACTCACACATATACATGTATGCGACAGTTTCCACCCACATGTGTAAACGTAATACGAGTTGACATATGTAAAATGATGCAGTCTTGACTTGTTCCTCGATAACCATCACTTTAAAAGTTAGACTTGCTACTTGTATTTCTGATGGCTTCAGGTGCAGTCTTGCTGTACTTTACTAATTGGTTTAATTTATTTCACCCTACAACCTAAAACAAATAAATGAATTTAGAATTAAATAAAATTTTTAATAGAAATAAATATTTTTAATTTACCTTCTTAATGTCCAGAGTACAACTATTGACCCAATGATTTTTATCTCAAAAAAGTTATAAAATAGTCGGGATACAACTTAAATCTTTTTTTGAACTCACCGAAACCACTAGAATCCTCGGAATCTTGCTAACCGCAGTTTTTACCGAAGCTATTTCTTTAAAAAGAAGCCTACAGTTTTTAAGTTCATAAATCAGACGTTTCAAAGTTCAACCAGCTCAACTTAAAGTTACTTTAAGAGATGCCCTGGGAAAACGTTGGAGTTGTTTCTGTTTACTGGAGCCGTCGGAATCAGGTAAGATCACAGTTCGTGAAAACAATCGACAAGATTAAAGCATAAAACTGGAATTTCAGTAATTAGCTATGTCAAATATTTATTTTTCTTGTACTAGTCATCTGGAATCCCAGATCAGATTGTGAATATGTATGTATTTTTATAAATATCATTATTAAACTTCTTGGAAAAAATATTCCAAGTTATTATATTTATGCATAAGAGATTAAAATGTTAATTTTAATAAAATTTTAAACACAAGTATCATTATCTCATTTAAATAATGATTTAGTAGCATAATTGAAGAGGTCACACCAAGGATTGACGCATGAAGTATCAGGATAAAATGCTCTCGCATGTATATATAGGTGTATATATTAATATCTTAACTAAATTAGTGGGGATAGAACGATTGAAGAGGATTCGCGGCATCGAGACACGCCAGAGTATATTGTGAAAGGTCGTCACAGTCGTTCGTGTAAATAAACGTCCGTCAACAAAAGTTTCGTCTGTTATAACAAAATAATTTGTGATAAGTATGAATCCATCAATTGCTTACTCGATACTGTGGAAACTTATCTCAATTTCGGTTGTTGTTGTTGGTCAATTGTCCGAAGGTAAGTAGCGAATTAAAATAAAAACTAATAATTTAAATGCTAAAAATGGCAAAATGTGCAGGCGACAATTGTAGCTTGGATGATAAGACACGGGGCGTATGCAAGCCGCTATCTAAATGCGATGAAGTTAAACAGGAACTATTATCCGGGATAATTCCCAAGAGCATTTGTAGCTACTTGTATTTGGAGCCAGTCGTTTGCTGTCGTACATTGACAAGTACCAATAGCGGTAAAACAAGTTCTGCTACTACAGCACGAACATCACGCAAACCAACAACAGAAAGGTCAACAAGTAGATTTTTTACTTCAAAAAAACCAATAAGAACGACTACCGAACGTGATACTGATTTATGGGTCTTTTCGGATCATACTGATGATGATTCACCAGAGATACCTCTCAATAATAACAACAATAACAACAACCAAATCCAAAAACCGGGCAGCTTGGCAAACCAAAGTAAGTTTATTGAACCTGTAAAATTTTAAAAAAGTTTCATTATTATTTTTATTTTTATTTCTTTTGTAAGAATGCGCCGAATATTCGAGTTCAGTCTACACGTTGATAACTCCACCAACATTATCGAACAATCGTCAGCAAGTAAATGTTTCTCTCTGTGCCATTAAATCGCAAAAACTGATTGTTGGTGGCACCAAAGCAGGCCCCAAAGAGTTTCCTCATATGGCGGCAATTGGATATACTTCCAAAGCAAGAGGCGAAATTCTGTGGCTTTGCGGCGGTACGCTGGTCTCTGATAGATTTGTACTGACCGCTGCTCACTGTACATATACTTTAGATTAGTAAGTCAAAAAATTACAATTACAATTTTTTTTTAACCATAAATTAAAATAATTTGATACTTACTGATTTTTTTTTTTTTTTTTTTTTTTAAATAAAAATTTCAGTGGTAAACCAACGCAGGTCAGAGTTGGAGATTTAAACTTAAAACGCAATGACGACGACGCAAAACCTCAATCGAAGAAAATAATCGACATAATACGTCACCCGGACTACAAAAAGCCGCTGGAATATCATGATATTGCGCTTATAAAAATGGAAAGTTCGGTTAAGTTTGACGCATATGTAAGACCAGCTTGCTTGCCTTACGGTAATGTCATCACTGAAAACGCTATTGCTACTGGCTGGGGTAGAGTTGATTGGGGTAATTTATCAATGTTTATAATTATAATTATCATCAGAGTTAGTTCTACTGACGATTTTATTTAATTTTCAGCTGATGAAGAAGGATCTGCTGATCTCCTAAAAGTAACCCTGGCGATGGTACCTCACCAAGTGTGTAACGCGAACTTTCTCGGGGGCAGCAGTGACTACAAGCTCAAGCAGGGGGTGATAAATGAGTGGCAGTTGTGTGCAGGTGAAGAGGGCAAAGATACGTGTCAAGGTGACAGTGGTGGTCCATTAGTTAATATCAATGATCAACACCACTGCATGTACAATGTAATCGGTATCACTAGCTTAGGAAGGTTATGCGGAAGTTTTATTCCTGGAATTTATACTCGGGTTTCTAATTATGTTCCATGGCTGGAACAAAATATCTGGCTTCAACCATAAATTATATACTTTTTATAAAAATATAAATTAAATAAAAATCGTTAGCTCAAAATGTTTTTTTTTTTTTTTTTCATTAAAACTTATAAAATATTTCCTATAAATTCACAATATAATTTTCTTATACATATAACTAAGCTCAAGTTAAAAAAAAATGTTTTAAAAAATTATTGTATACTTACGATTAGCGACTCGATCCTGGATGACAATCTTGTATTCTTCCTTTTGTCCATCAGCGTCATTAACTTAACTCACAGCTTTCACGAAACAACTAACTTCGTAGATATTTATTAAAAAACAACAAAATGGAAATTTCTTTAAAACGATTATCAAAAATTTACTTTTAATCTTCAAGTGTCCGTTATACTTGTTATAAATACATATGTATACACTTCATACAGTGATATTTCAAAAATGTTAGTATCACGTCAATGATGATCAATGACATTGACATCGTTGCGATTATTTATACAATTAATGTAACCGTAATTAAGTATTTTTTAATTGATAAAAAATTTATTTAAGAAGATTGTTAATTATACAAGATGAACAATCAACCGCTCGACCGTTTGATTCTGTTTTGCGTTGCGACGCAGTTGAAAGAATAGTGGCGCCACCTTTCAGTTTTTATGAGTACTAAAATTTTATTTAAATTTATCAATTTATCCACCGAGATCCACAAATCTTGAATTTGACTTGAAAATATAAATATAAATATAACCCTAAATTATTTTTTGACTATTTTACTACCCTCGGAACGATTAATGTTATTTTTTTTAATGTATTTGTAAAATTATTTAAAATGGTAAGTATTTAAACGAAATACTTGTAAATTATAAAATTAATTTTTTTCTAATTATTGTTCAATTAAATGATACTGATATTAGCTGACAACTGTCAATTTTTAAAATTTTTATAACAAATCAATATAATACTAAAGTTAGCCGACGTTTTTAATTTTTTGATTTTCTTTTAATTATTAAATTATAACTAAAAAATATTTTTAAAAAATTTCACGCAGTGTTTTTCAAGTTTTTTACAATTAAATTTTTTTTTTTATTTTTTTGTAATCAATTTTTTAGTAAAAAAAATTTTTATATGTCGGCTAACTTAATTTGCATCAAATCAATAACAACAAAAAAAAAATTTCTAAAAATTTCCTCTACTTATTTTTAATTTTCACATGTGTAATTTTTTTATTTATTTATTTCAGGCTTTATCTGACAATAATAATAGTTCAGATTCAAATGCGCTAGATAATGAGCTGAAGCAAACATACGAATACTTAAAAGACATTGAAGCCGAGCTTCTTGAGCAAAAAAATGAATTTATCACATTACTCTCGAAAAATCCTATTGAAACAGTGTCACCGAACGTCAAGCCAGAAGATATTGAAATAGAACAACTAAAATTCGTGAAAGCTCTGGTAAACGAAGAACAGGACTATGATGACCGAATAAGGCCTATCAAAAATTCAGTAGACGTTTTTACATCTCTAGATTCTGCATTGCTCCAAGAAATTTCGGATGTCCAGACAATATTGGATCAGGCTAAAGTTAAATTTTTAGCTATCAAAAAGAGTATCAGCTCGTAAGTTTTGTATTATAAAATTTATCTAATTAATTATTTTAATTATTGGTGTTATGATTGATCATACTTACTGTTTTTATAGCTTGATGAGTGAGAAAAATAATTTACAAAAAATGAAAGATATGTGTTCAGATGCTGTTGAGAATATTGATGCTGAAACGAGTGATAAAGATATTAGCAGAATAAAAAGATCTTTCTTGACTGTCAAAGCTGATTTGGTAAATTTTTTGATATATTTATGTCACATCATCCTTAAAATTATTGAATTAATTTTTATATTAAATTATTAAAGGCTAAAGTTGTCGACATTATTTATCCAGAAGACAATTTTCATGGATTGCTGAAGGTAATTTATAAACTAAAAATATTAAATTAATTTTAAAAAAATACTCTGATACTTAATTTAATATTTGACTTATTTATAGGATCTGGTGAACGCATATTCAAAAGAAGGAGATGAAAAATACATAGATGTTGAAGACGTATCCTTGGATTGTGTTAAATCATTGATCGAAGCGGATATTGCGATGTATCACCGTAATGACAGAAATAAAATTCGTCTAGTAGACCTTATTTAAGCTCAAAAAAGTAAATTACAATGGGCTTGCCCAATTTTAAAACACAGTAACTGCAAAATTTTTATACCTGATTTTTTTTAGTATTGCTGCGTTTCTTATAAATTTAAACCTTAATTCCTTTTTTAAATATTTATATTTAAGTATTTTCTACTCATAAATCAAATTTTCTATCAATTTGGCGCGCAAAATTTTTTTTAATAAGAAAAATTTTTAAAAATCTCAAAATTGTCAGTTACTGTGTTTTGAAATTGGGCACTCGAATAAATCAGTATTTTTTCTACTATTATTAAGTGTATAAATTAGGACATTTTTTTTATAAATAAAAAAAAAAAAAAAAACGTTAAATTTATCGTAAAATTTTCTTTATTGTAGCATAAATATCAAATATCAATATTTATAGTAAGTTTATTCAAAAATAATACAATTCTAATTCAAAAAATCAAAAAATTAATTGACATAAAAAATTGCAATAACAATTTTTTCTCAGCTAACTAAATATCCAGCTAAAAGGTAACCACCTAAGTCATTGGTCGTGATTTCTGGATGAGTCCTGTTTGGTAGCACCTGATACCCACGACAAAAGTTAGACAATAATCTCAAATTTATAACATCCTTTCGTGACTTAAGAGCAACATAAGTCTCCTGAAGAGGCTCTCGATAACAATGATAAATAACAAAAGGTTTAGAAACTTCCAAATAAGGTAATAATGCATTAACAATATTCAAAGGATGTTCCTTGGCAACAATAGCCAACCCATCAGCCTTTGAGAGTTTTAAACAATCAACAACCTCCTTAGTTTCCTGAAACCACTTGGGTTTCTTGAAGGCCGCCGTTTTAATAAGATCATCAGCAGCGACGATGTCAGTTTCCATAACATCGTTTAATTTTTTCTCCTCTTCTTCGCTAGTGGTCGTTGAATCATCCTCGACTTCAGGTTCCAATCTCGGCTTCTTCGACTGATGATTTCCATCATGGTTCTCTGAGTTTTGCCGTCTCAGCGCCGAGAGCGCGTACTTTTTCGCCAGCTCCTCTAGAATAACCTGATCGCCCTGGTAATAAAGCCGTAAAAATGTATAGAGATTAACAGCAAGCATTCGCTTAAGTTGCTCGTCAGTAAAATTCATAGCATGTACAAGAGTTAAATTTGGCTGGTTTCCTGGATGAAGGTTTATCAAAGTACCTTGAGTGTTAGCACCAATCCTGCTTAACATCGCAGCAGCAGCCAGACCACAGGATCCACCATCGTACAGCAGATACTTGCCGTCGGATTTAACGTCGCAGTAAGACAATATCTGTGACAAGGTGTCTATTCTCAAACAATTAACTCTCCCAGGATCTTGCCTGAAATAAATTTCCTGTAACAATCCCACCGTCGGTTTTAATATTGTTAGATATCTACAGTACTTTGTTTCTTTTTTTTTAATATACTTTTCCTGTGAGTATTCTGTTTTTGAGGAAAATGAGCTGCTGTTTTCGATCAAAAATCCAACTATTTCCTTGCTTGACTTACCGGCCTCACGTAAATCTTCTATTTCAGCTTTAGATAATTTTTGCGACGTACCATCGTCATTGATTGATCTGTTATCGCTCCCGCTAGCCAGACCTTTGTGAATATTCTCTGACGTTTCGGCTTTCTCCGCAACCTCCAGAGTTATTGTTTTCATACCATTTTTTGAGCTCGAGTTCGGTCCAATCATCTTGAATGTTGTCCAGTAAGGTTTGTTGATGATCCCGGCCATCTCAATCTGCTCCTTGCCCAAAGAAAACGTTCCATCACGTGTTATTCGGCAAACTTTTCGGTAATCCTGCTTCTGAATTATTATATAATCACCAACTGACACTGTCTCTTGATAATTAACCTCTTTATCCATTATTTAATTATTTATATTTTTAATTAGAATTATAAAACTATTTAAAACAGAAATTTACACACGTTGCTTACGTTGAGGTTAGACTACGTGTAAATATGTAATGTGTATTTGTTTTACATGGCACCAGTCTTTTATATATCGCCCTACACACGTGGCGTCCTAGTGTTGAGTCTTTTTCGAGAGAGCCAGTGTATCGGCTGTAGGTTGCTCTAACTATTTATTTATTTTTTTTTTTCAGCTCCGTTTATTTATACACTACTTATTTAAACACGTGGCTGAGACACCTGACATTTTGCGTATAATTACTTGTAATTATTATTAAAATTTTTTTTTTAATTAAACTTTTTAGATTAAATTTTTTAAACATGTTGCAGATAATTGATAAAAATTAATAGGGATGTATTATATTTTTTAATTAAGCATAGATATACATAAGGAAAATTAAATAACTAAACTATTATTTTTATAAATTATAAAAATACTTAATAGATTTATATTATACCTCTAATTAAATCATTAACTAATTAAATTTACTGCAAAAAAATAAAATAACTCCAAAAGATTAGAATCGAAAATATTAAACACAAATGAGTTATTTAATTTTAATCCAGCAATTACTTCAGTAAATAAAAAAAATTATATTGGATAATTGATTTTTATTAAGTAAATTGTCTTCTGGAATCAATCTTTTCATCCTTATCTTCTCCAAGTACACGCAATTGCCTGTTTGCTATTTTATTTTTTAATTACTTATTAATATCAATATTATTATTTATGTATGTATATATAATAGGGTATTTCCTCGTATTGGAATAAATTTATAATTCCACTCCAAGGCAACTCGTGAAAATGACCCGGTATTATTTTAAAAGACGACAGATCACTCAATGGACTGTATAATATATTACAATTTAAATTTAGTTATTATTATTATTATTATTATTATTATTATTATTATTATTGTTATTATTCTTAATCAATCAATTAATTAATCACTCAATAAGAAAGTCACTGTAAATTATCATTTAATTTGGAACATTTTTTCTATATCTCTGACCACGATTGGGGCCATTTTTGTTTCCACCAGAATTATTACCACTGCCGCTGCTGCCCATGTTACCCCCACCGCCTCCGCTGTTGTTATAATTTTTTCCATATCCCGAATTAAAATTACCCCCGCCGGATCCGTGTCCAGATTGGTTTCCACCTGACATGCGGAAATTCGGACCAAAACCCGGCGGACGGTCAAAGTTGGACATCTGATTATTTCCAGGATTCGGACCGCGGAAATTTGGCGGAGGAAAATTGTTATTGAATGGCATATTTTGACTAGGAGCAAAAGGAGCCATGGGGTTGGGCCTGTAAGGTGGATTGGGTCCGTAATTTCCATTGGGCGGTCGGAAGTTAGGCCCGAAGTTGGGAGGCATGGGTGGAGGTCCATTGGGTCCAAAGTTCGACATATGCATCATGTGTGGCGGCATCGGGCCGCTGTTGTCATTGCCTCCCATCATGCTCGAATTATTTTTATTTTGTATATTAGAAAGATGATTCATCTGATGGTGCTGCTGGTGATGGGGAGGCATCATTGACATCATCGACGGGGGCATGTTGGGGCTGATATTCTGCATATTGTGATGGTTCGATCCCATGTTTCCTGAAGACATATTTCCCATCGACATTTGCATGCTGTTGTTCTGCATGTTTGAAGACATATCGCGCTTATCGAAATTAGAACGCCCGCTGTCGTTGCTGTTCATTCCTTTGTCGTCGTCCCAGGATCTTTGTCGTCCATCGCGATCCATATCTCCACTTCCGAAATTGTCATTGCCATCCATGGATGACTTTTTGAACCCACCGATAATTGGAGGTGGTCCTAAATGCCTAAAGTCCCTATCACCGTACGAATTCCTCATGTCAAATGAATTACGCATATCAAATTCATTGATCATCATACCCGGTGGCCTTCCTGGGCCACTTGCTGAAGCGACATTCATCCTCATGTCCTCGTCACGACCCATTCCTCCTCGATTATCTACACTATTGATTCTCCTGAGATCCTCATCTTGATTTGCAAAGTAATTAATATCTTGAGGGTTCTTCATACCAGTCATTTGCCTTAAATCACTGTCGTTATTCGACAATGAATCATCAGACATTCCACCAGCCCCAAACACCGGTTGATGCTGTTTATTTCCTCGTTCAGTTGAATTTGCTTCAGTCCACGCGATCAACTGATCAAACTTACGCTTCCCTCCGTAATTTAGGGCTTTCAATAATTCCGGATTTTGAGCAAACTTCGAACTAGGCAGTGGCGGTGGTAAATCTACATTTGGAACTTTAGTGAAGTCTATTTCGCCTTCATCTTGCAAATAGTCTTCCTCTATTTCTGTCTCTTCAGGCAAGTTTATTGCGACATCTCTCAGTTCTTCTATTTCACCTGCAGTTATTAATTTATTTATAGCGTCGTTGCCTTTTACAATCGCTTCAGAAAGTTTTGACCCAGCTGAAAAATAATCCAATTAAAATAATGCTCCTTAAAAAAAAAAAAAAAAAAAAACACTCAGAAGTAAATAAAAAACTTACGTTCAACAGGAATTATTTTTCCGTATAAAATAATAGCATTAGGAGCGACTTCATTTAAAGGCACTGCTCCTGGCGTAGTTTCAATTAACTGATTGACAATAGCGTTCAATGCTTCCACTTGCTCTGGATCCTCAGCTTCCATTTCATTCCACTGTGCTTGGAAGTTCCGGGGAATAGGCTTGCTGTACGGTACTTTCTTACTCGCTGCGAGTTTTTTACTTTCTTCTGCCGCGTGATCGAGGTCCAAGCCAGGTATACCTTGGGAAGTTTCTTCTTCCATTGACTGTTCAAGGTCGAACTCGTTTATTTTGTCCTCAGGACCCATTCCAGGGATCACTGCAGCTTCGTCAGCTAGAATTGTCAATAAAAAATTAGTCTCGTTAAAAAAAAAAAAAAAAAAAAAAAAAAAAAAGTAGGTACCAATCTCATGATCATCAATGCCAGCTGCTCCAGCAGGCAGGGTATTAAGATTATATTTATCTCTCATGAGATCTCCTGGACGATTTCGGGTCCAGAATTTTGAAGTGTGGTCGTTGCTGCCGGAGCAGAGAATATGTCCTAGTGGGTGCCATGCTAATGTCCAGACAATACTGTCATGAGCTTGCTCAATCGCACCTACTTCTTTGTCAGCTCTGCAATAAAATATTATTTTATTAGATTATAAATTAACAAAAAAATTAAGCAGTTTGTTTAATTGAAACTTACCCGACGTGCCAAAAGAGAATAGCGCCATCGCTACCTCCACTACAGAAAAGACCTTCATGACTCGGGTGCCAAGCGACACTCGAAGCTTCTTTTTTGTGACCACGAAACGTTTGAACTTCTTGACCCAAATTCCTCAGATCAAAAAGCTTCAGCAAGTGATCCCTCGACGCTGTCACCAACCAATTTCCGTTATCATTCCATTTAATATCCATAACTGTACTCTTGTGAGCGTGCAACGTCACCAGCCCTTGTCCAGTTCTTGGATCCCATAATTTTATGGGCTGCTGATTGTCTTTGCTTCCAGAGACGACTAGACTTTTTTGGGGATGCCAATGGACACATTTGACATCCGAACCATGACCTACGTACAAATACTATGTTATCTTTTTTTCTAATTATTTTTAGCTTATTTTTATTTGTAATAATAATTTTTTTTAATTTTATAGATAATTATATAAAATCACACTGAAATTAGCAGATTTTTTTTTTTAAATAAATTATGGCTAGATAATTTTAAAAAAATTGCATTTATAATTTTTTTGATCTAGATAAAATTAAAAAAAAATTTTTTCTTGCTAAAATTATTTGTTAAAAAAATTTGCCAAGTCAGATGATTTCTAATTTCAGTGTTAATTATATAAAATAAATAAAAATTTATACCCTTGAGTGTTCTCTCCTCATAACAGCGTAGGAAGTCCCAAATTCTGACAGAGCCATCGTCACTGCAAGTCGCCAATTTGTGATCCGTTGGACTGAAACTACCCGCCGAAAAAAACATAATAATTACATACCACGCCGACCGCAACTTTTATTTATCAATTACTAATATTAATTTATAAATAATAGTTTTATAACTAAGTAAATATTGTGTTGTAATTTATTATTTAATTAGTAATTATATAATTAAACAGAGCTGAAACTGATGTTTAAATATTTAACGACACCCGCGATTAATAAAACCGAAATAATTTTTATTAGAATGATCCGTAATTAATTTTTTTTTATTAAATTATTTATATGTTAATAAATAATAAGAAGCTATCATTAAAGTTTCGTTATAAAGGGAGCAACTACGAACGAATAATAATCTCCGATAGTCATACCTGGCACACGAGTAATTTAATTGATATTATTATTATTATTAATGGATAAAAATTTATTGTCGATGCCACATGACCACCGGTAGATGTTTCCATGAGTTTTTACTTTTAAAATTTTCACTTTAATAAATTCAATTTTTATTAAATACAAAAATAGCGAGAGGGAATGTGTACATCAAATAACTTTAATTTTAATTTTAAAATGCTGCGCTCACACCCCCATTCTCTCACTTGCATAATCACATTCATGCACATGTGTAATTTACCTACGTCTAAAATGATATCTTTACTGTAAATTGTCTCAAAATAATTAATACATCCCCCCCAAAAATTTTATTTATCAAAAACAATTAAAAAAATTATTTTATTATAATATATTATTTCCATTTGGATATAATTGTAAATAAGGAAGCAGGATTATATTTTTATTATCATTATTATCATCAAATATGTATATGAAAAAATATATACATGTATATATTTGTATATATATATATATATATATATATATATATAGATATTTATGAATGGTCAATAGGAATCTAGATGGGGTGCAGCTTCAGTTTATTTGCAATCAACCACAATTACAGACATTTATTTGCGCCCGCTATTTAAATATACAGCATTCCGCGAATTGACGGCAAGGGTTGCCACGAAAAATTAAAAAATTATTTACGATAAGTGATGTAACTTGTAGATACGTAATATTAATAATAATAGTAATCTAAGATGGAAGATTTAGAAAAAAAAAAAAAAATGAATTAGAAACTAACTAAATTTTTCTAATGGCCGAGATCACATACGCTCATACGTACACAATAGATCTTCCGGACCACGAGCGCTGACAAACCCCTACCATCAATTAATCGCGTATTTAAAAACTTTATCAATTCAATAAAATTGTTATTATTTATCATTAAAATAATAGATAATGGAAAATTCATGGCGGATCGCGGTAAAAATGAGAAATGATTTTAATCCATCGCAGAAAACAGAGTAACAGAAAGTCCATTTGACTTGGAGCACTCCAGCAGTACACGAAGACAATAGTAGTTCGAATAAATAGCATAGTGTCACGAGAAACGAAAGGGCTAGAGTGGTGGATGATGATATACCTGAGTCCTCTAATCGCTTCTTTGTGGGCCTGAAACATCTTGACGTTGTTCATGTTGCTCTGCCAGTACTTGACGTACCCGGAGTGGTCCCCCGTCACCATCCAGCTTTCGTTGTGTGACCAAACCATCGTCCTTACCGGGCTGTCGTGTGCCTGAACAAGGTCAAAATTTTATTACATAAATAACAATTAAAATTAACATTTGCTATACTTTAAGACACCATACCTGAAGAATCGTTTCGAAATTAAAGGTAAGACCGTTCCAGAGGGTAAATTCACCACTTGAAGCTCCGGTGACGAGTCGTCGACCTTCTGGAGTCCAGGCCATACAAAAAATAGGACAACGCATCTTGTTTGTCGCCGTTTTGACGAACCTCGTTGTTACAGCATTGATTGGATTGTCAACGTAACTCGGAGGTGGTAAAAGATCTGGGTAATACATTACGTCCGGTTGAAGAGGTCGTCTATCGCGGAAGTCTCGTTGCCATATACGATTCTAAAAAATTAATAATTAATATTATTATAAATGAAGACACAAAAATATAAAAATTGATAATTAGAGTGATTAATCACCTCCAGAGTTTTAATTATCGCAGAATTATAATCCACTGTCTTTCTCATGACCGATTTTCTCAATCTCTTGCCATCAAACTCGTCTTGCAGGGCATCCTGACTCCCGGAAACAATCTTTGGAGCGTGATACGGCCGGAAGGGCTTAAAAAATCCCCGAGTGTTGTCCCGGTGATTGAGAAACCTCTGCTGTTGCTGCTGCTGCTGCTGTTGAGACTGGAATCCTCCAGGTGCGGTGTTTATTGTAGTCAAATTTGGCGGTGGTGCTGATAAATTTGGAGCAGTCGGTGGTGGTACTGACATGTTGGGCAAACTTATCCCCGCCGGAGGGGGTGGATTCGCGAACTGAACGTTTGTCGACATTTTAACTAATAAAAATAACACTTTTTTATAATTCCACGTTAATCAAAAATAATTTTCACTGGTTTTAATCATCGTCATTTAGGTTAGAAATGAATTGTTCAAGTTAATGGGTGTCTCCATTTTCAAACTCGTCTCAAGTAGTCTATCTGCAATCAATTCAATTATCAATTACGTATGCTCGATAATACATACGATTATAATATAATAATAATAATGATTATAATAGTTTGGCTTAAATGTTATCAGTATTGTTAATTATTATTAAACTTTATTATCATTATTATTATTATTATAAATAATTCTGTTTATAATTACTTAACGGCGTGGCTCCTACTTAAACTTAAGTCTCTAGCACCCACACACGTAACATACGTATATATAGATATATTTAAAGATTTTTTGAACTATTAATTGTACACTTTAATTTATGAAGTTTATTTATTCACTCAGCTTAATTTTTTCATCAATAGTTTTATTTTACAGTAAAAATATTTAAACAAAAAGTAAATTTTCAAAGTTTACGAAAACTTGGCGTTGCAAACGACGAATAAATACCACTGCGACGAGTCCGTCGACGGCGGATGATTAGAAAACTTTAACAAGAGAGTATACTTTTACAGGTTATATTTTGTGCCCGTTTTCATGAAACTTTTTTGGTATAGTATCGTAAGTCCGGTTAAAATTTTTATTAAAAGCCCGCCTTTTGACAGTTTTAAACTTATTCAATAATTAATGTAATAAAAAAATTTCAATTGAAATATATATTATTTATTTACAATAATAAAGATGATATTGTTTAAATAAAATAAATAAATAGTGAATTTAAAAAATTTTTCATAGCTGTCATTTATAAAAACTTCAAAAAATTTTTTACTTTTTATTGCTCAAATAAATTTTAAAAATATCATCTGTGATTTTTGACATAAAAGTCTATAATAAATAACCATTGGACTTATTTTTGTAATTAAATTCTAATCTTGGTGATAAGTTGAAAAATTCCATCGGTTTATCAACTCCCTCTTTCATTTTATCTGTAATATAAATTCTCATCGCAAACAATTAACCGCAGTTATATTTGTACCGTCAAAATGACATTACTTAATTTATCAAGTTTGTTTTTAATATTATCTAGCCAATTTTTATCAATAAACAGTGATCCGTCGTTAGTGGTGATTACATGGGATTATTTGAATGCTACTGAGTATGGTACTTAATTTATTAATATGCTGCTACATAATTTTGCTCCAAATTTTAAATATTTATTTTTTTGTTTTTAAGCATGGAAAATTTTATATGAAGATCACAAAAGTGCGATAGATGCAATCGAGGGTGCCTGTACTTTATGCGAAGAACAGCAGTGTCGTACTACGGTTGGATATGGAGGAAGTCCTGATGAACTCGGTGAAACTACACTGGACGCTATGATTATGGATGGGTAATTTTTTTATTGAATAAATTATACTTAAATTACATTATCATTACAGACATCTCATAGTTTTTAAAATTTTGATGCTTATTAAGTCAATTTAAATAATTTTAATCGTATAATTAGAGTAACTATGGACGTCGGAGCTGTTGGTGGGATTCGAAACATAAAAAATGCTATATCAGTTGCTAGAAAAGTCCTGGAGAACACAAAGCATACTCTATTGGCTGGATCTCTTGCTACTGACTTTGCTCTGAAAATGGGATTCAAACAAGAATCGCTGACAACCAATTTCTCTAAAAATATGTGGGAATCCTGGATTAAAAATGCATGTCAACCTAATTTCTGGAAGGTTTGTTTAAACTAATAATTAGTTTCACATAAAATAATTAATATTAAAATTAGGAGTCACTTGACTATTTTTTAATTTTATTTAACAATCAAATTTATTTTTAAAAAATTGCATTTTTATTTTTTTTTTTTTTTTAATTTCTTCTTGTCAATTTTTTTTCTAATTTTTTTCTTTGAAGTAATTTATTTCTAAGAAAGTTCTATAAATTATGAAAAATCTGCTACTTAAATTTTCATATAAAATAATCTAATTTTAATAAAGATTCTTTATTACAGAATGTCAGCCCCAATCCTTCGGCTTCATGTGGTCCGTACACTCCTTTACCAGAGCAAAAGAGCGAAAATGACTATTTAGAATCTTTCGACATACATGAAGACAATCATGATACCATCGGTGTAATTGCAATGGATAGTAATGGAAAAATCGCAGCTGGTACATCAACCAACGGAGCAAACCACAAGATACCTGGACGTGTTGGAGACTCGCCAATTCCTGGAGCTGGGGCCTACGCTGATCAAGAAGTTGGCGCTGCTGCTGGCACTGGAGATGGTGATGTAATGATGCGTTTCTTACCTAGGTACGTAAAAAATTTTTATTTTCTCAATTAATATTTATAAAGTATTGCAATTAACTTATTAATTATTGTGTTATTAGTTTTCTAGCTGTTGAAGAAATGCGTCGAAGAGCCAGTCCAAGCGAAGCAGCTGAGGTGGCAGTCACAAGAATTGCTAAACATTATCCTAATTTCAGCGGAGCTATTATTGCGCTAAATAAGAATGGAGAGTACGGAGCAGCTTGTCATGGGTTCAATTCTTTTCCTTTCTATGTCAGTAACCAGAAAATTGGAAAACCGAAATTATTTTTAGTGAATTGTATTGATGTTATGAATCAAGTGGAAATGATTTAAGGATTTTTGATTTCAATTAGTTATATTATTTTTTATCAATGCTCATCAATTGTATGCTGAGTAAAAAAAAAATTTTTTTGAAAAATTAAATTCTTAAATTCTTAAAAAAAAATTATTGAGTCTTCTTGTGATAGTTTATAATTTTCCCGCTAAAAATAGAGAAAACAGCGATCTCATTGAGCTAAACAAGAACTTCAAATAGTCTTGCTTCCATTGTCAACATTATTTGAGGTTATATTATCATTTATTGTTACGTATTGCCTCATTAAAACGTTTATTACAGAATACAAAAAACTTTTCTTGAGAAATAAGTGAAAAAAAAAAAAAAAAATTAATTAATTAAAAATGACCAAATACACGGAGTTTCAAGTGGTGGTGTTAGCTGGAGGTAAAGGATCACGAATGACTGAATTAACAGCAGGAAAAACAAAGTGTCTTTTACCAATTCACAACGTCCCAATGATCTGGTATTCACTAAAATCGCTGGAGAACGCTGGATTCACCGAAGCAATAGTGATCGTAATAGAAAATACTAAAAAAGAAATAACAGCTGCTTTAGACAAGTTGAATTTAAACATCAAGTTGGAGCTGGTCGGTATTCCAGAGAGCGAAGATCTGGGAACAGCTGACGCTGTTAGATACATTCACGATAAAATTCACAAGGATTTTATCGTTGTTTCCTGTGATTTAATTGCTGATGTAAATATTCCAGAGGTGTTGAATTTATATCGAAGAAATAAAGCCAGCATCACTGCTGTCATGCTCCCACTGCCCAAGATACCTTCGACTTTTGTCGTTCCAGGGCCTAAAAATAAACAAAAACCTGAAACAGATCTCATTGGGATAGATAATAAAACCAATAGATTAGTCTTCCTAGCTTCTGCGTCAGATTTTGAAGAAGATCTTTATATCTCACAGAAATTACTCCAAAAACATACTAATTTTACCATGCACTCAAAATTATTAGATGCCCATTTTTATGTAATCAGTAAATGGGTTCTTGATTTTTTGGTACACAACAAGTAAATAAAATTTTGTATTTTTTAAATAATACAATGATCAATTGATAAAAACAATTAATTATAATTTTTTTTCAGGAGCTTTGGAACTCTCAAGGGTGAATTGTTTCCTTACATCGTCAAAAAACAACTAAGCCGTCCACCTAAGCCATCTGTAGACGATAAAAATGCCTCAGTAGTAAAAATGGATCTTAAAGATGACATTTATCGTTTTGCTGTTGAAAGCAAGCTGGATACCTTGATCAGAAAAATGTCTGCTTTCAATGATCATGATTCTGACCTTGATAATGCTTATCATGATGATATAATTAGGTGTTATGCCTACATGATACCTAATAATTGTGGACTTAGAGCCAATACTGTACAAATGTATAGATTTGCCAATAGTATGGTAAGTTTAACTTTATTCTTAATTTGTAAATTATTTTTTTAGCACTATAAAAATTTTTGATAATTGTTTACAAATAGGGTTAGATCTATTTTTGGCAAAATCGAGGTGAAAAATTACTATTTTTTAATTTTTTTTTAATCTGCTTGTGTTTACGACGGATTTATGGTGATGATATCGAAAATATCAAAAAATTAATATTTCAATAGCTTTTTTTATATCTTTAAAAGTTGGAAAAAATTTTAGTTTTTATGTTTTTGGATAAAATTTCTATTTATTTTTTTTTTTTTTTTAATGTTTTTGATATATATATATATATATTTTTTTTTTTTTTTGAAAAGTAGTTAAAAAATTTATAAATTTTTTTCCAAAAAAAAATTTCGTTCAAAGAAATGAAAATTAAAATGGTAAACCTCACTTGTAAATAATTACCAAATTTTTATTTGATAATTTTTTTAACAAATAAATAATATAAAAAAAATTTCATCTTAAAACTCTCTAAAAAATTATAAATGGAATTTTTTACACCTAGTTTGTTTAAAAAAAAAAAAATTCAAAAGATTGTCAAGTGTTATTTTTTTTTTTTCAGACATCCGGTTTTATACCAAGCAATGTATCATTACCTGCGATTTCTCCACTCTCTACAGTGAAGAGTACTCAAATTTCAAATTGCAATGTCGACGAAGGAGCGTTAATTGATGAAAAAACATCAGTAAAAGATTCACATATAGGTCCAGCTTCGATTATTGAACCCAAGACACGCGTTTCCAATTCTGTTATCATGGGAAATGTAATTATTAAAGAGAGGTATTCATTTTAATTAATTTACTAATTTTTATACAGAATTTATTATAAAATGTTTACTAATTAATTAAAAAATATTCCAGGTGTGTTATACAAAATTGTATTTTATGCAATGGCTGTATTGTCGAGGAAGGATGCGAATTGAAAGATTGTCTCGTTGGTACTCAACATGTCGTGCGTGAAGGAAGCAATCACTCGCGTGAAGTTTTGACAGAATCTGATAGATTTATGGAAATTTAATAAATAAATTTTTATCTCTTAATTATTGAATTATTTATTTTTAAATATCCTCATCAATACCTCTTTTAAATATTTTCCCGCGTGTTAGTAGTTCCGGTAAAAAAACGAGCGCCCTCTACGGGGCAGCACGTCGATTTTAACATCAGCAGCGATTTAGTTCTTTTGCGTGAGAGCATTTTCCTTTCAAGATGGTGAGCTTAATTTCTTTAATAAAAATCCAAAATATTTCATGTAATCTTTGCAGTTTTGATGTTAATTAATGAATTAACATGTTTATAATTTTTTGACATAATTATTCAACGTAATAGTTGTAAAATTAACATGATTTTATTGTTTATAAATCCATGTGATTAAAAAAATAGGTTAGGTTTGTCAAATGTTTATGTGACATGTCCTAACTATTTTTTTTGTTGGTGAAAAAAAATTTTAATAATTTAATATTAAGCATAATAATTAATCTAATTTATTTTAATTCAGACGAAAGGTACATCAAGTTTTGGAAAGCGCCACAATAAAACCCACACTCTGTGCAGGAGATGTGGTCGTAGCTCTTATCACATCCAGAAATCTGAATGTGCCCAGTGTGGATACCCAGCCAAGAAAATGAGATCCTGTAAGTTATTAATAAAATATAAATTAAACATTAATTAACAAGTTCTCAGTCAATAAAAATATTATTTGTCTTCAGACAACTGGTCAGTTAAAGCCAAAAGGAGGAAGACCACTGGTACTGGCCGTATGCGTCACTTGAAAATCGTCCGGCGTAAGTTCAAGTAAGTATTGCCATATAATTATACCAAAATTAGCAGACATTTGACAATTTTTAATTTTTTTAATCAAAATTTATAAGTAAGAAAATTTTTTTTAAAAATTACACTGTAAAATTTTATAATTTTTTTTTATAGTTTTTTTTTCTTACAATTTTTTTTTACAATTTTTTTCAATAAAAAAATTATAAAAAATTTTGATATCAGCTAATTTAATTTTTAATCTCAATTGAGATCTTTTATTTAATCTTAATTAATTTTATTAATTATCTGATTATTTTTTACAGGAACGGATTCAGAGAGGGACTACCTAAAACGATAGTTGTTGCTGCCAAATAATGAAATAACAATTATTATTATTATAACAACTTAAATTAAGTTACGGCAGATAAACTTGAATAAAAAAAGGAATATCCTCTAAATAATAATGTATTGTTTTTTAAGTATTTGATTTTATTTTTTAAATCCATTTATCGATAAAAATTTTAGTATCAGATATTCAAGTTTCAGTGATACAAGGTCCTAATCAATTGTCGATAAGCAAAACAGTTTGATTGGATACAAATTAGTATTTAGTGTATTTTTAAAAATAATTATTATAATTTTCTTTAAATTTTATTCCAGAATTTTCTAACGCGCTCTATCACCTATCTTTATTTGTTTTCAATAGCGCAAACAATTGATTAAAAATTAATAGTTTAAGATACTAGCAAATACGATCAGAGTTCAATAGATTAAGCGTTTGGTTATTTCCTGGAAGTCAGATGGACTTGACGCCTGCACTCGTCGATCGCCGAGGTGATCAAGTAAAGTACTTGTACTTTTATATTTTTTTTTGCAGCTGATTGATAAAAAAATAGGTGAAAGAACTTATTTTTCACCGCGTGTCTGAACGCGCAAACGCGAAAGAAGAATCTTTTGATCAACATCTCGACAGGGCGAAAAGGTATTTAGCTGGGTCGGTGGTTATGAAATGTCAGTCTGTAACTGTCAGCGGTTGCTCTAGAATGGGGAGCAGATTGAACTCTGCTTGCTGTTTTCTCTAGTCAGTGACAAAAGAGTTTTGCGACAACGGGGTCTTTTACTACGGCTCCAAGTTTTGAAAAAATTATTTGGAAGTCGTGGAACGTTATGCCACGGCCTCAATCAAGTAAAATTATTTTGCCCATGTATAAACGTCAACGAATCAAGAATTGCCTTGGTGAAGAAAATATTAAGTAACGTTAATTTTAATATTATTAAATAAGGAAATAAAGTTGAGCGACTGCTGAACTGGTAATTCAACAGTTTTAATATTTATCACTCGAGAAATCCCATCCAAACATAAATGAACTTTATAAAAAGTATCGTATTTGGTAAGAATTTTATTTTTTATTTCTTTACTAATTATAATTATAATTTTAAATAATTGTTTATTTTTTTTTTAACAGGAAAATACCTCATAGTCACAAACACCGTGAGTTGTGGCTTGATGATGGGTATTGGGGATATTTTGCAGCAGCGCAGCGAACAATGGAAACGTAAATATTTACAAGTGTCTGCTGATCAGGAGCTAGATATAATGGATGATAAAAAAAATACTTTATTCTTTGTCCAATGCTCGAATAATTTCAACAATGATAATGAGAGTAATCAGCTGGTAAATCTGACCAATAAATTCGAGGACGATTCAGCGAGCAGTGGTTTTGACGTCATCCGCATTCGAAATATGACAATGATCGGGATAATCCAAGGGCCATTTCATCACTACTTTTACGGATTTTTGGATAAATTTTTGCCAGGAAAAACAGCCACGTCAGTTGTTAAAAAAACATTCCTCGACCAAGTGATTGCCAGTCCTACATGTCTTTCTATTTTCTTCTTCGGGCATGAGATGCTCGAGCAGCGAGATCTTCGTTTGATATACGGGGAAATTTTGGCAAAACTTTTAGAGACTTATAAAGTATGTTTTTATTTTAAATTAAATATTGAAAAATTTAAAATTTTTTTCTTTTTGTTTAATTACAGGTGGATTGTTGTTTTTGGCCACCCACTCAAATAGTCAATTTTTTGTTCATACCAATGCAATACCGCGTGATTTATATCAACCTAATGAATGTTTTCTACAACATATTTTTATCACACACAAAATATGTAAGTATTTTTTTATTCAAGCTTAAGAATACTGCTAATCAATTCAGAATTAAAAATGTTATCTATTTTATCAATAGGATGCTGAATAAAAACTGGATTACGCTCTTAAATGTCACCTACTTAATTTTATCTGATAATGTTTAATAAATATGTAAATAATATTTTGGCATCAATAAATATAAATTTTAATTAATTAGGTTTAATTATTTTTTTCAAGTGTCCGATAAGTTACTTAATTATTAAGACAATTAAAAAATTTAAACGAGATCCTAATCAGATCCAACTGATGATCTTCATTTTACTTAACTGATCAGTCTTCACCATGTCGCACTGACTTCTTTTTAATGGAAAGTTTACAAAGATAATAAATCAATTTTTAATTCATCATCGATCGTCAGTAGTATCTTATCATAGTGCGAGGCACAACAAAATAGATTTCCGCAATAACAATCTGGAATAATCTTTGTTATCTGCGATGTTGGTTGGAGCACGTGCTTGGAACAAAAAGAAAAATTACGAGATTTAAAACAAACTCGGAAAAACTTGTTACCTAGACAGTCGCCTGAGTGCAAATAGGTGAAAAATAAAATCAATAAATTGATAAAATTTATGTAATTGCACAACCTGTAAGATCTTTTTACCTGATATGATTTTTTTATCGCAACCTCAATCTCGTCATCTTGGCGCCATCGTATTTGTTGAATGAGTGTCCTGGACTAAATTAAAAATTTTATTTAATTAAATTTCATTTTTATTCTTCTGAGTACTGACAATCATCAATAATACATTCTTCAGAAGAAAAAAAAATATTTTGCTGAAGATAGCAGGCATCTGTCAATTTATTTGATTTTTTTAATTAAAAATTAATTAAAAAGTTTCACATGTGAAAATTAATAAAAATTACAAGTGAAAATTTTTAGAAGCATTTTTTTATTGTAATTAATTTATTGAAAAATTTTTTTAAGTTGACATTTTATCAGCTAACACTTCACTAATTATACTAAAGTTAGCCGACATTTTTAATTTTTTTTTTTTTTAATAAAACTATGACTAAAAAATATTTTTTTTAATTGCACTCATAATTTTTCAAGTTTTTTACAAATGACATTTTTTCTTTATTTTTTTGCAATAATTTTTTTAATTAAAAAAAATTATAAAAATTTTTATGTGTTGGCTAACTTAATTTTCGTACTTCAATATGATAAAAGATATCAGCTGATAAAACTTGTTAGTATTTTAAATTATGAAAATGAAGTTAGCTGACATTTCAAAATTTTTAGAAATTTTTTATTAAAGAAATTTCAATTAAACAATAAAAAAAAAAAAATTTCACATGTAACAAACTTGAAAAAGTACAAGTGCAATTTTTTATAAAAATTTTTTTAGTTGTAATTTAATTAAAAAAAAAATTAAAAAATAAAAAATTTTTAGTCTGCTAATTTCAGTGTCATTTTAAATTAACCGCTTAAAAGAATTGACAGCTTGTGCGAACAAGTCCGAAAAATTCCGAAGGTAAATTAATATTTTACTCAAAGAAATTTATCGGTTCTTCATTACGTGGGAGTCAACAATATGTATATGTATATATATATATATATATATATATATATATATATATATATATATATATATATATATATATATATATATATATATATATATATATATATGAGATATGAAACAGATACCGATATTTCCATCAATGGACGCGCGCGCAATAAATATCATTGCAATGAAGCGTCGTCTACACGGTCTTCATGAAGAAGTAAGAGGAGTAAGAGTAATGGTGGTGTACATATATAATAAAAGTGTAGTGGGGATGCCGAGAAGAATGGGAAGCTAACGGCAGTCGTTTCAACTTTCAAGCCGTTCTGTCCCCCCTTAAAACATGTAGCATCATCGCATCAACTAGCGTCCCAACGGCATAACCCACTACTACTACACAAGTACACACAGACTAAATACAGCTATACACAAAACACAACACTAACAAATATTTAACCTGGGAAAAAACAACAAGGTGTGTATCCTGTAATATTACTTGTATATATGAGTATTTATATAGATGTGCATTTCCATTTGTATTTGTATTGTATTGTATTGTATTCTATATTGTATAGGAGTGGTAGTGGTACCGTTTCAACAGCAGGCAGGAGCAGCGTTCCAAAGCCAAGCGATTAACGACGACGCGAAAACTACCGCATCGTTGTCATTATATATCCTCAAACTCAGATTTACCACCGTTTTTATAAGTATACACTCTAATTTATTATTAATATTAGTATTTATCAATAATTATTAATGATCAGTGTGGTACCTCATCAGTACAATTGATCCTTGATAACTATTTATTGACAAACATACTGATACTCTTTATACAATTTATACATATATATAACCGTATATTTTAACCAACCAGCCGTCAATCATGTCGACGAAAAGAAAAAATACTTCAACCAGTAAAAAGCCAAAAAGTAAAGCTAAGAAAGTTGAATACGACGAGGAGGATGAAATTTCCAGTCCGTCTGATCTTGAGGATGCTGATGCCGGCTCCAATGTTGACGGGGGTGAAGACGCCGCCGCTGAGGAAGATTTGACTGATGTTTCCAGCATACCGGAACTGAGAGCTCCTGAGGTAAATAATTGGTTTTTAAAAACCTTAATTATTTTATTTGATATCTTTATTTATTTGTTTTCTGTAGGGAGGATGGGGTAAACCTGGTACTCTGCTGATGTGTGGCTTGACTAACTGGGAAATGGCTGGTCGCAAAGCACCGCCAAAAGGTGTGAAGGCTAACGTCGGAAAAAGCCTTTGGTCGCCGCATACATTTAAGAATCTCAACGGAACTCGAGTGAGACTGATTGCTTCAGGACCCTCATCATCACACAACGTAATTGTCACTGAAGACAATAGATGTTTGGTGTTTGGAAAAAATGACAAAGGTACGTTTAATATTTTTATTAAGTATGCGTTTGTAAATTTTTTTTTTTTTTTTTTATCATGATTATTTTTTTACCAACAGGACAATTGGGACTTGGAGACGTGAAGAGACGTGATGATCCAACAGAAGTAGAAGCCCTAAAAGGACACACGGTGATCGCAGCAGCATGTGGACGCAATCACACTTTGTTTTTAACTAGTCGTGGTATCGTTTTCGGAGCTGGTGACAATAAACTAGGTCAATGTGGAGTTGGAAAGTCCGACGCAACTATACTTACTGCTACAAAGGTTAAATACACTGGGGCACCTATTGTCAAAGTCGGTTGCGGAGCAGAATTTTCCATGATTTTGGACATCAAGGGTGGCCTTCACTCGTTTGGAAGTCCCGAGTATGGAGCACTTGGCCACAATACCGACGGAAAGTACTTTATAACAAACTCAAAAATGGCTTTCCATTTTGAAAAGGTACCTAAGAGGATCGTTCTTTACGTCGAGAAGAGCAAAGACGGTCATGTGATACCACTAGATCGAGTTGAAATTACAGACTTTAGCTGCGGTTATCATCACACTGTCGCTATTGACAGCAAGAGCCGGGCGTTCTCTTGGGGATTTGGTGGAGTCGGACGTTTGGGACACAATGAGCAGCGTGACGAGTTGGTACCACGTCTGATTAAATTCCTAGAGCCTCCCAGCCGTGGTGTCAGATCCGTCCATTGCGGTAGTACTTACAGTATTGCTATCAATGTTCATGGCTCCGCTCTGATGTTTGGTCAGACTAAACGAACTGGAGAAGCCAACATGTATCCAAAGCCTATTCCTGATCTATCCGGCTGGGAGATTCGTTGCGTAGGTGTCTCGCAAACCAGCGTTGTCGTCGCTGCTGATGAGTCGGTTATCGCCTGGGGCGCTAGTCCTACTTATGGTGAACTTGTAAGTCATCTTATTTTTTTATTATTTATTTTATATTGTATCGCTTGAAGCGCTATTCATTGATTAATAATTACTATTATAATTTGTATAGGGCTTCGGGGAAATGAGAAAATCCTCGACTACGCCAATGGAGGTCAAGGCGCTGGAAGGCCTCTACATAACTGCTATTACTTGCGGACTTTCCCACACGTTAATGATTTGTAGAGACGAGTCTGAAGAAGAAAAAGCTAAAATAGCAGAACTCGGGGTATACTCGGTTTAAGGTGATTATTGTCTCAGACACTCTCACATTTTTTAAATTGTTTTATCTTTTTATAATTATTTTAAATTTTCTGGCATTAAATATACATATACGGTCGTTACGCTTATAAAATTGCCTTTATATAGCGTCGGATCTCAAGCACAGACCATTAAAGAAAAAAAAAAAATAATAATAATAATAATTAAAACAATTAACATGGAATTGATCAAATTGTCTACAATGTGCTGTTGACGCCAAATGACCCATGACATCTTAATACATATACACTCTATATTCTTAAAAAATAAAAAATAAAAAATTATAAATAAATTGAGAGTGAACAAAATCAATATATCTATTAATTTTACATTTTTATAGTAAATAAATAACAACTTGAAATAATTAGCGAAATATAGTATTCAAACGGGGTCAAGAATTACATCGATTACTATTATCAGTTAAGCACTTTCAGAATAGTATTTTCAATTGGATAGATGCTGAGAAAAATAAGTCATATATATTTAATAAATATGTTACAGTTTTATAATCATGTATTTTGCCTGACTGAGCATCATTTTGACTGCTGTAATTTTAGTTCCATTTAACCATTTTATTTTTAAGTATTGTCATTGGGCTGTTACTCATATTGGCTTTTTATTTTATTATTATTCCTATTATTATAATTATTATTTCTCATTCTTACTATTATTATTATTGTATAAAAACGCTCTCGGCATCGTCCTACACAATGCGCAGGTACCTGAGTCGGCGTTTATACTAGTAAATTATTTGATGATTAATCTATTAATATTAATTGATGATTAATTTTTACCGCGTAAACGCATTTACTTTTATACGTAAGTAAAACAAAGATTCTTCCATTACTCGTCGCTAACCAAGACGAGCGTCTCCCTATTTATTATAATAAAATACCTATTTTTTTAGGTATTGATTGTATTTCGCAGTATGTATAGATTTAAAGATGAAAAAAAAATAAAAAAATAAAAAACAAAACGAAATTAATAAAAAATAAAAACCCCATTTCAATATTTATATGTAACTCAGACAATGAAACTGCCAGATATTTATATTAACGTAAAAACAAAAATTTACTTTTTTTTTTTGTATAATAATTAATAAACGTTATTATTATTATATTATATTAATATGTATTTAAAAATAAATATTATAGCGGTATAAACTGTAACACGTTAGATTATAATAAGAATATTCTCATAAATTAAACGCACAATTACTATGTACTTGAACACATTTTCATATGTGAAATACAAACCGGCGAAAAGTTATTATATTAATAATTAAATAAAAGTAATTAACTAAAAATTTGAATTTTTTGTTTTTATATTTTTAATTTTTAATTATAACAATTAATTGTCACTTATATTTTATTATATCAATATTATTTGCGTGGCAATTAATAATGCAAAAGGTGTGAAACTTTTTTTTTTTTTTTTTTTTTTTTTTTTTTATTTACAAATAATAATAAATATTAATAAAATATCCACTCAAATTGTGTATAAATGTTGTACGCACGAATAAACCTAGCAATAACAATTAGTATAAGCGTCTTGGGGTTGAGGATCATCAGTCAATAGCATTCCACGCTTTCCTAGTCGTTGACGAGGACCACCTCCAGCAATATTTTGAATCCTGGATGAATTATTGTGCTCCCACAGACCAGGTGTTTGCAAAATCTGTAATTATCAATTTTTGTACTTTTAATTTAATATGAGTACTTTGATCTTTAATTATCAAAGACTCAGCGATTTAATCAACAAACTTTTTGAACCAATTCCTCAAAACAACATTTGACACCGTCAGCAGTTTTAGCGCTGCTTTCAATGTAAAGTGTCTGATGTCTTCGTGCGAAATTTAGACCTTCTTCCGTAGAAACTTGCCGATCTGGCAGGTCTATCTTATTTCCAACAACCATTTTGACTATCTCCAATTTATTACAGTATGTATTTAATTCATCTAACCACGTTTCTAATTTTACAAATGTATTGCGATCGGTAACGTCATACATTAAGATAGCACCTTGGCCATCACGATAGTAACTAGGTGTCAAGGTACGGAATCGTTCTTGACCCGCAGTATCCTGTTGATAAATTTTTTTAAAAGTTATTTATTTAAAAAGCTTTTAAAAATATACTAGATCTAAAAAAAAATTTTCATTAATTAAAATTACCCATATTGCAAGTTTTACAACGTTGCCATCAATATTTACTTGCTTTGTTTTATAATCCATACCCACAGTGTTCTGTATATTCTCATTAAACTCGTCTTCGGTGAACCTCAATAAAATGCTGCAAATAAATTATCAATTAGTGATAAAAAATACATTATCGCAAGTCAAAGCTTGAACAATAGACTTTAAAACTTTTCTATTAGTGTAACAATAAAACTTTATCAGAAATTTATTAGACTACATACAAAGCCATAAAATTTTAAGTTACCTTGATTTTCCGACATTTGATTCACCTATCATAAGTAGTTTTAGAGTTGTCAAAACTTCTTGATCCATTGTCATTGATAAAAATAATAAAACCTAGTAACAAACTCCAAATTACACCATTTAATTTATTTAATTCACATCAACTGTCAGTCAGCTGGCTCATGGAATAACCTAATCTTCTGCGTATCAACTTTTCCAGAATAATAAAACAATGACGTAGTAAAAAATAAAATATTTCATCATTATCTTCCGAGTATCTGGTCTTTGTTGATTATTATTATTTTTTTTTAATTCTTCACTCAAAAAAAAAAATTAAAAGTTTGATCTGTCGTCGATTAAATAAATTTCTTTCACCCACAAGATGTGTCAAGTCGAAAAAAATAAATAAATCTTGATTTTCTAACCTAAATAAAAAATAAAATAATTAGTAAACATTTTTATAATTAAAAGTTTTACAAACATCAATAAAAGTCAGTCAATGTTAGATTTTAAACTAAAATTTACAGCCTATAAATCTTTGTTTAATTACTCTAGATAAAATTTCAAGATGTATGGGTATCTAATTGTTATTTGATCGTGATATTAAATATTAAATAAAATATATAGTGTATATATAGGAATAAACTGTAGAAATACCTTGCTAGAATAAATGAATAGATTTAACTGTAGCTTGAAATAACTAACGCAAGTACACAGAGGGATTGTGATAGTGGTAATAGTCAGCAAAATTTTCTTCAAGTGTTAGTGTAACAGCCCACCGTTATACATGTATGTAGGTACATTAAATATATATATGCATGTAAGAACAAGGATACAAGAACGAGGAGCGGCATTGAACAGTCGTGAACGTGAATCGCGATCTAAACGCGTACACATTACATTTTGTTAGCTTATATATATCTAATATCTATTTGATATATGTAAAAAAAAAATAATAATAATATTTAATGACGTTTGCTCAGTAAGTTCAGCTTGTGGCTGTCCAGTGACTGTTGATATCTAAACTGTAACTCAACAGAGTGTTATGTGCTTTGATTCTGGTGCATCTCCAGCAGAACACCAGTCAGAGTCTCAGAGTAGCTAAGCAAGCACAGTCAGTCCAGTATCTCCATGAGCTGTGCCGCCGTCCGATGTTGTCTCTTGTCTTCTCTGCGTTTTTCTCCCGTTTACGTTTATCATTCATCACAAGCTGCAGCGGGCAGGCAGCACCAGCACTGTCACAAGCAATACCGCTATTATTATTATTAACAATTAAATGAAACGAAAGAATATATATATTTTTCTGACAGTTTACTTGTCCTGGATAAAAAATAGTTTGTGACTCAGTGAGTAATATATATATTAAAGCTTATTGTTATTGTCTTGTTTAGTGGTGTAATTGGGGTTTTTTTAATAAAGATGGCCGCCAATGATTCTGTAAAACTTATATTCCACGGGATTTACAATACATTTTTACGATATTATATTATTAATAATAAATTATATTGTTGTTTAGGTAAATTACACGGACACAATCTTGATAAATGATAATATGAAGGTGGTTAATAAAAACAATAATCTGTACAAATTTTGTGATTTTATCTTCAATGTACAATTGGTGGTGAAAGTGGACGGTGACAAGTCATCTCAGTATTTTAAATATTTTATATCACACAAACAACCATCCATATAAATATAAATATCTAATATTATTTATAAATGACAAATATAGTTTTTTATAACGTGATTGTTTAAGAGATTGACGAAATTTTTCTTAAAGTTTAAATAATTCAAATGGCGATGGCGTCTGCTGATAGGTACGTTTACATTTTTTATTTTATTTTCTATGATCAAAGTAAAAAAAAAAGAAAAAAAACTCATGCATTCATTATTTCTGTCACTAATGTATTCTAGGATCTAACACACATGTGTCGTATGTGTATATATAAATCAATCAAGGGATGACACAAGGATATGGGGTACGCAGTCTATTAAAAAAAAAAAAAAAAAAAAAAATGCAAAATCAATAAATCCTTGCTTCCGATAATTATAATTTCCCTGTCATAGTGACTAAGGAAGTAATAGAAGTAAAACAATGAATGAATTAAATAAACAATTGGATTTAAAAGTTAAAAAAAAAGTACAATGGATAAGGTAGGTGTTGGGACAATAAAGGAAGAAACAAAAGTTGCGCACGCGAGTACACAGATCTAGGGTGGGTCTCACTGGAGGGCATGATGAACTTGAAAATCCGGAGCAGTGATGCAATCTTTATCGCTTGCACATATAACATCTAAATTATGTAAAAAAACTCTCACTTTGCTGGATGTTATTATACATAATAAATATATTATATTACATTACATTAAATTACACGGATAGAGACATGTTTGTGTATTAAATTAAAAATACACTTCTATCTAAGCCGTAAGATGTGAGATTAATTAAATCTAAATGTAATGCTGGTGCATGCAATGCTGGACGCTCCTTTCTCAATCTCAAGTCATACTCTCCTGTCCCCTCGTGCCTTGTTTTCCTTCTTTTATTTGTTGTTATTGTTATTGTTGTGTTGTTACTTTATTATTTTTTATTTTTTAAGCGGTTTTGGTTGCGCTCTTTCATCCAGATGCAATGTAAGTGTAACGAGCACTAGGTTCGTTTAGCCAATTAAAAAGGCCTCGCGACCGGCGGGTATGACATCAGCTTTTGCTCTGGTTTTCAGTCGATGGGTTACTGCACGCCACATGGGTCTCAATGTGACTTAACTCGCGAGATTTTCAGGCCAATTACACATTTATTATACTTGAGAATCTCTCGAGTTGTTGTGTGCATTTTGTTATTATACATATATATATCCATACATATAATATATACATATATATTATATCCTATACTAAGGATACTCGAGTTGAGAGTCTTATAATTATAAAAAGGTCGATATAATGTAATTATAATAGGCAATAAAAAAGGAAGAAAATTTATATATAACGTTCTTCCAATACCACAACCATTCTGTTGTTTGCTAATTAATGTTTTCCAATATTTGTGTGTTTTCAGAATGGAGTGGGTAGAAATTATCGAGCCGAGAACCAAAGAGCACATGTATGCTAATTTAACGACCGGTGAATGTGTATGGGATCCACCGCCGGGAGTTCCTGTGTACGTAAGATTACTTTTAAATAACTGTTAAAGCTATTTTTTATTTATTTATTTATTTTATAATCTAAGTTATTATTTATTTATGTAGCTACGTGTTTCTAATATTAATTATTATTTAAATGGTTTATAAATTGCAGAAAGAAGACTGATAATAACCAGTGGTGGGAATTATTTGATCAACAAACATCAAGATTTTATTATTACAATGCAACATCGCAAAAAACTGTCTGGCACCGGCCCACTGACTGTGACATTATTCCATTGGCAAAGTTACAGGTACAGTAAGCGTTTGATGTTTCAAGAAATCAAGATATATATCATTATATCTTACAATTTTTTTTATTTACTCTTAACTGTTGTATTTAAGCTATTTTAGTTAGATGCTTTATGTCTTATCACAGAGCGTTTGAGGAAAACATGACGCGTCCGTATAGATGGTCTGTTTCCATATCTTAAAATAGAAACATTATTTTTTTTTTAGAGTTATTCAAAAGTATGTACGTTTAAAACTCAGGAGAATGCAAGTGATCGTAACGAAGAAATATCTTGAGAAGAGTATGAGATTAAATGTGTTGACGTCATCTAACGCTAGCTTTTTATTTTATAAAATATCTCTTGATTTTAGAATACTGATAGTTTTATGTATCTTGCAGTATATATATATATATATATATATATATATATATATATATATATATATATATATATACAATAGCGTATATGTATATTATAAAATGAAATTTACGTTGTATATAAAAGTTATAAACTGTTATGTGATCGTTTCCAGACGCTGAAACAAAATACAGAACCGGCGATCAGCGGTGGCTCAGGTAATAATGGGAACGCCACAGATGGTCAGGCAAATGAGTCGAGAAGAAAAGAGTCTGTGGCTACGCAAACTCAAACAACAGCAGTTGGACGTTCATCACGTTACGACCATCATCAAGAAAATCCAAGTTTATCTTCCTCGATGGTGAATAATTTATTCTTCTTCGGTTATGTTATTTACATTTACATTAAATATTTTTAAATCAAACTCTCTTGCAGAAATCTAGCAGTGGTGTATGCAAAGTTCGTAGCTCGGGTATTAGTATGGATTCTCAATTATCTCCTCCATCACCATCTCCTTCGGCCAGACGACCACATCATCATCATCACCATCACCATCATCACCACCATCATCAACAGCAGCAGCAGCAACAACAGCAGCATCAACAGCACCAACAGTTACAACAGCACAACAATAGACACAATAATCGACATCATGAACAGCCGTCTTCACAAACCCGACGACATCACAATCATTCTCAAGACTCGGGTCGCTCCAGCGACAGTTCAATTTCTCACAGCCGTACGTCCCTCGAATCATCTGGCGCAACTGCCTTTCGTCATTTAGAATCACCTCATCGGCATCATCAACGATCCAACATACTCCAGTTACCAACGAGCTCAAGTCGTACTCACAATACTTCGACCGGTAGTGGTAGTACACTAGAACCACTGAGATCTCAGAAAAGTGGTACTCTTGAGAATGTGAAAAACCAAAAAGGCGTAGCAATGCCTGGGGAACCACCACCGCCGCCTCTTGGTCTTTCACTCTCAACCAGTACGCCACTTTTTAAAAAAAAAATATTTGTAGAGCATCAGCAGTCGTCGTCGAGTCAGAGAGACGGAAGAAGCGTTACGAGTACTGAATCTGACAGAAGTAGAAATGGAGGAGGTGAGTAGTTTTTTACATTTTATATCTTGTATCTTGATCTATACATTGATAAAGTTATAATTTCATGGATTGTGGATATAATATAATAATAAATTGATGAATAAATAGGTCGAGAGAGTAGCCGTGGCTCGTATGGACCAGAACCAAGTACTTCACCGTACCGTGAGTCAATTGGTGGTATCGACTCAAAAGCCTTTTTGCGTCAAGAGATGCCTCCCTATCGTCCACCTGATATTCAATCCTCTCCACACTCTTGCAAGCCCCATCAAGCTGACAAATTTGGATCTCTCGTCGAGTCAACAAATCGGTACCACCGAGATAGAGACAGAGACAGGGACCGAGATCGTGAGTCTTACCATCGTGACAGAGTTAACAGTCTTGAAAAAAGCAACACTTCGTCTTCAGGGGGATTTTATCCGAGTGCTGGTGCCATTCATTCCCGAAATCTCAACAAAGCCGAGGTAATTGCGTCTGCCGGCGGAAATGTCGGGAGTATTGGTCGAAGACATCATGGCTGTGTTGCTTCCCTGTCCGAGGCAAATGTACGAGAAATTTATGGTGCCATGCTAGCTGCTGAGAGTCGTAATGACGGTGGTAAAAATTCAGCTTTGAGAAGCAATGCTGCGTCTCACGTAAATCCCATATCCAAACAGCCGAGTTTCGATGTCTCTGAACGACATGTTAAAGAAAAAGATCGAGGCGGTGAACGGGATAAAAAAGACAGAGATGATTACGGCGGACGGACCAAGTGCAATAATTTGATGGATAATAACACGCAACAAGCGATAGCTCGTAGTTACAGTTTTGTTCAGCAACAAAAACTCCAACAGCAAATGATGAGAAGGCGAGATCGCGATGACGATTCAATGCACGAGCGGTACTTGGTCAGCCAAAGCCTTCATGATCATGCTCGACATCGACTTGGTAGCAGCAATACCAGTAGCAGTAATGACGATAGTAATAGCAGTAGTAACAGTGCAATTGGTGATGAACTCGGTGGAGGTGGACAGGTAGTTGATGAGGAAGAGGACGTTAAGAAAAAACGAAGCAATGGCAATCCTAGTCCACCGGCATCGACGCCTTATTACGGTAATTTATTAGTCGATGCCGATCATTTGTTGCCGCTTCAACATTATATTCTTCAACAAGCTAAACTCTCTGGTAAATTTATATTAATAACAATAATTATAATTTTTTTTTTTAATTTATATTATCAAAAAAATAAAAAAAATTTTGTGCCCAAGATAGTCATATGATAATATCGGTTTTTTTTTTTTTTTTTTTTTTTTTTTTTATAGCTAAATTTAGTGTCATTCTCTATCTCTAGATACATAATTAAGAAACGACCTTGTATCTCGTGAACTATTGACATTTTTAAAGATATAAACTCATTCCGATGTTACACTCATCGAGACCTTTCATTTAAGTACCCACATCAATTTTTTCATATATATTTATATATATTATATATATGTATATATGAAAAATATATCAAAATGCATGTGGGTACTCAAACGAAAGCTCTTGATGAATATAACCTCAGGATGAGCTTAAATCTTTAAAAATGTCAAAAGTTAAGAAAGTACGGTGCAATTTAACAAAAGTCACTATTTACTAAAGCAAAATTTTATTTATTTATAATTCACAAGTCTCGACAGTCACATAGTGACTAGTTTTAATTACTTAATTATAATTTTTTTTTTTTTTTTTAAGGTTGTTATAAATATGGGGATCCTTTGCTGGTCGATGGAGAAGGAGATGACGATTCTTTGGATGAAGACGGTGGCGGTAGAGATAACGAAGGTGGTAATGGAGTTGGCATTGGTAGTGGGAGAGGTGACGATGACTCAGACGATGAAGATCAGTTTGCCGACGATGAAGCTGCTAGTAATCAGGGTGATTCTTCCAGTCAAGAGTATTTAGAAGATCACTATGCGGGTACGTTTTTTTTAATATAATTTATTATTATTTATTATTTATTATTATAATAAACCTTTTTAATTTGAACACTAATAATTATAATATTAACTACTGTTGTTTCTTGAAAATAGATCTCGGAAATTATGACACAGCTGGTCTGGCAACATATTATAACACTACGGAAACGCTAACGCGATCGCACGCGAGCTCTACGCAAGCAACTTTACCATCAACAGCACCTCTGGTACCTTCAGCTCCACCCGGGCAAACCGGCTCGACAACAATATCCCTGCATACCGAAGTTAGAGACAGTGGTAGCATGGGCGGCGGGGTCGGTGCTAGTCCAAGACCTATTTCTCTTCCAGCATCAACAGCTTTTACGAGCCTAGTCAAGAGTTATGATATTGCAGACGGCGCCGAGGATGGACGTCGCGATGATTCTACGGGCGGAGGGGACATTGAGAAATACGCCCAAGATAATTTAAATTTAAATTGTGGTAGGCCAAAAGGTCTGCGGCTTTTGTTTCGTAAAAAATTCAGTGTACGTGATATTTTAAGCTGGTCTAAAGATCCTATTCCCCGACCAATGCTTAACGTTGTCGAGGGTGAAAAACTATTAAAACGCGAAGCCTGCAATCTATTTCGGCTTGTCCAGGTTTATATGGGCGACAGAAAAGCCAACGTAGGTATGACCTTAGACGGTGTAGCTACTGAATTAATAAACACCGTATTTTCAAAGCCGCCGCTTCGAGACGAGCTTTATGTGCAAATTTGTCGGCAAACTACCGAAAATCCTAGAAAAGAAAGTCTGCGACGAGGTTGGGAGCTGATGGCAGTGTGTCTAGCGTTCGTACCACCAAGTGCTACTTTTGAGCCGTATCTCGAAGGCTATATGAACAGGCATCGTGACCCTAATTTCCAATTTCCCGAAGTAGCCAAGTGGCCGATTCACGTACAAGTGAGTCATTACGCCACTGTTGCTTGTCGACGGTTGCAGCGAATTGGGGCACACGGTAAACGTCAACCACGTAAGGCTACTATTGAAGACATTGATCAAGCACGGGTAAGTTTTTTTTAATTTTCATTTTTTCTTAATTATTATTATTAGTATAATAAATAATATTTTTAATTAATGCAGCTTCAAATATTCCGGGCGTCAATGTTTGGCGCTACGCTGTCTGAAGTAATGGCTTTGCAACGTGATCGTTTTCCACAACGAGATTTGCCGTGGGTTCAGACAACGCTGACCCGCCAAGTACTCATGCGTGGTGGGACATTAACTGAAGGAATATTCCGGGTGTCTGCAGACGCGGATGAAGTCAGCGCGCTTAAATCTTGCTTGGACAGATTTGAGGACGGCGCTAATTTAGCAGCCTCTCAGGACGCTCATGCACCTGCTTCATTGTTAAAGTTGTGGGTTCGTGAATTATACGAACCCTTGATACCTGACTCGTTTTATATCGAGTGTGTGTCTATGCGACACGACGAGTCAGAGGCTGCTGCTTTAAATGCCGCGGCTATCGTTGATCGACTTCCAGATCTTAATCGTCGAGTACTTAGTCATCTGATTCGTTTTCTTCAGGTGAGTTTTTTGTTTTAATTTTATGATACTGAAATTTTGAGACATCTGATAATTTTTTTAATTAAAAAAAAAATAATTTATTTTTAAAATTCAATTTAAAAAATTAAAATGCTATTTTTTTTAAATAATTTTCTAGAAGGGTTGCGGTCAACCTTATTTAAAATTCCGCTACATTCAAAGTTTATAAAATACATTAGCTTAAATAGAATATCAGCCGAAAAACTGCAACCCTTCTAGAACTAGTTTATTTTTCAAGAAAAATAAAAAAATTGTCAAGCGTCATAAAATTTTTTTTATATTTTTTTTTTAAACAATTATTAAAATCATTTAATTACACAGATTTTTACGAGACCAGATGTGGTTGCCCGTACAAAAATGGACGCTAATAATCTCGCTATGGTAATGGCTCCAAATATTCTACGCTGTACCTCTCAAGATCCAAGAGTGATATTGGAAAATGCACGAAAAGAAATGGCTTTTGTACGCATACTTATTGAATCACTGGAGACAGCTTGGGTCGACGATCTTCATTGACCCACCAGTCATCGTCAATATCGTTGCTAAATTATTATGCACTCTACACTTTTATGCCAAATACAATGTAAATTAATGTTAATTACAATTTTTACCATTAGTTATTTTATTGTTTTACATTTTTTTAATTATTATTATTATTATTATTATTATTATTTTATATATTTTTATTACTATTGCCATTATTAAATTTTTGTGTTCATAAATTAATGTTAGTTAGTTAAGTATTGCTTTGGCGCAATTGCGATAAAGTGTATAATCTAATGCTAAAGCTAGCCGACGCGTCACCAATTTAAAAGTTCCCTCGTTATCAATTATTATTCATTAATTTATAAATAGCAAAAGAAAAATAAAATAAATCTTATGCCATATACTTTTATTTAAAAGTAAATAAATATAAATAATAATGTACAATATAGTTGTCGATACAATGTACATGTAATAGTAATCTCTTGTTATCGCACCATTTGTCAGATGGCTTTTTAAAAATTCGATGCAATTGTTGAATTTAATATGTAAGATAATTATTGATTATTATTATGATTAAAATAATGAGAGAAACAAATGCAAAAAGGTTCAATTGACGCTTTGTACGGTCGTACACCTTATGCGAAGGTCTTCATTTTTGTATGAATGATAATCTGTATGTATGTACAACAAACACCGAATCTATACATATATTTAATATAAATGTATATGTTCGCGTTCAATATCAGCAATACAACAAATTATTAGCTAATTATTGTCTTTTTACTTACTTATAATTTTTATTCCATTGACATTCCCGTTAAATTTAAATATAGCAATTAAATTATTGTGAAAAGAAATTTAATGACATTAAATTTAGATGAAAATTAATTTAGCAGATATTTATTAATTTTTAGAACTTTTATTAACAAATAAATTAAGGTAAAAAAATAAGAAAAAAAAATCGACATTTCGAAATTAAAAAAAAATAAAAATGCAATTTTTTAAAAATAATTTTTTAGAATTAATTTAATTCTTTCATAAAATTAAAAAAAAAAAAAAAAAAAAACAATATTAGTGGAAATTTTTCAAAACATTTTTTATTGCAATTTATTTGTTATACAAATTTTAAAAAATGAAAGCAGTCAGCTGACTTCAGTATTAAGTTTTTGCCACTAGTTAGCGCCACTATCGTTCAAGTACAGGTTACTTTGTGTGTCTAAACATCTAAATAAAAAAAAATTATATTAAACTTAGTGTTTTTAATTGTTTGATATTTAAATATAAATTAATGATTGTTGACTAAATTAAATAAATTGATTAATTCTTAAAATGAGTAAAAAAAACAAAGGAAGTAGCTTAGGTAAAGCTTTGGTGAAAAATCGTTTTGGACCTAAAAAAAAACGTGGTGAGAGATCATTGGTAAGGTTATGTTTTTATTATTTATATATATTTTAAAATATAATCCATATTTATTATTATTTACCAATAATTTTCATGACATTAAATTTACCAGTAATTCGACCATTCAAAAAATTTTTTAACAAACAAATTTCTTCCCAAAAATTATTTTATAAAATTTCTATCAATTTAAAAAAAAAAAATTTTTGCTAGAATTTATTTGTTAAAAAAAAATTTCTAAAATTATCAAATTAATTTTTATATAATTTTTAGCTTCATACTGCTGACGTTGAGGATGGTTACAAATGGGATCGTTTAAATCTACGATCAATCACGCAAGAGAACACGTTTGAAGAATTTTTAAGAACTGCAGAATTAGCTGGAACTGAATTTCAAGCTGAAAAACTTGATATTAAATATGTCAATCCTCAGAGTGGTATGGGTTTGCCTTCCGAAAAAGAACGAGCTGAATTATTGGCTCTGTTCAAAACAAATGCTAAATTATTAAAAATACCAAGAAGGCCCAAGTGGGACGACCACACCAGTGCTCAAGAGCTCCATACCAGAGAGAATAATGAATTTTTAGAATGGCGAAGACAGCTATCTTTGCTCCAAGATACCGGTGAAATGACGATAACTCCCTACGAAAAAAATTTAGAATTCTGGAGACAATTATGGAGAGTCGTTGAACGTAGTGATGTCGTAGTGCAAATTGTTGATGCACGCAATCCTCTGCTGTTCCGCTGCGAAGATCTTGAGAAGTATGTTCACGAGGTTGACGCCAATAAGAAAAATATGATTCTTGTTAATAAAGCCGATTTTCTGACCCTGGAACAGCGACAGGCTTGGTGTGATTATTTTACTGAGGTTGGTATGAAAGTTGCTTTCTTTTCAGCCTTGGATGCCGCTGAGTTGAATTACAGAAATAGAAAATCTACCATTGACGAAGAAGAAGAAGAAAAAATAGAAGACGAGGTCGAGGAAGATGACACTGATGAAGAAAACGAAGATGATGTTTCCAATAAAATCAACGACGGAGAAAGCGATATTTCTTCTTATGTCACAGATTTTGGTTCTGACAGCGAGTATCAGAGTGTTGATGATACTGACGCAGTAGAGCTAGATAAAATTCCTGATAGCCAACCTGAGGACGAAGTAGAAAGTACCAAGACACTTGAGATTAATTCCCCGGAGCTTTTAACCAGAGAAAGATTGATAGATCTTTTTAAATCATTGAAAGGCGAAAAAACTTACACGCCTAACGTAGTGACGATCGGTCTGGTTGGATATCCAAATGTTGGAAAGAGTTCAACCATCAACGCCATTTTGATGGGTAAAAAAGTATCAGTTTCAGCTACACCAGGAAAAACTAAACACTTTCAAACGCTCTTCGTCGACAGTGAATTGATGCTGTGCGATTGTCCTGGCTTGGTGATGCCTAGTTTTATTTGTACTAAAGCTGAAATGATTCTTCATGGAATTTTACCAATAGATCACTTGAGAGACCACGTTCCATCAATTACATTACTAGGAATTTGGATTCCGCGACACGTTCTTGAAGATACTTATGGTATAATGCTTCCACCACCCCGAGACGGTGAGGATCCAAACAGACCACCGACTTCTGAAGAAATTCTCAATACCTATGGGTTCAACAGGGGATTCATGACTGCAAACGGTCAGCCTGACAACCCCCGCTCAGCTCGGGTCCTGTTGAAGGATTTTGTCAATGGCAAGCTACTGTATTGCGTTGCTCCGCCGAATAAAATTCAAGAAGAGTATCATACATTCCCACCTCGTCGTCGAGTTTACTCAGAAAATCACGTCGTACCTCCTGATGCAATGCGAGCTAGCAGGGGAGTTACTATCAACAATGAAGATGTTGATCGAGCTTTCTTTCGGGATCGAGAGGCCGGTGTTCATGTCAAAAGACTTCCTGGTAAAATGAATTCTGCCAACTCGGAAAATCCTGGCAGTAAACCTTGGAAAAAAATTAATAAACACGCTAATAAAAATAAGAAAGAAAAAGGACGACGTCTTTACGCTCATTTAGATTTACATTAATCTGAAATAAGTAAAAAATATGTGTATTTATATAAATAAAAAAAATCATAAAAATTTATTTGATGTATATATTTTATTTATATCTATTTAAATTTAGTTTGTTAAAATTATTGTAACTATTTGTTGCATTCCCTCGCTATTGATACCATTAATTATGATACACAATTTTTATACATTCCTCAACCTTAGAATCTTTATTTATTATTTAAATGTTTCATCTCTTATTTTAATTGTCATCTTCAATTGATGTCACAATGATAATGTCCTTTAAATAAATCAGAACAAGTTTCCAGTCTCAAATTATTTTTAACTTAATTAAAAGTTGCTGTTACAAAATTTTATTTGTTGATCTTTATCAAGTCGGTGTAGATGTCTCCAAGGCAAAATAAATTCTGAATTATGATGAGCAATTGGTCATCAATATATACACATAATACTTGAAATTATTAGTCAATTTATACACATTAATTGTTTACATTTAGCGGTGAAACCAATCTTCCATTGGTTGATTCTATTTACATATTCAAATATCCTGGTTTATCTCCAATCAACGTAGCCAATTATAACCATCAGGTTACTGAGGTAAATCTCCGTCCAGTTTGAGATAAATTTTTACAATCATGATTAGACAAGATTCAGTAAAACACAACAGTATGTAGCAAAGGTTTTGAAATTTTGTTGTCTTCAAACTCGTTCAGCAAACCATCAATGTCGTTATCTAGATCATCGCTGCCGGCAAGCTGAAACAAATAAAAATAATTTTTTTTAATTATAAAAAAATTTTTTGAAATTATAGAAAATACATTAAAGCTCATGTCCATCAAGTAGCTTTTATGCATTTGTTAATTATTCCTGTAATATACCGTGGTAACTAATTCACAGATCAAAAATGATCCGACAGTAGCCTCTTCGTGGTTATCTTGAATATCTAAATTAATTAAATGGGCCGGTTGATGATTGACGGAAGTCTTACTACTCCAATATTCTACTACTTGATCATAAACTCTCTCTTCACATGTTATAAGAATATCAAATTTTTCTTTAGTTTCTTGGAATCTTTCTGGTCGGGGTTTTATTCTCCTGTTCCGATCTAACATGTGCAGCAAGCCCATTTGAGTATATCTATTTTAATTTTTATTAAAAAAAAAAAATTTAATTAGCTGCAATAAAAATTTGAATAAAAAAAAATTAAAAAAAAAAAAAACAAGCATACAATTGTTTATCTTTAACCAATAAATCATTATAAATTTCATCGTATGTTGTCCCGAAATCATAAACATTAGGTTTGTCTGGTCCACTTCCAGGTAATTTAACTTTATCTCCAGTTCCGAAGGACTTT
Organism: Cotesia typhae; assembly: GCF_013202065.1. Taxonomy (NCBI): domain Eukaryota; kingdom Metazoa; phylum Arthropoda; class Insecta; order Hymenoptera; family Braconidae; genus Cotesia; species Cotesia typhae. The sequence continues at coordinate 18,669,479 of NW_027423774.1, read as the reverse complement.
ACATTGAAACCCTTTTTGCTGTAAAAAAATAGTAAAGTTATTAAATGTTTTATTTAAAAAAAAAAAAAAAAAAAAAAAAAAATTAAATTAAAAAAAATAGTTTACCTCAAAAAAGCATGGGCCTCCATACTTCGGTTCATGTTACTAGAACATATTACGGCAACGCTTAAAGGTTTGGATGTCGGCATATTCATGTATTATTTTTATTGTTATTAATTTTATAATACAATAGTAATAAATAAATATTTATCAGATGACAGTATTATAATTATTAACTTAAACAATTAATAATTAATAAATAAAAACAGGGTGTTTAATATAAAACGAGGGTGTGGAAGCCTGTGTTGTTAACCTTCAGAGTATTTTTATCCTTATAACGCAATAAAATTTAATTATACAAGAACTATTTACATATAATAGTTAAAATATTATGCGAGAGAATATATTTATTAATTTAATAAAAATAAACAACACATATAATCAAATACCAGGATAAATACAATTTTTATTATATTTTTGTTCCTCTCTCATCACAGCTCCGAATCCTTTACAAAAACAGACGGAAGGACGTTTTGGTTTTTGGTTATATTAAACCAGTGACGCCATTTTCTTCCTAGATGTCGCATGTGTACCACATGTCAGCTGGGTAATTTTATTGCCAACTCATTAGCAAAATTACCGCCATCTTTAATTTATGAAAAAATACCTGAAATTTTATAACACTGAAGTTAACAGATATTAAAAATTTTTTTTCGAATTTTATAATAATTTTATAATTAAATAATTAAAAAAAAATTTAATTAAAAAATTTCACATGTGAAAATTAATAAAAATTACAAGTGAAAATTTTTAAAAGCTTTTTTTTATTGTAATTAATTTGTTAAAAAAATTTTTTAAATTGACAGCTGACTGCTAACTTCAGTATTGTGAAATTTTTATTTATTTGCTCCATTATTTATTATTTAAATCTTAAAAAAAAAATTAAAACTTTATTAGTAAAATAATGAATGAAAAAAAAAACCTTTGAATACATTTTTTTAAAAGTGCTTTATTATTCTTAGCGTGTGTCTTTTATCGAAAAAGACAAATTAGTAATACAAAGGAGTAATTGTATTATTATTTAATTAATCTATTAAAATTTGATCTTGATCCATCAAGTACGTAATTCAAAGACTTGATTTAATATTCCCATCAGTCATTGTCACGCCTGCAATGAATGTCAATTAATAAAAAATATTTAGTGATCTTGATTAAGAAAAAAAAAACTTTAATTATCGCCGTAAGTGTACCCTTATTAAACAAAATGATTAAAAATGATTTCACAATGTTGAATGCCCCTTAAGAGATATGATTTGAAATGATTTACATGATTTGACAGGATTAAAAATAATTAGAAAAATAATCATTTTTAATCATATCAAATCATTTTGTTTAATCAGGGTAATTTAAAATTTCGACACATTACCAAGAACTAATTAGACATTCAATTAAAAAATAATTTTTAAAACTAGTTGCGTACGTCAATCCCTTTGGATAAGTGTAAAGTATCATATTAATTATCTGTAGTACCTAGATAAAATTACTTTCACATTTAAACTTTTTATCTACTGTACTTAAGCACTGACAGTTTCTTAATTATACTTCTCAACAATATAATTCTACTAAAATTACATAAACGAAAAAAAAAAGAATTAATATAACAGTCGTGAGTTATTAAAATGTCGTTAGTCATTATATTTGTCGAAAATTTCTTAATATTAAAATTATTGCTGAATTTAACAGACATCTAATAATTTTTTAAACATTTTACAATTAAATTATAATGAAAAAAATTTTTACATTAAAAAATTTTTTAAAATTTTAAGCGCAAATTTTTAGAAATATTTTTTTTTTTATCATTTATTTGTTATAAAAATTCTAAGAATTGTCAAACAGTTGATAAAAAAATGAATAAAACTGAAGTTGACAGATATTAAAAATTTTTTTGGAGTTTTATAGCAATTAAATTATTAATTAAAAAGTTTCACATGTAAAAATTAATAAAAATTACAAGTGAAAATTTTTACAAGCATTTTTTTATTGTAATTAATTTTTAAAAAAAATTTTTTAAATTGACCGCTAACTTTAATATTATAAAAATGATCTAATGCATTTATTAATTAATTTACAGGTATTAATTATTACAAATAATGTCAAAAGAATTTAATCAATTATTGCGCAGCGAACATCATACAAATCTACTCTTCAAATTCAAGGATACATTTTTAACGTGTCCCCTCGAATGTAAATGCATACATGTATGATCACCCTGACACATACATTATTATCAACGCATTCTACGTCTATATTTCCTCTGTATATATAAATATATACCTACAATATGCACATACAAATAGGTATTAAAGCTACAGCAGAGAATGAGGCATGGCAACTTGATTTTTGCAGCAACTCACAATATGACTCACTCCATATCTCTTAACTGCATGGAGACGTAGACGTACATACGTTTTTTTTTTTTCTTCACCTAAAACATTTATCAAGTGAGAATTACGCGAACAACGTGTAAAACAATAGAAATGAATTACTCGTTTTATCACCGTTTAATTTTCAATAAAAAACATTAAAACAACTATTAGGAATATGTACTTGCAGTGAAGTACATATATAAAACCAAATAATAAATGGTACAATAAAAATGTGCATATAGGAACAAGGGATACGGCTAGTTAAATACAACTAGACGTTAATTTGCCTTACATTGCATTGCATGAAGCTGAATATACATATAGGTACAGCAGACCGTTGCAATTACGTGTGTCACGACAATCAGGCACCTCGTCAACTTATCTTAGGTTTTATCTCGTCACTTTCATCGTCTCACTTAATTATCGCTTTATTACTCGTTGTATTCTTGCACGTATATACATAATAAATGTACTTAATTCGTCTCTTTAAATTAAACTTGTTCATACAATACGTTTAAGTTGCATAAACTCGTTAACCTTTTACCTCTTAAACTTTACCATTGTATTAACATTACTCGACTATTTTCTCTCATCTTTCATTTAGTTTGCATTTATGTACATTATTTTTAGATATAGAATATAAGATAAATATTTTAGCGACGTTTATTTACCAATACATTAGCGGTATATTGATCATATCAAATACAACCTTCATAAGCATCTCCGAAGATATCCGTGATTTACGATTCTTTTCTATGTCAAATATAAATAGTTTATATATAAATTTAATGCTCGGTTAAAGTTACCGCAAATTGTTTTGTTCTTCCTACTACTTAGACTTCTACTCAGCCGTTCAATGTTTACAGTATTTACGGGCATTTCTTCATTTTACTGGATAATACACTTTATTTTCCGTTATTGAATTTAGTATTCTTTAGCTGCCTTAATTATGATGTAAATAAATATACGATAAGAAAATTATCATAAACCTAGGATAACAATAAAAAGTGTTATTACCATCATGAGTGTTTCTATTTGTATACCGTAATTAATTTTAATTATTATATTTATATCAGAAATCTAGACGTTTCATAATATAAGAATACATTTACCTGACATACCTCGTTCTCTTTTAATTTATTTATTATTTAAGTTTTTTTTTAATTTTATTTTTAATTAATTACGTTCAAAATTTATGAAAATTAACTTAGCTAATAGTTGATAATTTTAAGAATTTTTGTAATTAATAATTTGTGACAAAAAAAATTGACATTTAAAAATTAAAAAAAAACTACAATGCAATTTTTTAAAAATAATTTTTTAGAGCAAATTTATTTGTTAAAAAAAATTGCATTTTTAATTTATTAAAATTTCTACAAGTCTATTTTTTAAATGATTTTTTTTTACCATAACTTATTTATTAAAGAAAGTTTAAAAAATTGTCAAGTGATAGCTAAATTTAATGTCATGAAGATATATAAAAACTGAAGTTAGCTGACATGTGATAATTGTTATGATTTTTTTAACAAATCAATTATTATAAAAAGAATATTTTTTAAAATTCACACTTATAATTTTTTAATAAATTTCTACATGTGAAATTTTTTCGAAAAATTTTTTTCTTTACAATTAAATTGTTAGATGTCTGTTAAATTCAGTATCATAAATACCAATAAGTGTTTATTATAATTATATTCATAGTTTAATGAATATTAAAATAAATAGTGATTATTAAAAAATTAAATAAAAATAAAAATTCGATTAAGATGAATAAAAAAAAAAAACAAAAAAAAAGAAAGTAAATTTCATCTTTGGAATTTGCATCCGGTCTTCGGTCTATAAGAGTTTGCCTACAAGTCCCGATATATTATGATGTGAGTGCGAGAAGAGGTCAGCTGGCAGTGCTGATTCGTTGATATAGTGCGGACAAAGAGGCAATACTAAAGCTAAAGCTAAAGCTAAAGAAATATACAGCACGATTGGAAGTGAATCTGGAGGGGATCAGTAGCAGCAGAACAGAAACACAGCAGACAGCAGGAGCCCAGCAGCAACGGGCAACGGTTGGTCGTTGGTCGTATTGTAGTTTCATTGGAAGTAGTGAACGCAACAGGCAACCAAACAGTTGAAAACGTGGATGAGAGGTGAGTTTAGTCGAGGTTCATCTCAGACTCTGATCTCCGACTATACTGTGTTTACTATATGTCCTATATATTTACTACATATAACTATATATTTATATACAGTTCCATACACTGCACACTAATCCTGCCGGTTCAATTTGTTCAGGTTAATTCTTGTCTGTTTTGCTATCATAATGGCCAAGAGGACAAGAACTACATAATAATAATAAAGAAGAAGAAGAAGAAGAAAGAACGAGGAGACGTCAAACAACAACTAAACAGCTACGGCAATCAACGAGAAACACCAAGAAGACAACACTGAGCACACACATAACACATATATACATGGACAGGGGAGGGAAAAGTTATTTCGAGAGGGGAGAAAAAAATTGCTCTTTAGACTAGTAAGTGGTATTCGATTGAGTCCAGAAAGATGCTCTTGCCGAGGCCGAGTCAGATGTAAACTTGCCTGAATGTAATACGCGTGCTTTTTTTTGACAGTGCTGTTATATGTGTTATTATTATTAAATTATTAATATTACTTGTAATATGTATATATATATTTAAGTATAAATAGATGTATTTCATGTAATGATAATCCAGATAATTATTGAAGCTTGGTATAATATTGCTAATTAAATATACCAACGACAGTGTGATGGTGTTGAAGATTATCAAGGATCCAGCGAGTTTTGAGAGAATAATTTACGTGATACTGAATATCCACCGAATTACTGGAGTTATTTGACAAAATAATATAGACTAATTGCCGAGTAGAAGCACATGGATCTATCAACTGACGGACTGATGAGATTTCCGTTAAACTATATTGAAGGTTTCAGCCGGATGTTATTCACGTGCCATTTCACTCCTGTAAGTTAATTCTACATTTCATATAACTACTATTTATTTATTTATTTATTTATTTATTTATTACATTATACATCGTCTGGTTTAATAGCTCGCATTATATATTTCTATTAATTTCAATTATTATTACTTAGTGGTGTGGTATAAATTACATAGAAGAGAGGAGTGATGATGAAGATGATGACTTGTGATGATAACGACGGGATTAACACAACGTGTCCGAGCAGTTGCTACCGATAACTCGGGCTTGCCACTCTCAACTCTCTCGACTCTCTCTCGGTGGTATCACCGTCGCCGCCTGGTAACCACCAATGCTGGTGCAATGCCGGGGCGGACATTCTCTTTCTTTATTTATATCTCTGGTTATTTATATATTTTTTAAATGCATTGTGACAAGACAAACCCAGTCACGAATCACTTGGAGAAATCGGCAGTGTCTTCAGTTAGGACGCAACTCGATTAGCGAGTCTACGCGAAGAAACATTGCTGCAACTAGAGCAATTAACTAGCAGTAGTTATATCAGTAGAAGTAGAAGTAATAGCAGCATCAGCCAGGGGCTAAGGGGCCGCAGTAAAGATAAAAGTTGATTGAAGAGTGTACGCTGATAGAAAATTGCCAACTACCACCAGCAAGAGTGTTGAAAGAGTATTTTATTGCTATTAGATAATTGCTAAGTTTGACAGTCGGGTAAAGATCGCGAATAGAAATTAAACTTGAATTTAAAATGAGCAATCGAGCTTACATTACGATCGTTGGTCATGATAAACCACTGATGGTGAAAAGCTTGAGGATGTCGCAGCAGGATACTTGTTAGTCGAGAGGTGCCACGGAATACACCATACCGGTCAACAGGACGACCAAGTGGAAAAACTCGGTAACCGGTTCCGCTTGGCTTGTCGCGGATTCACCGAGTCTCGCGTCTACCTTTAAATGATAATTTTTTTACTTCCCTCTTACCTTTTCTCTCACTCTTTTTATCTTTCACTTACTATATATCTATACTGTCCCCCTGATAGTTGGTGTCTTTCTCTTTGATTTTTACAACTGCATGCATCGTTGCACCAACGCATAGCATAGCAAGCCAACACACGGCTTTCTCCTTCTTATTCAAATTATTTTTTGATTAACACTTACTGATGTGTCTTTTGCTTTCAGTTGGAGTGCAAACAATACCACACAAAGCGGATAGACTAGATAGTACGCTACCAGTGTCGATGATTCACACCTCCAGTTCAGGCTGTCAGTATCATCACCGTCATAAAGTGTGTAGTTGATTAAATTAAATACACAAAATAAAAAAAAAAAAATAAAAAAAAAAATGCTGCAACATTGGACAACCCGAGGCGCGAGCCGCTACGCTCGTCGGATTCTTGTCTTCGTATTTGTCTGGAGTTTTATAATGATAGCAGCGCTGCAATTTCGTCAGTCAATAAATCAAGTCCTACAGCCGAGTGAGTCAGTGGGTATTGACAGTGCTGTGAATTATCCGACAGGATCATGGGATCGTGGATCGGATCAACCGTTATCTTCCTCATCAGTGTCATCGGCTACAAGAAATGGTAATTCTTCAATTATAAATTTCGCAAGAGAGTCTTACTCGTCGCATCGACGTAAACCATTGGATGACGATGAGTCCCATCACAATGACCCAATTATTGATGTTTCATCCTCTATTGCTGTTTTTAATCAAAGACTCAAGGAATTTAATAACAAAAAACTTTTGCTGGATGAACGGCCGCCGCGTTCCGAACAGGAACTCATCAACGAGATGGAAAATCAATTTCCTAGTCTACCCGTAGTCTCGTGGTACAAAAGGAGCACTACGACAACAACAACATCCACTACTGAACAAACCGGTAATGATACCAAGACAAACAAATTTTGTGTACCTCGTTATCCGAATATTCTCGAGCTCGAGTACAATAACAAGTACTGGCAAACATTAAAATCATCCAACGGAACTTTTCAACTTTTTGGAGCTTACTATGATATTCGCAAGTTGTCGAAAATCGGGTCGGCAGTGAGAATCGTTGGTATGATTGACAGAATTGAACCTAAAATAAAAACTTACTGTCAATTGTGGTTTGATGGAGAAAAAGAACCTCAGGTCGTTGATGTATTTGAATATAAATATATTTGGTTTAAAAAGTGGGGTAGTTACAAGCAAGGTATTTATCAGCCTTACGTGATTACGTGTAAAATACCCCAGTCTCACTGGTCTAAAGATCCTCCAGCATCAGTCTCGATTGTTGAGAAGCCGTGTGATACAGCGAGCACTAATTTACGGGTAATTTACAACAAACCGCCAGAGGGTAAAAAGAAAGAGTTTGCGGTCTGCGTGAAAGGTCTAGATTTTCTTCATGAAGATTTATCAGTACGGCTGGTCGAGTGGATCGAGCTAATAAGTATTCTAGGCGCTGACAAAATATTCTTTTATGAGCTCCAAGTACATCCAAACATCACAAAAGTTTTGGATTATTACAAAAAAACAGGACAAGTTGATGTTACACCTCTGACGCTTCCTGGTGGGCAGCCAAACATTCCGACATTTCAGCACATTTATTTGAAGAAAAAAACCAATCAAAAGCGACAAAATGAATTGATACCCTACAATGATTGTCTTTATAAACACATGTACGAATACGAGTACATAGCTCTGCTTGATATTGATGAAGTAATAATGCCAATTAAAGATTTTACGTGGAGTCAACTTATGCGACGCGTTTTACCCAAGGCTCTTCGCATACGCAATGAAACTCGTGCTTCGTACAACGTCAGAAACGTGTACTTTCTCGATGACCTTCTACACTCACACGGATTCTTCGACCACGTGCCGAAGTAAGTATCCTACCAGCGAATGAGTTAATGAACATGAACACACATTACAACTAATACAAAATACAAGTACTCTTTCTACCGTTCAATCCTTATTTTTTTATTTCTTTATACTTGTCTGGTGACTTTGATTTAATACAGCACAAATGCATTTATATTATATTATATTTAAAATAACTACTATAACTGTATACTTATTTTGATCCAGGTACATGCACATGCTTCAACACGTATACCGCTCGTCGAACTTCACCAAGCCTAATGAGTACATAAAGTGCTTTCATAATCCGGAACGTATTGTCACTGTGCATAATCATTTTCCGCTGGCATGCCTCGGCTCTGGGTGCACGAGTTACCCCATCGAGACTGAGGACGCTCAGCTTCAACACTACAGAGCCGACTGTGTTACCTCACTAAAGAAAACGTGCCTCCAGTATCGGAAAAACAGCGTCGTCGATACGCAGATCTGGAAGTATAAAGACCAGCTGGTCGAACGTGTCACCAACACCCTCGAGAAGCTCGGATTCTTCGGGCCAGGATAAATAATCATCACAACCTACAATTAATATTCATTTTAAATAATTATTTTTCTTATCATTATTATTAATTTTACTACTACTATTATCTTGATAAATTTAATATTTAAATTTTCCACTTATACATAGACGTAGCGTGTAATAAGCTCCTTGTTCCACGGATCGACGCCACGGGGTAGACGATCGTGTGTGCCAGTTACATCGTTTAATCTGTCCTTGAATTACGAGTACGCCGTATCCGTGGAACGACGAAGGCTTTCCCATCAAGGACTCATGTCTTCTTTTCTTCATTCCTCTTTCTTATCTCTCTTGCGTTCCCCATTTCATGGTCAGCCTCGATCGTCCTCTAAGTAACCTTATCCAGCTATATATATGAATGTATATTTTTATCATTATTACTATTATTATTATTATTATTATTATTATTATTATTACTGCTAAGGAAAAAAAAAATTAAAAGAAGAAATATAATATAAATGGTCGAGTATTCTGCACGTCTGGACATCAACAGTGTGTTGGAAGATTGCATTGAAACTAAAGACGTCTAGCGGAACAGAGGGCGATTGACGTTGCACCATGAATTTTATTTAGTAGCTAAGACTTTTATTATTCGCCATTCGACGATGCGCATGTGTGTGAACGCGGTTACGTCTTTTTACAAGGGTCTTCACATATGTGCCACATTTGAAACTACAGGGTCTTTTATATTGTTTTATTTTATTTTATTTTTTTTTTTTTTTTTTATGCTAAATTGACGAGAACCGCCACCACAAGCGCGTTCTTATAAATTGTACAGTAAAATGTTGTTATATATTTTAGATATAATAATAATTATTATTATAAATTTACGCATTGATATTATTAATTTTAATTACAATATTTGGAATGGTTTTTAATAAATAAAACATGAAATATTTATAAATATATAATGTAGAGTATAAATTTAATTAGTTATTACACGCAATATAAATAAAACAAGTATAAACAATAAGCGAGAGTGTGACGGAAGGAAATTCATGAATGAATGTAATCCAGCGCAAGAAATTAATGACCTAAAACTGAACGGTCTGGTACAGATGAAAGAGATTGATCCGTGTGATGTGTACATAATATTGCTCTGAGGATGTTTCTCTCTTAGTTTAAGTATCGTATTTAATATAAACTTAGCAAAGCTACTGGTTGAGTATACAAAGACGTAGCTTCTGCTGGCGGGTCTATAACACAGATGTAAAGAGCTCTGCGAAAACCGTCTATCTAAACTACACAACATCTTGACGCCGCGACGAATGCTCAGCGGTGGGTGGTTCGAGGATAAATATAACACAACCGCCTACTCAACAGAGAAATACCGTATTTTCTCCACATGCCGACGAGACAACGACGCTAGTCGCTTATGAAAAACGGCTTGTATCACCTCCTAACACCATCATTATCATTATCACTGTAATTGTCATCAGTTATTTTCCTTTTAAGTGAACAAGTGCTGCTAAAAAAAAAAAAATTATTCATAATTAAATGTCATTTCATAATATTAAATTTACACTTAAAATATTTAATTATTTCTTACCATGTATTTTATTTATTCTTGAGAGTTTATTTTTTTTTCAAACCCGCTCCACTCGGTTTGCTAAACAGATGGATACTCTGTACTGGGCTTTATATAGTAACTCTGCTCTAAACTTGAATACTTAAAAAAAATATAATTGGATACGACCATTTCTTCTTGAGCTTTATGGTGCGAGTCCTTATAGTAACTCACAACAAGTGGATGATACTACTACTACTACTACTACTACTACTACTACTACTACTACTACTAGTACTTTAACGCAGTAGAAAATTATATACAGACTAAAAATTTATAATCTTTAAATTTAATCCATAATGGATTCTACGGAGATGGATGTTGAATTTGAAACACCGTCCAAGTGTTTGATATTACTTTGTTTAATATGGAAGTTTTTCAAATGTATATTTTCACATGTGACACTTGTATCACTTGTCGTAGCTTATTGCGTTCTCGGTGCTTGGGCCTTTGAAAGACTTGAATCTGGTCATGAGAAAGACGTACGTGTTTTAATATTAAAAAAGTTATAATTTTTTATTTTTTAAAATAATAAAATAAAATATTAAAATTTACCTGATAGGTGAAGCGTAGCATCAAAAATATCCGGGGTAATGTAACTGAAAAGTTATGGATAATGACACAATCAGCGGAGATACTTATAAGAAAAAATTGGACGGACGATGTAGTTGAAAAATTGCGGGTAAAGTATAATATATACAAGCGATACAATTTTTATTTTTACATTGTACCATTTTAGTATTTTTATTTATTTTTTTTATCTTCATTGTTGTCATTGATGTGAATTGTAGGCTTTTGAAACAGATCTTTTAAAGAAAATGAAAAAAGACGGTTGGGATGGAAGCGAAGAAGAGGACAATATTCAGTGGACGTTTGCCGGTGCTCTATTTTACTCAATAATTGTTATCACAACGATAGGATACGGTCACATATCGCCAAAGACTCCAAACGGCAAGGTCGTAACTATTTTCTATGCTATACTTGGGATTCCCCTGATGTTGCTATGTCTATCGAATATTGGGGATGTCATGGCCTCAAGCTTCAGGTAAATTAGCTCGTTCGACCGTAAGTGGATATTCTTTGGGTCACTCGACATATTCGATTAGCATTATCCAACCATAAACCAAATGTATTTTTGGATTGCCAGCTCTAACTCCAACTCTGACTCATAAAATTTAAATATTATTATTTAACTATTTTTTATTTATATTATTGCTTGTATTTTAAGATTTCTTTACTGGAAAATTTGCTGCTATATTTGCACACGACCGCCTAAGCCACGGCGAGTTCGGAGCAGCTACTTAGCTCGAGGATACAGCGTTCGTCAGGGATCTGGGTAATAAAATAAAACCTCCAACTAGATGACCTCATTACTTAAACATTTATATATAAATATATCGATGTTGTTATTGAATTTATTAGCCGAGCTGGATCACGACCAGCATCATTACGTAGGTCCGTTAGGGCGAGTCATAAATCGACAGACTCGGCTCTTGGTAATTCAGGAAGCATGCCCCGATCAACACACTCCGAGACAGTCGTAGCTACAGGAGAGGCTCATCGATTTAATCCTCCGCGTCGTTACGACGTCGATGGCAACTTTAATGACTTTACAAAGCGATCCACTCTGGCGAGTAGCAGTGGCTTACCTCGTCAACATCATCTCCAGTCAATTAGTCCCACGAAACACACTTACGAGCTACCAAGTACATCTACTACGCCGAGAATCATCACTACTAACAGTAGATTGTCCCGCAGTGGGACAGCGACCTCGCACAATGTTCCCGGGGCAACTCAGTCGCTTGACAGGCGATTGCTCTTTGCTCCAAATTATGTCGATGATCGCACACCAGTTTTTTTCAACAAATATGCCATAGATGACCCACTGCCAGCTGTACCAAGGCATCATCATAATTACACCGATCCTGAAAATCAAAATAGTAATTATAATCTAATTTACATAATTTTACTATTGATTAGAAATTATAATAAAAATAATAATTTATTGTTCTAATCAGGTCTAAATTTTTTTATAATTAATTTAAATCAGAATGTTGTAGACTAAAATGATATGTCACAGGATATATCATCTCAGATTATACTCAGTGATATCTGTAGTGAAAAAAAATTTCGGATAGTAGCTAGTATAATCCAGATTATATACTGCGTGATATTTGGATTATACTCATTGTAATCTGGATTATACTAATTGTAATCTGGATTATACTGAGTGATATCTTGATTATACTAATTATAATCGGGATTATACTCATTATAATCTGTATTATACTAGCTACTATCTGAAATTTTTTTTCACTCTGTATAATCTGGGATGATATCCTGTGTCATCTTGTTCTTTCTGTGTATGTGTTTACAAACAAATAAATAATTAACAATTTTCATGTCAAATTAAAACTTTACAATATAAAAACACATAGTCCTTAATTTACAAAAATTTTAAAATAAATGAAATAAAAAATATCATTTTGGTCTACAATATCCTGATTTAAATGAATAATAATTTATTTAAGGCCTTTACGATGACGTTAATCCATCACGCCCCAGTATTGTGACGAAAAACAGACTCAAGCCAGATAACCTCGCGTTCTCCACATTGCCTCGGGTCGAGCGATCAGTGATAACACCACGCAGATGTTGCTCGGTGGATCCTTCGGTGGTCGCCAGCGAGCCAAGTCCATACCTCGAAGTCTCACGACCTAGAAGAGCTGTTCCCACCACTGGTTCTTCAATACGCCGTCCTCGTAGCAATCTCAGCACTATTTGTAAGTTGATGATCATTTTCTGCTGGCTACAATAGAATAACATAATGTAATGATATTACGATACATTAAATATAATTATCTCACCTGATGCGTAGATATCATGTAATATAATACTAATTTACGTTTTACGGTCTTGTGTAATTTCAGCTCGAACGGCCAGAAGAGAAGCACCATCACCGCGTATAATGTCCCCGATGGGTTTTGCCGTTCATCGTCAAACTTATGCCGATGATATTGAGTATGACGAGTACTATATGCCCGTGGAAGACCAAACAACAAAACCCGTGCCTATTTGGCTCTGTGTGTTCTTGGTCGTTAGTTATATATTAGGCGGTGCTGTTTTATTTAACGAGTGGGAAAGTTGGATCTTCCTTGACTCGGCATATTTCTGTTTTATAACTCTAACCACTATAGGCAAGTACATCACCACTTTAATGAGTGTCTATATTTTTATTTATTCATTAACTGCTTTTAGCTTAGTTTAATTAACTTTACTCTACATACTTTGTAATTTTTTTTTTTTTTTTTTTTTTTAATAATAATTCGTGCAGTAAAGTAATTATATTTTATTGCATTTACATTCCAGGCTTTGGCGATTTCGTACCAGCTCACAGACTGCATGCACACCAAGGAATAGCGCTGTGCTCGCTCTATCTCCTCTTCGGTATTGCTCTACTTGCAATGAGTTTTAATTTGGTTCAGGAAGAAGTAATAACAAACGTTAAGAGCGTCGCCAAACGACTGGGAATCATAAAGGAGGATGAAGACGATGAGGACGATGCTATCGATGACGACTTTGACGTTGTTAACGACGACTATGACGATGGAAACGCCTCCGAGTATGTTGATTATCATCCCAGTAATCATCGCGGTTACAGTTACAGTCACCATGATCTCGAAATGTCCTAGAATAATATATTTTATTATTTATATATTTATATTAACTTAAAATTAATAATAATAATAAAAATTATTAAATATCTTCTAGTTTAATTTATGACATTAAAGTTAGCTGTCACTTAACAAATAAATTTGCTCCAAAAAATTATTTAAAAAAAATTGCATTTTTAGTTTTTTAAAATTTCTAAATGTTAATTTTTTTTTGTCATAATTTATTTGTTAAAAAAATTCTTAAAATTATCAACTATCTGCTAAGTTAATTTTCATTTTAAAAATCTGTCATATTACAACAAGTATGAAAACGGCTCCGACGTCAACGACGATGAAGATGCTGAAGAAATAGAGGAAGGTGATTTCTCATATGACAAAAACTCCGGTATCTTTTTCTTCCTCTTTTCTTGTCTGGTTGTAATTCGCGTTCGCCGCCGCCGCCACCGCAAAACAGTACAGCTTGCTTGGAACTCAACTCTATAATTTTAGAATTGTGCTATTTCGAGCTAGTGTGCCGCGTCGTCGTCAAACCACGAGAGACAGACTCATACCATCCGAGTAGTATACATCCGAAAGGCTCCAGCTCAAAAGACACTCCCCTCCTACTCAATTCAAAGGCTCTTTCGAACTAAAGTGTATATAGATCGCCTCACATTATTTCTTCTATTCGTATTTTTCAATTTATTTCTTTTTTGTTCATTTTAGATCAACTCCTTCTATCTATTTATCAATAATATATATTTTGGCTCACTTTCTTCCACGCACACTTGCTCATTACATTTCTGTTTTTGACCAGTAAGGACATCAAAATTACACATTTATTTTTTTTTTTTGTTCTTCGCTTGGATAAATCAACCGTGTGACGAGTTTTTTAAGCAAGTTTAAATTGAGGCCGTCCTCGATACAACGTTTACAATGTATAAGTGTCTCATTGCGGGTGATTCTAATATTCTTCACGTGTCAATTTATTTTTATTTGTTTTAAATTTATTTTTTTTATCAAGATTAATTTTAATTAATTTAACAGTGTGTTTTTGTAAAATTACATTTGATCATTTAAAAAAATTTTTAAATTAATAAATTAAAGCAAAAAAAATTTTTTTTTTTTTAATTCCATCTTTAAAAGCTCTAAAAAATCAAAAGTGCAATTTTTTATAAAAAATTTTCTAGACTTTAATTTTATTTAATAAAAAAATTATTTTTTAAAAATTGCATTTTTAATTATTTAAAATTCAAAAATGTCAATTTTATTTTGCTATAATTTATTTGTAAAAAAAACTTTGTAAATTATCAAAAATCTGAAAAATTAATTTTCATATTTATTATTAAAGGAAAATAAAAAATAAAAAATTGTAAAGTGTCTGGCAATTTCAATGCCATTAATTTAATGGTAATTGTGCAATGGCATCTACGGGTGCGGGTGACTACCGATGATAATAGTATAACGAGAATAAGATAATGATGGACGAGGATACAAAGTGGTCAACAAACGCTCCAATTCCTGGTGGAGATCGGGGCCGAGGACTGACACCAAATGCCAGCTGGAGTAGCCAGCGGAATTCCTCGGTTCGTAGGCAACAGCGCAGCTCATCCAGATCCAGGCGCAGCGAGTTAAGGGACAGCGTGATTAGGCGAAAAAGAAAAAGACACAAACCTCTGGGTGAAAAAATCGGCGATTGGTTTCGTGCATTTTTAGCTTTTTTATTTAGCAATGTCGGTATTGTGTGTCTGGTAGTTGGTTACACCATCGCCGGGGCATTTATATTCGAAGCAATCGAGGGCTCACACAATCGTAAAATTGGAAATGGCTATGACGTACCCAGTTCACGGAATGAAACCGCGCTTCATCTGTGGAAATTGACGACCAAGGTAAATATTTTAATTATACACTAGACTTTCTCTTGATCATTTTATTTTAGTTATTTAAATTTTACTATCGTCGTATAGTTCAGATTAATTGAACTATAACCGGCATAATAAATAATAGACTTTTACTTATGGCTTATGATTATGATTATAATTTGGTTAATTGACCGTAGGAAAATATTTTCTCCGAGAAACTATGGAAGTCAAAGGTGGATACCATTCTAAAGAGCTATCAGGATATAGTCGTTGATGCGGTTAAAAATGAATGGGATGGTTCAGACTCGATGGAGAATCGAAAGTGGAGTTTTGCAGGCGCTTTCTTGTACTCCTTGACGGTCATTACGACAATTGGTAAGTAGTTTAGTGTAAATGAGGAACTGATTTTCAAAGAGGTATCTTTTCATTTTTTAAACTTTTAAATATTAATTAAAATTTTTGATTTTTTTTTATTAATTAAATTACAACTAAAAAGATATTTCAAAAAAATTACACTTATAGGTTTTCGAGTTTTTTACGGGTGAAATTTTTTTTTTTAATTATTTAATTAAAATTTTTTCAATAAAAAATTTCTAAAAATTTTCAAATGTCGGCTAACTTCATTTTCATAGATATATCTAAATGAAAATCGAATTGTAGCTTTATGACCGATAGCACTTTATAGTTAAATTAAAATATTTGTAATTGCAAATAATCAGTTTTTTGTCTCGATAAATCAAAAATGAAAAGATTCCCTTTTGAAACTCAACTTCTTAAATAGCTTAGGTACATAATAATAAAAATGATTTAGTTTTTTTCCGTAGAAACCGCATAACTTCTTACTCAATAATAAGAATCATTAATCATTACACATGACCAAATATTCTGTTCAAGGTTACGGCAATACGTGTCCTCGAACCATGTGGGGCAAGGTAATTACAATCGGGTACGCGATCGCCGGAATGCCTCTATTTCTTCTTTACCTAAGTAACATCGGGGATATACTTGCTAAAAGTTTCAAGTGGTCTTACGCCCGTTGCTGTCTATGCAGGTCAATATTATCTCATTTAATTATATAACTTAATTATTCTTCTTCTTCTTCTTCTTCTTCTTCTTCTTCTTCTTCTTCTTCTTCTTCTTCTTCTTCTTCTTCTTCTTCTTCTTCTTCTTCTTCTTCTTCTTCTTCTTCTTCTTCTTCTGGACGTTGTTTTACTTTGTAAATTTTTCTAGATGTAGAAAGAGGCCACGAGAGTCTCGTGATCGCCGAGTAACTGGCTCAAGACGATCACTTGGTCAGTCTTATCGAAAGACCACCTGTCAGGTTGGTACAATACTTACACACAGGATTTACCAACATAACACTACGGTTCTTGTAGTTATCTTATCATTTATGCTATTGAGAAGATCATGTTACCTTGATATCGCGACAGATATAATATAATAGTCTGTACAGATGGTGAGAATGCAATCGGGACGTGATGGGGCGGCATTCGACACCGTTAGTATGGACAATGAGATTGATACTGCTTCAAAAACAACGACAAGCGATCAAGGTAATGACAACGACGACGAGGATGAAGAAGAAGATGATGATGATGCTTCTAGTGAGGATGAAGATAACGATGAAGATGATAATGATGATAACAGCAGTGATCGTTATGATCCTAAGCGTATTACTGTTCCATTAACTCTTTGTCTGAGTATCATAGTCGGGTATGACTTCTTCTTCACTATCTTTAGTATTATTAATATTATTTATTACGATAATAAAATATAAAGTTGTATAATAAATATTATCTTTACTTTGATCAAGCAGATATATTTGCGGAGGTGCATTTCTTTTCTCAGAATGGGAAGATTGGAATTTTCTCGATGGCTCGTACTTTTGTTTTATCTCCCTTTCAACAATCGGTTTCGGTGACATAGTTCCAGGCGACAAAATTTATTCCTCTGACGGCGTGTTCGACCTATCTTTTATCTTCTGCTCTATGTACCTCATGCTAGGTCAAGTATCATCAACTATCTATTAATAATAATGACTACACAGAAAAAAAAATTTACTTGAATCAAGAAAATAATTTTGAGGAATTTCAACTTTTTGAAGAAATTTTTCTTGGTTTAAGTAAATTTTACTTAATTCAAAAATTTTTCTCTTGAATCAAGTTAATTTTTTTTCAGTAAACAATCTTTTATTAAACTAATCTAATGATAATTAACATTACAGGTATGGCTTTAATAGCAATGTGTTTCAATCTAATGCAAGAAGAGGTAATAGCAAAAATACGATCGTTGACGCGATCAGTTAAGCATGTCCTTCGCTGTGATCGTTAGCTTTGTGAAAATGGATAAAAAAAAATATTTTTAAAAATAAACTGGCTCATCTGACCTGATGACACACAATAAACCGGTGGGTATAATACTTGCTTTTTTGTACATTGTTACCATACCATATATATATATATATATATATATATATATATATATATATATATATATATATATACATGTATAAATTTAGATCAAAAGAACATCAGTTTCAATGAAAAAGACATTTGGACTTGGCGGTACTCCAATACAATCAATGTCCTACTACTCAATATGTTGTTATGGAATATATATCTTTATCAATCAACATTTCCTGATATGTTACAAGCATATACACACTGCCGGATAACATAGATCCTGAAAATCTGGCATCCGACGGCAGAGTACCGAGGTATAGTTGAAAGCCTCCAGCAGCAGCAGCAGCAGCAGCAGCAGCAGCAGCAGTAACAGTACCAGTACTAGGAGCAGTAACGGTGGCTGTATGCTACCAGCAAGTCATCATTGAATTGAACGTCCTTCTCCGCCATCCTTGCGTACTCTAGCAATTGTGTGTTCTCTCCTATCCCGAGAACTCTGGCAAACTTCCAATCTATTTGTACGACATATCAAACTATATCTATGCGCAGCCAACTCGTTATCGATGATTATATCGTGTGGTGTGTATACCTGTTTAACAAATAATTTAGCCTCTTTGCCAGTCTATATGTCTATATATCTATAACTCAATAACTATCTATATAACTATATCTCTTTAACTTAAACTGTCGACTACTCTTGTTACTCCACTTATCGGGTTATTTTGGTATCGTAAACGTTTATGGATAAACGGGGGTCTTCAACATTAAAACGGAGTACTACTGTAGTATAATATTACACCTACGACAGACCCTACGCAAGCTTCAAGGATTCTTTCTCTGATTTTGTGGATACATCGCATGTTGCGCTCATGCGTCCTGGACCATGTACATTCAACCCAACTCACCATGTCCTATATATTGAAAAGTTACCCGGCAAAGTCGAGCCACCATCGTCCATCAGTTCGTCGTCGATTCTGCGCGGATTTCTCTACTACATAACGAGTGAGACTCCCTCGCACCTTCAGCACACATTTCTCCGCGGTACTATCATGTAGTTCAGTGCGATGGTACTTGCAGTACGGCAAGGGCGTTTTCTCGTCGAGCTTTCATTTTATCCTAAAATGGCCCTCTGCTAGTACCATTATTATCTTCACGATAATGTACCATCATCACCATCATCATCATCATCATCATCATCATCATCCTTCTTCTTCTTCTTCGAGTAAATTGTACGTTAACTGTTGTTGCTACGGGTTCAACAATCTTAAATATCAAAAGTTAACAGATAAAAATAAATAAACATGTGCGTGCGTAATTATTGTAAATTATCGTTACTGTAAATTATTATTAAATAGTATATGTATAAATTCAGTTCATCTGTTGGCTATTATGACCGTTTAAAATTGTATTAAGGACTCTTCGTAAGCAAGCAAGGTAATCAGTGCTAGATATAATTGCGCATAGACAATTAAATGCGGTGAAATGCGGAATAAAGTAGTTGTACTACTCGTTCGCTGGACTTTGTGGCCTCATTCTTCAGCACATACAACAACACATTTATAACTCCATCAGGTCTTTTACTAATACTCTATTTAAATAGTTTTAATAATACCGTAGTAACAGTAGCAGTAGTTGTAAAAGTAATATCTCGAAAAATATTTAAAAAACATTATTTACAGTATTGATAATAAATGATTCATTGGCAATTGATTAAATACAATACAAAAATAATAATACGTTGAGTGAATCATTAAAAAAAAATCAAACTATAAATAATTTATAATCTCCACGCTTATTATTGTCGTTTAATAATTTATGATTGCTATGAAATTGAACAGCATATGATGAAACGTGGTTGTTACACACGTATGAGCTATATTATATGAGCTATATACCGAGTAGCAGCCGCGATAATCTCAAGTGCTGCTAGCCTGAAGGTAGACTGTATACAAAAGCACTCGTTCATTTTAGCTGGTGATAAAAACGGCTGATTAAGCGCCACTGTCTTGCCTGCTGGGAGTAAAACTACCGAACCATTTTATTTATTAATGATTTATTGTTATTTTATTCGGGCAATCAACCGTATTAAATTAATCTGTCCTGTGAACTGGATACTGTAATACTGAAAAAAAAAAAAATCCAAGTTTGTATTTGAATATGTAAATGTGAATGTATGTAGATGAGAAGAGACAGTGTACCCTAGTGTGTTGTCACACCTTGTCGAGTCTTCCGCCGCCTTTTTCTAGTCCTCTCTTTCGCTCTTGTGCAAGTAGAGCTGGGCTATCGATTGCACACTAGCTGGTAGCTGCTACTAGGGTTGTCGCCGCCACCACCAACTTTTCTAGTTCTCAGAGCTATTGCAAATTGATATGTCATGACTTTTTAGCTCCTATTCAATTTATAGCTTGCTGCATTTAATTCAATTATCTTCATTGCTGGTACAAAGCTTATTTATCATTTTTGTTTAATTAGGCCACGGTAAACTAGTCAATAATAAAATAATATTTTTTCTATTTTCAGTAAACGGATGAAAACAATTTCCATATGGATAAAATAAACATTGAACTGAAGAAACTGAAGAAAATATCACAAGGATCCATCAAAATAGGATTTAACAATGTTGGTGAATATACTGATGCCTTGTTGCTGTTACTAAAGAGATGGTGTTTATACATGCCGCGATTATCATTAACAAAAGCAGCATCATCATCATCTTATCATCAAATAATTCCATGTCATCTAACAGGTATTATCAGAATGACAATAACCAGGAAGATAATAAGAGCAACGTAAAACTACCTACTGGTATATTGTCCAGTTGTTGCTGGTGGCTAGAGTAATGATGCAAATAAGCGCAAGTGACTATTACCAGAGAGCGCCACGATCCTGCTCAGGTGGACGTCGTTCATCTCAGCTTCCTACTGGAGTTTCATCAACGGCAGTCACTAGTGCTAGTTCAAATATTCCTAATAATACTGATAATTCATTCAGAATATCGACTACAGTAAAGGCCTCGGAATTGTGGTGCTGCTGCTGCAATTGCACCACCGCGAGAAGTACCAAAGCACCTGGTTTCCTCGCCTGTCTTGGTGTTTGTGTACTTGTTTTTGGGTACACACTTCTAGGTGCTTTTGCTTTTATGGCTCTTGAGGGTGGTTTTAAAACGGTAAATATTTTTTTTTTTAATTTAAAAAAAATTTTTTTTTATAGTATTTATTAATTAATTAATTTATTTTTTAATCAGGAACCACCACCAGATATTGTCAGACTGTCTTCTGGTTCATCAAAACCCGGTAGTGGAAATTATGGTGGTAAGACATCGGTTAATATCGCGACTCGAGATCAAACAACTCAGTCACCGACTATTTTATCCGGCGAGGACGAAGAAACTGCAGAAGTTAGAAAATTACGGGCTAGCACTGTCGAGAAGCTCTGGAGCATCACTGAAGATCTAAATGTCCTTTACAGAGACAACTGGACGCGATTAGCTGAGCGTGAAATTCTCGAGTTTCAAGAAAAAATGGTACAGAGTCTTAACCACGATCCACGCTCGTCAACATTTTCAGTTTACGGTGGAACTATTCAGCGATCTTCACGAGGTGGAAATGATAGATACAAAGGAGATAAACGTTGGACATTTGGAGGGAGTTTATTGTACTCTTTGACACTTATTACAACAATTGGTAAGATTTTTTTACTCGATAATTAACTTATTATCAAAGTAATAATTTATTTAATTTAATTAAATAACTGTACAGGATATGGTAGCGTAGCCCCAAGGACTATTTGGGGTAGAGTGATTACCGTAGTCTACGCACTAGCAGGAATACCTTTGATGCTAGTTTACTTGAGTACCATAGGAGATGTGTTTGCCAGGACGTTCCGTCGTCTCTATGGCAGGCTTTGCCATCGGAACACCGACTGTTCCAAAAAACAACCGTCAAGTGGCGGACAATTCCTGGTATCACCACCTCCGATACCAGGTTTGATTGAAAAAAGTTATCACCGCTATGACAATCATGTCGAGACGACAAAACTGGGTAATTTTTACTCCAGTAAAGACAGCTCTTGCGACGAGCTCGGTGTACGCGCTACAGGAGGCGCTATTCTTCTTGATCGGGATGGACTTGAGAGTAATCTCTACCTCCATTCAGCCTCTTCGGCAAATGCTTTGCAGGTATTTATTAATAAAATAAATAAACATTTAGATTTAGATTTATCAAAGCAAATATTAAATATTAAATTGAAAATAAATTATTTAAGGACATGAGTACAGAGAAACGACACTTGCATCCATGCTCTCAAATATCTCTGATGCCATCAGCAGTAGGATACGGCACTGACACTATTTGTGTTGTAAGAATACCAATAAGCCTGTGTCTTTTGATAATATTACTGTACGTGTGCGCTGGAACATTTATATTTCACCGTTTGGAGGGGTGGAATTTATTGGAGAGTAGTTATTTCTGCTTCACGAGTCTTGGAACAATTGGATTTGGTGACCTCGTTCCTACCGGGAGAAGTGCTTCGACAAAACTATTAGAAGAACTCAGTCTATGCGCTTGCTCACTGTACATTCTCATTGGAATGGGTTTGATAGCAATGTGCTTTAATTTAATGCAAGAAGAAGTTGTACGTGTTGTACGAGTATTTGGTAGAACCTGTGGTACTACCGGAGGTATAACACCCGGCAGCTCTCTCGCCGGAGCAACAGGTTCGATTTAATCTCTAACTCTTATACAATCCCTATCCATAACTTATTTATCGCTGTTTTATAATATACGAGTTTAGCTGAATAAAATTGTGTATTTTTTAGGACTTAAATCAGACTTGTGCGGGGACGCAAGTATCAGCATTGGTGGTAATATACTTTCCGATGGATGTCGTCAGGAGTTGGAGCATGAAGATGATGGTATAGCAATGTCACTAGTATCTGCTACCTCCTGACAACGTCCAACCAGGAGTTCCGTCGATGATGGACAACTCCTGGTCCAACATCGTTTTGCGGCTATTAACAAACAACAATTAACCTCACCAGGTCGTTATTCATTACCACGAAAAAAGACTATGACCAACGACTTTGCTAGAGATACTTTTGGTCCTGCCGGTTCATTTTTACCCACAGCTCATATTCAACGTGGAGTATCTTCATTTACACGTAATAATATATCACCGTTGCAGCATTATTCGTATCAACGCGGTGATGGCTGTCATTCACAGCAAGATGATCCTACTAATTTTGAATACTTTGTACCCAGAAGCATAAGTGAATTTAATTTGTCGGCATCCTCTGTTCAGGATATAGCAATAGCGCCAGTACCACTTCCTAATTCTGTACTAAAACCGTGCTCCAATCTTCCTATTTGTACTTCATCACAAACAAAAACAACTGGGACTATTGTTCAGAGTAATAATTCCTATCTAGGTCGTTCAAACACCGAGAGTACTGGTAATAGTGGTGGTGGGACACTGGGGACTCGTAGTCGTGAAAAAATGGTCACATTTGAAGATGAAGGAGGCTCTACGCCGACACGTAAAAATTTAGCGCCTACTATGGAGAATGTTTTCATGTGACGCTATAAATATATAAATTTATTAACAATTACTAATATTTATATGTTAATTATGTCATCATTTTAAAAAAAAAAATTTTTTTTTAATATGCTGCATTAAACGGACATATTATCATAATTAATCAGTATTTATACCGTCATTATCATCATCATCATCATTTTAATTTCAATTGAGTTACTGTTATTGTAATTATATTTTATTTAATTGTTAACTAAATTATTCTCACCACTGTCACTATTTTTTTGACGATATTGTTACTATATCGTAAAATTGATGACCCTTGGTTTAAATATCAAAGACAAATAAAATATTATAATAATAATAACACTAAAAAAAATAATAATAGGTTGTTACTTTGATAAATTATCTAATATAATCTGCTATATAATTGCAGTCTTTATAGTTGAAATCATTATTATTATTATTATTAATATCACTTGTATTGTGATTAAAAACAGTATATTTAATATAAGAGCAAAATTTAAACTGTTGTACCTAATATGAAAATGAAAAAAAAAAAAAAAAAAAAAAAAAAAAAAAATCAGTAAAATATCTGTTTATGCAATTAATAGATTTGTTATTTATTCTAGTAATCATTCTTATGTAATTTATATTTAATATAATTGATGTGTTACATACTCGGATAATTTTTGAAAAAAAAAATTTAATAAGTGGAATTACTCTGGATTCTTGATAATAATAATTACATTATTATTATTATTATTATTATTATTATTATTATTATTATTATTGTTATGATTTTTATCATTATTATTAGTTATCTTCTGGAAGCAGTAGAGGTACACACATATACAGTTGAAACACCATCGCAGTATCGCGTCACGTACTGCATTGAATGAGAATCCTGAGGAATTTAATTAAAATTGTTATAATGAAATAATGAGTAGGTGAATGCATTGCTGCATTCATCTCTAAATTTAGCTAAGTAATAATAAATAATAATAAATAAACGTACATTCATCCATATCTGCGTCATCTGGACTCCCGTTTACTGTATACATAACTGTGCATACAATATCTATAATGTGTGATATAATAAATTGTACCGTACAAAAAATAATTATTATAATAATTGGCAAACATAGACCAGCTTCAAATTTATCCAGGAATTCATTCACACAGGGAGATAATAAATCTTGATTCACTCCCATTTTAATTTACAAAACTTGATACAAACTCTTTTTTTTATTTATTTAATTTTTTTTTTTTCCAAGCTTTTATTTATTTTCCATACTTATGGATATTTTGACAAGAAATAAAAACGTCACTAGTCAAAACACGATTATATAAAACAAAAGAGTGATAAATATAGAATATGCGATTTTTTTTATTCTAATTAATTTACTTAAATTTACAATTATATTTAAATAAAAAAAAAAAAAAAATCCATACGATTTAAGGTTTCCATAATTTTACGAGACCGTCTTCGCTGTAAGAACACAAAAGATTTTGATGAGGATGATGAGCGATTCCAATTACGTCTTTTTCGTGAATCTAAAAAAAAATAATTAAAAATAATTAGAATGAAAATTACTAGACAGTAAATAATTAATCCTAATATTTACATTAAGAGTTCTCTCGAGCTTTCCTGACGACGTTGAGAAGCAATAGAGCACCAAATCTTCTCCAACACAATAAATAAATTCACCTCGTGGACTTACAACAGTGCAAACAAAGTCACCGCCCTCTCGTTTACCACTGGAGAATGACCTGACTATTTGACCTTGCATGTTCATAATAACTACCGTATTTGAGCGGTTACATACTACAAAGTGCTCTGGGTTTCTTGGTAAAACATGAACACTGTTTACAGTAAGGTCAGCAGCACCGAGTGACTTGTACGTTCCGATGCACTCAGTAGTTTTGATACTCCAGACTTTAACAGTAGCGTCAGACGAAGCACTGATAACGTGATGTCCGTCAGAGGCGAAGACAACTTCGTTGACAAAAGACGAGTGACCACGGAACTCTTTTAAAGTCTTTCCTGACTTTAATCCGTGGATTCTTATAGTAGCGTCAAAAGAAGCTGTCAAAATTTGACCATTGTCTCTGCTGAATTGTATGCAAGTGACTCCTTTGGCATGAGCTTTCTCGAATCGTCTTATACACTGTCCGCTTTGGACACGCCAGACTTTTATCTTGCCGTCTTGAGAGCCAGTTGCCAGCATTTCACTGTCACGGCTGAAAGCCATCGATAACACAGCTTGCTCCATCATCATAAAAGTGTCCTGAGCTTGATACTTTAGATCTTTTCTTATTTTACCAGTTGTAAAATTCCAGACCTCAATGAAGCCATCCACTGAACCAGTTACCAAGTACTGACCATCTGGAGAAAACCTTGCACACTCTACGTGAGACTTTTGTCCAAATTTTATTTGTTTAGACAATTGCGTCGGATATTTCTCGTCTTCCTGATCTCTGACTGCAGCCTTACCACGGAACAAATCAATTGTTGTACCAGGAGGCAACAACCCTTGATGCTGCTGCCATTTCAAGGCTTGTCCCAATAGTGCCAACAGCCTACTTGACGGTACTACTGATACTTCTCCTGATAATGCGTTGGCTATGTAAGCACGTCTCTTTTCTTTGGTGCTACCATCGGGATAAGCTTCTCGCGGGTCAAAGTAAGACCTCGCCAATAGATTTTCTGTTTAAAATAAAATAGATTTATTAAAAATTAATGATAATTAAATTGAGAGACATCTGAATATTTTTAAAAATTTTTTAACTAATAAATTATAGCAAAAAAAATTATTCAAAAAATTTCATCTTCAGAAGCACTAAAAAATTTATTTTATAAAAAAATTAAAAAATTGTCAGGTGTCTGTTATAAATAATAATAAAGTCAGCCAATGAAAATTAAGTTAGCCGACATCTAAAAATTAAAAAAAATTTTTTTTATTGAAAAATTATTTAAAAAAAAATAAAAGAAAAAAAATTTCACACGTAGAAAATTTTAAAAATTACACATGCAATTTTTTAAAAATATTTTTTTGTTATAATTTAATTATTAAAAAGGTCGGCTAACTTTATTATTATAATCAGCCGACATTTTTTATTTTTTTATTTTGCTTAATTTATTGAATTATAACTAAAAAATATTTTTAACAAATTGCACTTATAGTTTTTGAAGTTTTTAACAAATGAAAAAATTAAAAAAAATTTTTTTGTAATAATTTTTTAATAAAAAAAAATCATAAAAATTTTTAGATGTCGGCTAACTTTATTTTCATCTATTATAATTGAATTAATTTATAATTTACCCAGATGAATATATCTTTCTGGCTCCTGTTGTTTCATCATGATCATAGGATCTGTTTGTCGTAATAAAGATCTAGCAGCGCCCAATTCTCTCAGTTCAATCAACTCCAATACGATCTGCTCATATAAATCAATCAGCTTTTTATCCGGCAGTTTTAACGACTGTATAGCTTTGAGCACTGTATCCCAATGACCATTATTTATATCCGCTACAAAACCGTCAACACTGTCAACTGTGTTAAGAGACACTCCAGTTTCTTCCTGTGATAATAAAAAATTGTTATTTTGTTATTTATCACTTGACAGTGCTAAGAGCCTACCCCTTATGGAGTTGGGTGACCACTCCGCTTAAAACAGTACTAAAATAGGAAATTTTCATCACAAATATTACCTGTAATGTCTGGAGAGTTTTAACGAGATTTGATTCCTTTAAATATTGTTGAATTAATCTTATTACACTGTAATAAACAAATAAATAGAACAAGTTAATAATTTTGACTCTAAGAATTATTTTACTATAATAAAAATGTTTCAATTAATACTTACTCAGCTGATTCAATTTCAATAGACATTTTAGTGGCTTATTATTGTATGAAAAAAATTATTTGGATTATTTAAATATTTGTAATTGTACTATAAAAATTTATATTGTTATGGATTTTATTCCTTCGAACTTGTTTATTATTTTCCGGCTGGAAGTTGAGGTTATGTGCACTGTAGTGAAGCTGCGCACGCAAATCTGATGAACTAATGTATAATGTATAAAAACAAAATTTTGAAGCCGTGTGTAAGAGTGTTTGTTGGAAAGTTAATTCAACTCGTTTATAAGTCAATAATGCCAATAATTAATCAATTTAATATAATTTATTTTTATGTTTAATTAAAATTTTTTATTATCGTGAATTTTTTTACTGTAAAATATTATTCATAAATTGTGAGCAAATTTTTTTATTTTGTGAGGTTAATTTTTTAGAAAAATAAATTAAGAATTTATTAAATTTTCAGTTTTTAAATAATGACAGACAATAAAGAAATGGAAGTAATCGATTTGGAGTCTGACGATGAGTCAAGTAACGCTACAGAAGACAAGAGTCCCCAGAAGGTCGTAAAAACGCCGACAGTAACATGCATAAATTTCAAGTGTTCATCAGGAGTCAGCATGAAAATAGCTCCTACTTTCGCTTGTTCATACTTCGGGGTCAATATGGTGAAAAAAAAGAAACGATTTATTTGCGAAAAATGTCTGGAAGCTGCCATCGAGCATCAGGAACTCTTGGTAGATGCGATGTTAAACAGAAAACCATTATTGCAGTGTGAATTTCCTGATCACACTATGGAAGTTGAAATATCCGACAGTGATGAGTCTGACAGTGAAGTTAAAGATTCTTCTTCTGGTTAGTTTAATAATTTTTTCTTTGCCTGTCACTAATTTTAATTATTTTAAAAATTTCAATCTATTTTCAGATGAGTATTTACCTGAGGAATTCATTAAGAGTATTGGCGAAAATATCGACAGTGCCTTGACTAATGTCATAAAAATTTATGACATTGAGTTTCAGATGAGAGAATCCCACAGAATATTAAAAGCTCAGTATGATCAAATAAATGGTAATATAGATAATTCTATTAAGTTATAAATTATAAAAAAAAGCCATTCGGCATCTGCTAGGATGGAAGGTAGATTTCATATAATCCATAATTTTAATAACAGTATTTTATTTTTATTTTTAAACAATACACTGAACCCTACAGCAATAGTTAGATGACATTCAGCTTCTTAAATTTTTGTTGTAATTGTTGAAAATTAAATTTATTATAGGTTTAATTAAAGAGAATTTCATAAGCTTTGAAATGAAAAGCAAAAAATTTCAAATTTTGACACAAAGACCAATGCAATAGATATATTTTATGAAATCTACCTAAAAATACATCAGTTTGTTAGTAATATATATAATTATTAATAATTTTCAGAGGAAAATAGTCAACTAGATAATGATATTACGGATATGATATTAAAAATGGATTCACTGAGAAGTAATTTGTACAATCAGTTCAGACCAGATGTAAAAGAAATCAAAGGAATACATATCGAAGACCCTCCAGCCGATACAATTCCTCATCCTCCGGTAGCGACTAAAAAAGTAACCCAAATAATTCGTGCACCAGCTGTACAGCCCCCATCCACCGCCCAACCAGACAATGCTGTTGAAGTAATGTCGGTTTGTCCGAAAGGAAAAATAAATATGGAACTTGGGCTTCCACCTCAAGGTAATCTAGTAAGACGAGCTGCCGAAGTTGAGAATTTAGTTTTAGTAATGAAGCACCCATTGCTAGCCTGGCGACGCGCCAAAGTTCTTTCAATTGTCTCCCGAACTCCGATGACATACCGCATTAAATATGCGTCCAAAAAATACAGCACACAGTCGAAGCAGGTCTTTGGAAAGCAACTCGCTATTTTTGAACCATGTTCTGTGATGATTCCTGTAGCCACGAGAGTGGTAGCACTGTTTAGTGACCATAAGTCCAATGATTACTACAGCGGTGTCATTGCTGAACCGCCAAAAGCAACAAATAAATGCAGATATTTGGTATTCTTCGACGACGGGTATGCTCAGTACGTCGCTCACAAAGATATCTTTGTAGTAAGCGAAAGTTCTCTCCGTGTATGGGAAGACATTCCCATTGAATCGCGTGAATTCGTCAAGAAATATCTGGAGACGTATCCCGAACGTCCGATGGTGAAGCTGCAAAAGGAACAAGTAGTGAAGACAGAGTGGAACGGCAAGTGGTGGATCGCGAGAGTCATTCAAGTGGATGCGAGTCTTGTCCAGATGTACTTCGATGCTGATGGACGTACCGAGTGGATTTATCGCGGTTCTGCGCGTCTTGGACCTCTGTTCTTGGAGCTACTGAAAGCTAGTGCTCGCCAGCAAGGCCATCATGCGCCTATCAATACTCCCACGCGCCACAGATTCACTGGTACTCTCAACAAAAATAATGTACCTTATGTCGAGTATACTTCCATAAACGGTGAGCAAGAAGCCGAGTTAGAGCTACCGAGTCCCCAAGCTCAAGCTCAAAAATTAGGAATATTCACCAAAGACACTTCCAGTGTCTCAGCGCCAGCTCAATCACGTGCTGTTGCCAAAAAGAGCACAGCAAAACGATCAAGCACACCAGCTGTTGTCGAAATTCCGCAAAATTTTGCTGCTAATTCTGAAACTAAACCTTCTCACAGTATTGTCTACTATCAGACACAAAATAAAATTCAAACTCGAAAATTTGTCGCTCACAAATGCGGACCCAATTGCATCAGAGGTATATCATTTTCTCCAGCAGATCTCAAAGGTTATTCGCCACTGTCTATTCCACTTTTATGCGGATGGAATCGTCAGCTCTGCAAATTTCCCAAAGGAAAGAAAGTTATTTTATATCAAGCACCTTGTGGCGCGAGATTACGTAACATGGAAGAGGTTCACAGATATCTTCGTATTACTGAAAGTACAATGTCCGTTGATTTATTTGATTTCGACTACTGGGTTCATTGTCTGGCCGAGTTTGTTTTAGATAAATGTTTTGTCAATATAAAAGATCTCAGTTATGGAGTTGAAAATGTTCCCATTCCTTGTGTCAATGAAATCGATCATAAATTACCAGACACTATAACTTATAGCACTGTCAGAGAACCTACTGAAGGAGTTACTCTCAATACAGATCCAGACTTTTTGTGCTCTTGCGATTGTGAAGACGATTGTCAGGATAAGAATAAATGCCAGTGCTGGCAAATGACAATTCAGGGAGCGACATTCGGCGGCCGTGTGCCTAATCCAGCAGTGGGGTATGTTTACAAAAGACTACCCGAGCCTGTGACTACGGGGATTTATGAATGTAATTCCCGATGTAAGTGTTCGGTAAAGACATGCTTGAATCGCGTCGTTCAGCATCCGCTCAGTTTGAAATTACAAGTCTTTAAAACAGCGCCAAGAGGCTGGGGTATCAGATGTCTCAATGACATTCCACTTGGATCATTCATCTGCATCTATGCTGGCCGTCTTCTGACGGAACAAGGGGCCAATGAAGGAGGTAAAAATTACGGAGATGAATACCTGGCAGAGTTGGACTACGTCGAAGTGGTGGAGGGGATCAAAGAGGGCTTTGAGGCTGAAGCTTTTGAGCCTGAAATAAACACTCCTGCTGACAATGATGAGTCTACTCAGGAAAAACAGCTTGAGGATGAGGCTTCTCGCAAGAAAGGCACCGATGACTCCGATGAAGAGTTTAATCCTAAACAGTTCAATCAGGAGTTCGCGAGGATCGACACTGATCCAGCAGACGCTGGAAATATGAAGAGTCGGCTGAGAAAACGGAAAAAAAGCACTGACGACGGTCCAGATACTTCGGAAGACAAAAGCGAAGACGGTAGCACTGGTAAAGGCTCTAATACTACTGACAAAGGTGAGGATGGCAGTGATGAAGACGAAGGCGATAAAAGTAGTGGAGGAATGCGAGAACCCAGCCGATTTGAGCCAAGCGTTGAGGCTTCTCAAGTTGAACCCATGAAATTCAAATCTGTGAGAGATTTCTTCGGCGAGGATGAAGCTGTTTATATCATGGATGCAAAAACTACTGGAAATATTGGACGTTATTTAAATGTAAGTGTAAATCATGTTGGTGTATCAACTTCTCAATTATATATGATATGATATTTAATTATTTGTCTTTTAGCATTCCTGTGATCCAAATGTCTTTGTCCAAAATGTGTTTGTGGATACTCATGATGTCCGGTTTCCATGGGTTGCATTTTTTGCCTTGAATTTCATCAGAGCTGGACAAGAATTAACTTGGAACTACAGCTACGACGTAGGAAGTATTCCTGGAAAAGTTATTATTTGTAAATGCGGTGCATCGAATTGTCGTGGTCGTTTATTGTAAGCTATTTTATCGTTTGTTTTCCTCGATTTTATCATAAAAAAAAATAAATAAATAATTGATTGACAATTATTATGACTTATTCTTTTAAATAATCACCAATATTTAATAGTATATTATAAATATATTTTGATTTATTCCTATAAAATGAATTAAAATCACAACATGCTAATCATTAATTTCACTCAATTTTTATACTTGTACATATATACTTTTTATACCTACAACTAAATAATATTAAGCGAGGCACAGATTTAAAAAATTATCAGCGTCATATATTCATTTGACATTTATAAATATTTATCAATCTTTCTTTTATTTATTTATTCACTCTCATTTATTAATAAAATTTGTTTAGGCTTATTAAAACAGAAATAAAAAAATTTTTTTTATATTTTAATTAGCAGATGCCGTCGTCAGTACTATCATAATACATTATTAATTATATATACGCTCTCAAATATTTAGTATTTATTATTATAATAGTATTAATAAAGCTACGCGGCAATGAGTAATAGTAACAATAGTTTTCTTTACTCAGTACATAAATTTAAGCATAAAACAGATTTTTAAAAGCTCACGGACATTGTGTTTGCACACTTATATTACTTATATATATATATATATATTATATAGTTATAATCAAACTAAAAAGTTACTATGATTACTTTAAAAAAAGAACATACGTAAAAATAGTCATTTGTATACAGAAGATTAATAACAATTAGCAGTTATAATCTACAGAAACATTCAACACACTATCAACGAAATTTAATATTTTTTTTTTTTTTGTATCTTCACTCATTAATTATTATTTATACTTAAAATTTTTATTTATTATTAAATATATTATTTATGATTTTGGTTTTGTGCGTTAGTGCCTATCACGAAGAAGATTTTTAATCTCATCTTTTTCAGCTGCATCAAGGTAAGTTTTACCATCTGGTGTCAATCCATCTTGCTTAGCGCCTTTCTCTAGCAGCAATTTAACACATCCGGTATGACCCTCCCAAATTGCCGATAACAGACTAGTTATACCATGTTTGTCAGTTGCCTGTAAAATTATTTCCTCAATTATTACCATTACTCATCCACTTTTGCATAATTACTCATTAAAAATTAAATTAAATGTAATTTTAACTGCGGAGAGACAGCAGTCAATTTAAAACCACGTCAAGTTCCAGTTTTTTTATTTTATTTATTTATTTTTTTTTTATTTAATCTAATTGTTAAAAAAATTTTATTAATACTTACATCAGCATCTGCACCTTTATCAAGAAGATATCTAAGTACTTCATTTTGCCCATAGTCAGCAGCATAATGCAATAGTGTCCTGCCGTCAATCTTTTCGTTTACATTTATGTTCTAAAAAAATATCAAATATAATTGGATTTTTGTATTAGACTTGCTAATTATTTAAGTATAATTTATATAATAACACGAACAATGGATAATAATTTATTAAAAACTTACTTTTTTTTCGACAAATTCTCTGACTTGATCGATGTCGCCGTTTTTAACTCCCCAAACAAGTTCATTCATTTTCATCTAAAATTTATTTTACTTTGGCAAGGAGAATTATTTATTTTTTTAATGATTCGAGCCAGTTTTTTTGTTCCTGGTAATTATTGTAATCAATGTTTAATAATATATTGCAGCCCGTTTATTCACTCACAAGTTTTAGGCCTTACAATTCCACGATAGAACACTGACAGTTCTGGAGATCGCTGGAGATGGAGTTACTTTCCAAGGATTATCAACATTCGTAAGTGTTTCTTATTTTTAAGATAGAGTGCGCTACTTGTCTCATTTTTTATAATTATTTTAAAAACTGTCAAATGACACTTGCAATTTTATTTTAATTAAAAAAAAAAAACAAATCAACTCTGATAAATTAATAAATATAATTTATGAATTATAAATTTTAAGATAATTGGTTTTTTGAGAACATTTTATTTTTTTTAATTAGAATAAAATTGCAAGTGTCAAATAAATAGGCGAGTGTCAATAAATAGGCCTCTAACCTTATTACAGAAAAATGTCTAATTAAAAAAAATTAAAATTAAAATTCAGTAAATATTTTTTTCAAACAATTTTATTTATAATTATTACAATAAAGTTACGTAATATTAATTTATTTTTACCTTATTATACTATTATTTATATTTTACAAATGCACAAAGATAAATTTGTCAGTTTATCAAAAAAATGCTACCGATCTCTGGATGATTTCCAAGTTAATACAGCGCTGAAACACAAAAAATTAATAAAAATATTTATTACAGAATAATGAATCAATAATTTAAAAATATTGAACACTTGTGATGGTAAAAACACAATAATAATTATTTTTAATTCACAAATTTATTCTCAACTAAATAAAAGTTAATTACAATAATATGACTTACAACTAAACATTAATTCTATAATTAATCTTTCAGAAAAGCATATTAACTACGCGATCTGTATCTACTGCGAGATTTATGACTTCCAGATCTATGACGGTGAGTTTTTTTGGTCTTGCGAGTCCGGCTGCGACTGTGACTCCTAGATCTGCTTCTACTTGAATGCTTCTTCCGCTTATTATGTTTAGTTTCTTCAGTCCGTTGAACAGACGAGGAAGCATTGCTAGAAGATTTCGAGCGCTTGGGTGATTTCGCTCGTTCAGGAACGGCATGAGTTCCACTGCGGCTGATGAAACCACCCCAAGCATTGTGGTGCTTCGGAAGAGGAGGACTAGGAGTGTGTCCTTCAGTATCGCCACGTGCTTTGGACCTAGCTTCTTCAAATTTTCGCCTTAGTTCCTCGACTTTTTTCTCCAACTGCTCGGAGTTTATTCTCGAGCGAGAATACAGCCTTAGAATACACTTGCAAACGTCTCTGATGGCTGATTCTTTGACCTTGAACAAAGCAAACCAAGGAGGCTGTGATGGCAGAGGAAGTTGAAGCTCTCTAGCCCCCAAATAAACACAAGCGCAAGCAATTGTTTCTGGGTGATGTCGTAAAAACACATCCGATCGCAGTGAATCGTTCATGTAATTCCAGCACTTTTGCATCAGAGCGCGATTTTTTTCATACCCCAATACTTGTAAGTACATGACAATTATCTTGTGAGGATGTTTCACGTGAACACAGAAGCCCAACTCTTTCAAAACTCGGCGCTCTGATTTAATTACTTGATTTTTCAGAGCTACATAGTTTTGATCAAGTATAACTGGCTGGATTGTTTTTTGATTGGCTACCTGTTTGATGTGATTGAAGACGTTGATTACATCCCTGATTCTTCGAGGCGCTTCTTCAATTTTACTTGATAAACAAACACAGCCCATGGCGGTGATTTCCATGTCATGTCTCACCAGAGATTTGCTGTAATAAAATCTCTGAAACAAGACTTGACTCGTGGCCATTGCAACCTGTGGTAATTTCAACAGGATTCCGGCAGTTTGGATCAGCTCGCAGCCATAAATTCGCAAATCTATTTCCGTCTCCGCATCCAGTCCATCTAATCGAGACGGCGTGGTAATTAATTTTTCTTCTGGCAATAAACAGTTTTGTAAGGTTAACACAATGCTACCGTACGGTTTTGTATTATTCACTGACACATTTTTAGTAGTTGGAACTATATTTTCTTTTGAACTCATTGTTACACTGATAATAATAAATAGATTATTATTTTTAATACCTTGTTTTTTTCCAGTAGAATTTATATTTTAACATCAATTATGAAAATACGTGAATCTTGGAGTTAAAACAAAAATATATAACCAAACATTAGCTCTTCACGCAGTGCATGTCGGACTTGAACTATTTACTGAGTTGAGAGCTTTCTTTTTTTACAGATGATGGCGCTTTTGTTTTTATTGGTTGGTAAAGTAGCTAATAGGAGATAGTTTCAATTATTACTTGTCGACAGATGGCGATAATATTCACTTACAAGACTTGAAAATGTCAAACAGCAAAAAAAGGTTTTAAATTTTTTTAATGAAAATTAATTTAGCAGATTGATAATTTTTAGAATTTTTTTAACAAATAAATTATGGCAAAAAAAATGGACATGTAGAAATTTTAAAAAATTAAAAATACAATTTTTCAAAAATAATTTTTTGAACAAATTTATTTGTTTAAAAAAAACTAAAAAATAAATGACACTGATGTTGGCAGACATTAAAAATTATTTTAAAATTTTATAATAATGAAATTATTAAAAAAAAAAAAATTAATTAAAAAGTTTTACATGTGAAAATTAATAAAAATTACAAGTGAAAATTTTTAGAAACATTTTTTTATTGTAATTGATTTGTTATTAAAATTTTTAAAATTGACAGCTGATGGCTAACTTCAGCATTATAAAAATAATCAAGTGACTGCTAACTTTAATGTCATATTTTTTAAACAGTAAAAAAGTTCTGAAATTACGAAATACTAAAAAAATTAAATCTGAACTATTGATATTTTGTAATAAATAATTTTAATTATAATTTTTTATGATAAAAAATAAATTTAATTTAGCAAATGTCAATCCAGATTATCTTGATGGGAAGAAATAATTTTTTTACTCTATCAAAACAGAGAAAATCGAAAATAAATAACACAATTAGCGTTGATCGAGGCAAACAAAAAGCAATATGAGCTGGTTAACAACCTTCATATGTCTGAACGAGATTATAATAAAAGTACATAGAGGTATTATAAATCCAATCCAAGTACTTACTGGTTTACATTGAAAAAAAGTAGGCGCGGTAAGTAAACGTAAACGTGCTGATGATCAAACAAGGAAACTGGTCCACCCATGAATGAATAGTGTAATTTAATACCAAAGACGTTTATGTTATTATAACACTTATTACTTATTATGTTTATTACTATGTACATATAAATGATAGAATTTTTATTTTTACAGATATAAATTTGAAGATAAAAAAAAATGCAATTATCACTGGAAGGGAAGATTCCTTTCGCTTCCTCTGCACGGCTGGATGCTCATGATTTCTCTCTTAACATTTGACTGTTGTTATGATTCTCAAATAAAAATCTCTTCCTCGCTTTCGCCTGTCTACGTTGCACGTAATGAAAGCATGTATATATATATATATATATATATATATATATATATATATATATATATATATATATATATATATATATATATATATATATATATATATATATATATATATATATATATATATATATATATATATATATATATATATATATATATATATATATATATATATATATATATATATATATATATATATATATATATATATATATATATATATATATATATATATATATATATATATATATATATATATATATATATATATATATATATATATATATATATATATATATATATATATATATATATATATATATATATATATATATATATATATATATATATATATATATATATATATATATATATATATATATATATATATATATATATATATATATATATATATATATATATATATATATATATATATATATATATATATATATATATATATATATATATATATATATATATATATATATATATATATATATATATATATATATATATATATATATATATATATATATATATATATATATATATATATATATATATATATATATATATATATATATATATATATATATATATATATATATATATATATATATATATATATATATATATATATATATATATATATATATATATATATATATATATATATATATATATATATATATATATATATATATATATATATATATATATATATATATATATATATATATATATATATATATATATATATATATATATATATATATATATATATATATATATATAAGTACATTACAATTGCATATTCATGATATATAAAAATTAAGTATATTCGCATATTTCAGAGAGAAAGGTGTTACGGTGATAATAAAATTATGTTTATTATTCCTGGACTGGACGATGCTACTAATCAATTTGTAGGTAAAATTACTAAATATTCACCAACTATTCGTAATAATGAATCACATTTAATTAAATTAAAGCTTCGCCTACATAACACCTTTTAATTATCCAAGAGTGGTCATAAATTTCTGAGAACCGATAAAAATACATCATCCAAGAAATCATTAGGATTTAAATTGATCTACTGAAGAAAAGACTGAAGAAAAAAAATCCTTATTCCGATTACCAAAGTAAATTTATTGACCAGCCAATAAATCTATTTACTTCCAAGAGTTTCAGTGTATTAAGAAAAAAAAAAAAAAAAAAGTCGGTCGAGGACATATGTAATACTTGGAAAATAATCGCTAACAAAATCTCTGGATTTGATCTTAGTTTTTTTTATTTAAAAAATAATTTTTATTTTTTTTTTAGCGACACGCAACCATCGTCTCCAACACAGAAAACTGCTGTGGGCGTTACAATAAAATGACAACAAGGATTACATACAAAATTAATACGTAATAATATGCAGGAATTGTTTATGTTATTCGTGCTCGAGTATTGTGGTGAATGCATTTCAAGTTTAAAGGCGTGACGGTTTGCCTTCTCTGTTTTTTTTCCTACACATCCATTGTCAACCGGGTGTTTTGATTTAAAGTAATTGTTTTGTATCACCGGGAGTTTTTGTCACACCCTAGCTTCGATAATCGAGCAATAACTCTTTCTCTCGTTCATTCTTTCTTTTATTGTCATCTATATTTATATTAACGCTCCGCTTGTATGCTTTCCTTCTCAATAAACTTTTTTTTTTTTTTTTTTTTTTCCCAACCCACATTTACACAATAAACGTTCTCACGAACTCTGTGTCGCGCGAAGCATGACAATTTTATTTATTTTTCTTTCAATTGTATCAATATAAACATACAGAAATTATTTGCAGTATTGCCCCTTAATAATATGTAATAAAATAACAACAGCAGTGCAATGGGAAATGCGTGAATTATTATAATCTAAGGTATTAATAATAAATAAATTAACTTGAGTATCCTTTTGTAAAATATTATAACTTCCTTGATGGAATTAATTTGATAATACTTATTTATTGTTTTTAGGCACAAAAAATTGCATCCTGACAAATTTCCGTCGGAAATGGAAAAAGAGATTTCAAAAAATTCAACGCTCAGCAATAATAAATCGTATATAATTATATTATAATTTATTACGTTATTTATTATCTGGTATATCAATTATCCATTCAATTCAGTAGGTATGTAATTAAATAATAAAATAGTAAGACATTGTTGTATTAAATAAGTATTATTAACAGCGTACAATTGTATTTTAATTATAAATCACACATTTTTATTCCAAACATAAGTAGGTGTACGTATTAAAAAATTTTATGTCACGGTAATAAAATCAGCGTGTATGTGTTGGGGTGATAAAAGAAATTTCCTGATAGCTTACGTAAAAATTAATAGAAAGACTGTGTAGTTAATTGTGACGGTGCATTTTGATCCAACTAATTTTTTAATCTTCGTCGTATTTATTAATTTTTTTTTTTCTATCGCAGTATCATCAATATTATTAATAGTAATAATTAATTCCGTAGATTGTATATATTTACAAACTTAAAAATTCTTATAAAAATTTAAATGACAAAAATCGGAATGACGTTTAGACGATTTGTTTTTTGGAAACTACTGGGTACAAACTTAGAAGTAAAATCACGTTCGCGCTACGCCGACCGATTCTGTTGATATATTTTCATTTTTATCAATATAAATTTACAAAAATTGATTCGAGTTTAGTAAATCATACTTTAGCAGTTTCAGGTTTAGGTGTTTCTTCGGATGGTGGTGGAACAGTTGGAATTTCGGGGTACTCAAGTTTAGCGCCTTCTTCGCACTCAAAGATTGGACAGCAGTCGGGGAAGGTTGCGGTTTTGTTGGTTTTCTCAGAGAGCTTGCACTTGGGGTTGGCTTTTGGTAAAGGTCCACAGTCCTCGACCAGCTCGAAGAGTCTGCCAGAGTCGTCGTCGGCTAGGACACAGGTAGAACGACCACAGAATGGAGACAATTCCCAGCTTTTACCTGATTCTACTGTTGCGCACTTGGTTGATGCAAAACACATCCCCGGAAAGTCTGTAATTATATTTTATTTTTATCAATTAAATTATTCAAGTAATTTTATTTTATTTTTCAGGAAAAAATTTATCAAAAAGAAGAAATAAATAGAATTAATAAAATATATAAATAATGAACTAAAGAGAGAAAATCCAGCTACTATACATAAGTTATAGGGTGACGCAAGAGAAGCATCAAACTTTCGCTTCCTTGTTTCGCACTCTCTAAAGTCACACTTACTAGCAATTAATTGCTCACCTAATTCATCAAGTCGACAAATTAATCAAGCTTGTGAAGAAAAAACACGCTGAATTATTAACCAATTAATTAAAAAAAAAAAAAAAAAAAAATCAAACTTACCACGAAGAACATCAGCTGGAATAAGTCTCCTGAATGTCTTGGGGCGTTCTTCATCCTGAGCAACAACCGCCGCAACCAAGAGTACAATAGCAAAGTATTTTTTCATGATTTTAAAAATAGCCGTTACTTCCGACAGAACGACAAGTAGAATGACAAATAAGTCTGAATTAACGATTTAACAAACAAACGGTGGACCCGCGGCCAAAGACCAAGATACTCTCAGTAAAGGATGATTAAAACTGGTTAGGATTGATCTTGGTGGCGAGGTTTTATAGGTGAATGCCGGGCGGGGTCTTTTTGCATGGATGTGTATAAGGTACGGTCGGCGAGGTAAAGGTATCCCCCACTTGGGTGCTTTTATGATAGAACAACAAAAACCGTGTATGTAGTGTTTGCTGGTCTCCAGCTCTCAGCAACCACCTCTCCAAATGCCGTGACCATTACCCCAGAAGACTATAAGGCTATCATTATCAGAAAATAAATATATGATTATTTTACACAACATATTCAACATCATCTAGCAAACAATTATTCATATACTTAAAAAAAAATTTATTTAGTTATTTACAATGTGATACTTTTTTCTCGAGTCATTCAATTAGGTCATGATTTCGTTCTGATTTTCTTATATCGATAACCATGAGATGCTTTAGACTAAATCTTTAATTTTATTTGAGTAATTAATAGTGTTTACGGTTGGCGAGTTACTTTCGCCTTTTAATTGAATCGTCTGTTTAATTCACATAAATTTTTTACTTTGTCGACTTCCTAAACTGATTAATAGCCTTCAGTAGCTACTGCAATAAATAAAAATAACAATTAATTTTAATCGCTCGCATTAGAACCCGAAGATCTAAATGAAGATGTGAAATTTGCCGTATGATTTTTATTAAATACTTTCCAAGAAGCTGCTCATCAATTCTCATTTATGTACATTAATACACGCTAAATTATCGTGCTTATATAGATATAGATTTAATGGAAAAGGCGAAAGTAGAGACGTCGTTACGGTTCTTTATGTACCAACCTGTATAATATTTCATTGATTTTTAATCCCTTTGGGTTTTTTTTTTTTTTTTTCACTCTGTAGCGTTCATTTTTAGTGCGAAGAAAACATCAAATATCGCTATTGAAATTTAAAATAAAAAAATAACACCGACCTTTTAAATTGTTGGTAAATATTTGAACGAGTATGAGGTAATCTGGATAAGGTGTTTATGTTAGATAAGTAATTTATGTTATAAAATTCTAAATGTAATTGAGTAAAGGTGTTCTGAATCATAGAGTAAGTTCTTTTTTTTAATTATTTTATTATAACTGTAATCGAAATAAAATTCGAGCCGAAATTTAATTGTGATGTACAATGAGTATGATTACAATCTCAAATGAAAATTATTATTATTACCGTAATTATTTATTATAAGTACCACGCAAGCGATCTACACTCTGTAGATCGTGAAAAGGTGAAAGCACAATCAATCGTTTCAGGCTTGTTATATTCCTCTCACTCTTTAACGTTTTTTTTTTTTTTTTTTTTTTTTTTTCAGGTATTTATTTTTAAATATTTATTTCATCTTATCTGCAGAATAGTATCGTCTTTACACGCGACTGAAGGATATTGCGTGAAGAAATATCACAAATACCAGTTGCGAGTTATGACTAATGACTATTTGGGAGTGAGGAAATACTTTTAATTTATTGTATATTAGCCGTGTAAGGTAATTCATTTTATTTACTATTATATTAACATTAATATTAATGTAGCTACAAAAGAAAAATAAATTAAATAATTGTCCTATTGTCCCTTTCAGGTCTAGTTGGACTGTAGAAAGTAGAAGCGGATTTACGGCTGGAATAATTTGATGAACGTTGAGTAATACGATGATTCATAGTGAAAATAGTATTTTCTTCCTCATCTTCATCGCAACTTTAACGAACAACTGGAAAAAAGTTGTTCTTCTTAAGCAGAAGAATTTTGTGAATTTTTATTTCTTCATTGCTGATATTTGATGTATATTTACACAGTCAATTTCATCTTGACCTTGACCACCTCCGGATAGTGAAATTTGGGTTGTATTTGTAAAAGCGAGTTTAACGAAAGAGAAATGAAAAAAAAAAAAAAAAAAAACGTACTTAATATTGACCAAGATACGATGAGTCAAGCTTTGAGTTGACTTCACCTGGCCAAGTGTCAATGTGCTAATCGTTATCCGTCACGAGTCTATTACACGCATTGCGACACTAAAGTTGATAAATAATAAACACGAATGTATACTTAGTGGAGATGTAAATTATCCTCAGCAGATTATATTACAGGCGATGGCAATTAACACAGCGGCCCATCCTCTTCCGGCTTCCGAATTGGTTTGACACTTTTTAAACTAAAATTTTTTTATC
Organism: Cotesia typhae; assembly: GCF_013202065.1. Taxonomy (NCBI): domain Eukaryota; kingdom Metazoa; phylum Arthropoda; class Insecta; order Hymenoptera; family Braconidae; genus Cotesia; species Cotesia typhae. The sequence goes on along the minus strand of NW_027423774.1, from coordinate 18,626,526 downwards.
CTTTAATGAATACTTTATTCAATTGTATTAATATTCATTTTATAATTAATAATAATTAGTTGCAGACATCCGGCGGCTGAAAATTTCGCTAACACCAGAAGCGATCGAGCGTAATCATTTTACGACAGCTTTTAATTTTATGAATTATGTAAAAATATAAGGACGATTTAATAATTAAATATTGTTGATATAACAAGCTATTCATTCGCTATAGCTAAGTAAGAAATGGCATCGATGCGTAAGTCGACGATTAGCTTCTCTAAGAATCAACGCCTTCTCATCAGGTACTTACACGACGATCATGTAACATACCCTTGACATACTTTTAGTTATATAATTATTAGTTGTATTGTTGTCAATCAGAAAATACAAATCTTCGGAATAACAACGACATATCATTAGGGAAGTCTCCACTTTTCATTTTATTTTATTAAAAAAATTAATCCAAGTTGCAACGGATAAATAATTATTTTATTATAATTTATTATAATTAAAATATTATAATTATTTTTATTGTACTTGTGCTTACGGAACATAAAATAAATCAAGAACTGTTCAAGGAAAGAGTTTTTTATTCAGAAGGTAGGTGTAACTTTTTAGATAAAAAATAGATACACGAAGGTTACAAGTATTTCATCGTTTGATCTAGTATTAACTCAAACCTAAGCTGGGACTAATTTTGATGAAGAAAATTAGCTATAAATATTTATAGAAATGCTTTTTTTTTTTTTTTTTTTTTTTTTTTATAATTTAAGGTATAAAAACATTGCCGATGTGTGATAATCGACTTCTTAGGCACATACTTAAAATTTTAACATCTCTTTCAATGTTCTTGTATCCACATTTGTGTATTACACATGGATTGCACATACTTAACAGCTAACTTATGTTTCTAATTTAATATGCTAAAGATAAAAATAACAAAGTTGAATTTTCACTTGCGAATTAAAATTATAAATTTAAAAATAAAAAAAAAATATTCTCTTACTGTAATCTATCAAAATTTCTAATTTTAATTGACTATAGAGAATTTTTTTTTTTTTTTAATGAATTAATTTAAAATACCACTTAATTATGATAGTAATTAACCATATTAAAAAGATGAATACTTTGTTTAATTATTGCCGATTTAGTAATAACATAATAATAAATATTATTTTCTAATTTCAAACAACAATTAACACATTTTGTTTTTAAATAAAAAACTTTGATTTTAGTGTAAATATATTTTGGTATCTTGACTCGTATGTACAAACTCGTGAGAATAGTAAAAAGTTAACACAACAGTTAATTTATAATTTAACTGGAGTTTACATACAGGTAATTTATTCATTTAAAATTCGATCTATCTTAATAAATAATGTAGAAATTTTGAGTAAATAATTTATAAATTAAAATCGCCTCTTAACATAAAATTAGCTAAATTCAAATTGATTGAGGTTCTAATAAGGACAATGCGAAAATTTCGCAATCATTAAATAACGTACAGGTGAACGGTACCAATAGTAATTAATTGTCATCCAAGCCGAAGACGCAGTCCAAGACTTGGTCTTATTAGTCTTTTATCCTCTTTCTCCTATAATCTAATATTTGAATGGGTTGTTTGTGATGTGATCAATCAGTAGCAGCAAATCGGTCTCGCCAAATACAGTCCCGATGTTTGGTTGCCAGCACAGGTTCAATAACTCGACCGGTGGAAAAAATTCTTGTTCGAAAACGAACTCTGTCGCGAGCCATTTGTTCCCAAGGTCCTTTACGAGCTGCGCGGTATGCAAAGTCCCATTTTATTATTGTATGAACAGTTGGTTCTAAATTAAATCGTACCTAGACAAATTGAATATTTAATGTAGTAACAATAACAATAATAACTATCGGAATTATTTAATTAAATTTTAATAAAATTTATATTACCTTTGTATTAGTTGAATTATTAGTGGCACTAGGTATTTCTGTTCCAAATTTGATAAAGTCATCGTCAGAAAAATTATGACAACCATCGACATCATCATGATCAAAAACAATATCACTATCATCATCATCATCATCATCATCATCATTTTCAAAAACAATATCTATATCATCTTCATCATCATCATCAATTTCGCTTTCTCTTTCGCTAGATGATTCTGATTTTGATTTTGATTTTGATTTTGATTTTGATTCTGATTCTGACTCTGATTCTGTCTCATCCTCTGACTCAGTTTCTTCTTTATCTTCATCATCAAAATGAACCAAACAGTCCTGAGATTTAACAGGACTTTCAGGTAAACGGGTTTGTTGATGATCCTGTGGTACACGCTTGTTGGAATGATTAAAGCTCTCCGAAAATTTTTCATCAATCACATTTTTAATAACAGGCGTATCAAGAATATTCTTAAGTGGTGGGTCTCCCAATGTGCATTTTTCTACAATAATATTATTTTCAAAATTGAGCGAACACTTTTTTTGGTCATCCTTGTTTTCATCTTCGTCAGATGAAGAAATAATACTGCATAATTCGTCCGATGAATCAATTATCGTACCCTCCCAGGTATTTAAATCATTTTGAATAGCCGAATAAATAATATTCTTACTTTTTTCTTTTCTATGCTTCATTTGGCTTGTGGTAGATTTTTTCAATGGTATTCTACGTCTATTTTTTCCAAGAGTCTGAGCATTTCTATTATTAGAACGTTTTTTCAGTAGACGAGATTTTATTTCAAAGATTTGTTCAGCAGACAAATCTACGCAATCATTATCGGGTTCCATAGTATCGTCTGATTTAGATAAATTGGTATTATCAGGAATTGTTGTCATTTTTCTTTGGATTTCTGTTTCCGATTGGGTGAATCCAGAATCACGAGGCTTACAATTAATCTTGATGGTCTTTAAACTTTCCTCCATAGCCAGAGCTAAATCTTTAATATATTGAGAGTTTAGCTGATTATTATCCATCTGTTGAACGGAATCAGAAGCAGGCTTAATCTGTTCCTGATTTATTTTGAAGTTCTCTTTAATAGCCAATTGTACATCAGGAGCGTTTTGAGAGTACAAAAGAGACGCATTCATCTGCTGATGATAGTTAAAGTCATGTGCGTTATCATCCCACATATTACAATTATTAGTATCATCAGAAATTCTTTGTGGTAAATTATTAAAAGCCTCTATTGTATGCAATCTTTTGATGTAATTTTGATAGCGCCTCGTAGTATTTATCCGCGTTGAATCATCTGTGTTGGTAAAATTTTCACTATCAGTCTGAGGTTTTACGACATACTCTGTTGGAAAACTTTCTTGCGGGACTACTGTTACAGACATTGATTTATTTACCGTTGAAGTAAAATTAGTTATTTTAGCAACGACGTTTGTTAAAGCACCAATTACACCGCCAATCATTCCTGTAACACGTGTGTTACTTTTTTTTTCATCAGAACTACTTTTGTCTGACGTAAGTTTAGAATCCTCAGTAAGATTCATTTCATTTGAATTTATTAAATTATTAACCATCAATGTGCCAGTAAAATATGAATCTTCAATATTAATCGAAGAATTTTTATCTTTTAAATTTTTATTTGAATTATAGACCAATGAGTGTGTTGGTTGAGATCCAAAAAAAAAATCAAAAATATTGAAATTTGTTGGTAAATATCTCCCAGGAGGATTGTCCATTTTTACTAAACGTTAAATTTAATTTTGATATTATTGAATCAACAACAAAAATCGTTTAAAATTCTTGTCCTTGTACTTTCTGTTCTGAATGACCCTGAAAAATAACGAAAAACAGTCAATGGAAATTTTTTATTGTTGAAAATAAAAATAAAATTAGTGCATGTATAAATAAATAAGGACAGAAATAAAAATGAAACAAAGATAACACGTCATAAACTATGACCCCACATTTTTTTTTTTTTTTTTTTTTCTTTAAATATGATATCAAATTTTTTTCTTGATTACGAAAAATGAAGAAAACAAATTGAAAACACACCTTTAATTTTTTTTATCAATTAATCCCTATCTTATATCATTAAATACGTAATCAAAAAAAATTCAAACTATTTATGTCATTGAAATATTTAAATAATTAATATCATAAGTAGTAGTTAAATATTCCTAATTATTTATAACATTGATAGTGTGTTTTACTAATGCATGCATAATAATTGTATCAAACACATGTATCTATAAAATACGTAGAATACTTACAAGGCTGTTTATTACAACAGTGCCAAGCGTTGATGTGTTTTCTAAATAATTTAGTAGGTTGTTTTCTTTTTATTTTAAAACCAACAATTGATTTAATATTTAGACTGTTCAATTTAAATTCATTAGTAGCGTTAGATTTAATAAATTCCATCGTTGAAAAAGACATTTTTGCACAAAATACTCGATATATCACTTTAGTCAGCCATTTTTAACTCGTAGATGAACGTAAATGTATAACTGAATGTGTGTTTTAGGTTTAGAACTCGAAATGGCGCTGTTGTACATCATCGTCATTAATTTTCTCCTTCTACTTCTTGAAGTTTCCAGTAAACACACTAATTTTCATGCGCGCGCATCTTTTTGACGCCTAAATTGCGCGCTTTTATTTAGAGACCTCTATATCCTGTATTTTTTGACAAAAATGAGCCATCTTGGAAAACCAAAACTTAACTGTTCTCGAAAAATCTATTGTTATTGGTCACGTAGGCCATAACAGTAACTATAGAAAATTTTGGGGTGAAGAACATGATGATGAAAATTAAGATTATATGATGATGAAACACTACAAAAATATTACAGTGAGTCATGCAGCTCACTCTACGAAGTGTGATACCTTTCTCAAAGAACGTCACAAGTAAATTATTTCCCATAATAAAAATTACATCAGTTTTTTTTTTTTTTTTTTTTTTTAATATAATATATATATTTTACTTAATAAATTTATAATTTTGTCTTTTTATTCAAAGTACTATACAGACATGTTTGATTATCTGGAGGGTAGAATAATGATGAAATTAAATATTTAATTTACAATTTTACAGTCATGCACTATCTGGTAAGGGAGTTCATCGTACTTAGGTGTCGTCATACCTATCTCGTATTAAGTATTCGTTAAACTGCAATGTTTGTGATGTCGATTGTTTTTATAGTCATTTAAAATTATCTATTTTCATTATAAATATTGGACACCGATTCCGAATTGATACTGTTGAAACATGTCATGTCTACCCATCATTAAAGGCATTACGAGATTCAACTCGATTCTTGCTATGCCACCAAGCTTCATCGCTATCCCTGCGCCGGCTGACCATCGCACGTTTTCGGTGAATATTTTTGAGTAGTCGGAATAATCGCCATCTGAAATAAACCGATCAATTTTTTTTTCTCTCAAATTTCAACAGTAATGATACTGAAGTCAGCTGACAACTGTAAATTTAAAAAATTCTTTACAAAATTTTCACAAATAATTTTTTTTTATATAGAATTTTATTTAATTGTTTTTATAATTAATTTAATTGCTATAAAATTATAAAAAAAATGTATGTCAGTTAACTTCAGTGTTTTGGATAATATTACTACCGATAGAATTTATATAAATGATTATTATTTATTTACCTTTTTGAAAACTAACATTTCCTAAATTACCACCGTTGATAAAACCATGTAGCCTGAATAAATCCCCAAAACTATTTTTCCCCGGTCTAAAAGGCAGCGGTGTGTAAAGATGAAGTGCTAAAGCCCAGAATGTATTGCCTCCCATCGCATACTTTCCACATTGAGGCCCCAAACCCCGACGAGAAAAGCCACGAATATTCAATGGTCCACCCAAGAAAAATAAATCAGAAATATTTATTTGTAAATCATTATTTATTTCACGCAAGAATCCAGCTTGTGCTCCAACTTGAAATGTCTGGAAAAGAATAATAATAATAATGAAAAGATTTTAAATAAATATGTAATACTGTAATTAAAAAAAAAAAATGATTACCAAAAATTCAAGCGGTGTCCAATTACTTTGCAGCGTAAATTCATACTTCATGAATCCCGTATCACCACCCAGACCGGCCAATTCGGTGGAAAATGAAACATGACTTCCACCAGTAGGAAATATCGTATCGTCTCTCTTGTCAATCGAACAGATATGCCTCAAAGATGACTTAAGACTCGGACCACACTGTTCAAGGACTTGAAATACAACGTCCTTGGTAGCAATTATGTTCCGATAAGTTGCTTCATATTGGAAATTATGCTTAAGAGCTCCTGGTGCAATAGCTACGTCAATCAGGACACCATTGTCTTTTTCTTTGTAACCTGACCAGGGTACATCGGTAGCTGTACTGAACACACTTGTTGTTAGTCTGCAAAAAGAAAAATTCAAAAGATCAGCAAGAGCGATTACTCACCCTGATAGCCAAGTTAGTCTGAAACCTCTGGCTATCAGGGCACCTAATTAAAAAATTAAATAATATATTTTTTTACATTGTATGCAGCCAATTATCGACAAATGGTTTTACTGCTGATATATTAATATTCGATGTACTTCTTGATCCGTAGGAATACTCAGCTTGTAAGCGCTCACCACGGCCGAAGATATTTGGAGCTTTTCCTTGAATTAGAACTGAACCTTCATTGTTACCAATCATTGTACTTATTCCACCACTTAAACGGTTCAGTTCTTTGACGTTGAATGTTACCTAGTAAATAAAAATTTAATTACTTCTTTTAATAATTATTTTGTAATAAAATCGCGTTCCAGATGCCATAAGGGCGTATAATAAAAATTCTGTTTTTTTTTTTCTAAGTCCAAAAAAATTTTTGGTGTAGAAAAGCAAAAAAAATTGTTTTTCTTCAAGCTAAAAATTTTTTTGAAGTAAGAAAAAAAATCAGAATTTTTATTATATATCCTTATGGGATCCGTAACGCGAAATCTCTATAGATAATGCTGAAATTAAAATATAATAAATAAATAAATATAAATTACCTCAACTCCGTCTGGACTTGCATTTGGACCCTTACTCGTGTCAATACTGACTCCAATTTTATTAAAACAACCTATAGACTCCAACTTATTCCTAACTGTTTGAGCATGATCAACAACCTGGCGAAAATCTTTAGCTTTGAATAAATCCATCACTTGAGCTTTAACAATGTCATCTTTTGTTCTGACAAGACCGTCGATATGAACTTTATCTACCCGAATCCTTTGATGCAAATCGATGGTACGGACAACAGCAGCTGGACCAGAATTATCATGTACATCTGGACGTGGAGGTACCTAATAATAAATTTAATAGATGTAATTAAATAAAAATAATCTACGTGAATTATTTATGAAAATTAATGTAGCAGATATTTGATAATTTTTTTAACAAATAAATTACGCCAAAAAAAATTGACATGTAGAAAATTTAAATAATTAAAAATGCAATTTTTTATGAATAATTTTTTTTGTTAAATAAAATTAAAAAATAGTCAAGTAACTGCTAACATTAATTTCATAAATAGTTTTTATTATTTATTTTATTAATTTAATTTATGTTTTTATTAATTTATTGTCTTACTTCAGGTTGTACTGGATTCGAAGGATATGTTTCAGGTGACATTCCATAATCTTTGGGTATATTTGGTTCCTAAAAAAAAATAAAAGAAACTTTTAAAATAATTATTATTTACAGAAAGATAAATTTAATGATGACTCAATTCAAGTGTTTTGATTTCTGAGAACTTGAAATATTATTAGCGACTAAGTTATTCTAAGCGATATAAAAAAACTAAAAATTATATAGGTTATATTATTATGCTGGCGTTAAATGTAAATATGTTACCTTAGCATGCAATACTCCCATTGTTTAATTTATTTATTTAATTATTATTTATTTATTAATTACAATGTCATGTCATTGATAATAGTGATTGACGTTTTCGTTAATGAATTTTCAAATAATTTTTCGTTTCCATTCACCAGCAACTACACAAACAAACGAGGTCAACCGGCACCTACTATCTAACAAGACACACTGTGCAACACTGTGTTCATAACTTACACGAATTATCATCTGTTGACTGTTGGTAATTTTTTTTTAGATACTATAGATAAATATATATGAATATATTTTTTTTTTAATATTGAAACAAATAAAAATTATAAAAAAAAAAAAAATTAAATTATCAATTTTTTTGCATTACGAAAATAAATAAAATTATGTAAAGGATTTAATAAATAAGGGAATTTATTTGAATATACAAAAAAAATTATTTTTAAAATTTTATTGTAGAAATACAAAAAAATTGTATTCAGATAAATCAATTAAATGTTTTTAATCAATAACAAGATCATTTATCATTTCTGTCAGAGGAACAATTGAATCCACTTCTTGACCATTTGAATCAACTGGAATAACTTTGCTCGTATCTCTGTAAATGTTGACATTTTGACGCGTATCAGGATTTTCTTCCAATTCTTCCAAAAATTCATTGTAATCCCTGTTAAAGAAATTTTATCAAGTATTTAGTTAATTTTCAAAGATTGCAAAATAAATTTATAAAAAAAAATACTAACTCATCATCAGTTTCCATGCCACCTTCAGCCAAATGTTTCAATTTCCAAATTCTAGCACGTCGTCTTGCTAGCTTGTCGTGTCCGTAGTATTTCTTGACAAGAATCACGTCAGGGATATCATTTGAGGATAATTTTTCAAAATTGCTGTCATTTATATTACTCTCGGAGATAGCGTAACTATAAAAAAAAAAAAAAAAAAAAAATTAATTAATTAGAGTATTTAAAATTATTCAAAGGCTATTTTTAATTATTGGAAAAATTTCACTTACCCTAATACCGAATCACCTTCCTTCAAAACGTGACCCAAATGAGTACGTGAATAAATATAATTTTCAGTGAGACCAAGCTCAGAGGCTCTTACCAACTCTACTTCTGCAATAAGATGCTGAAAGTAAAAGAAATAAATTTATCAATGAGTTCTAATAGAATTAATTTATTATCTTGTGTAATAATTTATTTACCCTGTTGGAAATTGCACCTTGTCCCGGGAACACTTTTAGTTCTGAAGGTTTCAATGGCTCAATGCGCATAACTATGTACTCAGTCAACTGTTTTGGATTACAAATGCTGTTAAAACTGTCTCTCCAATATACCGTTGCACTGACTTCAGCAACTTTAAGTAAAAAATTAATTAGAATATAAATTATAATTTTTTAACAATATAATTAGTTAATCAATTTAATCAATGTTTAATTACGGAAATAATGTTAATTCTTCTCTTTTATCTAATTTTATTTTTTCTCCTAAATTTAAATCCAAACTTGTATTTCTAGTTGTATATAGCTGATGGGCGTTTAATTTTGAATAAATAAATAATTAAATTACTTACTTTGACCAGATGATACATCAATAAGGTGTATGGTATTTGATGTTTTATACACAAGAGTTATAGGAGCAATACCGCCTAAGTGATGTGTAAGTTTTCGAGAGAGACATACAACACTGTCTTTTGAAATTGGCACAATTTCAACACTGAAAAATGAATTAATTGATTATTATAATTTATAATATTTTAAAAATGTATTAATTGCTAAAAATTAATATTTCAGTACCTGAATGTAAATTTATAATTATAAATATTACTGTGAATATCATGGGATAGTAATTTTTTTGAATGTTGATAACGACAAGGTAAAACTGATAGCAAAAAATCAACCAGTTTTCTCGCAGCACTTTCATTTGCGTAATAAAAATCAATTCCCTCTAAAATTAAATCAATAAAATATTACAACACTTGAATGATAAATATATTAAAGTTAATTTCAATAAAAAAAACATACCATGAATTGGTTTAATTCCTAGAGTTTGTTCATGAGCTTTGTGCTTCAATATCAATTGCTCCAAATAATAAAATGTTTTTTTGTTGATTGCCTTTTGTCTCACTTGTACCTGATGGACAAATTAAATTGAATAATTTTCAAACGATAATAAATAAATAAATAATTATGATACTAATAACTTACAGAAGCACGCCAAAAATCTTGAGCTTCAGCGCGATGACATTGATCGCACATTTGATGATTAATAATAAATTCAACAACAAAAATTTGCTGAAGAACAGTTCCTCCGTGAACTTCTGCATGAACTGTCAATTTCACCCGAACACGCTTGGAATGCGGTTCTGTCCAGACAAAACCAGCATCCACTAATTTTACTCTATTAAGACCTTTCAATTTTTTTAGACATAATTCCAGCAATTCTCGGGATTCCAGAGTAGCATGAACCCATTCATTGGGCGGCTGAAGATATCTGAAATTTTATTAATTTAAATTAAAGTTCATTCATTTAATATAAAAAAGTAACCATAAAAAATTTTACTCTACCTTTCACATCCCCGACAAAAATATAGTGTCGCTTGTCTAGGAATTCCTTCAGTAATATCAACTTCTGATCGTAAACATGGAGCACACATGTTTGAAGGGTTTGATTCTATCAAAGTTCCACAACGGCAACATAATCTGTCAAATAAATAAAATTTAATTAATATTTAATTATTCATACCAATTAATCATTTTATGATAATAACAATGATTACATTTTAGTCGCTGTTCCTTGGTGCTCCTCTATGTTTGTTATATACTCCATTTTGTTTTGATCTAATTGTTACTTTTTTTATCAAAATAATTGATAACACAATTTTTTAAAAATTAAATAATCGAACTTGATAACATGTGGTTATAAAACCATGCGTTTTCAGAATTAAATTTTGGATCAACCTAAAATTTACAAGTCAGAAGAAAGTTTCATTAAAAAAAAATTTTTTTAATGGAAATGGGACTTACTGATTTTGGCGCCATCTTTCGAGTACTTTTTACAATATATTTAAGTTCCTCATTGAACTTGGAGCGCTGTCAGACAATTATAAATAAATTTGCACCGAAAAATTATTCCTGAAAAATTGCATTTTTTGAACAAATTTATTTGTTAAAAAAAATACTAAAAAATAATCAGAAGTCAGCTGACAGCTGTGAATTTGATTCTTATAACAAATCAATTAAAATAATAAAAATACTTTTAAAAATTTTCTCTAATTATTTTTTTTAATTTTCACATGTGAAATTTTTTTGTTAAAATTTTTTCATAATAATTTAATTGCTGTAAAATTATAAAAAAAATTTCTAATGTTTGTTAACTTCAGTGTCATAAAAATAAGAAGTATTTTTAAGATGAATAAAATTTTATTAACAGATCAACAATTGGATCAAATCTTGAAGAAATCAAACATGTAAATATATATATTGTAAACAGATATTCAAAAACTAAATAATTTAGACTATCTTCCCCTTAAAATTAACAAATCTTATATAATTTTAAGTATAATAATATCACATGGTTATAATAGTATAAATGATTAAAATAAATGAGTATTTTTTTAAGGCAAGTGAATTTAGAGAGCAGCCGGTCCAGTTCGAACTGGTGATGACGGAGCACCGTGAACTTCCAGATCAAAGTCAGCCATCGTAAAAGAGTCTCTCATAACGCGGTTCCATCGATCTGTACTTTCGTAAGTGTAAGCTCGTCTTCGAATAACTTCTGGTTCGTCTACAGTAAAAGATCGGGAACAAGCTCGTTGTGCTTCATGTTGAATAATTATTTCATTTGTTACGTATGCTTCTCGACGAATTTTATCTGCCAGTTTGGGACTTATATTCGGGATGCACCAGCGTACAAAAATCATAACAAGTGCAACAGCGTTCTATAATTATTAATAAATAAAAAATCATAATTATAATTAAAAATTATAAGTGATTCTGATTATTATAAAATACTACCTCAAACACAACGACAAATGCGAGTCTTGCGGCAAGAATGTTCCAGTAAATATTTGTCAAGTCATATTTATTGGGAGAAGTTGGTGGTTCGCGAAAATCTGGATACCGACATATTTCAATAGTTTCTTGATATGTATTAATCAGTGGTCTGTGTTCTTCCAAAAAATCTGAAGTATTAAATTTTGATAGAGAGTACTCGAGAAAACCATCAAGAGAACGATTATTAGAAATTGACAATTGGTACACTAATTTAGGAATAAAATTCGATGTAAATGCTATAATAAAAGCCTGAAAAATATTCAATTTTATTAATATAAAAATTTTAATAAATTATTTGAAAAATATTATACATACGTTTGTGATGACCGAAAGCTTCGAGATTGAATCTAAAATTCTAAACCAAATTCCAATATCTCTAACTCGTTGTCCTACAGGTCGCCTGTACATAATTAGCAATTTCTTCGCATCTAATCTCATTTCAAAAATATTATTTATCAATGCGCAAAACGGGGCGAGAGGAAACGCTGCTACAAATATTGTTATAAACCCATATTGTAGAACTGAAATTAAGTCAATTTTTATGTAGTTAAAATAAAAAATAATTAATTTAATAATCAACTTACCCATTTCTAGATATTCAGGGAACAAACTTCTGGGTCCCCATTCAACAAGTTTGAAATCTTTGAGCCACGGCCACTGTTTTCTCACGATAAATTTCTCCTTTTGTTTAATATGATTACCAGCTTTGATCTGAACTTTCCAAGTATTCATCCATTTATAGTACAACGGAAATAACATTTCCAACAGTGAGTTCATGAACTGCTTACCAATCATAATAATACTTAATTGAATACAAAGTTCAGTTAAACAACCCCCAGGCCCACATTCTTCTTGCCGGTGTCGGAAGAACCTTTTATAAGTGCGTGGATGTCCCACAAATTTACCTTTAAAAAATGCAATGTAAAATATCGAAGCGTAATAATTAACAAACTGCAGTAGATAAATTTTAAGCGTTAAACTGTCATCGAACTCCGTTTGCGTGCGAAGAAGTTCTAACTCTGTGAGATACTCAGCCAGCCAAACGTAGATCCAGTTGAATAAAAAAATGCAGCATAAATTCAGACAAGCTGCAGTAGCGGTGGTGAATAATATGGCATTACTTGTGATAGATGATTGTCCGTAAACACTTAAGGTTGTTAATACAGACATCCGATATAAAATTACGCCAATAACTGCGGCCATAGCTACTACTATTAAGAGTAAAATTACAGAAAAGCTCAAAATCGTCGCCGGCAGCCTCATACTCCAAAAAGGAACTTTTGGCTCTGCAGTATGTGTTATAGAATTGATTGATTTTTTTTTAATATGTGCCAACTTGGCTAGATATTGAGGTCTAGGGTGTTCTTCTTGAGCATCCAAGCCGGTTAAATCCCACCGGTGAGTTATTTCTACAGAGTACTTCTTCCATAACTCGAGAAATAATGTCGCCCATAAGGACATAAAAATAGCGAAAAATACAGTTGAAGGATTATCAAATAGATATGTAAGTCTTCCATGAAGACAGGTTTCTCTCAGATCCCAGTAACCGCAGATCTTGTCACACAAAGGACACATGTAAATTGATTTATTACCATTACAAATATCTTCGCTGGTTTCATTAGTGCTGAGAGTCAGACATCCGTAAATAAAACAAATTAGTCCTATTATACTTGCTGGTACCAGCATGTGCGTGTAAAACCCGAGCCACGCAAAGTATAGTCCTATTTTAACTCCAAAATATTCCTTTATGTAGTCGAGCGGCTGATAGTGAAAGCATTTCCTTAGACTCGCCCAGTGGGTGTACAATAAATATCTCATAGAGTCTGGCGTGTGTAAATTACCCTAAAAAAAATAAATAAATTGTTACAATTTGTTTTATTTCTATATTAAGTCACCAAACTTATAAATTAAATAATAAATAATAAATTAGAAAATTTTCTTTTTGCAGACTTTCACAATGATTGATGGCTGGTGTGTACTGTAAAGTTAACACCAGGTAAATAGTTAAGGACATTTTAAAAGTAATTATAAAGGCAGATGATCAACTAGTTAGAAGCCACCTTTGCAGGCCTCTAGCTTGTACTTAATATCCACACAATGGATTTATGTTTGAAGAAACAAGTAATATCCTTGAGTAGAGATTTATAATCATATTATATACGCAGATTTTGCCTGCGCTAGCCATTAACTTGATGGTTAACTTTATGGTATGTAGTCAACATAACGATTAGTCAACATACTACACAAAGGATAATTGTTACCAAGCAATTTTCAACAGTAAACTTTTAAATTTAGTCTTTTTAAATTTTCGTACTATTTTTCAGGACCTTTAAAATTTTTGTAGCAGTCGACAGGCTGAGAACATTAAATGTATACAGTTATAGTCAGCAAACGGAGGAAAAAGTCTCGAAAAGAACAGCTGTTCGTCAAAACTTGTATAGACTGAGAGACTGTTGTTAAGATCGACAGATCAACCATCAGAGGAAAATATGATACAATAAAACTTACATCGTGAAGAGGGTACGCTGCTACGTAGGCATGCTCAGAAATGAGTCTGTCGACCCCAAATGCAAAATCATCTCCTTTGTTCCTAGTGAACTTGGTACGGTCTAAAATAAATTGAACGATTCTCGAATGGGTGGCTGGTGAAAAAAAATTAGGAGCGTCATAGTCGAAGAGATATTCTTTGTCACGGCTGAATACCGCGGTGAAGCGATGCTTTATCTTAGGAAAAATCCTCCTGTCTACGTAGTAATGTTTCATGAAATTATTTATCCAGCCATTAACTTCACGGATAATTGTGTTGCTCGGTCTAACTGACAGCAAGGGTCCAGTTATTATCTCTTTCATTGGCAATCTCAGTTTTAGGATTTCTGCATAGCGCCTCAGGACTTCCAAGGGTGCGTGGATCTTAATAAATCTTAAGCCACTGAGCTCTGGTGATTCATACTCCAGCTGCAGGCCCTCCAACTCCAGGTTTTCTTCAAATGTCTTTAAATACAATGATAAAAAATTTAAATAACGGTAAATATTTTTAGGGATTTAAATTTTAAAAGTAATTTGCGGTCTTTGTTTGCTTTATTACCTTTCGAAACTCCGTACACCGCAGTGTCAAGGCCTCTTCGTCATGCTCGTCCCAAACAATGACAAAGTCAATAGATCGAATTCCGTCTCTGAAGAACAAATTTGAGATTTCTTCATGTTCAAGCTGAAAAATAAAATTTACTCTTTATCACTGCGACTGTATTTATTATATAGATCCAATAAAATTTTTTTGGCCTTACATTTTGACAGCTTCCATCAATTATTGTTTCTTCAGTTCCTCTCGCTGTGCAGGAGTCATCGTCCGTATTAAAGCGATTTAAATTTCCGTTTTCATTTTGATTATTTTCACCCTCACTCAAGGCATCTTCATACATAGTATTTCTTACGCTATAATAAACAATGTGCTGAGATCCTTTATTGAGATTACTCTGAGTGGATCGATATATGCTGGGCGAGGTACTTTGACTTGCTCGATTATTTACAACCTCCGTCTTGTCAATATCTTCTTCCATTTATTAATACTATATTAAACTGCAATATAAATTGTTTTATTTTTAAATAAACTCAATAGCTATTTGCGTCAATAAAACACCAAGGACATATTAATTTAGAAAATTTTAAATTATACTATTAAATTTATTAAATCACAATAAACTTTTTTACGTATAGTAAAGGAAGCTCTGCTCGTAGAATTATTTATTATAAAAATAAATTTATCCGACCCGGACATGGATAACGGCATCACAACTAACAAACTTGACAATAATTATATGTTTCACTTGATAAAAAAATAAATAATCATCTTCGCCTAAAAAAAAAAAAAAAATAAAACAAGTTATCTATTGTGACTGTTGAAATATTTAAAATAAAATCTTATTTACAATAACAAGTAAAATCAATTTTTATTGTGTTTACTTACTAGTTATATATATTTGCACAACTAGCGAACATCACCGCGTGTTACCTACTGACTAATAAGCATGACAACAGCTGTTTTATTTTTTACATTGATTTAATTCGGGATATTTTAGCGGCTATATTTAAATTTGTTAAATCTACAGCAAAGTGATGGACTTTTATTAACTTAAAAATTTTTTCAATTATAAAAATAAATAAATGTAATTTGTATTTAAAAATGTAACGGACTTGAAATTTAAATATCAGCGATTTTTCAAAGTATTATTATTTGGAGCGTGTAAAAAGAAATAAAAAAATTAAAAGATGTTTTTAAAGGACTTTTAAATGAATCTTAGGTAAGATAGAGGATTTAAGACTTGAAAGGGGCGGTTTGGAAAGCAGGTGCGGTGAATTTAAGATCAGCGTAGAAGTTTTTCAGTGCCTCATCCTCCACCGCTTGACTACAACCCACGTCTGATTGGAGGGACTTTAAATTTATTTTTTTGCGCTCAACCGAAGGTCAGCAAATTCGTAGTTGTATATAAAATATAATAGCCACCAACACCTGGTCTCCATTGGCGTCACCTGTACCGTTTCGTTTACTAATACTCATCACGACTAGAAGATAAGATTTTTTACCGTCTACTGCAAAAAACCAGACACATTCTGACGTTCATAATTATTATTTATTATTGCTTTATTTTACATATTAAATAATATCAAAATTTATATATTATTAATACTAACTAACTAACTATCATCATAAATTGCAAGACATAATAATGGATATGAATTATCAATAAATACTATGTATAATTATATTATTGAAAAAAATTAATTTAAATAAAAATAAATTTAGTCTTTGTAATGGTAAACTGTAATTATAAAGAGATTAGTCGATTTGTTTTGATTAATTGGCAATGCTTACACTTCCTCCATTACCAGAGAGTTCAGTTCGTCTTCTCCAGGGCACAAAACAGAGTCAATGTTGTACAAAGCCGCGTGTAGTGTTATTAAACAGCAAGAAACACCTGTGAGTAAAATAATTTTAATGTAATTAAGTATTTAAAATTTTTTTTAATTTTTTTAACAAGCATAATTTACCGAGAACCCAAAAGAGAATGGCACCAGCTCCAACCAGGTAGAATAGTGGCAATGAGCAAATACCAACTAGCATATAAACTTGAGCTAAAGTTAATTTATGATTTAAAACCATAAGCTCTTGTCTTGCGTGTCTTTGGGATACTTTGTAACAAGTACCCAGGGAAGCTACCACAGCGAGTAATAATAATGGAGACGTAATTCTAAAAAATTAAAGTTATTGATCATTATTATTAATGATTAGTAATTGTAATTATAATTTTTCAGAAATTATTCCGATCCTGACATTGAATTAAATTAATGTAATAAATTTGTACTAAAATATATTAAACTATAAATAAGTACTAAAATATATTAAACTTACAAACAGTATATTACTAGTCCAATGAAGACGAAGAAATAATTACTTTGGAAGTACTCAATATTTTTCATAACTCGCTTGCTAAACCTACTGACACTTGGAGGAGCGCGGAAGTTATTGGTATTCACAAAGAGACTCCATGGCCTGAGAGTTGCTTTACGATGCTGGATCCATGCCTGAGCCTGAGGATATCCAATTTGATTCAATGGTAATTGTGGGAGCTGCATAAAGTTGAATCTGAAATAAAAAAAAAAATAAATAAATAAATAAATTAATCCTAACGTATAATAGTATGCGCATAATTTAATCCGACTTTGTTTTAATATATCATTGTGAGGATCTTAAATTGCTGTAAAAAAAAATAAGAACTTGTTTTTCTTTGGTAGCACCTGCTTGATGGAAAAAAATGACAACTCAAACCCGAGAGTGAGGTTAGGTTGGACGTAAACATATGGTATATAAATACAAAGAAAAAAATAATAATATTTTCAGCAATTTACCCGTTTGTAGGAGGTTGCTTTTGACTCAGCATGGAGTCATCATCATCATTGATCATTACTCCTATGTCCTCTGGGATTTTATTTTCGTTTGTATACATTTTATTAACGAATAATTTTTACAGCTGATGTGGCATTTACTAACTCACTTCTTCAACTCCTATATATAAACATAAAAATATATATACGTTATTTACTTGTCATTGTGTATACTATTACTGTTATGAGTGTTTAAATGAATGCAATTGTTTATACCCATACCACAGGGCACAGCTATATAGCTAACTCGGATACTCTCTGCAGTACATAAAGCAAAAAAAAAAATAAGAGAAGAAGGGGAAGTGTGTTATATAGCTATATAGTTTACTTTACATTGACTCATAAAAGTCTATTCCTACGCCTACGATAGTTTCAAATTGATATGACATGAAGAAAGAAGATAAAGCTGGTCAGTGATGAGTCCTCCAAGCATCTTGCCCCCCTCCTACGCCAAACAAAGCCGTGTTTTAAAACGCGTTCTACATCATACGTATGTATTACGTTTAAATAATTCCCTTTGCAGCCCCTCTGGCATCCCCCATAAACACAACGCAAAGTAAACCCTCTACTCGATCCGCGTGCAGCCGCTGTTGCTGCCGAAAGCCGAAAATACCCTCACCTCTAGCTCTTGTCTCTTGTACGCGCATGCCACAGGTTGCAGCTGCTCTCAAACCAAACGAAATTTTTTTTTTAACATTTTATTGTTACCTCTGCTCCTCTATATACTTAACAAAACTTAAAACCCTTATTTCGACGCCATTTATATTTTATGCTGCTAAATTAGTGTAACAATTTTTATTATTTTTGTAATAAATTTTTTATTCGAATAATTTTTTTATTTTCTTTTAAATTAAAAGTTATTTTTAAAAAATTGTTAATTTTTATAATACTGAAGTTAACAGCCAGCTGTTAATGAAAAAACTTTTTTTAATAAATCAATTACAATAAAAAAATGCTTTTAAAAATTTTCACTTGTAAATTTTATTAATTTTTACAAGTGAAACTTTTTAATTTAATTTTTTTTTATAATAATAATAATTCAATTGCTATAAATATCTAAAAAAAATTTTTATATCTGTCACTTGACAATTTTTTAATTTTTTTAACAAATAAATTTGCTCCAAAAAAATTATTTAAAAAAAATTGCATTTGTAGTTTTAAAAATTTTTAAATGTCAATTTTTTTTTGCCATAATTTATTTGTTACAAAAATTCTTAAAATTATCAACTATCTGTTAAGTTAATTTTAATTTATTTTTTATGTCTAGTCTGAATTTGAAAGTCAACTAAAAATTATACGCGTTTTAAATTTTTTTATAGAAAGGAAGGTCATTTTGATTGTTGTAATAAAAAACTATGAATAAAATGGAATAATAAAAGTGATCTGGATAGATCGAATAGAAAGAAGATTTTATCGAAAAAAGAAAGGAAACCTTGAACAAATATAATAAATCTAGTTTTAACACATATTTTATATCTCCGTATTACATCAGTAAAATTTTATATCTGTAGGAGGTTGTGTAAGTATGTGAAGGTATGAAATACCTACGGACGTGCCGGAAAAGGACAGTGAATCAGTGTCACGTCTGTATGAGTGTACAAAAGTGTGTGTAAATTTTAAAAATAGTGAACTTGAACTACAGAGTAGATAGAGAGTAGTGTTTTGATATTTTAAATTAAAGTTTCAGGTGGCGCTGGCGAACGAGTACCATTGTGTCCAAAAGGCCAATAGGAGCGGAGCTCTTACTATATTTAAAGCAGAACGTATATAAACGTATATAAGCGGAAATTCAATTGGTGGATTGTGAATAAGGCTTCGAGACCTCGTACCACCCGCCATAACGTACATAGCGTGCGGTGGCTAATGTTCAGTTTGAATAAGCGAATAAGTGTTAGTTATTTATTTTTGATTTTAGTGAAAAAAAAAAAAAAAAAAAAGTTTTTTTAGTGGATTGTGAGTATTAATAATTTTTGACGCTAGTTATTAACTGTTTGATGTTTGATGTTTTATATATGGATTGATAAATGGAGATGGATGTAGCGCAAAAATTAAATTTCGATGCCGATGATTTTGAAGACGAGGAGCTGAATATCAGCTGTCGAACAAATAGTTCGGGATGCGATGTTGAAGATCACCTCGATTCTTCTGCCGAAGAATTTTCTCCGTCTCCACGTGAAAGAAAATTATCATTTGAACATTCCATGGATTGCAGTGACAGTGAAAGTAATGCTACCGATAATATTATCGACTGTAAAACAACCCCGGCCGTAATTGTGACAGGTTAGTCCATCAATTTAATGGACGCTATCGACGCATTTGCGTGTGCTCTTCATACTTACACATATGAACGCTCGCTTACACAACTGCGTCATGTTATACCATTTCTAAATAATACGCCGACTATTATAAATTTTTTTTTTTAAGTCTACTAATCATCTTGAAGATATCAGTTTTCCAGGACCATTTCAACGTGTCGCGTTGCTTTTTTTTATTTTTTATTTATTTATTATATATATATATATATATATATATATATATATATATATATATACGTTTGTTTATACGTTTTTTGTTTCATTTTTATTTAATTTTGTGTGATAGTACGTGTTTTTTGTATTTTTTTATTTTTGCGTGATTGTTTATTTAACTCAGTGTTTTTGTCATTTTTTATTTGGATTCAAAAATAATTTCGAAAAAAAAAAAAAAATGTGATTCGTATTTGATCTTAAATCAATTAGTATCGGTAATAAATTTAATCAGTTAATTTATTGGACAATAAATTATAATGGCCATTGAAATAAGAAGTAAGTTTTGTGATAATTAGTCTGCTGAAAGTTAAAATTGAACAGAATGATGAGCAATTGATTATCCAATTTGGTTTTGCCAGTTTGCTCACAATGCCTGTTCTATAACTAATGATGTTTGATTTATGAGGGCAAGGTTCTAACACAAAAGATTTATTATAAGTACGAAAAAGGGAATATGTTCGGGTAACATAAATTAATAGTCAGGTCATACAACAAGTATGACTTGGTGTTTTTAGTACAAAGGCTTGTGAAGAGTCCAATTGAATTTTATTTATTATTTACCTACTTTTCTATGTAACTACTCTTTATATCCTCATTATCTATTTAAACCCATCAACTAAATCCAATTCCGAAAAATTCAGAATAACATTACAATGACCTGGAGTTTCGGAATTGTTATTTTAACTTAAAGTGTCCATTGTGTTGATACATATTGAAATATTACTTAGTCAATTTTATTTAACACTCTCACTTTAAGTTGAAATAAAAATTAAATAATCTTAAAAAATAAAAAAAGAAATCCAAGAACTTGAGATTTAATCTGAGCGTACGGTTTTAAATTTTTACCATATATATGTAAAATATGCCTGAGCTATGATTCACCAACGATTTTAAGTCGTGTGAACATTCTTTGTGTAGTTTTACCGGAATCTATTTTTAGTTATTCGCCCGCAAGAGAAAAAAGGGGTTTTTTTCGGTAGATTTATTGCTTTAAAAACTCCGGTTTGTTAAACTTTCTAATCTTTGAACTGACGATGCCGCTACGCTAAGCCCTTGGATTTCTGCTCCCGAGATACAATAAGGATACGGTTAACACGTTAAGATACTTGAAGAAGAAAAAAAAAAAAACTTGTTGTGAACAGCTGAGCTAATCGATGTCAATTGTTTTATTTACAGGCCCTATGGGAATTAGGAACCCCTATAGAGAGAGTGTACCTCAGTCAAGAGCTGTATTGGCATGTAGTCCTCCTTACAAAAGAGTGAGAGCTCTCAGGTTATTTGATTCGCCAGCAACACCAAAAACTTTGGTGGAAAAAAGTACAATGCACACTCCGGTGCCGACAAAATGTACTAGGCTATTTCCGCCTGATAAGCCGAGGTCTATGTCCTCTGGGTTCCTTTTAAAGCCGGATAAGCCTACGGCCAATGTTAATCCATTTACTCCTAATGGCATGTTAATTACCGCTCGAAAACGAAGCCGGTCCAAGCGCAGCCTCATTGGGTTAGTATTTATATTTACTATTAAACTTAATCCTTTATTTTGTTTTTCTATAATCCCTTTTTTAATCTTTATTGATTTTTATTTTTATTTTTTAAATATTTTAGATCGCCGGACATGAGGATACCCAAATTCGATCTTACGGATTCCGGAGAGTCGGACCATGAAGGAGAGCATCCAACAAAGCGACTGGCGCTTCAAGAATCTAACATCCCACGATATCATCAGGAATTTCTTGAAGAAGGACTCATTGGTGCTGGTGAATTCGGATCAGTGTATAAATGCATAAATAGACTTGACGGCTGTGTATACGCGATTAAGAAGAGTTTGAAACCGGTGGCTGGTAGTGTTAGTGAGAAGACTGCTCTTAATGAAGTATACGCACATGCTGTGCTCGGTAAACATCAACATGTTGTACGGTATTACTCAGCTTGGGCAGAAAATAATCATATGATTATACAAAATGAATATTGTAATGGGGGTAGTTTGGCTGACGTTATTGTTAGGAATAAAATGGAAGGTAGATCATTTTCAGAGCCTGAGTTGCGTCAGTTACTACTTCATGTTGCCGAGGGCTTACGATACATACACAGCATGCAACTCGTACATATGGACATTAAACCCGGTAATATATTTATTACTAAGGAGAAACCGATGCATTCTGTTAATTACGACTCTGCAGACGATGGATTCGATGAAGAAGAGACTATTGAGGAGGAAATAACGTATAAAATTGGTGATTTAGGACATGTTACCTCTATTAATGACCCTCAAGTCGAAGAAGGAGACTGTAGATATTTACCCACGGAAATATTACAAGAAGATTTTTCGCATCTCACCAAAGCTGATATTTTTGCATTAGGTTTAACTGTTTACGAAGCAGGAGGAGGCGGTGAATTACCAAAAAACGGTCCTGTGTGGCATGAAATCAGAAAGGGAAATTTGAAAGAACTACCTCAATACGGCCGAGATTTTAATGAGTTATTAAAGGTAAGTTCTTTGTTGATTCTTTTTTTTTTTTTTTTTTTTAAATTGTCAATTAGACTGTCATTTTTATTGATATTAATTTTTTTTTTAATATTGCAGTCAATGGTTCATCCCAACCCAGAATCTAGACCATCGGCACTTTCCTTAATACAGCACAGAGTACTATGCCCTGTTGGAAACAAAACCAAAGCTCAACTACGTCGTGAATTGAACGCTGAAAAATTAAAGAATCAAATTTTGACACAACAACTCCAAGAAGCTGCTAAATGTATAAAAAAAATAGCGCCGAACGTTGCAGTCTTTAACAACAACAATAGCTTGAATTCCGGTGGCTATCAACTACGACAGACAGCGACAAGAGCGTCAACACGGGCTTTGGGAAAGAAAGTTAATCGTAGCAGTAGTACAACTAATTTTTAAATTTTTATTCCATAGGCGTTATTGTTATTGTGATTAAGTGATAACAGTAATATTTTTGGTTCCTAGAGGTGCCTTTTTGTTGTGATATCTCATTAATTTTAGTTAGCAAGTAAAACGAAGGAAAAATAATAATTATTCGTGACACGTAAATACTAATGATAAATTTTTAAATGATACGAGTTTTGAGTTTATGCAGAGTAAAATCTCGAAGATTATCAGTTAAATTATAATGTCAATTTTAAGGTTTTTTTTTTTTTTTTTTTTTTTTGGCTTTTTAATCATAGGAATTATAAAACAATTTTTAAAAGTATTTCTTCTATTGAACTTTTACTTTTTTCTAAAACTGCAAGTCAATTATCATTTTTTAAATTCCAAAATATTGTTGAAAAAATAATTTTTAAGTTTTAATAATTAAATAGAATTTCAATTTTAAATTAAATCATTATTAATCTCACTTATTGAATCTTGATTTTTGTTTTATTCCGATAAAATGAACAAGTTTTATTTTTGCCAACAAATATTTTGAAAAATTACTTAGCATGCTAATCTTATTAAATTTTAAAATATTGCAGTTATTATTTCTTAATATCTTATCATGATAATATCAATAATTAATCATAATTTCAATTACGTATTTGCATTTATTTAATTTTTTTTTCTTTTTATTCAGATTAAGAAAATGAAAATATTCACATTTATGTCATAGTCAAAGAAACGATTTTTATAAATTTTGTTTCTAAAAAAAAAAAAAAAAATAGTTATGAATTATATAGTAAGCACCACAATAAAATTTATCAATTCATTTAAATTTATTGCGATACACTACAATCACAAGTACATTGTAAATTATATAATTTTTTTTTTTTTTAGGATTATTAATAACTTTTAACGATTCAAATGGATTATTCTTAATTATCAATAGATCTAAACACCCAGTTATAATTTTACTCTGCGTATATTTAGATTTAATGTTTAAAAAAAATTAGCATTGTCGCAAGTGAAAAAAAAAAAAAAAACTAAAATTTTTATTATTATTAAATTAAATTAAATTATTTTTGTAGAATTTTTAAGCGTATAATTACTGTTTGCCTACAAACGCCATGTCTATATCTTATACAAATAAATTATATTTTATACATATAGTTTAAAAACAAATAGTCCTGTAAAATAACCATTTAACGAAAGTCAAAATAATGTTAAGTCGTGTATTTAACTGTTGAGCATTTCACATTCTTTCGTATACGATTTCGCTAACTACTAAAATTATTCTTAATATTATTATTATTATTATTATTATTTTATTAACATTATTATTATTTTTTTTAATTATTATAATTATTATTCTTATTATAATAATTACAATTATTATTGTTTGAACGTTTCTATTAGCTTAATTAAATAATTATCTTTTTTTGACGCTGGTCCACTAAAAACTGATCAAGTTTTTTATTATTTTTATTTATTATCAATTGTTGCTAACTATTAATGAGTTTTATAAACAACATCGACGCTTTTTAATGTTTATAAATACTTATATAGAGAAAAAAAAAACTTTTACTCATTACACAAGTTATTGGACTTGATTGTTTTAATTACTGAAACAAACAATAGACATTTTTTTTTTGGTAACTATGTTAGCGATGTATAAAAACCTACAAAAAAAATTCTAAACACGACATTTCAATTAATTGACTGTATAAAAATGTGAATATATAACGTGGTATTGCTTAAAATCAATTTAAGAAAGTGAATGAACAAAAAAAGTGAGAAAAAATGTACTTGAAAAGGGTAGACCCCTAACAAGTTGCTGCATGCGGCATTGAGCCATTATCAGGCGATCAATAAATTGTTATTTTAATTAAACACTATTAATAATTATCAATATTAATATTATTATTTGATTACTTTATTTAAAAAAAAAAAAAAAAAAAAAAAAAAAAAAAAAAACAATGAGAACAAATAAACAAAAAATGTTCAAAGCATTCGTATGTCTTTAAATTAATTTTAATTGAACACCTAGTTTTTTTATTTATATATAATACTTTTACCACCTAACTTTGTTATTTATTTACATTTATTTATTTATAGACTATTTCGACAAAAGTTTGCATCGTGTGTGTAGCAATAAAGGCATTATTATATTATTACGAAAACGTTGTCGCGAGTATTTAGAATTTAATCGAGTTTAAATATTGAGTAGAAATAGTAAGAAGCTAAAATATTTTCTCTTATAGTGTTAACGCGTTTTTAAAAAATAATAAAATTTAATATATCTTTGCTCTAAATATTTATATATATATCTAATATATTTAATATAATATTACTTATATAAACCTGAATGTTCTATTGTCTGCATTTACGATTTATCGGATATTGCTTGAGCAAATTTTGCGTAATGCTTTGATATATTTGAGCGTTCAGTACTTCCTGAGTACGTTCAAAAGTTGATTTGGATGGATTTAATTGATAAGTTTTTCTTTTTATTCCTGGTGTATGAACGAGAAAAGCTCCGTCGAGAATAATCAAATGATAATTCATCAGGCACATTTCTAACATCTGAAAAAAAAAAAACCCATCATTAATATTAAAAATAATTTTAATATTTATTTTTCCTGATACAACAATTTTTTTTGCTAAATTGTTTATTTTTAGAGAAAAAAATTGTTGTATTAGACTGGATAGCCAATTAACTGGAAAAATTAAAAAATAACAATAACAATTATTTAACAACAAATAATAAACCTGGGACATTTTTTCCTGACGTCCTTCCCAAGTCATATTTTCGTTGTAAAGAGGATCATCTTGAGTCCCAATAAAAACAGGCTCCCATCGATGATGCGGATATTCCCTGCGTGTTACAATAAGTGGTCTCACTCGTCCTGGGTCTGGCCTCAGCATCCACTTGGTGATACCAGGGAATCGTTGACAATGTATGCACATATATTTATGAAAATAAACAGCCAGATCTTTATTAATAGCAGCCATTAATTCTCGTTTGTTTTTAGGTGGCTGCTGAGTCTCTTCTATTTCAAAGACCGGAACGACAAAAGCGAGTCCCTTGTGTGGAGGCTGTCCGTTGATCATTTTAAAAAATCCTGATGCCAATTTATCGCTCGGCAGTAGCTCAATGTCCGCTACCAGGACTCTGGTGGTCATTGCAAGAGTTTTAGCGACATTTCTCGCAACATTTATCGGGTAAGTGAGTCCTTTGTCTCTCCTCTCAGCGACGGACTCCAGCCGTTCCCACTGGAGGTCCAGAGCCGCACAGTCTCCATCCTCAGGCAGATAATCATCGCTAGCAATAATCGGAATCTGATTTGCTGGAAATATCAGGTGGACGGAAAGCTGATTAAAAGATAATAAAATTAATAATAATAAATAAAAAAAGATTTATAAAAATCTAAATCGAACCTTGCGCATTTCAGGCACACACCGGCAAGCCTTGTCGAGGAGTCTCACCGCCAGCTCGGCATCTCGACTCGGTGAAAATACTGTCAGACTAATAGGGCCTTCCCATCGCTTCACTATTTCCACGATGTTGTAGACTAAATCAGCGGTCGCGTGGGTGCAGAATGTCAACCGGGGAATCTGAGTTAATTCTGACTCACTGCTGCGAATTATGAACGGCAAAACCCGGTACGGACCGTTTTCCCCACCTTGCGGGGTAAAACGGACTTTATCTACCGGGTAATAAAAAATATTCGGCAGCCCGTATTTCCAAGCACAGCCGGTATTATTCTTTGGCTTTTCACCTCTCATGTACATTCCAGGTATATAAGCGCGCGCCACCAGCGCTGAAAGATCTTCAGCCAGCCTCTGCGGGCCATGTGTTGAAGATGATGATGGTGCTTCATTATCTGCTAGCGGAAGTACAAGACGACCGACCAGAAGACGCGTACAAAAAAATACAAATACCACAATTCCGATGATTAATATTAATCTACGCTGGTATCCACGCATTCCTTTTTTAATTAATTAAATAATAATTATTGCAAGTATTTTTTATACGCGAATCCATCAATGGTCTTGTACTCCTCACCCTTACTGAGCCCAACACTTGCAACAATGCGGATTTTCCGATCGATGTGATTGCAAGCGCAAGTCTCAGGGCCGAAAGTATTTTTCTTCAGTCCCTGCTCTCAAGTAATTTTCCTCGTCTATAAACAAATAACATAATTAGATTTACAAAATGTACAAAATAAAATAAAATACGTTTTAATGCAACGTCAGTCATTATCATACCTGACATATTATTACTTCTCACTCTATAATTTAGTTTTTATATTTCCGGTGTTTGACTTGATAAAAAGGATCGATAAAAGTTAATTAAAGTCGGCAATTAAGTTTTATCTTCTTTTTTTTTGACTTCAACCATCTATCCCAAAGCATTTATTAGTAACGTGCGAGTATCATACATGCGGATAATTACACCCCCATAAATGCCCTAATCGATCTTCCTCAAGTTATACCTACCGGTGGATTCCCTCGTATCACATCGCCGGGAAGGTGTAATGACCCGCGATCCGCGGTTTTACTTTGATTGACCGAACCATAACACATTTTGTAAAAGAATTTAACCTGAAAGTAATTATAATTAATAACAATAATAATAATTAAAGTACATTACAGCTAACAATTAATGAATTAAAAGACTTAGCAATTAGTAATCGAACTGAAAAAAATCGTGGGTAAATATCATTAGGTCATTGATCAAAACTTAAGTAAGTTGGTGTAAGTCTAAATCGACTCATCATCATGGTGATTGTGGGGACAGTTGTGACCTCCAGTTTAATAATAAATTTATAATGTATCATTGCAACCTTTAATTTTATTCATCGCGCTTCAATTGCTGAATCTTATATTGTATTATTATTACTTACTCATTCTTTTTAATTTTTGTGTAGTGAACATCTGACTGTTGAAAGTCTCGACAATTGGTGATAAATATACATCAGTGGATTGAGCTGTGCTAATTGACAGAACAATTAAATACGGCAATTGTCGAGCCAAGTGCCTATTAAATAAAAAAAAATAGTGTATATGAATATTATATCTAAATAAGTATTTATAAAACTGGTGTACTTACTATGTGCAATACAATTTCCCGCGAGATACTAGAGCGATTACTAGCGCATGCTCCTAACCCCAACGCGTCACAATTCACAATACAAATTCTTTTCTTCATAACTGCCGATCGCTTGTACATTGTTGATCCATCTGATCTTGAGATTCGTGACGTTGAATCTTGTGAACATTAAAAACCAGTGAGTCATTTTAATTTTTATCTGTCAAATAAAAATAATAAATAAATAAAAATCCAACAAACTATAAATACAAATAAATAAAATAAATCATACCTAAATATTTCTTGGTAACTGGAAAATATTTTTAACACGATGAAGCTCGAGTGAGTATTTTAAGACCGTACATTTAAAGTTGGACAGTAATAGAAATAATGACTGTTATTACAGATAATTTCTTGGTAAAATTATTTATTATTATTTTTTAGATAAATCTTGGTTGTTAGTCATATCAGTGTGAGCAAACGTGTCTATGAACGTACCAGAATTTCCGGCGCCTCCATCATTAGTGCCGATATCATCATCAGCTTCAGCTTCAGCTTCAACCTCTGTGGGGTTGATCAGAGAGTCCGCGAACGAAAACAGCAAACACTTCGCGGGTAGTCGGCGTGCCAATGATTTATCAGGAGAAAAATCGTTCACACGGGGGATTTTCTTGTCACAGTTATCATCCGGACCTATCACTAAAATCAGCAGGAATTTACCCTCACGTAGACGTGCGCACCGGCTTGCGCGTATCGGAAACTCGGTACATCCACGAGTTGTCACGAAAGAATCGTCGCGAGTTAATCGTGCACGTGTCACTGAGCTGAAAGTTAGTATGACTGAGAGGCGTGAAGACGACGAGGATGATGCTGACGTTGTTTGTGCATCAGGTATACTTAATAACTGTACGTCACGTAAACTCACACATTTATTTAGCATTTGTATTATAGATAAGTATACTAAACTAAACACTGTTAGACACTAACTTATTTTAATTACTAATTTCAGTACACAGTTGTACAAACTTTGTTTGACAGTTG
Organism: Cotesia typhae; assembly: GCF_013202065.1. Lineage (NCBI taxonomy): Eukaryota > Metazoa > Arthropoda > Insecta > Hymenoptera > Braconidae > Cotesia > Cotesia typhae. The sequence goes on along the minus strand of NW_027423774.1, from coordinate 18,597,215 downwards.
TCTGCTGATAAGTCTTTCTTGTTTTCTTCAATAATATTCAAGCTTCTGTTAAATCTTTATTATTTTTATTCATAAATTATATATAAATATGTCGTCGATAATTTTTTTTGTGTGATAAATTAAATTTTAAAAAATGTGAAAATTTTAATAATTCTCAAAAGTGATGTGAATATTTTATTATCTGGAAAAAAATATCCAAGTGATTTATAAATAATACTGTAAATTAAATTAAAATTTTTAGCAGATATTTGATAATTTTTTTTCCAAATAAATTATTTTAAAAAAAATTAAAAATGTAATTTTTTAAAAATAATTTTTCAAAGCAAATTTATTAAGAAAAAATTGTCAAGTAACTGCTAACTTTAATTCCATGTGAATTAATTATTCATTAAATTTTTTTTTATCTTAATGTATTTAATTTTATTAAACAAACAGTAGGTATTTCGAGTTTATTAAGTTATTATTGTTATTTTAGGCACTCCCGTGTCCTTGGACTCGCGAACTATATCTGAAGACTTGACAATTGAATTGAAAGACCAGCAGACAAATGAAACTGTCGGGATGCCATTTATCAAGACTATTGGAATCCAGACACGCGAGCGAGAAGGTCCTTACTGGTTGCGAGTCTTTCCAAAATTAAAAGACATAATAGAGGAGGAGGAAGGCGAAAATTCCCGGACTTGCTCGAAAATTTGGAAGCATTTACGGTTCTTAGGAAGACTATCCATGTGTCAATTCGGTAGGTATAAACTAATCATAACACATAACACATAACTCTATTGATTATTTATATAAATAGTATATAGTAAAGTAATGGGTTGGTGTTATTTAGGTCTCGCGTGGCTTTTAACTTTCTGGGCGGTCGCGGGAGCCGCGGCGTTTTACGCGACAGAAGGACCGCGTGAAACCGGGCAAGTAGCCGAACTGAAGGACATGCAGCGGGATTTGGCTGTCGGCTTGGCCACCGAGTTACGTCAATTAAAAGCCAGTGAAAAAGAAATGGAGCCCCTCTGGAGTAACAAAGTTCGACAGTATGTAGCGAAGCATGAAAAACTTTTACTCGCTGCGGTTAACTCCGGGTACGGCGAAGGTGGTGAGAGCGGAGAACTCTGGACATTTTCTGGTTGTATACTCTTCGCTATATCGCTTCTCACTACATTAGGCGAGTAACAGGTTGTTCTTTAAATATTTACACTTTTATTTTCAGTAAATACCATACTAATATTAAAGTAATTACTTTTTATCTATCTTAAAGTGTAATTATTTTTTTTTTAACTTAATATTTAAATTTCAGGGTTTGGAGCGCCAGTTCCTCGAACAACTCCTGGCCGAACTGTGGCTGTAGTATTTGCAGCGATCGGAATTCCAGCGCATTTTCTTCTAATTTTCAATTTAGGTCTTCTTCTTGCCGTTCGTCTACAGCAATACGCCGTGCACAAAAGGTACGGCGCTGATCATGACGTAGAAGCTATTGAAAGATTGCCTGTTCCAAGATGGGTCAAAATTTTTCCTTTTGTCCTGATTGGTGAGTCGAGTCCTACTTATCGAATTTTTTTTATTATATATATATATATATAAAAAAAAAAAAAAAACTTAAACAAATATTAAAAGCAAACATTGAATGTCAGCCGGATACTATCTACTAGGAATAATCGGGTTCGGTGCCGGAAGGTCAAGACCACTGGCAGCTTCTCTTCTCTTCCCTTTGGACTTTACAGCGGCCGGTGGTCTAGCGTCAACTTCTGGGTTCGTTCGAATAGCCTACGGACTGTATCTTGAAGGAGCTGTCACTATAGCCGCTGTAACAGTGGCAGCTCTTCGGGTCTCTGCCTCTGAAAGCCTCACAAATATCGGACGCAAGTACGGTCTCCTGGTTGAGGCTTAGTGTGTCAAGCAGCGATCAATGATACTATTTTAATGCTAAAGCTGTAACCTTGGAAAAAAGCAATAGCGTGACTAAGATTCCTCGATAGGGAGTGGTCACGCGGACGGTGTTACCTGTGGTGGTTCGCCACCAATCCCATAACAGGTCTCCAGCACAACAGATAAATGTGACCTCGTATATTAAGACTTAACAGTGATGAACACTGACTTTTATTTATCTAATTAAATTATATTTAATTTAATTAAATATAAAGTCATTTTTTGTACCAAATATTGTATTGTTTGGTCATTGGATCAATTGAGATCTGTGCGTGTATATTATGCAATTGTATAGTTACTCATATAAATACTGTTTGTTTTATTTTAAAAACAGCGTTTTAATATCCGCCAATCATAAAAGCACATAATATATTGTATATACATAGGTTGTATGCCATCTAAGCGTTCTTGATGTTACAAACACTGTAGTAAAAAAGTATTATTATTTTATAATTCACAATATCGATCAGCTATGAAAGGCTGCGTTAGGGACATAAGAGTTATTCGAACTTTTTGTCAGTGCATACAAGTCTAGCTTACTTTTCTCTGTACTATCGGTATTGTCACGTTAATCAAGAGAAATGTTCTCTTTATATTAAAATATAATACCAATAACTTAAACTACTTATTCAATGGTACCGAGCTTTAGAGCTGAATAACAAGTAAAACGGATAATGTAACAAGTAACATACGAGACTTTATTTTACACATCTTAAACATGTAATCTTTGTCATTTTACTACTTTGCTTATCATACAAAAAATTGTTTTTTTTTGTTTTGTTTTGTTTTTTTTTTTTTTTTATTAAAAAAGAAAATGATTACCGATGACGTTATTAATGTACACAATTACTCTATCAAATGATTTTTCAGCGAAACAGTTTTAAATTAATTATTCGACGATTCAAGGCATCTTCTGATTCATCTTTATCTGGTGACCGCTGCTGGTGTCGTCAATTTTGGATTTTTTATTACTGGTATTAGATTCATCGGTTGTTTTATCAGACGTGCGTTTAGCGTCAGGCGCTGTTGATTTCGAATCATCTAGAGCTTTTCTGATTAATTCTATTAAATTCAAAGGCCCATCGTAACACTGTTTCGTTCCTGTTGACATAAAAAATATTTATTTATTTATTGCAAAAAAACGCCGATCGGCAATATATATTAATAGTAATAATAATATATTTAAAGTGATGTTTGAATTTAATATAAATATAAATAATGAAAATGAATATAAATTTTTAATTGGGGATGTTGCACATGAATTAGTTATTTAATATCATATTTTTGATATTTTTTATGAAAGCAGATATTGAATCTTCAAAGAAGTTGGGATGTACATATTTTTTATTTTATTTTTAAATATTTAATCTGAGCTTTAATAACAAGTCATTAAATACTCTTGATTAGATTTTTAGATACGATAGAATAATGAAAAATACTGTAAGTATAAATTTAATTAATATTTTAGTTGGGTAAAAAATTACTTACCTATACCGAGCTATACTAGTTTACCCAAAAATTGCTCGTTTTATTTTATCAAGAATACCATCAGGTTGATTATTTTCACCCTGCACTTCTTGTTTCGCTTGAGTTCCCCCAGCGGAGCCTAAAAAAATCAATTCCGATATTGTAATGCAATTTTAAACAGAGCGTTATTTTATTTTTATAACAACTATTTTTGATTAGGGTAACTCAAGCGATGTCAAGTAGTACATGAGTAATAAAATTGAAAAATAATAATAAATAAATTACCGTCTTTTTTAGAAGTAACATTGAAAACTGAACCAGGTGTATTAGATTCCAACTCCGCATAAGCTATCAACAGAGCTTTTTGCTGTTCCGTAAGCGACGTTGGTACTGTGATTTTAATATTGACATAGTGATCTCCGTAACCGACTCCGTTTACTTTTCTCATTCCTTTCCCAGAGAGTCGAATTTTAGAGTGGGACGACGTTCCTGGACAAATTTGGACAGTATGATCCTCATAGACACCTTGAATTTTTATAGTTCCACCCAAGGCTGCTTGCGCGAGTGATATCTCCGCGTCTGTATGCACATCAGCTCCGTCGCGTCTGAAATAACGCGATTTTTCTACGCGGAATGTAATGAAAACTTCTTTTGTTCCAACAGCCATACGAATTGTTTGTCCGTCTTCAACGCCAGCTGGTACAGGTACAATTACTTTTTTTCGCTGGACCTATAATTTTAAATAAAAATTTTAGCAGTTGCTCTAATTGTAATAAAAATTATAAATTAAAAAACAATTCTACTAAAGTCAGCAGACACGTAAAAATTTTTTTTATTAATTACTACTAATTAGAACTAATTATGAGAAATCTATCAAAAATTTTTATAAACAATTGCATTTGTAGTTTTCAACTTTTATAATTTTTTTTTATAAGAAAAATCTCAAAAATTGTGACAGGTCTGTTAATTTAATTTTAAGCTAAAAAATATACGACTTACATTTTGGCCTTTGCCTTGACATTCCATGCAAGGTTTTTTGATGTAGACTCTAGAACCATGACAAGATCTACAGGTTGATCTCATTACAAATGGCCCAGTGCTGATGGTTTCCATTCCCGTACCATTGCATTGCATACATTTAATAGCTTTTGTTCCAAGTTCACATCTAGATCCTTCACATTTGTCACAAATATCAACGACGTTTAGAGTTATTTCTTTGTTGACACCTCGGGCTGCTTGTGCGAATGTCAAATTCATTATGACCTAAAAATTTATCATTGTAATCTTGTATTTTACAAGTCATTCAACAATAAAAAAAAAAAAAAAAAAAAATTACCTCTTGTGCAGTACCAAATCCGTATTTAGTCTCTGCATAGTCGTCAAAATCCGAAAAATTTCCCGTTTTAAATCCAGCCTCTCCAAATATTTTCCTGAACAATTCTTCGGGGTTTATCGTCGACTGGAAATTCCAATTATGGTTGGCGAATCCTTTCCCTTGTCCTGCTCCAGCAGTACTGCCAGGATTGAACCCTGAATTACCCATGCCCATCTGCTCAGACGTCGCGCCCCAGGTGTCATATTCTTTCCGCTTGTTCTCATTGCTCAAAACTTCATAAGCCTCGGAGACTAGCCTAAATTTATCAGCAGCATCGGGGCTTTTATTTTGATCCGGATGATACTTTTTAGCCAATTGAAAGTACGCTTTCTTGATTTCTTTAGCGGAGCAGTTTCTCGACAACCCAAGTACTTCATAATAATTTGTTTTAGCAGCCAGTAAATTGTTTGTCACATGGAAGCTGCGTTTTAATGTTGAAAATATGTCGAGACCTGTCAAAAATAAATATATAAATTTTAATGAGGCTGAAGTTAACAGACACTTGACAATCTTTTGATTTTGCTTGAAAAATAAACTAGGCATAGAAAATTATTTATAAAAATTTTATTTATAATTTTTTAGAACTTCTAAAGATGAAATTTTTCAATAAAATTTTCTTGCTATAATTTGTTTATTAAAAAAATTCTAAAAATTACCAGACGACACTGAAGTTAGTATACGTCTAAAAATTTTTAATTTTTTTTTAATAATTAAATTATAACTAAAAATTTTTTTCAGCTGAAATTTTTTTTTTAATTTTTTAATTGAAATTTTTTTAATAAAAAATTTCTAAATATTTTGAAATGTCAGCTAACTTAATTTTTATAATGATCAGATGTCTCTCAATTTCAGTATCATAAATTTTAATATCAAATACATTAAAAATAATTGATCAAATTGAGGTTATAAGCCATGCTTGAATCACGTCAGCTCCTAAAACATTAATAGATCAGTGATATAAGTTATTAACCTCACAAAAAATTACGTCTTAATTAAAATCAACATGACATTGACAGGCATTTACAAAACTCTAAATGTCAATAAAAATAACCATTTTACAATGATGTAACCTGAGATATTAAAAATTAATACTTACGTTTATCACTGTAGCTTTTGGCCCACATGTCAACACCAAGAGTCGTTGAGGAAAATAATCGATGACAGTCATTATTAATCACTAGATAATCACTTTGGAGTTTATTAAGATTATTATTACCAATAAATCTAATATTTCGCGGTCGGAATATCGCTGCTATTCCTTTGCCGGTCGCCATGATGCCATTAATCCATGAACGCAAATCGGAACATGCTCGAAATTTCTTCTTCCCCTGTCTAAAAAAAAAAAAAAAAAAAAAAAAAAATCAGCTGTTTTATCTTTGTAGGTAAGTAAGAATTTTTTTTAAAATTTTTCCAGTTACTTGTAGCAGATAAAATAGTCTTTAACAACTAACGCTCTCATTTAGTGACGTGGTGATTGTTTCAGTGGGACACGAGGGATTATATGTAGCGAATGATTTTGGTTTATGTGTGTGTTGCTACTTGGAGAGGAGAGAGGATTAAATGTACCTGTAGTAAACTCAACAAACGTCTGTGGTCTGTGCTGCTTTGATTAAGCTTAACTCGAAAAATTATAAATACATAAATACGTATTAAATTAATATAAATATAAATAACAAAGAAGAAAGGAAAAAAGTTTTATATAATTATTTGTTAATAATTTTTCTAGTAATTAATTACGTAATTAAATTAAGAGTATAAATAAGTTAAAATGATAAATTACTTGTTATTCTGTGCAATATCAGCATTAGTTTTATCATTTGAATTGAGCCACGTAACCGGCACCACCAAAGTAACACGTATACGAGGTATTCCACAATCAAAAAGCCCACTTTATAATCCGAAAAAAGATTTTAGTTGTTTAGATGGGAGCCGTATAATAACATTTGACAAGGTTAACGATGACTACTGTGACTGCGGAGATGGGAGCGATGAACCCGGCACCGCTGCTTGCTCAAATGGTTACTTTTTCTGTGAGAACGCCGGCCACACACCTCAATACATTACGTCCAGCCGAGTGAGTGACGGAATATGTGACTGCTGCGATGCCAGTGATGAGTACGCGTCACCAGCTTCCTGCGTTGACAACTGCATGGAGCTCGGTCGTGAAGCCAGAGCCGAAGCCGAGAAGGCTGCTGAGCTGGTGAGAGAGGGTAGCAAAATCAGACTCCAGCTGATTGAAGAGGGACGTAAGTTGAAGAGCGAAATCGGGGACCGGCTGGCCAAGTTGAAGAATGATTTCTTGGAGGCTGAGCTTATCAAGAAGGAAAAAGAGGTCATCAAGAACCAGGCTGTCGAGAGAGAGTCTGCTGCTTTGGAAAAGTACAAACCTGCTGAGCCCGAGCCTACTCCTGCAGATCAACAACCTCAAGACCAACCAGAGGACGTCAGACTCAGAGAAGCTCAAGAATATTTCAAGATGCTGGATTCTGATGAAAGTCACAGTGTTACGTTGGACGAATTGCAGTCTAGGGCTGTTTTTGATCGTGATCTCAATGGAGTTGTCACTGATGAAGAAGCTATGTTCTTCTTGGGGCAGGATGAGGTCAATATTGATGAGTTTGTCGAGAAATCTTGGGATAATATCAAACCAGTGTTGATGAAGGAACAAGGTTTGTAATTTTTATTTAACATCTGGGGTGATTAATTATATTTATTAATTTTGTTTTATTTTTTAGGACTGTTCAGAGGTCCAGATGACCAAGCCAGACATGAAATGCACGAGGAACACATCCAGGATGAGCATGACTCTGAGGAAGAAGACGACGAGGAAGAACACGATCCCGAGGTGCCTGAAGATATTGATCAGGGTGAAGAAATTGAGAGAGAAGGCGAGGTAGAGCAAATAACCGAACAACCTCCGGTTCAGTATGACGAGGAGACTCAGGCGCTGATTGACGAGGCGAATGCTGCGAGGAAGCAGTACCAGCAGGCCGAAAAAGCTGCCCTGGATCTTCAGAACGAAATCAGGTCGTTGGAAGCTAAAGTAGAGCGCGACTATGGCCCTGATGTTGTCTTGGCCTCGCTGGACGGTGAGTGCTATCAATACACTGATTTAGAGTACGTCTACTCGATGTGTCTCTTCGGACGAGCTACTCAGAGCGCCAAGTCAGGCGATAGCGAAGTTAATTTAGGTCACTGGAACGACTGGGCCGGACCTGAACACAACAAATACTCAAAGGCCAAATTTGACAGAGGTCTCACCTGCTGGAATGGACCACCGAGGTCCACGATGCTTGAACTGCGCTGTGGTACTGAAAATAAATTAGTGTCAGTATCAGAACCAAGTCGCTGTGAGTATGCTATGATATTTATCACACCGGCGCTTTGTAATCCAGATGCTGATACCTCAAGTGTACACGATGAGTTGTAGAAATATTTATTGTAACAACCACTAACTGATGAGGAATCGATAACATGTTTTATAGAGTTTTAAATATTAATGTGGACACTTCACCATGGTTTTACATGTTCACACTAATAATTATCATTGTCAAGGTGGATATCATTGAAATTATTTACTTTTTTGTCTTTTTCATTAAAAATAATTTTTTTAATTGACTCGATCATGTCTTTAAAACCAATAAATACTTTGTAATAATTCCAGTAATTATTAGAGAATTTTTTAGCAAGTGCCTAGTCAACGATAAATGCATTTACTTGAGGTCGCAATAATTAAAGAGAATTAAATAAAGTAAATGATTGATAAGATTATTAAAAAAATAAAAGTTATTTCAGTGGAAAATAATTCGTTATGAATTTTTTATAAAATATTGGTTCAGTGGTCGTTTTCAGAAGTTGATGCCAGATTATTAAATTTTAGGATACAATAATTATACATATTAATTAAAAAAAAAAAAAAAATACAAAATGGATATTGAAGCCATGGCACAATTTTTTCACTTTAAAAACATATTTAGTAAATAGTTGTTATTGTCTTTTAAAAAATAATTGGATCACTGTTACATTCCTCTTTTTTACACCGGATTATTTATAGATGTATCAAAGTAAAGCAAAAAAAGATAATGAAGTAATTAATAGTAATAAATGAGTAAAGTAAAGTAATAAATACGGGTCCTGTGATAATGCACTTATTTTCGTTGTAAAAAATTGTGCAAGCGGTGATCCAGTTTTTTTGTGGAAAAAAAAAAAAAATAAATAAATAAAAAAACATCTCGTTACTGTTTTTTCAACTAGAAAAAAAAATATGTGTATGTAAATTTCGAATAATTAAATGTGAATCTGTTGATTAATTAATTAATTAATTAAGTTAAGTATTTTGTAACTTTTTAATGCATCAGCGTGGTGATGGCACGTTTGCAGATTCAATTTAAATAAATGAAAATAAAAAACAAAAAAAAAAAATAATGAAATAAAGATATTTGTCAAACAGATAATGATAGTGATGGCAATTTTATTTACAATTTCCATTAATATTTATAATAAACATTTTTAATTCAATATTCAATAGATTTAAATCTTTTTTAATAGTTAATTATATTATTATTTTTATTAACATTATTATAATAATTATAAGACTATTTTAGTGATATCATTTTTAAGCTCAGGCCAAAGTGTATTTTTTTTTAGTTTTATTTTACGTATTACATAATTACTGTTTATATAGGTAATTAGGTAACTAATGTTGATAATTGATAACTAATTTAATTATTTTTCGGGATCAGTCCATTTTAGAGATTTAATAAATGAGTTTTAATAATTCTATAAAATTTTTAAATCCTCATTTATTAATCTCAAATAAATGTCGAATATTTTTTTTTTTTTTTTTTTTATTGTAAAATATTTTTTTATATTAGGCCTCATCTAGGCCTAGTAAGGTAACCACGGTTTAAAGTACCGATTTTAATTTTCAATAATAATGATACGTGGTATAATTATTTACAATATTAATTAATACGTTATTTAAGCTACACAGTACGTGTCACTGGAGTGATTTATACACAAACAGCCGATATTCTTTACAAATTTTCAATTAAAAAAAAAGAAATTTTCAATTATATCACTAAACACTACATATATTATTCATTGAACCCTAACAGGTTTTATATATTTCATTTACGTTAAATTAATTAAAGATAATAAATTTAACTCTTAAATTACAAAGTATACAAAATAACGTTAATAAAAAATATTTAAATAAACTCGGCAATTAAAATTACAGTGATATTTATTACATATTTTGCGCGAGTATTAATTTTATACTGTAAATGTATTATTGATTATTTAAACATTAGAGGCAAGTATTTTGTTAATTTGCATTACAGTTAGTTCGTTAATAATCTCCATAATTACTGATACAATAAGTATATATTATTTATTTTAAACAGTGGAAGAAAGTTGATTTTCTTTTTTTCCCGTATATTTGTAGTAAAGTATTTTCGTTAATGAACGCATTGTAAATAAACTAAAAAGAGAAACGAAAACAAAAAAAAAAAAAAATAGTAAGTGGTATCACACAATGGCTTTAATTTGATCTTACTCTATTCACTTGCCAAGTTTCTCAAACATAATAAGTTTCTCTTTGAAACTCTTAGTGTCTGTTGACACTTCAGATATGTTTCCGTTAAGCATATTCTGCAATTCTTCATCATTTTTAGTGGTAAGTAAATTGTTGAATAGCAACTTATTGTCCTCCTGCTTAACGACAGGTGACGATGGCGGTGATGTCGTAAGTTTTTTCGTAAATGGTACAGAGTTCCGTTGGTTATTACCGTTTACTATTGTCAGCAGCTGATGGATGTCAATATTTTCTTTTGATTCAGAACTTTTACGCCAGTATGGTTTGTTTGAATAGTTCAGTGACTTTGAATCTTCCTCCATACCGTCAGCATTTTCGGTGTACTGTTTATTTTCCACTGGTTTCATTGTCCAGGAGCCCTGAATAAATTTTTACAATTAAATAATAATTAATAAAAATTTTAATTTTACTTGATAAAATAAAATAAAATAATAAAATATACATACATTTTTATCATATTTATCATTAATATTATTAGGTACATCATCATCTCTGGTATCTTGCTCCAAATCTTTATCAAGACTATCAAGAGTCTCAGTGCTATCAGACTTGTTTCGTTTTTCCGAATCAAGAGTATCAGTACTGCCAAGCTCAGAACTTTCCGAGGACTTTTGCAGCCTAGGAGTCGGTGGTTTCCTCAGCAAACAAGGCCTGCGGTCATAATCCTCATTGTCATGGTCATCGCCTGGATACAAACCCAAAGCCGAGTTGGGTATTTTCTTTGGTGGCTTGCGAACTTTCCGAGTCTCAACTTTATCCTCGAGCTCAAGATTATCCGAGCTCTCTGACGAGATGGTCCGCTTGTAGCTTTTGTAATTGTGTTTAAAGTCTATGTTGGACCGACTGGTCTCCTGACTGCTAATAGCTTCAAAGTTATCAGTAGACTTGGACACACTCCCCATTTTCCCGTGATTTTTATTGACCCTAGCAAGATAAACATCAGAAGTGCTGCTGATTTTCTGTAGCTCCGGCTGGTGATGATCCAGACTCCCAAAGTTGTCCGAGGACATGGACATAGTTTTGTGAGTTCTTCTCGGACGAATTTCGAAACTGCTGCGCCTGCGCTCGATCGAGTCGTCGCTCACCAGAGCCTGAATCGCCTCCAAGCTGTCCGAGGACTTGGAAACAGTGTCTGAGAACTTGTAGCCCAGATTATTGGGTCTTCTGACCGGGCGGGGCTCCTCACGGTCTGAAGTCTCAAATCCGTCGGTAGACTTTGAAATCATGTTAGTAAGTCTCCGAGGCATAGGCTTAATATCGACGTGCTCCGCGAGCTTATCGAACCCATCTGTAGACTTGGATATTAAACTTTGCAATCTTCCGAAAGTCGGTAGCACCTCCTCGTCCTCAATAAGCTTGTCAAATCCCTCGGAGGACTTTGAAAATGAATTATCAAGGCTGTCTGGGGACTTTGATAGCCGAGTAATCGACGTTCGCTTCTTCGGCGTGACTTCCAATTCGTCGTAAACGTTTGACAGCTTAGTAGTAGTAACCTGACGATTTCCAGATGATTTCCTTGATATAAATTTAATGTCACCAGAAGTATCCTGACCTAATGGATCAGTTTGCTCGTTGATCCTGGTGATACTGACATCAAGACTATCAGGCGACAACGAGGCCATACTCGAGGGCTTTTTTTTTACGTCAAACTCTTCAAACAAGTCGGATGTCCTTGATGACAACCTGCTGGAGGATTTACACATCACTGTGATCCCCTTGGTATCAATTGGGGTACTGGCGTTGCTGCTCGTAACTGTTGACATCTCAAGACTGTCCAGCACGTCTGAATTTTCTGATATGGTTGTGATTGTCGAGCAAGACATGCTGCTGTTGGTCGCTGTGACTGACCTTCGTGGTGGTCGCCGATTTTTCGGGCGCACTGAAATCCGGTGATGGGCCGCAGTGTGATTCAACGAGTCGCTCTCGAATTCCGCTGAAATAGAAAAAAAAAAAAAAAAAAATTATAAGTTTCAATTAATGTTTTATGCTTGGAGTAAAATTGAGCAATTATTTATAAAATAAAAAACTTACGCAAGTCCTCCTTTGGCAGTGTAGCAATTTTGTCATTGTCCGGTTGCGTTCGTGGTATCTGTTGAACAAACATAAAGAAATAAATTAATCACTGTAATATTATATAGGATTTATAACAATTGGATTCACCTGACGGTTTAAATAATTTGAGGAAAGGGAATCGCGAGTCAGGGAGTTTAATTTCCTGATGGTAACCCCGTAAAAACGCGGAAAGATGAACATCTTTCGTTAGTTTCTCCTATCCATTCTAAGTTACATCAGACACAACTTACAGCTGTAATAGAATATCAAAAGTTGTCTGTTGAGCTCTACTGCTCGTGCGAGTTTCTTTTTTACTCCTTTCTTACCAGGTTTCGTTACTTTTTGATAATGCAAGACTCGCCTCTCCTACTTTATCAAATGATAAACAAAAAATCAATAATATTAAACAATCGAATAAAAGAAGATAAAAATTATTCAAAAGGATCTTCATACAAACAAGATTAAGGATAATGTGTATGATTATCTAATCAGATGGTTCTTTTCAAACTCAACATGCTTTATCTATCGATCAAGACCAATTGATGTTTTCACTGCTTTAAATTGATATAATTACTGAACTAGACAAGATATTGAAATTCAGTGAATTGCATCGTAAAGCTCGTTTATTAATCTTCAATTTTCACTCCTTAGAATTGGTAATAGTCCCAATATTACTCCTTTTAGAGTTCAATTAATGAAACAGTCTTACTGTTGCAGTCGTTTTAGAATTATTGGCTGTAAAATAGTATAAACATGATGTAAATTCAATAATCATGATATTGATCATTCTTTCATGTAATTTTTTCGGGTAGGTCGTCAATAATTATTTCTAAATATTGTCTTCTTCAATTAAAATTTCATTTGGTTCCAAAATTCTGATTAATTTGCAAACTGTCGTTTCTACGTAATCACTTAAAATTTGGACATTGATACATAACATCTCATACTTAAAATTGTTTGATAAATATTTTAGACACTATTTACTTTACAAGAAAATTTTTTGAACAAAATTAATTTTAAATTCATTATTAAATTTTTTTTTTTAATCAATGAATTAAGTTATATTATTATTATTTTTATTATATAAAAAATATATCTTCTTTATTTGAGAAATCTACTTGCATTTCGGCTGCCGAATCACTGTAGGACTCACCTGTCCTACTTTACTAAATGATAAATAAAAAATCAATAATATTAAACAATCAGATGAAAAAAGAAAAAAATAATTCAAAATGATTTTCATACATACAAGATTAAGGATAATGTGTATGATTACCTCATCGCATGGTTCTTTTTGATCTTCCGGTATCCTTTGTCTCATTTCAGCGCGCCTCGATCTAAAGAGCACTCTCTTTTCTTCATCATCAACCACTTTAATGTCTATTTTTCCGCTACAAGAACTCGTTCTCTCGATTACTCGAGGTTCTTTTTTGCCGTCATTACTACCCCAGATACCGATTATTATTTTAGCCGACGATGGAGTTGTAATCGTTTCTTTGATGTAACAATTATTGTTATTATTATTATTGGTAACAGAAATGTCTGTAGGATAAATTTTCGAGTTATTATTTTCACCAGCAATAATTTTACTATCAATTTTGACCTCAGGAAAAATATCAACGGTACTTTTGGTCCTGGTACCCACTGAAGTTTTGTCATTGCACCCGTAAACGCCGATTGTTATGTTGGCTGGAGAACTGACGGGTCTTATTCTGACGGTCTCGCGAGTCCGATCAATAAGACGTCGCCTTTCAACGGGATTCAGATTCAATTGCTCGATGATCACCCGTATGTTCGTCGAAATACTTGTCTCTCGTGATACCACCATTTTTTAGATTTAATTTTAATGATACTCGCTGGTAATTGGACAATTAATTTTCACTCTATTTCTGTTGAAGACCCACTGTAAACGGATCAATTAGATTTCATTGTCATTAAACATTTTATTAATTAGTTTAAATGGTGCCTTGTATCATCAGAAGCTTCTTATTTGTTGTTAACCCAGTATCATTCAAATCGTTTCCCACGCGACCTTCAACCTCGCCGGCATCAAGATAAATATAAGACAGGAGCTTGTGTGTGTGTGTGTGTGTGTGTGTGTGTGTGTGTGTGTGTGTGTGTGTGTGTGTGTGTGTGTGTGTGTGTGTGTGTGTGTGTGTGTGTGTGTGTGTGTGTGTGTGTGTGGTTGACTATTCCAATTTAGTGTTTAAACCGGTGTGGGTATTTTATATTCTATCTATCCTACCAGAGGCAGTCACTCTTGGCCGATTTCACACACTCAGTAGCAAATAGAAATCGCGGAAACACTCTATTATAACTCAACTATACTTTGTATATCTATACATATATACCAGACAACATATACTAATAAATATGTATATAAATTCATTCAATGATATTTTTTTTTTTATTATTATTATTTTATATAAATCATAACTTAGTTTTTTTTATCTGTTTTATAACTGTACTTTTTATTTATTATTATTGTTATAAAAAAATATTTAATTAATAATAATAAATAAAAATTTTTGATAAAAACAATTTAAATAGAAATTTTTTAAAAATAGTCAAAATTAATATTGAAAAAAATTATTTTTAATTTTAGATAAAAATGTACTTTTTAATTTGTTTTATAACAGTACTTTTTATTTACTATTATTATAAAAAAAAATTTAATCAATAATAATAAAGAAAAATTTTTGATAAAAATAATTTAAATAGAATTTTTTAAAAATAGTCAAAATTAAAATTGAAAAAAATTGTTTTTAATTTTAGATAAAAATTTACTTTTTAAACTGTTTTATAACAGTACTTGTTAATTAAAAAAAAAAACTTGAAAATAAAATTTAATAATTTACATAAAACTAATAAATAAATAATAATTTTTTTATATAAAAATTACGGTAAAAAAGAGTGTACTTAAGATTCTCATGACTCATGACATTTTAATAGAGAAATTTCATTACCTCTTTAATCATATTTACATAATATAATTTTTTTGAATTAACTTATAAAAATACACGTACATTAATTAACAAAAAAAAAAAAAAAAAAAAATCAGGCCAAAAGGACAGCTATTTTGTACATAAATAATTTTTTTTTTTTTTTTTTTTTAAATAATAAAATATGATTATGACTCAGAAAAGTATTCAGGACATTTGTAATTATTAATTTTTCATCAAGGTGCATCAATTCTGGGCCAAAGAACTGCCCACACAGCGCCCACCAACTTTTATTATTTTTTTACCTTCTCTTTTACCTTTTAAGTGCTCTATTGATATTTTCTGCAAGGAGTGTCTTTTTTCCTGGATATTTATTACAACAACAGATTACAATAAATTAAACATTATCATAAATGATGAATTATGATATGTGATAGTAATATTGTATTATTCATATGATGTTGTAACAGGTTTAATTTTAACAAAATAAATCAAATACTCTAATAGAAAAACAAAACAACTTGTGATTTCGTACTAACTCGACCACTTAATGCGAATTTCTATTTTTTTTTTTCGATAAATAACGGCGATAGGACACGCGCGTTCGTGGGCCGTGAAGCAATACAAAATTTACGTGTCTCGTTGAGTATATACTTTAATTATATTAATATATTTATGTTAAAAACTTGTTCAAATCTTTAATGACACTAATAACTTTATCTGTTATTATAATTTATTGCTTTACTTTCATTTGCCAACTGGCCTATTAAATAATTAAACCTGCTTTTTGTTTATTAAATTAACAGATTCCGTAATTCTTAATGACAAATCAAAGATCATAAACATTCATAATGTCTAAACTAATAACAAATATTTATTATTTAAACTTAATTCAATAAATACTTATTTAAATCTAGTGATATGTACATTTCATTCAAGATAATCTAGTGTGAATAAGATAACTATTTATATTTACATATTTACATGACTCAAACTTAAGTACGAAAGCCCGTCAGATACTTATCACGCAAAGGGGTTTAAATTATTATTTCTATCCCATATATTTTAGCTGATTATTGTCATAGTAATATTGATCAAACAATTCGTCATTTTATGATTCATGTCTGTACCCTTGACCCTTGTTACTTAAATTATGTAGAGTAAAAGGGAGTTACTCCCGCATAAAAGCTTAATAAAATAATTTTAGGTTGTTGAACCATTGACAGTAAATTTATATACAAATAATTTCACTTTAAAAATCATCAACATTGTTTGTAAGCAATTATTAAAATATTAACATATAAATTTCTTTAACAATAAATGAAAACAAAATAAAAATTATTATTAATAATAAATGATAATTAAAATAATTAATTTCTTTGAATAGAAAATTAAATTTTTATTGCTAAAGAGAAAACTTTTATTGACTATTGAGTAAATGTTAATTTACATTCAAAGAATGTAAGTAAATTTTCACTCATACTGTTTTAAATAAATAAAATATCCCACTAGCAAAAATAAAAACTATTTATTTTTTAGATTTATCAACTATTTTAATTCCGGAAAATCGCGTTAAGATCACACAGTATCTTTATCTAATCTCAATAGAATTAATCGCCGGTTGATGGATTTTCGTTATCACTGATAGCGGTAATACCCTAAATCAACAAAAGAGTTTATGCTATGAATTAATAGAGTGTATAAGAAGCTGGTGATAATACAAGGCGTCTAAGTATATTTATGGTGATTACTGATGCAAGAAAACGACGCTTCCGTGACCTGCATCTGTTCACTGATCCAGCAAAGATAAAGGAGCAGAATATTTTTTTTTGTACCACTAGGTCTCATTTTGCAAAACAAAACATTGACCTGTGGATTTAAATTTCCGCAACTCACTGATAGTAAAAAACGCTATCACTGGGATAATTTTATTGTTTAACTAAACAGCCGATCTGTTCGGTAAGAATATCACGAGGTGAACTGTCGCGTTCTGGCAAACGACTTTTCCAAGGCAATAGAGACAAGAGAGGGGACTAACTAACTCATGGAGTAGAAAGGGGCTGTATTACATCGAGTCGAGAGGGTACCGAGTCTACACCAACACCAACACCAGAGTCATCATGGCTGGACTATTTTATCGTACCACCGCACGGACATAAATAAAAAATGAAGTAAATAAAAAACGAAGTAAATAATAAAAATGAAAAATAAATATCTTACGCGAGAACACTAACGGTCTTTAAACTCTATCCTGTCTGGAATAGTACGCTAACTACGTTTGCCAGCTGTTTAGCTCCTTGGTTGAAGGTATTGGTGTTCCTATTAGGCATACCCACTCTATTCTACCTTGGCTCTATCCTATCTCTCCGCACACACATATCATCGGAGACTCTGGGTGTGTGTGGTGATACAAGTACGTACTAGTCTTTTACGCCTCCAACATTCTCCTTAACTAGCAGTATCCACCACTATCGTGGTTACTATCACCATCATCACGTGCCATACTTTACTTTTCCCTCTTGACAGTCATCAAAGGTCTTTCGCAAACTCGTACCACACGCCTGGATCTGCAATAAGTTGTTTTAGTAAACTTTTCATTATTTAGAATTTAATACGCAACACACATGCACATATTTTTACGTAGACTCATTATGTATGTGTTGTTTATTGTATATGTCGCTCCTCTTGATGCTGGTGCTGGTAATTCTGCCACCAAGTTGGTGTGGATTTAAACCGTGAGAAGGCTAACGCAAACCGTTGTAATTGCTAGGCGTGCAAGCCTTATTTTATTTTGCACTGCTAAATGTCTCGGCTTCAGTCCCACTTGAGGTTTCATTCAACGGTTTATGGGTTTTATATTGACCCATTAAAGATCCTTCAGATCCAGGTACAATTGCTCATCCTAAAATTTTATTCTTACTTATTTTCTTCTTTTTTTGTTCCAATCACTAAAACTTCATCAATAAGCTTCTTCTTATCTTTTAATTTACATTGAAGTTTTAATCAGACCAAACATTGTCAAAGTTTGATCTCTGATGATTTTTATTTTTTATAAATTTTACCCATCTTACAGTTTGGCAAAATTTTTTTTTTATCTTTTCTTCTTAATTAGAGTTTCTACTTAATTTTCATGGTAAAAAATTAAAAAAAAAATCCACTAGGTATATTTGATCCTTGATAATCAATCAGATGATGAAAACTATTGAACAAAGTGATAAATAAGGACGTACAATTAGTGAAAGGCATATTAATATCAAAATGTAATATTCTATAGTTGTATTGATAATTTAACAGTTAAAATTTAACAAAATAAATTAAATTAGATATCTAATTAATTTAATTAAAACTTTCTCTCATTAGTTAAAAGTAAACTCAGGTATTAATGACTGATGATTATAAAAGAGCTCCTCAGTAGTCTTCCGATGATTTTACCAGGTGGTATTCTTTTAATTCCGTTGATAAAGTAGTTACTGTCAGTCGCTTGATGATCCTCAATTCGCAATTCACCTCAGTAGGAAATTGTATTATCAATCGGCTTGCAGGTAAACCGGCAGGTGAAACGTTGGATGGCGCCAGGTGCTGGGAAGCCCCGAGAAGAGAGTGTTGTGTTGGTTTTATAAAAAGGTGCTTCACAAATAGCTGTCGAAAGAAGCATCAGGCCAAGTAACGGTAAATTTATTTAAAACGTTAGCTCGTAATACTCGAGCATACTCACATGGTTATTTTATTTCAAATTAAACATCTCTACTCACGATCCTAACTAATTACTCGCTAATTTCATTAGAACTTGGCCTTGACTTGGCCTAGCGATAATTGTATTACCTTGTCTTATAATTAAGTCTACGATTACAGCACATACATCAGAGATCGCATATTCTTCTTTATTTTGTCGTGTAAAAACAAATACAAGAAACATAATTGTTCATTAAGAATTTTATCTCACTAATCTAACGGAATGCTGTATTATATAGCTAATAATATATCTTTGTATTCATAATATTATTAGAGATATGATTATTGTTTATGTCAAGTAAGAGGACAAGAACCCAAACTGGTTTCGTAAAAGGGATCACTCTGTCGTTAGGACTCCATTGACCTGATTCTGATCTGAATTTATTGCATACTAAAATACGAGGATTGCAATAAAACATTTCAAACAACACACTATTGCTTCGCTGCTCTGGCTTTTTTCGGAAAACTCGTTTACTAAAATTCAACACAGTCATTATTAATACTCTTTAAGTTGTTTTGGTTTTCTAATCTTAGACTGCTTAAATTTCAAGCTGTAAATTTTTTTTTACACTCTTTTACAGTCCGAGTGTAGTGTATACTTGACGCAGCGATAATGTTATAAAAAAAAACAAAAGAAAATTGTCAACAAAACGGATAGGAGAAGAGAACGAACGGTTATTGCCGTTTTGGCAATTTGTTCGATAAATGACTAGTGACTCATGGAGAAAACCGGTTTGTTCACTTTGTTGATATCAAAAAAGTATCAAAACTTACCCTGAACTTTTCCTCCGGTTCTTCTCTATCGGTTCGTTCACGTTTATCTGTACGGCTGAAACGGCTCTGCAATCACAATAGACCTTTTATTATTCATCTCGAGTTAATACAAGCATACTGTAGAAGTAGCAGTTGCTTTTATTTTTTTTTTTTTTTTTCACGTGCTTAAAAAAGACTTAAAAATATAAATTACAAATAGAAAAAATTCTTTACCCCCATATTGAATTTTTGATTAAAAATCTGAAAATATTTCAACACTGAATTTATCAGGTCACTTGCATTTAAATAGTAGGCAAAGCACTGGCTCTATATCGATGACAAGCACTACAAGTTCTCAATGGTTCATCAATATTTATCAACTCCTGTGAGACTACAAGAACCACTATGACTAAATTACTCTCCAACGGATAAGATTTTATTTAAATGATTTATAACTTATTCTACAAATTCATTGAACTTTAAAAATAAATCCCAATGTTTAATTTAATATTTTAAATTAAAACAGCTGATAAATAAAATTATTTTAGCTGTGCTCTTAGCAGACCGAGTTATTTAATGAATCTGAGACAACAAAGCTCAATCGTGTGCATAGAGCGATATCATTTTAATAGAATAAAAACAAGCAAAGCCGAATGTTATACTCGGTGCGGTATCTCACCTCACTAGTTTCCTGCTGATAATGTTCCCCGGAGGCCTGCAACGCAAAAAAATAACGTGACATCATTTTAAGAAAAGGAAATGACTTATATATTAGTTTTGTATATATATATATATATATATTTTATAGTGACATTAATAAAACGCAGTTAACAACAACAATATAGTGTATGAGCAAGTAAATGTGGTGTACTTGGTGACTCGTCAACCGCGACGTTTCGAGTCAAGAAAGAAAGCAACGGTAAAAATTGATGTGTATCGTCGTAGTACTTGTAACATAACAGTATGTATACATCATATACATCATGTATCAGTACATACACATATACTTGCAACCGAAGAGCAGCTTGAGTCCATCTTATCATCTTTTCCCCACTCTGATTTTTGTCTTTACTGCTTCAGTTTATTGAGAGTACTTTTTATCATTATTATTATGTTTTAACATTAACACAAGTATCGCTAAAATTTAATATACTCACAAGAGGAACGTGAGTCTCCGCCGATGCCAGCTGATTCCTACTCTCTATGGCAGTCTTAATTTGCTCCAACACCTGCATCAATTAATTTGTTAATTTATAATTCATTGTAATTAAAAAAATTTTTTTTTGTTAATTATTAATGGAATAAATTAAAGGTTTAACTTACTCGAAGAGATATCCGATTGTTGGAAGCTCCATGGATGCCATGGCTCTTATTAACTTCATCATTTGTTTTTCCCTGTCGTCTCTGTAAATAAAGTATATATTAAATAAAGTACTGTAAATTTAAAAAGTGTGTTGTAATTATTAAAAAAAAATATATTTCTTTTTAAAATATACAAATAATAGTGAGAGAGGGTAACAATAGGAAAGGAGTTGTGTTTTTAAAATGATGAAACACATTTATAAAGACTTTCTTTAGACTATCAGGTTGGAACGCAGACGCTTACTATAATGGTGAAAAATTAATGAGGAGTGCTGTAGATTTAACAATGATTTTATCAATTTAATCCTGGCTTTTCATAAATCTTTTTATTATATTTTTAAAATAATACTGTGTATTCAATTTAAAATAATAAAATAAAAAAAATAATAACAGAGTTGCTCTTTTTTATTTTATATATAATTATATTTAATAATAAATTTTCTATTTTTATTTATAAAATAAAAAAAATTCAAAGTGAAAATTGGTGAGATATTTAAAAGATTTGTGTTGAAGATAAAATTAATTTAAAAATAAATTGAGTAAATTTTATCGATAAGAAAGTCAATATAGTGAGTGTAGTAGGTTTAAAATATTCGAGAATGAATTTTCAAGACGTCGTTCTCGGTTAGTACGCGAGCTTTACGGTGATTCTATTTCCATCGTTGACCTTATTGCTTACCAGAAATAGTATTTGCAATCCAGAGTTTCTGAAGAAAGAGAGAGAAAGAGAGACGGTGTGGAATGTGCAGTAGATTAATCGGTAAGTAAAAAATTTAATTTGATTTAGGTGAATGAAAGATTTAAGAGGAATTTTTAGTGATGAAGGTAGCATGTATATTTAAGAGGTATAGTTATAAAAATATGGAGTATGTAAGAAAAAATGACGTACTTGGAATGTAGCCAAGGTATCTAGAGATGAGAGAGGCCGAGTATGAGGCACCTCCCCGGGGAAGACACTGTCGTGAGACACTGAGAGTTGACCTGAAGCACCTCGGAGCTTGGTAAACGTCTCTTGTACGCCGCCTCCTCGCCTGAGGAACCCACTGGAAAAGCCAAGGAACTTCGTTAATAAAACACAACAGGATATATACTTAGATATGTGGTACGCCACGAAAAATAAAAGTACGAGACGATCAAAAGGGCAATGTACAAGCACCAGACACCTCACGATCCTCCATTAAATAATCTATAGATATAAACTTATATATAATATAATACCTTTACACATCTATATAATGTACGTACGCGAGTACGTGGTCTACATACTTTGCTTATGGCGAGCACATTATTATATATGATACATTACATTTACTTTATACACAACATCGCAAACCTTTTTATTTTTAACGCTAAAAGCTTACAACTGAACGCTCGCAAAAAAGTTCTTTCAACTAAATGACCAACTTTTTTTTATTTTTTATCAAGTATACTCCGATGGTTTATCATGAAGAAAGCAAACGTAATAAAAAAACAGTGAATATACAGAAGCGTGACTTTAATCCACTAAAAATTTAGTTGATACTTCAGCAGTTTTAAGAATCTATTTATTAGTAGATTGTAAATTGTAAAATGCTTCACTGGAGTCTTCGATTAATGATCAAATTTTTTTACTCTCAGTGAGAAGAATAACTTTAATTGTTTGTATATTTTTTTAGAAATTTTTTCAACTAAGAAAAAACAATATATTGTTAATAATTATCAAAAATATATTTTCTTATCAAGAATTGTTTGAATTGATAAAAATAGTTTGTGCTTAATTCAAGCTGCTCGTACGTCTATTCATCATAATAATAATGAAGACAGATATTGATATTCTTTATATCAACAAATTCTTGGTTAGCCAATTTTTTTTCTCAGCATAGTTTCTGGTAAAAATTATTTCTTGAAGTTTCGCTTCTACATATTCACTGTAAATAAACCAAAATGATGTATTTACTGTTTATTATACGATTTCCTCAATGATAATCTGTATTTTTTAGTCCAGCTCATAGGCCGTTTGCTATAAAGAATAAAAATAGAATGAATGAAAATAATTAATAAATTGGAAACAGGGTTGAAAAAAAAGACGAAAATTTAATTTAAAAAAAAAATTTTAAGGGAGATAAAAAAAGTCACCTTTGACAATCGCAAGAATCAGTGAGTAATTCACTAGCACTTTGGCTTCGAGCGTCCTCAGTACGTCCAGCTGGATGCCTGAGAGTCATGTCCTCGTGAGTCACTGGGTCATTTCGATCGTTGTGAGAATCGAAGGCGGCATCAGCAGCACTTCTGCTCTTTCTTCTGAAGATTCTTCTCAGCCCGCGGAGAGGATGAAAGCGTCTTTTCTTTGGTTCTGTTAACACGAAAGATTTAAATTAGTATTAGCATTTAAAATTTTCACAAATAAATACCAGGTACACTTGAATAATTTTCCTTACATATTTAATTAAATTAAATTAAAATAAAATAAAACTTTATTCCTCCGTGATTACGATTATTAATTGAAATGAGTTCATGGCCGATTAATATTAATTAAATAGAAATTACATTGTGGAATTCCTAATAGCATTAAACTAATAACAGAGAAAGCTTTAATATGACCGAGAAAATAACCGAGCAAAAATCTAAAACACTTTCGTTGTTTAATAATTGTAATTATTTTAAATTGTTTGTATTTTTTTTTCTTCATTTTTTTTTTTGAAAATTTATTTATGATATATGGACAGTAAATAATATCGGTTATGTTTTATAATGTGTAGAGAGGATATTTCCATAGGAGAGGCATTGATTGGGTTACAAAGGTACGTCAATGGTTATTGAAAATGGATGAACGATCAACGATCAACGATGAACACATTTCCATTTCGTCCGGGTGTATCTAGGTTAATCAAACTCGCCATCGATATCAACGTCTGTCCAATTCCCATGTCCGCGACAATCACAATAAATGGATTTTCCAGCCGGCTTAATTAATTCGGTAATCCAAATGATAAAAATAAAATTTTAATAAATAATACGATTTAAATTTAACTTTTTCACTGAAAAAAATTTAAAAATCAAAATTTACTAGTTCAAAAATTTTTTTACTCAAATCAATTTTTCAAAATTTTTTTTCTTTATTTTAGTAATTAAAAACTTTTTTTTTTTAAAAGAAGAAAAAATATTATTACAAAATTATGTCCAACACTTTGATTTCTATTGCCCAAGTTATATATCAGGTCAATGCAATTATTTGAAAGCTAATTATCAATATTTGAACGCTAATTTAGAGGTTTGCGTTTGGAAATAGATTGACTGTAGTTATTGTTGATTGCGACATTTAAAATTAATGACTGTATTTAGTTTTCATTGGATTTATAAAAATAACTTCAAGGAAACTTGGAAACTTGGATTGTAGATACCCTTTAGAAGTTAAGACTGAAGAAATGAATTATTAAATAAAAAAAAGTGGGGATTTTAAATATTTTGAAGAAGCCTTTTGAATTTTAAAGCACCATAGCCGGTGTTTAGATGGTATACCTATAGATATTGAGCATTGTTGTGTCCCTCAATGGATAATAATTGTAAGATCGATTGCATGGAGACTAGACGGTGAGCATAGTTGAGGGACAAAAGAGTTAGCGCATGCAGCAAATTGCAAGCGAGATGAAAAAATACTTTGAATAAAAGAGAGATATATATTTTTAGCGAGTAAAGCCGAAGGGCTGAAGGATGCTGGGATTAAACGGGGATTGCTTCCAGCGACAGCGCAACACCAAACTAAGGAAATGAGGGAAAAGTATTGTGAAACAAAAGACCAGATGAGATGGGAGACAATAATATATTTAAAAAAAAAAAAAAAAAAAAAAAAGAAGAGAAAGGTATCAAATTGTTGAGTGAATCTTTTGAAAAGCTGTTGAATTTTTTTTAGATTTACATTCAATTTTTTTTTTATAATTTTATTGTATGCGCCATTTTTACGCGACACTATTATGCTTTACGGCGAGTACATAATTATGTCTAAGATTAATAGCTAGTTAATGGCTGCTAAATTGCACAATCATTTTTATTATTTATAAAATAATAATTGCCTGCAATTACATTTAAATTCTAGACAATTTAAGTTTAACTAAACAAACAAATTTTATTTTATTTTATTTCATTTGATGGGAAGAAAAATTACGAGTCTTGCTCTGAACATTGTCATTTTTGAACCGTAAAATTGAAGAGTTTTAATTGAAATTCAAGCGGCGGCTGATGGAAACATAAAATAATACACAGTTACATCAACAACCAGGTTGCTGATAAAATTAGTGAAGAGAAGGGTTTTCGATGGGAAGGGAGGTGTGCAATAAATATAATAAAATGCAATGATTTCAACAGAATACATCAATGTGAATTTTAAAATTATAAAAAGTCTAAGCATAAAGATGTGTATCCTGAAATTGCATAAGAGAGTGTAAATGTAAAGTGAAAGTATGTGACCTGACAAGAGAACTAAGCAACAAACTGAATAAAAAATGAAGAAAGAATAAGAACACATAACGTGACATACACGAACGTAAACATCACCACGCTCCTTGATTCGACCTTAATTCAGTCAAGTGCGTACTAGTCAATCATTTATCCGTAAACTGGAATATGCATTGTACGTCTATCATATGTGATATATATCAATCACTAAACTAATTCATGAGATACTTTCTGTGGTGTTGTATATTAATTACTAATCATTTTTAAATTTAAATACTGGACGTTCCAGTAACACATTTAAGATCCATCAATCTCTTTTTGAGCAACACTCTTTATATTGTTGGATGTTGTATTGTGTTTACGTTCAATAAGCGAAAGTGACTAAGTGCTTATATAAATATAAATATATAATATATTGTCTTAGCAATTTTTCTAGGTGTTCAAGTGACCTAAATTTACAAAGATAACAACACGAGGCTTAACATTTTACGAGTAACTCGTTATATAAGATATCGTTTTATATAGATCCAGTTATCATTTAATCAATTTTGTTGGACTGAATTTTAGAGAAAAGGTTTGATAAGAGATTGATTATTCCCGAAACTTTTTGCGATTTTTGAGCTTAAAAAGTTTAAAAATTTACCAATTGATTGATTTTTGAGCTCAAAATTCTATAATTTGTTTCAGGCCTATAATTTTGATTTAAAAAAAAAAAAAAATTTTTTTTTTGTTTTTATTCATCGAATATCTTAAAAAAATTTTTTTATTCAATATTAATAGCCAGACCGATATTTTAGGACCTAAAAACATAAAAACTAATTTTTCTTTCCAAAACTTGCTATTTTTTTTTTTTTTTTAAATAATTAATTTTTTAAAAAGAAAATAAAAATAATAATAATTGAGATTTTTTATTATTTAAACATACCTTTAGGAAGTAAATCCGCATGACGTTGCATCGCTAAATCGCCAAGATCCAGCGTCCGATGATTTTGAGGCGGAGGTGAAGCCTCTCTGACACAACCCATCAGACTTAATGCACCTCCTACACCTCCAGTAAGAGTACTAGCTCCACTGTAACTGGTCGCACTGGCAAGACTGTTGTTACCGCTGGCACTGGACATTTTTCCAGTCTGAAACACCCGAGAAAACCATAATGCAATGTATGATTCTTTAACGCGCTCATACCACCCAGCAATTAACCAACTCTTTTCCGTTTTTTGCCCACCCCAATTCAAATTACTCTCCATTTTTATTTACTATACAATTCAAAAATTACAGATTATTTTATTTATTTTATTATATTATATTATATTATATTACTGCCGTCTGGTGTCTGGCAGAGAGCAAAGTGGACCAGGAGAGGTTACTATGGAGACTGCAGCAGCCGAGGGTAGGTCGACAGGCATCGATTACGTGACCCTGACCTTGCTAATGCACACAGCTGACTCTGTACGCGGGATAGGATCGTCGTCTACGGTTTACTTACATTACTGATGTGCGCAAGCGGGAAACTCAAGCTGGATGAACCTTGTGTTGAAAGAAGGGATCGCTACTGCGCCTTTTCTTCTATTTATTACATCACACATCACATTTTCCACGTGTGTCTGCTCTTATTCCCGATTAAATTCCGCGATCCTATTTGACTTTTGCGTTTTAATCTTCACAATAATGACTGATGATGCGTTTTTATTCGGCTGTTACGCTTCACTTTACATCCTCAATCGCACTCTGATTATTCTGCTCATTCAACGCGATCTAGCCTTGCAATTATTTGAATTAATCAAATAATGATTAATCAGTCTGATTGTACAATAGAGTTTAATTAGAATTTCTACCATATACAAATATATACATAGTTTGTTAATTATTTAAACGGTTAAAAAACACCCTGAACAAACAAACAGCGCTTAATTGAATTTCAAGATTTATCAGATTTAAAATATGTGTTGAGCTTGTATAATAACTTTTTTGTTTGAAAAATAATCACAAGGCCACATGTGCCTGTCGATACATGACGCACAATATCTCGTTATCTATATATATATATAATACTTTACTCCCAAATGATTTGGTCACGAGTTTACAGTTTGTACTTTATAGTATTACTAATAACTAATAACTAATAAATAATAATAAACAACTCTTGTATTTGCATGATATCAATAAGTTATGACTTGCGTGACTAACTTAAAATTTTTAATTAATTCGAGAATAAGAATATTACATGTAGATTGCTAATAAATAATTAAACACAAGCTAAATAATTATGTATTCAGAGACGGTTAGGATTAATTACAGACTTGATAATTAGATATATGTTTAATATTTTATGTTTTCAACGCGTTTGATAAGCGACACGTCGTTAATATTCTATCGATCTAAATTCTTCGCTTATCAAGTTTTAGTATTAGTTTTATTATCATTTATTAAGATGTCATTTTTTGAATTCTCTTTAGTTTACGGCTTGATCTAGTAGGATCGACAAATTTATTTCAATTAATATAAAAATAAAGTGTAATTAATTAATATTAATGTCCAAGTATTGAAAATAGTCTTTAAATATTTTTATATATTTTCAAATTAATTATAGATAATTATTAGCTAATATTGAGGCAAAATAATTCAAAAGTTTTGTATTATTTTTTTTAAATAAAATTGGAATTGGCAATTATTCAAATTAGCCATTTTTTTAAATTTATTTTTATTTTAATAATTAATTTTTCCAGAAATGAATTATTTTTGTTTATTCTCTTAATAATATAGATTACTAATTTTTTTTATTCGTTAATTTCTCGGTAAATACGTTAATAAAAATTTTTTTAATTGTTAATTTTTTAAAATGTATACTTCTAAGATTTTTTATTAAATAAAAAAAAATTGATAATTAAATTAAAAATCAATTATGAAAAATAATAAATAAATAAGTATATAATGAATAAATTACCTTACAGTGAGAATGGCATTTCATATGTGTAATATGCATTCACATCAACGAACTGCAACAAAAAAATAAAATTAAATTAATTAAAGCATGAAAATAGAAATTTGAATACTTAAAAAAAAAGATCAAAGGTTAAGTGGGTAATGTGTGAATGAAAATGATCTGTAATGCGTTCTAAGCTCCAAGTTAAAAATATCCATTACTAAATTTTTATAAATACATTAACGGAAGTTGGTTAACAAAAAAAAGACTAGAAAAAATAATCTTGTGCCCTTCGAACCCGGATATATACAAAAATATATATACATTTAATTAAATATAAGATACTTGGGACTAATTTCCCTCGAAATTCTTCACTTGGACGAAAATAGAGCGACGAAATATGAAATAAAATAGTGGGTATTAATATTTCTGTAACATTTTATTTAACCACGTACTTGTAAAGATTTATGTAGACCGACTCGTCAAATTGATTCTCAATGGCGTATAAATAAACCCACGTAAATAGATGATGCTTTTACAGGAAGTGAACTGACGAGAGGACGAGGAAGCGGAGGCTAAAGAGCTGGAGGATGCAGCAGCGGACGAGGAGGAGGAACAAATGGTTAACATTTTACTGGAGAGTTTAAACAAAAGACGCGTACAAGCATAACTACCGAGTATCAGAGTATCAGAGTGTAAGAGCACGCTGTGCTCGTTGACGCAAACAGTTGGAAAAATTTTCATCCACTTCTGCATAAATATGTATGAGTATTTTAGCGCACAATCGTGTGTATTTATACGACAGTCCCACATTGCGGGCGTGACAAAGCTATGACTCTTTGCGATTATAAAAAATAGGCCAGGGAAAGACTTTCATATATAAATATATATAAAACAAATAAAAGTCCCGTTTGCTATGTTTTAAAGTAAACAAACAAAATGATGACCTAGTTTTTCATAAATTTTAAATTGTTTTAACAAGATTTATTTTATGCGCACTTAGTCATTAGCTCGACTGCATGTTTTTATAATTTTAATAATAAACTAAGGGGAAATTTATTATCTAAGTTTGACTGAGTGTGTAAATTTGATGTTTGAAATGATAAAGAGATACACAGAAAAAAAAAAAAATATTCTTGAATCAAGTATATAATTTTAAAGAACTTAATTTTCTTGACTTTTGAAAAATTCTTGAATTAATAAATTTTTATTGATTTAAGGAAATTTAAAAAAACTTTTTCTTCAATGTACAGTTGGCAAAAGACATAAAAGTGATTGAGGCACTTAAAAATAACTTGATTAGAAATTATCGAACCAATAATATTTTAAAAAATTTAAATACTTTCAATTCAATAGATAAATTTTTAAAACACGTAAAATTTATTTTAATTTCTTAAATCAAGAATTTTTTTATTTGATTTAATTTTGTAACATTCAAAATAATTTTCTTGGTTTAAAAAATTCTCTTTTTAGTCAAATTAAATTTTTTAATCAGTCTGAAAACACAGATTCGGATTGAGAAGTAAATTTTTCTGAATTAAAATTTTAAATGGTTAAATAAAATAAAATGAACTTTTTTTTTACCATTCAAAAATAAAACCTAGAAAGTACGGATTTGAATTATTTTCTTAAGAAACAGACGTCACCTTGAATTTTATAATCATTATCTAATTCAAAAAATCAGGGGCATACATTCAAATGTCTTTCATAGAATTTTTGCCCTGTTAAATCACTGCTGTTATAAAAAATATCATGTTCTATGATTCATATGCTCCTTTACGTCACTCGAAAGATAAATTACAAAAAAATAAGTTTTATTTAAAATTATAAACATTTGTTCCTTCGACAAAATTTCGTAACAGTCGAGTATTTAAAATAGATAAATTCTATTACAAACTCTTTAGATAAATCAAATTGAAATTCGCTGAAAAAAAATTAATTAAAATTGAATGATTGACAGCTTATCTATTGAAAATAAAAAACAACCGAGATAATAACATTTCTATCATATGTCAAATACTTCCGACACAAAAAAAATGCATGACAAAAAATTTCTTTGTCGCGAATAATAAGCGATAAGAAAAAAAATTTTCATTTTTTTTCTTGCAGCTGGAAGCGCGATTACTCATCCGGAGGAAATAAAAGTGAAAACAAAAGAAATAACTAAAAAACATAAAACAAATATGCAAAGAGGATACAGATAGAACACGAGGTCGTTATCACCAATTTCAAAAGCAAGTCGCATTAATATAAATTCATCAGTAAGATTTTTGACCGGCCTCACTAAGAATATATTTACATAATACGCTTTATTTTTAAAATTTCGATAAATATTTAAATTATTTCTTCGGAAAGAGTCTGAAGTGAAGTAATTACCGGTTTAAGAATTAAAAATTTATTTAAACTTTTGTACAACTCTAGACGTTTAGAATTTTTTTTTACACTTGATACATAATTTTCTTTCTCTCATTGTTTCGTTCCGCGTCTGAGAAATCTTGAGAGACCAAGAATAAGAATAAGAATAAGAATAAGAATAAGAAAACGATGTCGAAGTTTGTCTAAAGCGTAGCAGTGTCAGACGTGCAAACAGATCTTTTACTTTGGTTGTATTGCATTGTACATAGGAATCGACTGACGGGCAATGACCCGAACTCGGTGCCCTGCACTCTAGTCAGTTAACTTCGTCATTCGATATTGCCACTGATGCACAAATTAACGTTCATCTGAGCACCACAAGAGACTGATAGATAGGAGATTGGAGATAGAAGATTCGAGGGATTTATCCGATCCCCGCAGTTGCAACAGGACGGAAAAAAATCACCCAATCATAAAAAAAAGAACCCGAGGGACGCTATTTATCGTACGTACTCAATGATTTACCGTCGTACTCAATGATTCGTCTTTCTAAATTATTATTTTTTCTGTGAAAGTTGATTTTTTTTTTTTTTAATCTTTCTAATTGTTTGATAAAAATTATTTTTCATTTAATGAGTGTCGCGGAAACTGACGAGCTGAGTCCCGATATAATGAATACCACAGTCTCCCGAGACTGAACTCTTACATCCACATCCTATAACTTCGGGGATAAATAAAACCAAATGAGGTCATAAGAACCGAGTAAGTAATCTTAGCAATCTCTATCCGCTAATGAGCTCTTTAAAAAAATAAACTCAAAAACCAAGCATTGAGTGCTGGATATAATTATATATATTTAATATTTCGCAGGAGTATGTTAAGCAAAAAACTACGCAAGCTTGCTTAAATTTTCTCAAAGAAGAGTTTAATTTTAATAAAACTTGAAAAATTATTAGAGTAAATGAGAGTACGAGAAATAAAAAAAAAAATTAATTTTTTATTTTTTGAAAAAATGTGGGCGCTAATTAAAAAGATTTTTAGGGTTGCAGATAATTCATTTAAAAAATTATTTAATTGTAATTTGAAAAAATTGAATTTTTAATCTTTAGTTTAAAATCATTTAGAAATTGTATTAATGACTTTATTGTCAAAAATTTTATGAATAATAATTATGTAATAAAAACAAAAATTTTATAATTCAAATTATTTTTTGAATTTTTAATCTCACCACTAATTCAAAATATAATTAAAATATTACAAGTTTTTTAATTAAAATTTAATATGTAACAACATATATAAATTCAATTAAACAAAAATGCTGAATAAATGTTATCCTTAATAAGTATCTTTTTTTGTTCTGAATTGCAAGTAAAGTGTCTGGAGCAAAAAAACGCTTCTGTTATTTATTACCGACTAGAACGTTTCATTTTATTTAACCGAGAATTAACGTTTGACGGACAAGTTGATTTTCCCACGGAGCATCGCTCACCGAACAACCGTAAACCCCATAAATAATTTATTACATATTTATCATTATTATTATTATTATATATCAATTACAATCCTGGATCCGAACCCGGAAAATTCATAAAATAAAATCCGCAACCTATTTAAAAATTTTTAAAATAAAATCATCGATAATAAGTCTCGGTTACTGTGTCTCAACTCAATAGAGGCTTTAAACCGTTCAGTGTTCGGTTGTTGATGTTGTATGCGTATTTATAAATCACTTACTCGCCCGTGTATGTACTGCTCGGGGAGGTGTAAGTACACATAACGGTCCCGCGATTGCCTCCGGCATTAATGGTAAAGACATAATCAGCGGAGCCTCGAAAAAGTACACAACTAAACACGTTCAATCAACTATAATTAGTAATTAACAATTCGGATCGATATTTAATTGAAATTTGTGATTTTTATTACTCATTATGAAACACGAAATGCACATACAGAACACATGTCTGACGAAATAACAAATTGTAATTATTAATTGAAAGAGTGTGAAGTAAAAGTGAAACTAAATCTGAAATCAATTATTGAATTTCGCAAGTGTCGAAACGAGTAGAGAAATATATATACATATCAGACGATGACTTCCTGACCCGTCGCCATTCCCCATTCTCAATTGGCTATTAATTGCCGAGCCGTACGAGTTTGTAATAGCCAAAATGAATATTACCACTACCTACGAGAGTAACTAATCGCTCGATTAGCTCGATTGCTCTTTCTCTTTTGAAACTAAAAACCAAAAGCTTGGTACCAAATTACGTAAACTTTACACGTTTTTAAAGTAGGTGCTTAATTTAGAGAATGACAAACATGCTTGCTTTCGAACCTTTTTCTAGACTTCTTTATTAGATATTACAAAAAACATTTTTCATAGAATAAAAATTGATTGTAATATCTAAAAAGAAGCCAAGAAAAATATAGTAATTATTTACAAGTGGGGTCAACCTCATTTTGGACCTTAACTAGGTGAAAAATTAACATGTTCAAATTTTATTTTTACTCTACTTATTTTTACGCCGCATTTATGATAAATAATGTCGTAAAAGAAAAAAATACAGATTTCGATAGCTTTTTTTGCTAAAAAGTTTTTGTTTTAAAAAGTTTTGTTTAAAAGTTGGAAAAAATTTTGGCTCTCACGTTTTTCGATAAAATTTCTATTTTATCTTTTTTTGATGTTTTTGATATATTTTTTTTTTTAAGTACATGAAAAATAAATAATTAAAAAAAGTTGAATATCACAATTTTTAAAAAAATTTATAAATTTTTTTTAAAACTTGTAAAATTTGTTAAAATTGTGATAATCAACTTTTTTTTTCATTTTTCATTTTTTTAATGTATTTTTCAAATAAAGTTTGGAAAATCCAAAAGTGCACGCCTCATAATCTCATATTTCACAATAAAATTGATTAAAGTAAAATATAAAAAATTCTTCACGCCATTTGCGTGTGCAATATTATTTTTTTTAAATATAAAGACACTTATTCCTCTTGTGGCTCCATCTAGAGAGAAAAAAAAATCTAGTGATGTTGCAGGTTATAACTAATCGGTATCTAGGTATTTTAAATGTTTAGCCAGTACTGCTTAGCGTCTGTATATAATTCAACAATAATAAAAAAATAAACAATAAGTACTTATTTTTCGTTATTTAGTTCCTGAATTCTATATGTTTCTGTAAATACAAAAAAGTCTGGTATGTCACAGTTAGCAAAAAAAAAAAAAATTTTTTTTTTTTTTTTATATTTTATTATTGTTATTAAATTTCGTATATACTCGTTATACACAGAAGTACCAAAAAAAAAAAAAAAAAAAAAAATGAACTGCTTTATTTCATTTTAACTGGATTAAGTGGCGCCATCGTTTTCACGTGAGGAAAATAAAAAAAAAGAAAAAGAAAAGAAAAAAGTTCGTTTTCTGTACGTGTATGTGATAGTGAATTTTTTAAAAAGTCAATTTAAAGAAAAAAAAATACGTGAGCTAGAGTACTGAAATGAAATACGGACCCAGTTCATCGCAATCTTGAACTAATAAAAAAAATCCGGTCTCGAAATATCAATTCGTTCGGGAGTAATCGTTGGTACATCCTAAATGGGGTGACATCCGGACGTCCACGTAAAATTTTTTTTGAAACGTTTTTTTTTTTCAAAATAACAACAAGAAATGATTTTAGAAAGTAAAAGATGGCTTAACTTAAGTGTTTTCTCGGTGTACATCTACTTAAATTATTGTATAAGTGTAATATGGTTGAGTTGGAGGCATTTAAAGATCGCAAAATTGCTTGACATTGACGAGTCGAGTGTAAAGCACAACCTCACGCGCTTCGCGCTATGAGGCGTGCAAAAAAAAAAAAAAAACCAATAAAATCAAATAGAAATTTCGTTCAAAAAAACGAAAATTAAAATGGTTGACCCGACTTGTAAATATTTACCAAAAATAAGATTTATTTTGCTCTTTACACAGAAAAAAAAATAATAACTTGAATCAAGAAAATAATTTTGAAGAATTTTATGGCCATGATTTGAATAGAAAAATTTTAAAACTAAAAATTGTTCTTGGTTTAAGTAAATTTTACTTAATTCAAAAATATTACATAAATTGTATCTAGGAAGATTATGTTGCTTTTTTAGTAAGTATTACACGATTAACCGCAATGTTAATAATTATCGTATTGTCTGTTTACATTTCGATTGCGCTTCGCAGTGAGTTGTGCTATATAGCCGCTCTATAAGGAGTAAGAAGACTATTCTATTCATTATACTATTACTATTAAAATGAATAGAGGATTATGTAGAGGCCCAAGCCTTTACGGATAAGGATAAAAATTAAAAGCACACTTACTACCTATTGCCTACTACCTGCAAAGAGTATGAGAGTCGATCTCAGGGCGGATTCCCACCAATCGCGCGGTCACGACTTGCAAGTTCAAGTAAAGTCTTACTCGCTAAACGGCTTCGCCTCGATACTGGTATCGGGTATGCACAAACACTCTCTTTCACTCCTTTAATCTTCGAACATCGTCTCCTATCCGAGGCTTAACCTTTCCGAGATCTAAACTATTTATTTTATTATCGAGGAGTCAAATGTTAATACAAGGAAAGAGCGAAAATACTCCGCCTACTATGTTTTTTTTTTTTTTTTTTTTTTTTTCCATTTTTGAACCGACCTAATAGATCTCTTGGGCGAAATGGGGTCAAACATCACCCAACTTTTCTTCTTCTCTATTTCAATTAAATTATATTGAAGTAACAGTAGACGTTGGAATTTAATTTTTTAATTAATGAGATTGATTTTATTGGTTTTTTTTTTTAAGTCGGATTTTAATTTGGAAAACTTTTTATGATTGCTTGATACTTTTTTTTTCTATATTTGATAATTTTAGCATAAAATTTGATTAGTCTTAAAAAAATAAAATTATTATTCAACAAGATAATTTTTTTTTTTTTTAAATTGAAATCTTACTTATAAAAACTAGTTTTATATCATTTTTCACAGCAATGAGAGGAGTTTCAACCAAAAAAAAAAAAAAAAAAACTAAAAAAATATCTTTTAAAGCTTCACAAATTAAAATCCCAAGAATTATTTTAATTTCTAAACATTTAATGTACTTTTTACAGAATTTACAAACTATCAATTTTTTGTAATTCTTCCTTGATCCAGCTTCTATAAATTGTATTTTAAACTGAAAATTATCGCTCTATTTTACACCCCGAATTTTATTAAACTTTGAACAGTAACTATCTCAACAAATATTCATTAACTACTAATGAATATTTTTTATTACTAAAAACTTTTAATAACAAATTAATAGACTATTTATCAAGAGTAATGAAATAAATCGTTAAAAAATCATAAATAACAAATTATTCTATAGCGCACTGATAAAAAATGAACTTGAATTTTATTTGAAATAAAAATAAAAATTATTGAACCAAGGACATT
Source organism: Cotesia typhae (assembly GCF_013202065.1). NCBI lineage: Eukaryota > Metazoa > Arthropoda > Insecta > Hymenoptera > Braconidae > Cotesia > Cotesia typhae. The sequence continues at coordinate 18,560,859 of NW_027423774.1, read as the reverse complement.
ATTTTGAAGAATTCGATTATCTTCAATCAAGTAAAAAAATTCTTTAACTAAAAATTTTAGTTATTTCTATTTGGTTGAAAACGATCAAATTTTTCAAAATGATCGTTTTAAATCAAGAGTTTATTTTTTATCATTGTGCATGTACAGAGACTCTTAACCGAAACAATAATAGCTCAGAGGTTTTATCTCAACTCCGGAGTAATAACAGTTAGCAATTTGCTTGTAGTGACAACAGAAAGCAGAAAGTAGGTGTCGATGCACGCAAAAGGCCTCTAATATATAATATATCGATCGTTGTTGGTAGGCCGCAAGAGTTTTGGGGTCGTCGTCCTTAGTTCACTCATACATTCTCATTACTCTCATTATTCTAAGCTCTATTGCTGTATTATATGCACATATTTTTTCGATCATCCGAGCAGAGTTTTCTATTTAAATTTTAATGTCTGGGTGACGATAATTAGTAAATAATTAAACTTCAGATTATATATTATTTAAATAAAAGTCTGGCGTATAAGCGCAAGTACAACTAAAAATGAGGAACACATAACAATAACAGACAACAGACAAAACGAGTGGTGTTCTTGCGTAACTCATATATATATCTATAGAGGCCTAGCAGTCTTACAACGCCGCAACGGTAATGAAAGCCTCGGGCATGGCTTCCTCCATCCTCCTACGAAAGATCCAACGCCAGGTTATCTTTACCTTTACACAGAATGAGAATGTAATGTATTACTAAACGCAAACCCGTTTTCCCTTCAACGTTCGTCTGTGAATTCCCTTAACTCACATATTTTTTATTATTTTTTTTTTTTTTAAGTTAACATAACATAACATATATATATATATATATATATATATATATATATATATATATATATATATATATATATATGTGTGTGTGTTATGTTATTCCACGGTCTAACGAGTTAAACTACACACTACATACTAGTATACAATAAAAACCAACACTCGTAAATAAGACGCCCCTGAATTTAACCCGACACTTATGTTAGACGGTACAAATGTCATGTGTCATGTATCACTTTCATTGTTCCGAAAATATTTACAAAACCAGTTTACTGACCTTTGAATAATTTTTTAGTTCCGTACACTGATAAAAAAATTTATTTTATTCGATAAAAATAAAATCAAGAATAATTTCTTGGCTCAAGAATTTTTTTTTTAATAAAATTAATTTTGTTTATCAATTTACAAACTAAAAAATAATTACAAGTAAAATTTATTTTATATTATTTTTGGTCTTCTGGTAGTAATTATTTGAACATTCGAATGCACAGTCATGAAAATATTATATTGTTTTCGAAGAATTGTTCATGTGCTCGTTGCATTGAAATCACACATAAAGAGATTGGGATCGCATTGTGCCTACAGACAATTGATTCGTGTGCAATCGTATCATTCTTGCTTTTAAATGAATTATCGCTCATTACTTGTAAATAATAAATATTTATTCGGATATTTTTAATGAAAATAATTTAATAATTTTCAACACACCCTTAAGTGCTTAAATTTAATTTTTTCTTTTTTAATTAAAAAGTGATCTAAAGAAAAATGTCAAGTTTGCTTGAATAAAAGCTAGAGCTATAAAAATAACTCATTAATTAATGGCTGGTGGTTAAGCGAACTAGAAACTTTTATTATTATTATTATTTGTAATTGTAGATTAAAAAATTAATGAATCGTTAGAAAAGATTATATAATAATAATAATAATAATAATAATAATATTTTTCCGAAGAATCATTAAAAAAATATACTATACTCGTTTGAGTTGAGAAATGTTTTTTTAAAAAAATTTTTCATTCATTCATCAGACCCATCCAAGTTTGTTTAGTCATTTTTATTTTTTACCTGGGTGGTAAAAAAAAAAAATTAATCTTCCTTCGATCTATTCAAAAGCATCAAGTGTCAGAATCCATCCCAAAAATTATAAAAAAAAAAGTTTCTTTTAAAACCAGAATTTTAAATAAAAATACAATTTAACGTGATGTTAAAAATGAAATTAAACAGATTGTTACTGTTAATTAAAATTAAAGTAAAAGTAATTACACAAAATACAGAGTGTATTTCTCAATAATTGGGTTTTATAAGATTGGAGTTTAACCAACGAACACTTTCAAAGTACTTTCATCGAGTTATTGAGTTCTTTGTTGCTAAACGCCTCGGGACTGGGTACTTTGCCTGCCACGGAAATCCACGTAATACACTAATAATTAATTCACGTTGTATAATAAAAATAAATCGGTGAGCATCCTTTGATGTAATGGGGCAAGTACTAAGTAAGTATAAGGTGGAAGAAAAAAAAGTATTTACAAGTACCCAGAGTTTAGTTTGTTAATTCACACAGGCATCAAGTAACATTTTATCTCTACCTCAACACTGTGCACTCTATCAAGGAATTTCCTTAACCACCGGGCACATAAGGGTGGTATTGAATTTCCTGGCGGCCTTCCAGTGCCCTTACATCCTGCGGTCTCTATACTATCTCTTCTTATGTAAAAAACAAAGTAACAATAATAATAACTATCAATTTACTGCTATGTAGTGTAGAAAAAAAACTAATGAGCTTCGAGGTTTGTACATTCTGATTAATTCAATAAAATACTAATATACATACTAGTTAATATAAGCATTATATAGTGTAATATTATTGTACATATACGGAGATGGAAATAGACGAGTACAGAGAAAAAAAAATGGTAATGACTCGCGTTGTCAAGGGCAAGCAGAGCGTAGCATTTAAACCTCTGATGATCGTATTTGTGCCGGTATTTTGTTATTTTGTACACTTAAAACTATTTCATTCAATTTGTAAGTTTCTGTTGAACGTATATACAATTTAATACCAATAATACAATATTCGAATTGATTATTATGTATTATTTTTCAACGATTATAAATCCCGTTGCCTTTAAATTCTCGGTAAAATCAGCAATTTATTTTTTACTCACAAGGTTTGCTGTATTTACTTTTTTAGCTTCTTCATACCGTGTAATGTGTATTATAATACTGGTACTCCATCAGAGCGTACTTTTTATTATTATTTTACGGCTTTAAAAATATCACGAATTGTTTGATACAGTTTTATTAGTAATTAAACCACTAAATAATAAAAATAACAAGTATATGGCTAATGCATGTTTACATGCGAGGAGAAACGTTTCTTAACGCATTTGCGCTCTTTAATGTCATGCTCGAGATAATCACGGGACCTTGATTTTTGTGGAAAACTTTTTCTCTCCAGTACATTACGTCTATATACGCATTTACATTTTTATTTTTATTTATATATATATATATATATATATATATATATATATATATATATATATATATATATGTATATTGAGCTTATTCCTCTGCATTTACAATATCTCTTTCATACATCCTCTCAGATCTCATACTTTTTAATTCACAATTAGTAATTATATATTATATGACTTGAAAAGAAAAATTTTTAATTAAATAAACTGACATGTTACATGAACATTAATTGACTGAAATGAAAATTTTGTAATTTCTTTGTTTTATTTTAAGCTAATTTTTGGGATTTTTACAATAAATTAAGAAAAATCATTTTAAAAAATTGATTTGTTATCAAAGACTAATACTTAATATTTTAATAATAATAAGTGGAATTGTACCATTAGTTTGTAGGAAAAAATTTTTATAATATTTAAAAATAACGTTAATTTTAATGTCTTTGTAAAATACATAATTGTGATTCAAATAAAAATCTATCTATCTATCTAATAATGATAAAAAAAAAAAAATTAAAGATCTCCGTTAATTTCAGTACCATAAACAATCAAAAGGTACAAACTAGTACTTGAAGAGTTTTCAAATAAATATAATTATTATCATTAAAACTTGAATACCAGATAACATTATAAATATTCAATGTAATTTAAATGTTTTATAAGATTAAAAGGATAATGAAAGAAAGAAACATATATACATAGTAAATAAGTATGTTTCCTGAAACGAAATGCACCAAGTATAAGAAAATTGTGAGGACGAGTTGAGTTCGTCCATTACCCATGGGTCTTTTTCACTTGGTCGAGCAAGCCCGCGGTTCTCATTTCTCCTAACATTTAAACAAACCACATGTAGACCATTAAATAGAGCATTAGTGTAATCCTCTGGAGCGGTTGAGAACACCCTGATTTATAAAACCAGGCGGTACAACTAACTCGCACTTCCAAGGTCGTACACTGGCCAGTATAACCTGCTGCTACCTCTACTCTACTCAGCCTTTATCCTTCCTTCCTTTATTCATACCCTCTGATTCTAAGACTTTTTAATCTTCTTATTCTTACTCTTTACTTTACTTTACTTGGTATTCTTTACTCGATCGCACCGTCAAATCCCGACGTCTGTAATCTCAACCTATAATGTCTACTGTAACTGCTGTAACTATTTATGTACTACTAACTACATACATATCTATTCATTATGTCTACATACCGATATCGGAGCACCTAATATAAAAGTAAATTTCTTCTGATCCATTTTACATCATACTCCGAACATACTCTTGAATTATATTCAGACCGATTTCAATTACATTAGCTATCTCTCCGAACTTTGATGTTTGATAATAATGTCTATTAAAGAAGCTTCTTATCACCTCGACCGCTGGAGTATTTTTTAAATCGCTGTTCTATTATGTATATCGCATTTTATATCACACCACGCTACTCCAAACTGGACTCTGTAAAATAAGTTTATTAAGTATCAGTAACAAGAAATCTATTGGAAAACAAGTACTCTTAAATCTCGAAATTAGGTCGGCTAACCGTGGATACATGACAAAAATTTATTTATCTCACCATTAAATCATGGCTTACCTTGGATATTATTATTATTATTATTTTATTTATAAAAGTAACTAAAATTGTTTGTCAATTGTATGTTTGCTCAATTGAAATGTCATTATCAAATAACATGAGAATCAACATGTCATTTTATATGTACGGTATTATTTACACACTGAACACTGGTATGGCGAATAGAATGCTCATGAGTACTGAAGGAGATATTTAAATATATATATATATTTTTTTTTTTTATAATGACAAGTTGTCAGGATGGTTACAACCAGCCAATGAAAAAACTAATAAAATAATCACTGGTTAGATTTTTGTTTGATCAGACGACAATTATAAACAAACTATTTTATTTCCATTGTTTGTTATTATGATTTTATTCAGTGAGTCTACATAAGTTTTTATTTATGGGTTTTGTTGAAACTATCTGCTGTGTACTATTACACAAAACTAGCAACAGGGAAATGAGGATAGAGTTGATATCGATTGTAGAGGTTGATGACTCGATTTTTACAACACCGATAAATTTACTCGTGTAAATTATTTTTTAGTTGAAAATAAAAAATTTATGGATAAAAAACTGTTACATAAAATAATTTTTTATGGTCTTTAGACAACAGGTGGCTGTTGTTGATCGACAGACTAAAAAAATTTGAATAAACTAACCATTTAAATATTACAATTAATCGATTTATGATTTAAAATCAAACATTACTATTATGATTATTATTATTATTACTATAATAATTATAAAAACTGTTTGCTTACTTTAGTATCTTTTAATGAGACCAGATGCTTCTTTCACAGAAAAAAAAAAGAAAAACAAAAAAAAAATAATAACACGTTGTCACTATAAATTCAAATCCACTCACGACACTTTTTAAACGGGTAGTTAACATTAAATCTGCCCGCGTTGTATAAAAATAAAATATTCATTGTTGTTTTTACGGGTGAACAATTGTTAAAAAAAATAATTCTTTGTTTGTTGTACAGGTACACGAACTGTTCTTGGATAAGAAAACCGGTACACGCTGGTGGTGAGTTAACAACCGGACACGACCGACTAACATCTAAGAACAACTGAATTCTATTCGTTGGTTCGCGGCGAACGCTCTACCCGTTTTTCCCCCTCTTTTATTTTTAATGTCAAACTACTGCAACGCCGCGGTTGCGGTGCCCGCCATTTGATATTTCACAAACACTTTTTTATTTCATTGTTTTCACTCACTTTTATTTATTTAACAATTAAAAAAACCAATTTCTCAATCGTTTGATTATTATTTTTATTTTAATTAATATGTCACTTGGTTTATTGATTTATTATTGAAATTATGTTTAGAAATGAATGCGCAATTTTTGTTATAACTTCATTAAATTATATTTATAGAATAAATATTTAACAACAGAAGATAAGTTATTACACTCGAGTAATCTTTTGTATTAATACTCAGTAACCTTTATCAGTAATTTAGATATTAAATTTAAATTATAAAAATTTTGTTTTAACGTTCACTCCGAAATGTCCTACCAGCTGACTAAAATTCGAATTACAGCACCTCTAGCGGCAAATAAAAGAACATTCAATTTTGAGTCTTTATTTCCCGCCAAAAAGAAGCGCTTCGCAACTTTTAACAGCTAAAAAAGGTAAACAGAAATTTTTTATGACACTTAAGTTAGCATACGACTGAAAATTTTTGATTTGTTTTTATTAATTAAATTACAACTAAAAAAATATTTCTAAAAAATTACATTTATGGTTTTTCAAGTTTTTTACAGGTGAAATTTTTTTTTTTAATTATTTAATTGAAATTTTTTCAATAAAAAATTTCTACAAATTTTGAAATATCGGCTCACTTCATTTTTATAATTTTTTAAGTATGTTATAAATAAATATATATAAATATAAAATGACATTTAACTTAGCTGTCACTTGACAATTTTTAAATTTTCTTTAACAAAAAAAAATTTGAACTAAAAAATTATTTTTAAGAAATTGCATTTTTTATTTTATTAAATTTCTAATTTAAGTCTATTTTTTTATGAATTTTTTTTTTGTGATAAATTATTTATTAAAGAAAATTTTAAAAATAGTAAATGACAGCTAAATTTAATGGCATATATATAAAGGGTGTGAGAATAAAAATCCATAAATTATTGAATTTATTAAACAATACCTTTATTTAGAGGACATGCCTCGAAAAATGAATATGATATAGTAAATACGTTTTGTTTTTACAATTTATACCATATACACAATAAGATAAATTGAAATAATGATAATAATAATTAATAATTAATATGTAAGCCTAGAACACAAAAACATTAACAAATGGAGAAATAAAAATATTTAAGAATAAAGAAATGAATGTTGTATATATATATATATATATATATATATATATATATATATATATATATATATATATATATATAAATATTGAGTACACGGTATGCAGTGAACCATCCCCTTGAAACGCATTCAATCATTATTGACAATACTAAGTATAATCGCATGTACAGTGCCTTTTATTTTACATATTTCTTCTTTTTTTAAATTATTATGTATATTATTGTTTGTTTTAGTTTTTATTAAGTCAATTATTTATCATTAATCTTTTGGTTGAGATTACTATACAAAATAGGTAATAAAAAGCTCCGTTCACAAAATATTTCGTAAACTTTATCTTCACATCGTAATATTGTCATGAAGCATATCATTTTTTTCTTTCTGGTAATATTTTTTTAATTTATAATTATAATAAATATTTTTTTTTTTTTTTTAATTATCAAATGAAATTATTTATTATTAACAATTCATTTCAGTTTAACTTTTTAATTATATTAAATAATAATAGTAATTATAAAAATTCAATTAATCAGCTTATACTATTTTACAATAATAATAATAGTAGTAGTAGTAGAAATAGTAGTAATTCATGATTTTAAAGTTGAGAAAAACAATAATTAACTATAATTTCTCGACAAATAAAACACGCAAACAGAAAAAAATTAACAATTAACTCATACCCAAATAAATGATACTATTAACAAATTAATTATTATAATACCGACAAAAAAATATATAACAAATTTAAACTAAGAATATTAACATAATTTTCATGCAATTTATAATTATAATAATAATAATAATAATTAAAATTGCCAGTATGGCTTACAAAATTTCGTAGAAATCGATTATTTTAATTTATAAAAATTATAAAAGATTCATTATTGAGAGTTGGTTTTAATGAATCTCAGTATGAGTAAAAATTTTATCGAAGCCACAAATAAATCTTATATTTTTTTTTTAAATACATTTTTTTTTTTTTTCAATTATTAAATTTAAATAATAATTGATTTGTTTTTTTTTTTTTCTAACGGAAGTAATATTAGTTAAGTAACAATATATAATTAGTTATAACTATAACAATTTAGTGCGTTGGAACGGTGGCTCATCTGTCTCACCAACCCCACATAAATAAATATATAATTAATTTAATTAATAATAATAATCTAAATTAATAATAAAAATAATTATTTTAATAATTAGAATAATAATTCATTAATAAACTAATAATAGTAATAATATTGATTAATAATAAATAATAAAAAAAAAGGTCGAGTTATTATTTTTCATTAAGCGAGTTTGGTCTCTCCTTGGTGCGGTTACTTTCCACATATCCTTTTTCTTTACTTTACAATCCATATTAATTAGCATAATTAATTAACTAATAATTAATAATTACTAATTAAAAAAAAAAAATCAGTAACTGACTAAAATTTATTTATATCTGTTTGTGCTCTCAATAACATTTTCTTCATTCGCGAGTACCTGCATAAGTGTAACAATTTGTTAACATTTTTTGACTCGTATACCCGTTTTATCTCCGTTTTCTTTCTCTCACTTTTATATGTAATTGTTACAGCAGCAGGTGCTTAAAAATTAAGATAATAAATAATAATAATTATTATTGTAACGTTAATTTATCAAATTTACAAATTTCTTAATTTTTAATTAATAAATGACACAAATAAACTTCTATTCAACTGAATTTCATTTAAAATTATAAATAATTAATAATTATTATTATCATTAATTTATTAATTATAAAATGTACTTGTGCAATATGTGGATTTTGTTTTACGATTAAACAATATTTGGTATATTTTAGACAGTCGAAGATATAAATTGTTTAAACAATAATTTTTGTATTTTTTTTTTTTAATGTATATTTAATATATATATGTATTATGTATGTCGTATATATCACAAATTAATAATTAGATGATTTGTTTGTATTTTACAGAGGAATTTTTATAAATATTTGTTAATTAACGTTTTACTGTTTGTTCAAAGGAAGAAAACGAAATAATACGAGCACCAGATTATAAATTAGCCAGACACCATCGTTTCTCACTTATTTTTTTTTTTTTTAATTTTACAAAATTTTTGGAGCAAATGTAAAAAATAATTAATTGTTCTAGCCCCAATGATACTTTGATCAAAAATAATTTTTTCTTTAAAGATATATATATTTATACCGTATATAATGAAATAAACTGTAATAATTATATTCACAGCAATAATAATATTAATAGAAATAATAATAATAATAATAATAATAATAATAATAATAATAATAATAATATTGGGTAAAAAGCTTGTTAAAACAAAAAGCAGTAACAAAAGAAAATGAATAGTTGTTACCGGGGATTACTCCACTCCGTGTTCTCATAAATAAAAATAAAACTGCTACTCTTGATTAAATATCATTTACAAATTGTTCAATTTATACTTATTACGTTTTTAATTTTCAATATAACTCTCTTTATCTCAGCCACGCCCTCGTAGTATTGTTGATTTTATATTTTTTTTATTAAAACTTATACTTTCTTGTCAATTTATTAACAATTGCCAATGAATTTGATCGTATCGGGTCTCGGCTATTAGTCGACTTTTAATTATTTAAATAAAAAATATAACACTAAATAAAAAATTATTATTATTATATATATTTATATATATCTATTATCATTTTCTATGCTTTAATTTTCATAGTTTGTTTGTTTATTTGTTTCTTTCTTTTTTTTTTTTTTTTTTTTTTTTTTTTTTTTTTTTAATGAAATATTCTATCAAAAAGCTGCTGGGATATTTCCAAATATATTTATTACTTTTTGTTTCGGATACGCGTAAAAAACTATATTTGATAGTACCTGATCCTCTCCTGAAGAGTAAAATAAACGCAGGTACTCCCAACTAGGACAGCCTACCGATTTACCTGGCCAAGTCGATTGCTAGCCATATCTTCCGAAGAAAATTAGGCTCCTAAATCGCTCTTTTACGCCAAGGACCCGGTAGCGCTGCTGGTGATATAATTCACTCGGATATTTTACATTCATGACCCTATTGAATAGCGCTTAAGAGAAAAAAATAGACATATATCCATTAATTATCCATTTAAAAGCACAAATACGCTTTCGCGACGTAATTAGATGTCTCAAGGCCTTGTATGTAACCTGCCAATTCTGTATTATCCGAAATTCATTAGTCATTTGTATCACAAAATTTATTTTTTTTTTTTCTGTTAAATCTTAACTTTTTTTTTTTTGCTCACTTTATCAATTTTATTTATTATGTTTAGTTACTATATTTAGTGTATCATATTAATCTGAAGTTGAAAAAGTGACTAAAAAGCAACGAAAAGAGTTTGAAATAAATTTGAGGCGCGTGACTGAGAGAACGTGAATTTATAATATATGTAAGACAAATAAAAACGTTGAGTAAAATATGATCACTAGCAATAATATTTATATTTATATTTATTTATATATTTATATATATATATATATATATATATATATATATATTTTTTTTTTTTTTTATTCAATATTATTATATATTATCATCGATAGACATGGTAGCAAAAATTGGGTAGGATGAGAACTATTCCTGGTCGTATCAAAACGTCAAGGATATCAAAGTCCTCTCCTCAAGGCAGCGGCACTCACAATACCTATTTACAAAAATATATACATGAGCAACTCACTCCTTGTTGTTATTATTATTATTATTATTATTTGTTAAATTGTTTTCATTATTTCACGTATATTATTAATTTATTTATTCTTTCTGTCTCGATTCTCTCAGTCACATTTAAATCTACAAACTTGGTATCCATTTAATGATTATTATTATTATTATTATTATTATTATTATTATTATTATTCATTCATATCATATTATATCATATCATCGATCGACTTTTTCTCATCCTATTAAGACAACTATTATGTACCACTAATTTTATTCCCATATAATACTAACTACATTATTACTTATGTAAAGAATATGTATTGATTTTTTTTTATTTTTCCTTTTTTTTTTTTTTTTTTTTTTCATTGCATACTAATAAACTAATCTAACAGTATAATTGCTGCTTATCTACAAAAATTTTATATATATATTTATATAGCGGTATACAACGATAAATCTCCGGTGGCGTTTTTCACATATAAATGACGAACCTGTCTTCGTTCATGATAATAGTAATAATAATATAATATGTTACTTTTTATGAATAATAATAATAATAATTATTATTATTATCATCATTGTTTTGTTTTGTTTCAGTACAGATAATAAACCAGCGCTCATTGGATTCGCCTGTGTACGTCATCGTATTAATTGTCTCTATAAGAGTACGCATGAACGCGTACATAATCGCTGAAGAGGAAGCTCCTGACGCAATATACAAGGATACTGGCCTCTTCGCAGCACCACTAGTCTCACATCAAGTACAATTGTATCTACGCGAATTTATACAAAAGCAGAAAAAAGGAAGAATATTAATGAGAGAGTTAATATCATTATTTTCCTTCTTTTTTTTACAACTCACACCTAATCGCAGTCTATTGTAATTGGGATTTAAATTTATATAAATCCCGTATTAGTGCAAATCTTATTGACTTGCTGATTAGTGTAATCTCATGTGATAACTCGGGTCGATAATCCTCCACATCCATACATACATTTTCTCTAAATAACAAACTATCAAACGTCCCCGATGCCGCCACCCAAGAAGTCTTTACGAAAAAAAAAAAAAAAAAAAATTATAATAAAATTTATCAATTATTGCCATTACAGCGAATTATTCCTCGTGATAGCTACGTAAACATTGTTGGATATGTTGCCATATTGTGAGGAAGTGCCGTTATGTAATTAGGAGTGGGCGGCCTGGGACTTTGCCACTGGGGTCAGAGAGCTCGCAACTTCTTAATTCCAGCTTGTACATAACGCACCAAGTCCCGTAATGAACTTCTCAATGTCAGCGGGCCAAGTTTTTCATCCAGCTCGATGAAGAAATCTGATCAACAAAAAGACACAATTAAATTAAATATCCCAAGTTATAATTACATTAATTTCATATTAATTCAGTGGGTTTTTTTTTTTTTTTTTTTTTTTTTTTTTGTCAATTTTTGTACTTACCTCGATGCATGTCCGAAACTAACTGGGCTGCTTGATCCCATAAATCGTGACAGCTCGTTAACAACATGAAATGTGAATTCTGTTTTATCAAAATGGAGTGAATTGGAAGAGGAATGCTGACAAATGATGGTTGTTGCTGCGAGACAATATTTCTGTTAAGTTCTCCGCTATTATATCCAGAACTTTGGCTACCTACAGATCCAACGGAGCCTGCCGGTGATGGTGTTGGAGACAGCGAAGGAGTTCCTTGACCCTCAGCATGCACCAATGTTGGCTGCGTAGGCTATTAAATAATTATTGAATTAAATTATATGCATTAACTTTAGATTTTTATCCATTTAACGCAGATTTATTATCATCATCATCATTATGACTTAAATATAGTATTTGTAGTATACTTACTTTTTGAGTATATTCAGCGAGAATTTTAGCATTTTCCTTAACTTCGTGTTGCCTCATTTTGTAGAGTTTTAAATAAATAAGAGACTGGCACCATAAACTGGAAAAATAATAAATAATTAATTATTTGCTTTGAAAAAATAAGTCGGTCGGTCCGAATTGATTGAATTATTAAAGGGTTTTTTTTTTTTTTTTTTTTTTTTCGTCGGATCAATACTCACCTCAAGATAGCCAACTTGTTACGGATACTACTCTCAGGTGAATTGTTCTGTTGGCTCTTGAACTTAGATGAGATATACCTGAAAAGCAAATGAAAGTCAAGAAAACTCTTTTGTTACGGACTAATTGGCGTTTTTACAAATGCACTTTATCTGAGGCTTACTTTATAAGACTAAGAGTGTCTCTGTACATGGTAAAAGCGGATCTTTCGGTGAGTGGATCGGACTCCATGGCCTGCCCTGTGAGAAGGAAATACAATACTGCCTCCAAGTACAGCATGCATTGCGCCGTCAACTCACATTCCTCATCTGCGCTGTGTTTTAATCTTTTAGCTTCTGTCAGGTACTGATTCTGGTCCCTGAATTTATAAAAATAAAAATTTCATTCAAATATTCACATCTTGAAATGTTAAAAAGTAGAAAAGAAAAAAAAAAAAAAGAAAACTTATTCTTACCTATCCTGGTCCTCTAAAACGTCATTTTGAGGATTGAAGTAAGAATAGTAGACACGTTGAGGTGGAGCTGCTGCCGGTGGGGGCAACAGATTAATGTCTGGTTTTTCTTCCCGTTCGTGATTTGTAGGTTGAATATCATTTTGCTGTAGTAAGAAAAAAAAAAGTAATAATTTATTAAAATGATAAAATATTTTCAGTGAAAAAAAAAAAATAAAGAAAGAAAAACTAACTTGTCGGGAAGATGATCTCGATGAATTGGATTCTTTGTCAGCATGATGTCGTTTTCTTTTTTTCTTTTCTTTGTGTTCGCTGGTAGATGATTTAACCTTACTATTACTATCCATTGAACACATATTTAAACTAGATACAGAACTGCAACTAGCATTACGTTTACGTTTGGGCACTCGATCCCCAGTATTGTTATCAATAACATTAGCACTAGCACCGGTACTAGAGTTCGTAGGGCCACTGTTAACTCCACTACCACTAGGTATCGCACGATTACTTTTAGAGTCCGCTCCAGTTAAACTAACTAACTCACTCTTACTCTCAGTACGTTTACTTTTGGATAAGCCAGGAGTTTGATCAGTCGTTACGTGATGGTGATTATCATGTGTCCTAAAATCAATGGAAGGTGGTGGGGTGGGAGTATCAATGATTTCACCCTCTTCTGGTGTAGGAGGTCGCTCAGACTTAACAGATTGTCTTGAAGCCGGCCTCGTGTCTGGTAATTCAGTCCTCTGTCTCAACTCCTGGCCTCGTGATGGCCTTGGAACGTGAGAAAGCCGACTGAGATCGACCTTACAAAAAAGCGAAGGGACTCCGTTGACTCCGTAACTCAAAGGTGGGAAGCTTGGCAAGGTGGAGGATTGCGACGACGGTCTTTTGTATGGGCTTTCACCACCGGTCGGCGTGCTCGCAGTGTACTCTTCCACGTAAATTCCACATTTACCACCACCCTTACCACCTTTGCCACCTTTGCCTCCACCCTTTGCACCGCCTTTGGCACTTGAAAATAATTTCCTAAGTGTATCACTCTTTTTCTTGTCCTGGACATTGCCAGCGTCCTCCTCTTGCAATTTTGGCGTTGGACTGTTGTCACTGTCTGAATTATCAGGCGAGGTGACTCGAGTAAGCGGCGCTCTGGGTCTCGGGGGAACTCTCGCGACCGGCTGGACCCGATTATTTCTCAGTGTTGTCTCTAACTCACTGTCGGAGTCAGAAGCGCAACCCGAGTTGCTGTTTGTTATCCTTGATCTAGGCCGTTGGGGTTTTACTTTGCTGGGACTCTTCTTCTTGTCCTGCTTCTTAGATGAAGAATCATCGGAAAGCTTGCTGCGTTTAGATGAGAGTCTTCGCCATCTCGCGTCATCTTCCGAAGCACTGAGCTTACTCGTAGTTTTCTCATCTTCACTCGAGGAGATGCTCAGCCGCGGTCTTCGTTTGTCTACTGGGATCATCGAAGAAGCGGCCGGAGGGATTCGCTGCTCGCACTCCGAGTCACTGGACCTGTCCCGTGATCTTGAGTCACTCAACTCGTCGCTGTTATCCATCGGAAGCCGAGGTATCGATATCGCGGAAGTTTTCTTCTTGGGACTGCCAACACTGCGAGGTTTACTGCGCTTAGAGCTGGGTTTTGATTCCTCGGACGACATTCTGTGGCTTCTCGGACTTTTGACCGTTTCTTTAGCCGTTTTACGAGGTCGTCCGCGAGGTTTTCTCACGTCTGGAGCTTTTGGTTTGTTATCTTGAACTTGAGATCTCGATTCTTCTTTTTTCTTCTTCTCAGGTTCGGAATTTTGATCACCGTCACTCAGAACTGTCAGCATTGTTGAGTTTCTGGTTCTTTTTGATGCCTCGTCGAGCTGCCAGTCGTTATTATGATGACTCCCATCTGAGCGTCTTATTCGCATATCCAGAGATGCTTCCTCAGGTGAACTATCCCGACGAGCTGCGTCATTCTGTTGTAAAAAAAAAAAAAAAAAAAAAATTCATTTCATTGCACAATGGAAATATTTAATTTTGGTAAATATTTACAAGTGGGATCAACCATTTTAATTTTCATTTTTTTGAACGAAATTTCTATTTGATTTTATTGATATATTCTTTTTTGAAAATACATAAAAAATGAATGATTGATAAAAAAAATTGATTATCATAATTTTAACAAATTTTTAAAAAACAAGCAGAATAAAAAAAAATTTGAAAATGTTAATTTTTCACCTAGTTATGGTCCAAAATGGGGTTGACCCCACTTATAAATAATTACCTTAATTTTTTATAATACTCAAAGTAGCAGACATTTGCCAATTTTTTTAATTTTCATATCAAGTCAATTTAATTATAATAAAAATTTTTAAAATTGTTAAATGTTTGTTAATTTCTTGCATAAAATTGTTTCATTTATTATCATTAACAAAAATAAATACCTGAGCAGTTTTATTTTCAGAATTGTTATCACCAGCCTGCACAGCAGATTTGGTAAAGAAACTACTGAGATTCCACCTAGGTTTGGACTCTTCAGCAGGCGGTGGCTCTTCTACGGGGGCTTTTGGAGACATTGAAGGCGGCGTAGACGGGCCTTTTGATGGCGGAGGAGCATTTTCGTCCTCAGAATCACTGCTGTCATCAGTACCAGTGTCAGATCCGGAGTCTGAGCTGGAGCTGGCGCTACCAGAGCTGAGTGGAGCCTGACCAGGAGGACTAGGGGGCCTCAATGGCAGCAACGGGGAACCTTTTCTCGAGGAGCCAGATGGCGGTGACAATAATCGCTCTGACGGCGTGTGCTTAGGCGGCGTTCTCAGTGGACTCAATGGTCTCGGAGGTGACAAAGTTGCCAGGGGCGATAACGCCATAGGCGACATCGGCGCCAAAGGTGCTGGAAGCGGTGTCATTGTTGGTATCAGCGGTGCTGAGTATCTGTAATTTAAACGTAAAATATGTTATTATAAATTATGATTAAAAAAAAAAAAAACTAATCGATAAAACAAGTTAATTTTCTATTACTTACTCAAGGCTTATAGCTGGACTTGCAGTAGCTCTTGATGCTCTTGAAACTGACGTCTGGAAGCATAATGTAATTCTTAATGTAATATTTAATAAAATGACGTTTAAATTAATTGTCTTTCACTCTACTCACCTTGAGGCCTTCATCCTCGCTGTCTTCCGAGAGCCTTAAATCACACTCAAGATCACTGTAATAAAAAAAATAAAAGCCCAAATTATTATTTTTGTCTGTAATTCAATAAAAAAAAAAAAAAAAAAAAAATATATATATATATATATATATATATATATATATATATATATATATTCATCTTTTTAATTTTGTAATTATTATTTAGATGAGAAAATAAAATTAATTGAAGATAAATTTGATAGTATTATTTTCCAGCATCTAATCAGAGAAAGTAAGGAGCAATGAAAAGTAATAATAAAAGTTTCTCACGTCTGATTAACAAAATGTAATTAAAGTTTTCCGTAGCAAAGCGGTACTGTAAAATAAAATGAGATAAATGATAATAGTTTTAGCTAAACTGGAGTTAAGTATTTGGAGTAGTAACAGCACCAACAATCCAGCAAGTGTATCGACAGGAAAAATACTTGAAAGAGCCATAGTCAGTGAGTGCAAAGTGCCGCGAAGTCGAGTAGAGTAGAGTAAGAGTAGTATAAAATAAAATCTAAAAGACAAGAGTGAGGGAGAGTAGGTATACATACTTATACTAATACTTATACACGACATATATATTTATATGTAGAAGAAGCTAAAGAGAGGACAGCGGACGTCGACCCCGCAAACAGTGTGTGTTCTACCCCATCTCTACAACGCTCTGCGTTCCAAGGTTTGCTACCTGCACTTTGTGTTACGCGCTTACCGGTTAAGGTCCATCCACTTGTCACAATAACTATTTTAATCGAGAATCACTGTCCACCAACCCAACTGTACAGCGAACCTCATTTTTGTTTTACAATTTTTTTTATTTCAACAGCATTTAATTATTACCAATTCACGCGCAAATTCTCTTTTTACTACTTTTAATTATAGCTATGCAAACAGTTTAACACTGATAAGATTTCGGGCCTTATTTGTATTGTATGGTATGGTAAGGAACAAATTGGTCGTAATTACGAGATTAGATTATCAGTAATATAAAAGGATCCTGCAATTTTATCAACTCTGTTTTATTTCATCATCTGTCTCTATTTTATTTAGTTAATATAGTTTTTTCTCGGTGGGTATTAATAACACTTAATCAATATCACTTTTTGTTATTATTCAACCCCTGTAGTTTTTAAAGCTCGCTGGGTGATTAAACTTTTTGTATTTTTTTCAGTTAAATAAAGTTTCCCTTTAACTGGCTCTGGTTTAATATATAATTTATCTTTTTTGACTCTTTATTTTTAAACAGATAAAAAAAACTTTCAATTTCTCTACTCATGATATTAATTGGTAAATAGACAAAGTAAAGTAGAGTTACTTTTTTTTTTATTCTTCTTTAAAATTCTGAATTATTAAGAGATTGAATATTTCATCTGAATTTCAAAGTTTTTATTTATGAATTATTATTTGCACCGGTAATTAATTAAAAAAAAAAAATAAATAATAAAAATCCGGTCGACTAAATTTAACTAACAAGTTTATAATAATTAACGCTATCGATTGACGTCAAAGTATCCGGTTTTAATAAGCTAATACAATTAGTAATTATCACAGTAGTACAGAGATGAAAAATAATTTGCGTCATAGATAATAATAAACGTCAACAATAATAATAATAATTTATATTTTAATATTTAGCTGCTGTTGCCAAAAAAAAAAAAAAAAAAATTGGACAAATTTTATTTAATAAAAATTTTTCATTTTTTTAACTATCAAAATTTACACTACAGACTGTAATTATTAAACTTTTTTTTTCCGTGTAATAATAGTAATAATAAAAAAAAAGGTAAACAAGGGAGAAAGCCAAAGCCGGTGAATAAAAAAAAAAAAGGATAAAATTATTAAATGCAGAGTACTTGTGTGTCTTACATGCAAAGTCTTGGACAATTGGTTAAACAAAACGTAGACATTAAACGTGACACTTTAGATAAGCTGCAAAGCGGCATTTGGCCAACTAAATTAATGAAATTGAAAGAGCCGTCGAATGGAACAAAGGAACTTTGGACCGGTCGAATGTTTAACCGGTGGGCGGTCGACGACCCTAGCCGCTGACACAGACTAGAGTGGATGACTGCTATGCCACGAAAGGGGAATGAAAGAGAAAAGAGAAAAGGGAACAAAATAAAAAGAATAACGCGAGAAAATGTTTCCATCCCCTATATACTATATACTATATCCCTAGTCACCAAGCTTTTTATTTTTTTATCTTTCTCTTTCTCTGTTCCTTTTTTCGTCCCCTTTACCACTGCTACTGCTACTGCTATTGCTACTGGTGATGGTGATGGTACTGGTGCTGGTACTGATACACTGGTACACTACCACTACATTACTTTTTCTCCTTAACATCGCACACAGAGCCAGAAACCTTGGCAATCAATAGTCCCCCTAATGTATAGTAGTGTGTAGTACTCCTCAAGTTTCATCCTTCTTGTTCTTATTTTTTTATATTTATTTTTATTTTTCCTTTGTACTTTTTTATTATTTAGTTTGCTTAATCTTTTTACGCGGTGGTGATCATTCAGCATTCTTCTCGTCTCATACCTCCTAAGACGAGAGACCAGAAAGAGAGAAAAAGAAAGAATAAACTAAGCTCATCTCCCTTCCATCCTCTGTCCCTTAAATTATCATTATTATGACGATCACGGTTCAGCCAGTGTGCTAAAGACAGCCTTTGTAACTTGGATTTTCATCAAAGATTAGCTCGATCTGCCCTTATTCCTTTTATTTCTTCATTCTTCCACTATTAATTATTTTATCATTTGGCAATAGTAATAGTAATAATAATAATTATAATAATCCAGTTGGATTGGAGCAGTTAAACTTGAAGAGCGTCAGAAGCAGTGATTATCCTGGAAACAAAACAGATATAAGCATCACGTTTAAACTTTTAAGCCAGGTCAATATATTAACAACTTGTCTCTGAGCCATTAACCAACTGAGACAAGAGAGCAAGTGAGAAGGATTCCAGGGAATCTTTACCCGAGAGAAGAAAATTCCACGCAGACTAGCAGCAGCAGCAGCAACAGCAGCAGTAGCAGCAGTAGCAGCAGCAGCAGCAGCATCATCAACAGTAAAGTTACTGTACCGAATAACTTAAAAAGTTACTACAGGAGCAGCTCTCCTGCTCTTAAACTCCTCAGCTTGATATTCATCCACTTGGTACTGGTACAGCATCAGTATAGAGTTATTCACCAGCAGTAGGAGCAGAACCAGCAAATCCACCGTACCAGCAACAGCTCTCCCTCATTTTCTATCTTCCTCGCTCACCTATACTAAGTCAAACTCGAGATTATATGTATAGGTACCTTATTCTTGTCTTCCATTCTATTCTGTCGTGCAACGTGTGCCAACCAACGTCGGTAATAATTTCGCCTCTATCTCAGCTCTCTTCTCGCTCTTTCTTCCGAGTAACAATTCTCCTCCCCTTCATATATATCTGTGTAATGTACGGTTCATTCGCCAAGAATAATCATTGCGGATGTGACTAACAGACAAGAGCACTACACATTTTTTATTACCAAATTTTTCACGTCTTGTTACATATTTATATTTTTAGTCTCTGTCCCTTGCTCTTACTCCTCCATTTTGTTATTTTATCTTCTTCCATTAGTATTAACATGTAATTATTTTATCATCTCTTTCATAACTTTGTTTGAACAGTTTTAATTATTCAATAAATTAAATTAACCAGAGCGAGGTAATTGGATGGATATTTGTTAATAAGCTTTTATTTCAATGAGATATTTTAAGCCGATGATGATGATGATGATGTTTAGTATTTTTATTTTTTATAAATTGTTTGCAGATAAAATTACTGTTGTGGATGACACTCATAATTATCAATTTTATTATTTTAATTGTAAAGACAACAAGATTTATTCCCATAAATATTCACAATCTACTTGTGATTTATTCATTTTATCTCATTGATTATTAAATTATGGATGGTAATTTTGAAGAGGTACTAGTGTACTTTATCATGATAGAAATTATATTGTTATTTGTACTTCTGTCAAAAGTGGTTAGTGATTTTATTTTACTAATTTTTATAGATGAAATATATTTTTTTTTTTTTTTGCAGAGAATAAATTCAAATAACATAAAAAAATTGATGAACTTACGCTGACAGCCGTGTGGTCCCATGTCTTTCCCGTTCTGTAACAAAAAAAAATTTTTATTTAATAATAATAATAAAACCTGTTGCAATGAATGTGTAACAAATTATAAAACAAAAGTAAAAGACGATTGAAGATTGTTTAAGAGAACAATGTGTAAAAAAAGTGCTGTAAATCCTGAGATCACGATCGGAAGTAATGTTTCTGAGAGAAGCATCCTCATTTGAGGTATTTTCGTCACGTAGAAACTCGTTGAAAGAAAATAAAAGGAAAAAGTAATCCGTACTGGCACGGGCACGGGCTCGCCAGATGAAAAGAAATAAAAGTACTGAGCACGTGAGCAAATCGTGCGGTTAAAACCCATTAAATATATGGTAATTTTATAAAAACAATCCTATGATTGTAGACATAAATTATTAACTGAATCATCACCCAGATGAATTGATGATTCATACTTATATATTTTATTTTTAATCATTATATTATTTGCAGGAAATATTTCAGAGACCCAAATATCAATTTATATCTTGAAAGTCGCGCAGCTGCCCAGAAGAATAGGCCAGCTGTTAGCTAATGTGTCTGTCTATATGTATTTAAGTATTTTCTAAGTATGGGTATGTAGTTATATGTATGCACGGTGTACAGCGCCCAGGTATATCATAAAACACTCAGCTCTCGGTTCTTTTACGTACAAACTTTTATTTATAATAGGGTATGTGGACTAATATTATATGGAGGCTCCCGGTATGAGAAGGGAATTCGAGCACCTGGATGACTACACAAAGAACAATCTAATTCTAATTCCTTATAAACAATAATAATAATTTTTTATTTCAAATTTGGAGCGAAAATTCAAAAATTTATAAATTCTCTCTCAGCGTTTAACAAAATTTAATTTTTTATTATCAAGTTAATTTAAGATTAATCTAAAATCAGAAACTAAATAATGACACGGTAAAATTACCAATCAAGATAATAGATAATGAGTTGTTTATTGTTTACACGCGTAATTAACCATAAATCAGCGGGAAATTAGGGGAGAATAACGACAAGCTTAATATTTTTGAGTAAGCAGAAATAAAAGTGGTCGCCATTTGCCAGATCGGTGAATTTGTTCTTCCATAGCGAGACCAGAGTCTACTAAATCTAGTATTTTAGTCACGTACGCCAAGGGTCTTGCCAGTATAGTATAAGTATAAGCGAATAAGCGGAAGAGAAGCGGATGGTTTTACCGTTCGACGAGCTGAAAGTACAGCGTTCTGTAGTTATTGAACAATATACACACATAAGCGTATATTCTTCCAATATTATCAAAGAAGATATAGCCAGGGTTAGGTGAAGCTACAGCAATATTAATGCTTCAATATCGTCACTTGTCAATTATCCTCAAGATCATTGACATCCTATATATCTACATAATATATAATATAACTAGAAGCATGTCTATGATTAGGTCCTCTGGCTTAGATAACTGATCGACAGTTAACTGATAGTACAAAGCAATGCAGAGGAGTTTATACAAATCCCTTGAGCACTCACGCAACTAAACCCGTCCCATTGAGCTCCCGGTTTATATCTTGCTCTTGCACACATGCACTCAAGTGTCATTCCATTGCTCGGGTGATTTTACACTAAAATACTCGCTCTTATAGCACTATCGATGTAACTTTCCTTGTAATATTATATTTAATAACAAAAAAAATCACCTGACACGAGAAGATAGTTGACAACGCTCCGGAGTACTTCGAACTTACTGTACATATCCAGTAGCAGCAATTTTAGTTGTTGTTTTTTTTACAAAATCACATTTCAGTAATTTACAATTAAACTGTTGAATTAAATTAATTAATAAAAAGAAGAAATAGTTTATTTATCTTCGCTGGGTGAGAAATGGTGTAATCGCATAGACGGATGTTGGGTAACTGCGGAACCGGCGAACAGACCAGGGAACCCCATGGCAATGGCATGGCTTGTAGCTTATAGTTTTACCCGCGTGCACGATCAACAGTGACGCGGCGTCCCAGAGGAAGGGAGGGGTTGTCTCTCTTTCAGGGGGACCCTAAAAAATATCCAATACAGCGTACAACATACATATAACATGATCGTCAAGTCGTTGAGCTTCACCTGCGTATTAAGTATAAATAAGGTCGTCACTATATATATATGTATAAGGACCCTTCAATGTGTATCCCCTCTTTCAGGCCTGTCAGAGGCCTAGCCCGAGTGTTATTTTTTCCCTAAGCCAAATTATTGATGTCTCACGGATATACTAAGTTTAATAATTCAGTAAGTAGTTTAACATTAATTGTCAGTAGTTGGATAGTGATAATTTTTTATTTTTAGGCTCAATCGAATCTGGGACACTCTGTACCTGCATACACTTGCAGAGAGGGATAAATTTTGATAATTCAGAGCACCTTTGAGTGCTGAAGATATTATACGGCTCATATCTTCTCTGTCTGCCAGAAAAAGAAGAAGGGGAGGCAAGAAGACATGAAGGAGGCGGACAGGCAAAAAGACCGGGTGGCGTGTGCCAGCCGGTTCCGCACCCGTTGCCCATCCTCCTGTTATTTTTGATTTTTTCTCAACTTTCAAACAGCTGCATCTGTGACAACCTCTTCTTGCCAGTTACTCCGAGTACTACACATTTATTTTCATTTACTTGGAGACTTTTACGTAACTCTACAATTACACTTTCAATTAATCGTTTTAGACAGTGATAAAAAATAAACTAAAGAGGAAGAAATTTTTCCATAAAAAAAAAAAATTAATTTTCATCAAAATTGTTTTCAATTTTTCTCTTTAATAAAATTTATTTTTTATTAATTAAAAATATAATAAAATTTTTTCAGGATTGAAATTTAAAAAAATAAGATTGGAAATTGATACCTTGGTGAACTGGTGTTCTGCAGAGACAAGCTCGCATGACCAACAACTAACCACCGCACAAGACTAGTACTTTACTTAAGTTGATCTAGGAAGTAGGGTCGCGTGCAGTTATTTGTTGGTATGCATGTGGATTAAGACATGTAAGAGGCATTGATAGACTTAAAACATCAACATTGTTTGACCTTGAACCAGCCTAGTCATTGGGTCAGGGACATTTTCATTAAAACACATCAACAACAACATTATAAATTGTTACTTAAAGACAGAAAGGAAAATTAAGATGAAGAAAAGTTTTAGGTGAAGTTATTTTTGATTCCCGAGTTTGGAACTGATGAAACATTTGTTGTCTACATTAATATTTATTTCTGGAGCAAGTTATAGGTCAAGGAAAAGATGAATTGTGCTGAGCGTAGAGGGAAGCTTAATATTTAACGAATAGGAAGAAAAAGTAAACAAAAAAGTGTAGCAAGTTGATAAGCTGCCGGAGATTATCAACGGAAAGATGAGTTGAAGGATCCAGTGTATAAACCTCTACCTCTGGTTACTGCTACAGGGAAAACTCGATAGTCTACAAGTTCCACGTTGAGAGTTTAAACTGACAAGTTTCTGGACGGTGGATTATTGCACTTGATAAACTCTTCACTTATTCAAGCGCCACCCAAACGAAAGGAAAAGTCTGATTCAATTTTTGTTACAGAATAGAAAATAAACATATTTTCTGGAGTTTGCTGATTTTAATATCGATTGACAGATAAATTAAATTCCATTAAATTTTAGAGCTACTTTAACTGCAGAAAGGTTTTAACGTAATGAATTTTTTATTACCTGTAAATTTATGAATCTTGTCTGACTATTTTGACAACGAAATATTGCAAAACTAAAAATGACATCACAAACTTTTATAAAGACATTACTTATTGTTAACAGTTTTCTTTGTTTACCGAGTACTTATGAATATAAATATTAAATCCGCGGTAAAGTATTATGTATTTCTTCTTTCTAAACTTTAACATGATTTATTATCCCGAAATAGCACTGCAGTGGTGATTAAAATTTAAATAAATAATAAAAATATTCCAGCAAATTTAAATTCAATCATCTTCATATTATTATCATTATTATTGTTATTATTTAATGAAGTTAATTCAGTGTTTCGTGTAAATTCATAAAGTTTTATAAAACTCCCGGTAATTTTATGCAAATGAAATGTAATTCTGAAATGATGATAATTAAAGTTGATAAATTAGAATTTGAGAATTAATAAATGAGCGAATAGCTTTACTCTAATGTAATTGTACATTGTGTATGTATGTAATACGAGTACATACTGTAAAGTAAGAAGCACATACAGGAGGAAGAGGAGGTAAGTAACTGTATAGTATACCCGAAAGCAGCAGAGTGAGCTGAAGGGTGTTTTAATCATGTTAAGTAACTTGTACAGCAATGCACTTGTACTTGCTCGTGTGTGTGTGTGTGTGTGTGTGTACACAACACGGCACGGGTTAAAACCGAGTGCTGCTTTGAACAGGTGGAAGAAGTCAACCAAGAGAAATATAAGTATAATATAAACGAGTAGCAGCTCCTATTTATTTTTTACTTCATCCATCTTTTCCATCCCCTTGACTCGTATAAATTTTATGAGATTACGTGCCACTGCTTCTACTGTTATATATATATATATATATATATATATATATATATATATATATATATATATATATATATATATATATATATATATACACACTTCTGCTGCATCCAACAGAGTGATACTACCAAGGTACTAACGTTGATCGAGAGTAATTCGGGGGAATTTAGTGTCGCCAGTTAAATAATCATCATTCATCCCAAACTACCTCTAAATGTTTCTTAAGTTAGTGATCCGTGACTGACGATTTTATGCTCAATCAACGGCTAATCAATTTATGTTATTTAATACTGTATACATACACACGGGTTAAATGTCAGAGACCTGGGGCACTTATTATTTTTTTTTTTTTTTTAAATTATGCTAACAGTTTTGGTTTTTTGAAGAAATTATCTAAATCTTCGGAAAATAATTGAATGTATATTTTGTTATTCAACTGTAAATTGATAGTTTTATTTTGTGTAGAGTTTAGTTGGTGATGAAGTAAATAGGTCGACCATGTTTACTCTTCTCCAGTCTCAGCTTACTCCTCGCCTATCCCTCCCACTTTCCACCGGGGTATCGTTCACCAAAATCGATATTCGATATTTAATTTCAGCTACCTAAACTATCACTCCTGTGTACATGTTTCCGACTTTTGTGGATAAAAAAAAAAAAAAAAAAAAAAAAAGCTCCTGTCGCTCATCCTCTTTGGCTTTTGAAACTATGCTATATTTTTTTTTTTTTTTTTTTAATTTATCCCATTGTTGCGTACAAGATGAAAAGATTTAAATCGACACTGGTAATCTGCCTGTATGTTTTAAAATCATTCCAATTTACTCTTAATAGTTACACATTCACTGTCAATTGAAAGACTTTATAAATGGGAAAAATAAAAGAAAAAAAAAATTAAATTAAATATTTATAACTTACGTGGTGGCTTGACAGGTTCAGATGGTTTCTCCGTTAACTGTAACTGCAAAATGAAAAGATAATTAATTAATAAATCTTTTAATTACCAATTGAATTATTAAATTAGTACAAGTTATTTAATTAACCATTAACCACCACATGCTTGGTTTTAAAGACTAAAAAAAAAATAATAAAGACTAGATTGACCTTGATAAATATTCTTTCTTTCTGCCTCAATTAAAATCAGTTTAGCGAGCCCAAAGTTCCCCCATTTTAAAATAAACGGTCGCTAATTCATGCCCAAGGCTTATGAATATTTCTTATAATCTTTAAAAAACAGGGTAAAGAGGGGAAAAATAAAGAGATCCGTTTCAATGTGTAACACCCCTTAAATTACAGCCACGCTTTATATCTACTTTTACTGTATGGTATTTATAACATGTCATTGGGGTATAATAATTTATTGCATTACTCTGTTTATAACGATAAATACTTTTGTCCCCTTTACATTATATGATTAATATTATACTGCATTATATTATATTTTATTATATTAGTTTTCAGTATTTACACAATGTTATATAATGAAGGTTAATAAATGCACTAAAGAATGTATGTTGAAAGTAATATAACTGAGGGGAATATTTACATAATACTGTTTATTTTATTATTTACCTCGGATTTATTATTCCAAAACAAACTGATGATAGTTATTACTAATTTAATTTCTCTAATAAACTTGTTTAAATATGCACGCGAAATGTCATTTTAAAACTGTGATACCCGTAAACTCAGTTATTATTAATGATATTGCTCTTTTATTGTTAATAGTTGCACGAGTATTAAAGAAAATAATAATAAAAATAAGAAAGTTTAGCTTATATACCTTGGCCAGTACAGGATTGAATTCGAACTTGGATTCCGGTTCTTTTCTTGGTGTCTGTGCAATTGCTGAAAGTGGTATGGGCGGCATCGTCATTTCCTGAAACGACAAAGAAACATAATGAAAGTGTTTACAACTATATAATTTTATTATGTATTGAAAATCCACTATTGTTATTGTTATTATTGTCATCATCATCATTATTATTAAATAATTGTTAGGAACAATATATATATATATATATATATATATATATATATATATATATATATATATATATAATAACAAAACAATACAAATATATTAAGTGAATTTAAATTGTAAAAATTGCATAAATAACTTTTATAATAATAGTTTATTAAAAATAAATTCAACATGTATTTTTTTTTTTAATTTTCTTAACTTTTAACAATTTAATTTCTTGAATAAATTATTTAGATTTAATCTAACTGGATTTTTTTATTAAATAGATCTAGTAGATAAAAAAACAAACTATAAATTCGCTGACAAATTTATAAATAATAAATAGTAAAACTCATAAGTTTTTAATCCGACACTGCGAAACTTCTAAGACATAAAAAATTGATAGACTTAAAAAAAAAAAAAAAAAACTGCTGACAGTTATGTCGATTATTTATTTATTTCTATCGACTTTTATTGGTAAGTTGCCTTATAAATGATTTATTTATCATTTTCAAGTATGACTATTTAATTTGTAACTATTGAATTGTAATCTTTATCAATTGAGGTTTAGATTTGTTTACCACTGATAAGAGAGCGGTACTGATAAAATTAATTGTTGCATTAATATGGTGAAATTGAAATAATTAATGAATGCAATTAATAATAGAAGAATTGTAGAGTGAAATAAATTAAAATAACTTTAAATTATTTAAAAGGAGGAAATAGTTACGGAGATAGAAATACTTTTGGAAATTATTTTAATTGTCAATAATGAGCAGCTAACTACTACCTGTAAACACGTGGTCAAACAGGTGAGTTTAAATACTGAGCACACAACACACGTGCGTGGTGTAATTATGCTAAGCACGCGAAAACCCGTATCACACCCGTTACGACTTAACTTGAGATACCCGAGATCTGAGTTGAGAATACAGCCAATTGTCTGTCAGTTGTCAGTTGTTCGTCTTTTTTTTAGTTTCTTTGTAGCTAAACCGCAATCTGGCGTTTTGTCGCACATTATCTTGTTTCTGTTGAGCATTTGTTGCATTATTATCTACCGGGTAGAGTATGTTGTGTCTCGGGTTAATACTCAAGTTAACTAAAAGACCAGCTAGAGGAGAATATAAGAGAGCAAGAGAACAAAAGTGGCTCTTAGGCTACTGTACCGCGATTAACGCGAGTCATAATATAATGGAGAGTACAGTAATATAATAATAATAACAATAGTAGTAGTAGTAGACATGACGACATATTTCAACTTGATTCAATCTTATGGCAGCCTTCATGATGATTAATGGAATTAGATGACTCGCGAATTATTAAAATAGTAAAACCACTTGGTGTTGAGAGTTTACTAGATGTAAACATGTTGATGGTAACTAAATAAATTTTAATTGAAATATAATATATGTACACTGTTGGCTATGCAATTACAATTTGATTTTATACCACAATATTAAAAAACAATTTAAATAGCCTCCAGATTATAGGTATTATTATTATTATTATTATTATTATTATTATTATTATTATTATTATTATTATTATTAATATGATGAGAGAATGGCCAAAAGCAGATAAATTTATTGTTACTGTAGTAATTCATTAAAATAGAGCTCAATCAGTGAGTCGTTAAATGATTATAGCAAATGATCAGAGCTGGTAAGATTTATTGAATCAACGCCTGGCAAACAATACGGGAAATATTTTTAGCAGTCGGGATTTGACGGGTCTTTGGATGATGGTGAAGCGCAATTAGCAGTAGCATTTGCCATGCCTACCGGTGTCACAACCCGTATTTTCCCACGGACAGCCGTGAGAATAATTCATGCTCTACGCTCGGGCGAGTGTGCGTTCCTACCAGCGCAGTCGCATCCGTTTCTCTTCGTCTCTACCACCGATTTGTTCCGTTTGTTCCGGAACTGAATGACCTATGTTAAATATTATACAATGTGCAATAACATCTTTTGCTTTACCGTATTTTACATCTCGGCTATCTGTGTTGTCAATTAATAAAACTGACACTGATAATTAAAATTTGACTATAATTTTTTATTTTTTTTTTTTTTTATGTAATCTCACTCGGATGCTGAGCAGACAAAAAGAATTAATTTATTACAGTAGAAGAAAAATAATTAAAAAATAAAGCAAATAGCAAAAATGATTTCAACCTTGATGCGTCATCTCACGATCACTGATACAGTTGTATATAAACTACTGGTTAGGTATTATTATATTATTATATTGTATTGTGTAGGATGCTAAAGTGTAAAATGAATCATAGAGAGATCGGGTAGTATCGCTGCCAACTTGCCATTACAAGTAACCGCCGACGAATAACTCGTTTAGTTGGGATACAGCGTTGTGAGCAGAGGGCTAAAAAAATTACTAGCGTGACTCATCGTCGTACAAGTGGTCTCTTTATGCGATCGATAAACTCGTACGCTCTCCCTATTCTCTTCTATTGTATTCTATTGTATTTTTGGCTTTATGCACAAGCTTAAAAGACCACTTCTCAAACAAAAATAATAATAACAATCTAGATGATGAAGATGATAATAATAACAATATATGTATTAATGTATATATGTATTAATCCCTTGCCGAAAAGTAAATACACTGAGTAACTACCTTGAGGATGTTTTCCAAATCCGCCGGATCGGATCCATGTCTTACTCCCTGAAAATAAAAATTAAACGAGTGATTAGACATTTGAGCCAAGATAAATGTACCATTATATTAAATTAAATGGTATTATATCGATTGTATGGAAGCAGGAAATGTATTTATATTTACGAGATGAATGAAAGTGAGAGATAAAGAAAATAAAAGAGGAAATAAAGTACTCACGTTGTCAAGAGGTAACCTTGGGAGTCTGGAAGCAGCTGTGTGAACTCTGCCCAAATTACCGGAATTACCGGGGGCAGGAGGACAATTACTTCCGGAAGAGGTTAGACCACCAGTGTTTCCGCTCGAATTGGCATTTGCGATTGACGAAGGTGGACCCTTTGCGGGAAGGATACCATGGCTCCTGTGATCATTACTACTACCACCGTGTTTAACCGGTTGTCCTGGATAGCCACCCCGACCGCCGTAAGGTGGTTTCCCATCCGCAGGTTTTATGAAACCACCGCGCTGGGAGGTATGGTTCAAAACTGCCGAGTTAGAGGATGTTGCCGTCGTTGTTGTCCCAGACGATGACGCCGAGGACGATGACGACGACGACGATGCTGCTGATGATGATGATGCTGATGACGATGTTCGCGGACCATTACCACCGGGTTTTTTGAATTCTTGGGAAGACGGCGAACTCCTGCAATTGTTACTCGAAGACAGCCGTGTGGATGCGCTCAACGCCGGCGCTGGACTAGCTGGTACCCCTTCAATTCCTATCAGTCTCTTTGGCTCGTCCAGCAGATGCTTTACCAGGGAGTAGTTACCGAGCTTGGATTGAATCTGCTGTGTTGTTCGGTCTTGCGCGTCTGGACTCACCTGTAAACAATTTTTTTTTTTATTATTTTTAATTCAAAGAAAAACAATAATAATAAGCTTGATCCTAATAATGATAATAGTGATGGCGATGAATAAGATAATGGCTAAGGACTTTTGTCGGTAATAAAAAAAAAAAAAAAAAAAAAAAAAAATCCGTAAATTAGCAAAAACAAACTTTCTAAAGATCTACAAGACCTTGGACAATAATTTAGACGACGCAACGTCGGGACTATCTTGTGTCTTATGTCTGAGTTTTCACACACGTAAAACTTAATTTGCTGATGGTACATGTATATATAAATGTTAATGTAAATAGGCATTTGTAATTGTACTTGAAGAACGATCAAGTAGCTGAGGATATTACCAACTAGAGGGAGGGATGAATGACCAGGTCAGGGTTTTCATGTTCGTCACGACCTCGCCTAACCTCACCTTACTTCACCTTCTCATTAAATCTTGTCTGTACCTGCGAATATCTATTTATCTTAATTTATCTCGTCCAGGTGAACAATCAAAAATGAAATTAAATAATAATCTTCTAATATGATTACCGATTGATCATTTGACTTTGCCTTATATTTACCAATCAAGAGAATTTAATAAACAGATTTAGTGTTGAGACGGTAAACGTTATCGATAAAACAATCATAATTAATCAAGAGTTTATATCAAAGTCTTTGAAGATTACATTACTATAATAGAGCGGTGTGGAGCTGAGGTTGTTCCAAAGAGAACAGGATACTGTAGATCTACACACACAATATACAATTGTTACTGGATGAGAAGAATCAATTAGCGTTTCATTAGCTGTTCAAACGCTCAATTTACCAATACAAATAATTAACTAGTATTTTTTTATTACATAATTATATTTTTATTGTCTACTTCTGATAATCACCCGGTAAAATCATCCCAATAAATAAAAACTGTACATAATTTATAATATATCATATATGGCAATGTAAAAAAAAAAAATCTTTGTGAATTAAAAAGAAAAAATGTAAAGCCAAGGTTATTGATGTATAAAATAATACTTTTCTTAACCTCGATAAGTCTCACTTGTGGCTTTTGGACTGTAAACATATCGCGGGAATCCACAAATAATGACCGAGCATTATATAGTATT
The DNA here is from genome assembly GCF_013202065.1 of Cotesia typhae. Taxonomy (NCBI): domain Eukaryota; kingdom Metazoa; phylum Arthropoda; class Insecta; order Hymenoptera; family Braconidae; genus Cotesia; species Cotesia typhae. The sequence continues at coordinate 18,529,062 of NW_027423774.1, read as the reverse complement.
AAGACGATTAAAAAAGTGTAAAAAAAGGAAACTAAAAAAAAAAATGTGTGCACGCAACTCTCTAGTAGATACTTTTAGCCACCGGCAGACTGGAATAAACTTGTGAGATTAATCAGCAAGAATATCACCGACCAAACCGTTGAAACTCATCCAGACTATCTAACCACCACCACCCAAGCGAGTCTCTTACTACTCACTATTCTATTTCAGTGAATTATTAAAATAAATTATTAGATTTTTCCACAACTCAGCAAAGATTAAGCTTAAGTAATTGTTATGATATCTCTACAATTCCGTAATGGAATTATTTAACGATTTAAAAATCACATAAAAAGTGTTATGCAATATTGACTTTACAAACATTGAATTCTAAATATAGTTATGCATATAATATTATAATATGTGAGAACTGCCGTGTTTATTACATGACGCTAAATAGAAGGTATCGCATCGATTTCGCGCTTGTGATGCACACGTTGCAAAGGAGCCAGATGTGCTGGAGAGATTAATTAATCCTGTCCCTTGGCACGGCTCCACGTATACATATATATATTTATACTGTATATCTACTATACATACGAATAAACCGACAAACGTCGAGCCCAAAGAAGTTAACGGAGATAGACAGACTCAGCATTTGCAGCATTTGTGTCTACCAGAGTGTGTGTACTTTCAATACACACATGAATTGATTCATACTTTAAAATAAAAAAGGGCCCTCGGTAATTCTCTCTTATGTCTTTTAATTCTCTCAACTCTCAACTGCCGGCACTTGCTTTATGTATTAATGCAATGCAGTTATATAAAATCTCAGGAATTCTTTTGGTCTATCAAACATCCTATTAAATGCACCAGTATGTCTAGACACATCAGACAGATTTCATGTATCTCATCAGCAAATCCAAAAGCTTTGACTTTATTTACCATCCAATCTTTCTCTTTCACTCGCCGGATAAATCTAAATAAAATAAAATATAATATATATATATATATATATATATTAAATTAATAAATAAATAAAAAGGGTTAAGTATGAATAAATGGTCACCTTCTCGAGAATTACCGCTCGTCTCGTCAAGCTTAAACCAGCGCAGGTATTATCCGCCTGCCCTTTCACACACCGGTATTGATTTCAACCCCTCCTGAAGCTCATCGCGGGAGCGAGTGAATAAGAGAGCAAACCGAACGGAGAAAGAGAATAAAAAATAGAGCAGAAAAATATTATTTTTCTCCGCGTTAGAAGTATATAGTTGGATTGTCGCGACGTCAACCTTGAACACCATTCTTCTCATTTCTCTCGCCGTTTTCGCACCTGTATATGTATCCTTATCTTTTACTTATTACTATCTGGGTCTTTCCATCGCACACACACTCAACTCCTTTGCATTAAATCTTTTACTTATTATTTTTTCAACATTTATTGTTATTATGTGCTTTTAAAAGTCTGTTTGAACCTTTAAACTCAAGAGTTATATTATGCAGATATAATATCAAAGTGACTGCTTCGGATATTTTTCCCTCTACTGTCTTTACTTAAAAAAAAAAAAAATTATTATTATTATTTTAACGCTTTGACTTTTTAATGGCCGGTGTGACAAATTTATGAAATACAAATAAAAATATAAATTTTTTTGTAACACTTTATATTTGTTGTTTGAAAACAACAAACACAAAGTTTTATTTAAACGAGGATAATTATTTTTAAAAAGAAGACTATATTGAAATAAAATATGAGAATAATATTTTCGTTAATTTAGATTGTTGATGTCGATGTGACATAATAATAAATTTATAGTTGCGCATGCTCCGCAAGTAAATATACAAGACACACAAGTAGACAAGGTTGTCCTTAAAATTCATCGAGTGACGTATTGCGATCGCGGATGTCGTGAGCCGTGCTGGATATGGAAGAGGTGAGGGATTTGAATTATGCAACGTCACATTGCAAGAGAAACTACGACTGTACTGCAAGTTTACAAAACATGCCGTCAATACGCAAAAAATAATAGCATTAGTTAATGGAAAATAAATAAAACCTCTTTAAAAAAATAAAAAAAAAAAAAAAAAAAAAAACTCACACGTGGAAGTATTTTAAGAATAAATTAAAACAATTATTTAATACTGAAAGACTTATCGTTATTTTTATTTAAATCCGTTTAAATAATTATTACTGTCATTATCATCTAAGAGACTTATTGTCCGTTTTGACAACCTTTGAGGAGTGGTCAAGGTTCTCAATCAACGGAAATAAGTAAAGTGCGCTCTGCAATGAGACCTTGGATTAGACTAAGGTGATTTATTCAACCGTTATATCTCTATTTATTCACTCTCGATAATGTAATAATGATAAATAAAAATTAATAGCCGGGACTTGTGGGTTGGTTTAAATACAATAATTGAAAATTGAAACATTAAATCATGCGGAAAAACTTTTAAATTCTTTATAATAACGTTATCTCTGAGCGATTGGTTAATCCAGATATTAAAAGTCTATAAATATTTCTTTCGAAACCGTAAAAACGTCAACATGTAATTAAATTTAATAACTCACGCGGTATTTTATAACATATCGGGGTTTTTAAAAACACAAAGTATGTGTAGAGTGTGTCAGTTATTAAAAAACAAATATAAAAATTGATAAAGAATTCTTATCACTATTGACGCCTATCTAAACTCGACCTCAAGATATAATACAATTAAATAAAATATAAAATAATGTATTAAGATTATTCTATAATCATTATTTTATTATTTTGTATTCAGAATAAATTTTTTTAATTTTTAATTTTTAATTTGCAGTGGAAGGGGGACAACATATACAATATTTACCGCGAAATAAATATATCACAAACTACTACGGTAAATTCTTCCTCAATAGCGATATTTAAATTCTCTATATTTTATTTTATTTTATTTCATTCACTGGGAGGTACGTTACATGTATATACATTCGCGCTTACCTCAATATAAATAGACTTGAACCTACACAAGTTATTTATAAAATAAGATCAAGAGTGTAAAAAGTCAGCCCTTTTCTTTAAAACTACTTGATGAAAAAAAAAAAAAGATAATTTGAATTATTTAAATTAATAAGACGGAAGAATATTTAATATTTAATTTCTAGAATGAATGTCGAAAATATATTAAAGCTTTTTAAAGTTAACGTTTAATAAGAGGTGAAGAATAAAGTTAATGACTCGTTAAATTAAAAGAGATTAAGAAACTCGAGTGACACCTGTTGAATGACGACTCGATCGAAATCGATTAATTAAAAAATCACTCAGTTGGAGTAACAGAGGTGTGAATTAAATGAGAATAATATTGTAATTTATATTACACGAGCAGAGATGAGAGATGAGAGATAAAATGAGAAGAGTAAGAGTCTGCGGTCGGAGAACAATCAACAATGTCTGCATTGTAGTAACCTCTGAGTGGCGAGTAAAGCAAGAGGTAAGTGAAAGTTTATTAAATCGAGTGTAAGTAACAACAAGTGTGTTGTATTATGCTTATCAAGATGTTGTTGTTGATGATGATGTGAAAATTATTATGATGAATTGGTGATGAAAATTTACCTTGACAGGGGCTCGGAAGAGCGCGGCTGATGAAGTCACGTGGGAATTAGCGGAATGATGGCCCTGATTGTGAGGGTGCCGGGTCTCTGGACCTCCGACTGCCGCTGCTTGTTCCGCTTGGACCGACATCGCCGCGCGTGCCTGCCGCTCACGCTCTCGAAGCCGGTCCCGGTCCACGCTGTAACACACAAATTAATATTCCATATAGTCATGCTCTGCTAATCTCTATTTTATTATTAAATATGTATTACGTATGATTGATTAATTATTGAGATAGTATACTGATAATAAAATAATTATCTCTAATTAAGAAAAAAATTTTTGAACCAAAAATACAATAATTTATTTTTTACTAGAAGGTAATTTTTACTCCAACTAAATTTTACTTGATTTAAATTAAGATGATCAAACTCTTCAAAATGACAATCTTTATTCAAGAATTTTTTTTCTTAAATCAATTATTTTTTCATCAGTCTATAAAATAAATCAATGCAATTTATAATTTTGTGAATCAAGACTTGCATTGAAAACATTTAATTATAAACAAAATTTTTTTTTTTTGATTTGTTATGCAATTAAACATTAAAGTTGGTATTTTTCGAGATTTTTCCGTACACTCACGACCTGTACGATCGAGTGATCATGAGATCAACAAGCATAGACTCAGGTCGGGTTCGACACTGACATACTGACACAGTTGTAACTCATGCATATTACCACCAACATTGTTCCCTCGAATTTGAATTGTAATTATTCAGTTTTTCATCAAATAAAACTAGGAGGTGGAATTTTAATTTTTAAAATAACAATTCAGTTTAATTAAAAACTATTAATATTCCTGCATATCACTTAATGAAAATAATTTGTTAGCCTGCTTCAATGTCATTTGAAGCAGTTATAGCTTCAGCTTAGTTTTTTTTACTGGTGTCAGGGCAAAAAAACTATTTAAAAAACTTGGGTATCAAATTTAACTGGTGTTTAGTTATTTTTGCGCTAATGAATAAAATAGTAGACTGAAGAAAAATATTTTTACAAATGAATCCTCTTCTAAAAAGTTGATGGCCGGATGTCGTATCGTTTTACGTCACTTCTGTGACTATTTTATTCGGTTGTTGATTTGTCGACTGAGACAGTGGCGGGATTTTTAAAAGAATGAAGGCGAGCGAAGCGAGCGTGTTAAGTCTAGTGTTGAGTAAAAAGTTAATTTGACTTGTAGTAGATTTGAGAGAAGAAATTTAGAATGAAGAATAAATTTAGTTAATAAATAAAAACCAAAAATATTCATCATAAATTTCTATAAAATTTAATTAAGCTCAAAAATTTTTCTGTTAAATAAAAACTAAAAAAAATTTTTTTGCTTTATCAATTAAACTTTTTATCAGTGTAGTAACGAGTACAAAGCTCTTTACAATCCACTTCCTCAACTCATAATATATTATACATAATAAATATGTAAAACAATCAGGTGAACCTGATTCCAAACAACGGAGTAACTTTTACAAGTTGACGGTGCAGTAATTAATTAATTAAGCATATACACGGCTTTACTCCTAATATTACATTACAAAACTTGTAATCAAATAAATGTGAAACCATGATCGTATCAAATAATTTATCCAGCTGAAGAATTATCAAATTTTTACAACAATCCCTGCTAATTACATTTATATAAATGAATAAATAATAATAAAACGTTTTATAGATATTAGATGGAAACCAGTGAATCCAGCGTGACAATAATCATTTAGAGTGTTACGACGATTAACCTTCGATCGATATCTAGCAAACCAACGAGTGTTGGCAATCGGCTTATCGCGTTTCCCCCGCAAGTGTCTTCACACTTGCACATTTAGCCATACTCAGCTCTTTGCCTTTAACAGTATTCAGCCCTACACACTACATACTGCCCGTTACTCATTACATTCAATGTATCCACCCTCGTATTTTTCTCTCTCTCTCTTTTTATATATAAATGTATACATACGATTCTAGACACGTGCTCGAACTGAACCGTCTAATGTTTAATGTCTAATGTCTTTGGCGACCGAGTTTCTTTCACGCAACTAAAATTACCTACACGCATTCGACGGAGACTTTGATGAAAAAGAAAGTAAAAAAGTTTAAGCGATAGAATAAAATTGTTTAAACACATTGATTAAAAAAAAAAAATTCTTCTTTAATCAAGAATATCATTCTCAAGAGTTTACTCATCTTGAATCAAGTTTTATTTTAAGAATTTTTCTGCTTAAATTTCCGACAATAAATTTCTTCAAAATCATATTCTTGATTCAAATTATTTTTTTCTTTCAATTTAAAAAAAAAAAAAAAAAAAAAAAAACTTTGAAAATGATCGCCTAAACTGGTGATATTTTTAGTTGTACCAAGATTAAGCGGCAATTGATTAAACGTGACAATCAAGCCCACGTGCTATCGCTCTCCTCGTTAAATAAAAATTTCTCTTTGTAGATAACGAGATAACTTTATTAGTTTTTGCTGATAGCTGCGTAATGTTTATTTCTCTGTATCGGAAACGGAATAATAGAGTATAAAATCTCTAGAATAGAAAGAGTGAGTATGAGGCAATGATTTGTAGCAAAGGCTTATTATCGAGGTGCGCGAGGTCAGCTACCAACAACCAATCATGATGACGCATAAAAGAGCGACCTCTTTCTCCATATCTGCTTGGTAAACTTGGCAACTTGTGTATGCGTCAAAAATAAGCAAGATGCCGGATCAACTTGCACTCTAAGCTGTTTACCAGCTAGCTAGCTAGCTAACCTGTCATCACATTTTGTCTCTAATTTTTCCTGCAATTATTATTAAATAAGAACAATTAAAAAGACAAATTTATTAAAACTCACCGTGAATTTAAAAACGTGACGAATTTATAAATTTATCCAAATATAATCTTGACGCATCACAATCGTTTATCACAATTGTCTTACGTGACTTTGACAACAAAAGAAAGAAAACCGAGAACAAGAAGTGGGATGATGATGATGATGATGATAACAATAATAGCAATAAAGAGAAAGAGGTGGGGAAGGTGAAGGAGGTTGAGGCGTTTGAAGTGGGAGTGCTGCTGTTGTTGCTGCTGCTGAAGAAGACCAAGATAAAGATAAAGACAGAGAATGAGAATAAGTTTAACGACGAATAAGACTCGGCGAAACTTGGTACTCTCATGCTTGAACTGTTATCTATAATATCACTGGTATGCGTTATAAAAACCCTCCGGAAGCAGTCGACTGTTGAGTGTACACACTTGTGCATATGCAGCGCTTAATTAAATGCGCACACTGATACAATAACTAGCTCACGTCAACGATGTAGCCCCGAGGAAGCGGCTAATCCGGAAACGCGCGCCTCAACGCAACCACGTCGCTTTTTTTTTTTATATTTTTTTATTTAACAAGCTCAACACGTATATCACACACTAGCTTTATTTTTTTTATCTTATGATTATTGCACATCTTTAATAATCAATCTTCGGTTTTGTAAATATTTTTCAGTAATTATTTTTATTTAAATTTGTTGTTGTTTACTCCAAAAAAAATAATAATAATTTAGAACACATCTCAGCAGTGTGTTTACAAAAAGGTCACCTCTACGTTTTGCGTTTAGATAAAATGACACGTGTGTGTCTATGTGTGGATCTGTACGTGGTAAAAACACTTGATTACGAAAATACGACGAAAAGACACTAAAATACCCGCGTATTTACATCGAACACGCACACTGATTGATCGTAAATACGAATCATGCGCGCGTCATCAGTTTCCCCCCTAGATATATATTACTAATATATATGTACATGATACACACACTGAATGTCCGCTGATTTTATTCAAAACACCGGCTAGCTCTACTCGCTCCGTTAAACTTAATCAAGTTACTGCGTGCAATTTGCTAAAAAGTTCATTTAAAATACTCCAATAACAATTCATACTGCTGTTATTATTATTATTATTAATAATATAAATTGTACGATTCATTAAATACTTGGTTATTTACATACATTGACATTATTCGATTATTGTCATTGATGATTTAAAAAGTATCAAAACAAACTGACGTTCCACAAACATAAACTCGCGACTTAAATTCATTATTAATAAAATATAATTTATTTTCAGGTATTTTTTAAAAGATTAAATAATAGAAAACTGTCGCGATCCTCGGTAAGACTGGTATCCAGCATTGGAAGCGCAACGAGGCGATTAGAGCTCAGGAGAAACTGGCACTTTCCGGTCGCGACTGAACCACGCACGTACACTTACTCAGGCAATGAGATTGTGTATAACCAATATAACACAACATAACACACTCGTAAGCACAAACTGATATCGGTAGGTCGGTGTCGGTGTGAGTCTCAGTCCTCCTCAGTTGTATTGCCAGAGAGAGAGAAAGAGAAGATACACGGTGTGTGTTGGTATGGCGGATGATGAGGAGGAAAAAGGTCGGAGCAGTGAGTAGAGAGCGCGACAAAGGTACTGTACTCGCTACCGCGACGGATAGGATACGATACGATACAGCAAAAAGGATGAAAAGAGAAAAGAGAAAAGAGAAGAGAAGAGAAGAGAAGAGATCCTACATTATTTTGTCAGTGTGTGAGTTCAGGGGAAAACTAACCTTCATACTGATATCACACACACTGCTTTACTTCAAATTCACTCTGTCTAGCTTTTCTCTCTCTCTCTTTCTCTCGACAATATAAGACCAACATTTGAGTTGAGAAGACACACACGTGCGCGAAATAGCGACGGTGAACGTAACGCTGACGGGAAGAGACCGAATAGGAGAGCAACTCACACACAAACACAGTTTAAGTCAGAAGGAGTAGAGGGAAGTGTCTGTGTAAAGAGTGACGAGAGGGGAAAGTGGCGCGCGACCAAGCGGTGGGAGAGATTATCAAAATGGCCGCTCGACCATCACGCCGCCAGCCGCCTCGAATCGCGCGCCGCAGAAAACGTGTGGGCAAGTGAGATGAGGGTATGGATTTATTAGTACACCAGGAGGGAATCTGAGAAGGAAAGAGACCAGACGACGACGACGACGACGACGACGTCCACTGAGTATGAATATAACCTAACTCACTGTCAACGTGTATATCTATACCGGGTACACTGGACTCGAATCTGTCGCTCCCACCACCCACTAGGTTTATTTATGTTTATATGTGTTGTTACATCTACATACCCGGGTTTATTGTAAATGGATAATGTGCTGACCGTTGCCCATGAGGATCAACAAAAGATTTTACTGTATTTACTTTATTTACTGGTGAGGAGTGAGGACGCGTGCTAAGATAATGTTATGTGCGGATGGACTTGACATCTACACTCAATCAAGAAATTAATTCTGATCGAGTTGAGACCTGATCGAAGGGTTTAGTTTATTCATTTATCAAATACTAAACAATTGTTTTTATTATTATTATTTATAAAGGCTTTAAATTGTATAATGAGCTATCGAACAATTTTATAAACTACTCAGAAAAAAAAATTAATTTGAGTCTAGAGAAAAATTCTTAAACCAAGAAAATAATTTTGAAGAGTTCCATTGTCTTAGATCAAGAGGAAAAATTCTTGAATCAAGTCAAATCAAGAAGATTAAATTCTTCAAAATTTTTAACTTGATTCAAGTAAATTTTTTTTTATTTATAAAAAAATATCTTTAAAAAATTTTATTTATCATTTTTCTAATCGAAATTTGGAATTGTTATTTTAATTTTTTGTAATTTTCCCAAAAATTCTCAAATGACTGCTTATTTAATTTTAATTTTCAATTAGATTGAGTTTTCTAAATAAAATCGAATTTAAATTATATGAGAATAATCTTTAAAAATAAAAAAACGTATTTTTATATGTACACAGAAAGAAAGAAAGTCTTGAGTCAAGCGTAAATTTTCTTAAATCAAGAAAATTTTAAAGAAGATTGAAAATTTCTTGAACAAAGTTAAATTTTTTTAAGCCAAGAAAATTTCTTCTTGCTCCAAAATAACTTCGGTCTTCCTTATAATTTTCTTGGTTCAAGAAATTTTTTTTTTCTGTGTATGACATGTGATGGATCCATTTATGTATTAAAACTTACTACCTCGTTATACCAAGAAGATTTAAATATGTACCTGCAATATAACTGATTATAGAACACGATACATAATAAATATCAATTTTAATATTAAAGTTCTTTGGTATTATTGTTTGAAAATTAAAAATAGCCATCAGTTGATAATTATTGCATTGATAAGACTCGGTACTGCTAAATTATCAAGTAAAATATAAAATCTCAATTGGCTGACAAATTTAGCTTCGATTCTTGGTCATTCCCTTTACCAAGAGCAAGCGAGAGCGCTATTGATCGTTAATTATCTAAAGACACATATAAATAAATGCACGTAATCTTTAAATGGGTATCATCATCATTAATTCAATACAAAGACGCTCTGTAACATCCGTTGATTAAATAATGATAACGAAAGAAGAAAAAAATTTTAAAAAAAAAAAAAAAGTAAATAATAGTTGGGGATATTGTAAAAGATAAGGTTTAAAGTCGATGACGCTTTGGCTGTACGTCACACAAGTAAAGTAAAGGTACGTTTTATTGGCAAGTTGGAGTGCACCAAAGAGATCAAGAGATACTATAAGCAAAATGGAGGCAACAAGAGACTTAGGTAAACGAAATCATGTGTATATGTCTGAAGAGTCTGAAGAGTCTTAAGGAAGAGATTGGATCCTATCCTGCATACCATGAGCAGAGAAAACGATATGCAGTCTCTACTCTCAAACCCACACGGAAAAAACAAGATTTAACTGGATTCCATGTCGGATGGAAACTAGTTAAATATTGTTTTTTCCGTGCATACAGGCTTACGTTAGTCCTAACACACAAATATATACTTGTTCATACCGGCAATACACAATTCCAACCTACAACTGTTTTTGCATTCTCTATCTCTGTTATTCCATTTCCCAATACAATGATTGAGCCAAAATGGCCGAAATCTAAACTTTTAATGCTAATAAATAATTATCGATAATTTTATCATCTACTCACAAGTAATGATTCGCTAGTTGATGACAACACTCCCAATCAAATGAAAATTTAGGTAATCCAACGGTTAACAATTAACTGTTTGGCTTTCACAAAACAATTATGACACTGGTTGAATCACCGAATATTCAAAATAATTTAAGCACCCTCTAACAGTCTATTACATATGCTGATATAAATCCGTTAATTAATGAGGATGTTATAACATAATTAAACTAAAATTTAATTAACTCCTGTCCAGTCCAAACAAGATCCGTTTATTAATACGTGCTTCTTTATAATAACACTACACTAACATTCTATTCATTCACAATGTGTTTATGTTTATGTTTAATGTTATTACTGTTAATAATAAAAATCAATACACCGCGTGGGTTTTTAATTATTTTACAGACGGAAATTACCAAGTTAAATAACACAACACTTAAGTTGAGGTCAAAAATTATAATAACGAATTTTTTTTTTTTTTTATTTTAAATAAAAAAAATCTTTCGCAAACACCTAACCTTAACTAAGTCTTGAGTGATAATACTAGGTGTACCTTTGGTGACTTGCTGAAATATAGTGTATACTGAAAAAAAAAAAAAATGGAGAAGGTTATGCTGAGTTTACGATAGAAGAAATTATCGACGACTATTGAAGTTAAGACCATAGTAATAAGTACTAGCAAGTACCTGGGTTACAAAGTGATGCCCTACGCCATATTCGGTAAGACTCTGACTCACTTACAATTCTGTTGCTGGGGTGTTACCAACCTCATTTTTCATTTAAACTTTTCCTTTTATACTACACAATCTGCCAAAATATTTATCAAATGTAACCGTGTCTCTTTTTTGTACTATTGATCCGAAATATTTATTTTATTTAAACTCTCAGTAAATTATTTTTTATCTCTGAATTTCTCTTAAAAATACCACAATAAACCTCTTAGCACTTTTTTACAATAAATTTCACGCTATAATTTTTTTTTCATATTTAAAATTAAATAATTTAATAACGGCTAATATTTTAAAACAAACTTTATCGTTCGTTGTTAAAATTAAAATACTTCCGGCTTTCCCGCCCTTTATTTTAGGACGAGAAAATGTGTGAGAGCTGGACAATAATTTTTATCACAATATTCGTCATTGTGTAAATTCGAGTCATTAGCACTGTTCTAAAAAAAGTATCTGAACATGAATAACTTTGTTGGTACGTCATTAAAGGTTCAGATTCCAGGGCCGAGATTTAAAATTTAAGGCGAAGATAAAAAAATTTTAAATACTTTTAAAAAGAGCCTAAACTACCCAGCAAGCTTTAAAATTCTTTATCAGGTTAATAAAGATGTCGACTAAAATATTTCTATTTTATAAATCAAAATATGATGAACAAAAAATAAAATTGATAATAATCCAGAGCTCTGGATTATAACTTATATTTACAACGGAGTAGGCAGCGTAGGTACACGGAAAAAACAAGATTTAACTGGTTTCCATGTCGGATGGAAACTAGTTCCATCTGTAGTAAAAAAATGTACAGATGGTAACTACTTCTATGTAGATTGTAGTGGGGACAATCTTCGTTGAACTGAGTCCCATCTCCGATTGAACTGAGTTCAACGAAGATTGTTCCCAATACACAATCTACATAGGAGTAGCTACTATCTGTACATTTTTTCACTATAGATGGAACTAGTTTCTATCCGACATGGAAACCAGTTAAATTTTTTTTATTCCGTGTATCATCCAAGCCACCTACGTAACAAGTAGATGGAAGTAAAAGGTCACGAAATCAACAACTACGCTGCGACCTTCGACCTACACATGTCTCTCTCTTTGATCAGAAAATCAGTAGCCCAGTCAGTATAACTAATCCATATACATACCAACAATTACATTCTATATCAGTCTTTTTTTTTTTTTTTTTTTTTTATTCAGATAATCAATACTCTGTCCATTATCAATTAAAACTTTATCATAAACGAAAATATTGATTATACTAACGGGCTCCTCAGGTCGCCTTTTTAAATCTTTGATTACGCTGTATCTACATTATTTAAATAATGAGTATGTTACTTTTTAATTAAATTATTTCAATTAATAAACCACACTGCAAAGTACTTTACTAATTAAAAATATCAATTGAATAATATATCATAATGAATAATTACATTGGTGAATAATTAAAAAATAATTTCAACTCTATTTAAAAAGTTACTTTTTAATGAGGTAAATGTACTCCAATAAACTATTAAAAAAATATTTAATTACTGGTTGATAAAAAAATTTAACGATTTAGATAATAAATTAATAGGTTTCAAGAACTAATAAGCAATTAATTTAAATAAATAAAAATTATTATTAATATAACAAGTAGAGAGTCTAGTCTTTAAATTATAAATACTGTTTAACAGAAAGTATAAGAGAAGGAAATAGATGGTTGTACACTTGAGATAGGGCATTATCAAAGTGGGTTGTCAGTCGCAGCCTTTATCGACTACGTTATCGGAATTAGAGGCGCTTGGACGTTAAATGCCCTGCTCTTGGTAGGAGTCTAGCCAGGATAGCAGCAGTCGACTTGAGATTTTAAATATACAAATTAAACGCCATCAGCACAAACATCTCAGACAAATGTTACCAATTTCCAACCAGGAGAATAGAACCAAAAAATAAATGGAATAAGTTTTAAACTAATTTACCGGTAAGTGGATACCAGGTTCTATTCCTGGGTACAGTGATAACTAAACAACTTGATTCTGGGTGTATTTCCTCCATGGTCAATACTTGCGAAATACAACAACGCATATTCAATTATGTATGTGGAGATCTCGGTCTCTATTTCTCTTGGCTTAGCTCAGTATCGCGGTCCTAGTGGTGGTGGATTCTATGGACACATATATGGATATAGATATAGATACATATATGTGTAGCTTATATTAGTCGACCCAGCGGTCATCTCACCACCACCAGCAGCACCCACAGCACACCATTTACGCTTGAGCTCTGTTTGCTGCGATACAAAACACTGACTAAGGTACCTATGCTTTACGTACATGGACAAGTACCTCTGCATATATGTTATAGTCAGCCTGATGCATACACATAAAAGCACGTTACATTGCTATACAAGTTGAGTGTAAACTCACGGCATGCATGCCCGTTTTGTGTTTCAACTACGGTGTGCCTCCTGGTTGATGTAAATATCCAAGTGTTTATAGTTTTAGTTACGTCAAGTTGACACATCCATTTAACCACCCCGGAATATAATATTTATTCACCATTCATACTCCTATTTTATCGTTGTAATTATCCACGACAGGATTGCGCAGTTCTCACGACTCGCTTGACTATTCTTGGAAGCTACTCCTAGAGAAAGCTATATATATATATATATATATATATATATATTTTTTTTTTTTTTTTTTAACTGCAAAATAATAGAAATCATTGTTTATATTATTATTTTTGGAGGAAGATTTTATTCCCAAGTACTTACTATCCTCAAGTGACTAATGTTAACATATCACCTGTCTAATCCGCGTAGTGGTATGAGGGTGTAGCATTTAATCGGCCTACATTGATGGACTAATCAATACCAATAGCTTCCAACAATCAATAACACTTGAATAATTATCTCTGTTTATTCAGATGTTATTAAATATTATTTTTGATTCAATAGTCAGTTATGACTCTAAATTCCTAAAATTTTTTAAAATATACCTTGATAAAAATTTATTCGCTTATTGTTGGGGTGGTTTTTATCTGGAGAAATTTATACGCGAATATTACATGGACATGATTAATAAAAAGTTAAAAAAAAAAAAAGAAAAAAACTAAATAATATCGGACCCTATACCACCGGCTTGCACCACCTGCCAGAGTATGTTTCCGGAACGACTCAACAACGACGGTTATCAAGTTTCAAAGTACTTATCCCATCGTCGACACGACCAAATAAAAACCTTGTATTATACTGACTGGCTACTGTCAGACATCATCTTGCAATGAATTCGCTATAAAAATCTAACAATGCTCATTTTTTCAATACTTAACATCTTATTTTCTAAGTAATGCACATTATTTATAGATTACCTAGTTAAATAAATTTAATAAATTACGGTGAATATTAGGGGATGATAATCAAAGTATTGATGAACTTACCGCGGTTTCTTCATGGTGTTTGAGTTAGCCACCTTGTATTAGTAACTCGATGTGTCACGTGTCACACGCTACCTTCACTCTCATGGCATCAACACACCTTTTTAAATGTTATTTCTTCTTTAGTTAGTTAGTATTATTAACTATTTTTACTCCGCGCTAGTTAGGTGTTTTAAAAACTGCAAGAAATTATCCGTAATTTAACATAAGCCAATTTAAATATTTCTTCTTCATCATCATCATTATAATTAATGATGAATAAATAAAAATACTATTTGATAATATAATATATCATGGGTTATTAATTAACAAAAAAAAGTAGATAAATAGAATTTAAGGTTAGAGAATTAGCGGTTACTAGATAAGAAGATAAGTAATAGTGGTAATTAACCGCGAGCTATTTAAATCAATAAGATTATTTCTTCTAATTCTGATCGTCTGTTAATGTACTCAGTTTCTAAACATTCAAAGATATCTTTTAAAAAAGACAGTCTGCTCGTTTATAGACTGCTGTGCAAAAATGTATTTCTTCTTCTTCTTGGTCTTGTTGATCAAGTTGTTCTTTTTGGTTGTTGGGTCCACCGTTTCGCGGTATCTTTTTCTTTCTCCATTTTGCTTGAGCTTGATATTCTTTTCGGTCGTTTAGTTGTGAGAGATAGTGATAGTAAAAGTAGAAGTAACAAAATATATTCTTTCCTTTTCGTCAAATAAAATGTACAGAAGAGAATTTAAAAAAAAAAAAAAAAAGATACGAAAGACCAACGACAGAAAATGAAGAAGGGGGCGCTTTGGCAACGTCGCAGCTCATTCACTTGCTCACTCACTCTCAACCGTATTAAACTCACATTTAAACTATTTCTTTCTCTCTTTGATATAACTTTACATACACAAATGCATGCATTCTACATTGTTCACTCAACATCTGTCTTCTCTGTCTTGCGTCCGATTTTTGTCAGCCAGTAATATGTACTACCAAGTGTACTGAGCGTACAGAGTGTACAGAGTAACTCATACATACCTAGATCCTACCGTCATTACATATACATACAGACAACTTTTAGTTCTCGAACACAACACAAATGCCAAACACATACTAGTTATAGTTCAGGCTGTTTTACCAAGGCACAATAATGTCTGTGGAGACACTTATACATTAAGCACACATTACAGGTATACATACACAATATGAAGGAGCTTCCCCGGTTGTACACGCGCTACGTGACTGCTACATCGAGAAAAGAGAACGACGGCGCAAGAGGGGAGGAAAGGAAGGGCTTCACTTTGCCTTCAAATATACAACATTTGTTCATCCTTTTAATTCTCATATCTAAAAAAAAATTAATAATAATAATTATGACAACATATATTCTTCCAAATTAACACTTATGATCCATACATACTCACGGACTGATGAATTGGCATTTAAAAAGTATCAGGATATTTAAACTTGTTACTGAGAGATAATAAATAAACAAAACATGAATAAAAGTAAACAAATAAACAAAAAGATAATAAAAAAAAAAAAAAAAATAATAATAATAATAATAATAATAATAATAAATATATAAATAATTGAGTAAAAAATACCTGAGTATTATCAGTATAGTTTACAATATAAAAAAATCATTAGCCACTGTTAATTCTGGTGTAAGAGATGAGCGTATTTCGCACGGTACCATTGAGCCTGAGAAGAAAACGAAGAAGAAGAAGAAGAAGAAGATGAAGAAGAAAGAGAGTAAGAAGTTGAGGCCATGCACTCACATATACACTGAAGAAAAAGAAGACAGAGATTCATGAGGTCGTCAAGATGTTTGTGTACAAAGCGATCGACACGACACAACTATACTACTATTATATCTAGCTATCTCAGTACGTACACACAGATGTTTTTGTATCAGTAAGTCGTTTATATGTATATAAGAGTGAGAAAGAAAAAGAGAGAGCGAGAGAGAAATATTCCAGCAAGTAGAGTATAGAGAGTAACAGAAGAACCTAAACTCATCGCAATCTTGGAAACTTGTCAATGTTGTGTTTTTATCTTATATTAAAACACTAATAACCCATGATAATATTATCAATTGATTATAAATACGGTTTAATGTTTATAAAAACTCACTTTATATAATAACGATAAAATATAATATTGATATTATTACATTATTGAGGATTGACACTTTGACTACTCTCACTTGCTCACGATGGCGGAAGCCATATTGCAATCGCCGTTCTGTAACCAGCGCCAGTACGGCGACGACCAATCCCATCAAAAGGAGAAGAGAGGGTACAAGTTGTAGATGATAGTATACGGATTAATATATATATATACATACATAAATATACGTATACATACAAATACACCAACACGACTGTTGAGCGACTGAGCAACCGAGCAATCCTCGGCAACAAGTCATCCTACTGACATCTACCGGATAGATTTTTAATTCAAACATTAAAGTACAATCACAAGTTCCTGCTCTGCTGCTACTTGATACTCGCTACTTACTACTGCTTTTACATTACTCTACTCTACTTGCTGGATTTCACAACAAAACAGATAATTTACCGTCAATACTTAGTACCTACAATCAATTTTTTTTTTTTTATGTGTTGTTATACATTGTATTAATACGAATCGAGCAACTTAACCTAACCTAGATTTTTCCCGCTAATTTCAGTCAATCTTTTATTTTATTTATTTTTTATTATCTATTAATGTATTTACTAATTTAAATAATTATTTACTTTCAGATAATTGCCGGAGTAAAGAAGATTATTTTCTATTGTTACTGTAGTTTATGATTCTTTGTTGTAAATGATATCGTGACTTTAGCAATATCTAAGCAAATAGACGTCAAATAAACAATGAGAAATTCCGAGCGTTGACCGATTAAACCGGCTGTACAATTTAAGACCTAGAAATATTTAATTTACACACAACTTTAATAATTTAAGTTAAGGTGGAGTAGTCCTGATTACTATTGTCATAATAATAATAATTTTATTTTAAAGAATTGTAGTGATGGACGAGTTTCACGGAAGTTGCTGAAATTGGCGTTACCGTTATTGAATGCTCGTATTTATCGGTTGATAAATTTACAAAGAGCCATCGGACATTGGTAAATAGTCAGTCATGTATTTTAAATAATTACTCAGAAAAAAAAATTAACTTGAGTCAAGAGAAAAATTCTTAAATCAAGAAAATAATTTTGAAGAATTTCATTGCTTGAACCAAGAAAAATTTCTTAGTTTGAGAATTTTTCTACTCAAATCAAGAACATGAAATTCTTCAAAATTATTTACTCAATTCACGTAAATTTTTTTTTTCTGTGCATATATGACTAACGTTATCGTCGGAGTAATCTGCGGTAATTTTCGCAACTTTTTTTTTTATGGAATATAATTATTAAAAAAAAAATTTTTTTTTCTATTCTGAATCTGTTATTTTTAGGGTAAAACAATTAAAACTACTGAGTAATTTGTCTATTTGTCCATAGACATTTATGTCGTGAAAGCCCAGTAGCCAGCACCTTGACACGGTGAGCACTGAAGAGCTCTTAGTCTCAGGATCTCTGGTATCGTGCCAACTTGTTAAACTTCTCTACTACAGAATACTCGAATGTTACACTATTTGTTACAACCAACATATTATCGCGGTATAACTGTATAACTTCCGCTTGAAATACCGAGCCCTTAGACTTGAACTTCTATTTAAACTTAAATTAGCACGCTCAGTTAAAAATAGCAAATGCTATTTAATTGTTACTAAAAAAAAGTATTACCAAAAATTTATTATCTCAATTAAAATAAAGTAGCATCATTAATTTTCATTCAAAATTCAAATAATAATAAAATATTATTTTTTTTTCTTTTCCAGTAGATGCGATAAATGACGCAGGTATGCAACAAGTAAACTACTACATATACTCGTACTACTGTCGACGTCTGTTTGAATACGATGACGTCACAGCAATATGACGCATGTCCTCCCATCACATACCTCAGTACCAGCATTCAGATTCGTACTACACTGTTGAATGACGTATTATTTTTTTTACATCATAGATTATATTTATTTTCACCTTTCATTCTGTTCTGTCCTATCGCGCTTTATCGTATCGCATTGTATTGTATTGTATTGCATTGTATTGATAGAACACGCGTTTTAGTATTCAATTAATCATTTTTTACTACAAATACGATTATTAAACATTTAAATCACCGCTGTAGATATTTTTCAGTGACTTTTACTCAATAGTAATGTATTAAGGTTATTTAAACCACATATATATAATTTTTTTTTTCTATTTATTGAGATATCGTATAAAGGAATATAAAGTATAACCAAGTGAAAAGAAATTTAGAAATTTCTATCGACCTCATACTTTTTTATATATCACGTAACCAATCACGTGAATAGTTAATGTATAGACTTTAATTAATTGATGAAATTTAAGTTCTTTAATTAAAAACTATTATTATCAGTATGTTTTATTTAAAAAATAAAGATTATTGATTGGATGGCCTTGCTTACCGTTGTAAGAGTTTACAGACGTACACACATATACATATAATACAAGCAACATTAAACTTGATTGCGCAGTTTCAGAGTCTTGAAGCGTGACAATATTAACGCTCAGCTTTCTAGATATACTCAGTTCATACTGTCTTCTTGTCATTTATTATAAATATTAATACTATGTATACATGATTACGCCGTTTATCATTCAATAATTAATATTAATCCTTGTGATGGTGAATATAATATGAATAATTTTTATTTATCTTGCATTTGCTTCAAATTACTCCAACGAGTCAATGAATAGAGAATAATAACGATAGTTAATTTAAAGACATAACACCAGTAAAACACATTTTAAATGTAAGTTTAATAAATAGACATGAGTAAATGATTAAAAAAAAAAATCAAGAGAACAAAAAGGAGAGAAGAAAGAGCTAACAAAGAATATTAAAAAAAAAAAAAAAAAAAAAAAAAAAAAAAAAAAAGGAGTAAGAGTAAAGATTGAGATCGTACAAAAGCCGCTCTCGAGCTACAATCAAAGCCGGTGGTGCGAGACTATTAAAAAGTTGCTACTCCCAGACAGTGTTAAATGCTCTAACATAACATTACAATTCTATATTACTCTATGCCTTTTATTTTAATTATTTTATTAAACTAAAATATTATATATTCTTAAGTATGTGGTATTTACACAAGGATAATCTACCATAACGATAAAATATTTTATTAAGTTGGTCAATTAAGTGTTTTCAACACTTGTCAAAATACCTTGAAATCCCAAAATGCAGTACATGTGTTATTTGAAAAATTAAATTGACTGAGACGGAAAAATAAAATTTAACTATAAAGGGTTTATACTGAAGTCAAGAGAAAATGAATAAATAATGATAAACATATGTTTAAGAGTACATTAGAGGAAGATTGCACACGTACGGATATATTTAGCGAGTGCGGTATTTCTCGACCCACATACTCACGAGAAGGCAGAATGCCACGTATGTCGGGGTCATCCAGCTTGCAAACCTCGCGACAAAGGAATTACTTTTGATATACTTTTGTAGTTTTATGAGTTGACCAAAAATTCTAATCATGATATACAATTACTTATAAAAATATATAAGTACTTATATATTTTCTTCTCTCTACTCTATTCGTTCAATCTCTTTATCTTTATTTTTATTTTCTTTATTCTACTTGTTTGCAGTTCGTTGGCCACTCGTCACCTTGAAGCCAGGGCAACCTTTTTTTGCTTTTCTTTATTTCCATATAGTCGTCTACTCTTTTATCGTCTGTCTTATAACTCTATTATAATTTTTATTATAATACCAGATAACCAACTGGCTATTATAATAAAAATAATAAATTACACATTGTTAATTTTAAGGGCCGTTAAATTAAACTAAATTATATTATAAAAATAATAAATTACTTATCGAAATTACTTAATCAATCAAACGGTCAATAATAATTGAGAAGTTAAGAATTTATTAGCGGATATAGACCACCGTATTAAATTTTTATTTAATTACATAGCAATTTAAATTTATTCAGGAAAATTTATAAGTATCTATTAATAGTCAATCAAATAATAAAATTATTATTTCTTGGATAAAAATAAATCTAAAGAAGATATCTCAGTAAATTTATTAATTTATAATATTTTTCATTTGACATTCCAATCCTTTCCAGATAAATACTTTCACTTGCTGCTACAGGTATTATAAACTTATAATCCGTTCTTGTAAATATATGAATAACATTTCACTACATTTATTACAAAACTCCCGTTAAAACCGTTAAAAAATTAAATCCCACTAAATATAATGTTCGCTCGGCAACAGCACCATCGGAAAGAGAAGGTAATACCCAAAGTAATAAAAATAAAAAAAAAAAAAAAAATAATTATTCATAAAAAAAGAAAAACCAATTATGAAAAATAATAAAAGGAAGAAGAAGAAATATGAGCTCGCAGACAGAGCTCCCTCAAACGGAAGAACTCGAAAGTGTGTATAACTGCTCGAGAAAGTGAGGTTCCTGATATTTCCGTCGGCCGTTTCTAGAAATAGCCCGTTGCAACAGGAGGAATCATGAATCCCTCGGTTATTTTTAGCAGCCCCCGACGATGTCAGATACAGTTGTCTCAGATAGAGAGGGAGTGAGGAAAAGAAAGCAACAGTCCAGGGTATACGCTTGTCATCTCCATCTCACTCGCTATTACGCTAAACGGGTGTATTCTTCTTGTATATTATATATCTTTTAGTAATAGAACCCATATAATAATAAAACCACCCGACATAGACATCATATCATTTTACTTTTTTTACTTATCATCATCATCATCATCTTCTTTATATTATCCGAGTAAGAAAATACCAACAGTTCTGCTACTGTATTTAAAAACTCCCGTCTCTCTGTCTGCACAAACGAGTCTCGTATTAATTAATTATTATCAAACTCTACAACGAGATTTGAAGATTCTCAGTGACGTCACCGCGCGATGTCATATCCATACGTCACGATCTGTTCACGGTAATGTATATACTGTACACCTACATCGCTCCTGGTACAATACATCCTCGCAATATATAATAATATAATTAAACAAGTGCTCAAATTGAATATTATTATTTCATATATTTTTTTTTATTTATATTTTTTGCTAAATCTGTTTACGCACGATCGAGGCCACGCGCCCGTACTTACCGTGCAACTTTCACCTACATGAATATATGCGTTTGTAACTTTAGTCCCCGACAAGTATAACGACCCATTCTTTATTGTATTTATCATTTTTAAAAATCATTAAGATAACATTAACAGAAGAACAATAATAGTCTATTTGATTATTTATCTTCATTATTATTATTATGGACATGTAGTATTTAAAATCTAAAAATAATTTTTTTTTTATCTAACCACAAGCTTTTGCCGTGAGCTCGTTTGTTAAGAACCGATATATGTAAAAAAAAAAAAAAAAAAAAAAAAAAATTTTAATTTATATATTAATAATAACAATTTTATAAATAATCTCTTCACGCAACAATGATAAGATTTCTTTTTTTATTATCAACATATCCAAGTATGTAGAAGAATGTTTTTTTTTTTATATTTGCTTTTGAAGAATAATTTTCTTCAACAAATTTATGACTTTTCGAAGATAACCTTGGTCAAATTCGATTAACAACATTAATAATAATAATTATTATTATTATTGAGGGTAGAAATTAATATTAGATATAAGCCCCAATATTAAGTCACGCTGTGAAGATGATGATGATGATGATGATGATGACGATGATGGTGAAGGTATACGTAAATGGATATTAGTATTTATAAATAGACAAATACTGTTGTAAAGGACAAATTTTACGGACGGAAAATATTTATAAAAATAGATCTAACTGATAAAATATTTATAAAATAAAAACGTGAAAGTGTATGATGAAAATATACGTCACGCAGCGATGCATCCAATAAACAAGAGACCAAGACACACGTTATTGCGAGTTATTGTGGACGATGCCCAAGAACTTATGGCACGATTTAGAAATCCTTGAGTGAAAGTGTTTGCTGCGGGTGTACATTACTCGACCAACGTCGAGTAAGTTAATCTAGTATTAGTACATTAGTATACATACTATTTACTATCTACTAAAAACAACCAAGTTATATAGTTAAAATTATATAGCTGTAGTTATACTATTAGTAGTATTAGTCAGTGAATTATTTCGAGATCACAAACTATACAATACAATGCGTAACATAATCTAATTCTAAAATAAAATTATGACAAATAACATCATTACGCTCTATTACACCTAATGTTAACAAATAGCATTTAAATTACGATTTCATTACGATCCACATCATAAATAGACTCACTGAGTATAGAGTAGTGAGTGGTAAAATTTGTGCCCATATGTTTGCTCATACTTGGATCTAGAGGGATGTACGGAGCATGTTAAATATATTTTAATAAATATTCATGTGCTACCGTATATTATTATAAATTATAAATAAAAAAGTAAGAGGGCAATGATTTTTGTAAATGCGACCCTGTCCCAGATTTACAGATACAATCGACACTTGTTAGACGCACTGGATTTTAATGTGATATACAAAAAAAGATCGGCCGATTCAGAATTAGGTGATACCAAGATACAACAAGACACCTATCTAAAATCTAAAGTATATTACATACATAAGTAATTATTTATTCTGGTGTGTAATAATTTTCTCTATCCAGTAGGAGAGTAAAAAGTTTAAGAATGCCGTCATGTAAGTCAAAGTCGACCCACTAAATACATATCTACATTTACTAGTACACGTATACATGTCCCTGACGTCGAAAGTTCGTTTACTGAAAATCATTTCCAATTTATCTCGTGAGGCATCTCATCAATTAATTTAATAACAACATTTCATAATTTCAAACCTTTTAAACTAACGTATCAATAAGAGTTACCAGCTGTCATGAGAGTATTACAGAATACATACTCGGTATTATTATTATAAATATATATCTATATCTATATATATATACCAATGGAAGTACTGTATTGAAAGGAGATATACGTTTCTAAAAGCATTGGCTCTGCATTCAAGTCGACATACTGGCCTAGTGACTGAGACTAACCGACCTAACTGCATAATATAATCACATCATCACGCTCTCTTGCTAATATGTATATCTATATATTAAATATATTTAATGGTAGTAATTAATAGTACAACAGAATGTACGTAGATAGTGAAGGACCTTTGGGAAGAAATGTTACATTGGAATAAAAATAAAAAAAAATATTATTTAATTAATTACCTCGACATAGTCCCTTTGAGCAGTGGATTTCTATCGTCATAATAACCTCCGGATGAGGGCATGTCTCTTCAAGTAATCCAAGTGATTGGCACAGGGCACTTAACACTCTTACCACGCCACTGCATCACTCTCTGTCGCGCGATCTCACTCTGCTCTCTCTGGTTATTACGTTACCTATCTACGTCTGACTGGTCTCACTGCTAGTGTAAGTCTCACGCGTCTGACGTACCTCGTCGTACACATTACACGCATTTGTGTACATGTACTACTTATTCCACAGACGCCTTATTATTGTCATTATTAACAATATTATTGCATATTAATATTCAAAATTGTTGACTTCGCTCATTTATCGAATCAAAACAACCGACGTTAATTCTTAACAAGTCTGCAAAACATTAAATTTAAATTATTATTATTGTTAATTAATAAATAAATAAAATATGCAACCGCTTATTTAATCACTGTTAATATTTTATAATTTTCATCAAAGAGTCATTTAAAACAGGTGATTAATTAGCAGTAATTATTAATAACACTTATTAATAACTACCCAATAAACAATAAAAATTTACACAGATGTTTAACTCTGTAGAGATAAAAAATGAATAAATATAGTAATTAAAAGTTTTAAAATATATTAACGAGTAAACAATAAGTTAAAAGGTTATGCCGTATTGCAGTGGTTACTGATTTGAGTGTGTGTATGTTTTTTGTCCAGGCATCTGTTAACTACATTATTATTTCGAGATTAAAATTCAAGCACATCGCGCCACCAACACTTGTCTCTCGCGACTGACAGCAACGACGGGTCGCAGAACACGTGCGATCGTTGCCTCAAACATGGCGACTGTCGCGCCTCCTCCACCTCCTCTTCTCCTCCGCTGCGATCACCTCCACAGCTTTTCCCCACACTGTTCTACTACGATCCACACTTATATAAGTTTCCTTATTACCGCGCGGGAAACTCTCTGTTAATCTGAAAATTTTAAAATTTATTAGTAGAATAATACAATAATGAAATTAGCGGTCAGCTGTTAATTTTAAAAATTTTCTTAACAAATTAATTATAATAAAAAAATGCTTCTAAAAATTTTCACCTGTAATTTTTATTAATTTTTACATGTGAAACTTTTTAATAAAAATTTTTTTTTTAATAATTTAATTGCTCTAAAATTAAAAAAAAAAATTTTAATATTTGTCAACTTTAGTGTTATAAAATAATTAATAAATAATAATAATAATAATAATAATAATAATAATAAAATATAACTAAAAATTATTTATTTCTTATCACTATCGCCATATTTAGTTTTACTTCGATTACTTCAACTTCCATTAAAATTATCTATAACCTCATTACATCAAATATAAAATTATTGACAACATAAATACATTTAACGCTTAATACTTGTGAAAAATAAAAATAATAATATAAGTAATAAATAAAATAATGGTATCTGATATTTTGGGGCTTCAATGTTCTATGTATTATTATAATATCCAGAAGCCACTAAAAATTTTAACGATTTCAATAATAACGAAAATAGCTAATACATAAATACATATTATACTTGTTAGTTGTATTCTATATATAAATGTATGATAGAGAGAGAGAGAAGTTGGACTTGTGTACCCCCTCGATCGAGTTGATGATGATAGAAAAATACAACAAAATGCTGGTACCGTAAGCGTGCCACTTTTATATATAAATATACTAAAGAATTTACACGTCGTTATTAAAATATACGCACGGAACCCATTACAATGAATGTACATAAACATATGCACATTATTAAAATAAACTAATAATATTAATTATTTTTATATTTTTATTAAAAAAGTATTTTATAAATTTATAAATGTCTGGTGTTTACCTAGTTTTTTTCTAAAACGGTTCTCGCTTGGTGGCAAATAAAATCTATCTGGTACATATTCCTATACTGTGTATTTAATTGTCCATTGAAAATTGTAAGCAAAGCGGTATTATATCTGTAATGCGGTATAGTATTTTTAAAAACACAATGTAAGTAGATATAACAGTCGTATAAGTGTATTGTACTATGTACTTACTATGTAGATACGTCGATTAATGTGTGTTAATAAATACATAAAAAGTTTCAGAGCGAGTCACGAGACGCATAACACGAAGTAAGAGTCGAGCCAAGCCGAGATTAACCGAGACTGATGTCAATATTGTCGGCCGTCAGATTTTTTTCCTTCTCACTTGCTATTATCTGCCCCATCACTTTATTTCATTTATTTCTTCTTTTCTCTTTTTGTTCATATCAACTTTACTTCATTATCATTTTTTTTTATTTATTATTATTATTATTATTAACCTTTATTTTATTTTACAGTCGCAGCGGTACTCAGCTGAAAAATAAATATAGTTAAATAAAGAGCGCACTGAGAAGACAACAATGGTTGCCGAGCTATAAAAAGATGGAGTAATTGAATAATATTACGAAAATTTAGTCACTAAAATATTAAGTATTGTGGTTTAATATAACGTAATGTAAAAAACCGTCAACAGCCGGAACGTATTATATTGTTGCAAGTATTGGCGCTCTTGTAATTGTACTGCCTTTACTTACTTTCTTCACTCCCCTCCAATCACCAACTTCTAAGATATATATTTATTCCCTCTTTGTCTACCCGTCAACCTTCTCATTAACTCTTCACTCTTCTCATTACCGTCTTCTTTATCTCCATCTCTATTTTGTTTATTTTTTTTTATTCTTACTGTACTACTGATCTCTTTGTAACGACAAATAATATAATTATTATTATTTATTAATATGATTATCATTACTTACTACTTATCCGTTTTTCGAGTAATCGCTCTATGTAAACATCATCACACTGAAGTTGAGAGACATCTGATTTTTTTTAACAAATAAATTATGACAAAAAAATTGACATTTAGAAATTTTAAAAAACTACAAATGCAATTTTTTTAAAAATAATTTTTTGGAGCAAATTTATTTGTCAAAAGAAATTAAAAAATTATCAAGTGACAGCTAACTTTAATTTCATGTATTTTTTTAACAAAAAAATTATAGTAAGAAAATTTCATCTTTAGAAGTTCTGAAAAATTATAAATGACATTTTTATAAACAATTTTCTATGCCTAGTTTATTTTTCAAGAAAAATAAAAAAATTGTCAAGTGTCTGCTAACTTCAGCCTCATGTAAATATCTTGTTTTTTTATTTATTAATTAAAACTCAATACTCCCACTCTTAATTCTTCGAACTCTATAAATAAAAATATATTTCACGAGTAAATGTTAAAAAATAATAATAATAATGATAAAATAAAGAGTTGAGAGTGAAAATGAATTTTATTTAACATGCTAAAATGTTATTGAAGCCACAGGTGTCATAGACCGCGGAGAATTTCAGCATCGCCCTACGCATTTTATCGACTCGCCCTCGTTTACTCTTTCTCACTTAACTAAAAATATGGGCATACTAAATTCCTAGACAAAAGCCAATTCATCTTAATTTTATTTCATTAACCACACAAATGATTCATTCAATTTTGTTTTTAAAATATTATTTCTTCTTTGAAGATGATAATTCATATTTTATTATCCTCAAATATTCACAGTAAAATTAAAAATCTTGGAATTATTTAATAATAACTAAACAGCAATTAATTATTAAAACGATTTATTTATATTTAAAAATCAGTATATTCCGTGATAAATATATAACGTTATCTTATATGTAGCACAAAACCGTGGGTCTCCATTCACACATTTATTCTACGATTTTTAAATATTTTTTTGATTTTTACTCTTCTGGTTATTTTCACTCAAAACCCTTGACATATATTTTTATAATCTTATAGCCCAGTTATAATTCATTACTCATTATTCAATGTACCATATAATATAAAAAAAAAATTACTAATTGCGTTTATGTATTTAAATATATATTATATTATATTATAGTTTTTACAACTGATAATTACGTATTATTATTTATATATAATATTTTTCAAAATGAATGAGATATACATCTTTTTTATTAGTTGAGATAAGTGAGAAAATAATGTGACGATTCAATAAAATTAATGTATGCCAATTACATGACTGTATTTGAGATCCCACACATAAATGTTAATTTATATTTTAATTCCATTGGATTATTCAAAAGCATACTCAATTTGTTAGGTAATATCTATTTTTGATAAAATTACACTTAATGTTGCATTTAATGTTCTACATACATCATCTTTATGACAGTGGTAACAAGAATTTAATAATAATTATCGCAATTTATATTCATGAGTGTTACCAGTTCAAGAAATTAGTTTTAAATAAGTAAATAATTTTACAGATTTTTTTTTTTAATTTATTTTACGAGGAAGATTTTTTTTATTTTAATTGGAAATAATAAAAAATTAAGGACTGATGGGATCCCTTTAAAAATTTTAATAGACAAAAAATACTCTAAGCCATTTTTTAATATTTATAATTATTATTAATCAATTATCAATTATTGTAGTTATTACTAGCATTACATGGTAATATTATTATAATTTTCAATATTATTTTCTTCTTTTTATTTTTGATAAGAATATTTTTTTTCTAACAATAATTTATTGTTAGATATGAATTCAACTAAAAATATTATTGTGTTAAACTCTATTTGGTTAACACTATCCAATTATAATAAAACATTCAAATTATTATTTCAAATGTACAATATACTATTTATTGTTTAAAATTAATTACATACTATCTATGAAATAAATCAATAGATATATTAATAATAATAATAATAATAATAATAATAATAAAACTTTAATTTATCACGCTTACTGCGCAAGTTTGCTATCATTCCCATGATACTTTTACCAAATGCCATATAATATAATTTTTAAACGTAAATTTCATTTTTAATTGTGTAATATTTCGATTATTAAAAAATTATTATTGTATTGTGATTTATTCATTTATTATATTAATAATTGTTTGTCCATAAATTTGTTATTAATAACTTGGACGTATCTAAAAATATGCCAAAAAGATAAACACAAATATAAAATAATATAAGTAAAAATAAAAATCACCAAGTTATCAGTAGCATCTGAGATATATATATATATAATCTCTTGCCGATAAACGTAAATTAATGCAAGTGATTTTATTCATTTTGTGGCAATCTAAGGCACATTTCAAAACGCGTCTAAAACTAAAATTTAAAATAATATTTTTTTTTTTATAATTATTATAACTATTATTATGATAATAATTCAAAACTCTCGTTACAACAGCGATAGTCATTAAAAATAATTAATTAATTTAAAACAAATGTTTAATTTAACACAACCAATTAAATTTTAAATTCAATCATTACATAAATTACTAATAACAATAATCCTTAAGTTTTGTTTGCTTAATAATGAAAAATTGATTTCATTTGTTTGAATTTTATCTTGTTAATTTACCATTTATTATTAATATTTGCTTTACATTGTTCAATCAGTAAAATTAATAACTGTTACATAAAAAAGAAAAAAAAAAAAAGAAAAAAAAAAGGTAATAAAATAATGTAAAAAACATTTTCCATTAGACACATCCGCGTTTCGCAATATTTTTGTGCCATCAATTTATTGGAGCTAAATAATTATTTATCAAATTGAATGCTAATTAAATTTAACCAATTTCCTTTTTTTATTTTATTTTTTTTTTTCCACTCTTTCTCAAATTTATTTATTAATTTTTATCATTTTATTTACTATTTATAATTGTCAAACTAATCAAACGAAAATAGTCATAAGAAAAGCAGGATCTTAAAAATCATCCCCGTTAAATAACAATGTATTGCAATAAATACGGTATTAGCAAAAAAAAACCCCAGGTGGGTTAGAATCTGGCTCTGATGTAAACTGCAGACGCGTCGTGTTCGCCATAACCGAGACGTTTGGCGTGCTTGTATACTTCATTCGCAGCAGCGGCCAGTGGTAATGGTTGCTCGAGTTGATCACTCATACCCAATGATAATCTCAAATCTTTTTGCATGTGTTGCAGAGGTAATTGAGTAGGGAATCCACCGTCAATGATAGCTAAAAGAAAAAAAAAGCATACATTAATAATTAATAAATAAATAAATAAATTATTTTATTAAATTTGGAGTAAAAAAAAAAACCATCCTAGTACCTTTGCCTTTATCCAAAATAGCTGGACACGCTAACGACGTAAGCTCAAGAACCTCCAGCACGTGTTTTTGTTGAAGTCCAGCACGGTCTGCTAACGCCATACTCTCAGCAAGACCCGCGAGAGTAATACCAGCCATCAATTGTAACACCAGGTTCATTTTAGAGGCATTACCGACTTCGCCAAAGTAAAAAGTGTTTTTTCCCATCGCCTCGAAACACGACTGGCATTCATCGAACAACGATCTGTCACCAGCAGCAAGGATCACCAATGTTCCTTGGTGTGCGTGAGTTTTACTACCCTGTACCTGTGCCTCCAAGTAACGTCCACCTTTTGCGTTTATTGCCTCAGCAATGTCCTGAGATGTCTCAGCGTCTATTCCAGTCATTTCTACGTAACCTTTGTCAGGAGTTATTTCCATCAGGACACCACAGTTTCCAAATACCATCTGAAATTTAATATTAATAATTAATTTCAATGACAGTAAAGTTAACCGACATTTAAAAATTTTTAGAATTTTTTTTAGTGAAAAAATTATTACAAAAAATTTTTTTTTTAATTTCATTTGTATAAAATTTGAGAAACTGTAAGTGCAATTAAAAAAATTTTTTTTTAGTTTTAATTTAATAAACTAAACAAAATCAATAATCAATAAATCAAAAATGTCGGCTAATTTTATTATTATTTTATTTAATTATTTATGACACTGAAATTAGCAGACATTTGAAAATTTTTAGATTTTTCCTATAATGCTGAAGTTAACCGTCAGCTGTCAATTTTAAAATTTTAATAACAAATCAAGTACAATAAAAAAATGTTTCTAAAAATTTTTACTTGTAATTTTTATTAATTTTCACATGTGAAACTTTTTAATTAATTTTTTTTTTAATAATTGCATTATTATAAAATTTTTAAATAATTTTTAATGTCTGCAAAAAATTAAATAATTTTTTGAGCTTCTAAAGATGGAATATTTTAAATCAAATTTTTCTCGTTATAATTTGTTTGTTAAAAAAATTATGAAATGTTTCTCAATTTTATAATTATATTTATTTACAATAAATCTAAAAAAACTTACGTCTTTAGCAGCTTGTGGATCAGCTACACAAGAGAATGTAATATCAGCAGCCTGTACAACGTCTGATGGAGTGAGTCCATGATCAGCTCCAGCTTTTACAAAGTCATTACACTGAAAAACAAAAAAAAAACATTACATTAATTACATATTTAATTTATAAAATTAAATTTCGGTGACAGTTCAAGTCAAAAAATTATTTTTGTTACTGGTAAGTAGTGACATCTGTCTAAAAAAGCAGTCAGTCTGTTTAATTATTACCCTTAACAACAGATGGCGGTGCCTGGAGTTGTTCAACCTGAAACGCCATTTGTAGGATAAACCGAGTCACGTAATGCCACGCGGTGGAACACCGGATGGGTACACTTTGCTTTCGCTACATCATCCAATGTCGCCATTACTAATTTCATTTTTTTATTTTACAGAATTGTTATGTCCTATAAATGCTCCACAATTTTACCAAGGATTTCCTTGATACTCTATCCGTATTTTTTGCAGTTATAATCTCCGATTACTCAATAAAAGTCCACTAAAGCAGAGTACTTAAAAGCACATTAAAAATTATCTACCAGCGCTTAGATAGATAATTTATTATACAATTAGCAAGAATATAATGAGAAGTGAAACGATCATCTGTCAAATATATTTAGAGAAGTATAAACGCTATTAAATATTTTAAACGGGAAATTATTCAGCCCTCATCTTTATCGGAGTTTTGGAGCTCTTTGTTCAACAGTAGGCAACATTAGTTGTTGCCAAGGCATATGTTTCAATAAAGTCCGCATTACCACGACAATTAAGGTCTTAAAATACGTTAACGGAGAAATACTGTCTGTTGAACATACTGTACAATGTACATTATCGTTATAAAATGTACAAGCCTGTTTATATATGTAACAGAATAATATTTTTACAAAACAGGTTTATATAACTTATATATATTGTATTAAATTACTCGTTAATATTTTTACTACTTGCACTACTAAAAAAAGTACTATAAATATTTACATGAGTATAACTGTTATCAAAAATAAATAATACAATATGTAATCACGGCAATCAACAAGTAAAGATAATGACAAATGACCTTGCTGTTTATTTCTAATAGCATTTACAATATTTTTCAATAATTTAAAGTATATACATTGAAATAACGGTTTAAAACGGTCATTTCAGTATATTGACCCACGAAAATATTTTTTTATCCCGAGTAATCATCGCGATTATTAAAACGGATGTGGTATGTACATCAAATTAAACTTGTTATTTTTATTAATTAATTAATTAATTTTTTTTTGTTATTTCAGTATTATTTATTCGAACGCGTGACTAAATTTCTCGTGACCTGGACTAATATTTTATGTAATCCATTAAATACAGTATTCAACATCTACGCCTTCAATTAGCACAATAGTATCCGAGCCATTAATTAATATCAACAGCAAGAGGCGAAATTTTTCATAAATAACGACGGAAAAGAGTCATAATGAAAATGCTAATATATTTTTTTTTATTCCTCTAGTCGACAATTTATTTTTCATCACACTCAAGCTAGTGGAATTGTTGCTCAGTAAATAGGAAATAATGAAAGCGTGACATAAACACTTTTAATACTTTTAATGTTTTAGATTTTAGTATTAAAATTTTGATTGCATACTCAAGTAATGCATGGCTTTAAGAATTAACAAGTGGAATGAAGAATATGGTCCATGAAGATAAAATAAAAAATTTAGCCGAAAAGCATCATGAAAGGTGAAGATTAAAAATGAAAATAAAAAAGCATAAACGTGTTGAAAACAGGCAACAGCAAATGGTTTTTTAGTACCAGCCAGCTCCTATCCTAACCGTGTATATGTGAATATATACATGGAGCCTTTATTTATTTCAGTGCGGTGTTGCCGACTTGAGTAATATTGATCGAACCTGGCTGGGTTAGTTCCCAGATGGCAACATAGCAGACAACCCAGCTGATTCAAGCTTCTGTCGTCCCTGTTATACTCTTTTCGTCTGGTACTTAAACTTTACACTTAATACACACTCTTTCATATCATTCCAACTCAATTTTTACAGCATGACAAATTAAACCCTCACTCATATTCATTTCTTTTCATTTTTTATAGATAAACAAATTATTTTTAGTTCTTCTTTACACGAAGCTTGTTTCAATTATTGTTATAGCTCACTTCAAAGACGCTATAATTATCCGGTGGATTCATAAGCGTAAAAGCAAAAGTGACGCTTAAACTTTCACTTTTGTCTGTTATTATTTTTAAAGGATTGAAAGATAAAAAATGTATTTTTGTGACGTCTATTGAGTCATGTAGAAATACGTTTAACATTTTGCGACAATAGATTTTCCTTTTTGTCCTTTTGTATTTAACCGTGACCTCCCAAGTATCGTTCATTTATAACTGCTCCAAGTTTAACATATATGGATATATTTAGAAAAAAAAAAAAAAAATAAATAAATATTGAGATGTTTATTTTAATCAATAAATTTCTCTTGATTGTATACTTAAAAATATAAATATCTGATCGTTAATTATTTTCCAAATGAACGATCAATATTTTTATGTTGAGAGAAAAAAAACGTTTTACGTAGAACGAAGTTATTACAATGAAAAAAAAAATATGTAAATATTTTCATTGAGTATATCAATATTTAAATATATTTCGAAATTACGTGTGATAAAGAGAATATTATATTGTAACTAACAAGTTCTTATCATTTTTAACACTGTAATCATAAGTAGTTAACAATTATTATTATTATTACTTTCAAACGCTTGGTAGTATTGATTTAATTTGTGGTAGTATCTATAAATAATTTTTTTTTGTTTTAGGCAAAAAATTTTAAGACTGAAAGAATTTTCTTTATGCTCTTGAAAAATTTTATAATGAAATACGTACTTGCTACAAGTATTTATTCATAATCTCATGACAAGTAAGATTATAAGACTGATATTAAAAATAAAAAAAGGACAGGAAGAAGAAGAGAGGAAGAGAAAAAAAGAAAGCCGAGTTGAATAAAAGTTCATAGTAAGGGGTATTAAATCTTTACAGGTCGAGTTTTTTGGTACGTTTCATTTTTTTTTTTTTTAAATCTATATACTATTTCATATTTTTATATAAAGTATATAAAGTAAAACAGTACAAACGAATTTTGTATATGTATATTTGATTTGTAATATTTTACTAGTGGTGGCTGGGTAAGTGTACACACAGCGACGGCGCAACGTTGCCAAGTTCAAGAGACAAGAAGCAGAGGCAGCAGCAGTAGCAGTGAATATCAAGCAAACCAGTAAACTCCGACTTGATCGGAAAACCCAGCGTTGCCAGATTTCAAGCTACAGAAGCTACGAGCACCCACGAGGAGTTTTGAGAGAGTGTCTGCCAGTCAATTTTAGCCTCGGGAGCGAAGTGGGTTGCAAATTGTACGGAGGACGGTTTATATTATTACGTACTAAAATCTATGGCGGATTCAGTGTCATATAAGGTCAGGAATAAAAGTGAAAAATAATATTCATTTATTGGCTGATAAATTTTAACATTAATATTGATTTTAGTACTCCAATAATAAAATTAAATAATAACGTCACGTATTGATTGATTTAATTAATAAATTAAATTGAAGAGTTTTACAGAAAATAATATAAATAAAAAACAAGAATGAATAGGCTAAATAATAATCTGTATTATTATTATTATTATTAAAAAGTTATAAACGAGAAAGGGGCTGTTAAATAATTAAGAAATATGAGAGTTGCGTGGGTGTACAATGGTATTGGCACATTCTCTATAAAAGAATTTAGATATTTAGCCAACGGTTAACAATTGTTACTTTATTATTATTATTATAATTACTATTATAAAAAATATTGATATTGTTGTTGATGTTGTTTATGAATATAGTAACAATAATTATTTATTATTTAAACGGCTTCAATAATAAAATAATAATCATCTTGTTTTTACTGATATTTGTAAAAATAAAACTGACAGATTGGAATAAAAAAGAAATAGCGATTGAGAGAGGGAAAGAAAGAAGACTGAGAACATCAGCAACAACAACAAACAGTAAAGTCTGTATTTAGTAGATAAATTAATTATTATTATTATTATTGGTGTTATTTGTTGGTTATGAAAACTTATTGGACTCTACCATAATCGGTTAGAGTAAGAAGGAAATGGGAGGTGGTAGTGGTACGTGCTCAAAAAATCAACACTGTATTAATAACATAATAAGGAATGAGACTTTTAGCTCCGAGTCTTTCACAATATTGTCTGCTGGCATGCTTGCTGCTGGTGACTGTCAAAATAGTATCATCAGATGTGGATCTATATCAAGAGCATCCTGGCAATCACCTAGCAACGACCATCGAATGTGCTACTGGCTGCCACTGCACCGGAAATTGGAATTTTCAATGCAGGGCTCGCCGTTTTCAGGATCTAAGATTGCCTGCGGATGTCATAGAAATCGAGTTCGAGGATGTAAGTACAGAGGCTGGGATAGTGACTGTTGCCGCGCTAAAATCTTCGATCCAGCTTCAAAAACTCACGTGGTCTTCAAGCGGAATAGAGCAACTGGAGCGCGGGATATTTTCCACAACAAAACGGCTGCACTATCTCGATTTAGGTGACAATCGTCTCACCTCATTGGACCCCGATATTTTTAGTTCACTTGAAGAGCTGAGGTACCTCAATATATCGGGTAATTTATTAAAAAATTTACCTGCCTTCAAAAATCTTTACTCACTAGAAACTCTATTAGTATCACGTAATCGTCTTGAAGTTCCACCATTCAAGGCATTTGCTTCCTCAAGTTATCTTCGTCATCTTGATCTCTCTGGGAATTACCTTGTTTTACTGCAAGAATTTACATTTCAGCCAAATCGTGAATTGGTTTATCTTAAACTATCAAACAATCATCTATTAAATTTACCTAGCCGAGTATTTTCAGGTCTTGGTAAATTACGATATCTTGAAATATCAAACATCAGCATCAGTCATCTACCACGTGGGTTATTTACTGAATTAAATGCTCTTGAGTATTTAAACATCTCCAAAAATCCAATAACTAATTTAACTGATTACACATTTCAAGGACTGATCAGATTGATCCAACTGGACATCAGCAGTACTTTGGTATCTCAATTACCTCTGGGTATTTGGCAGCGTTTGCCCAGCTTAAAATCCCTAATGATGGACAGCACAAGATTAAAAGTGTTAAAAGCCGAGGATTTTTTAGGCTTAAACAGTATTGTTAATTTGACAATCACCAACAGCCCGTTACGTGATATTCATTCAAAGGCATTTGATCATTTGTCACATCTTCGGAACCTTGACCTGCGTAACAACAATTTATTCTTCTTGCCAGCGAGTCTGGCACACCTGACACATCTATCAAGTTTGAATTTACAAGGTAATCCCTGGGCATGTGATTGTCGTATGTTTTGGTTTGTCGACTGGGTTCAGAGCAACATTCATCCAAAAGCATTTGCTCATGGGCTCAGATGTGGTGATAACGACCAAGTGGATATACGGGAAGCATTAAAGTACTTAAATTGCACTCCACCAGTTTTAATCCACAAGAGCCAAAATGATCAACTGCATCTCATTAATAAATCGGTACTGCTTGAGTGTGAATTTAATGGGAATCCAGCTCCATCACTGACCTGGGTCACTCCAACACTTGAGATCTTCCACTGGAATCCCGATCGTACTTTTCCCGATACATTTCATAATCATCCAATTGATCACGCTACAGACAATTTAATAAATCTCAACAACAATGGTAGAGTACGTTTGCTTGAAAATGGTTCTCTGTTTATAAAAAATTTACTGAGACAGGATGTCGGTCTTTACAAGTGTTTCGCAGTTAATCCAATAAATAATGCTACAACTTGGCTCCATCTTAAGATGGATCCGATTGTTTATCATAACATAAAAATGTTTAGTATTGCTGTTGGAGCTGCTTGCGCAATCTTATTTCTCCTGCTGACTCTTCTCATCCAGCTCATAAAATATCTTCTCTATCGGTAAGTTTTATTGTTTATTGTTCATTATTTTTTTTTTTTTTGTATTATTTATAGCAACTATAAAATAAAATATAATATCATGTCTCAGGTGTGGCTGCTGCAGATGGTGCACTTGCTGTAGACGCGGAGTTACACCACGTGCTAAACAAATCTATCAAATGCTGGATAACATTGAGCAATACAAGAGCCAACAGCTTGAACGTTTGCGTGAAAATTATACGCAGCAAGTCCATAGAATAAAAGACAATTGTGCTCAGCAAGTTGAGTGGATAAGAGACAGTTACGAGGGACAAATGAGGCACATCAGGGACATCCGAGATTATGGAACGAACCATCTTACAACACTTCGAGATCAATACTATGAACAGGTAAATAATATATCTATATATAATCTAATCTAATATAATATAAATCAGTAAAAGCGTATTGGATTATTGCCAAATATTTCATTCAATAAAATTAATGCAAGAAAAAATATTTACTCAGAAAAAAAAAAAAAAATTATAAACTGGCGATTTAAAAAAAAAAAAAAAAAAAAAATCTGTATGTTTGACAGGTGAAACGCGTACGTGACTACTCAACAGGACAATTAAATTGGGTACGAGAGAACTACGTCTTCCAACGAAACAAAATCCGTAAATTTAGTGCTCATCAAGTGTTACGACTACGCGAGGGATACAAGTATCAACAGCAGACCCTGAATAAAGTATTGGAAAATTTGCCAAATTTGTACTTTGATAATTGTCGCAGTGGATCGTGTGGAAAAAGTGACTCGGCTGGATTCGACGCACGAGGCTTGAGTTCTTCAATGCCGGATGTCGAGACATACTTCAAAGTTAAAATAAACGAGCTGGCGGCTTACAACAGTGCGAGTATGGAAGACATTAACAGCGAGTACTACACGCCTACGGAATTTTCATCAGCGAGCCCTCAGACGCAAAATTTCATCGACACTATCCATATTAATTATATTGAAGATGGTCCACCACCGCTACCACAACTGTTACCATGTTTCAGAGAAGAAAGTGCAATACTCCATCCAATAAAAGAGCATGACAGTCACGAGGTGGTTATAGTTACTACCAACGACAACAAAGACAAGAAAGAAACTCAAGTAAACAAGCCGATCAATAGGGGTACAAGTGTTGAATTGTTGGGCCGTAAACAAAATCCACAAGCACCAGAGAGTCTTGGTCTTCTTGCTCCCAGCA
The DNA here is from genome assembly GCF_013202065.1 of Cotesia typhae. Lineage (NCBI taxonomy): Eukaryota > Metazoa > Arthropoda > Insecta > Hymenoptera > Braconidae > Cotesia > Cotesia typhae. Next base: position 18,490,472 of record NW_027423774.1, on the reverse strand, counting down.
CTAGTATGCCCGAATTACCTCACGAGACTAGGCTCTAACTGGCCTAATTGTGATAATTTTAAACAAAATTAAATGAATAACTAAAAATATAATTACTGATTGAATTATTAATTTTTTTTTTGTTAATTTTCTGTGATGCCGGTGCAAGTCATGTTTTTATTACATTTGAAATTTGTTTTTTCGTGCTCTGGAATTCATGTGCCTTTCACTAATGCTTCATCGTATCGGTCAAGGTGAGAGTTATCGGTGGCTTCTGCATTATTATTTAAATAAATAATAGCAACAAAAAAAAAAAAAAAAAAAACAACAAATAAACTTTTTTGTTTATTAATAATATACACTGGTGCTTGCACATGACACCGTACCTGACACATTATAATCATGAGTGATTAAAATAATTTAAAAAAAACAATCATGTGTTTTTAAAATATATATACGTGAGAATCTAATAGCAAACGATAAATAAATTGATACAATGCTCACTGATATTGAATTTTAATATTTGTAAAAGAAACTCGATTGTGTTTGTGTCTTAAACAACATCAACAAAAATAATAATAATAATAAAAACAACGACCGCTGATTGTTTTACGTGACCTGCGTTACCGGCTTCTATTTTTATTATAAACAATCCAATAAACTATTGATAATATTTAAGAAAATATATCATTTGCAAATGCCTAGGTGTCAATTGAAATTAAAAAATAAAATAATACTACAAATACTAACAATAACAATGACGATTAAAATAATAAATTAGTGTTGTTAGTCTTTTGTTCAAAGCGGGTTATTTTTTTGAATTGTCAATTAGACATTACTTTTCATTGTTTTTTTTTTTTTTTTTTTTGTCGATTGTCTCATCATGATCCGAGCCAATAATTGTTCTAAAAAGGACTTTTTTTTGTGTTCGCGAGTACAGAAAAATCACCTTATTTTCATCTGCTCATCTGAAACTCTGCTAGATTGTAAGTTGTTAAAGAAAATAAGTGATTTTTTTTTTTTTTAAGTTTCCATGAATAGAAATATAATAACGCTAACGATAATTATTAAAAAATTTTCTTTAACTTTTTATAATTATTTTTTTTTTCTCAGATCAGTCTATACTGTATTACTAAAGATAATATAAATCTTAATACTTATTTAAAGTTGATGAGAAAAAATAGTGTGAAGACTTTAATCCAAGTTTATATTTAGTGCCAAAACTCTAAATGATTTTCCAATTATCGTCTTCCTTGGGAAAACAAAATTGTAAAGGCAATTTAATTTTATTAATTATTTGAGTTTACTGAATGTTGTCAAAGTGTAATAAAAATAATTAATTAGATTATCAGTAAAATTCATTTAAAAATTTAATTTCAAAATTAAAAAAAATAAACGTTTATTACTAGTGATATAATTGCTTTTTATTTGATAATCTATTAAAAAGATATGTTGAATACAGCCTTGGTAGAACTGATCATGGAGAGTTTACCATATAAATGGCCAAGACGTATCATTAAATGTGAGAATTAATATTATATTAATTTAAATTAATATTAAAATGAAATTCACACTATTATTATCATCATTATTTATGATAATTATAAAAAAAAGACATAAAATGGAAAAAAATAAAAATTTGAAGAGATATTTAAATCACTAAAAGTCAAATTATATATAGCACTGAATTTTAAACCTAGTCGAATATTTTTCTTAAGAATTTTTGGTATATATATATAAATTTGAAATCATTGTTTTTATCGATTTGAAATCGAACTAGCGTTGATTGTGAAAATAAATAAAATTATAAAAGATAAATCAAATCGCAATATGAACGAGATTTGAAATAAACTTTAATTTTAGTGGATAACATTATCATCTTCCACGACTATGTTGTAGACGTATAAGTAAAGAAAAAAAGAGAATAAACTTCTGAAATGGGAAAAATTGATCAAGAGTTTTTTGAAGATTTATTATTAGCCTTTATCAATTATCCTACTTCATAGTTTAGAGTTATTAATTATTTATATAATATACTATTAAATTTAATAAATTAAGTTTATAATTTTAATATTTAATTGTACTTTAAATATGTACACATATATATACATACAAAAAATGTTATTGAACTGAATTTGATCATCAATATATATTTTAGATGCAAAAACGTTGTGTGGTGATTTTTCTTTTAATTTAATAATTGTGATTATTAGAAAAAAATGAGGATAAAAAACAAGTACCAATTCTCAAATAAATATTTTTATCAATTAATTTTTGATTTCCGATTTAATATAATCAAGTCATTAAATTTCTTAATCATCGATAAATCATTATTATTATTATCTATTCATGTAGAAATAAAAAAAATAGTATAAACGATTGAAAAGTGTAATCCAGATTTTTTTATTGACTAAACTATTATCAAGACTTAAACTATCGTTCATTATGTCATAAAAGTACGTGATGATGGTCATGTATGTTTTCAAATTACGTAAGTGCTCTTTAACTGTGAGGCGGCAAAGCTTCGCGGGTATTCTGATGATGATATACGTCATTATCAACTGTAAATATTAGTTCTGTTGCTCTAAATTTTATTTTTTGTTAAACCCATCCTAATTATTCGTATTTCAATGACTCAACCAGTCAATTGATCAACCGTTAAATAGTATTGATTATATTTATAACTCGAGATTTTCCAGTAATCTCAATATATTTATGTATCATCAAATTTTTAATGATATTCACACTCCTATTAGAATTTTCCTAAGCATAACTTTGTTAACTTGTTGTTCTGAGATGGTCAGATTTTAAAATATAAATTTTCGTTAAAAAAATCAATGTCACGTGGTGTATTATGAATATTAAAAATAGAAAATAATAACTTAAGTTATTTGAATTATATACAAGTACATACCTTTTCTTGAGTTCTATTCCAGACTATGACACTGTGTCCGCTGTTGATGAGATTCTTTACTATTCCGCTGCCCATGATACCAAGCCCGAGGAAGCCAAACTTGAGATTTGACGGCAAAATGTTCTTTTCTTTCAGCGTTTGCGACAACGTTAATACATCCATTGGAGGAGTCACCTTAAAAATGTTATTTTTTTTTAATTCACTAATTATAGATTTTCTATTAAAAAATCCCAGATACTTTAAAATCAATCAAATGGATAAAAATTTGAGATTAATAGCTTTTAAATTTTTTTCCTTCAACATTAAATTCTCATTATTAAAATTTTTAAAGTTTATTACTTTTGTAGTATTATTTTTTAGGCATTATAACCCTTTTGGAGCTTAATATTTTAAATTAAACTATTTTTAATACTTGCGAAAATTTCTCACGACACATACTAGTCTACACGCTAAGTGCAGATACAGTACTCCGAGTTATATTGCCAAAAATTTAACTATTACATCTTCTCAATCTTGCATTTTAATATAATATTTATCATATAAAATTATAAAACATTGTGGGAAATAATAAAAATACTTTATCAAGTATGTTTTTGTAAATTAAATAACTTACTTAAATAAAATAAAAAAAACTCGGAATTTAAATGAACATATGTATGAAGGAGTTGAAAAAAAAAAAAAAAAAAAGTTATTTAGCGTAGTAAGTTGTGAAACACCAGATAGAGAAACGCGCCAACTACGAGTCATGCGCACTGACATGTTATGACGATGAGAATCCCTGCTCACTGCTCGGGTATGTAAGACATTATTATCACAAGTCTCAGATATACTTTGTAAGTGTAAGTATCGGATTTTTGAGAATTCACTTCAAAGAACATGATTTCTCCAGGCAATCAAACGTACGTTTCATTTGTTAATTTATTATACGCTCAAACGATCTCTAGTACTACCAATATAATTAGTCTCATTTATTTTACAATTCACCTGTTCAATAACAACTTGTCAACAATCAAGTACACTAGTTTTATAATTGATAATCAATCTTAGATTTCAATTGGACAAGTGAATTGCCAAATAAACAAAATAAAAGCGATTTATGATTATTTTATTAATAAATAAAAAATGAGTATTAACTTACGGGTCGAGCGATATTCGCCGGCCTATTCAGAAGTGTTGATCCAGATTTTCTCGGTGGAGACGGTGAGTGGTTTATTAACCTTGGGCTTACACTACCAACACGGTTGTTAGCACTGTTGCTAGCACTTGACTCACGTCTGGCTTTTTTCGCTGGACGACTATCAGAACTATTGTCTGATCGTTTTGTTTTTGGCGCTGATTCCTGTTATCGTTCAATTTTTAACTCATTAATTCACCATTTAAACAGAAAAATAACACACTTATATTAAAAATAAACTCCGGATTGCTAAACTTACCTTTCGCGGTTTTGAAATCTTTGGAGTTTTCTTTTCAGGAACTGTGTCCTCTTTTAGCCTATCAAAAAGTGAATCTGAATCTAATCCGTCGTCAAAAATCTAACATAGAAAAATTTTATAAATTAAATTAAATAAACAGTTTGTTAACTAATTGCTGTTTGAAGTCATTTTTGTTAAACAATTCAAATGATTGGAGATTAATATTGAAATATTAATTGTTTACCTCTCCTTTCGCAATGAATTCTTCAATTGCTTCGACCGCATCTTTAAAAGCACCAGTCTTGCTAGATTTGATTAACTTATCTTTGAAATCGTGATAAGGTTGGATATTAGTTTCTTCTATCCACGCGCTAAAAAATTTAATTATTATTATAATATACTTTCTTCTAAAATAAATATTAATATATAAATATATAAACTCACTAATTGTTGGTTCCAAAGAAAAATATACAATGGACTGGACCTTTCTTAGCAGTCGGTGGTTTTTTCAACTCCTTTGGTGGATTTGAAACCTTGGTAAAATAAATCACAATAAAATATCATCTTCACATATTTTATAGTTAAAATAATAAAATTATAGAATTATTTAATATTAAACAAAAAATTTGAATAAATTTTAGGTTATAATAATGGGCTATCTGCGCGCCACTTTAAATTCGAATAACGGGTGTGGCGGGAGTGACCAACGACGCGGGAAATCCTCCCTTTTATCACACATAGAAACTAAAAAATTCAGGTTAAAAGATAACAAACAATAAACCGCTACTGTATACATTAAAAAAATAACCTGATACCAGTGATTGTTATTAAACCGAACGAGCTCCCGCCAAAATGGTGGAAACAGAGCACGAGAAAAAAAATATGATGCGTGGCGCGCACTACACTTAAAATACTGCCGCTAACGGTTTGTAGACTTGAATGTACTTACTCGGCCTGGCCACGGTGAAAATCCCTTCATTTTCGCCCTAAAATAACAATTAAATTATTATTTATCGTTGATTTGTTCGGTAATAAATTATATATAATAATTTCAAAATTAATACTCACCAAACAAGGTCTCCAAGTTTAAAAATTTCCGACATTTTTGACGACAGACTGTTATTCTCAGACGTTCACTAAACGACTGACTGGCTGACTGCTGCTACCGCGTCGTTTGTGTATCGCTCCGTCAACCAACTATACTATCCCCACCATTTTCACTACACTAGTCAATTTCAAATGAATTTTTTTTTTAATTTGTGTAAGTTTTCTAAAATCAGCTGATGCGAAAAATAATTATTTTTCAATAAACAATTTAAATATAATTTGAGTTAATTTGTTTGATAAACAAATAAAAAAATAACGAATTAAAATAATTTTTTCAAACTAACTTCCGGTGGCGCTAGTGAATCCCGTGGCAGTAGATCAATTACTGAATTCCCTTGTTGTTATTTTACTGTTCTAGTATTTATTTCCATATAAACAATGTGCTTAAATATTTATTTATAATTAAATTGTTGTTGAAGTTTACTTTAATAGAAATAAATTAAATAATTTAAAAAAATAATGCAAGGTAAGTTTTAATTGTAGTTATTACCGTAAGAAATAATAAACAAAAATTACCAAATAAGGTTAATTGTTTTTACCGAATTCCAGGTCGATAAAGAAGAAAAAATAATAATTTATATTATTCCGTGGATATATTGAATTGGATAATGAGACGAGACAATCCAGAGACCAGCTGTCAACCATCGATTGTATGTACAGGCCAAGACTTTCTACTGTATTGAAATTCACATACATTAAAAATTTACCAGTTTTATTTTATTGCGTGACATTAACAAAACTTTCGTGTAATAGCTTATTGACATAAATAATATCATACTTTTGTGATTAATAACATGGTACGTATTGAAATTTAATCAATTAATAACATATATACTGTAATATTTTTAATCTTACTTAATGAATTAAATTGTTATTAAAATTTTTATAGTATTTACTAGAATGTTATCTTACTACTGGTTTTTTTTTTTTTTTTTTTTTTTCTATATTTGATTATTGTTATAACTACAATGATATTTGTTATTATTATGACAGATTATATTGAAATAGAGATTTGTGATAATGAATTAATGATATTTTAAATAAATTACATATATAAATGAGTTAAGTAATGAGTCATATTGATAAAAAATATTTAACTGTTCTCAGTTATCTACAAATAGTGACGGTGTCCAAGGCAGTACTTCAACGTCCAGTGAAATTCCTGTACAAGGACTAATACCAAATGGGGCAGGACATGGTTACGTTTCATTGCATAGACCATCAGAATTGTTAGCTACGGTATTGATTTAATTAAATAAATTTTTTTTAGGTTTTTTTTTTCTTTTAATTTGTATTTAAAATTATCTGGTAATTTGCTAGTTACGCAATCAAGCTGATGAACTGTCACCTCCTAAGCCAGATTTCTCAGCACCACCGCCTTACGAACTTGCTACTAAATTACCAAGCTATGAAGAAGTTCAAAGGGAGAAAACACTGCAAGGAGAAAATTCAGTACCACCTCCACCACACATAAACATTGTAAGTTTATTTATTTTTTAAATATTTTAATGATAATAAAATTAATTATTTATTTATTTGTAGGATACTATACCAACACCGCAACCATTTACTATTTTGGCAATAGATCCAAATACTGCTGAAACTGATGCAGAAAGTGGATTACTTGGAACAGATTTTACATTTTTCACGGCTTTTTTATGTAAGTTTTTTTAAAAAAGCCGGTCTTTTGTTGATTATTTAATCCATATTATTGAGAGAATAAGAAAAATTTATTGATTTAGTTCACAAGTCACGGCAGTCACATAGTGACTGCAAGGTTCCTAGTTCTAATTATTATTTTATAAATATTTACAGTGGCTCTATTCTTCAATTGGATTGGATTTCTCTTATCAATGTGCTTCTGTCACACAATCGCTGCTCGATATGGTGCTCTTGCTGGATTCGGATTGTCTCTAACTAAATGGACAATAATAGTCAAACACTCAACAGATCTGGCATCCCGTGCAAACTCGTGGTTATGGTGGCTTATAATGGCTCTTGGTAAATAATTTTTCAATTTAAAATATTTATTACTATTCAATAAATACTATTTATTTAAATAAATTTTTTTTATTGTTTATTTTAGGTATTCTTATTTGCATTCGTGCTATTACTCAATATTTGAACATCAAACGTGGATGGAAATTATTATCCGGCAGTGCCCAAGAACGTCTCCTCTTTTTCTATTAAGTCAATCAAAATTACCACTTTATTATTATTAATTATTACTAATCTCAATATTGAAATTTAGGAAGAGCGTTACGGCATTTATTTGATTTTTGGGTTATATTATTGCACTATAATATATAAATATATACAAATTATCTATAAACAATATTAATTTGCATATATTACTAAACATTTTATATACGATTGATATCAGCGTAATTGTATAAATATAGTATGAAAAAGACAATGAGTTAATGAAATTGATAAAATTGTTATCAACAAAACAAAAGCTTTTGCAAATTATGTGAAGTAAATTCAAAAATTAAATGCTCACAGAAATTATGCATTATATAATCAATTTGATATTAATGTTTGATAAATTGGTATCAAAATAATGCAACAATTGTTTATCGCTTATAAATAAACGAATGAGTGTTAATATCAATGTTTGATGGTGAAATTTTTGCGTGTTTATCATGCACAAACTGGCCATAAAAATTTTTTAAATTGATAAAATCACAATAAATGTCCATGGAGTAGTCAAAAAGAGAAAAAAAATTTTGATTATCACTTTATAAATGTAAAATTAATTTTATTGTAAAACATTGTAAAACATTAGTGTAAGATCACAAATTATGTAAAATTTGATTTTTTTTTGCATACTCAAAATATTATTCAATATATCTCAATATATTTATTATTATTATCATTATATTATATAAAAAAATATTATAATTTGCTTATTATATTATTTAAAAATTTTGTATGAAAAATTTTATTTTTTTTAATGAATTAAAAATCCTACAAAAATTAAACAGCTGTCAAATTTACAATTAGTAAAATAAAAAGACAACTGTAAAAAATTATTTTTATTTTTTAGTGTTATTCTTGCATTTAGCAGTGTTAAAATATATAAAATAATTTAAAATTATCTGAAAATTTAAATAATAAATTTTTATTTAATATTATATAATTAATAAAAATTATTCTTGTAGAAATTAAGATAATTGTATATTAAAATAAATAAAAATAAAATTAAAGGATTAGAAATTTTTTTTTATCTTAGACGCCAAGTTTATCATTTAATTATTAATTATAACACTGAAGCTGGCAAATATTAAATTTTTTTTTGGAATTTTATAGCAATTAAGTTATTCAAAAACAAATTTAATTAAGAAATTTTACATAAAAATTACAAGTGAAAATTTTTAGAAGAATTTTTTTGATGAAAATAAACTTAGCAGATAATTGATAATTTTAAAAATTGTTGTAACAGATAAATTATGGCAAAAAAAAGTTTATAAAAAAAATTGACATTTAGAAATTTTTAAAAACTAAAAATGCAATTTTTTAAAAATAATTTTTTGGAGCAAATTTATTTGTTAAAAAAAATTAAAAAATCATCAAGTGACAGCTAACTTTAATGTCATATTTTTTGGTTGTAATTAATTTGTTAAACAAATTTTTAAAATTGACAGTTGACCGCTAAATTCAGTATTATTATGAATTATATTTATAGCTTAAATTTATAAAATTTTTCAAAGGACAACAAGTTGATACAAATTAATTAAACTTAAAAATTAAAAAATTTGTGCTTTAACTTAGCCATGAATCGAGTTGATATTCTTACCAAAAGATGGGGATAACGTAATATTACTTAGCGCGCATATGCGTAAAAAAACATATACATACTGTGTAACTGTCATACAAATAAAGAAAATAATAAAAAAACAACTCGTATGTACCACGAATGTGTTTTGCATTATATACTTATATACAATTCGTATATACTCGTATATGTTCGTATGAGAGCATGATTCACGATGCAGTTATGCATTATACCTGATTGTCACAACTGATCGCATCTTCTTACATTAAAAAACACACACACACACACACACACACACACATATATATATATATATATATATATATATATATATATATATATATATATACACACAAACACACTCTCGTCAAATAAATATTGTTTATTTACCATAATTGCTAAATCACAATTGTTTCATCATGAGTTACTAAATTGAACTTTTAAAAATAAGCAACAAAATACAAAACAATCCAAGTGACAACATAAAGTTTTTTTAATTTTTTAATTTTATAAATTTTATTAAATTATTGGCAATCTAATGTTTTATTTATATTTATCACAATAAAAAAAAAAAAGATAATAATAACAATATTATCAATCTTAAACCTCGAGATCTCAAAGTATAAGTACCATGGCTGAAGAACAATTCTCGTTGGTATGGAATAGCTTCCCCTCGAATTTATCATCTGGACTGTATACACTGCTGACGGATGAACATTTAGTTGATGTTACCCTGGCTGCTGAAGGAAAAATATTTCGTGCTCATAAATTAATTTTGTCTGTATGTAGTACCTACTTTAGAGATTTATTCAAGGTAATTCGAACTTTGTTCAAGACTTGTTAAAAAATAACTCTTTAAATATATACCTTCCTTGTTTGTTATTTTGAATAAATTATTTAAATTATGTCAACAGGGGAATACTTGTAAACATCCTATAGTTATTTTAAAAGACGTTAATTCACGGGATTTGTCAGCGATACTTCATTTTATGTACCAAGGAGAAGTTAGTATCAAGCAAGAAGACATCACTAATTTTCTTAAAGTCGCTGAAACATTACAAATCAAAGGATTGACAAAAGATAAAAATGAAGTAACTATTTTATTCTATTTATGTAATGATACTGAAATTGAAAGACATTTGATCATTTTTAGAATTTTTTTAACAAATAAATTATAGCAAGAAAATTTTATTGAAAAATTTCATCTTTAGAGATAAATGAGATTTTTATAAATAATTTTCTATACCTAGTTTATTTTTCAAGCAAAATTAAAAGATTGTCAAGTGTCTGCTAACTTTAGCCTCATTTTATGTATCTATTTTATTAGCTATCTTTTACATTCACTCATACTATTAATATATTTATTATTTTAGAAAATGAATACAGATGACATATGTACACATTTGGAAAATGTTATGAAAACAGAAATGATGGACGACGACCTGGATGTGTCTGTTGAATCTGTTGAAAGATTCAGCTCACAAGAACATGAAAATACTCAACCAATACCCGACAAAATTTCATCTCCAACCTCTTCGTTGAAAGACGATGATGATGGTAATTATGATGATGATGATGCTGATGATTATAAACAAGAGCCTGCTATCAAATCTCCTGTACCTTTTACAATAATTGATGATAATTTACCGTCTAATTTAAATGAAAATACGATAAAACCACTTGACTTCACTTCCGAGACCCGGAAAAATTCTAAATCCACTGAAAGAGTATTGGATTACACCTATAAAAGCAGTTGTTCAACTTCTGCAGCAGTTCCAAGTGAAGAAGATCCACATTTAGATTCTGATAAATCTTATACAGATTATTATGAAGAACCACCAGGTACAAAATGGCAATAATTAATGTTATAAATAGTAAGATAAAAGACCCAGTTATTGACACTGGTCTAGTTATTTGACACTTGCAATTTTATTTTAATTAAAAAAATAAAATGTTCTCAAAAAACCAATGATCTTAAAATTTATAATTCAAAAATTATATTTATAGATTTATCAGAGCTTATTTTTTTTTTTTTTTAAATTAAAATAAAATTGCAAATGACTTTTAATTTAGCTGTCACTTGACAATTTTTTAATTTTCTTTGACAAAAAAATTTGTTCTAAAAAATTATTTTTAAAAAATTGTATTTTTAATTTATTAAAATTTCTACAAGTCCATTTTTTTATTAATTTTTTTTTGCTATAATTTATTTGTTAAAAAAAATTTTTTAAATTATGAAGCAACAGCTAAATTTAATGTCATAAATTGCAAGTGTCAATAACTGGGTCTTTTACCTTAAGTTTAAGCAAAAGAATAATTTTATTATTAATGAAATTCAGGAGATGATAATCAAAAAGATGAATCATTGGAATCTTCCAACCAATCAAAAATTCCGAAGGGCCGTCGTACAGTAAGAGGGATCTCTCACAGTGCATTGCCCCTGGAGACGACTTTGCGTGTAGTCTCGGAACTAGGACCAACATTACGTGTTGAAAGAGGCAAAGTTGTTCGCATGTACTCGTGTCCATGGTGTTTAAGACATTTTACCCGGAAAGAAAATTTAAAGCTTCATGTACGTTACATACACGGGCCACTTGAAAGTCTCACTTGCAAATTGTGTGGTAACAAATATAAAAATAGTAATAGTCTTCGTGTTCACTCTTATCTTTATCACAATACCAAGAGAAATAAGCACAATAAGCCATCACTTGTCACGAGTAATGTTTGAATATTTTATTTTAAGCACTCTGTTGTATTTTATCTATTTTTTTTTTTTTATTTATAGTTGAGTATTATTAACTATTATTATTATAATATTATACAAGCTATTATGATTAATATTAATATTTATCTATTGATTAATATTGTTATGAATTTATATAAACATTATTAACAGATGCTGTTTTTATTTGAATATTTTATCAATTCTCTTTCAAGCGACAAATGTTTGCAATCAGTCTAGCGGAAAGAGTTTGATGATAAGAATTTATTATTAACACGATATATTATATAGGACTTTATATATTAGGAAAATATCCACTTAATTTATATTGTTGATGTATAATGTAAGTTTTTTCTTCTTATCACTCAAAGCTTACGTACCGCATCGCTTACATACACCCTTTTTCGTTTACTGAGTTGTAATATCACAATAGGCTTATTTATTATTAAAAATGTCATGGTTTTATCAATTTGGCAGAATAGAAGGTTTTCCGGCAATTTATAAAAGTAATAAAACGTGGGTAACTATTGATATTGTCGAAACAAGTATTACTATTATTTTTATTATTCTTGCTGTTAGCTGTTTACTTATAATACCGGGTTATACAAAAACTAAAGTGAGTATTTAAAATTATTTACAGATAATTATTTCATTACTAATTAATAATATTATTCTAGAGTATTTACACGACTGTGAAAGCTTTTTTCAGTATTCTTATTGGTGTAATAATAATGGGTAAGCATAAAAAATAATTTTTAAGATTTTTAAATAATTAAATTAATTTATTTTTGTTTTTTTAGTTGGAAATTATGGACAAGAATGGGAAGTCGGTTTCGTCGAATCAATGACACCGTATCGTGCGGGTGAACCAAGTGAAATTTTTGCACAAATAGGAATAAAAATAGGATTACGTTCTGTAAATATCACTTTACAGGGTCAGGCTCAAAAAGGATCTGTGCTTGAAAAAGAAGTTATTAATTACAATGAACGATTTGTATGGACTTGGGACCAAGGACGCTTTGGGTTTGGGCCAAATGGTAATTTTGTTATTAATAATAAAAAAAAAAATTTTGTCTCCAAGATAGTCATATGATAAAATCGGCTTTTTTAATGAAACTTGGTGTCATTGCAAAAGTCTTGACTTGGATTTGTGCATTTTCAAAGTTTTAGATCATTCTCATCAATAGTTAATTAAGAAATTACCTTGTATCTTGTGAACAATTGAACAATTTTTAAAGATATAAGCTCATCCCGATGTTACACTCATCGAGACCTTTCATTTGAGTACCCACATCAATTTTTCATATATTTATATATATTATATATATGTATATATGAAAAATATGTCAAAAATGCATTTGGGTACTCAAATGAAAGCTCTTGATGAGTGTAACATCAGGATGAGCTTATATATTTAAAAACATCAATATTTAAGAAAGTACAGGGCACTTTAACAAATATTTTTTTAAACTATCGACATTTTTTAAGATATAAGCTCATCCCGACGTTACACTCATCAAGACCTTTCATTTAAGTACCCACATTATTTTTTCATATATTTATATATATTATATATATGTATATATGAAAAATATATCAAAAATGCATGTGGATACTCAAATGAAAGCTCTTGATGAGCCTAACATCGGGATGAGTTTATATCTTTAAAAACCTCAGTAATTAAAAAAGTACAGTGCAATTTAACAAAAGTCATTATTCAATAAAGCAAAATTTTATTTATTTATAATTCACAAGTCACGACAGTCACATAGTGACTGCAAGGTTGTTCGTTTTACTATTAATGATTAAAAAAAATTTTTTAAATTAAATATTAATTGTATTGAAATGAATTATACAGCTGGACTTTTACAAAAAAACCTTAGAGAAGCGCAGAGAAAAGGACTGCCATTGCCAATTACCTGGATCGTAGATTATTTAGCAATTGATGGAGAAGGTATAAGATTCGGTAGATATTATCGAACAGCAGGATGGTACGCTCACATTGCTCTCTGGACATCATTCCCTGTGTGGATACTTGCAAATGTATTTTTACATTCTGTCCCGAGATACGTTGCGTACTGCACTGGATTGATTGGAGCTCTTAAAATATTAAGTTGTGTTATTTGGTTGTTTGTGCGAAATCCAAATCCGTTGGTGATAATATTCGAAAGTGATGTCATTACCACTTCTTATGGTTATACTTTTTGGCTGACGTTGAGTGGAGGTAAAATTATTTATACAAATAATCATAAATAGTAATAATGAAATTAATTTTTTTTATGTTTTAGGATTGTTATGCTTTGTATTGGCATCTGTTCTTATTATTCTGGATCTAAGATATCCAAATGCTCTGGCGGTATTTTTGGGTATTGATATTTTAGATCAATACGATGAGTATTTTATTCGTAAGTAAAAATATATATAAAAGGTTTATGATTAATTATAATTATAATAAACACAACTGTTGTTGATTTTACTTAAATTTTATTTTTTAAATGTCTAAATTTAATAGGAGGATTCGAGTTAGAGTACACAAGAAAAAAAAACAATAAAGATGAATCGATGGAGTTGGGAAAAATGTCTGAGCAGATATCAAAAGATCATTTCAACGTGGTTTGTTTATAATAATTACTTACAATATTTTATTTATAAAATATATTTTTTCTTTTATACTTTATTAATTGGAATATTATTTTTATTTTTATTTTGTAGATACTTCAACTGAAACGTCGCTCGACAGTTGAACGTGTCCAAAAAAAATTAGTCCGCCTTTCTCCCATGCCAATAAAAGTCGACAACATATATGATGATACTGCTACACAAGTGACTTACGCGAATCAAGAGTCATTATCATTACCCGGGTATTATTATTTTCTTATTTATAATCTATAATAATATCAATTTATAATTGATAATAATCAAATAAATATTTAACAAAAAAATGTATTTTCAGGCCATCGATTCAAAAAACAGACCAATTAAATTTAAAACCACCACTTCCAAGAAGAAAACGAAAGTAATGTCAAACAATTATTCAATTATTTTGCACATTGATTAAAAAAAGAAAAAATAAAAAATTATATGAATAATTTTAAATTCAATTTTCGGATTCTGTTTTTTCTTTACTGCCACTTCGTGACGAGGATTTATCATCAGATCTCTCTTTAGACTCTTTGTCAGTTTTCTTGTCTCTGGATTTTTTTTCACTTCTCTCGCGATCTTTATCCCTATCCCTATCCCTCTCTCTGTCCCGGTCCCTGTCCCTATCTTTCTCCCTGTCGCTGTCTTTTTTTCCATTGCCATCTGATTTATCCTTACTACGTCTATCCCTATCTTTTTCTCTATCACGATCTTTTTCCTTATCTTTATCCCTGTCCTTATCACGAGACTTTTCAGAGTACTTGGATTTAGACGACTTTGATTTAGACTTGGACCTTTTGCTGCGTGATCGTGAGCGACTTCGTCGGCGAGGGGAAGATTTTTTCTTTCGATCCTTGGACCTTGATCGTGATCGCTTAGACCGAGACCTAGAGCGTGCTCTGCTGCGTGAAGTGCTGCGTCTGCGTGACGGCGACTTGCGTTTTCGATCCTTGGAGCGTGACCGGCGCTTGGAGCGTGATCGTGAACGACGTCGATGCCGAGACCGTGATCTCCTGTGTCGTGAACGCGAGCGTTTGCGTGACCTAGAGCGACGCCTTCCTCGAGACCGTGATCTTGATTTTCTGCTGCGTGACCCACTGCGACTTCGCTTGTCCTTAGACAATATACCAATCATGGGATCAATAGCAGCTGAAATAAGATTGTGCGCTTCTTTGACTCTTGACATCGCCTCCTCGATTTCTTTTTGAGCCGCCTCGTTGCTTTTAGCTTCAGGCTTAGATATCGCCTGTATCGAGTGATATAATTTTATCGGTTTGTTGGCAAGCATTTTACCATTAAGCATAAGAGTTGATACAACTTGCGTTTGTTCATTAAGTTCAATTAACGCGTAATGTTCAGTATCTGAGTCTCGAGTACATAGTCGCAGATATTTTATTTCTATATTATTATTACTGAAAAATTCAAGCAATTGGTCGCTTGATACTGAAACATCTAAATTAGCAACAATTAGTGTCCTTCGTATTTCTTCAATACGTCGACTGTCAAGGTGACCCGGCAAAGGCGGGTACGGTGGTAGTCCGTGGGCATCTAGCTTTGGGTCTATCGTCAAGATAGTATGGTGTGGAGGAATTCCGTCAATTGAATTGACGACATTCGCTGGAAGTTTTGGTTCTGAAGGGTAAAGACCTGAAATTAAAAAAATTATTTATTTATTTATTTATCTACACGGAAAGAACAAGATGACACTGGATATCATCCCAGATTATACTCAATGATATCTGGATTATACTCATTGTAATCTGAGATTATACTAGCTACTATCTAAAAAATGTTTTCACTCAGTAAAATCTAAGACAATATCCAGTGTCATCTTGTTCTTTCCGTGTGGGATTAATATTATATTTATAATTTAAAAAATAATAAAATAAAATACCTGGAACAACAGTACCATTATTGGTAAGCTCAAGAGCACGTTGCTCGTCAGGAATATCTCCATTTTGATAAGGAATAACTATGAGAGCACGATCAATGAATACAGTGTTGGTCATATGCTGGGCCACCGCAACGCTCCCTTGGTCATGAAATTTAATGTAGCAAATTCGTGATTGAACTGGAACAGCAACATCCCGGATTGTTGGATACAGTCGTATGTCTTCAATTTTGCCTAAATAACCAAATAAAGTTTGCATTTGGTCTTTAGTCGCTTGGGGAGCGATATTTGTCACTTGGACAACTTTCGTTGTACCCACCGCCATTTCAGCAACCTTTCTCGTACGAAGGTTAGAATTTTATTAACCGGCAGTACTCTGGCTGTTTACACCTTTATTATCCGTTATTTCAATTGTTACTTAAAATGTAAAACATTGTTAGTAATTATTGTGTTGTTTTATTAAATAAAATTATTTTTCAATTGTTTTTACTTTATTAAAAGCACTATTGTTGAAAATTATCTACTCACATTGTTATTTGTACCGCATTTTAGCATCACCAAAGATTTACAAACGATTTCGTGTTTTCTATGGTTTTCTTACATGATGCTCGAAGTCACTAAGGCCAGATAATACCTAGAGGTCTCTCACAGTACTGTTATTTGACTTTTTTACTCGGTAAGTATATCTCCATTTTGACATTTTGATTTTCTACAGTAGGTATTGACGTGTTCTCCTAAATATTCTAAATTCATTGATTAAATTATTATAAAAAAAATTAAATTAAAAAGTTTCACATGTGAAAATTAATAAAAATCACAAGTGAAAATTTTTTTATTGTAATTAATTTAATAAAAAAAATTTTTAAATTAACAGCTGACGGCTAACTTCAGTGTTATAAATTCATATATAATTGTTATTCTTTTTAGAGCCAAATGAAAAATAAAAAAATCACATCTGTATCCCTGCTATACATCAAAGTTTAACTTACCTTCAGTGTGAGGGCTGCGCAAAATAAACAATTTAATTTAAGATGAAAGTATAAACTCCTACACAAACAATTCAATGTTTTTAATAAAGGCAGTAGGAGTTAAAATTATAAATAAGAGAGTGGAGAGTGGAGAAGGAAATTTCATTTAGTTCTGGATTTTATGTTCTGGTGGTGTTCCTCCACTCCTGTACCCAGTGTTCAGGTTCAAGTATTGAGATAAATACTCAGCTTGTCAATGGATTTTTGAGTTACTCCTCGGTTCTCGTTAGTGTTGCTTTAACTGCTGACAGAGATACTTACAATTTTATTTCAGCAATTTTATCATCAGGATGAAACATTTTTGGATTGTTTGTTTTATCAGCATCAACTGCTTTCTGGTCTATAAGACAGTTTCTGATAATATTGGTAATTATTTATTTAAATATTATACTTTTATAATTTTTAACGTTACTAATTTTTTGACATTTTTTTATGGTATTAAAGTTAGCTGTCACTTGACCATTTTTTAATTTTATTTAACAAAAAAATTTGTTCCAAAAAATTGCATTTTTAATTTATTCAAATTTCTTACTGTCCTTTTTTTTTTTTCATTTTTTTAATGCAGTAATTTATTTATTAGAAAAATTATTGATAATCTGGTAAATTAATTTTCATCATTTTTTTACCAATTTTTTAAAAAGAGAAACAAAATAATTTTATTTTATTAATTTAATAATAATAAATTAATGTTATTTAATTTTATAGATTTTTTATCTGATATATATTGCCGATAGGCGTATGTTGGTAAATAAATAAATAAATGACATATTTAATTTAAGAGTTCAATGAAACGTTAATAATTTATGAAAATTAAAGTAGCAGATGTTTAATAATTTTTTTAAGAAACATCATTGCAAAAAAAATTGACATGTAAAAATTAAAAAAAAATTTTTCAAAATTAATTTTTTAGAACAAATTTATTTGTTAGAAAAAACTAAAAAATAATCAAGTGACTGCTAACTTAAATGTCATTAATAATTTTTTTTATTTGACTTAATCAGTAAACCGTAAAAAATTTTTTATCATAAATGTCCAATTGATGGAGCATGAATTAGAAATTTATTAAAATAATTACTTTTTTTACAATTACAGCTCTTATTAATTTTTTACTTTCATGTCGCAATAAATAGTAAGAATAGGAAAAAAAAAAAAAAGTAAAATTGTATAAGAATGATCAAGAAATTGTTTACGTGTTTTATCTTTTGGTATCAAAGCGCCGAGAGAAGTAATTGGTGTATGGAGCTGAAATAAATATGTAACGTTGGAGGAAACCGCGCGCTTACCGAATGCTGTGCGGTCATTCGTAGTCTCTGGGTGCTACTTTTTTACTTGAACATTTGTCACATGTGCCGCAATCCTACACGAATCAGAGTAGAAATAATATTTTTAAATTGCTCTGTCATTATTTTTTGTCGCTATCGCAACGAAATTTTAATAATGTTTAATAATGTTACAATATAATTTTTATTAATTTAATAAAAATTTTTAATAATTTTATTTACAGATCCATTGGACGTACTTACAATAACAGTAGCTTCAAATAGAACCGATGGTTTCGAGAGATATTTAAGATCAGCTCGTGTGTATGGATTTGAGAACAACGTCACGGTCCTCGGTCTGGATAAACCATGGAAAGGAGGAAATATGAAGAGCCTAGGAGGCGGATACAAAATAAATTTACTAAAAAAAGCGCTAAAGAAATTTAAAGATGATGAGAAGAAAATAATTTTGTTTACTGATAGGTAAATAAAAATATTCTTGGCTTAAAATTAAATATAAATAATAATTACAATATTAAATTTTCAGTTATGATGTTATATTTTCTTCAACATTAGAAGAAATAGTTAAGAAATTTAAAACCTTTGATGCGAGAATTATTTTTGGGGCTGAAAAATTTATCTGGCCTGACAAATCACTTGCCTCTAAATACCCAAAAGTTTATCACGGTGAAACTTATCTGAATTCCGGTGGGTTCATTGGATATGCCTCCGATGTATATGCTATATTAAACGACAAAAAGATTAATGATACTGATGACGATCAGCTTTATTACACAAATGTTTATTTGAATGAAAATCTAAGAAAGAAACACAAGATTAAACTTGACCATAAGTGTGAAATTTTCCAAAATTTATTTGGATCTATTGGTAATATTTTTTTTTTTATTTTAAAAACAATTATAAATTATTTACAAACAGTTGTAAATTATTTAAAAATAACGGCTGCCCAATTTTAAAACACAGTAACAGCAAAATTTTTATATCTGATTTTTTTCAGTATTGCTGCATTTCTTAGAACTTTTAGACCTTACTTTCAAGTAATTTTTCTTAAAAATATTTATATTCAAGTATTTTCTATTCATAAATCAAAAAACTTTTTTTTAATAAGAAAAATTTAAATAAATCTTAAAATTATCAGTTACTCTGTTTTGAAATTGGGCAGCCGATAGTTATAAATTATTTACAAACAATTTTTACAAATTTTATTTTTTTAGAGAATATTGAACTACGATTTAAAGAAGATGAAGCTTATCTCCAAAATACACTATACAATACAGTACCAATGATTATTCACGGCAATGGTAACGCAAAGCTGGTACTAAATTCTCTCGGAAACTACTTGGCAAAAGCCTGGAGTCCAGAGGAGGGTTGTTTAAATTGTTGGGATAATACAATAGAACTTTCAGAAGAAGAACTCAATACTTATCCGCCCATTTTAATAGCTATTTTTATCGACAAAGCTACTCCATTCCTCGAAGAATTTTTCAACAGAATTTATCGGCAAACATACCCCAAGTCTAGATTGCATTTATTTGTTTACAATAACGAAGTATATCACGAAAAATTGGTACAAAATTGGATTGACAAATTCAGCGGTCAATATAAAAGCACGAAAGTTATCACTCCATCGGATCAAATTGATCCAGCAACTGCTAGAGATCTTTCTCTGTAAGTATTTTGAATAAAAAAGTTTTTTTTTTTTACTCAGAATGCTATAAAAAAATTTTTAATTAATTTTAGAAACTACTGCTTACTCAAAGAGTGCTCTGGTCACTTTTTCATCGAATCAGTGGCTCATTTAGACAACGAGCACACCCTAAAGTTACTCGTAGAGCAGCAGAGATCAATTGTAGCACCTTTATTATTAAGACCTGGACAAAGTTGGAGTAATTTCTGGGGGGCTGTCGCCGACAACGGATACTACGCCCGCAGTTCAGATTACATGGAAATAATTGAAAATAAACGCCGGTAAGTTTTTAATTATTAAAACAACTATTAATTCATATAATTATTTTATTTTCTACAATTACATAACTAGGTACAAATAAAATGAAAACAAATATTTTATTTGAATTATAAAGAACAGTGCTATTAAAAATATATCATTATTTTATTATTATTTTTATTATATTTATATCATGATAATAACAACGAGATTAATCGAAAGCAATTGAAAAATCGGTTTTGAATGATCGTCGATCAATGGCATACATATTGTCCGCCGTGCATTCGTACACACCAGCGTCCATCTGTGTGGCAGGGTCTATTTCTAATTTTGATTTAACCGTATCATTTTTCAATTCCCACTCATGAACCTGTTGTAAATAATTTATTTAAAAATAATTCAATATTATTTAAATAATAATGATAAAATATTTTTATACTTACATGTAAATATAAATGGGTGTAAATTTCAGCACCGTCTTTAAACCAGGTAATATGAGGACGTGGTGAGCCTCTAGCTACGCAAAGAAAAGCTATTTTGTGTCCTAGAACGTACTCAAGATCGAAATGTGAAGCCAGAAGTATTTTAGCACCCTAAATATTTAATATATTAATTAGTAAAAATTAATAATAATTATTATTATTATTAATGAAACTAATTACATTATTATTGTTATAGTACTGATCACTTTCCGGATCGCGATATTTGCCGGTGATTGGTAAGCCAATTTGAACACGAGACTTGCTTCTAGCTCTTGTTTTTCCTCGACGAGCTGCTATTTCCGGACAACTTATCATCAATATCACTAGCAATAAAAGAGCAATCGTAACTGCTCGTGCCATAATCAACAATATAAGATTCTTACAATAATTTTTGTTCAGCTAAATTGAAACACTTGAGACAAATTTTTTGTATTAATTTAAATGGGTGTCGACAGTAAGGTGAAAATTTCCTTACGACAGACAAATATCGCGATTCGACGGTGACATGGAACACAGATCTCTAACTGACAGTCATCACTCGTGACTCCCCTAGTTGTTCTCTCCTATTCATTACAGTAGACTTATAGCTCAATAGAAACAGAGCTACGAATAAATTACAATCGTTGACATTAAATTCTACATCCATTAGTTACACAGCAGCACTTGCAGTCTCAATCTCCCTTGTTTCATTGTTATCCACTCGATTTGTACTTAATCCATTAAACTTTTAACAAAAAATAACCCGTATACATTTATACATCTATACACATATACTAACTAATTTTTTTATACGCAACTATATGTCTATTTATTGATACTCTGGGTTTTTCAATCACTAAATACCAAGTCAAATTAATTAATTATATTTTATTTTATTTATTTCAAAGAATAATATTATATATATATATATCATAAGAGTACATAAATCATAACATGATGATATTATTACAGATAATTTAAATCATTTTTCATAATTATTTGAGCAATCAAATAAAACTAGGGGAGATCTCGTTTACAGACAGGGATAAAGTGCAAAATTGGTGATTTTTAAATATCTATACACCAAAAATAGGCTGTCTATTTAAATAACTTATTATTATTATTTTAATTACTGTTTGTACATTTTTTTTAAATTATTTTTAAACGCAATATTTTTTAGTATAATAATTCGTGTATATTTTCATATTTTATTTATTACAATAATAACAATATACTAATAAGAGATCATAACGTAATCGGTTCGAAAACCCCGACGATCAACGGCATATTGGTTGTCAGCTTGGCACGAATAATAACCAGCATCTTTTTGAGTTGCTGGATCTATTTCCATTTTAGATTTAATAGTATCGTTTCCTACAGCCCACTCGTGAACCTATAAATTAGTCAAAAAAAAAAAAAAAAAAATTAATTATCATAATTTTAATTGCAGATTAATTAGATGTCTTACTTGAAAGAATTTGTGATGATAAAGTTCAATATCGTCTTTGTACCAAGTTATTTCTGGTCTTGGAAATCCACGCGCCATGCAGAAAAAAGTGATCTTTCTTCCCAGCATGTAATCCAATTCAAAGTGTGAAGACTTGATGATCCTTGCGCCCTTAAAATTAAAATAATTAAAATAATTATTTATCACTTCAGTTGAAGAGATTAATTGATAATTATAAACTTACATCTTTATTTTCATAGTAACCACTATTGGTATTGCGACCGGGAATAATAACCGGCATTCTCGCACTGTATATCCGTCCTCTGCCTCTACCGCGTACTCCAGCTCTGCCAATCCCACCCTTAGCGGCCTCCACCGTCCCCCCGAGCATCATCACAAGCAGAAAAATAGATACAATTAACCGGTACTTCATTTGTCCTGTTTCTGTTATTGAAAATAAAATTTTGAAAGTAAGAGAAAGTAAAATAAATTTTTAGCGATTAATCTTAAAGCTAAATGAGATGTTATTATCACTAAAATTAAATAGACATTATTTATAAATAATAACAAAGCAATAACACTTGTCTACTATTTAATTAAATAGTTATTTAATACGTAATACGCGTAATTACGTTAAAACAACTTGTTATACTGGTATTGTCTGACAAAACAGTTAATATCGCCGAGCCGAAAACATGAATGGATGCAACCCGATGGAACCGCTAAGCCACAGTGTCAGAGTGTTATCAATCTCAATTGGATAATTATACACAACCAATTGCTAGTTGGGTACGACCAATCACGACATCACTATTCGACTACCTAAACATTTTCGCCTTACTATTATTAACCTTCGAAATTACTCTACTCTCCAGTTTGTGCAGCTCTTGCATTACATCAATGAAAACATTGCAATTTAATCACTTTAATTTTTAATTTAAAAAAAAATTTTTTTTTTTTATTTTTTAGAGGACTGTGGAATGTACCTTACATTGCTAATTGCTACCTGATGAACGTGACAATCATAAGCCACGCAGAGACCCGGCCTGTTTTTGTAGCCAATGACTTGGATCCAGACATGTCTTTTGCTATCACCAATCGTCAGAGGGGTATCTTTATGTACGTCAATAATCGTCTCGAGTTTGGTCATCTGGTTAATCCTGAGACTTACAATATTCAATACACCAATCCAGATTTGTATGAAATATTCAACAACAAAATTGATTGGGAGAATCGTTATCTTCACGTTAATTACTCCAATAATTTCGATGAAGACAATAAACCTGTTCAGGTAATTTATTTTTAAGGCGCACAACTACTGTGCAAATTTTTAAAAATCGATTTTTTTTTTTTCATATTTCGATAAGTTACACCTTTGAAAATAACACATTAAAAATTTTTAATCGATCTCTTGAATAGTTTTTGAGTTACAGCCATTTAAAAAGTAGCCGCTCGGCAGTTAGAATAGGATCATTTTATCTTCAAACGCGTTTTTCTCAAAACAGCATTTTTCAAATTTGTTGGAGTGATTACTCGGAGACAAGTGATCCGATCACTACCAATTTTTTTCTGCATGTTCTGTATATAATTCTCCATTCAATAACCCTCCAGTTTTTTGATCTGATCAAAAATCGAATTTTGGCAGCTCAAAAAATGATCAAAATTTTGGGTAAAAATTAATATTATTAATATTTAATTTTTTTCTTCAAAAATTTTACCGTATATCCTTAAAATATATATAAATATGCCCTTCAAATTTTAAAACAATTGATACAGTAGTTTTTTTTTTTTTTTTATTTCCAAAAATTGCCTTTTTTTTAGGCTGTCACACTAGTTGTGCCTCTTAAATATACCAGCTATTATTTTTATGTATTATATTATTTATATTTTTAGCCATGTCCAGATGTGTACCGGTTCCCGATAGTCTCGCCGAGATTCACCCGAGAATTTATTGAGATTATGGAAGCATTTGGTCAATGGTCTGATGGATCAAACCAGGTGAGAATAATAAAAAATAAAAATTAATTATGGTAACTATAATATTAAATAATGACTGTTAATAGAGCAAGAGCAGGTGTTTGAAAAAAAAAAAAAAAATATGAATAGCTAAATTTATAACGCGTATTGATAAAATAAATTAACAGGATAGTCGACTACAAGGCGGTTATGAAAATGTACCAACGCGTGATATTCACATGAATCAAGTCAATTACGAACGAGAATGGTTGTATTTCCTGAAGGAGTACGTCCGACCGCTGCAAGAGCTTGTTTTCCTTGGCTACTTCCACGATGTAAGATAAATTGTTGTTACTATTTACTACATATCTGCATGATATTTTTAGGATGATCGACTAGACAGTGGGTATGAACCAGTTCCAACTCGCGATATCCACATGACCCAAGTGGGTCTCCATGAAACCTGGCTCGAGTTTCTAAGGGTCTATGTGAGCCCTTTGCAACAAATGGTTTTTCTCGGATATTACGACTATGTAAGCGTCCTAATTATTTAAATTCAATTATCAGCACCATGGTTGAGGTTTATTGGATTTGAATTGTTAAATTATTTTTATGTGAGCACATTGGTTCTGGTTCTGGATTGATCAACGTATATTGATTGCACTGTCGTATAATTATTGTTTTATTCTGTAAAATAATTTTTTTTTTTTTTCCCCCCATTGGTTGTTTATTTTTACAGCCGCCAAAATCGTTGATGAACTTCGTCGTGAGGTACAAACCAGACGAACAACCTTCGCTGAGACCACACCACGATAGCTCGACGTACACAATAAATATTGCGTTAAATAAAGCCGGAGTAGATTACGAAGGTGGCGGCTGTCGATTCATTCGTTACAATTGTTCAGTCACTGACACTAAACCTGGCTGGATGCTGATGCATCCCGGACGATTAACTCACTATCATGAGGGTCTATTAGTTACTAAAGGAACTAGATACATCATGATATCGTTCGTCGATCCGTAATTCAATGACCGCGCTAGTAAATAATGAATTTCAAATTACAAATCATTTCATTATTTTTTATCAGTCAATTACCGGTGATATTGATAATTCACTATTATTATACGTATTATTTCATTCTGTATTATTTATACGTACTGAAGAAAAAAAAAAAAAAAAATGTTTTCACTGTCAATTTTTACACAAGAGACTAATTACAATTAATATTTTATAATTATGAATTATAAACCAATTTATATAATATACTAAGTAATGTAAATAATTATAATGATATAAAGTGATTTTTAAATGAATAAAATATAACAATTGTTTAATATAAATTTTTTTTTTTAATTTATTTTTTCCATAGACTTTTTTTTAAATATTTTATACAACCGTAATATTTTATTACGCAGTTTATCTAATTTAAATTTACTTAAAATGAGAACGCAAATGCAGAAGAGGAAAGTTATAAGAAAATATAACAGACACTCGCAGTAAGTCTATTATTATTATTATTTTTTTCTTTTTCAGTTGCATTCATTTTTTCTTTTAAATACATAAATATAAAATTAAATAATTTATTTTTTTTTCAATAAAGAATTTAAATTGTTTCTTGTTAACTTTTATTATGCGTACGTTTAATAATTTTTATTTAAAATGTATATTTTTATATTTTTCTTTAGTATAAGGAACGTTAAATCATTAATCTCATTACTATTTTAAATACACTTAAGCTTCTTATCGTGATGCAGTAACACCATTGTACATCCCTGAATGTAAGTATATAATAAATATATTTTTTACTTTTTATTATTTACAAGATAAAATAGATACTCATTACTCGTGTGTGTATATTCCGTTGAATTAAAATGAAAATTTTATAAACGTTGAATCTAATGATAATAAAATAATTTTTAATTTGATACCGAGTTGGATGATTGTAGCAAGTATTTACGAAAGTAATATTTACAGTCTGTTTACATTTGTCAAAAGATAATATTCATCTAAATTTTCACAAATTAGCAATTATATAAGTAAAAAGTAATTTTTTTTTTTTTTTTAATGATAATAATGATTATTTATTAGTATTAATTAATAACCAGCTCGTTTTAGTTCATTCAACTGATGTGCCAATTTTTCCTCCTTAGTCCGACGTGCTTGCCCTAATTTACGGCACTCAATGTAGCTGTTCAAAAAACGTTCAACGTCTATTTTACGTTCGAGAAAATTTTCAGCAATTATTTCACTTTGCTCATGACTTTCATCGGCAGCCTTTCTCAGACACTCGCGTATATGATCTGGCGCAAATACTTGCGATAATTTGCTATATTGGCTAATTAAATTATCATAATGTGCTTTAAGTTCCGATACACTTTGGATTTTCGATGCTACTTCTTCTTTTAATGTTTTTAATTCAGTCTCTTTGGATAAATTATCATCTAAAATACAAGAATAATAAATAAATTAATTAAAAATAATTAAAGCTTTAATAAATTAAAAATAAACAGGAATAAATTTTAAGAAACTTACTTGCTAATCTTTCAACGTTATCAATAGTCTCATCAATCAATAAATTAATATCCTTAAGCTGGGAATGTTGACTTAAAAAAGCATCAAGACTATCTGTTTCTTCAGCAAGCTTTATAAGTTGCTCGTTCGTTAAATTATTAAGCTCTGGAAATTCTGGACTCGATACCACCGTATGAGACGAGGGATTTACTGTCATAGGTTTATTATAACTCGTGACATTGTAATTGTGAGAATTTATGTAACTAACTGGCCGGTGATCACTGGAGTACTGAGCAGGACTGGCAGTGCCGATCGAATTGGAATTGCCAGGACTACCAGTTGTCGTGTACGTTGGACGGTGTAGAGACGATGTAAATTGATCTTGATTTGATATGCAAGAGTTGACATAGTTGTATTTGTAATTACTGCCGCTGCATGTTGAGTATGCCGGATACTGTGAGTTGTAATATGTGTTATATAATGTCGATTGTAATTCAGGATAACGTTGAGCACCGTATACAGGTGATATTCGTTCTTGTAATTCTGAAAAATAAATAATATTAATTATATAATTTTATTAATTTTAAAACTACTGTATTAATTTTAAAAAATTACCTCTTGATTGATTGGTCAGAGAAGCATCATCAATTAATTGAGGTGGATTTTTACTAAACTCTCTTATAATTGCTTGAACAACACGACCAAGATCGCTGTGTATTGTAAACTGTATAAATAATTACGGAATTAATTATCAAAATTATAATGAGGCTAAAGTTAGCATACACTTGACAATTTTTTGATTTTTCTTGAAAAATGAACTAGGCATAGAAAATAATTTATAAAAATGTCATTTAAAAATTTTCAGAGCTTCTAAAGATGAAATTTTTAAATAAAATTTTCTTGTTAAAAAAAATTCTAAAAATTATCAGATGTCTCTCAATTTCAATATTATAAATTATATTATTTTTATATGAGAATTAATTTAGCAGCTATTTATAAATTTGTAGAATTTTTTAACAAATAAATTATGGCAAAAATAAATGAGAAAAAAAATTGATATTTAGAGTTTTTAAAAAATTACTAATGTAATTTTTTAAAAATAGTTTTTCAGAAAAGATTTATTTGTTAAATAAAATTAAAAAATTATCAAGTTGCTGCTTATATATATATATATATATATATATATATATATATATATATATATATATATATATATATATATATATATATTTTTTTTATATTAAAATTCATAATTTTATATGTTTAATTGCTGTATATTTCCGATTGGCGTTTGAACTTCTAAATAAATAAATTAATAAATAAATAAATATATAAATATGATGAGTAATGTGTTAATGAAGCATTACATTTAATAATCCTGGAGCACTTGTAATCTCACTGTGCTCATTACACC
Source organism: Cotesia typhae (assembly GCF_013202065.1). Taxonomy (NCBI): domain Eukaryota; kingdom Metazoa; phylum Arthropoda; class Insecta; order Hymenoptera; family Braconidae; genus Cotesia; species Cotesia typhae. The sequence goes on along the minus strand of NW_027423774.1, from coordinate 18,461,986 downwards.
AAGGATGTGTTATTGGTGGTGAAACTCTGAGTATTGGTTTTTCCAATGGAAATTCTGGTGGTAGAGATACCATAATAGCCATACGTGCTTCTCCAGCATCGAATTGCACCTGATAATCAGCATCTTCCCTCAATTCAACTACACTATAACAATAAAATAAATAATAAAATTAACTAGTGATTAATACTTTTATAGGTTATTCAAATAATAATAAAATAAATAAAAATAATAACTTACTTATCATTAAAAATTTTCAATGTGTCTATCTGACGTTTTCTTTTGACAGCAGCATTTTCATTTTCTCCACAGAATATTCTTGATATCATTTAAAAGCCTTAAATTTGAATAATACATCCGTTTAATTGTCAATCGCACTGTCAAAACGTTCTCAAGTATTAATTTTAAATCAACCGTAAAAATAATAAATTATCCGTGGTGATAATTATGATGAAATATTCACTTAAATTTTAAAGTTAATCATTAAAAAAACTGATATGAGCTGAGCTCATAAAATTCAATGGAGAACAATGAAGTAGTGGAACTTAACAATATATATACAACACTGAACAACTGAGCTCACTCTTTGACTTGCTCTGCACTACTCCAGCAGCAACAGATAGATGGATATCAATGAGAGACGGGAGATGAAGGTGAAGTGAATTCTATCTGGGACTACTTGACGGCTAGGGATCTAAAGGGGCCTTGGAAATTTCATAAATCTAATCAGCCGACTCCGCATACTACTCTTACTTACTACTAATTATTTATATACATACATGTAAGAGTATACTAAGTATACAATTGTCTTTTCGAATCATTACAAATAGGAAAAAAAATCTTTCTCTAGATGGCGACTCGGTTTTTGTTTTTTCGGATAAATAAGTTTTCGGTAAGTTTCGTTTACACGAAAATGACATAAGCCGAATGAGAATTAAACTAACTAAAGTATGTAAAATTTTATAATAATGCAATTATTATAAAAAAAATTAAATTAAAAAATTCCACATGTAAAAATTAATGAAAATTACAAGTGAAAATTTTTAGAAGGATTTTTTTTTATTGTAATTAGTTTTTTAAATTGACAGCTAACGGCTAACTTCAGCATTATAAACATCTATATGTTAGACATTTCTATTGAATATATTTCTAGAGAATATTTGTATGGAAAAAATTTGTCTATTTGACAATAATTACACGCAAAAATAAGTCCAGGTACAATAAATCTACTGGAGATTAAGGTAGTTTTCCAATTATAGCATAGAGCGCATTATGCGGCATAATGTTCAACGTTGAATGTTCCAACTACAGCAACGCTTCGCACAATCGAGCATAATCGAGCACTTTTAAAAGTACTATTCTCGTGTGATACTCGCAATCAATACCAATTTAGTGACAGAAAATTAACAAGCGTTTTTTATTCAAGTTGGCATTGTTCGAAATTTTGTTTATACATTATCGTTCAAAAATTTGTAAGGCTTTATTTTAACATGCCAAAACAAATATTTTACATTAAGATCTATGATTAAAATTTTGTGATACTTGAAAGTTTATGATAAATGGCAAAACAAATAAAATAACATATTTCAAAGTTTTTTAAATTTTTTATTTAAGTATTCTATTAAGTACTGTCATAACTACGTAATTGAGAGATTTCTTTAATTTGGTTATAAACAGTGAATTATTTATCTAATAAATGACAATTCTTTATCGTTTCAATTGATTTTGACAATATCATTTTTACAATTCAATTGACAAGTCGTATCGGAAAGTGTCGATATATTTTATTTTGAACTTAGATAACTATGAATATTTATTTTTCAACACTGAGCTTAGCACACTCTGCTGAAGCATTTGAAAACTAATTCACGTTCCAATTAAGCTTCAGCATAATTAAGTATTGTGCGCCACTGAGTCGCATTATGCTCTGTAATTGGAAAACTACCTAAGTCCGTGAAAAAATATTTCAGGTAAAATAAGTAAATGTAAATTTACTATAGTATCTGCTATAAAGTCACATGCACTGTATTTAATAATACTGAAGTTAGCAGTCAGCAGTTAATTAAAAAAATTTTTTTAATCAATCAATTACAATAAAAAAATGCTTCTAAAAATTTTCACTTGTAATTTTTATTAATTTTTATATATGAAACTTTTTAATTTAATTTTTTTTTTAGTAATTTAATTGCTACAAATATCTAAAAAAAATTTTTTATATCTGTCAACTTCAGTGTCATTGCATTTACTGAGTGCTGTAGCACTGGAGGTTTGAAATAAAAATTTTGTAATTTTTTGCACTCTAGATTTTTTTCTTGTCTGTTATTATTGATTTAATTTATAAAAATAGACTATTTAAAATACTGGAAATTTGAATAGCGCGCTGCGCGCGCGCCTTAATTTTAACCAATAAGGAATCAGGTCCCATTTTTGCGAGTTTCGATTATTGACTAACTTCACACTCTCGTGTATTTTTATTTTAGGGATAATATTGTTTAATTTTTATTAATAACATTAACTGTATATAGTTCATAAAATTTTTAATTAAATAAATGAAAAAAAAAAAAAATTACTATTTATTTCTACCTGACAGTTTTACTTTGCCATTAAATCTATGTGTACATATACTATAGTTGTTACCCGCTTGATCTGTGTTGTTACGATGTTAAGCCGCTGTGGCGTGAGCGAGGCGACAGTGTGATGCCAGGCATTACTCTGCAGGTGACACCACCTGTTAGTTTAGCGCGAATTTAAATGTTCAAATGATATATATTCAAATTCAATCTCAATTCGAAAATTAAATATAAACCTCTGCTTAAAAACATAAATAAATCTTAAGCTGTTTACTTAGTCCTTGTCTGTGAGGCAGAAAATTCGTTATAATTTGTTGCTCACAAAAAAAAAAAAGGGAAAGTAAAATTTAGAGTAAATACAAAGGAGTATTGTCGTTTGGTCCTGGAAGCCATAAAAGAGTTTCGAGAAATCCCGGAGGCATGTGTTGGCCACATGACATTTGGGACTCTTGAGGAAAGTCATAAAAGACTTGCGTGGAAATCTCAAAAATCCCTTTGTCCTTAAGTGATTAAATATTTTAATAAACATGTAACATTAAATAGACAAGTTAGAGAAAAATATCTTATTGTTAATATTAGATTTTAAAGAAATACTTGGCTAAGCTAAATAATAATAATTCAGCTTAAAGATATTTGACTAGATGTTTGATAATTTGTAATTAAATTATAAATGGAATAACACGCGCAAACTAACTATAACTTTATCAAATTATTTTAATCAAATAACTAAGTTACCCTATTCTTAGTAATAATATATAATAATTATTTATTGATAATTGTTCAATAATAAGTAAGTAGCATCTTATGTAACCTTTAAGGAATTAATTTCAATGGTTTAGTTATAATTTTAGAAGTGACGTCAAAATGACTATGTCATACTACTATCATCTGTACCTCGACCGGGTTTTCTGCGGTTTCCCTAAATAAAGGTCGCGAATGCTTAAATAAAGCAGGGGCGAATGCAGGTACATTGTAATTTAAGTCGGCCGCAGACGCAAACTAGAATAATATTATATATATATATATATATATATATATATATATATATATATATATATATATATATATATATATATATATATATATATATATATATATTCTAATATTATAGGAAGATTATTATTATTACTGTTATAAGCTAATCGACCAACAAATTATTTAATCAAGATAGTAAATGTAAATGTAATAAATAGTTTAATAGCTAAAACTTAAGTGATAGTATGTAAAACTATATTATATATACTGTAGGAATAAGATATTTTATGTATTAGACATAAGGGTAGTAAGTTATGACAGAGTGTAAGAGTGTATTTGTGAAGTATGGAGGGGAGACGTGAAGCTAGAGGCTCGGACTTAAAAATTGTGACTTCACTTCTCCTCGAGAACCCAAGATCGACGTTATCTCGATCGCGTTATATTTTCTGTTCCTTTTATTTATATATCTCTTTTTTTTTATTCGATGGTAATTGATCAATAAATGTCAAAGCAAATTAAGTTAATCTGCAAACTAAAATTGGTGTTTTATGTAAATAAATTTAAATTTAAATTCCTTTTTCCCGCACTGGAACCGAGTATTTCCATACTCTTGGGCGCATGAACTCTCGTCGGTAATATTCTCAGCTAAATATCAACATCACTAGACGGAGGCAACGGAGGCATAACAACAGAATCGCCACAAAAATAAATTGCCGGCCGGTTGTTGTATCAATACTCACGTTGTGAAGGAGTAAAACATTATTTGGTTAGTTACAGCGTTCTTACAAAACTGAAAAAAAAATGAAGATAGAAGAAGTTAAAAGTACTGCGAAAACTCAAAGAGTTTCTGCACATACACACATCAAGGGTCTTGGATTAGATGAAAATGGAATTGCGATACAATCAGCGGCGGGACTTGTTGGGCAAGAAGGTGCACGAGAGGTTAGAATTTTGTTTAACTTTTATTAATAATCATAATATTAATTAACTTAATTAATTAACCTAAGACACAACCGCTTATTAAAGACATCTTGTTCTAATAAAAATTATATTATTGATGGTCCTCGTAATAGAATTGCAAATATAGTCAACAAGCTTCATTCAGATGTAGACTTCTTCAATGGAACTTTACAACAGTTTATCTCCAGACTTAATTGCCTATTGTAATAACAAAATGTCTCTACTCCTGATCTTTAACCTAAACTTATATTTATCCAATTTTTTCTCTTTTATAATTTTCTCGTTTCACCTTAAAACATTAATGTATAATGCCGATTGGCGTATGATGTATATAAATAAATAAATAAATAAACTTAAAAATATTTTAGGCTGCAGGTATTGTCGTGGATTTAATTAGATCCAAGAAGATGGCTGGCCGCGCTGTCTTGCTTGCTGGTCCACCAGGCACTGGAAAAACGGCAATAGCATTAGCAATAGCCCAGGAACTGGGTAACAAAGTGCCATTTTGCCCAATGGTTGGATCAGAGGTCTACAGTTCGGAAATAAAAAAAACTGAGGTATTGATGGAGAACTTCCGTCGCGCTATTGGACTGAGAATCAAAGAGACCAAAGAAGTTTACGAGGGTGAAGTTACTGAGCTTACTCCAGTCGAGACAGAGAACCCAATGGGTGGCTACGGTAAGACAGTCTCGCACGTAATTATTGGGCTGAAGACCGCCAAGGGTACGAAGCAATTGAAGCTGGATCCTTCTATTTATCAGTCGCTGCAGAAGGAGAAAGTTGAGACCGGTGATGTCATTTACATAGAGGCTAACAGCGGTGCCGTAAAAAGACAGGGCAGAAGTGACAATTATGCGACTGAGTTTGATCTTGAAGCTGAAGAATATGTTCCTCTGCCTAAAGGAGACGTTCATAAAAAGAAAGAAGTTGTTCAGGATGTTACTCTTCATGATTTAGATATTGCTAATGCTAAGCCGCAAGGTGGTCAAGATATTATGTCGATGATGGGACAATTGATGAAGCCTAAAAAGACAGAAATTACTGGTAATTTATTTTTTATTTTTAATTCTATGTCATGACTCAAGAACTATAAGTAATTAAAATTTTACTTTATTAAATAATGACTTTTGTTAAATTGTACTGTACTTTTTCAAATATTGACGTTTTTAAAGATATAAGCTCATCCTGATGTTACACTCATCAAGAGCTTTCATTTGAGTACCCACATGCATTTTCATATATTTTTCATATATACATATATATATAATATATATAAATATATAAAAAGTTGATGTGGGTACTCAAATGAAAGGTATTGATGAGTGGAACATCGGGATGAGCTTATATCTTTAAAAATGTCAATATTTCACAAGATAAAAGGTCATTTCTTCATTATCTATCTACAGATAGACAATTAAAAAAAATCAATTTTTTTTTTCTTTTTTCATTTTATATTTATTAATTTTTATTATTACAGACAAGCTGAGAAAAGAAATCAATAAGGTAGTTAATCAGTACATAGATCAAGGAGTTGCAGAATTAGTACCTGGAGTTTTATTTGTCGATGAAGTTCACATGCTTGATATTGAAACCTTCACCTATCTCCATCGTTCATTAGAGAGCGCGATCGCACCTATTGTGATATTTGCGACTAATCGCGGTCAATGTGTCATCCGAGGCACTGAAGACATTGTCGCGCCACATGGAATCCCACTGGACTTGTTAGATCGTCTTCTGATAATAAAAACCTTGCCGTACTCCAACACGGAGATTGAACAGATTATTAAGTTGCGTGCAGTAACAGAAGGACTACAAATAGAAGACGAAGCTTTAACGACTCTGGGTGAATTAGGAACTCATACTACTCTCAGATACGTTGTTCAATTGCTTACTCCAGCGTCATTGACGGCTAAAATCAACGGAAGATCAACTATTAAGAAAGAAGACATCCAAGAAGTTGCAAATCTTTTCCTTGATGCTAAAAAATCAGCTAAAATTCTTACTGATAACAAAGATAAATTCATGATGTAGTTTTTATATGATTTGCTTAAGTTAAATTTATTTTCTTATGTTTCATTATTATAATTATTAACTATTACGAATGTCATTAATTAATTGGAATGAATGGATATTTGATTGATTGATTTAGCTTATAGGTTATAAAACTTCTGATAATTTCTGACAAATGCACATTAAGATAGTGTTAAGATGAATAAAATATTTTGAAACTTTTTCAGGTAATTGTTTTCTTCTTTGAATAATTTATTTATCCATCATTTCATTGATTATTAATATTAATCTTAAGAAATATAGTTTATTGATCATTAATTTATATGTCAGGGTCAAAAATAAGTTCACTTGTAATCAGACAATTGTGATATTCTGGCGTGATGTCACAGCAACATTAATATAAGACGTGTTAGCCCGCTGACGTTTCTCAGTTTCATATTATTTCTTCAATTTTAACAATCGTCTTTTTATTTTATAATGCATTGTACGCTAAGATTTTCGCGCTGCGCTAAGTTCTTGCAGACGCAAGATAATTTGATGCGATATGTTCGAGGAGTAGCTGCAGGAACTCAAGCTTTGAAGTTTGACAAATTATTTCGCGAACATGAGTTCCAATCACGTCATATTGGTCCAAGAGATCATGAGCAATTGGAGATGCTGAAGACTATTGGATTTAAGGTAAGACTTAACTGTGTTATTTTTATAATTTGGATTTATGAATATTGAAATTTTTTTTTAGTCATTGGAAGAATTGACGAACGTTGCGGTACCTAGTAATATCAGAAGAAACAAAGATTTAGATCTAGATCAGCCGATCAGTGAGTATAAAAATATTTATTGTGACGAAACAATTGCTATTAGATTTTTTTTTTAATGCATTTTGTTTATTAATATTTCTTCAACAATAAATTGTGCAAGGCAGTGCAATAATTAAACACTGATAATTTTTCATCATTGAGTGATATGTTATCTTGGGTCACTGAGTGCATGCTCGTGTTTCAGGATTAAATTCACGTGATTTTTTCAATACAGACTATCTCACACGTGTTCATATTTATAGATATAAATAATCTTATGTTTACTTATATCATTATTATGAGGGTATTTTGGTCTAGAAGCATTAAATTTCAAGAAACTTTTGAAGTGCCGTACAAAAAATGTAATCAATATAAAAACACTGGCCATAAAATTTTGCTTATTATCTTATTAACATAACTAGTAACCTTGCAGTCACTATGTAACTGCCGTGACTTGTGAACTATAAATAAATAAAATTTTGCTTTATATAATAATGTCTCTAGTTAAATTGCACTGTAATTTTTTAACTATTGACGTTTTTTAAGATATAAGCTCATCCCGATGTTACACTCATCAAGAGCTTTCATTCGAGTACCCACATGCATTTTTGATATATATATATATATATATATATATATATATATATATATATATATATATATATATATATATATATATATAAATAAATATATAAAATATATGAAAAATTGATGTGGGTACTCGAATGAAAGCTCTTGATGAGTGTAACATCGGGATGAGCTTATATCTTAAAAAACGTCAATAGTTCACGAGATACGAGGTAATTTCTTAAATATGTATCTAGAGATAGATCATTTTTGAATGCAGCCTAAATCATCATAAATTGACTATTGGTGAGAATGATATGAAACCTTGAAAAGGCACAACTCTAGGTCAAGACTTTTCCAACGATACCAAATTTAATTATAAAAATCAATTTTATTATGTAAATACATTGGCCACAAAATTTTGCTTATTTTCTTAATAATATAGATTATATATTTTCAGCTGAGTATGAACTGGTGAAAAGAATAACTCAAATGTCACAGAAAAATAAAGTATGGAGAACTTACATTGGTATGGGATATTATAATTGCTGTGTTCCACTTACAATAATGAGAAATATTTTTGAAAATCCTGGATGGTAATAAATAATGAGTACTAATAATTTTTTTAATTTCTATAAAGTATTTATTCCATTATTACCTAATTTTTTTGTTAGGACAACACAATATACTCCATATCAACCAGAAATAGCGCAAGGAAGATTAGAAAGTCTGTTAAATTACCAAACAATGATTTGCGACATGACCGGAATGGAAGTAGCAAACGCGTCACTTCTCGACGAAGGAACAGCAGCAGCAGAAGCTCTGGGTCTTGCGCATCGTCATAACAAACGTAAAAAATTATTTGTCTCTGACAAAGTTCATCCCCAGACAATCAGCGTTATTGCAACTAGATCATACTCTTTGGGATTGACTCTTGAAGTAGGAGATGTCTTCAATGTGGACACATCTTCCAAAGAAATAGCAGGAATTCTTCTTCAGTATCCAGACACCACTGGAGCTATTTATGACTACCAGAAAGTTATTGACAAAGCTCATGCTGATGGAGTTAGTAGTTGATTTTATTTCTGAAAATAAAAAATAAATATTTACATCAGTACTCTAATAAAAAAAACATTCACTCACTAGACTCTAGTTTGCGCAGCGACTGATCTGTTGGCTTTAGCAATTTTACGCCCACCAGGTGACTTTGGTGTTGACATTTGCGTGGGAACCAGCCAACGTTTTGGAGTTCCTCTAGGGTACGGTGGACCACACGCTGGATTCTTCGCTTGTCATAATAAATTTGTGAGACTGATGCCTGGACGAGTGATCGGTGTCACCAGAGACAGCGACGGTAATGACGCGTATAGATTGTCCCTCCAAACACGCGAGCAACATATCAGGAGAGATAAAGCGACAAGTAATATTTGTACTGCTCAAGCACTCCTGGCTAATATGTCCGCGATGTACGCTGTTTATCACGGTCCTGATGGTATTCATGATATTTCTAAAAAAGTACATCATCTGACTACTGTTCTCGCGCGAGGTCTTCAAGCTGCTGGTCATCGGTTACACAATGATTATTTTTTTGATACGATTACTGTTACACCTATTCAATCACTGAAAATTATTCAAGACAATGCTGAACGTCATGAAATTAATTTAAGGTGATTCAGTTAATTTAATGAGTATACTTTAAAATTGTTAAATTTTAACTTAACATTATACTGTTAAAAATTTTCGTAAACTTTTTATAGTAACTTTTTATTACGCAGCAAAAAATTTTGCGTCATTGCGTCAAAAAATTTTGTGTTAAATATTTAACACTTTTATGTGTAAATTTAACATTTATTGTATTAAATTAACACAAAAATGTGTTAAATATTTAACACAAAATTTTTTGACGCAAAATTTTTTACGGTGTATACAAAAATATTTTTAAATCAAATATCGAGTCTACGAAAAAAATTAATAATTTATGCATGATAATATCAAGATATTATTGTCTTGTAAGTTTAAAATCTATTTAACAAGTTTACTAATCTTTGTATGTCTTCTGTATTTTTACATAAGCGAATTTGTAAAATTACATGACCTCTATTTATCATAATAGTATAAAAAAAAAAAAAAATACAATTAAGGTATAAGACCCAGTTATTGACACTGACCTAGTTATTAACACTTGCAATTTTATTTTAATTAAAAAATAACCAATCAACTCTGATAAATTAATAAATATAATTTTTATGACATTAAAGTTAGTTGTCACTTCAAAATTGTTTTAATTTTTTTTAACAAATAAATTATAGCAAAAAAAATTATTGAAAAAATGGACCTGTAGAAATTTTAATAAATTAAAAATGCAATTTTTTTTAAATAATTTTTTTATTAAAGAAAATTAAAAAATTGTCAAGTGAAAGCTAACTTTAACGTTGTATAATTTTTTAAATAATTGGTTTTTTGAGAACATTTTAATTTTTTTAACTAGAATAAAATTGCAAGTGTCAAACAACTAGGCCAGTATCAATAACTGAGCCTTTTACTTTATCGTCACAAAAATTTGCTTCAAAAAAATTTTAGGAAATAAGTACTTCTTTTTTTTTTTTTTTAACATTCTATTATTTAATTAAAAAAAGAATGTTAAAATATTTATAATATGTCATTTTTAAAGGTACAATCAAGATGGATCTGTTGGAATATCTCTTGATGAAACAACGACACCAAATGATGTAAATGATTTATTAAAAATATTTGAAGCTAAGCAAACCTTCGAAGAAATTCTGAATAACGACTCGCTAGATGAAAAGAATTTAACAAACTCAGAATTTAAACGTACTTCTGCCTATTTAGAGCACCCGGTATTTAACATGCACCATTCAGAGACAAGAATCGTACGATACATGAAAGCATTAGAAAATAAAGACATTTCTCTTGTCCACAGCATGATTCCACTGGTAATTAAATTCTAATTTAAATGAAGCTTTATAATTTTTAATAAAAATACTTAAAAATATTTTAATAAATCTAGGGCTCGTGTACCATGAAACTAAACTCAACAACTGAGATGATGCCATGCAGTCTCCCGGGCTTCGCCAATATGCACCCGTTCGCACCAGTGAACCAAGCTGAAGGCTACAGAGAGTTATTTGGTCAACTAGAAAAAGATCTTTGTGCAATTACTGGGTACGATGGAATAAGCTTCCAGCCAAACAGCGGAGCTCAAGGAGAGTATGCGGGTCTGAGAGCTATTCAGTGTTATCACGAGTCTCAGGGTAACGTTGATAGGAAGGTTTGTTTGATACCGATTTCTGCTCATGGTACCAACCCGGCATCTGCGCAAATGGCTGGCATGCAAGTGGAGCCGATTTTCATACGCAAAGACGGTTCCGTGGACTTGGAACATCTGAAAGAGATGATTGATCGGTACAGGCAGACTCTTTCGTGTCTTATGATAACGTATCCATCCACCAATGGAGTGTTTGAGGAAACGATAGGTGACGTTTGTGATCTGGTACATGAAGCTGGTGGCCAAGTGTATCTTGACGGAGCGAATATGAACGCCCAGGTGGGGCTCTGCAGACCTGGTGACTATGGAAGTGATGTTTCGCATCTTAATCTTCATAAGACATTCTGTATTCCTCATGGAGGTGGTGGTCCTGGAATGGGACCTATTGGAGTGTAAGATGATTAATTATTAGTTTTTTAATTATATTTATTTATTTATTAAAATATAATACGTCTATCGGCAATATACATCAATAGAAATTTTTTTAAATTAAATAACATTAATTTAAGAAAATTAATTAGAATTTAATTGAAGAAAAGAAAAAAATTAGAAAAATTCTGTGCAGTTTTATTAAAGTTTTATTAAAGGGAGTATAATAAAAATCCTATTTTTTTTTACAAGTCCAAAAAAAATTTTTAGTTTGGAGAAAATTTTTTTTTTGCATATCTTTACGTTTTATACAAAAATACGTTGATTCCCGAAAAAAAATTTTTTTATACGCCCTTATGGCATCCGAGATAAGTCCCAAGAGCCATAAGGGCGTATAAAAAAATTTTTTTTTTGAAACCGACGTATTTTTTCATAAAATGTGCAGAAATGCAAAAAAAAAAATTTTCTTCAAACTAAAATTTTTTTGGACTTAGAAAAAAAAATATAATTTTTATTATACGCCCTTATTGCATCTGAAACGCGATCTGAATACACCGGATAAAAAATTTTCCTTATTCTCTTAATGAAGTAGATTATAATTACAGAAAACGTCATCTGATGCCATTTTTACCCGGACACCCAGTAATTGACCCAGCAAATGGTCAAAACAATGACACCACCGGTCTTGGAACAGTATCTGCAGCTCCATATGGCTCGTCAGCAATTTTACCTATATCGTGGGCTTACATTAAATTAATGGGACCCAAAGGACTGCGCAAGGCCACTCAGGTTGCTATATTAAACGCTAATTACATGAGCAAGCGATTAGAAAAGTATTATAACACTTTGTATAAAGGAGAAACTGGTCTAGTGGCTCATGAATTCATACTTGATGTAAGAGAATTCAAAAAAACGGCAAATATTGAAGTAGTTGACATTGCCAAGAGATTGATGGATTACGGATTCCATTCACCGACCATGAGTTGGCCAGTTCCTGGTACTTTGATGCCTGAGCCTACTGAGTCGGAAGATAAAATGGAGCTCGACAGATTTTGTGACGCATTAATATGTAAGATTATAGTTGACGTTTTTACATTTAATTGTTGAAATTTAGTTTTATTGAATTTTTTAATTGTTGTAGCTATTAGAGGAGAGATTAAAGATATCGAAGACGGTAAAATGGATATTAATGTAAATCCGTTGAAAATGGCACCTCATACGCAAGAACAAGTTATTAATTCCAAATGGGATAGACCTTATTCACGAGAATTGGCTGCTTTCCCAATTGTAAGTTTTTTTTTTTTTTTTTTTTTTTTTTTTTTTTTAGGGGGTAATCTGGTCTACAGGCATGAAATTTTAGGTAATTTTTGAAGTGTCGTAAAACAAAGATAATCAATATTTTTATTATCCATTTTTTTAATGTTATTTATTGACATTATAAAAATACAGAAAAAAATGGAGAGTAAAAATATTGATTGTCTTTTTTTCACGGCACTTCAAAAATGACTTGAAATTTTACGCTTCTAGACCAGAATACCCCCTTAATTATTTATTATATTATTATTAATGATAAAAATAATAATTAATTAATTTTAATAATTAATCTTTTAGTCATTTTCAAAAATTCCAAAAATATGGCCAAGAGTTGGTAGAACAGATGACATTTATGGTGATAAAAATCTTTTCTGCACGTGTCCACCAATTCTATCACTTCAACAATAATAAATTAATTCAATAATAATAATAATAATAATAATATTAATAATAACAATAATTTTGTTTTATAAATATAGTCTAGTATTTATTAAAAATTATTTTTCTAATGTTATCAACAATTTAATCTAAAACCATTAATACAAATAATAAATTTTGTTTTTTGTACAAACGTTATAATTCATTTGATCTAACTCGAAAAATCACTTTACTTAAATCATCAAAAATTAAAAGGCATTATCTTAAATCTAAGGAAGTTAAAACAAGAAGTATTAATGTTATTGGATTACAATCCTGGCATGATGTACGCAATATTATCAAGCATTTCGGATAACATGTCAGGCTCTGCGCCATCAGTTTCTGGGACTTGCTGAGTAAGACACACAAGAGGACCCAATGCGCAGAGTAGCGAGTCTAATAAAACTGATAAACTTCCAGAAACGGCTATTTGACCCTCGTGTTCTTTCAATCTTTCGCCAATTATAGTCAAACTTTCTCCTAAAAGTTTTAAATGAGCCGCTACATCGACCGGTTGGGTCCCAACAACCTTATACATGCCCATTCCTATCACCGGTTCATTGACGAGGTCCTTTCCAACACGATTCGACGTCGGCGATATTGGAGAATTTCCACCTCCAAAAGGTGCTCCTAATTGTGCTGTCTTTTTTGTGGGAGACTTCATTTCTTTGCCATTACCTGTGATCATTAATTCTGTATTACTTACTTTATTCAGTAACTATGTTTAAAAAAAAAAAAAAAAAAAAAAAAAACGGTGTCTTAAAAATATCTCACTGATCTTATTGATGAACTTCTTTCGAGAACCCAGTGGTGAAATTTTCTGTATTGGCTGTTCTTCTTTCAATACTATTTTAGAGTTAGGTTTGTCAGCCAAGCGTTTGGCTCGCCGTCTCCAGTTGTATTTCTCCAGGTTTGGTACCGTTGCCCACAGCTCACCAAGCTTTTTAGAAATTGTTGCAAAATCTGTTTTGTAAAATTAAAGTATTAATTTGACAACATTAATAGCATGTATACACAGTAAAACTTGTTTTATTTTAAATTGAACATAGCTGTAAAATAAATTACTCTTTTGTTTTTGCACTAAAAAAAATAATCCAGTTAATAAATGAATAACAATTAACATTGTGATATTTTTTTTTAATTGTAATAATCTATTTACTATTTGTTTTTTTTTTGCAAATTAAAAATAGTTAAGGGGAATAGCCAATTTGAAATAAAAAAAAAAATTTTTTAGTTTTGTATGAAAATTCCGAATATTTTCTGAGTTATTTAGTAGCTATCATTGCACGTGGCTACACCTTTAAGAACTCTAATAAATAATGTTGTAAATAAATTAATAATAATAATACAAAAAAATCACAGATAGTTGGAATTAATAATCTTACCCATATTAGGACATTTTTCTAGTAATTCTTGCCTAACTTCTTTAGCCCATAGCATATAAGCAGTAAATCTCGTTTTCTGAAACAAAATAACATCATTAATCATAACAATAAAATTTGCTAAATTTTAGTAAATAAAATTACTTAAGAAAAAAAAATTTACCCCCTTATCTTTCCTTTGAGCTTTCATTCGACCGATAACTTTTCCATCTTTGATAATCAATTTCTTCCTACATTTTTCCAACATATAAAGACTATTAGCTTGGGAAGGAGTCTCTTGGTCTGGTGGTTCTAATCGTTTGAAGCCCGTTTCTTTTTCATCAATAAGCAAAGGATCAACTTCCTCTTCACTGTTTGAATCTACAGAGAATCTATCTTCGTCATTTGAAACTTCTTCCGACTCGGACCCTAAACTTTGATCATCTGGATCGGACATTGGTTCCTGTTTGAGTTTCTGGGGACTACCGTGTGTTCCAGAGTTTTTTCTACTCCTAGCCTGATTTTGGGCATTTAATTCCGTAGTGGCAGCGGCTTGTGCTTGTTGAGCTTCAAATCTCTCCAGTACCTGCTGTGCATGAAGCTGTTGAGCTTTTTGCTGTCTTTTGAGTTTACTGTCAGTTAAATCATCAGGAGACTCAAAGTCCATCAACTTGGAGGATTTTTTCCTGACTCGGCCGCTCCTTGACACACCCGTCACTTCTAAAACTGAAGATTATAAAAGACTACATCTTGCCAAGTATATTTCCGAGACCAGGACTAATTCCATTTTTATCTAACTACAGCAATCAATTAATTTTTTTATTTATCATCATTCAAATCTAATAATTTTATTATTATTATTTTTTAATGACTATTAAATACAACAAATACTCAAAACAAATTTCTACCAGTAATTTTTATTTTGTAAAAAATTGTAAATAAAAATTATAAAAAATAAATTGACAAGTTATTTAACTATTTAAAAAATTAATTGTCAACTTCATACACAAAGATCAATACATCACAAAAAAAAAAAATAAAATGAAAATTTTTCAAAATAAGTACTCGAGATTCAGAAAAAATAAATAAAATTATTTACGAAAATAGTTTGAGAATTAAACCACTGAAACACAAAGTCGCTAGTGAAAAACTAACCTACAAAAATACCAAAACCCATTAAAAATTAAAGAATCTAAAGAACTACAACAGAAAATCATGCAGAAATTAATAGATAATAAATATTGATGCTGAAAATTCCCTCAACTAAACAAAACAATCTTATTTTATTGTTAATAATAAACATACCATCTACTTTAGGACGTTTTGGAGACGCGAACATGTCCATTGCGCCAGTCAACTGATCGTCTGGTTTCTTGCGCCGTGGTGTTTTGTCGTTTTTCGCGGGCTTACGAATTTCAGACGGCATTTTTGTTAGATTTTTTTTTTTTAACACTTAATTTAATTTTATTAGAAACTTTACTTTAATTTATTTCCCAATTCTTGCTTGCGTAAACACTTTAGAGTAAATATTTTTAACGGCCAAGGTGTTTTTAAAAACAACTACTGTACAATTACGACGTAGTTTATTTACATTTACTGCGCATGACAGTAGGATCACTAAAAATTTAAGCGGGAAATTTTGAATTATTTTTTTTTTTATATTTTAAATAAAACAAATTTTATACATTATTAAAAAAAAAAAAAACACAAAATTGTCATGACATTTAATTTAGCTGTTACTTCACAATTTTTTTTATTTTTTTTAATAAATAAATTATTAAAAAAATGGACTTGTAGGAATTTTAATAAATTAAAAATGCAATTTTTTACAACAAATTTTTTTCTTAAAAAAAATTAAAAAATTGTCAAGTGACAGCTAAATTTAAGGTCATAAAATTGTCAAACATTTAATGGAAATAAATTAAAAAAAAAAATCGTTTTATTAATATAAAAATGCAGTAATAATTTTTTGTTTTAATAAAAATTTATTTTTCTAAACTAAATCAATAATTTTTTTTTAACTAAAGATATTGAGTTAATTTTCCAATAAATTTTTTTAATTATTATAAAAATAAATTTTAGTTTTCTTAGCGAGAAATAAAAAAAAAAGCACATATTTTAAAATAATTTATTTATTAAAAAAAAAAAAAAAAAAAATCAAATTTCAAAAGTATCCTACTTTCAATAACTTAATATCTAAAAATCATCTTCTTGATCCCATCCATCATCGTTAGATAAAAATCGTCGCTTATGAGTGGTGTTCATGAAGGTCCCTAAGTTCCATTCAGTGTCAGCAGCATCAATAGCATCCATGGTGCCTAATTTAATTTTATACAATTTGAGAGTGAACCTGGGTCCAACTTCGGTCATCTCCACATCTTTCCCGCCGGACTTCTTGTAAGTATAATGACGGAATGAAATGAAGTCATCATGATTAGCAAAAGCCATCACACGTTTGCTGTCTTCTTTAGGTACCGGGAACAAGTGTTTCAGGATGTTCATCGTCCTGATACCGAGTGTCGATTTAAAATTGTGAAAAATCAAATGCGGATACTGCTCTGACATAGTACCGATTTCAGGAATGTCATGTCGCATTACGACGTTTGACAGAGTGAAGTAAGCAGTTGGGCCGTAAGGTAAGTGACAAATAACAAGATGGTCTGGAACACCACGGTGCTCGTGAATTACAATAAAATCCGTGACTTGATTAGCTCTGCAGACTTCGATCAGTGTTTTCATTTCAGCGTTACCACGATTTAATCTCTGAGCGGTGGGAAAGATGAGACGGACTTCTTTGACGAATTTTTTAAGACGAGCACTGGGGTCACGTGAAGTTGTCAACATTATTTTTGGATCTTCAACACCGGCCCAACGGTACTCATCATCTTCGTGGGTTCCAGTTGTCCCACCCATTTCCGTTCCCATGGCAACTGCTCGCTCTGGACCAGCATCTTCCCAGTCCAGTTTACGTTGGAGGTATAAAGCATCTCTCCTCAGGTCAGGGTGGATTGGGACGTTGTTTTCCAAACTTTTTTTCAATCTGTCTTTTTTCTCTTGAATAGTTTTTATTTTATCTTCTTTAGATTTACGATAAAGGTACTCACGTCTCAAACGCGCTTGTCTTCGCAGCATTTTTATTTAGTTATTTGATTTTTACTTGTTCAACTTATTTATATTTCACCACGTGCTTATTATCACTGTATTTCAAAAGATAACCTGAACTATGTCACATTAAATGGTCAAATGTGACTGAAATTATTTTACTTCATCAATGCGACATCTAGAAATTAATTTTCTTTTTCTCTGATGATACATCACTTTTCTTCTTTATCAATTTATGATTTTGTGACACAGCATCTGCATCTGTAAGTTTCAAATTTTTAATAATAAATTGTAAATTAATGTAAAAAAATGAGAATTAATGATGAAACTAAAATTAGCTGAAAGTGAAAAATTTAATTTTTTTTTATTAATTGAATTAGCAATAAAAAAATATTTTTAAAAAATTGCAGGTATAGTTTTTCAAATTTTTTACATGTGGAATTTTTTCTTTTCATTTTTTTGTAATAATTTTACTAATAAAAAAATTTTTGAAAAAATTTAGATGCCGGCTAATTTAATTTTCATAATTAATTTAGTAGATATTCATAAATTTTTAGAATTTTTTTAACAGATAAATTATGGCAAAAATAAATGAGAAAAAAAAATTGACGTGCATAAATTTTAAAAAATTATAAATACAATTTTTTAAAAAATATTTACTTGTTAAATAAAATTGAAAAATTATGAAGTGACTGCTAACTTTAATATCTTAAAAAAAAAAAAAATGAACATAAAAATACCTATTGCTATCATTTTAAATTATTATTAAAAACTTTTATTTTGTACAAACATGATTAATATATTTCTCACACTTTAGGAACATTCATTTTTTTTAAACTATTACTTTCTATTATGCATTGTGTCGCTTTTTTGTACATTAATAGACGTGCATAATCATTAAAAAAATAAAAATTGGTGATTTTGAAAGGTCTCACCAATTTTACTGATGAACTTTTTACAAGAATCTGTTGGTCAAGTTTTCTATATTGGATATTATTTTCTTGCGATTTATCATTTAGATTTAGCAGCCAAGCGTTTAGCTCGTCTTTTCAAGTTATATTTTTGCATCTGTGAGACTGTTCCCCAGAGTTCAGCAAGCTTTTTAGAAATAGTTGTGAAATCTGTTGAATAAAATTTAAATCAAAAAAATAATGAAAATACTACTGTAAATAAATAAATAAAAATTCTTACCCATATCGGGATTTTTTTTCAGTAAATCTTGTCGAACATCTTTGGCCCAAAGCATGTAAGAAGTAACTCTTGTTTTCTTTAAAAAAAAAAAAAAAAAAAAAAAAAAATGATTTATCTTTGAATTTTAGAAGTAAAAATAAATAATATCAATTAAGACTTACCCCTTTATCACTCCTTGAAGCTTTCGTTTTTCCGGTGATTTTTCCATTTTTTGGAGTTAACTTTTTTGGGCTGTTTTCTCGCAACAAAAGACTGCTAGTTTGTAAAGGTGTCTCTGGACTCACTGGGTCTATGAAATTCGTTCCTTTCTCATCAATATAAAGCGGATCAGGTTCTACTTTAACATTGATGTCTACAAAATCAAAGTGTCTATCCTCCTCCTCTTCTTCCTTAACAATTAAATTTGATTCATACCCTAAAAGTTGATCTTCTGGCTCGGTTTTTATCTCTATTTTGACTATGGAAGGGTTATCATGTGTTTCGCGATTTTTAATAATTCTTGTTTGATCTTGGGCAATTTCACTGTTGACATCAGCTTGTTTTTGTTGAGTTTCTAATCTCTCCTCTGCTAAATCATGAGCTTCCATGTCCATCAGCTTCGAAAATTTTTCTCCAAACACAGCCGCTTCTAAATACATCCGTTACGTTTCTGCATTTGTTTTACCCATTTTAAAAACTAAAAAAGAATTCATTAGTATCATTAATTGTCATCAAATCTTGAGTAACAAAAATTTTAGATTGTTACATAAGATTTATTATAGTTAATATTGACTTTTACTTTTATTAAATTTTTTTTTCATACTTGTTATGTACTAAATTCAATAATTAATAATTAAAAATGTATATTGAAAGTTAACAATTTAATAAATTACATGAAATCAAATATTAAATTAAAAAAATAAAAAATATTTAAAAAATGAATTACAATTCAAAATAACGAGATATTTATAAGATTAATACATTAAACTAAATAAAATAATTGAGTACTTACTTATCAAAAAATATGATAGTGAAATTAGCTGACAGCTGTCAATTTTTTTAATTTTTATAACAAATTAATTACAATAATAAATATGTTTAAAAATTTCCACAAATATTTTTTTTTTTTTTTAATTTTCATATGTGAAATTTTTTTATTTAATTTTTTTAATAATAATGTTACTACTATCAAATTATAAAAAAAAATTTTTAATATCTGTCAGTTTTAGTGACATTAAAAAATGTATTAAATAAAATAAAAAAAAATAAAAACTTTTTGAAAATAATACTTACAAAAAATTAACCTAAAATATTTAAAAACACTTTTCAAATTTTTATTATTTACAAAGTTTTATTTTTATTTTTGTTACTGGAATTCTAAATGAATTCTAATAGATTGTTAGATTTTTTTAAATACTTTTTAATTCTAATATTTTAATAAATAACTGAAAATGAAAACATTTGATATATATTTTGTTTTTATTGATATAAAATTGAAGATGAACCCTGATAGCCAGCGCTTTCTCAGTAAGTGTTGACTTCCAGCAGTTACGGTTAATTTATACATCAAGTTGGCGGTAATTCTTCTTTCAACAACAGTTGTAAGCAAATTGACGGAAATCTACGGCCGCAACTTGAATACAAGTTAACAATCAAACTTGTAGTTAAATTTCCTTTCAACTTTACTACAATTTGAAGGAAATACTTGTACAGCAAGTTTTGACGTCTATTTGCAGAGTAAGTTATAGGTAACTAATAGGTAATCGCTCGCTTTGCCAACTCTTTCCGTCAAGTTTGCTTCAAATTGCGGACGTAGATTGACAGTAAGTTATAGGTAAGGTGGCTATCAGGGAATGGTCCCTTTATGACCAATTACATTACTTTCTTACCAATACACGGTATGCGTCAGATTAATATTTAAATCGCGCGGGTTACGCAGATAGTTCAATTTCTGCCGATAGGTGGCACTGAGTGTATCGTTTCAGAGGCGAGTTCTTTAGTTCGGTGGGGGGGATAGTACAGTATAACGAAAGCTGACACCGGTAGTGATATAAGCAAAAAAAGAGTTAACGAGAGAACAAATCTAAGAAGAAAGTAATATTTATATTATGGAAATATAAGTTGTTTTAGGCAAGGTCAACATATTGATAAACAAAGTAAAATATGATAGTAAAATACGAAAAGCTGGGAGATTAATTGGTAAATCGACGTTTTAAGTTTATCTTTTTAGGCCTTGGTCCATGACGTGAGATATGGCCGGCGTTTGAAAATTTTTTAGCTATGCGTAAATTAATAGAGTATTTACTAAAATCATTAATACAAATTACGAGAATTATTGATAAAAATTAATTTAGCAGATACTTGATAATCTTAAAAATTTTTTTAACAAATAAATTATGGCAAAATTTAATTAAAAAAAAAAAAAAAAAAAACAAATTGACAGAAATTAAAAAAAAAATTAAAATTTCAATTTTTTTTAAATAATTATTTAGAACAAATTTGTTTGTTAAAAAAATTAAAAAATTATTATGTGACTGCTAGTCAAGCGTCATATAAAAAATTTTTGACTTTTTGGTAAATTTTATTTAACATCAAGAAGTCAAAAATTAATAATTTAACAAAATATTACCAAAAAAATTTTTTTGTCGCTTAGGTAACTTCAATGTTATGAATTATTGCAATTTTTTTCAGTATTTATTTCAGTAAAATTTTATTTTCATTTTTTATGTTTAAATAATTAGAAACTCGTTTACCATTTTTTTTTCTTTTATAATTAACACAGTTGCTAAAAAAATTGAATATTTCCAAATTAATATTAAAATCATTTTTTTTATTTTTGTAAATTAAATTTCAAAGAACTCAATGTGGATATGGAAAAAAATTTTGTAAAATCCACTTTGCGTGTATAAGAGGGTCTATATTCACACGATGTAAATTTTTCCGGATTTTTTGCGTTGCAATAAGTAGTTGCTCATAAACTTATGATATGAGGAACGTTTAATTCCAAAACGCACATTTACTTTTTTTTTTTAATTTTTAATTTGCTTATTAATAATTAAAATTGTCTAACGTCTACTTATCAATAAATTTGCTATGCAAATTTCAGGATTTTTTCTATTAACACTTGATAGATTTGTTAATAATAATAATTGCACTCCTATTTTAAGAGTAATATGTTGATGACTTAAGTGTAAAGTGACTTGAATGTGTAAAGTGTAAAGTGACTTAAATGTAGTGAAGTATCGTGTTATTTAAAAGCTTTTTTCTTTGTGTTCAAAGTGTCGCGTCGTGAAAGTATTAGTCGTTCGTTTAGTTATTGTTTTAAGTGTCTAGTGTTTTGAAAAACAGTCTAGATTCTCAGTGACAATCAAGCAGCTGAAATAAGTAGCTGTAAGTCTCAAATAATTTTTTTTATAATTATCTGCATTTAAATAATCAACTAACACTTATTATTTTTGATTTAATTAACTGTATTTTCTATACAATTTTATATTAATTAAGAAACATTAAATTATATGAGTTCATTAACTGAAAAGATAATTTACGATTTTATAGCTGCTCAGAAATTCATTATAAATTAAAACTAATATGAGGATTTGTTTCAAGCTAATTCAAACGTATCTAATATCTACAAAAAAATTTAATGTTTCTTTTTGCTAACATAACATAATTATCTTAAAATTTATCCATCTTAACAACAATCCAATGAATAAAAAATATTTTTATTCAACTTTTTACCCCAATTAAACACCCGACGCAATTAAACATCTCATAATAACAAAACATGAATGATATGATTGAAAACAATGAGCAGATAGATAAAAAAGCGGAGAACATTTATTAGTCGTGTACATAAGACGCCTCGTAATTCATTTAAAGAGCAGACTGCGTGCGAGACAAGCTCAATTACAACCGGGTGAAAATAAAAACAAGAAAATAATAAAAAAAATTCATTTGGCGGTAGGACTTGAAACACACACGGTTGAAGCCGCTTCCTGGTACAACGCGGTGGTCCTTAGGGTGTTATTGTGAAGTACTATGTCGCTATTCTGTCGTACTCGTGCCCGTCACACGCAATTATTCAAAATACTTACTCACTGCAGACTTAACTGTACTAACTAATCTCAATGTGACATTAACTGTCAATTGTCTCAAGAAATTTAATTATAATTTTATTTATTACCACAATCTTATCATTTTGCTTTATTTCATGTATAATATATGATTAGTATCTTCATCATCATTATTATCATTTATACTCGATCAAAAAAATTTATATATTCAACTGATAAAAAAAAAAGTAAGACTCACCCACAGAAGCTCACAGAAGAAGTGGAATTTTTTTGCTTATTAATAATATCGTCAATTGTTGTCGCAGTTTTGTATTAATATTTATTGTATGAATATTTTGCGATATTTATATTAAAATTTTTTTGTATAAAATAATATACTTGAAAATAAGCTTCACAGTTATAGAAAAAAGTAAACAATATATTTTTTGAAATATAGTTAGCTGCAACTGTGTTGCTTTCCTTTTTGTTACGTTGCAACTAAAATTTTAGATTCACCGCCGGTAAAGAATACAACAAAAAATTTTGCATCATTGCATCAGAAAAATTTGTGTTAAATATTTAAAATTTTGTTGTGTTAATTCAAGAGAATTAACATAAAAGGTGTTAAATTTAGATATAAAAACTTCAAATATTTAATACAAAATTTTTTGACGCAATAAAGCAAAATTGTTTCTGTGAAGTTTTACTCAAACAAATTAAGTTAAATGAAGAGAGATTAAACCAATCTTAAACCAAAAAAATCATTTCAAAGAATTTGATTTGAATTAAATCAAAAAGTACTTGAAAATGATGTTCTTGGTTCAAAATTATTCCTTGTGAGTCATTAATTTTTTATCAGTGTATTTATCTAAATAAAAATTTCTTCGCCTTAAAAAACAGATTATTGTTCATACATAATTTTAAGTTTTGTAGAACAATAATAACAGCTAGCAGAAAGTAAAGAGTAGAGTAAAAATACTTTCGACGGCTAGCCGACGATAAGATTTCAGGCGTAAATGCTAAAGAGCATGTCGAAAAGAGTCTGACTAACTCTGTCGGGGTGAACTGGCTCGTTTTTGAGTAGTCTTTTAAGCATGCTATGCGGGTCCATACACATATACACATGTTTGTACAGACATATATGAGAGTACAGTAGTTGGAAGCGAGCATCAAGAGAGTACACAAGTTGTAAGGCGCCACCCAACCACTGATTTCTGCTTACTGATATCTCCACCTACAAAAAAGCCTTCATCATCATCCCACAGAGCACTCTCTCGAGCTCGATGCTACGTTTGACGTTATCGTGCAGAGTACCAAGACTACCTTTAAGACCTTGCCACTTTTAACAACTCTTTGTCAGTATTGTTATTATTAAATATTCATTCCCCTCTGGCTAATCCCAAATTTACTCGTTACGTTATACGTTATACGATGCGTCAGCTTCTACAAGATTTTTCTACAGTCAGACAAAGACAAAAGCCAGGTCTAGAAGGCTGCGTCAGAATTATCAGCTTGGAATTACCGATTATTGATTGGATTACCCTGATAAGAGCGCGTACTTTCCTCTTGTCTGACGTCTTAATAAACCAGTATAAAAAATCAAAAACTAAACTCACGTGGGCAAACAATCAGCTTAGCTAATGCCTGATTTTATAAGTGTCAGAGCTGCAACGGCAGTGTGTCCCATCCCGGGATTTATTTGATGGATGTGCCATTATTGCCATTTATCATTTATGCAAGCAACTGGGTTTGGTTAAATGTATTAAATAGCCCCGCGAGCATTTGCAGATTTGATCGTTTATGGTGATCTCAGATGCTGGCGAAATGGTTATCGTTTAGTTCCGGCTCGTCGCTAGAAGAATAATTCGCGCAAGATCATCATCATCATTATTATTATTATCATTATCATTATCTTCTCTTCTTTGATCGCGTCAATAAGTTTACCCGTACGAATATTGTTAAACTTTAACGTGCATTCGTAACTTGTATATGATCGAATAATCAATGGTCACGGTACTAAATGTCCATGAAATTATATATTCACGCCAATTGCTTGATATTTTATGATGAAAATTTATACATATTGGATTATATGTAGGTTGATCGAGCTCGAGCTTTCCTCTTTTATGTTAAAGATGAGGATGAGTTTTCAGTGTACACGCACTGAATACGCATTCAACTTTTCACATATGTATATATTATGTACACGAATGTATGTATCAATGTATGTCGATGTATATACGTGAACTAAAGATTCCCGGATACGTTTATATGTGTAGTCCAAGCTCTAGCTGAGGGCTTCTAGTTTCTCAGTGAGTCGCAGAGTCTCCTGAGGGGGATATTAAGGCCAAAGCTATCTTGATGATACTCCTCTCTGCTCTCTACTCTCTATGCTATATACTATATACTGTACCATCTCCTTGCTGTTCTATCCCTCCGCTTTCCCATTTCCAACGGGTGTTTCCTCCTCCCTTCTTGCTATATATCCAGGACTAGCTGGAGAGACACCATCTGAAATTACAACATCGATCCGTACCAGACTCACCAGAGTTCAGTTTAATCTATAACTGACGCAACTAAATTCTACCTTACTTACCTACAACTTTAGTGTACTTTAATACTCACTCGCGATATGTTGGAACATTTATTGAAGTCCTAGAAAATGCCATTATTTTTCAAAAAAGCTTATGAAATATCAAACGTTAGAAGATTATATCAATTCATCTGAAAATTCCTTTTGGCAGGTTGCTGGAACGAAAAAAAATTTATCGACTAAGATCAATAACATGTCGCAAGTCATCCACAGTTTTTTTTATCCTTGCTGGAAGTCTTTATTTTTATTTTTTATAAGAATATAATAATAAAGAAGCGAGAGAAGCTGCACAGAAGTGTCTCCGGGGATAAACATTTTCCCTTGTTCGGGCACTATCCGTAGTCCGTAGTATAGTTATAAGGTTTTTCAGAGCCAAAGCAGAAGAGCTAACCACTAGTTCAAGCAAGTGTGTATTCGTGTGTCCATCTCGTGAAATCCCAGACATAAAGGTACATTTTAGTGTAAGGGATTACGCGGTTTATGGTTTCTCCAACCAGTCGATTTATCTTCCTTTCTCGTTACCAGACTCTTTATCTTTATTTTTATCGAGCTCATTCACTGACTTTTACTTCTTAAACTTTATTTTATTTTTTTATCTTTTGCTATTATTATTTTATACACGTATTTATGTATTGCTACCATAAAATAAAAAATGTATCATTGGATCATATTCATTCAGATTCATATTAAATGCTGATGCTTCCTGGATATTGCCTCGAAACAATTGGTTCGATTCATCGTTCAGTCTTGAAACTACTTGTCAATATTTTAAAGTACAAAGCAAATACTTTATTGTTCATTAGTGTCAACCAATGGGAAGAGTTTCAAGCTCGAAAAAAGCGGGAAGTTTCAGGGATAATCTGCCGGTCAATTGTTTTTCAGATTTTTTATCCTGCAAATCCTGGTTAGGACAAGAGGATGCATTTATTATTAAATTATTACATTGTAATCGATCTTTGATACATGAGTATATTTTGAAATTAATCAGACGTTCTTGAAGTTGGTGCAAATTACGTCAAAAGATTTTATTTCATTGATCCATACAGATACAGGTCAAGCTATTTAAAGCGTGTAAATAAAGCATACATATCAAGATAAAGCGTTAATTTCAATAAAAATCGTCGTAATAGATAACAACTACAAAAGTTAAAAGCTTAAAATTACTTTGGACTTAATAAAAAGTAACTTTTTTCCCTTGTTTTCATTTTCGATTCTCATTCGCGTATTCTTATTTTCCGACGGTTTAAACTCTCAACGAGAGATATAAAAATTTAATTCCTCAGAGGAGAATGACGTGCCAGCAATGCCTAGAGCGAGTTTAAATTTCTTTTGAATCCTTCATCAGTTCGGAGATATCTCCGGTTTTTTAATTTTCCTCGGGGTATTTTTTTCACTCTTGCTTTTTCATTTTCTTCACTTACTTTTGATTTTTCTCACTATTTACTCTAGTGACAATCAAAAAACACTTATAGGATTAACTACCTAGACTTGGATGATCATTAGGTTTATAGACTCGATCACGAGAGTCGTGAACAAACGGGTTAAATAATGAGCTTGGGTGTTGGCTTCACACAATTAGCGAGCGTTACATCGATCGATCCGCAAGAGGCATAGATAGAGCAAATACTTGAGACCTACCTCCAGTCAACTCCAGCAGGAGAGCAGAGACGTTGTTACTACATTAACGACAACGGCGACGACATTCCCGGGGACTCAGTATCCTTTGTTCAGTAACCCTATCGATTTGTGTAATCTCTTCTTGGCCAGAACATCCCCCGTCAACCCCCCACTAGTCCATCCACCAGTGACGTCACTGGGTCATACATCAAATCGTTATCAGTTCGCCAAGTCGCCCTTCTTTATTTTAGTTTTCATAAGAAAGGGAAAGGGCTTTGGGAAAAAATTTCTCGAGGGAAACGTTCAATAAAATCAAAATATACAGTTGACATTTTTTTTCGTTTTATAGTAAAAAAATTACTGGATTATTTTTTAGTGTTATGTCTCCAGAAAATCTTATTCGTTGTTAGTTTAAAAATATTTTCTTGTTTTTTATATTCGCATGGAAAAAGAATTTAAAATGTTATTTCAGATAATATTGAAATTTATAGACATCTTAAAAATTTTGGAATTTTTGTAGTAATTATTTTATTATAAAAAAAAATTTCAAAAGAACAATTCATACATAGAAATTAAAAACTTGTGCGAATTCTATAAAACATTTTATTAAAATAACTTATTTACTATAAAAATCTCAAAAATTTTTAATTTTCTACATTGAAAAAAAAAAAAAAAAAAAAAAAAAACTCGAATTTTACTAATTAGAAAAAATTTCTTAGTTCAAGAACTTTTCTACTTGATTTAAGACATTAAAAAGCCTATCAATATAATTTTTTTGGTGGAAGACTTTTTATCTTGAATCAAGTTAATTTTTTATCAGTTCATTAACTTCAGTATCATTATCTTAGATTGTTATAATTGTAACAATAATTAAACTTTCTCAGGTTCTTATCAACTGCTAATTCAATAATTTCATTGAAGATTAAATCTGCGTACGTGGTTGCATCTTCTTCGTCAATACGTTGATTTCACCATTCCATTCCCTCTCTTACATCCCCGCAGTATATATATACATACAAAGCAAATGTATTTCTTCGGATAAGTTTAGGGTAGAGATGGTGTAGGTTGAAATTGAGGTTGAAGCAGGAGTAAGCGTGGGGAATATAAGAGGGATGAAGAATATCCCCGAGGTTGTCTTATGCTTCAACAAGATGGAGTCTGGTAAAGCTTGACAGGATAGAGTGTGCTGAAGAGAAGTACAGAAGGAAGCCGAAAGCAGAAGCGAAGTTAAGTCAGAGTATAAGAAGAAGTTCAAAGAAGAAGCAGAAGAAGAGTAAAGTTGATTCGAGATTACAGAATACGCGAGTAAAAGAGACAGTATAAACTCTTCTCCGCAGCAGAGCAGGCGTAGGAGGGCGAACAAGAGGAAATAAGAGATAAGGGCGCAATCTCTGGGTTTCTGCGGGGACTGCCAGAGCAGAGCGCGGAAGGGGTTGAACGGTTGCTTGGCAACCTGGTTGAGGGGCGCTGCAGAGCAGTATAGATCGCTATCCACTGGTAGCCTCGCCGCCTTCATCCTCCATCTTCTCCATCTCCTTTAGAGGAGCAAAGCAGAGCGTACGACGACGATGCTGAGGGGCTCTAGCTGGGGTGGAGCGTAAGATGGCTTTATTACCCTCTACCTCAACTCAACCGGAGAGACGAGAAGCCACCAGCAAAGACAGTTTGTTGAAGAGAGATAGTTTTAACGTTAACTCGGTACTGTTATACGTTAGATCGGGTGCAGCGACCCTCTGAGGCTGTTTTTCCTCTTCTAATATACGATACTCTGCGTGTACACTTGAGAAGGAAATAACTTAGCTGTGTGCTCTGCTGACTCCCCGACAATTTATCGTCTTGCTAATATTACGTGAGCGTCTTATGTCGAGTCTTCTGCTTCACAAGTTCACCAACAAACTTTATGTACCTTGCTTGTATTATTTTATTATATATATTGGTATAAGTGGGAGTATTAAATAACATCAAATATTTGGTCTCAGTCTTGGTCTTGGTCTTGGTCTTGGTCTCTGCAAAATTTCATTACTAATTTTGTTTTTATATTAATGTTTTATGATAAAGTTATGGTAATGATAATATAATATAACTGGTTAAATAAGTTATTAGCAGAGAGAGTTTATTGTAATTTATATTATAATAAACACTATGCTAGTGTGATAGCAGAAGCTAGATGGTGTACTACAACTTTAATAACTATAACTCTCTCTCTCTCTCTCTCTCTCTCTCTGTATATGTTAGTTATGGTATATATAATATATAATATGTAATGTATACCTTTGATGTATAATGTATATAACTTTTCCGGTTCTCTGGCTGAGGAAGAGAATGAGAAAGAGCAAGAGCAAGAAAGGGGTGAGAGTTTGCTTCCAATCCCTGTACCACCCACTTGTTTACAGCCCTGCGGGCTTGCTCGGTCTACTCGCGAATTCCTCCACTTGGTAACTTGGCATAACACCGGAGATGAAACTCGAGACGTAATTTCCGGTTTCGCGAGTACCGAGTTACTTCATCGCATCGGTAGCCATGTTAGTACACTACACTACACTATACTATATTAGAGCAACTCTGCTACCTAAAGACGATCGCTCACTCAAGACTGCTGATAAAACTTAAAATCCCGTGTTAGGTGCATTAAAAAGTTTGTAATACACGAAATAATTTTGTGCCATTTGTATGTTTAAGATTAAATGCTTATTTCTTTTTTGGTTTTCGTTTATCGGTATGTTTTTATGACATTTAATGTGTATTGTATGTCTTGGGCTTGAAGCGAAGGTATGGTGGATGGTTGCTGAAAAATTTAGATGTTTGTAATAAATGGTTTCATAAATAATATTAAAGTATTTATAAAAACCTACACTAAATTCAAAAATTCAATTTCAATTCGTAATTATTTATTTTGGTGATTTAATATTTATACATCGTTTTGATTCAAAAGTTTTTTGACTTCAAACTTGTTTTTTTTAGCTTATGAAATTTTACATATCTTATCAATATTTTGACTTAGATGGATACAACCAAATTCTTTATCGAAAAACATAATTTTATATTCTTACTTTAAGAACAAGTTTCTTTATTCTAAATTTTCAAAAAAATATTTTTTGCTTGAACTAATTTTGAAACATTATTGAGACTTATTTTTAAAAATACAGAAAATAACAGAAGTCCCAGCATTTTTGGTTTTCTTGAAACATGTCGGTAATATCTTGAAGCAATATTACCACCTATCTTAATTCAAGAAAAAAACTCTTGAATGAAATCTAAGTTACCTTATCTGAAAATAGTAAAATGCTTTGTTTAAGACTGAAATTCTTGAACTCAGAATTTCTTTCTTTTTCTAAAAGTTTTATTTTCTGAATTCAACAGTAAATTTCTTTCTTGACTATCTCAAAGCAAGAGTATAATTTTAAAGAGATTATTTATCGTGAATCAAGTAGACTTTTTTCAGCCTGCACTTCAAATTATTCAGTGAGCAAAATTATCAAGTTTCAACTTGAAATTTAATTTAAAAATTCAAATTAAAAATGACACAAAAGTTATCGATGAAAAATTCTTATCTCGATTAACTTTTAATTTATGTATAATTGTCATTTTTTATAATTATAAAATGAGTTTCTGAGATAAGAATATTTGAATTTACCAAACTTTCATTGTGTGTAATATAATCGCATCATGCATAAAAGTTACAAATTAATGTAGCATTAAAATCTTGTTAGTTTGCTTATACATGGCAAATTTTTTAAATTACTATAATTTGTAGAACATATATGCATATATATAGATAAGGGCACGGTCATGAGGTAATGTAACAATATTACAATATTACAAGGGTATACCATACTTTGAATCAATCTATATAAAAATCAATAATTAGACGTGTTTATGCAGGTGCATGAGTAATGCATGTATCAAGGTCTTGTTGCACCTGTAAACTCACAAATTACATCGGTAATCGGTGATCAGAATTCTTAGGACACGTAATAAATTTTAAAAAATTGTGGTGTTTAACATTAACATTAACATGTTATGTAAAAAATATTATAAAAAGTGACGTTAAATTTGCTTGCATTTTCTTAGATCGTGATTCTCCAGTTGTATTGTAATGCGGAATGCAGCATTTGCACACTCATCTTGTATCTTATTTTCTATTACTATATGTACATAAAATATAAATTCAAGTTGACTTAAAGTCTAGCATTTTATCATATCACGCGGCAGACAAACAGCAATTTGAAATGCCATATCGAGAGACAAAAAACCCCAGGTGGGCTGAGTTTCTTGTTTCAATCTGAGGATTAAAGCATTTATTTAATATATACAGGAGTGCAGTTATTTCTTTTTTAGACAACAAACATTCGTGAGGAGATTGTCGATTCACCTTTTTGTTTTCGTAACCATATACACAATCTTATTATTTAATACTTAAAGGTTTAATCTTTTGTCAAGACAATGGATTATATTTTTCATAAAATGTTTCTCATATTTTTTTTGGAATCTTATATTTAACAGGGCTAAATTTTCTTTAATTATTTTTTTTAACACATCTAGAGTATTATTGTAGAAAAAAAATAAAAATTTTATTGTTCTCTTTTTCAGCTGAAAACACGTAATTGATTGAAATATAAAAGTTTTCCAATATATATTAAATCGTGGGTCGTAACATGAAAAAAATCGTAAAGTGTAAAGTAAGGAGTACATATCAGTGAATTCAAAGGGGTAGTTAAATTTAAAGTGTGCCAGGGGCATTATAACGGCGCGTGGCGTACTTCTACTTTAAAATATATAAAGCAGTATAAAGTAAAGGAAAGAAAAAAATTTTAACTTTTTTGTTGGGTTTGTTAAAAGTCAAGCTGGTGACGTTTACAGATGATGGATGTGTAAATTTACTCCAGCAACCCCTTTCACGTGATCGCCATCCGCCATCGGGGTGTTTTTCACTCGCGTTTAAAACATTTATTTCAAATAGGCGGGTCATATATGATTTAACAATTTTTTATTATATAATTTTAATTTAATTATCACTTGTGGGTTCACGTGTATTAGGAATCGTGTGAAACTGTAACAAAGTGATTGTCAAATCTATATCACCTCGAATTTAAATGAAAAACAAATTGATCATTTATTAAAATATAATACTGTTTTTTACTGTCAAAAAATAATAAAGTTGAATTAACAAGTAAAGATTCTCATGGGTATCAGATATGCGAATATGATGTTACATTTCCATCGCTGTCACTGTCGATTGGCACTATTCAAATGTTAAAAGAGGGTGCGGACATGTTTAACGCCCTTGTGTCATAGAACATCTTCTCTTTTCTTCTTATTCTTTTCTCTTCTACACATCACCTACTTCCATTACCATTCGGGGTTTTTATTTATATTCGCTCGCTCTACTCGGGACAATCACTCAACCCCCGCGTCTTTTCATTCCTGCTAAAACATTCAATTAAAAAAGAGTAACAGTATGTAGTTACAGTAATAATACCGTTAATATAAACAAAAGAAATAATTCTTTAGTTATTTGTTACCGTGCTGAAATCTACTCTTATTGTTCCGCGAATGATCAATTGTCCTATTATACATATAAAATGCGATTGTTCACACGCCCTCATGCAGCCCCTCGTAAAGTTTAAATTTAAAAAAGGGTTCTCTTACTTATTTATTAACCTATCGATTTATTATACTGTTCCGGCGGCTGCGGTTTTTATGTCGGGATGTTTTAAGATTATTCGAATCCGGATCTGGATTATAATGCAACATCGTTAGTGTCTAACAAATTACTTTTTTGTTTGATAATAGTAATGATAGCTTCAAAGTATTATGATTATCAAGACCTAGATAAGTAGATGCAAGCAGATTGATGACTTCTGTCACATAAGCACGTGTCAAAAGTTGTTAAATCCAATGCATGATGTAGTCAAAGAAGGTGTTCAAGTAAACTGGTTATCTGGTTAATGGAGCGAAAGTTGTGCGTCGATGTTCGTTTCCCATGTCCAGTAGACAATAAGAAATGATAGGTAGTGATACTCATAGTGGGTAACCACGTATTACGTGCATTATACTCAGCATTATTCTTCATCCACCCCTTGTGCTTGTGGGTAGGAATATATCTGGCTGTTTACTTGTATGCATAATAACTATACAATACTGATGATGGAATATTTATGAACACGATTGTCACTGGATCTTCATTAAATGTATTTCATGGCAATTGAAGTGTGATTAAAAGCTACAATCACACGTGATCGTATTGTTCATCAAAGTTAGATACATACAAATAATCCATATGTATCTATTTAGGAACTAAAGTACCAGTTTAGTACAAATGATATGTCTTAATGGGATTTTGTATTGTTTGAAATGCAAATAGGAAATAGTATTATTATTATTTTTTTTTGTATTGTTTAAAGACAATAAGACAAATTTTTACTATAAATTAATTATTATTGAATCAAGACAACCAGCTCTCTTAAAAATAATTTTATTCTTGGATTAAGAATATTTCTCCTGAATCAAGAAGCTCTTCTTTATTTTAAGTGTAATAATTCCCGAATCACGTACAAGTTAAATTCAATAGATGACATTATTTGAATAGACTGAAAAAATATGCAGAGTAATTTAAAGTCTGTTTTGTAAGTCTAACAAGAGAAGTACTTCAGAAACGTGAGTATTTCTTTTTTTCCGAGTGTATACAAGTATTAGTTGAATAATATAAATTCACGCGACATAAAGGTACGTGTGAGCATTTAAATACACTTTAGCTGCTTTTTCACCGGGTCTCCTTCAGATGTTGATGACGACTATGACGAGTTATTGCTAGTACTCACTTCAGAATGGGGTGGAATAAATTGAGAGAAATATAAAAGACGTATGTGAAGGAGGCTCGTAGCATTGTTACGTGATAAAGCCACGTGTACATTTATTTTATTGCCATTATATACTTAGGTATACATTTAATATATGTAATTGTAACATGTGTACATTCAAAATTCAAATTGCTTCGTGAATTTAATTATTCTTTTATAATAATAGTTGAATGTTCTACATTCTTTGAGTGCACACTTACGACTGTTCAATTTTTATTTTTATTTCAAAAATTGCTTTCTACACTTTATCAAGCTTAACCATATCACATTATGTTGTATTATCGTATATTATTATAATTTCCCTGATAATCTTAGTAGTGTGCATGATAAATCACCACTGCATGTATGAAGTTAAACAAATTTATAAACAAATATTTTGCTGAAAATATATAGTAGTCCGGTAAAAGCGATAGGATTCATTTCGTGGCACGAGCGATGATAATCCTTTTGGGTAGAGCCCTGCTGGTATAGAGCCACAGAGGAGTACGTATATGAGAAAGAGAGAGAATATTCATCCCACAGTAAAACGTGGCCGTATGGTATACAGGAGTGTTTGTTTTATGTCAACGGATCAAATAGGATTTACGGAATTTGCCGACTCTGATCCTTTTACATTATTAACGGTTCGTCGGTCCGCCCCTTCTCCCTTGCCACGTTCCCATGATCATTATACTCCTAAACGTGTGTCCCATCCATAGAAATGACACTTTTATCGATCAATTGTATTTTTATACCTAATATTTAACATCTATGGAACATTATTGTCCATATTTATGTCAATTTATGTATATGTATCTGTATCTAGAAATGTTAATACCTCGAATGAGATCTCGATCAGTATCGAAATGTCGAATTAAAATCTCTAGACAGGTGCCTTCAATGCTAATAAGATCGCGATTCGATTCCACTCGGAAGAGGTTTGCGTGGCTCATAATGTCGATTTTTCTCACATATATACGCTTCATACTCTTTATTTTTGTGTTCGATGCAGATTAAGATGCGCTGATAAATGGTTACCGTGGCATGTTAAGAAATATGAGAGAAAGAGGGAGTCTAATGTATTGCATTATTAATATTGCTCATATCTTTGTATCGCCTAGTGATATCTTTCAGTAACTGGAATTGGAGTCATCTAACCGAAGTGAGCCACCACCCCGTTGGAAGTAATAAAATAAAGGTGGAAGCTTTTGATATAATGTCGCAGGAAACGCAGATGCGTAATGCCTGGCTCCAGTGCCCACGACACCCGTCGTTGATTATTATAAAGAGATTACTCATAAAACGAATAACCATTCGCTAATTATAAATATAAATTTTAGTAGTACACCAGTTGATGTTCGAGGTTCTGCATATCATCAACGGGTTTTAACCTACGAGTATTATTGGGCGGTTCGTGATGTTACTCAGACCGCCTTAATTGCCGGATATACTGCCTTGACAACTACTACCTTTAACTCAGTCCAGGGCCCACTGATATAGATAGAATCAGCCAGGAGCGCAGGATGGAGGAACCCCTCGACAAAAATTCGCTGAATATACTTAGCATATGTTGATAATGTTAATTCCTGTGTTATCGTAGTGGATTTTAGTTCCCGAGAAATACTTATTATGTCCAAAAAGGAATTTTTTTATCAATTGATTAAAGTGTTAAAGTGAATGATGTGATACTTACAACCCATGAGTGGAAGGTAATTGCAAGCCTTGGATAATTGCATCAACGCACACGGAAAGTAAATTACAGTTGAAATTACGATGTTAACGTTGTAATTCGGAACTAGACCTTGATTATTATTATCTTGATGTTTTATTTATAAATTTAGCATTAACGTGACATTTCTTACAATATTGGAATCGTAATTTTAACAAAATTTCTTTGAATTCAACACATTGTTGTAAAAATTTTCTGATTTAGCCAGAAATATCTATATATAATTTTTGGCGTCTTGATCTGATCTGATATAAAAATTTAAGTTCCAAAATCAGATCTCTCTCTTTCTTTTTTTTTTTGGTACATAAAATAAAAATTGGTTTAGTTGTTGATTAAACTAAAAACGAATATCAGATAAGCTCCTTGAGATAATAAAAACAAAATATTTATATTTTAAAAATTTGACTCTCTTGTAAGGAGACGATTTCGCGATTATGCGTCATCTGTTGGAAATTTTTAACACTAATTTTTGTTGAAAAATTATGTATGGGCATATGATTGCAGCTTTTCATTTCTCTTCTAAACAAAGATTTTCGAAAAAAACGTTCTGCTACGTAAAAGATTTTTTAATTATCTATTTTATATCAGACCATTTTTTTTGAAATTCTCATTTGTCTGTTGAACACAAAAACGACGATGTTAAAATCGTAAATTCGAGTGAAATTTTCTTTCTCAGCATGCACATCATCGAGCAGCAGCGTAAATTCGATTTGACTTATTATTTAATAAACTCAATCTCCCTTATTTATGTATTATTTCGTTTATCTTATATATCTTATATATACTTTATTCCCTGGGCTATCAGACATCGGCCCTTGGTATTTTATTTGCTGGTGTAGCAGGGCAGTGAATTTAAGTTATAGTTTGGGCCACTTGTAGGTTTTCGACTGGCTTAAATACGCTTCGATTGAACGGCAAACGGCTCGCTGAACTGTAAGGGACAGTTAACTCGGGATACTGGTTATTTAATCTCTAATCCTGGTGGCACTCGAGGGTGACTTTGTCAGCGATACATGCATCAAAAAGACGTGATGTTGCCCTGGTTTGCTGTGACCCTACACCCTACACACTATACCTATATACTATAAATTGAGGCAGCTTCCCCATGATGTAACCCCTCGAAATATTTTTAGGGGATTCGGCTCAGCAGGAACTAACTTCTACACTTCTACACTTAACTGCTGCAAAACCAACTAGCACACAAATCTCAGCATTTACTGCCGAGCAAATCACCCACTAAAATTCAGCCTTAAATTCCTACGGCTAAGACTTTTACTCTATTGAATTTTATGACTTTTCTTTTCTCATTTTATATTTATTAAACTTTTTTTATTATTTATATTTTTACAGTAAAAATTATTGTGTATTATATGCGTAATTACAGTCTGTGTTAAAATAACACAAGGGGTGTTTAATTTCAATACTAATTTTGTGTGGACCGTATTTAACACAGAAATTGTGTTGATCTTACACAATATTTAATACTGTGTATTTTCTCTGTGTTACCAAGAAATGATCCTTGTTTTTTTGTTTCAGAGTGAAAAGCTGGCACGCAAGATGCTAAGTAGTGGTAAATTTTACACCGTAGAGTCTTGTAGTGTTGGATATGAAGATGAACAAAAGAAACAAGTGTGATATGAGCCCGAGGGTTAAAATGTACACCCAAATAACAGCTCGGGCCGCGAACGAGACCTGGCCTAGGATATTATTATCGGGTGAGTTGTGATTCGAAAAATGACACAAGGTTAAGATTTATCGTGGTACCCGCACTGTGATTAGGTTCTTCTTCATCCTTATGATGGAGATTTACATATACAATACCTTCGGATTCTCTTTATTTATATTTATTCTTATATATGAATGTACTTTCATTTAAATCCTTTTATCGGTCTTTTTTTTTTTTTTTTTATTCTCTTTAAAATAATATTAATGCAATCGGGCTTGCAAGTATTTTGCGCATTAATTAGACTCATTTTTTTACATCGTTTGCAATATAATGAAAATCGTTCTGTAATATACTATCAAAAAAATTTCTATTTTTACAGCAAAAAAATTTTTTTCTTACTCTCTGATTTTTTAATTTAAAATTGAAGTAAAAATTAAACTAATGATTTTTATTTCGCTGAAATAATTTATAGAATATTTTTATCTGTTTTTATCAAAACGAATAAGAAACGAAAAAGAATATTTTTATTTGTTTTTATCAAAAGTTATTTCGATTTTTTTAGTCATTCAAGTGTTCCTTTTAACGAAGATAAATTTCTTATATCCCAAGAAAAATGATTCTTATAGTCAAGATAATATATCATTGTCGCGATGAATGATATATCTTATCTGTAGGGTTCACAAAAAATTTTCCGTACTAACAAAATAAGAAAAACCTACTCTTTTTATTTTCAATTTCATAAAAAAGTTTTATTTTTTAATAAAAAAAATTAAAAATTAAATTGAAAAAAAAATTTTTTATTTAGATTGATGATAGGTTAACGAGATAATAAGTGCGTTTTGTTCACCCGTCCGGTAGCTCTCTAGCTGTTCCGGAAGATGTCCAACATATTGTCATAACCTTTGTACGGAGCCACCCATATTGAACCCGCCAATTCACGCGCTTATAGTATATATTTCTCCTTAACCCCAGACCCCCCATGGGAACATTTCACACCGGTAACCACCGTTCACCCTCTCTTTAAGCCACCCTCTTACGTTTATACAACGTCAATTTAGTCAGGGATGGTTTACTCCTGAATTTATCACGTTACTTCACTATACACACTCTCATCCATCTATATCCCATATGAATATAAATACACTTTTTTTATATCTCATCTTCAGTTATTTTGTCCATAATTTACGCAACAAAATTTTTTAAATATTTTTAACACTTATATAATTTATTCATTGGACAAAAAAAAAATTTTTTTTTTGAATGTCGGATGTCTATTAATACTCTACACAGAAAAAAAGCTTCATTTGAACCAAAAAAATATTTTTCTTCCTAATTATTCTCTTGAGAGAAAAAAAATTTTTTTTTGACACAAGAAATTTCACTTCTTCCAACAAAATTAATTCTCTTGCTTCAAGAAATACGTATCTTGCTCCAAAAAATTTAGTTCTTAATAAAGTAAATTTTCTTGTCTTGAGAAAATTTTTCTTTTGCTCCAAAAAATTAAATTTTTTTCAAGAAAATTTTCTTAAGCCAAGAATTTTGTTCTCCAGTCAAGAAATTTTTTTTTCTCCTGCCTAAGCCGAAAATTCAAATTTCTTCCGCTTGCAGCCGGAATAAAGCAGCAGTTTCTATCCTCGGAATAAATGAACGCGGACGCGCAATAGTGCCTACATCGGCTCTCACGCATTGTACGTTCTCTCTCTAACACATGATCTAACACATTTGAAGGCATAGTACGCAATAACAAAAGTACA
The DNA here is from genome assembly GCF_013202065.1 of Cotesia typhae. NCBI lineage: Eukaryota > Metazoa > Arthropoda > Insecta > Hymenoptera > Braconidae > Cotesia > Cotesia typhae. The sequence goes on along the minus strand of NW_027423774.1, from coordinate 18,422,841 downwards.
AAATCTAAAATGGGTATTGAGACTGAAACAAATAATGAAGAGTTGGATGCGTTGAATTTAATATCTCCTGTCGTCAAAATCGAAAAGTGTACTATTAATCATCTTACTATAAATTACACTAAATAATATTAGAGTTATAGTTTGAAAATTTCAAAAATTATCATATTGTACCAAAAAAAGGTTGATTTATATAAAATATGTTAAATCACCAAGTCACTAGAATTATTCTTATATTAAAATTATCATCTAATATTATCATTAAGATTATCCATAATTATTATTAAATGAATGCTTATAATTACTATTAATATTTATCAATATGATTATTTAAAGTTATAATAAAAATTATTCTGTTATTTTCATAACACTAATTATTTTTTTTAAATATCTTTACTTAAATAATAATTTTAAATTGTATTTTTTCTTGACTGGGGGGGCTCCGCCCCCCAACCCCCCGCCGGGGCTTCGCCCCTGGACCTCTTCCATAATTACCTACGATGCTATTGCATTAAAAGATTCGCGAATTTTCGGCTTGGCAGGAGAAAAAATAGTATGTGTGACACGGGACGAAAGTACTACATCCTCACCCGCGTGTTTGCCACCCTCGCCTTCGGCTCGGGTGGCAATCACACACGCGGGACAGAATGTAGTACTTTCGTCCCTTGTGGCACAATATACTATTTCTGTATACTAATCTCTCTAACAATATAAGAATTTTTAACTGCTGATAAAGTAATTTTATTTTTATCATCAATTTTCATTATAATAAATATTTTATTGAACGCTATAAGAACAATTTAAATATCACGGTTAAATATGCGTTATACACATTCATAAAGTACAACATGTTATTATTAATTTGAATCTAAGTCTGTGGTGATGTTTATCATGAAAAATGCTGATGGGACGCAGGTGTTTTATCACCAGGGCGTGTGGTGCTCTGAGCTAACGGTTGTACAAAATTCGCGTATTAGAAAACATAAAACATATTACATATAACCAAATGCTGGTAAATAAAAGTATAAAATATAATAAATAATAATGTAACATGTAACTTGAATAGTGATAGATGCATACAAAACTAGGACAGATTAAACCGTTGATTTAATCCCACTAACGATATTGTTGTGTATAAAAAGGACGTTTAAATGTGACTATAAAAAAATAATAAAATTATTTTATATATAATTAACAAATTATTTGTACTATATTTACGTGGAGGAGTAACAACATAATTTTTCAATATAATGTTTAATGCTTTATCAAACTATCTTGCTTTTATAGCAATGCATGTTTATAAAAAACGCATTTATTTTTGCGTTTATATCTTTTCTTGCTAATTTATATGTACTGACGTTTTATCTTAATGCTTTTATCAATCCCTAGTTACCAAGATTTCATATCACTAATATGATTTTTACATAGTAATTGCGGTTTCAGTGAAATGTTTATTTGCATAAATATCTACAAATTGATGTTTTAACTTAATTTCATGCTATAACTATTTATTTATTTAATCAACATTAGAGATAATTACGGAATTCTTGAGTTTCATTCAGAAAAATATTAAATTGGGGAACAAAAAAATGTAATCTAAAATTCTGATTTCTTTGATACTTTTTAGTCTAAAATCTCCTCTGGTACTGGTACGGTTTTTGTTCTAAGAGATTTCCTTTTGTGTGAGTCTCAAACTGGTACATCCTCCCGTTGAGGAGATGAAGATACTGCTTAGAGGGCGGATTCTTTATGCACTATAAATCGTGTTAGCAACCATTCATGTACTATAGAAATATAAAAGATGCGCTTTGTTTTATGTTGTGACTTATTATCATAATCATAGTACGTATTAATTTTTTTTACACTCTTGTTGAACTTTTGAACCGTCTGTGTAAATTTTCAACGAGTTGGATCGATAGCACATCAATGATAATAAATTTATTGTACATAGTTACGATTTTTGTTTGAATATTGATGAAAAGTAAGATAAGACACGCGTTCATTTTTTTTGGAAAAATTTTGGTAAAAGATTATACAAGAGTCGATTAATAAAAAGACAGTAACAAGTTTTAATTTAATAACGAATAAACATATGAAAACATTGAAACTGTGTTATCATTAATTAGTTTTTTTTATGAATCATCGATAAATTTTTCTACGGAATAAAAGTTATTTACGGATAGTTTTTTTATAACGATTATAATAATAATATACTGAAAATTTTTCTCTCATAAAAACATTTGATAATTAAATTTAAAACTTTTATGAGCAATAAAAATATTAAATAAATACATTTTTAATTTATATTATCACAATATTAATTGATGAGAATTTTACATACTTTACATTACGTTAATTGTATTTTTAATGATCATACATTGATTTACTATGGTAACTTCCGTTAGAGGTTGTTGATATATAAGCACGTATGTTATGTTGGAATAAGTCACAGTAACAATCAACGAAATTTGGAAGGCAAATAAAGTGAAAGGAAAAGTAATAAACAGTATGGTTGCTTCTAACAAAGCGCTGATATTGATATTGATAATTTGCACGATATTTATTTTATTAAAGACGACGAATGCTTTCTATTCTTTTGATAATGGAATAGAGATACAATATATTCATAATGATACATACATAAAAATTGCGGGACATCGGTTTGAAACTATGGAAGAAGTTAAGCATTTCTTTTTGAGATTTGGTTAAAGTATTTGTGAGAAAAATCAGTTATTGACAAAATAAGGTAATTATTCTATCATTTTAAAATATTATTAATTCAATAAGTAAGAATAGATTAAAAAATATTGAACATGATTTTATATAGATCCGTGATTAGATATTGTGCTTTTATTCCTTAAATTTAATGCTGATAAATTTTATTACCTCATTGCATCATAATCATAACTTTCAATTAGTGCAACATATTTAATTTTAATAATTTCTAAAACGATAACTTAATAGCGTTATTAAAATCAAGTTCATTATTTTTTGTTATTATTCATTATTATGTTAATCATTATATTAAATTATTTTTAAATGCTTTAAAATGTTACGTATATGTCAATATTATAATCATAATTTTGAAGGAAAATAATTCTTTAATTGATTATTTCAGAAAAGGCAATTCTAAAAAATTTTATCTGTATCAATAAGAAGTTATCTCTGCAAAAGACTCATACATTTTTGAATTTGGTAATGGATTATAATTAGTTCAATTTAAATGAAAAAAATCTATAAAAATATTTATTTGGATTCATGTGAAAATATTTTGGATCATTTAATAAATCTATCAGTTTTATTTTTAATAAGTTCAATTTTTTTATATTAACTAAAAACCTTTGTTATAAATTTGAAAGTCATAGCTTTATCCTTTACCACACTTTTTTTACAGACGTAGAAATTTATTTTTATTTAAAAACAGTCATATTGTTTTTCATAATGATTTATAATAAGATCATAAAAATTTCTAACTATAAATGCGTAACAATAAAAGTAGAAATTAGTCACATTGACAAGACTTAACCATTCCCACAGATATAAAAATTAATCCTCTACAAAGGACTGACATGTCTTGTCGAGATCGCGTCGTAATTCTCGCACTTAAGGGCTGAAAGCACAGCCGATCGAGTAGAGGGTATCGAGTTGAGTATAGGGAGATCCGCTGGTGTTCCCATATCACGCATGCAAAGCTTGATGTATCGATGCTTTATGACGGCACGAGTCACATGAGCACACACAGACCGCCTACTACCATCATCACCACCACCACCCTTGTTCGGTGTTTCTGCGTTATCCCCGGAGCAAAGTCACCCCTAATGGTCGGATTATGTAATTTCCTATATACATGCCGACGTAACTGCGCGAGAACGAGACGGAGATCCCAAACCCAAAGAGAGACAAACATCTCACATCTCACATATCAGCATATAAATCCTTATTCATACTTAACTTATAGAGCATTGAGTCAACGATTAATGCCAGATTATTTTTACTGTCATGATTGAGAGTTTTATTTTCATGATACCACTAAATATATACATCACATCCCAACAACCTTTTGTCATTCTATACATTATATGTTTAAAACACACACACACACACACACACACACACACACACACACACACACACACACACACACACACGCACGCACGCACACATTTATTACCATTATTATTATCATTATCGTTGTCATTATCAACTCGTCATCAATCATTGCATAAGTAATGAGAAATTGAGTAATTGAATATATTTGCAGTGAATTTACTGTCTAGTTGATTGTCCTTAGATAACAGCCAGACTCATTCTTTAAAAAACCATTATTATTTATATTTATAGACATATATCTATACCTTTTTGAATATATTGCTCACTTATTTGCATTGATAAATCACCGTCAGTAGCCGGGTACTAAAGATTCCTTAACACAAAATATCAATGATGAATAACAAGAAATAATAAATAATAAAAAAAACATCTATAACAAACGACAAAAAAAATGTCGTTAGCTTGCGACCATTTCCCGGCGACATTTAACTTAACTAATAACCTAAACGCAGAGCCACCCGTCTTTCATTCTGCTTCGAAATCTATTTCATCTATCTAGATAACTTCATCTCCATCTATCATATTGGTATCGACTTCGACTGTCCAAATCTAAGCGATACGACATAACACGACAAAATGACTACGAGAAAAAGGTTCAGTTCACTATAAAAAATATTCGATCAACTCTGGTCTCATCACAAAGTTATATTCTCCAGTTTAGTTTTGTTCAGCTTCTCCTATCCAGTTAAGGTTCTTGGTTATTACGATACATATCTCGCCGGGAAATCTCTTCAAGTGGAGCAGGATATGGCCCTTCATAGATGATACATCCTTCTTAACTTATTTTTCAACTCATTTATTTTTTTTCTTCATATCCGTATTAATATATGATTTTTTTCCATTTAAAATTTTTTCTAATTTGGCCATACATGTTTATATATCTGGCTTTATCGATATGTGATCAAAAATAATAATTTCTATCCATATATGGCCCATGTCTGACCTGAAAAGATCATATGCGTTCATATATAATTTTTTGACTAAAGTAAATGTTAAAAATGTCCAATAGAGGTCGAATGGTCTGTGAATCTTCTTTTTATAACAGAGTCAAACTTGAAGTTAAAAGTTTTAAAATAAAAATAATTTTTTTGATTTTTTTATAAGGAGCTTATCTTTTAATGCTTCCCAGTTTAATCAACTACTCAATCAATTTTTTTTTCATTATGATACATGTTAATTGACGTACGAATTTCTAAAAAAATATAAATTTACAATTAATTATTTTTTTATTCTCATACATAGTTTGACACACGTTAAATCTTATCCACGGTATTATTATTTGTATCAAACTCTCAATCACAGTGACATTTTTAGTAAAATGGTTATTGCTTTATTGTATTTGCGGTAATTGTTGATAATTCTATTGTTTTGCACATATTTAGCAGTGCAAAGTGTCATCTACCGTTAGGTATGAGAAGATTGTAACTTAATTGTTGGAATGCAGGAAAAAATAATGAAAATTTACTCCACACATTGTTTTATGATAATTATAATTAGCTGTTTATGGTTTATGATTATAATATATAATATATAATATATAATATATAATATAAATCGTTGTTTGTTTATAATTGTAGTCGTCGGGTAATTAAAACGAGTAGCCTTCTCACGATTGTTAACAATTGCTAAAACAGTTTTCATCTGGCTTCTGTCAAATTGCTCGATGGATATAAAATAATTGCTTGGTATAAGGTATACCCTGATAGCCACCTTACCTATAACTTACTGTCAATCTACGTCCGCAATTTGAAGCAAACTTGACGGAAAGAGTTGGCAAAGAGAGCGATTACCTATTAGTTACCTACAACTTACTCTGCAAATAGACGCCAAAACTTGCTGTACAAGTAATCCCTTCAAATTGTAGTAAAGTTGAAAGGAAATTTAACTACAAGTTTGATTGTTAACTTGTATTCAAGTTGCGGCCGTAGATTTCCGTCAATTTGCTTACAACTGTTGTTGAGAGAAGAATTACCGCCAACTTGATGTATAAATTAACCGTAACTGCTGGAAGTCAACACTTACTGAGAAAGCGCTGGCTATCAGGGTAACTTTTATTATTATTCTCTCAGCCTATTAAGCTTGTACATCGGCATCTCGGGTTATCGCTAAACTATACTTGTTTCTTCGTCAAAGACTTGTTATTTCCCTCTTTTATTTATTTCAGAGCCCTCTTCTGGTAGAGTATTCTCTTACTCTTAGTCCTTCAGGTTCTTGTTATTTCTTTCTTGGTCTTGGTTCTTCTTTTGCAACCCGAAGAATCCTCATCACCTGAGGCCTGAGTGGGAATGCGCCGAGTGGGAATATCTGACGATAAGTGCGATAAGTTAGGGAGAGAAAATAAGTAAAGAGATGTTGAGGCAAAGTAGACGCGATTATACTTGTTACTTGCTGTACTGGGGAATAATGACGAGCAAGATCATAAACTCGTTTGTGGCACGTCGCTACTTCATAAATCCTCTAGGCGATAAATATATTAAATGTTCTCTAACTATTTTTTTTATTAATTCAATACTTTGATCTACGCTGAATTTATTTTTTGTGCTCGTTAAAAGCGTGGATAGATATTGATAGCTCTGTAATCAACCAGCTGTCGTAGGAAAATTTATTCAATCATAATATTTAAAATTTTTAGTTGACTGTTTGTGTATACATGTTATAAATTTGTTGATTTTTTATTTTTAATATTTTATCAAAAATTTTATAATTGGATAATTATGAGAGTGAATAATCAAACATCGAATAATTTTTTAATTATTGAGAAGAAAAAAAAATATTTATCATAAAAATAATAAATCAGTAGCGAAACAGAATGTATAATCGTGTTAAAATAATCTTACATTTGGATGAAGTACGTATGCAAAATGAGGGGAAAATACGTAACCACCGGTAGGTCAGATATCGGAGTAAGCATAAATTCCTCAAGCAACGTGACACTCGCAGTGGCATAATCTCGGGCTGGGCATGCCCAGGATGTTAAATTTGCGTAACCGCGAGCAGCTCTCTAAACACGCAACGAGAATTGTGTATTTACTGGTAGCTCCGACTACATTTATCTATACAACGGTTATAGTTAGGTATGGTATGGTATGGTATGGCATGGCATGGTATGCTATGGACAATGTATACCCATTGCATTGCATTGCATTACATGTACACTGAATACTGAGTAATATTGTATCTCAGATTTATGGGACAAAGATACTGGCCAGTGGGTACTATTTGTTATACAATCAAATCACTCTTGACATAAAGACCCGTCTGTTAATTAATTTTCGTCCCTAATTGTACCTAGAACTGTTGTTTAATCGATTCCAAACATCACCAATAATGTCTGCCGTTATCATTTGATTAACGTTGTCATACATTCGGGACAAAAATAGTAAAAATGAAATTTAATACTTATTGAACCACTCTTCATCTTCATTTTTATATTCTTCAATAATAATTACAGGATTTAAGGATTTAGGACATTGAATAAGAAGAAAAATGTTGAACTTTAAGATTGAATTTTTATGGAAGTATTACTCGTGTTTGACGTATTCAAATCCTGGTTTTACTTCATCTTCATCTTCTATTTTATAACGTTTTAAAAAAGTTCTTTTTGTAAATTGCCTCCGACAAAATGACTTTTCGGAGATGGATTTTATTTCAAGCAGGATTAATTGCTTTTTTTTAAACCGACAATTTTTTTTTTAATTTCAAAAATAAAACAATTAAATGATAATTCATTAATAGTTAAAATATGAGAAAGTTGAGAAAGCATTGATGATAGAGATCAAATGATTCTTTGAAACAGGTCCTCATTTACCATTACATTTTTTTACTATTATTAATAATAATAATAATTGTTTTCTTTCATTGTTAATAATCATACATTTAGGATCCAGTCACACAACCGATAAATCGATTCTCTTAAATCAGAGACAAAAATAAATAAACAAATAAATAAATGTATATACAAGCAGCAGCGTACGTCGCACATTTATTTACGTCAATGAAATATATTGCCAAAAATAAAATAATAATAAAAATAATGGATAAAAAAATAATATTCGTGCATGGGGGCGTCACACACTTAAAGTTAACTCTAACCAATGGGAATACAGAAGATTGCGTGACATAGAACGGTCTTTTCCACGGTTTACTGAAGGCTCCACCTCGCGAGCACGCGATTGTTCTTTATACATATAATAGATTTTGTTTTATTGTGTATATCTGTATTATTCTTTTTTTATGTTTATACCTGCATATTTAAAGTATATAAATAACTGAAGATTCGCATAAATATATATTTATCAAATCCCTCATTATTACATCACTATCAGATTCAGTAAAATTATTATTCATCATTATCCAATGTCAGTAAAATTGTTAGCGACAACTGATGATAATTAATTAATTTATGTGTCTTACAGTTTAGACAGTTTCAATAAATTATTAAGCTTTCTTTTTTTTTAATACATATTTATTCATCGTACATCTACCAGTATACTTTTCATCAGACTGAATAATGTAAGTAGTCTGAGGAATCTTTTATTCAAAGATGGTATATATATCATGAAAATAAATAAAATATCAAAGTACTGATCGTCGATTAATTACAAGATCATTTATAAACACGCCAAGTTATACGGAAACAGTTGTTCAACTTCTTAGGACTGTCAAATGGACTAATGATTCCGGAGGACTGTTCCATGGATTGTTCTACTTATTTGAATATTTAACTTCAAGTAATAAAAAAAAAAATTAAATAAATAAATTTCACTGATAAAAAATTAGCTTGATTCAAAATAAAAAATTTTAAATCAAGAAAATTGTTTTAAAATACTTATAAAAAAAAAAGTTTTCAATTTTAAGAAATTATTATCGATTTCAGTAAATTTCATTTGGTTGAAAAAATGTTCTGCTTGATTTAAGACAAAATAAAATTTTTTTAAATGACTATTTGGCTCAAGTTTTTGTTTTGAAATTAAGGATTTTAATTAGTAATTTTTTAATCAGTATTTTATTTTAATAAAAAAATAATTATACTTGAAATTTAAAAAAAGGAAAATTTTAAATCATTTGAACAAAAATTCTTTAGAATTTGTCACTTCTTTCGTCCGTTAAAAAATTCAAAGCTTCTACTCTTGAAATTATACTGCACAAAAATAACTATTATTTAGCGAGAGTGTTATTGCCTTTAATTCCTTCATATAAAAACGCTGCAATTTTTTCCTGCGCAATTTCCAGTGAGGGCAAAGGTTGTTAAGCATAGCCACCTATGTACAATGTAATGATAATACAGTTCTGAAGAACTCTTTAGTGCACTCGAGGGAGTAGTACTTATTGTATGACACGCGCTACCACTACAGATGCCCATAAGCACTTGATGGCTTTCATCAAAACCGACCACGCATATGCTTCGAATCAGTTGCGAACTCTTTGCTAACGATCACGGGGGTCGATACCACCCGGAAATCTCGAAGACCTTCCGAGCGATTTCGAGGCTTCGCATCCAATCTAAATTTCTATTACACCCTTTACTTTGACCTTCACTTTTATTTCCTTTAAAATTTTTATTTCTGCAAAAATTTATTCAAAAAATTGTGGTAATGTTACAAATTTTCAAGTTATAAAATGTTAATAATTGTGACTGACGTATGTTCCACGTCAAAACTGCAACATAACTGAGTCGTGCTCATGTTCATTGTTCTTATTGCTGAGAGTAGCATAATAGAGGCTTTGGTTATGGTTTCTTGCTCTCGTATGCAGTGTGGTCGTTGATAGGCGGTCCTAGGCCACCCTGATGTCAGGGCAAAAGGGTCCAAGTGTCACCCGGAGATCAGGGGATTCAAGTATAATATAATACCTATATCATGCACACTCTACAAAGAATATTCTTCCGGTCTTCATCACTTAGACACTGTATATCAAATATTAAATCAACTTTTAATCTTTGCCCTTTGTTTTAGCCATCATTTTTCTTCTATGCATATAAATTAATCTTTTTATGGTAAATAAGTGAATATGTCACTAATTTTATTGCAGGTGTTAATTTTCATTAAGCAGTTGCTTTTATAAAGACTATAAAGGGTCAATGAAGTCATTAATGTAATTGGCGGTTTTAATTTTCATTTAAGCTGCGGTTTTTATTCAGTAGTCACTGAAGGTGTCATTAAATTTATGCACCGCAACTTTCACCAATTTCATGAGTTATTTACAGTTTAATTACTACAATTTTATCATCAATAAATTTGGGAATACTCATTTATTTTTGTAATTAATTCATTAATTAAACATTACATATATTTTTACCCTAATAAAAAAAATTAATTTAATTTGAAAAAAAGAATTTTGAACGAAGAATCTAATTTTGAAAAGCTTGACCATGTTAAATTAATTAGAAAAATTTTTGAATAGAGTAAAATTTATTTGAACTAATTTAGAAAAAATCTTAACCCAAGAAAATTATTTTTAAAAAATTTACTCTTAAATCAAGTAGAAAAGTTCTATAACTAAAAAATTATACTTTAAAAACTTTTTCTGGTTAACTCATAATAATTAAATCCTACAAAATAAATTTCTAGGATCTCTTGAATAAAAAGAATTTTCCTCCCATTATAGAATCATTGAATAAAATTAATTTTGATCTTTAACATTTCGAGTTAATTTCCACAAGTCGTCCCAGTTAATTACCAAGGGATGCTTCAAGCAACAAATAAAATTTTCTTGCTTAATCTCGTTAGAAAATGAAATTTTTTTTTTAGTTAAAAAAATAATTAAATGGAAGCCAGTGAATTGACAGTAGTGTAAATAACTTGGCTGATAAAGATCATCAGCAGAGAGGTTTGTTTAGAGTCGGATAGACGTATATATGTAGAGGAGGGCATTGAGGACAGAGAATTGACGTTGGAGTGTACATATAGCTGGAGTGTACAGAAAGCTGGAGGTACTCACGTTAATTTGCGTGTTCAACGGATTGAGCACCTATATATATCTATATCTATACATATATAAAGAGCAAGTCTGACACAGCCCGAATACTCGTCTCCTCGTTGGTGGTGGATATGGAATGGCGACCGCGGGGTGATGCGCGAGTAGAGCGGGCGAATGCGATAACGGAGGACTCAGTTGTCTGATGGCAAGATGGCGTCCTACGATAGTGACGTTACGGAGGGTCGGAACGCGGGTTCTCTGACTCCGTGTGCTAGTAGGTGTGCGACTACTACTAGTACATACTATAAGACCAGTAGAATCAGTATTACCAGTAGTGGTAGTAGTTGGGGTGCTACTACTATTTGATTCCACTGAACTGGTACTGGTACTGGTGCTTCTGGATGTGGAGTATGGAGCAGAGAGGGAATCAGAGGCAACAGTGGTGGTGAGGAGTAGAGAGAACACGGTAATATTGATCGCATCTCCGTAGACTGCAGACAGCATCTACCCTCTGTTGACGGGGTTGTTACTCTGGCTCTTTGAGTTGAAATGAAGCTGCTACTACTACTACTATTACTACTACCACTACTACTGCTACTATTCCTGTTCTGTTCCGAAGCTTTTGCTGCTATGCTCTTGTCTATATTATCTATGTAAACTAATACATTGCCATCGCGACTTGCATAAGACAAGATGCTGATGCTTATAATATAGCCAATGACCCTTTGGTATATTTTTTTGATTAGATTTTCTTCATTGCTTTTATTTAAAAGCTTATTTTCGAAAAAGGATTAGAAGAATAAGAATACTTGAAGTTCCGAACGGTTTTCTTCGAATGAATTTGTACAAAGAAAAATTCCGTAATTTAAATCAAAAAAATTTTCTGTAATATTAATATATTTTGAACAATTTTTAAAAGTTGAAGAAACTTCGAAATTTAGCAAGTTTTTTAGGAAGCTTTCAAACATTCTATATATATTTCTATGAGAATTTTGAACCTGACACGTGGTCATAAGGGTAGTTCCAGGGCTCGTATGCATCTAAAATTTTTTCTCAGCCTGTTAGATTATTGTCTACGTCAATCAACTGAAAGACAGTTATAATTTTTCTATGTTTCTTTGTCACAATTCAAAAATAGAAAAGAGTCGTCAGCTCTAAAGACGTAAATTTATTTTTTATTCGTTTGTTAAAACACCCCGAGTCGAAAATTCAGACCCGTTTAAAATGTATTTTTTTCCAGCAATTCTCAGAAAATTGAGTGGTCAGGGAAGACTCTGCTCGATCAAACGCTATATAAACCGGAGACCTGGTTTGACTGTAAATAGTGGAGTTTTGTCCCGTTCTGACAGAATTACAGTCAAATCAGGCGTTGAATAATAATAATAATTCAAATAATAATTATTATTTTTGTTATACCGTGCCTAGGGACGCAGGTTCGAACCCTACTAGGAACAGAATTTTTTTTTAATAATAATAATAATAATAATTATTATTATTATTATTGTTATTATTATTATTATTGACACTTTCTGAAAACTAAGTTGACAATTAAAAATTGTTATATTTATGTTCATTTTTTATTCGGCGAGTTAAATCTTAATTTTTTATAATTATTATATTTGAAATGTTTCATTTATTCATATTTTTTAATTTTAAATTATCTTGAAGATTATATTAAGAATTACATTAATTATATTAAGAATAATTATAATAATCATAATAGTAAATAAAAAAATAATATTAAGAAGTTTTTGTGCTGGGTATTTTTTTTCCTTTTCTTTTATTTGCTGTAAGTATATTGATATGTTCTGCAAAATCGTTATCCGGGATTACTACAGAATTATTTATTGAACATGCCCAATCTGAAATAATTTGAGTTCATTACATATTCATTTATTGACTTAGCATTTTATTTTTTTTTATATTCTCAATATCAAAATTTAAGCATTCAGTTTATTTAGCTAATCGCATTATACATGTCAATTACAACTAATATTATACTTATGACCAGCGTTAAAATAGCAATTTTTTCATTATAAAATTTATAAATGTATCATCTTCTGGCTTGAATATTTTTAATTCTTGACCGTGTAAAAAAAAATTAAAATAGAAACAATTTTTGACTTACCATATAGGGCCCGATATAATTCAATGTTGATACCAGGAAAATCGCCACGAGTCCCTTTTGCAGAATAATTTCTCAATTCATCACCGTATACCTCAAGTAATGTTTCTTTTACCAACGTTTTCCAATCGTAATTTCCTTTTATGATTTCACTTTTTCTTTCTATATAAGCATAAGTACCTTTTGAAAGATAAATTTCATAATTTGGACTTATTTTCATTTTTGATTTCGCGGGCTCAGTATATTTACTTAATATCTGAAAGTTATTGAATAAATTATTTCACAACATAAAAGAATTAATGAAAATGGACAAATAAAAATTGATAAATAATACCTCATGCGTTTGTCTTTGAGGTAATAATTCTCGCTTCTGAATCTCATAAGATTCCTCAACGACTTTTACAATTCTTTTGCAAAATAGTAAATCTTCTTCACTAACTGAATAATTTGAAATTAAATAGTTTAATTTTATTAGTTGTTTTAATCTTAACGTACACACAATGACAGAGATGAAAATAATTTTCTTTTGAAATTAGACAACTTACTCCTATCTGGTGGGTGAGAATCGCTGGAATTCTTTGGTATTATGGTTACATTAGCCCTTTTATTATAAGACAATTTGTTAATCGTAGTATTATACATTTTACTCGTGATAATAATATTGGGCCCAACTTTTTCTTTTATCCAATCTATAAAAAAATCAGAGTAATTTTAATTCATGAATAAAAATTAATTAATAATAAATATAAATAATAAATATTTTTATATAACAATCAAATAAAACAATTATACCAAAAATAGAATTATACAGCCTATCATCAATTTTTGGACGCCTATGACGATTAACAAGAGTTCCCCTTGCTGAATAATTAGAAATATTATCACCATAAATTTCTAAAAGAGCTGATTTGACGATGGTCTCCCAATCGTCATTTCCTTGACATGCCATTTCAATTCTTTTTTTTACATGTAATGGAAAGAAAATTGTTGAGTTTTTGGCTATTTCAACCATACCATCTCCAGGCTGAGTATAAAATTCAGGAATCTGTATCAATTGATAACTTAAGTAAAGAAATATAATTATGAAAATATAGAAAATAAAAAAGTAATTTTTAAATATAAAAATTAATTTCTTTTACTTCGAAAACTTTAGAAGACTGTCTATTGTAACGTTCATTCGACTCATAAATCCGGGTTAGGGCTTCTGCAACCATTTGCATAAAAGTTACATCCGTTTCCCGTACTGAAAGTGTAAATTATCACAATAATAAATATACCAATATTTTTAATATTTATTACAAACATCTATTAAATTATTAATATTTATTGATAGATTACGACTATTTTATTTTCATTTTTAAAAAATAATAATACCCAATCACTATAAATAAAATTAAAAGTAACCTTCGTTTTTTAGAAAAGCAACCATCGATCCAATATTCGAATTCTTCTCTGTGCTCTCAAAAACATTTGATTTATCTCCACTCGTGTCAATCTTAGCAAGTACTGATGGCTCCAAGTATAATTCTTTGGTTGATTTATTCTCCGTAATTGGGTGAAAGGTAGTGCTAATATTGGATAACAAACTCCATGGTCGGAAAATGCCAGCATTTTCTTTTCGATTGATTTGTGTTTGATCAGAATATGACAGCAATGGATTATTACAATCTTCATTTGAACTCTTCAACTCCAATAGATCTGATGACATAACTGGTGGTATATTAGATTCCTCAACTAAAGGATGAAAATCCTTGATAACTGGAGTATTTGGAACTGCCCAGTTACTGAAATAATCGTTAGTCCAAATAGAAGATAAACCTAACCCATTTTCAGTTGGAACTTGCAAATCAGTCTCATCAATTATTGATCTTTTAACACTTGAAAGATTTGAATATTGATTTTCACAAGCAGTTGTAGAAAATTGAGCGTCATATTGAGTATTAACATCATCACTTTTATCAATATCAACATTTACAGGACTATTGTCTTTCTTAATAGATCCTATGTAAGGTTGGATCTATGAGTCATTATATTCAATAGCTCGTGTCTTGTTTTTTTGCGTAGTTTTAACCTTAATTTTTTTGTCATGGTTGGTGAAAAATGGCGGATCATCAATCGAGAAAATAGGAGCTTGTTTGTCAATTTCTTTTTCTGTTTCATTTTTGTTTTTCTTTTCAAATTCTTTTTCAATTTTTTTGAAACATCTATTACTTTTTTTTGTTGTACAATAGTTTCACTGAACATTTTCGTGTTCTCATCACAAATATTGCCTTTATTATCTAACTTGATTTGGTCTAGCTGTTCAATCGTAGCTATTAAAATAGAAAAGTTTGTTTTTATAATTTTCAAATATTAATCATTTTTACCTAGAGTTATTTTTTATCAAATCGAATGTATACTTACCACCAAATTCAATTATTTTTGCAAAATAAAATTTTCGTTTTCCGTCACTTCCTTCCCACCTAATTCTGATGTTGACATTTTTTCCCGCTTCGTTTTAGGTATTTTTGACAATTCTGTAATTGTTTTTGTACCTTCGACAATCCACCATATCAAGACATATTTATTATTATTAACTTTTTCGGTCGTTTTGGTGCCATAATAATATTTAATTTCAACTTTTTTCTTTAACAATTTCTTCGACGGAGTAAATACAACGAAAACTACATCTCAAAATGGCGACTGACGATCTACTTCCCCAATCCCCACTAAGTTTCCTTTAGGTAACGTAGAATCGTGAATTACTGTCGGTAACAGGATAGATTACCTTACCATACTCTTTTTTAATACTTGCGCACTCAACCTCTTTTGTTGATTACTATTTATTTTGTTGTGCAACAAACATATGATTTAGAGTATTTTTTAGTGGAAAACGATAATTAAAAATTATTAAAGTGAAAATACGACACTGAAAATGGTGAGAAGGAATTCTAGAAAGTGTTATAATGACTACTCAAAAAAAAGAAAACTTGATTGCTTGAGGAGTATTCTCAATGATGATGATGACACCAGTGATGACGAAAATAATGACAATGAATTCAATAATCAGTTAGATCGCCAAATTGTTAATGTAATTAATGAAGTCAATGACAATGATGATATTGAAAACAGATTAAATGGACAATTGGACAACTTTATTGTTAATGAAGATCATGTAATCAATGACAACGATGTAAACAATGTTAGGTTAAATGAACAAGTCAACCAAGTCAATGCTTATGAGGTAAAATTAATATATATTAATATTTATTGTTAATTACCAATAAAATAACGGAAAATTACATGCATGAAATAAGAAAATATACATGATACTAAAGTTTAGTGACATTCGAAATTTTTTTATAATTTTATACCAATTAAATTATTATGAAAACAATTTCATTAAAAATTTTACATGTGAAAATTATAATAATAATATAGTTAGCCAGCATTGTTAATTTTTTTATTTTGCTTAATTTATTAAATTATAACTAAAAAAAATTTTTTTTAAATTGCACTTATAGTTTTTGAAATTTTTAACAAATGATAAAATTTTTTTTTAATGTTTTTATCATAATTTTTTAATAAAAAAAATCATAAAAATTTATTGATGTCGGCTAACTTCATAAAATTATTAAAAATTATGAGTGAAAATTTTTTAAAACATTTTTTTATTGTAATTTATATTTTATAAAAATTAAAAAAATTGATAGCTGTCAGCTAAATTCAAAATCATAAATATACTGTCAATGCAAGTCTATGAACAATTGATTTGCTATGAACAATTATTGAGGTCATGTGATCTGACGTATACTCCAATAAGTTGTAACATCTTTAGATATTTATGTAATTGCTAATTGCACATAAAGCTGTAAATTTGATCGTTATAAATATTTAACTTTTTTAAATTAAATGAAATTTTAAAATGACACTGAAGTTGACAGATATTAAAAATTTTTTTATAATTTTATAATAATTAAATTATTAATAAAAAAAATTAATTAAAAAGTTCAACGTGTGAAAATTAATAAAAATTACAAATGAAAATTTTTAGAAGCATTTTTTTTTATTGTAATTGATTTGTTATAAAAATTTAAGTTGACAGCTGATGGCTAACTTCAATATCACAATTTTCAATATCATAGTTTTAAAACATAATTAAAATTTAACATAAAATATAATTTTATCAAGTACATTAACTAAAAGGTAATTAAAAGAATTTTTTCACTATAGGTTGAAGGTGCAGAGAATGTGGATGAAGTAGCTGATAATATACATGACGTACGTGACATTCCAGAGGAAAGTGATCAAGATGAAATTGATGAAGAAATTTTAAATAGAAATGACATTATAGAGGAAAGTGATCAAGATGAAATTGATGATGAAGTTTTAAATAGGAATGAAGAAAATGAGGACAGTGAAGATGAAGTGGAGAGTGATAGTGATGAGGAGGAAGATGATGAGTTCAGAAATTTAGACTATGAACAACTGTTATATCCTGGAGAACCGTTGACAGTAAGTCAAAGCATGACTTTGATATTATCTTTACTTACCCGACATAATGTTACCCAAACTTGTCTGGGTGATATTATTACTGTCATCAATTTACACTGTAATCACAACGATAATAATTGCTTCAAAAATAGTCTCCATAAATTCCGCAAATTTTTTCATTATCAAAAAAGGAAAAATTAAGAAAAAAACATTTTTACTGCTCCATTTGTCAAAAAAATTTAAAAACAGAGAATGAAGTATGTGACAACTGCGAATCAACTGAAACTACTTATTTCGTCGAATTGCCTGTTAAAAGTCAGCTGAAAGAATTATATCGAAGACCAGGATTTTACGAATGTTTGCAACAACGTTTTCATCCTGATGTAGATAATGGTAATCCTCATATCGATGATGTGTACAAAGGAAGTTTGTATCAAAAATTTATTGAAATTGGGTTTTTAGCGGACAGAAATAATATTTCTTTAACTTGGTACACCGACGGGATACCCGTTTACAAATCCTCTAAAGTTAGCATGTGGCCAGTATATTTATCTATAAATGAGTTACCTTTTGCTGAGCGGACAAAACGTGAAAATTTATTACTACTTGGATTGTGGTTTGGATCTGAGAAACCTAACGCTAATAACTATTTCAATAAATTCTATAAACAATTAAAAAATTTATCTGAAGGTATTCAAATTACTTTGGCTGATAATCAGATCATAGAAGTCAAAGCAGTATTACTTATAGGAACTTGTGACCTTCCAGCTAAGTGTCAATTTTTAATTTCACTTATTTTATGGGCAATTATGGTTGTCCATCATGTTTATGGCCAGGCGAAACTTATCACTTGCCACCTGATGGCAGTTCTCATACTCATATTTATCGGTACACGCCGGATCCTCAAATGCGAACTTCAAGAGAATGTGTTACCTTTGCTCAACTCGCATTAAATAATGATTCTCCTCATATGGGTGTCAAAGGACCCTGTGCTCTATCTAAATTAATGCCTGATTTCATCATTGGAACTGCTATAGATCAAATGCACTGTGTTTTTGGTGGTGTGGTTAAAAACTACTATCATTATGGTTTGACCCGAGCAATAGAGGTGAACGTTACTCATTAATTGATATGTCAAATATCATTAACAACCGATTAATTAATATTAAACCACCCAGCTTTGTTCATCGTATGCCTCGCTCCACGGAAGATCTCGTACACTGGAAAGCATCTGAGCTTAAGAATTGGTTCTTTTATTATGCTTTACCAGTCATGAAAGAAGTCATGCAACAAGAGTATTTAGAACATTTTTCTTTATTAGTTGCTGGAATTGCGCTTTTAAATTTAGATTCTATTACAAATGCTGATATAAATATGGCGTCGAACTTTCTACACAAATTTGTACGTGAATTTGAAAATTTATATGGTTTAAAAAATTGTTCCATTAATGTTCATCTTCTAATACATCTACCTAAATGTGTACTTGCTCTTGAACCTTTGTGGGCTAACGATTGTTTTCCATACGAAGATTTGAACGGTCAATATTTAAATGTAATTCACGTCACATTGATTCACAAGTGGTGAGATCTCATAACCAGCAGTTAAAGGTTCAAAAATTTTTTGAGCAGCTACCAGAAGGAAGAATGAAAGATTTTTGCACTAAGCAAAAACATAATAGTAAAATTTGTGATCGACTACAAGACAGATGTTATACTGTAGGCACTTATAAAATTTTCAATGAGACTCATAGAATTCCTGAGAGTGTTCAGCAAGCTCTAAGAAATTTATTGCCAGTACGAAAAATCGCAGAGTATTTCCGTTTATTAAAAGATTCGAAGCTTTATGTGTCTGAACGATACACTCGAGCAAAACAAATGTCATCGTCGTTTACTCTGTACAAAGATCATGCTGGGTATCATTTGGGTTCAATTATATGCTTCGTAAAATTAGATTACTGTCAATGTTTGAATCCTGATGATTGCTTGAATCATCCACCTGCTCATCAGGCGATTATTCAAATGTTATCAAGTGAAAAAGCATTCAACGCAAAAGGTGACCATGATGTACAGTACGAATTTTCATTTATCTATAAATGTTCAAGAGTGGAAAACTTTGTGTCTATTCCTATCGACCAATTGATTGCCGTTTGTTTTGAAGTGAAAATTGACAACAATTTGTATATTGCGATGCCTGTAAATTCTAACAATACTGAATAGAATCAAAATTATTTTGCTAATAAAATTATATTTCTACTAAAATTTCTGTTGAAGAAATATTTAATTTTTTTATTATAATTTAATAATAATAATAATAATCCTTGTAAAGTTTTTTTCCGTAAAATTCTTGTGTTTTTTCAGTAAAAAGGTTCAAATTTTTTGAAATTATGATCAAAATTTTGAAACGGGCATATTTTTCATTTGGAAAATAATTTTTTGATAGTTTAATATAAGATCATCAGATAATAAAAATCCACTCAATTTTTGTGTGCATCACGTAAAAAAAAAAAAATTATTAGTTTGATTAAAAAAAAGTAATTTTCAATTCAACAAAATCAACTTGAATTTTCACAATATATCAATATATTTTTTTAATTAATTAATTAAATAATTAATTAATTAATTTAATAATTAAAGAATATTAAATTTATTTAAAAAATAGTTTTTTTTTATCAAATCAATTTTGTTTTATTTAATAAAAAATAATTTTTTCAGTTTTTTCATGACAATAATAATAATTATTAATGTTATATTAGCTTTATTTTCATTATGATTATTCTTTGGACAATATTTACATTGAAAACGGAACTCAATGGAGCTGTTTTCACTGTATCTTTAGTTCACTCCGAATTTCACAGTCAAAACAGGCGTCTTCTAAGGCTGAAAATTGAACTACAAAGGATTTGGAAACTTTTACAGTTAAAACGGGTCTGATATTTCGACTCGGGACGTTCAAAACTTCAGTCACATGATATTGAGCCTGGTTGAGGTTCCTAAATAGGTCACTATAAAAAAGTCGATAACTTCCGGAACTTCTGTACATATATATTATTAACTTTATCGTTTTTTACACTTGGAATAGTTCCAGAAAAACGATGAGTTCATTGATTTAAGCCACATCATCACTTTTACAATTTAACTCCCATTAAGAGATCTGTCGAGCTAAGCTTGGTTGTAGCTCTCAGATAGGTCAGTACAAAATAATTGAAGGAATTTTAAAACATCTTGCAGAAGTTTATCGACTTAGTTATTTTTTTATGCAAAATAATGCAAGAATATGCTTTGTTTCTCTGTTAAAGAAAAATTTTCAACCATAAAGGCGAAAAAATTTTTTCTTCAATTTCGTTCGGTGGAAAACTTAGTAAATTTTAAGTATATATATAATGAACTTTTATTTGTACTAAATTAGTAAAGAAACATTGAGGGGCTTAAAAGATATTGAGGTTTTAATTTTTGAAGCAATTAGTGTATCGGTAGTATTTTTGAACGTATACAGATTTGGATTTTCAGTAATTTATTATCAATTATGATAAATTTCATAAATTTTTTTATAATTACTTACTCGTTATCTATTTATTTTAATAATTGTGTAGTTTAAATTTCGAATTTTATACTTTATTCATTTACAGTAAAAACTTTCGAGAAATATGATACTAAGAAAAAAAAATATTGTCTAGAAAAAAATTTTTTTATTCTACAATTATTGAAATTAAGTATTTAAATTTATTAATTTATTGACAAAATAATGTCTATTTCTGTACTGACAAAAAAAAAACTTCAGGCGAGAGAAAAAATTTTAAACAAAAAAATTGTTTTTTGTTTTTCAGTGTGCAAAAAATTTTAACAACGAAATTTGTTACATCATTTCATAATATGTTTATTAACAGACACCATTCATGTGATACATGGTATGACAAGATTGTTGAATGTTGAAGTTACAATTATACAATCGAATATGTAATTGTTATTAGTTTGCATTGTAATTTCTATACCTATTGTAAAATTTTCATTATATATAGAAAGTCAACAGATATATGCATAAGTTACATGTTATCGTATTACTCATATAAATTTTTTACAATTTTATTATTGATTACAGATTTTTTTTTTTTTTTTTCATTACCGATTATAATATTTCATTTGTACTTTTAATTAATCATTCTTTTATACATTTAAATTCTATTAATTTATCGAGTACAAATTAACATAAAGTACAATAATTACACAGAAGTGTTTTAATTTGGACTATAATTTGACATGCAAGCTTTTTCATAACTACAAGTTTAGATTATCTTTCAATTTGGTTACATATTATTTAAAGTAAAATAATTTATTCAAGTCCTCACATCTAAACACTATTTTTTCACCCTAATTAGCTATGCAAATAAAATTACAGTGTTTAGCAAGATAAAAATTTACTCGAAATTAATGAAGTTATTACAAAAATAATTATACAAATTATATTTTCGCAACGCACACATTGTATGCACTATGTAGTTACAATAGTCATCAAAATTATACCTCGGAGAAGCAAAACCGAAAAAAATGGATGCGCTAACGTAAAAATTGATACTTCGATTGAAGTTTCTTCTTTATATGGTCATCATCTGCATTCAAAAATTATTCATCAAATTATTAATATCACGGTTCGCAATAATTTGTATACTGATCAACAACAATGTTGCTCATACGTAAACTCTATATTTATACGAATTATGTTAATTAATTTATGCGTTGAACTTCTTATAATTAAAGCAACCTGGTTTTCGAAGCATGATAAATGATAACGAACAATAAAACATCTTGCGAATATTTAATATTGCTGCTGTTAAGATCTACCTTCTTGATGGTAGATGGTACTTCCGTTGTGATTCGAACGTACTTCATGTCAGTATACAAACAATAAAAATGAAATAAAAAAAAAACTCAAAGTACCTCGTAAAATACAATAATAAAACATGCGTGGGTTAATTTTCTTGTTTAATTATTCATTTGTTATTTTTATAATATATATATTTTTATATTGTTTTATGACCAATTGTGTTTCTTTTTATTTCAGACTACGGTATTGCACGCGAAGTGAAGGTTAAGGCAAAGGGGTATGGATAGAAGGCGTTTTAACATTTGATTTTGGTATCATTATGCGTGGATGTAGATATATAATGCATCTATATCGGCGTAGCATATCGAGGACTCGCAAAACTCGCAACTCGAACTGCTAAGATCGTTACAAACAGCAGTAGTAGTTTCACTTACTGCTAAAGAAGAAGAAGAAGAAGAATATTGTGAAGAAGAAGTAGTAACCGCGTGTGCACACAGCCACACAATCTTCGCACGCATCGACATGTGTATTTAAATTAGTCGCCACTGCAGGCTCTGCTGGATTACAGACGTGAATAAAAGAAGAAGTAGGAGAGGAGAGAAGAAGCAGAAAAAGGTAGAGTATAAAATAAAATATATTTAAGACGATGAACGATGAGTAAGAGAGTAGACGGTTCAGGTACATGTATAGCGACGTTAAATCGACGAAGATACGAAAATTTATTCAAATTTAGTGACCGAGAAGCTTTAATTAGTACGAAGAATTGGCTCCTTTTATTTTGCACCCAGCACCCAGTGAAATAAAATGTCGCTAGGGAGATTGAAAATAAATAAGTTCGCTGAATAAGTTGTCTTGATGAAAAAAAGAGCATCGATGGGCTGGGGATAGGAATGAGGATGAGGATGAAAAAAATGAACAACCGAAACGAAGTAATAAAAAAGGGACATCGGGTGTCGATCACGTGTCGCTGTGCAACAATACGCATTGTGTCCGTGTCAGGGCGTGGATTGTATATCTCGTTGACTACAGACATATCTGACGCGATAACGCGTTATCCAGATGGCATCGAGCGATGACTACACCTACACCTACTCCCGTGATGCTGATGTTTTGCTACTGTTAACTATATACAGTCATTATTCCTCTACATTTTATAGTTGCCCATCACACCATCGGTAGTGTCAATTTTGGTTTTTTGAGCCAGGATTTTTTTGTTCAAGAGGTTGTTTATGAAAGAAATTAGGTTTGAATTCAATTTTTGAAAAATTGGTTTAAAAATTGATTAAAAGAAAATTCTGTTTAAAATAAATTGTTAGTTATAGTATTGAAAGTAACTGATCAAACTATTTGACGACTTTCATGACTGATAACCCCACCAACAATAAATTGACACCTACTAGATTTTTTTTTAAGTTTTGAGCAATTTTAAAAAAGCGATAAGATTAGAAATTGCATTTTATTTTTGTTATTTATTGATCATTTTTTTAATAGAAATATAAATAACAAAATATCTTGATGATTTTAAAATTGATAATATTGATAATAATAATAAAAATTTAATATAAAGAGATAATGTATCTCTTGTATGTAAAAATCTGGAATTCGTCAAAATTCCAATTTCCATGTATTCTTTTTGCGCGTGATATTCATGTGCATCCAGGCTTTATATCTCGGGACTCTTATCGCGGCTTTTATGCTTTTATATTTTATACAGTAAATGTATATATGTCTCGGATACATTCATATATAGCATATATATACAATATAATACCGTACAGAGCGTATGCGAAACGCGGGACTCCCTCTTTTCATCTCTCATTTTTTCATTATTATTATTATATATTTTTTATTACTATTTTTTATTCCTCTTTTGTGGTTGACTGCAACGCGAGCACACGAGACATGGTTGCATGCGTACGGATATTATATACCAGTGGCGTATATATTTCCTGGTCTAACCCGCGACACAGCCCCACTTGTGTATATCGCGAGAAGAAACATTTTTCCAGGGTATTACTTTTATCGGCCTCACGTACTCAACCTCCTACACGTACATTGTACATGAATGCATACATTTATTTTTTTTTTAGTAGAATTTTCTGCATCATTTTTTTATCATGCATTATATTTTCATTTTTTAATGTTACTCCCTCTGTCTGATACATAATACGTGACACCATCCCGAGATCATCATCTTTTAATTAATTGCCTTTTGTCTCATTTTATACTTTTTTACCCTAGAGGGTCGCGGAAAAATATTGGAAAAATTTCTAATGATGATGGGAAGATTTGAATTATTTCTTGCATTTCACTTTCTATTTTCAAAAAAAAATTTTTGCTGGGACAGCATATTGTGGTACCAATTTATAATGTTAAAATAGTTATAGCCAGTCATAAATTAAAATAACAAAAAATAACTTGTGAAAGTAAGCACATATCTCCTGTGAAAAGAACAATTTTTTTTTTTATTGAATGAAAATTAATTTATTTAACATAAATATGTTTTTTGAACTTTTGGAAATTTTGAAATAACCAATTCAGATGTTATCTACCTTGAACATCATCGAAGACCAAGAATCGAATGTATTAATTCTAAAATTTTATATTTATTCTATCCTTCGTTACTACCTCAAGTGTTGACCAATTATTTCAACCATCATTAATAACTGTCGCGTTCTGAAAAATTTTGCTCCTGGATATATATATCAGTCGACAATCCACCATCTATCAGCAATCATCAGCCGTCAGACTTATATGGTTAGGTGGTTGTCTATACATCTGGTATTTACTTTCTTTTATCCAAAATAATTAATCTACTTAAGGATGTGGAATAGGCAGCTAGTGTCCGACTTAACAAGTTAACATCTCAGCTGTCACTCAGCGTTCAATTGATTGATAATTCAAGTGTCTGATCACGAGTACACGCAGCTAATACTTTCGAAATAAATATTGTCGTATGATATCAATTTTCATATCAACTTTTAAAAATATCAGTACGAAAATTCTGTAGATAATATAAATTCTGTAGATGGAATTTAATTACAATTTTTATTTAAATATTTGAACATTTACTTATATAAAGTAAAATAAAATATAAAATCCAGAATCCAATCCCGTCCACAATCTCCCCGACTATCTCTGACGTCTGGTCAAGACACACAGGAATAGTATTACACAGGGGACAGAGGATGGTATAAATAGTACAGAATAACAGCTACTGTAGAACTATACAGCGACGTACTCAGCATACACACCGATGCAGAGAAAACGAATGAAGCTGGACATTCGGACAGCGATAGCGAAATTTTCGTGAGTTTTGTTGGGACCAGGATATGCCAGTAAGCTCAAGTAGATATCGATCTCTTCATCCCCAAACCCAACTACCGGCTACCGGTAGAGAGCCAACGTCGCGGTTTTAACCGCGTCACTCTCGTCAACCCACGGTGTCCGGCGTTCCAAATACACGTATCATTCCCTCTACTCGTTTCTATACTCTTTATCCTCTTTACTTTTCGCCTAAACTTCTTTTTTTTTTTTATTCCCCTTACAGTCTCGTCCGCCCTTTTATATCACGGGGGTTGACCGATCCCCAATCCCCAGTACCACTTGTTCTATATACATCTACACAAAAAGTTGAGGTTTTATACGCAACCGTTTCGCTTTACTGCTGAGTTTTACTTCCGAGTTACGCCTGCTGATGGAGATGACGACGATTTTGGTTAGAATTTTTTTTTAATTTTCCTCAGTTGCGAGGGTTGAAAAAGTGCTGGACAGAATTAATGTCATGATAAAAAAATGTTTTCAACGGAAAACAAATTATTTTTTTTTTTATTAGACTTTATGGCTTAATTCTTTATTGAATTGTAAAGAAACTATAAAAATGTAGTTAATGTTTAATATCGTTCTAAAAAAGGTGAAGAATAAAAATCTCTCCTTGTAAAATACTTTCAGTGATACAAGTAAAATCAAGGTAAAAAAAAAATAGCATGTTCTATATTCGTTAAGTAATCCGTGAAAAAAAGTTATGATTTTGCCACAGATGTCCATACATCGGAAAGTTTGATATGTGAGTATTAATAATTGTTAAAGGACCTGATATGACTTTATATGGCCATATGTGGCCTGATATGGTCCATATGTATCCATATATAATTTTTTTACAAGTGGAAGTATGGAAAATCTTTAATAGGGGGCGCATGATCGCTAAATTTTTTCCTTAAAAAAAGTTGTTAAGTCTGAGCTGTTAAATTCTAAAATAAAAATTATTTTTTTTATCATACTTATAGTTTGATGTGGCCATACATAACCAGATGAGACCATACTGTCGAAATTTTTTTCACGGATACGTAGAAAAAGGCTTCTATTAAAAAGAAACGGGATGAAATCATTAAACTCGAGCTTTGAAAATTGCTGCAGCCAAATACTTTTATTTTTTGGACATTGAATGGATACAAATATTACAATATAACAGTATAATAAATGGTAAAGAACGATTCAATTAAGAGTTTTCGGTTCTCCCAGCGTGATATCGACCCGGTTTTGGCATTAACAAGTGGCTCTGAGACCACCCCCAACACCTTGGTATTTTTTAACCCTTTCAATTCTGTTGAGTATTTTATTATTATTATTTACTCTCTTAGACCCCACGCGTATTTTTCTGACGAATGAGATCATTATAGTCCGAGGGTGCGAAGTCTGTTGGAGGTAAATAGTTTTCAAAGTTTATTTTAAAAAAATTGATAGTGAGCTCATAGCTATATTTTAAGTATGAAATTATTTAATAAACTAACAAATAAAAGTGAAATTAGCGATAATTCTAAGGAGGATAATCTAAAACTTATGATGTAGTCGGAGGAGGGAATTTCTCTGTTATGTTACTCTTAGGTCTTTCAGGTCATAATTGATAGACTGAGACACCGGTATAATGCGGTATAATTTGTCCAACTCGACGAACACAATCAGACTTATTGCCGCGAACGGATGCATCGCATCTGTAATCTTTTATAATGTCTCGGTTCGCATGCATGGGAGAACTGCACACCGTTGTTACAAAACCATACTCTCATCCATGTTTATATTCCATGTGTGTCCTGGAATATGCCCTTATACCCACTGCTACTACTACTTATGTACACATTCACGACTACAAACTCCATTAACATCCTTAGATTTTTTAAACTTTTTATTTTTGTATCCCCAGTTCTTTTATTTAGCTTCTACGTGGTGGCCGGGTGCTCGATGCACACTACGCAGATCACACGCGCAAAAGAGTCTTGTTACCGAGAGATATTTATTCCGGCCATTAAAAAACTCGACGAATGAAAAATAGTCCGGCTAAATGAATAATAAAAATAATATTACGTTTGCATGATGAGTATTTGGCTACCTGTGTTTATAATTTTCTATACCAAGTTACACCATTAAACTTACTATTTTTGTTTGATAACAACAAACTTGTAATTTCACTCATTTATCGTCTTGTAAAATTTTCTTACTTTTTATAATTTTATTAACCTTTATTAATCAGAAAAATGAACACAAAATTATTCATTTTTAACTCTGAATTTTTTGGTTTGTGCTTTAGAAAAATCAAAACGAATTTTGATTTTAATTTTTCAAATTTATAAAATAAATTTAATTAAAAATATTAGTAACTTTAATTACCAAAAGTAAGTAACTAATTTTATTTATTTATATTTGAATTAAAAAAATTATGTACAGTAAAATTTTTTGGTCTTTTGTATTGAAAAATTTTTCATTAATGTATAACATTTTTGTGATTTAATTTGTTACAATTTCATTAAATCAAAATGCAAAAATTAAACATTTTTTGTATGAATTTTTTTGACGAAATGTTTGAGACTTTTTAGACGAAAATTTCATTAACAAAAAAGACGACTTACAAAGGGAATTGGTTGTTTAATAATGTTATTCAGCATCAAAGTCAAATATTCAAACTTGATAATTTTTCAAAAAATTTTTAAGAAAAAAAATTCCTATCTAAAAACGTTCAAATGATTAAAAAATAATAAATTAAGCCCACAGTTTCAAACAAAAAATTCACTCCACTATTTTCGAGCAACCTTCCCTTAAATTCAATAATTATTGGTTATGGGTGGTGTGCCTAATATATTTTCCCCAAAGATCGAAACATATTATACGGTATTTCAGTTCGGGTGTGAAAGGTTCCGAAGATGAAAAATGAATTGTTTGGCAGGAGGGTATTTTTAAAGAAAGAAAATTACTATTTCTATTCGTTCATCCATATAGATATTCCTATAGTATAACATATTTATACACAAAAATAAGTATCTCTTATAACCATGCTGTGTCTTTTTAAAAAGGTAGAGTATAAAATTAACCCAACACAGTCTGCATAATTTACCTTTAGTTTAGGTTAAAGCACTACTACCCATCCCAGCTCATAAAATCAGTGACTTATGGATGTCTCACTGACACGGGTTACACGATTAAGGAAAAAAACTATGGGCTTTTCCATGAATCTTTTGTCTCACAGCAAACTATACGGGTGTATCTTGTTCTATCCACAATATAAATTACCGCACGTACTAAATATCTTTCAAGGTGGCCATCGATACATAGCCCGAAAATCTTTTTTAAAACTTATTACCTGAAAACAATCGAAGCTACTTTTCAAAGATCGGCAAAAAACAAAAATAACATTTTTAGTTTGAGATAAAATAACTGAACACTTTGTATAAGACTATACGCGTACTGAAAATTCTCCGTCGTGTGGTTCCTTAGTGCCGTTAGACTCCCTGCAGGTGGTAATTATTTTTCTACGTTTTATAAAAAAATTAAAATAAAAACAAGGCATATATCAGAGCCCATTGTATTGAATAAAACTAACATTGTGCTAGATTTAAAAAATAAAAGTAATTTATTAATGTTTAAGTATATAAAATGGCGCCTCCGCAACAATGGGACTTTTGTAACGTAGTTTTTATAGCTATTCATTCATTTATTATGTGCACACATATTGTAAATATATATGTATACATACACTAAGAGCTTATGTTGTTATATATAAATATCAACATAAATATAAACACACTATTCAGTAGCAGTGGGTTCTTGATTCTTGAGAACAAGAATAAGACGTTGACACATGGAGCTAAACATTTGTATTGAGCCGTATAAAGTCGAGCGAAATGTAATAAATGACCCAATAATAACAGTGTTATAAAAGGATTTGGGTATATAAAGGATTATTACTGTCTGATGCTTTGTAAAAATATATCCGGACTGCTGAGTTTAGTGCTTATGGCCGTTTATTATCATACAGTTGTGCTTTTTTATTACTTTTCATTCTTCTTATTCTGAGAGAGAAAGAAATGAATAGCATTAGGTGGAATTGAATCATAAATGTAAAAAGTATCAGAAGAACTCTTTTTGAAAAATACTTCAAAGAATAAAGTGTAGTTTTTTTTTTTTTGATTTATTGAAATATTTAGAGCAACTTATAGATCAAATTGTTGCTAAAAATTTAGTAGTATTTCATCGATTTTTGAAACGAAGTGTCGTTCGTCAAACTATTTTGAAAACTAATACAAAAAAATAGAAAAATTAAATATTTACAAATTCTTTTAGAAATATATTTCTTATAAAATTCTAATACGCAGAAAAAATAAATTTCTTGTGCCAAAAAAAATTTTAAGGAACACAAAAATTATTTTGGAGCAAGAATAAATTTTCTTGGCTCAAGAAACTTCGACTTCATTCAAGACATTTTCAATCTTCCTTAATATTTTCTTGAGCCAAGAAAATTTACACTCCAGTCAAGAATTTTTTTTTTCAGCGTAGAAAATTTAATATGAACTTGAATTTTTTTCTTCATCAAGCTCAAGAGTTTTTTTTCTCGAAACAACTTGACTTTTTCATTAGCGTACATTATTAAATGAACTCCAGCAATTTAATTTAATAATAAATTCAAAGTCACATCTGACATAAAGAAAAACAAAAAGTATGGTTTTTTTAGTAGCGTATAAATTCCCAATAAAAAAATCTATCAATGGACATTGATATTGTTGGTTGATCATATATACATAGATATGTGCGATTAATCATCGTCTGTGTGTCCGGTCGAAGCCCAGGTAGCAGAAACTCTCTCGAGGACTTCTCACGCGACCGGTATCTCGTCGTCGGATATACCACGGTGGAAAAGACAGGGACGATTAATATTAACTCTCTCTGCAGAGAGGTTTGGATCCTGCTTGCATGGGTGTGTGTGTTGTGTGTGTAACACGTTAGTGTGTGTCGTACCCGGTGACTCGATCGAGCGTGTTATGAGTCTAGCGACTGGACACGTCGTCGACGGATCTTTTTTAATTTATTATCGCTGAGAATCGTGATGACGTGTGCTATGAATATCATTTCATTTTCTCCATCATTCTCTTTATTTTATTAATATTTTAATGGTATCCCGCAGTGAATGGTGGATCCTGATCTCTTTTTTATTTTTTATACATTCATACATACATACTGGGTATTTCATACCTTGCCTTATACATACCCATCAGATCTTTTCCGTTTGATTAATTTTATTATCAATTTAATCTATGGTGATATATATTTACGCTCCACAATATAAATGTATAACGTTTGACGTCGTCTACTGCCTACTGCCTTTTATTTTTTTATCACCGGTAGCTTATGTATACATATATATATATATATATATATATATATATATATATATATACATATTATTTGCGTGTACGTGCAATTTAAAGGACAAAGAAAAATTTCGTCCCTTACAAAGCGCTTGAAATAATTTAGTACACATTTTTTTTTTTTTGTTGGATCCATAAGAGATTTTTCGTTTAGTGGATTTGTGTATCTGTATATATAATGTGTGTAACGAATAAGAGTAGACATTCTCTGAAAGAGGGTGTGCTGTTGGTGGTACTGGTGGTGGTGAAGATCGTGAAAGAGGGAGAGAGGCATTTGGTGGTAAAAGTAGTGCAGTTTCGCGATAAGGGACGCAATCCGATGCGCGTGCCAGATAAGTGGCTGATGCCTTTGGTACCGCGAAGGGGATGCTTGAGGTAATAGGGAGAAGGGTGGAGAAAGGGCTTTTGAGACACGGGGGAACTTGAATGTAGAAGTAGGACGTTTTCGTTGTGGACGATCGCTGTAGAATCCTGAGTGGTTGTATACACCCAGAATCTGAATCTGAGTTTGGATTTTAGTTTCTGTGGGGTTAAAATGCTCTCTCGGGGCGTCCTAACACCCCAATGCTGCTCCGGGGGATCTCTAGTTGTGTGGATATATATATATATAAACTTTTCTGTTGCTTTAGTTAGTTGCCATACTTACTAGTCGAGCAGATGAGACAAAGATGGAGATAAAATTATACAAAAGGGGATGAAAAGTCATTCTTGAGCCAAATAGTCGGATTAAGGGACTCTAGATCATTAATTGGCTCGCATCTTTTGTGTTCTTTTTTATTTTTTTTGACTGCGGGTATGGAGAATCGTTTTTAAAACTGGATTATGCTGATAAAAGTTATCTTCTAGATTTTTATGGCTTTTGAAGCTGATTAAGAAGACAATTGATGATAAAGGTTCACTTATTAGGTTGATAATTGACGTTTTAATTTTAAGCTTCGTATTTTAAAATTTATCCGATAAAAAATATTAATGTATTCTTCACGTTAGTTGATTACATTTATTCAAGCATGAACTCAGTGCCCAAATCTTTTGACATTCGTGTCAGCGCACACGTATTACTCGTTACACCAACATTCTCATAGTAAAATACTCCATTCATTTATTCACATAATATATACTATTACATTAAATTGTAAATAATGATTTGCATAACATTTATAAAAAATATCTTCATTTTCAGAATTAATTACACACTGATAAAAAAATTAACTTGACTCATTTCTTAACTTAGAATGTTTATTAGAAATACTAATCAAAATTTTTTATATATTTACTACTTACATTGATCAAAGCATTTAAAAATACATTAGATAAAAATTTTGTATCATTAAAAATGAAAATTCTAAATCAAATTAATTTACACCTCAGATGATGTAATTTTTACATTACTTGGTGAAATATTACTACCCTCTTGTTGTGTGATAACTTGAAAAGTGTATCAACTAAAAAAAACTTACTTGAATTACTAATTCAGAAACAAATAATTTATTACACTATTTTTTTATAGATGTCCCCGGAGCAAAGACTTCTCGGAAGCTGTGAAATCAATCAAATGGGATAGCGTCGCGAAAAGCATCCGAACCTGGAAGCCTTGAATCTCAGCAAAGGTAAGTCTCTCTGAGAAAAATAAATAAAAATAGTTAAACAGTCTTAGTAAAAATGCAACTAAGAGACCATGGGGACTCTAGTTCCCATGGGTGGGCAGGTTGGCCCACCCATGGTTAGCACACAGTAGACTCTCGCGCTACGCGTCCATACATTCAATATACAAGTTATTCGGTATCAGTTTCTTCTATAACTTCTCTAGTCTCTTATATTACAAACTACGACTCCTATGTAGGAATAGTAAAGGCAGAAATATTCCTAAGGACGACCGACGACACTTGCCAGCAAAATGAATTGAGTCCTTCAAACTCATGACAGCGGGACGCCTCGAAGAAAGGAAAATAACTATCCGAAATCCTCACTAGTCAGTGTGTTGTGCATTTATATTACATTATGCCTTTCGCTCTTTATACTTATACTCAACTATAACTTACAACTTGAAGTATAATATAATAGACAACTATAATAGTTATAACAACTCACGCCTCTGCTCTCAGCTCTCTAGGTTTCACTTCATACCACCTTTTAAGCTATTCATTTTCGTTAACATTTCTTCACATATATTCATACACAATTCTTCACTTTGCACCGCATTGTTGACTAAACTATGGATTACTTGCTTTGTTGAACCACCAAGAATCCCATAGGATTGCACAAACGTACATATTTAACGCGAGCCTTTTTATTTGCATTCAAGCTCGAGCAACCGGCCCTTTGAAAATGATACCACTTGACGCTTGACATGCTCATCTGCTGTTGTTAACTCATCTTTGTTTTCTTAATAGAAATCATAATATTTTATAAGTTAGTAAAAAGATCTATTACTCGAACCCACATTCTTGTAATAATTTATTTTCCATTTAATTATTATCGTTATTATCATATTTTAATACCCAGGTAGAATCACATAAATTAATTTGACGGAACATCGTTTAATCAATTGCCGTCCGGAAATAGGAGACATTATAATTCAATTATTTTTTCTCATCAGCATTTATTGTGCAATAGAAATTTATTTTATTTTATTTATAATTTATTTTTATTGTTGAGGAAGTCCAATCGCGGACTATTTTAAATAAGAGGAAGAGGTAGTCAATAGTATAGTAAAAGTCAAATTTTTTGTGATAATTGTTGGATGTTATAGTCGAATTTTATGAGCCTGTTGTGGGATTTTTTGATGAATTTTAAATCTGTTATATAATTTTATATGCTTAAAAAAAAAAATTAACTTGATTCGGCTGAAAAAAATTTTAAATTAACAAACTGTTCGTGGTTTAAATAAATTTTAATAGATTTAAAATTTTTTTTCTGCTTAATTCGAAATAATCAAATCAAAATGTTAAAAATGTTCTTGGTCCAAAATTTTTTATAAATTCATATTAACAAAAAAAATTTTTTTTTTTAACAATTCTTAAATCATTAATTGTCATTAAAGTTCATTTTTTTAAATAAAATTTTATTGTCATGCATTTATTGATTTTACCACTTAATATTCAAGACTAATTGGAAAGCCAAAAATATTTTAATAATATTTTTTATCAATAGCATTTGTTTACCTTATCAAATTTTTCAAAATTTCTACCAATTAAAATTGTTATTAATTTTATTACGTAAACTAAAGTAATATTCTATTCGACTCGTGCACCGGCGATCAGATTTTCTCATTAATAACCCACTAAAACATTTAAAACCATGAGAATAAACAAAATTCACACGGTTCTTACGATTTACCGCCGATATCATTGCAATGAATCATATTATTCGAGCCAAAGAATATGAGACACTACCCACCAATATAAAAGCGACGGGTGTTTACATGGACATATCTAGCGAGTGTGTAACGCACGTACGTGGATGTACATCAAAAATGCAGATAATAACAACAGGAACAAAATTTAATATCGACAGCGCGGTTAATTGAAATAGCCCATTTCTCGATTATTCCATCGAGTTTTACAATGGACCCGCGTTCGGGATGTTGATAAACTACGTCATAATGTTGTGACTCGTATCGTAATGTCATACCTTGGATAATTTTATTAGCTCGAATGCGACATTAAAAGTTATCGAACGCTCATCTAATAGCCATTATATTGGATGTGCCGAATCTGTGTACAAAACACGATAACCCAATGTCGTCACGCGTATCATTTTCTGTAGCTCCTATGTGTAATGTGTATAAAAGATGAATTGGAATGAATGATGCTGTATATATATTATATATATATATATATATATATATATATATATATATATATATATATATATATATATATATATATATATATATATATATATATATATATATATACATCCCCACGCCCCAATATTCATCGGAGAAATTGTACGTGTATTATTTAGCCTGATCAGATTTATTTGGAGTGCGTAGTATGGATCATAGATCTAGTGTCTAGTCCGTCTATTCTTTTGGGACTTGAAAAATTTCTCTTTTGGTAAAATCAGTCTCACAAGCATAACATTGGGATAAATAAAATAAAACCACTTGGAGACCGCAGGGGTGGAGTTGTTTTTCCGACAAGTTACTATGAAAATAAAAAAATCTATTCGAAAGTTTTTTACCGTCTTTTGCGTGATATAATAGAAGCTAGAAGCGAACATACAACATAACCTATAGATGCGGTGTTAGGTGTAGGTATATTGCTTAGTCAGGTAAAATTAAAAGGATCCGCTGTGAAATTGAAGTCACTATGGAAGTATTTTATATACGGATGACGTTTTATAGGTTAAAAGGGATTTGGGTGACATCAGTGACTGTCAGAAATCAAAATTTAATGATATGCATCAAAAATTGAAATTATTTCTCTTTTTTTTCAAAGTTTCCAAACGCCGATTAGCAAAACGAATTGTCAGTTTATATCAGATGGTGATCAATGATCATTTTTAATGGATTTCATAGTTCACGGAAATTATATTTTTTCCATAATGTGACTTTCGAAATATTTTGACATTTTATGTCTTAGATTGACGGATAGGTTAAAAAAAATATTGGTTCAAAAGTTTACCTATAAAAAATTTTTTGATATGAAAATCGACCATATTAGGATACATCAAAGAGATTTTGTAGGGGGGATATATGTTTACATAAACATAATTTGATTTTAATAAAATTCGGAATAATTATTCTTTGGAGATAATACAAGAATTATAATCTGAAAAATGTACTTCCATTTTAGCAGTCGAATTGTAATGACCCGTTTTTGTAATCGTAATAAATTCAATATTTATGGACATGACATTGCTGGTGACCGTAAACGACTCGAAAAGTGAATTCCAACGGACTAAGTTCGGAATAATATAAATAAACCGTAAAGACAAAACGATTGAAGGAATAAGGAATTTGACAAAAAGCAGAACCATGCATGTGGAGATAATTTTCTTTATATTTACAAATTCTTAAGATTCGGGATATTTATTTTAATATTGATCGAATAAATGTTTAAATGGATTCCGAAGAATGTAAATGATAAATTTTTTGAAAGTCAGGTTGTTTTTGAAACATTTTCAATACATAATCGGATTACCGTTTAGTTGGGTTATGAATTTGAATAATGTATTTAATATGCACGGTTGAACTAATGGCTGCATTAGAAGCTATCTGGTGGATCAATGATGACTGGTCGTATTTTAATCTTAATTTTATGCGAGCAACAATGAAACATATTTCCTTTTTAAAAAATCTTCAATGTTTCTGGTCCTGGTGCATTCTTTATTTGTCAACAAGCAGAAACTGTCAGGCTTTGATAGTAGAAGAGGGTTACAGCTAGAAGAGACGCTTTTCCTTTTTTCTGAGACTGATGGACCCTAAAGGAGAAAGACAATGTCCTGAAGGAAAATATGTGATGGTGATGAGGATGTATTTTGTGTCGAGTTTAACCATCAAAATATGCCGAGAAAACGTCAAAACGCCACCCAAAACCAGACGGATGTCCAAAAGATTTGTTTAGATTTAGATGTAACCGAACACCAGTTTCTTATCTTGTTTTCTTCTACGTCTTTCATTTTCTTTTTTTTTTTATGACGCATCACATCGACAGATACGAGCATTAATCGATAGTTTATATTTTATTAAACAAAAATAATTATTATCATTGCTCCTTTTGATTTTTGGAATCGTTGAAAATTTTTTTAAATCTAAAAATTTTATTTCACCAAAAATGATCCTAAATTCCGTTCATTCTGTTTCAAATTTAAATGAACTGATCAAAATCTTAAAAATTCCAAAACAGATAGTCAAAAACGATAAAAATAGGATCAACAAAATCGTTTCATTAATTTTTTTTTTTTAAGAACATTATAATAACTCACTGTACGTGAATAAATTTTTCTATCAATGCACCCACATATGTATTTAAATGTACATAAATACATAAAATAAATGTTTCCAGACGTAAGCCAACAACGGCTCCTTTTTTCCATTTCTCGCGTGCTTTTCTTCTATTACTATACAACTCACTGGGAAATAAATCGTGGAAACAGTTTTGCTGGTAATCAAACCAAATTGATTGTAAGCGACTCAACATTACGATCTGTTAGTCGTCATGTATAAACGACGCCAGTAAAGTTTAAAATAATACAAAAGCGATGCCAATATTTGAATCTCTATTCGCCATTTACTCCATAAATAAATAAATAAATAAATAAATAAATAAATACACGCATGTGTACAATCTCCGGGTAGTAATCGATTCAATCATCATTCACAAACTTTATTTATGCTTCCAAATTACTATCGAGCATACAGTGGCACATTTTTATTATTTTATTCCATTAAATGTTTTATTACTTAATCTCCAGCAGCACGATTATTAAATATTACGAGGTACATACTTTTGAGAGCTGCTATGCCGTTTATTAATGATTTTTAAAATTCTCCTCGAGACTTAAGAGACCCAATAGCTCTCTGCTCACTGCTCTCCGGTAATTGAAGCGCAAAAAGATTAAAAAGTTCTCTATAAGCCCTGGTGCATACAGTACAGGGTGGTTACGCGTATGCAAATAAGAGCCTCCCGTACTCTCACGTTCTCCTTTCGACTCCACCCCCGTCCTCAGGCGCTCATTGTACGAATACCAACCAAGGATCTTGTGTATATAAATTCGCTTCCTCGCAGCTCTTTCTTATTTATTTATTTATTACTTTTTTTTAAGTTATATTTCTTCTCTTTTCTTTTTCTTCTTTTTTTTGCACAGTTTAGTTTCATCTTTGTCCGTCTCACTTGCTCTCATTTCGCCCGTAACGGCATTGTCCCAACGTGAAAAATGAAAACGCACACAGTGAGCTGCTGTTTACATTATATTTTTTTATATACGCATTTTATACACAAACATACATACGGACCAATGAATGTATGTACATAATATACGCAGTGGCTCCAGGTGAATTTCATATAATTATACTTCAAACATACGCGATACTATCGAACAAGATTTCCGCCTCAAGAGCTTCACTAACTTTTTATTTATTTATTTAAAAATTTATTTTTTTTATTACACGTAAGTAAAGCTTCATTCTTCGATTTATTTAAAAAAAAAATCATATTTATGTCCGCCAGAAATGGTACAGTTTTGTTATCTGAAAGAAATAAAATGACGGCGTAGTATTAAGGTTTTGATACGAAAAAATGAGGTTTACACCGTCCGGTTTGATAGAGTATTTACGACACGATGCATCATGCCCGTACAATGGCTCATATAAAACGTCCGTGGAGAAAGAAAAACCACCCTCGATGGTATAGGTACTAGTATTGCCATTTATGTTATATGTTTACAGATATATATGATACTGTATACGGCATAGGATGTATAGCTTACCAACTCGTTTTGCCGGGTAAAAACTACCCCCCAGTATGTTGTACACTCTTGGGATTCTATCGTATCGGAACTCGACAGATAACTCTTATCTCTGGCAAGCAGCATTCTTACTGGATTTCGTTTGGGGGAGAAAGGAGAATCTCAAGCTTTTTTAGCTTCTGCTTTTACTTTTTATCCAGTTAAAAAATTCGCTAAAAATATATAATACATATTACGCATAAAATATCCCTCGCTTCTACATATGCATGTAAATTAATCATATAAATTTATTTGAACATAGATCATGCATCAAATTATACCTGTTGGAAAAAATTTAGTTGATAAGAAATAATTTTTTATAATTTAACAATTTGAATATTTTCATAGACTTTAAAATAATTAAATTTTTTTAATTGACAAAAAAATTTTGAGATTGCTTTTAAAGCATTCAAAATTTTCTATTTATACTGATACCAGTAATGATTATTGACAGTGATATTGATTATTAAATTAAAAACCAGTAATGATATTATAATATTAAAAAGAGTAAAATCGGTTAGCGTTTGATGGTTGATCCCTCGGTCAATTTAAGAGGGTGACTCCGTATAAATAACTGTTAGCACTCGGTGTGACTAAACTTAAGGGTTGGTCACGGGTTGGTGAGGGTGTGCTCTTCGAGCATAAGATTCATCCATCCAGCACAACACATCTACATCTGTACATTCATAGATATTACACATTCATCGAAGCAAGTCGTAATTGGGGTAAAATGTTAGGGGTTCGCACACGGTCTTTTCTCCCTTCCAAAGACACTTTCGGACCGATATACTAGATTGTAGGGTGGCTGTGATGCTAAATCGTCCAAACATATACCTCACGCTCAGTTTAACCGGCAAATATGCTTTGGATTTACTTGGATTTACTCGTCCGAGTTGTTCGATAACTTGAGCAATTAGATTTGCTTATCCGCTATCAATAATTAATTTATTGTAATTTAATCCATTTATACGCTAATTATTCATGTAAATATTATATTGATTTATTTAATTCATTAATTATCATTCATCCTCTCAGTTATTCGTAATACATTTATTGAGTAATCGCGACACATTTGCAGCAGGTGGTTATCTCAATTACGTCGAGGGTGAGTTGTCATTAAACAAGCTGTGGTGACGACTGAGGGTTGTTTTGATTGCTCTTTTTGACCCGTTGGAGACAGATGTCAAATGTGTGTAAATTCCCATCGAGTTTGTGTCTTTAAATGTTAATTCCCTAGTTCTATTCTAGAGCTACGAGGATGTGTATGGAAATAAGAAAATAGCCATTTATACTATTATTTATAGTAATCAATCTCAATTTATATAAAATTGTAAAAATGTATTATTCAGATTAAAATTTATTGTATTTTTAATAATTGCTATCTTACATTCTAACTGAATAAACAGTAAATACCGCTATAATATATATAGGAATTACAACTATGTAAAATGGTACGGTCCCATTTTATTCAGCTTTCATTACTGTATATAAATCAATAAGTTACGACGTAACGATGAAAAATTGATAACGACAGAATATTGGTCGTTAATCTTGACGCCATCATAACAATGACAAATTTAATTCAAACAAACATTTTAATTATATATTTTTAAAATAATTTTCAAATTTTGAAAAAAAAAATCATGTTGAATTTTTAATGCGATAATTTAATCATAATTTTTATTAATTCTTCAAGATTTTATTAT
Organism: Cotesia typhae; assembly: GCF_013202065.1. Taxonomy (NCBI): domain Eukaryota; kingdom Metazoa; phylum Arthropoda; class Insecta; order Hymenoptera; family Braconidae; genus Cotesia; species Cotesia typhae. The sequence goes on along the minus strand of NW_027423774.1, from coordinate 18,382,549 downwards.
CAAGCTGTGATTAATTTTATCAAAATTTATAAATCATTTTCAAAATTTGCTTATTAATTGATTGAATTCTTATATTTATTCATAACAAATTTATTTATCAGTGTATAAACTCACTAATTGAATTATACACAAACATATGAGAAATAATGAATGAAACTAAGTAAAATGTCTAGAAAGAAAGAATTCTTAGCTCTAGAATAAACTCTCTTGACCCGAACAAATATTAAAAAAGAAAAAATTCATTTTGGATGAAATGAAATTAAAGAAAATTTTTCCTTTGCTCCAAAACAACTTCAATCTTTTTTTTAATTTTTTTGATTCAAGTAAATTTTTTTCCATCTAGTTATGGTTAACATGTTGGCATAACCGAAGCTTCTGTCAAAATTGTAAGAATAATTTTTTCAAGTAACTCTTGTCGTTACAATCTATAGATAATTATAACATAGTAAATGATAATCATTTTACTTTTGGAAATATAACAATTTTTTTTCTCCGTATATTTGTATTAATAATGTCAAAAAAATGACTTTCAATGTTTCTTAAAATTTCCACAATATTTTCGTTGTTCACTTGGAAGGAGAAAAAATATCTTTTATCATCTAGCCGGAAGGTGTCGACGCAGGATGGAACTTGATCGTGGATATTCTTTAAGGAAGTGGTTAAAAAAAAAAAACGTATACAGTATGCAGTAATAAAGATTGGAGTTTACTATTATATATAATGTAGAATGTAGCTGGGGCAACGAACGACTATGACTACTCCACGGCAAGAAGAGGAGGATGATGATGATGAGGTGGAGGAGGGAATGGAACGGGGAATGAATGGAATTAGTGAGAAAGCTTGATGAATAATATCGGGTCTATCTGCGGGAGCAAGACTCGAGATTGAAGCGTATCTCTGGAAGTATCTCCATGGACTATGAGGTACTCTCGTCTTCCGTTGCTTCTCTTTAACGTTAATCCAACCTCTTTTCTATTGCCAATCTCCCCTTTATACTTTCTTCGTTGCTGCTGGTACTGGTGGTAGTGCTCCTTCTCCTTGATCTTATATACATTTCTTTATAGCGTATATATACAGAGCCAGCAATGAGTTGAGAAAATGATGCACGTGGGTGGAAGAAGGGCACAGAGGATAAACTTTTATACATGCACTTGGGATGATCAAAGAGTCTCTCTCATCAGTAGTTAGTAGTTGGTCCACTATCGCTTTAAAGAGACTCGTCAAAGTGGTCCATGAATTTACAGAGCAGCTTTTTTGGACACATCTTTTCAGAATTTATAATTCAATTTGGCTGATGATTTGCTTTTGATTTTGCTCTTGCTTTTGGTTATTCTTTTTTTAAGGTGCTTTTTTTTTTTTTTTTAGTCACTTTAACTATTTTAATTAATTCACAGAGAATCGTACTTTTTTGTTTTAATTGAATCGTGAGAATAAGAGATACAAATAAAATGGCAATGCGTGATTAATTTGATTATGTTTAAGGTCTCCAATAATTTGATTTTATTCTTAAAGTCTTAAAAATGATGTTCTTATGGCTCATGATTTTTCTCTCTTAAATAGAGTAAATTTTTTCATCAGTGTAGAAAATTTTCTACAAATCATTAAGTGTTACAGAACATAAGATGAAATATTGATTGCTTTTTTTGTATTGCTATTTTTTCTATCATTCTAAATTTGGGTGTGTTGCGTATGTACATAAGAATCGTAGAAAAAAAAAAAAAAACAAAAGTAAAGTGACTATAAACTATGATGAATACATAAATTTCGAAAATGTAAATAAAAACATTGTTTGAGATTAGGTACCACTTGATTATTATTTCGTGAGACCGATAATCTACAGACAAGACACCAATCAGACATCCTGTTATCCCGAAAAAACACCCATGCTTAAAAGTTACATAATAAAAATAATAAAGCAAAGATACTTTGAAGATGACATTTATTTCTTGCGGATACAAACCAAGTTACTTATATGTATATAAGTTAATCTTTGTTTTTTAGTCTGCTTAGCTACTGCCACACCCTTTTCTAGATCTGTGTCTTCAAGGGGTCCAGATCATTGAGAATTCATCTTCTCTCTTTCTCTTCTGATCTCTGGTCTGTGCTTGTTCCTGTCCTCATCTAAGTTCATCAATTTAACGATCGTTTAGAGACCTTCCAGATCCAAGTCTAAATCATGAATTTTCTTGGCGATCGAGAAGCAAATCGCTCGGGACCGGATAAAAATTTAAATTGCCTGATTTTGGTTGAGAATTTGAGCCAAGAGCATACTTCGGTAACCATTAACCTACTGTGGTCTGGCGTAATACATTACTAAGAGCTAGATCTTTACGGGAAGATCGGTGTGGTTTTGGCTGGCGTCTACAATCCACGACTTATGACTGTAGCTGGTGATGTCTTGAATGGATCGTTAAGAATGGAGAATGAAAGGAAAAATTTTAGCGTCGGTTAAGATATTCCATCGTCCATCGTTAAAATAGTCCGCGGTCATTCATGCGTAGCTCATCATCTCGCATCTTGTTTTTTAAAACTTGTTCGACGATCAACGAATACAATACATGGGATCTCGGACCAGGTCTGAGGTCTACTCGTTTATCATTGCAGACATTTGTTTTTACCTTTGAGGATAATTAAGAATCCAAATTCCTGAAATTTCCGGCTGAATGGATAAAAGTTTTCTTGAGGTAATAGAGTATGGTGACCGCAATGCAATGGATTTCATCACATATAGACACTATTTGGAAATTTTTACAAAATTACATTATTTTTGAAGGGTTGAATATTTAAGAACATATAAAAGTCTCTACGGAATAAATCTATATGTTTAACATCAATGAAAATATGTATAAAAATTTTAACACATATCCATGTGTCTTTTTGCCAAAAACGTAAATAAATAATTTTCTACATGCATAATTTTTGGAAAACATATTTATTTTCATAAATATCTGATCCATCTGTTCATATATGAAAATACATATGATTGTTCTGAATCATATATATAATAAAAAATTTCTTCTATACATTTTTGACAAAAATACATTAAAAAAGATGTATGCGTTTGAATGTAAATTTTTTTTATAGTTTTTTTACATGATAAACATACATATTTTTCCAAGGATAAATTTCCTTGGATCAAGAAAATGTTTAAGAAAACTAAAAATTTCTTGAATAAACTCAAAACTTCTCGAATGATGTCAAGATTTCTTGAGTTAAGAAAATTCACTCTTGTTCTAAAATAACTTTGTTTTTCCTTAAAATTTTCTTGACGCAAAAAAAATTTTTTTTCTGTGAAAATAAATGAATTAATCATCAAATTTTATACATATAGTGAAAACTTATACATCATTTTTTCACTGCGTAGGAGGACCTATTAAATTATCATGATCTGATGACATTTATTTTTAAAATGATTGAACAGAAGTAATCTTGCTACTAGAGTAAACATTTTTATCTCTTTACAAAGATTAATACATCATAAAATCAGAAATCTAAGATCTACAACTGATCTAAATATTTTTCAAAGGTTGGGTCTACAAATCAAGCGTAGATATAAGCTTCCAATCTTTATTCAAAGATAAATATTATTTCCCGATCAGTATCTGATTATTTTTATTTTCATTGATATAATAAAACTAAAAATACAGTGTGTACATATAAATATTTATAAACCACAACAAAAGAGCCAAATAGAGCTTTTTGTCAAAAGAATAAATTGAAAAGTCTCGAGAGTGTTTATGACTTATAAATTTTTGGTGATACTCAAAAGTAAAAGTCAATGAAGTCTTGGAGTCAACATAATAATAAAATAATAAAAGCATCAACCAGTTCCAGATGGTAGCGTTGTATAATACGAGGATCGTTATCTATCGAACAATTGGTCTGGTGAGATGAGATGTTGGAATAGGAAGACCTCCTGCCGTCGGTAATCCAACCGCTATATTCTGTATTCTGTTGCTGAATCCGACGTTATGAATATAATATCATATTATTATATTTCGTAGACAAGCTTCTTGCTTCCTCTCATAATACATATATTTAAATTATTTATTGCTCACATCCTCTCCATATAGAACGCGTTATACACCACATAATATCATGAAAATAATAATTTGTAATAGAGCCAAATTCGTAGTACGAGTACGAATTCAAAAAATATTTTATTTATACCTGTTTATATTTATTGGTTGATATATTGAGTGCAAACAATTGAGGACAAATTGACATGGCAATGACAATATTTGATGCTTTGACAATATTTTGAATGAGATCACAATTGGACAATGACTGCGGGCAGTTAGGGAGGGCTTCATACAAATGTGTCGATTTTTAAATAAAAAATCTTTTCTTGTACAGATAAATATAAAAAGCGAGAGAATAAAAAAAAATAAAGAGGCTTGTGTCGTCACTCGAGTGCTGCACATTTTACTGGCATTGTTGTAACAATGGACCCTTACAATGCCCACCAAATTACGGACGTCTCAGTCAAAATATGTCCTATAGTCTCGGCTAGAATCGTAATCACTTGTACCATCTACAATTCACATTGCTAGAACTTTATTATATATTGAGAGAGCTTGATTCTGATGGTGGAGTGTACATGGCATGTAGATACGGCGCGATGCAGGCAGCAAAGCACCTCTCGACATTTTGGTGACCACAAACTAAGGGCCAGCTGTATTTTGAGTTATCAACATTCTCCGATCTGCGGATTTTCGTTTTTATAAGGATGAGGGCTTACTCCCCAGCGTGTCGTTTTTCATTTTTTAAAACCAACTTTTTTACATACACGTGCATGGATCTTTGATTGGTGGGGCAGACTTTTAGTTTTGGTGGGCGTGTGGGCTAGATACACGCACGATCGTCAACTTTAAACTTCCTCGATTTCTGATACCAGGTACTGAGCTACTAAATGAACTAGAGATTTCAGAGTTTAAAGAAAAAAGTAAAAAAAGAAAATTTTTTATGGCGGTAACCCGTAATCGAGACGATCTGGGGCACGTGGCGATCATCTCAGATTATGTTTTACCGTAGCTCAATCATATCTGAGATATCGGAGAATCAATTGTCGGGTTTGAGTTATCTACTGATATGATTATTTAGTTGAAAAGGTTTTTGAGTATTTGTTACCCGCTAATTGTGACATAATGTGATAGTAATCATAATCGCTGTTTAGATTTCTTTAATTTATGTTTATTTCGATAAGCAATCTGATTTAACCTGACCTCACACATTGAGTTCTTTTTTTATTTTCGGGTTTAAATTATTATAAGTTATAAGCATAAAAGATGAAAATTTCTTAATAATTTTTTAGACGCGGTACTTCATCGTTTTTTGGCCATAAAAACTGAATTAAATTACCAACAAGTTTTCTTTTTCAATCTATTTCTGTACATGGCGAATTTAAGAATTATTTATTAAAAGTTTATAAAATTTCTTATGTATTTAGATTGATGGTTGATTTAAGTAAGATTGAAGTAAGCTTAGTATCGAAATAACTCGAAAACATGGACCCTGATTTCTTATTGATCCAGGAGTAGAGCGCGCGCGTAAGCGCGCAATTTGAATTCCTAGTTCTATATTTACATTTTGTTTCCAGTTTAAAAACAAATAAAGTATTTTATTTATAATTTTCTTTTGCAAAAAAATTCTGTTCAATAATCAATTGATTAGTCACAAAATAAATAACTGATAAGATTATTGTATTGAAATTCAGTAAGAAAATTTTTTATAAAGTCATTTGATATACTTAAATCATTGTGTACAATAAAATTCAAATGTCATCCTACCTTAAAATTTACAACTTTTAAGGTGACGTGAAGAATGATTTATAAAAAATTAATGGTTATTTAAAAATAATATTTATTAATTGTATTTTGTTAAACAACTAGTACATTAATTAGTATAACATTCTATAATTTTTTTCATTAATTTATTTGAATTAAATTATTAATTTTTCTTTTGAAATTTTGAACCTTTAAAAATTGTAAATTATGATACGCAGTTGCGTTAAAAAATATTGCCGTTAATATCAATTTTCACATAAATAAAAATACAACATTTAAAAAATGTAAATACCTAAAGAAGACATCAGTGAAATTTCACACTGACACTTTAAAAAATCCAAAGCTATCCAAGGGACGTCTCATATTTATCAGTAGCGATCTAAAAAGCTTTTCTGGGGATGAAAACGGTTTTAGTCATCAGCGTCGACATTCTTCAGAAAGATTTATTCAAATGTATAATGGTAGGTCGGATGTTATGCGTACCATCAGTATTATATCCAAAAGTTTCGCGTCCCGGAAAATTCCCATGTGCAGCGATGGATTCTCAATTCTCAGTATAAACATCCACAGAACAGAACAAAATACAAGGCGCTCTTATAATGACGACTCAATCCAACGATTTTTTGCTAAACGATTATAATACGCGAGGGCGCGAGCGTCAGGCAGCTGTCGCCATTCGAGTCTATTGTAAAACGATGTTTGAGTGTTCCCGAACAGAGAAGAACACCCGGTATTGTCCTGCCTCGAGATCAACGATAACGCCAGTCGCGATACGATCTCATCTGCATCCCACTTCTTCTGTCTCTCCCTTACTTCATACGTATGTATACATACATAAGTATACAATCTCATATAAAGTCTCTCACCCTTACCCTCTGGATCAAGCTCCAGCTCCAGCCCCATCGTCATAAACCTAATACCAAAAACCCTATTCTATTATATCCTTACCTCATGTGGACACTGTCGATGTTGTTTTTTAACCTCATAAGAGCTTCCGATCTAATTTAGATTACCGTGTGAATAACAATTAATTGTTGTTGTACCTTAATATTCGTTTAAGTCATGAATTAGACAACCGAATAAACTTATACCTGGTATAAAATCGTTATATGACAGTTTTTAAATACAAATTTGAATATCGTTGCAGAGAAATCTTTTACGTTGTATTATTAAATTTTAATTCGTCGACTAGAAAATATTTTTATTGTGAAATTAAATTCACTACAGAAAATCATTTATTATTTTTTTTCTATCTATAATATTTTAAACACAATTTTTAATTTAAAATTTACATAAGTAATCTTTATAATTACATTAAATTTGAGCAAAAAATTAATTTCTATAATTCAAGTACTGACAAAATGAATAATTTTCTGATTTTTATCAAATTCGCAACACATTATTCTACATCTTTAAATCTACCCGTGAAAAAATTTTCTGGTAATTCTAATATGACTCGATCTAGTCTTATATAAATGTATCAAGCTATATATGAGAATAAAAAAAATTAAAATTATAATTTTTAATTTTGATATAATTTCTTAAAAATTTTTACGTCAATTAAAGTGTCATATTAGATAAAAATTTGTTAATTAGTTAATTAAACTAAAAAACGAATTTTTATGTACTATCTGTCAGAGGTTTTCAACACTATCTTTCATCAAAAAATTATACATAGACATATCAAGTCAAATATGTCCCGATACGGCCTGATATAAATACGGTGACATCAGACCATATAAAAAATTTTTTCATGGTTGTCCAAATCTTGAAAAAAATCTACTTCACACCCTCAAACTTTCATTCACCTTCTATACTCCAACAAATGATTTTTTTTTTAAAATAACTTCAAGACTCTTTTGACTAAAAATTTTATAGATTGGATCTGAAAATTTTTTGCTATGATTATACTAAATGAAGGAGTAAAAACAATTTAATGGGGACACTACCGTTAATAGTCTAAAAATCCATCAGGTGTCTCTGAAACAACTTAGCCACGCGCAAGAGAAACACCTGCACACCGATTATCACAGCAAACTTTATATCGACACGTCGCATAAAGTTATAAGGTCTTTAATTTTTTGGGATTGCACCTTGCAATTTATATACGTTAGATCCCTCTTATTATGTGCCACCGCGATAATTTCAATCTCATAAATTTATATCAACGTTGCGCGTTCGGTAAGGCCTTACGTATATGAATGTACGAACATACATGTATAATATTTCCTCTCGTTATTTTTTTCGTTCAAGTCTTATTTTTCTCCTTGAGTCACTTTGCCGAAATTATGAACGACACATCGGATCGGACGACTTCCGAATCGCAAAATACTTCTGCAAGGTGTGCCTTTCATATAACATAAGACATGTTTATATCTCGTAATACGATCATTTACACGATGACCCGAATGAAATACTCATTTAAATAAATTCACTAATAATAAATTATGCCTACATAACATTAAAAAATTGTAAAATGCTAATTTTTCCGTGCATCAATTTTATATATTTTTAATACAAAAAAAGCAACTCAGCGGGATTTTTTCTGATCAAAAAAAAAATAATCAAAATAAAATCTAAAATATTTTTTATAAAAAAAATGATGATAAAATAAAATAAGACACGAGTGGATCTCGCGGATGAATCTGCGGGTTTACGGAGCGTGGACTGCAGAAGAGCGCAGAGAACCGCGTCTATAATTATTCTCGGTATGGAATATATACACATATCTTTTATAAGGAAGGGTTCACCATCAGCGTGCACGACGACGTATCCACAACGGTATCTTTATGGCTTATTGCTGCACCGCTTTGGGCAATTTCGTGATCGGTCTCTTCTCTTCCCCACCTTTATAAAAACAGACTCATCTTCGAGTACACATTACACATTACATATATAAGTATACATACTATGAATTTTATATTTATAAAGATGATAAGAACATCCAGATACTTGCATTTATTTTTCAAGTTCACGGATCGCTGAAGCTTTACTCAGGGGTACATTCGTACATTTTCGATCTTATATACATCGCCATAGATAACAATAAGTGACTGATCTGGAGAAGTTTTTGTTATTCGGACTTCACTTTATGTAAACGAGTTCATTTCTTTAAATTTTGACCTTTAAATTCCTCTTTCCTTCATACCTGATAAATGAGATATTTTAAAAAAATGGACCAAATTTTTTTTCTTCAGTTGGTCTTAAAATTTTGTCCAGAAATTTCGAAATAAAGATTCTATTAAAATTTCAGTCTGTAATATTAACATTTAGAAATTTTGAATCAAAATTTTCCATTTGGCACTTGAATAAACATTGCGGTGAAATTATGATTATTATTATTTAGATATAAATGGATCATCTACTTCAAACTGTATCTAATCGATGTGTTCTAACCGGATTTTTAATTCGAAATTTTCTCAGAAAATTTAAAAATTATACGAAGAAAAATTTGTTGATTTTTTGAAATTGCGTATTGATCATACGCAAATTATCATACATTGTCAAAATTCATGCATTAATCGGTACATTTGAACTATTAAAATTTTTTGTTTATTCCTTTCGGTTAAAAACATAAATAAACTGAAACTCAGTACAATGTCGAGCTTCAAGGGTGAGAAAGGGTAAAAAATAAAAGTAAAAACATGAAAGAAAAATATAAATAAAAGAACGTGAGTACGTGACACAGACGTCACATTAGATTTGGAAGCGACATGCTCTCGCACAATCATATCTTCAACTCATCTTGCCCTTTGCACTGGTGCTGCTGCTGTTGCAAGCAGTATAGAGACGAGAAAGAAAAACGAGGAAGCTTTACACCGAGCTCTACAATCTACAATACGTCAGTACATCTGAGTACCTCGTACATCCACATCCTCGTTCTCGTTCTCATTCTCGTTCGCGTTTACACACATGAGAAGAAAAAGATGAAACGAGGGAGCGAGCACGAGAATACTTTGCTTTTCGGCGACACGCAGATACGACCAGATTATAATCTTTAAATCTACGCTAACCAGCCAGCAAGCTACGATCGAGTCTAAGAATAATGTAGATAACATTCATAGCTTACCCTTTTGCCATACTTCTCCTCTCTTCAATTTAATAATAGCCGCACATGGAGGATTTTCAAAATGAGTATATTGTTGATTCAAAGTTCTGCTTCTGCTTCTGCTTCTACTTCTTCATCATCATCAACATCACCATCAACATTACTGCCAGACTATGTACATAGTCCCAGTCCCTTTTGATATACCATCTACCTTACATAAATTATTCAGACCCATTTTTTTTTTACAAACATTAATTTTAACGTGTCACTTTTAATTTACGTTACGGTAATTATCATTTTCTTTGTGCTGTGATTTTTGGAAATCTAAATAAAGTTTAAGTAGACATTGTTGGTTTAAAAGTTGTGCCGTACTGTTAAAAAATTTATTTAATTTAAAAAACATGATTTTACAGAAGACTGATTTTTTTTCTTCTTGTTAACTCGAAAAATTATTTAAATTTCAATAATTCATTATTGTTGTGCACAGAAAAAAAAATGTTCTTGAATCAAGTATATATTTTTGAAGAGATCAATATTCTTGATTTAAGTAGAAAAATTCTTGATTTAAGAAAATTTTTCTTGATTTGAGAAAATTTTATTTAATTCAAAAATTTTTTGTTTTGATTCAAAACAATTACCTTCTTTAAAATTATATTCTTGATTCAAGAATTTTTCTCTTGAATCAAGTTAATTTTTTTTTCTGTGTGTTAATTACAAAAATGTATAACCCAATTAACGATCTCTCTTTTAATTTTCAAATTATCAAATACTGAAATTAATTTCATTGAACTTACTTGTTTAAAATATTATGATGTAAGAAAGTAAAAAAACAAAATAGTAGAAAGTTGAATGAGATTCAGCTGAACAACATAATTCTCTAAAATTCGGATAATCTTCGAAGCGCCCATTGTAAGAGTCCTAATCTCTCTATTGTTTCCACTCTCGGTGGTTTTCTCTGGCGAGTTTAGTGTTTCTGGACCCATGGCTTTTGCTTTCACTTGCTCTTGTCTGTAGTAAGACTAAAATCGAGAGAGTAAGAGGTAATTAGCTGTAGGGGGTTAAATAGGACCTCGGGTGTTGTTGCAGTCCGCAGAGTGTAACTTTGTTATACCTAACCTTAGGTATAACTGTTAAGAGTAAAGTGAATGGATAGTCGCAGACTATCCTCTATTCTCTATCTTTTACCCCTGGTGAAATATTAGCTGGCTACTTTTAATCCAGTGATCAAGTACTAGAGTCGTTACTTGAAAGTAGAGCAGGATTTAATCCTTCCACAATACCGTAAAACCTAAAACCGAGTTTTAGTAACAGCAATGTCTTTTTTTTAAGAATGGTTTTACTTTTTTTTCAATTTTTGGTTACTCATGCTAACTAAAACTAAAACTTTTAATTTTGAATTTGAGAGAATTTTTATTACAAACGATTTATGTTTGAGATTATTCTCTTTCCAGTTAGCAATAAAATAATTATTGTTACATTGAAACATTAATTCATGCTCTGCTGCATACTGTCCAAGAAGAATTATACGTAAAAAAATAATGTAATTTAATTATGAAACAGAGTGGTCTGGAAGTCATTTGAAGTAATTTTACGGTGAAGTTAATCGGTATCTTCAGAGTAACTCTTTTCTATATAAATTAATACTAAGAGTTTATTAGTCTCGTCAGCAAGACGCCAACGACCCCGACGACGGGCGCCAAATCTCCTCGTCAATACCAGATGAATACACTATTGGCCATTATGTACTTCTTTACACAGAATTTAAACTAAAAAACGGTTTACTGGCTTCTATTAAATTTGTAAGCCAATTTAACTGTTTTTATTTTTCGTGTCTGCGATAGAACGCTAATAAGATTATTCTGATGTTGATACTCGTCTTTCATTCCTATTCTTGAGTTGGCTTTTTTTGACGGATAAAAAATTTTAAAGTTTCACATGCATTAAGTAATTTAATTAATTGAATACATTATGAAATTAATTTTTTTTTTAATTTTTCAGAAAGTTTTTAACGTAATTAAAATCGTACTTCAGCTTCACGGAAAACAAGAATCATCATTACCACAAAATGTTGTTGGGTCTAATTCAATCCACCACTTTGACTTCACTGTGGATAAAAAATGATGGATGAAGAAGTTAATAAAGGTGAGAATTTTTTTATATTACAATAGTTCCTAGAATTCATCTTTACGGAAAAATGATGTATCCTGGGAGGATGTATTCAAATTTGCCCAAAAAATGTATACTCGGGAACATATATTTAGTACCTGGAAATTGTGACAGAGGACGTAACATCCGCAAAATTCGTTCCTGTTTACAAAGTTTTATTTTGGATGTTTTATATTTTCAACCAAATGACGATAATGTTTACTTTAATTTTAATATTTCCAAATATTTTTCAAATTAAATTAAAAGTATCATAAAATCATAGTATTAGAATGAAATATTCTTACACCACAATGAAAAGTAACATCTACTGTTGTTATTATTTTTAAAAAATTAATAAAATTTTTAATTCTTCAACTAAAATTCTATAATCCCAATTTAATGGATGAACATAGAGTTAAATAAGAATTAAAATTTTCCAGAATTTCAAAAAAGTTAGAAAAATTTATGTCAAAAATTGTTAAACTAAAAGCATAATAAACACAAACTATGCCATCTGGTGAAAAAGAAATTACCATTCTAAACTACAAGATTAGTAAAGTATTTAATGTCTGGTCATGTCAAGATGGAATCTCGTGTCCAGATAAAACTGGAGTATATATAGGATAGATACAGCCAAGAGGCATCGATATTTACAGGGATTAACGTGGTGAACATTGTTGGGCCTATTTTCGGATACAATGCTTGGTGATGCTCTTATTACGAAGACGCTCTCATTATTTCGGCGCCAACTCTTTTTGTTTGGAGGGATTAAGCTGATCCTTAAACCAGCGGGCATCCAGGACTTCTCTCTACTAGATGGAGGGGCTTTACCTCTGGCTCGACTATATCTGGCTTGACAACGTTCCACTCCTACAACTATGCCATCTATTTCTTTTCCTCTACCTTTGCTTCGAATGCGACGATCTATTCCCCAGACATTAAACACAGAATTCTTTAGTATACGGTTCGGTTTTTCTTTAGTTTCAGAGTACGAGTCCACTCAAGCTCTTGAAAACAGAAAAAAATTCTCTGTTTTGGGGACAATGTCTTGAGACAATATGGCCTCGGGTTTCTCCGTTACTCTGTCGCTTTTACTTTTTTTTTTTATTTACCTCAAAAAGACATTAGTTGGATAGAAAATTTAAGAGAGAGTCCTTCTTCTATTTATTCCACTCGCATCGATGTCGAAGGTGTTTGGGTGCTTGAAAGATTTTTGAGATCGCAAGATTCTACTGTCGAGGATCTCGCGAGATTTTCTTCAAGGATAACACTCTTATTTTATTTAGAGCAAATCTATAACAAGTTTAAGCCGACCTGCTTTACTCATTCGAGTACAAACATCCTTTATTTTATTTTACTTTATTTTTTTGTCATATATGTCAATTCAGTTTACTTTTTATTGTGTTTATATTTCTAAAATATATTTTCATGGTATATTGCAAGCTTTGACAGCAAAAACTATGTTTTGCTCTTTTCTGAAGATTGATTTTATAATATCCTCATCTGGATGGTAATAAGCAATAAAGTCTTGACCAAATTTTTGAAAAAAATTTTTTGACAGTGTAATTGTATCACAGAAACATGAAAAAATTTTTTATAATATTCTCACCTGTAAATGATGAAATTTTTCGGTCTTTATTATAAATATTTAAATTTATAAAACTTCCAACTCTTTCAATTTCCATCCCGCTAAATATAATTGGTAAATTTTGAACATCTATACATGTGTAAAAAAAAATTTACAGGACGTTTGTGAAAAAATGTAAAACGAAGTGGAGAAATAGAAAACTCGCGACAATCAACCCCAAAAAGCTTTCATACATACATGCTAGAAAAAAAGACAACTATAATACACACGTCGACAAGTAAAAACGTCTCGTTTAATTTCGTGGTTTAATTATTTTTTAAATTAAGCCGCCAGTTAGTGTTCGAAGTCGATATATAAGGGAGTGTAGGTGCATTCATATTTCCCGACGTGTGTTCATACACGTACATGAATTTTTATAGATATACGAAATAGTCAGCTTCAGCCATACGCGTGCATGATCGTGTTTTATTCCTTGTCGAGATATGCCAGTCGACCAGAGACTCATTCGGAATAGAAGGGATGACCAGTGAGAGTACAGAGGACGAGGGTTGAAAATAAAAAAAAAAAATTGTCTAAAAAAAAAGAAATTCTGTGGGAATGTTTCCAATGTGAACCATTCGTCTCTCTCTCCATTCGTTTTTATTTCTTTGTTTTTTTTTTTTTTTTTTTTTCATAGCCGGTTTTCATGTCCCTCACTTGCTTCCTCGTTTCTCGCTCCCACCTTTTATCTTGTCCTCATCCTCATCCCTTACTTTATTTTCTCTGAATGCTTTTCTGCTGTATTGCAAATCGAGAATAAGGAAAAATTATTGTATCTTTTGCGAGCGAACACATGCAGCCTCATTCTTTTTTACATAGACTTATTTGTTGAGAATAAAAATGTATCGAGAAAATTTGATAACATTGTATTGTTCTTTAGAAGCCGTGAAATTTAATGTAAGTAAGGATTGGCATTATATAGATTGGAATCATTGTCTTTTAATCATTTATTAAAAATTCATCTATAAATTATGTAATTTTGGATTTTTCAAAATAATCGATTTAAATTGAGAAACACAAATCCTTTTCAAACAAATTTTTCCCAGGTTCATTTGGCTCCTCCCTTATCTCCATCCATTCCGTTATCTCTTGACTTATAAATATAAAATGTCCATTTAAGTTAAAAAAGAATGATTAAATTTAAAAACGAAAAAGAGGTTGCTGTAAATTTTTTTTCCTGGCGTACAGTAAAAAAAGGAGGAAATAAAAAATAGGAAATGTAGCGTGTGTGATGTTGCCTGCGGCCACGTATCTCATAAAAATGACCTTTTCCGCGCTTGAGCGTGTGTACCAGTCGTGCGTGTGTAGTGTATACCTTGGTATAAAAGTAACGGCGGCGTTGGTATATATCTAGCAGAGATAACAGCGATATCTCTGATATATTACGCTGTTCTATAGAGTGTACACCGGCACGAGAGAACTCTCGGTAACACCGCGTGTACACCTAGCTCTTGCAAGGGTAATAGTAGTACCCGGGCTGAAAAAAAATATTAAAATTAAATTTTAAATATAAACTATATATAATACATTCGCGAGTATATATTACGCAAAATAAATTAAAGAGTTTCTATTATAATAAATTTTATTTTTTTTTATTCATTTGTCACAAAAAAAAAAAAAAATAATGAAATATATTTTATTTTAATGTAGAACACGTGGGTTGATTTATTCCGGCGAACACGTAATAAAAAAAGAATAAATGCTAAAGTTTTGATGTTAAGAACGTGCGAATGAGAATGTTTTTTTTTTTTTATCGGCAAAAAGTTCCCGGGTTGATGGTTTTTCGTGTGGCGAAGAATAAAAATAAGAGTTGAATAAACGAAAAAAATAATCTCGCTTGTTCTCTTGGCTGGCACTTTTACATTAGCGAGATAAGTCGCTTGGAGTAAAAAAGATGAAAATAAAGGGCCGGGGTGAAAAATAAAAAGAAGAGGAGAAAAGCGTGTGACGATGGGAATAACAAGAGCAAGAGGCTGGCAAGTACACTCTTTACAGTGCGATCGCTCTGGAGTTTCGCTAGACTGAGGTTGGTATCCTGCTCCTATTTCTACTCCAACTATGGGATCAGGCGGTCGCAGGTTTCAGCTTCTGCCGGCGGATGTAGAGTCGAAGGAGGAGGAGGCGAAAGGAGCAACGTGGATACGGAAATTTTTTTTCACCCTTTCTTGCAATAAATCTGCTCGCGGGAATTAGTTTTGAGATAAAGTATAATATCGGGCCCTGGGCGAACTGACGTCAGAGGCTTGGAGTATTTATGGGGTTGATAGTGTCAGTCGTGTGCGCGGTAGCAACCCCCGACGTTTCCACCCACCGTCGCGCCCTCCTTCGTCTATTCGCGGTCCCACCCGGTGGATATGTATATATATATATATATATATATATATATATATATATATATATATATATATATATATATATATATATATATATATATATATATATATATATATATATATATATATATATATATATATATATATATATATATCTGTATTTCGCAATCCTCATGCATATATGTATATATACAGTGAGCCGGATAAATTATTGGAAAATAGTGGAGGGATACGCAACGTTTGGTTGAATCTTCCGCGGAACTCCGGCGATTCTTCAATTTCTCTGTTTTGTATTCAACGGGACCTTTCCTATATTTTCGTGTCTCTGATTTACTGCTCTCACGTTTTCGCTCGGTTCTTTTTGCTTTCTCTCTTTACATTTCTCCGCATCAGCTACCGCGATCGCGAAATTTTATTTCCTCCATGGCATACTCTCGTTTATATCTTCCCAATTTATTCATCCGTCAGTTAATCCTTACATTTTTTATCCGTTGTGTATTTTATCCGATTCGATTCTCTTATATTCTATTTTTTTTATTTGTTTTCTTATTAATAATTTTACATGTATTGAGCAATCAATAATATTAAATTTTGACGGAGAAAAAGAAAACAAGGAGAAAAAAGTTCTGCTAAAAGTCTCTTGTAATAAAAAAAGTGGTAGAATAAATTTTCTTGACTCAAGAAAATAATCAGAAAAAAAAAATTTATCTTGAACTTGGATCAAATAAAGTTTTTTTCCGCTCTATAACTACTTCGATTTTCCTTACAATTTTCTTCGTTCAAGTAAAACATTTTTTTCTGTACTATAATTATACTTATCATGATTTTATGGAAAAAATTTATTTAAAAAATCTATAAAAAGGATACTTTCAAAAACTAACTTTTTTGACGAGTTTCGTGTATATTTTTTACATTTGCATTATAATTAAAAAATTTATTTTAAACTGTTTTATACTTTCGTAATTATATTTTTGATCTTTTAGAACCACAAAAAAAGACAATTTTTCATACCTATCACAACACATGCATAGATGAATAAAAATGTGTATTTTATTGCCCAATACAACTGGCAATGACCAATAGATAAACCGTAAACATAAATATAAGAAGTGATTACAAGCTGAACAACAAGCAGCCGGATGTGCACTTGTATTGTGACATTTAAATCAACAGATGGCTGGAATAGACGTTTGATTTGGCCAATTGGCCACAGCGGGTAGTCAACAGCCCCCTAAAACTAACATTGTGGCGAAATAAAGTGTCTTTATATACCCCATACATTGAGTAAACTGTCGCCATATAAATAAACTCTGAATTTTACAATACATGTCAAAATGATATCATTAAATAAAGACTATCATTAAATAGAAGACAAAGTCTAAGACGAAGACGGCATAACCATCAAGTATAATTCGACGATAAGGACCATAATAATTAGAGAACCATCCAAGAAAGGGTTGATCTTGATCGTCAAGAGATGGAGCCACATGTGAAGGCCAATTAACCTGAGAATGAGGACCCCGATATGATCGTAAGTGCGTGGATACCGAAATTATCGGTGATTAGAGCACGTCCTGCCACTAGAATCGTCTAATTTACGCAAATTGCACACCATCAGTGCTCCATATCGCTTATGTGATGTTACACTAGAATATAGACAGTACAGAGAGTAGATACTCTCTCTCTCTCTGATGCTGCTGAATAATTCACCAGTAAGTTTCTCTCAGCCAGAAGCCAACTGATGCCTCTACTATACGGGCGCATCATGATTTCGCGCAGAATCTGCTAAACTAAGATCTAATAAAGCGACAAATCAGTTTTAATTACCCACTCTAATACCCGGTCTATGCTTTAACGACACCTAGACTCTGTCAATATCAACATCATCTGCCGTGCTGTGGTCCATGTTCCATGTTCTATGCCGGCTAGCAACTATAAAACACATATATAATGTCACTGCATGTGTGCAAATTTTCCTCCAGCATAAATGCAATTACTGATTTGCTGCATCCACAAATTGCTCAACATGTTTACTATTTGCTTTGTGCATATATAGTTGCTAATACTAATAACTAATAATATTACATTGAACATGAGAAATGAGATGCTGCAGAAATTACTCAACATATGGATGATAATTTGTATGATGTACAGGAAAATTCATTCTTGAGAATTCTATTAGGTACAATATCATTGAAAGTATACAGAAAATTTCAACACCATACTTCAAGAAATTTTTATCTTTTCTTTAATTTAAATACTTTTTATGATAATTATGTATGATTCGAAATTTTGAAGATTAAAATTTTTTTTCAATACTGCTTCAAAAATTTGTTCTTTAGGCAAACAAAAATTTTTTTGCTACATTAAAAAAAATACTCCATCTAAAAAAATATTTTCTCCAAAATTTCATTCTTACTTTCAGATTCTTACTTTCAGATATTCAGTTCGAATTAATTCAAGAAGCACTCTATTCAAATTCAAAATATTGTTTTTTTTGTTTGTTATTTTGAATTAAGAAGCTTGTTTTTGAACAAAAAATCTAACATTCTTAATGAAAACCAAATTATTACAATTATAGCAATATGATAAAATAAGTGATCACTTTTCCAAAATTAATACACATTTTCCAATTCCTTTACATACGAAAGAAAAAAAAAATTCCTCCAGCAAAAAAATAATTTCACAAACCATTCACTTGTTCTACATCTATATAAATCATTAAATCAATAAACTTTTAATAATTACAAATGTTAATTAATTGCACAACAAAAAGTAACAATTAAAGCATCACTAGTTCCGTTGATCATCAGTTAAATAAACAAATTGGAAGACATATAGCTGCAGTAGATGAAATTGATTGAATGATGATTGATATGCCGTCATTACTCAGTGGATGAGATGCACTCGTGAATCAGAAGTGACGCAATGACATTGCATGGGTTTGTCTATGTCTATATTTACATATGCAGAATGCAACACAGTACAATACATAGAACAGCAACATATCCAAGTATCCAGTAGTATTACAGCAGACTGGTGCATCCTGGTATGTCCGTGTCTATGTTATGTGAGTGAATGATGCTATCAACCGGCCAATCTTTAGAAGCTAGAATATGTATCTCTACATCTATATATTTATACATTATCATATACATGCATGAATATCTAGGTATGTATATGTATAGAGGCAAACGCACATAAACTCATATGAAACTGCGGCTGTTACCAGTCAGGAATAGTATCCAAACATCCTACGGTATCACACCGTTAGCATCCGATCGCCGGCGTCGGCGAATTAATTGCACGGTATTTATGTTACTCGCACGTCGCAAATGCAGTTGGATAAGACTTTTCCTATGCTGACGGGAGCGCCAGGGGGAAAGAGAGCTCTAGCGTATGAGTAGATCCACACATTCCCACATATGTGTATACAGTGTATACGTACATACAATAATGGCCGTCTCGTACAGTGAAGGCTAATTGAAACGCCACCGTCCGCGAGATAAGCTGTACCGATTGCCAGCCCGAGAGTTATGAGACGATATTACGATGCCCTCTCTCGTGTGTCAGTCGCGAATTAATTTGACTCTCTCTCAACCCCCATTTGAACTACGTATATCTCTGGTAAACTAATATACTTGTATAGAGTCGAGTCGATGGGTATATATATGCTTCCGGATATTATATATACATGTATATAAATGTGTGTATGTGTGATATGGAAACTGCCTTCGTTCGTATACCGAGAATCGAGAAACTATTGACCTTAAATGATCGCGGTCTAACGGATGTATATAAATCAGATAATAAATAATGTTGTTGCGACTAGTACAGAGTTAAATTATATATATTTTATGATACATTGTTTTCATTTTACTTTATTATTGTTATTGTATGCAAGTAAGATTCGGTTCAGTCGAGATTTAGATTCGATACTTGGCTTTTATTTTATTTAAGATTAAAAAGTTAATAAATTGAAATACTTTCTCGTTTGGGTGCTGTAACATTTGACCCGAGGGTAAAGTTTCTGATATTGTGGTTTGATTAGATACACTGGATTGTAGTTTGTATTTTATTATATGCAGGATATGTTATATGTGTGGTAGGATATTTTTGAATGGGTTCTTGTTATGACTTTTAGGTGTGCGGAAAAAATTACTCGTGAGAAACACTGAAAATTTTATTAAATTAAATATTTTTATTAAAAGTCATCAAACATTATTGGTCTTATAACTTTAATTCGGTTTTAATTTTAAACAAAAATTTTTTAAATATAAAATTTCAATGAATGCGTGACATGACAATGAAAAATAGGTAAACGTCATTGTCTGCAAAAATAAAGTACCGTCACTTGAAAATGAATTGAAGAGGTGAAAGGTGAACAAGTGATGACAAGTCTCCTCAACAGCAAAATCTCTGACCCTCTCTATGGTCTTGTCTGTAGTAATTATACTCGTCAACTTGCGATGCAGAAAACTGTATGAAGAGGCTGCTGCTTTGTTCTATCGTCATCTAATAAATGTCAAGGATCCGTTTAATTTTATTCTAAATAAAATATCAAAAATTTTTAATAACAAAAATGAACAAAATTTTAAAGAGCTGCCCACCTTATTTCTCATTACACATAATACCGGAAAGGATAGTCTCAAGAGGTGTTGAGTCGTAATTTTCAAGCACTCGTGTGGGAAAAATCTCGCAACTAAAACAGCTGGACTCGAGTAAAAAAAAGATGACTGTAGTTTTTCATAAAAAAGTCGGAAGCTGTTTTACTTAAAATGTTTTACTCTCGATAATAACGAGGAAGGCGTGCCCTTGGCGCTTAAAACCTACGGAACTAAGTCGAATTTTGAAAGAACAAACTCTTGTCTTTTTTCCTTTGTCTCTAAAGACCGTAAAAATTTTTTAGTTACACTCTATTGAGTGAACCTCGCTCTTGAAGCTCACCCTCGATTCACAGCATGCACTTCAAATTCTGCAAATCATTCTTGAGGAAACGAAAAAAAAAAAAAAAAAAAAAAATTTCAAACTTCAACTTAAAGCTTGCAATATAAATAATAAATGTAAGTAAAAAACTTTATACAATTTTCAATTGTTTTTGCCTTTTTTTGCTGGTGGAGTTATAATACGGAAAGCTGGAGAATTTATTGAGGAATAAATCATTTTTCTTGTAACCGATAGAGAATGTAAATCAGGATCTACGAAAGAGTTACACAGTGCTCTGATAAGAAGCTTTAATGCTTAAAGTGCTTGGCACATTGTGTGTTTCTATAAAAATTTAACTCATAAAATTTGGGCTAAAGAAAAAAAACAGTCTGTAAAAAAGAAATTGAGAAAGGTGAAAAGAATGAGAAAGTAAAAGGTAGAAGGGAGTGCAACTAATAAATAATAAAATAAAACGAAAGAAAAGAGGAAAAATGGTTTTTCCATCGACAAGACCACAAATACACACCTCTCTCTAGAGTCCAGTATTTTCATGATCGACTTTTGGGCCTGGGCTATCGATTTCAGAGCTAGTAAATAATGATTCCTGTCTTGACAGCTCCAACCGCGCGTCCTTCGTAGCTTTACGACCTCTACTCACTTACACTACATAATAGAGCAGAATATAACTTTTACGGAGTAGTGTGGATCTACGGGGGTGAGCTATAATAAGTTGCACTAAAATTTTTCCTTAGAATTTATTTGTTATTTTCGTTCTTATTGTAAGTAGAGATACTTTAAAGTTCTCTTAACATTGCGGTAGAATATTACATTGTAAGGAATGAAGTTTAGAAGTTGAAGTATTAAAAAATAATTGTTTAAGTGAAACTCCGACTAAATAACTGTTAAAGGTCGAAACGATAACTATCTAAATTTGTATTACTTTAATGAGCAATAATTTGTTTAATAAAAATTTTGGTTTATAACATAACTAAAATTATTATCATTATTTTGAAGGTTTTAAAAATTTTACCGCTAAAAAATGTATAGTCTTAAATATATTCTTTATTACTAAAAGTAATAAAAATTTATTTTCGAACTATTAGGGGTTCTTTTTTTAATTAAAATTCACAGGATTGTTTAACATGTAATAAATATTTAACACGAAATTTTTTGGCGCAATGACGCAAAATTTTTTACTGTATAAACTTAAATTTTAAACGCGTGATCGTGAAAAATTAAAGTCTCTGTAATAAAATATATTAAAAAACAATAATCATTAATATTCTTCAGCTATCCAATAATCCTGTCTGCTAGTTGAATTAAAGATCTGAAATAAGGAAAATTTAACGACACAAGAATTCTCATCCTACCCAGTGGCGCACGTACCGTTTCATCCTTATTTCTCAGCTACACGTCTCCAGATACATTTTACAGCATTTCACGGTGTTTCACCGTCCATAAATCAGGCCCCGAGAATAAGTAAAGAACCATAAAACCATGGTGTGGCGCTAGCTTATATACCTATATTCCGTATTGTTCGTTAAGTTTGTGTCGAGGAGTAGAGGACAAAACAAGAGTCCCACTAATACTGAATTGAGATGACAAAAAGAGACAGAGAGCAAGAAAAATCCTTGATAGTTGCGCGCACGCTCCTCATCCCTGTTACAGTAAAGTATATTGCGTACCTTTGTTCTACTCTGTGTACCGCCTGCACTTATATCTACCTCGCTTTCGGTTTTTCAGTTCCTCAGCTCGTATCGTGTAAAACGTAGACCCTGGCAGGGGTGCGTTCCTCTAACCGCTTACTCGATCTCTTTTATCGTACATTTCTTCACGCTGATTGCCAAGACAATAGCAACTTTTAAGTTGAAGCTAAGATCGTTGCGACATTTCAGAGTAGAGCTAGACTAATATAATACTCTGGTGAGAATTTTAGGCTACTCATCCTCCGCCAAGATTTGGTATCACCTGCTTAGTCTTAAGAGCGTAAGGGAATGAGGACTTTAGCACTAACAGGTGCATTTATAATTTATGGAAACTTGGTTTCTAAAACTGTTTTTATTCGGTGTAGGTCATTTTTCTATGATATACAACAAAAATTGGGCGAAAGTTACTAACCTCTACTCTCTGATAATGTTTGTAATTTTTAAAAATAAATAGGTTTATATGATTCTTAGAAAAGAAGACAGAACATTTTTAACAAGATGTTCCTGATTTAAAGAAATTTTTACTTTTACAAAAACTACACTGATAAAAAAATTCACATGATAAAAGAGAGAAATTTTTGATACAAGAAAATTATTTTGAAGTTCGATTTTTTTTTAGGTTCAGACGAAAAATTTACTTGAACCAACAACCAGTGCAGTGTGAAAGATTTTAAAAAATTAATAAAAGAGAAATAAGAGCATAACTTATATGTAGTGTTTGCATTTTAATTTTACACTTGAAATAAAAATTTTGATCATTTTTGAATAATAGTTTATGTCAAATATTAATTTCTTTGAAACATTGTATTTTAAAAAACTTTTTAAACAACATTTTCGTTCTTGATTTTTAAGTTTAAAAATTAAAATATTTTTCCAAGACAATGAAATTTTTCAGAATAATTTTCTGAAAGTTCAATAATTTTTTTTCTTGACTCCAAATAATTTTTTCATCAGTGCATTAGAGTTTTTTAATAATTTTCATGGTCTAATTTTTTATTCTAAAAATATAAATAATTATTCGTACGTATTCGGCTGGACAAAATTAAAAATACAGTTTTACAATTTAATTAATTAATTAAAAAATAATGAAATATTTTAGGAAAAAAGTATATTTAAGATATATTTAAAAAGAGCACACTTAACGCCTTAAAGTATAATGAGGTTAGAGGCTCCAGTGAGTCGTAGGTAGGCTACCTGAGGAGCGAGGAGCCTTTTTTTAAAAATACGGCTGTGTCCAAAGTATAAGGTAAAGTAAGGTATTGGAAGATTTAAGAATTTAAAGCTTAGACACATAGGACGTGGACAGCCACAGTGTCTCGACTTATTGTCATCTTTAGGCGCCAGTTTTCGTAACCTCTGACTGCGTCATGCCTCATTCTTGGTGTTCATGACGCCAGACCGGAGAAGTATAAGGAGAAAAATATAAATAGTAGTAAAAAAAGAAAAGAAAAGGAAATAAATATAAATAAGAAAAAGATATAAAGTATTTACGGTGAATATTTATTATGTAAGAAGCAATTTTGTGCTCAAGATGATCTAATGATTAACCGTGTGAAAATCGGTGATGGTTGGATAATAGATAATAGTGTTGAATAAAATGGAAGCATATGGATATGTATGAAAAATAAAGTAAAAAGGGTTAATAATATAAATGAAACGGTGTAAGAAAGAGTGTAACAAAAAATAACGATTGGGGAAATGGAGAAAGGAACCTCGACTTTTGAGTTAGAAAAATGGGTTCAAGCAGCACATACATATAATACACACGACGGGAGGTTAAAAGAGCACTGTTTTGTTCGGTTGAAGAATGACCTAGCTCTCAAGCAAGGACGATTGATGATACATCCATTCACAGTACGATTTATTGTTTATTATTTTTGAGTAAATAAATTTTTACCTTTAATATGAACATGGGGTTAAAGTTAAAAATACAAGAAATATCATTATTGTTATCATTACCCTGAAAAAAAAAAAAAAAAAAAAAAAAAATTAATTTGATTAAAGAGAAATATTTTTAAACCAAGTAATTCATTTTGAAGAGCTTAATTGTCTTAAATCAAGACGAGCAATTCATAAATCAAGTTGATTTTTTTTTTCAGTGTATCTTTATAATAAAAATAAAAATTTTTTTAATTATTTAAACTATAAATTACAATTCAAACTGACAGATACTTATTCGATTTCGTAATTATTAAATACACAAGATGTTAATTATTTTACTATTTATTTTCTAAACGTGATGAACAATCAGTTGATATTCAATTTAATTATAACTTTGTCTTCAATGCTAGTTGCATAAATCAATATTATTTTATTGCTATTTCTTACTGTAGTTAAATGTTATTTTAAATGAATCATAAAATTTATTTTGATGTAAATATATGGCTATAGCTTGGAGAAAAAAATTTTTAAATTTACGGTGTACTCAAATTTTACCTTGAGCAAATAAATGTTGTACTTTAACCGACTAAATTTATCAAAAAATGACAAGAAACCTTTTTTTACCCAGCGTTCAATTTTCTGTGGAAAAATGACTTGGGTATCTCTGTACAGATCAATCTTTTAAAGGGTTGTAATAATTGAAAGTTTAAAAAATATTTTTAAGTCTAACCTTAGCACTAATTTTAAAAATAAGGATTTTTATCAGATTGTATTGTTTTTGAGTTATTTGTTTTAAAATTTTTGGATCTTACAAAATACTAGCTTTATTATATAATTTTTTTAAAAAAAAATTGATCGATAAACAATAGACTTTTAATTTTGGAATGATCAAAATTTGAAGTTTAAAAAATTTAATCGTCTTGATCTAAGCAGAAAAATTCTTAAGAAAAAATTATCTTATACCAAGACAAAATTTTTAGTTGAAGAATTTTTTTTTGCTAAATTCAAAACAGTTGAATAAAATCAATTTTTTCATCAATAAATAAGAATCTGTTTTATGGTCCCAAAAAGTCTTATTGATAAGTACTACTTTATATTAAGCTTATTACTAAAGGTAGATGTTTCTTATATTGAAAAAAAAATTAATTTAATTGATTAAGAAAATTATTCCAAAGAGCTTCATCATTTTGCTTTAACTATAAAAATTCTTAAGCTGAATAATTTTCTTAAATCCAGTTAATTTGTTTCTCGTAATATAACAATTAAAAACAAATAAAAAAGACATCACACAAATTCGTCACACAGTACTCATCATTAATTTAACTATTTGTTTGTATATTTACAGAGGAAGAAAAATCAGATGTCAATAGTAGTTGATGTCGACAAGATGGATCGGAGTGATTTCATTATCAAGTTGATAGTCAACCTGTTGGTAAAAGATAAGAGATGGGGACGGGAAGAAGGTAGAAGGAAGAAGATGGTCCAAGTTAACTACAAGGCGAATAGGAAGGCAAAAGGCAACCCGAGCCCAACAATATAGATTTTCAACAGGTAAGAAAAGCATGTAGACTCACGGTCGTTATCTTTGACACACCCACGACATCGTGTAGATCCACGCGTATCTTAAACTCCCATCCTACTCTTATTCTCATCCTCATCCCACTGTATACATCCCGTCGACGGTCGACGGCCAAGCGGTGGCAGTGGTACACCGGCAGTTAATACGAGTAGATAAGTGACCGTTTAGATGATCTTTTACTGATAGTTTGATATACCTGCCTCTGCCTCTGCACTACTACTCACAATCAAAATGTTATATCTATATCTATCTTTGTGATATATTTCACCTTAGGCAAGTGATTTAAACTAAATCAGTTTGTGTACCGTTACCTGTAACTACTTTTATTATAGATAAACATTTATATTTGTACTTGCAGGTACTTATATTTATATTTATACTTAGCTGTCGCTGGGAGACCTTTTTGCAATTATCAGATACTTAATTGCTAGTTCGAAGACACCCGTATTTGTGGTATCTCAAAATTAGTATTTACTAAATATATTAACTCTTTTATCATCTAGAAAATCTCAACTCTTAATTTGCAATAATGCGTGACGTTGTCGAAGAGCAAAGCTCTGACATAAATTTACGTCCTGCTGTTTAAATTTTTTTAAATTTATGCATTCTGAAAAAAAAATTTTTTTGGGTATTTTAATTCACTTAAGTGTGATAGAGATGTAGAAAAAAGATTTGTCACTCGTTTCCATTCTCAATATCCTGGGTATTTACACCTGGCACAGGTTTTTTATTTACTCAGCTCTTGTCTCCCCGAGAGATGTATGAGCACGCGATATATTCGCCAGGACATTCTACGTTTAATTAACTGAGTCACAAATTATCTTTGGTTTGGTCACCAAGTATTCTTCGAAACCTTTTGAATGAATGAATTTAAATAAACTTTCACATATTCTTGAAAAAATTGTAGTTTTAACAAACCTTATTTTTTAATTATCTTTTACTTTATTATTAGTACACAGAAAAAAAACATCGAAATAATTTTGATCTAAGTAAAATTTTTCCAGGAGCAAAAGAATTTCCATCGCTTAAAAAATTTTGATTTTGCCCGAGATACTTATGATCAATATAAATTTTTTTTTTGAGTCAAAGAAATTTTTTTTCCCATTTAAAAATAAATTTTTCTGTATATAATTATCTTTTTTATCAATTATTAAATTTTTTTATTATTAATAGTATTTATTTATCTTTTAATTCACTTTTGAACATTATTTCAAAAAGTTTAATCATCTTGAATCAAGCAAAAAATTTTTTAATCAAGTTTATTTTTTTTGTTATCAATATAGGAAATTATAAATCTAAAAATTTGTTAGTTTTTGATGTAAAAATTCAACAAATTTTCAATATATAATGTTTTCATTAAACATATTCGATAATTACTTTAACGTAATCACACAATTGAACTAATAACTAAAACTTTTATCTATTGCCTACATAATTAAAAATATTTTTTTTCGTGGATAACGAAGTAAAGCGATTACAAATTTAAGCAGGCGGTAGGGACGATACACTCTAAAGGTATCTAAGAGTAAAAATGTTTTTTTACATAAATCATCGTTTACTTAAAAATGTAACCCTTTCAAAATATTCGAGTTACTTATATTCATGTTCATGACAAGGGATGAAATCGTTAACAAAATTATCGTAAGCCGTTGCAAGCTCTTTGTCTTAGTCACTCCGCAAATTAGTCACGTTTTTAGGCACTAGATGACAGTGTGTATATTATCAGCCTTCACTGATAATTTGTAAAAAATCTCTACTTAAGTTAAGAAATTTTCCAAACATCCTTTATGATAATGGTCCTCTAAACTTGAAATAAATATGCATGAACAAATATATGTTGTCAACACTTTAGGAAAACGACTATTCCAAACATATTTGTTATATTTTGTATAGCCAGAGATAGGCAATATTCATATAGTACAAAAATGTTTACATATTTTTTGACCTGTGAACATTTTTGTGTCTCTATTATTTTCTCTAGATATTTCTTTTCGGTTTAGAGGCTTTTTCCTTTCTTTTTCTTCAGTATACGGAATACATATTCCCCTAAATTTGTATAGTTATTAGAGCTAGGTCCATATCTAGATGAGTATTTTGTCCCTCTACCCTCTACTCATCTTTTTAAAAGACTAAATCGTTTTTATCTTACCACGATCGTTGCCAAATGTATAGCTTTTTGTCATCACACCAAACATTCGCTTTTTTTTCTTACAATAATTTCTATTCACATTTGTGCTCTTAAAAAAAATATTAAATATTTACATTAATCTCATGGAAATATAATTTTATCCCCACAAGGATTTATTTAATATTTAGATCAGGTTTCATGTTATAAAAATTTTTTCCCACATCCGTGGAAAAAAACCTTCTAACTTATAAAGTTGTTCCAATTTTTAAATTGAACTTCTTTATGAATAAAAAATTTGTGAATATTCAAATTAAGTTTTGCTATCAAATTTTTTTTCAATAAATTTTAATCACTCTCATTTAAAATTAAGTAAAAATTTATTTTTCATACCGAGGGTTTTCTAACGCAACCTTGTATCTCAAAAATGACAATTTTAGTGTGAGAATAAAGGTGAGAAAAAAAATGGCTTAATAGTTATTTAAAAATAATATTTATCAATTGTATTTTCTAAAGATAGTATCGTATTTATTTTTAATCTGGTTTATATTTTTATTCAGTAACGCGATTATAGTTAATTATTTATTTTTCAGTTGAACCCTTTTATCTTCGAAAATCGAGATACGTGGTTAAGTTAGAAAACCCTCGATACACATTTTAGAATTTCATGAAAATTTTATTCTTACAAATTTTTTTTCATTTTTTGATTTTCCCTTCTTCATATCTACATATAAAATAAAAATAAAAAAAATACGAGTATCCGTAGTTCCACTCGGACTTTCATAGAGTACTTTTCGGTTCATCAAGATAACACTCAGTAAGACCTCTACTATATTCTCGTATAGCCATTGTGCTTGCTTCGGGATGATGTTTTCACCCTCTCGTCTTTCTCGCTGATTTGACGCATTTTTTTCTTTATTTTTTGTTTTTTTTTTTTTCCTTTCTTCTCTTCGCTCTTCTTAATTTTTTTCTTTTTTACTTATTTCCTTTCCTCTACTTATTCAAGTGCTCGTGTCACTACATACTACATGCACTCGTGCGATTCGTCTGGAGTTTTCAGATCATCGTTGACACACGAATTGAGTATTGTATTGAATCTGACGACAACGACGATGGACAACTAAAATATTTCCATCGTTTATCGAGATCTATTGTCTGTTTTTTACAATTTTCCAGTCTCGAAATCTCAAAAGCCCTCGAGTTATTTTCTTCATCACAAAAATAAAGTGAACAATTCCTAAACGTAAATTTTAAAACTATTTTATAAAATTTAACATTTTTTACCAACATTTACATGAAAAAAAAAAAAAAAAAAAAAAAAAAAAAAAAAAAAGAAATATTTTAATAAGGTTAGATATATATTAAACGAGAGTCTACACCCTGGGGTAATATAAAAAAGATAAGAATTTATATCAAGGCCGTTGGAATTAATCCGGCATTAATTCTAATCGCCTGAAGGATTTATTGTTGCGCGAGATAATAAATCTAAGTGACGGAAAATCTAGAAAAACTTTTTCTCGAAGAACTCCGCATCCACCTAGGATAATAATTTTTCTGCATAGATACCGAAATGAATTTATCACGGAAAAACGTTTTTGTCTTTAGTCTTTAGTTTTAAAAAAACTAATTTATTTTCCATATCTAATGAATAATAATGAATACCTTCTCATTTTTTATCTTCACTTTTTCGACACATAGACATAGACATAATGACTAATACTTACACTAATAAGTTAAATGTTTTATTTAAACACTGTTACTTAATATTCCTCTTGTGCGTTTATAATTAATGTTAATTACCGTGACTCATTGATTTCATTCTTAAAATAGATAAATTTTACGTTTTGATTCGTCATCGTTTTCATGTAAATTATAAGCCATTTAGTTAATGTTCCTCATTACCACAACGTGCTTTATTTTTTATTTACCCAGAACCGCCACGAAAACTCAAACTATAATGATTTTTCACACTTCTGCACAATATTCTTTTAATTTTATCTATTTGCTCCATCAGATATATTTTTTTTAGTACATCAAAAATTTCTGACAGGTAGAAGGTTGTCCGAAAAAAAAAACCTTTTACTAAAAAAGAAAAGTAAGAGTTTTTTAATTTTTCTTATTCGAAATTAAATAAAAATATATATTAATGAATAAAATATTTGGATCATATTTATAATTAAAAAAAAATTTTGTTTTTAAGAAGTAAACAACTATTATTTTTCTTTATGTTAACAAATATTCTACGGTCATAAATCAGAAAATTTAACGCTCCAATTTTCTCCGAATTTTTTTTTTTTTTTTTCAGTGGAAATAAAACTATTATCATTGCCAAAAAATAGTAATGACCCTATAACCATTAAAACATATATTATCTTTAAACTTCTTTTTTTTTTTTTTTTTAAATGTGGCGCCGATGGTTGATAAATATTTCATTGCCGCCTAGAAAAGGTATTTCTCACGAGGAAAAAAGTACAATTGCTGTCACTTCTGCGGACATATTTTAAATCCATTAATACAATGCCCCTTTAATAATTCCTTGAGCTGACAATGACATTTCTGTAAGTACAAATTAACAAAATTTTAAGTACACAGGAGATTATTTTGACATTTTACTTAGGCTGTAAAGGAGATATACTTCGAACAAAGCCGAAGTGTGTCTCTTAATCGTTTACAGATGCCTAAAGGAAAAAAATATATTTTAAACCTCGAGCAATACATTTTTATTGCAGTAAGCAATAAATTTTCAACATTTAGGTTTTAAAGGTTGATGGCTAAGTGAAAACATTTTAAAATACACAGAAAAAAAAATGAACTTGAATCAAGAGAAAAATTCTTAAACCAAAAAATAATTTTGAATAGTTTCATTGTCTTGGATCAAAACGAAAAATTCTTGAATCAAGTAAAATTTATTTAAACTAAGAAAAATTTCTTAGTTTAAGAATTTTGTTACTCAAATCAAGAAAATAAAATTCTTCAAAAATATTTACTTCATTCAAGTAAATTTTTTTTTCTGTGTAAAATTAAAATTTGGTTTATTTTTTAATTTTCATTTATTTTTTTTGACTTACTTTTTTTTTCCTAATTAATTAATTTCGCAAAATTTTTCTTTGCACTGATAAAAGATTTTTTAATATTTAAAAATGTTTATCAACTTTTAAGAAATTTTTTTTTATCATCAAATGATTTCATAATTATTTGTAATCAGTTAACGAAAATTTATTAATATTTCAAAAATCTTACACAGAAAGAAAGAAAGTCTTGAGTCAAGCTTAAATGTTCTTAAATCAAGAAAATCTTAAGAAAAATTGAAAATTTCTTGAGTGAAGTTAAAATTTCTTGAACGAAGTTAAATTTTTTTTAAGCCAAGAAAATTTCTTCTTGCTTCAAAATAACTTTGGTCTTCCTTATAATTTTCTTTGTACAAGAAATTTAATTCTACATTTATCAATTCAAAATTAAACTTTTGTCGATAAAAAAATTAATTTTCCATTATAAAGTTCTCTTAGAGAGTAATTTTTCAGTGGATAAATTGTGAACCTTAATAAAAGGTGCGTAAATCTGTTGATTCTGTCGCCGGTACAGAGCGAACGTATTAACGGCGCGGGCTAAATTACGCCGAGAATTATCCGAGATTAAGCTACTGAGAGCGCTTTACCTGGAACAGATTCAAAATCACGGTCGTTACGAGTACCCGGACAAGGGTATCCGAGTGTCCCTGCGGGCTATCTGCAGAGGATATACATAAGTACGTACACATATAAATATATATCAGAGAGTAGAGTACATACCGAGCCAAGTAGAGAGCAGTCTTACTCTATATAGAGTGCAATAGAGTGCAATACATATCCACAGATCCTGATGGCCAAATGCAGTAGAGCCAAACATAAACAGCGATACAAAGTAAAAATAAGCGTGCATTGCATAGGCAACCTAAAAAATAAAATAGAAGAAATTTGAATCCGTGGAAGAGACAACTGAACTAACCAACACACCCATACTCATACCTGCGCCCAATACCAGCAAGGATCGAGAATTTAGTGCACGTGTAAGGGGATAGATTGCCGGGCCAGCAAACCAGATATCCTTTTGACTGTAAAACCAAGACAGAACACAAGCTCCTTTGTTTTTTTTTTATTTTCATTTTTAGTATTATTACTTTATTTTTATTTTTTTATTTTTTTTTTACTGCGAGGGTGGACTGCAGAGAGGAGCAGGATAAGGGCGAGTGCGTTGTAAAAAGGGAGCAAACAAGAGCTGTAAAAATGAATCGATAGGCGGAGTTTTTCGTAACGCTCCGTGGAGAAACTCTGGGGTGGGGGGCCACCAATAGGCGGAGTCAGTCTGATTTAGAGCCGCCATTTTGTGACAATCAACGAGAGGGGGTATGCCTATCTGATTGGCTGATCTACGAACTTCTCTCGTCCTGGACAAGCTTCTACAGATTGTTCGGTTGTCTCCGCCAGTTCTGTATTTTCTCCAGCCACCCGGCCACGCTGCCGTGCTTTTCCTCCGGGCGTTCGAGTTCCCCTCGCGAAAACCGCGGGTATGTGTGTATGTGTGTATCACTAGTAATATCACTGCTCCATCCCCTTTAACACATGGACAATACACTGCCAAGGTGTATTACACACTCGCGATCCTTTTATGTATTCTTACGAGCGTCGACTTTGAGCTTATGTTTTTGTACTTGCGGAACAAATTTTTTTTTATGTTGTATTGGATTTTCTTTGACAGCTGCTTTACATTTTTATGACCATAAAGGGTGTTTTTGGATATTTGGATACTTTTTTTTTGAGAATTATAAAATTTTATGGCTTAAATTTTATCGATATATCTATGTATGACTTTAAGGTAGTGTACTGAAAGTATAGCTTGACGATAGGAAAAATTTTCTTTAACCAATAAGAAAGCCTTCTTTAAGACTTGTACTTAAGATAAGAAAAAATTAAAAAATCTTTGTTTGATTAAAGTAAAAAAGTTTTTGGAGAAAAAAACTGTTTACAAATTTTTTTTTTTATACTAAAGCAAACATTGTTTTGGTCCAAGAAATTTTATTTAAAAATTTAATAAAGGATTGTTCTTTTCTCATGATTAAAAAAATTTTGTATCAGTATAATTATTTTTGTTTTGGAGCAAGAAAAATTTTTTTCGGATTAAGAAAATTTTACTTAATAAATGCAAGATAATGTTTTTCTCTTTAGATATTTTCTTTAGTTAAAAAAATGTATTCTAGAGTCAAGGAAGTTTTCTTTCTGTGGATTGGCCTAATAATTTGAAATTTTAAATTGCACACCTCAAAGTATAAATTCTAAATTGATGAGCATTGAGACTTTCGATTAAATTTTAGTAAAAACATTTTATTTTTTATTCAAAAATTTTTCGTCTTGATTGAAGACAACGACGCTCATCAAAAATATTTTTTTGATTCAAAAGGTTTTTGAGAAATTAATCCTAAAACTAAGAAAAATTTTTCTTTAATCGCAAAACCTTAGCAGTGTGAGAACATTTAAAACCATATTTCAAGTCTCCAGCCCATACAGGAAAATACGACGGGGCCAGGTATGGGCCTCGCTTGGCGCAATGCTGTCAATCTCTGGCCCATGCTCGTAAACCCGCTTTGGCCCAGCTTTGGTAAAAGTCTGGGATGATAACAGGGTGCCAGGCTTGGTTGTTCTCATTGGCCCAGGTATGATCGCCTAGGCTGGTCCATGCGTGGTAGCCAAATCTGGGCCATGCTTGCTAACCAAGGCTGTCCCAAGCTTGTCAGCCTATCTTGGCCCAGGCTAGGTAATCAAAACTGCGTCACGTTTGATTGTCACTACTGGCCTATGCCTAGTTACCAGAACTGGATAATAGTTAATTTTCAAGTCTGGTTTATGCCATTTGATAAAAAATGATAAAAAAAGAATTTTGTAAGTGTTATTTTTTTATTTTAATTTTGATGGAGAGCTAGCGCAAATTCAGACCGTGACTCTTGATTTAAATCTAACTTTCGCTAATTATAGAAATAAAGTGAAAATCGCGTCCGTTCTAACCGAGATTCGAACCCGAGCCGTGCGCTTCCCAGACCGACGACTAACCTCTATACCACACGACCGGTGAGTTGATGCACATCTCATCATTCTTATAAGCTAAATCTATATGGTGACCAAGTGTGACGGTTTATTATTTATATAATTTATGTTATTTAATATTGTGTTTGGATGAAAATTAACTATTTTTTTACAAATGTTTATTAGTTATTAAAAAATGCAAGCGTCACGTTCTTATATTACTTTAGATTTCGTACATCGTTCTGTATATTTTTAATATCTTATTATAAATTTTAATGTTTAAAATTATCAATATTAAAAATTCAACTGTAAATTTTATATTTTAATTTTCTAAAGACTATATCAATTTTGACGGTACGCAAATGTTTTGGTTGAATAATGAATTTTCAATTTTAACGTTTGCTAACAAATATTCGTTGAGCAATAAATATTTACTGTTTAAAATTCTATTGTTTAATGATTAATTAACTTTGGATTTCCCATTGAATGGCCGTGGCTGGGGAATCTAATTCTGACTCAGGCTCGAGCAATCATTGGGCCGGCCAAGGCTTGGTTGCCCAGTCTTGGCCCAAGCTTGGGTCGCCAATGAATGGCCAAGGCTAGGTTAGCCAATCTTAGCCCAAGCTTGAGTAATCATTGGCATGGCCGAGGCTGGGTTAAACAGCCTTGGCCCAAGCGTGGGTCGCCAATGAATGGCCAAGGCTAGGTTAGCAAGTCTTGGCCCAAGCTTGGGTCACCAATGAATGGCCAAGACTAGGTTAGCCAGTCTTGGCTCAAACTTGGATAATCATTGGCATGGCCGAGGCTGGGTGAGCCAGTCTTGGCCCAAGGTTTGGTGATCATTGGCATGGCCGAGGCTGGGTTAAGCATCCTGGCCCAGGCATGGGCCAATATAGGTACGCCAAAGCTAGGTTTCCCAGTACTGACCCAAGCCTGGCCCCTTTGTCAACTCTGGGGGTTTCCTGCATGGGAGGGTCAGAAATCTAGAAGAAAAGATGACGCAGCAACACTGTAAACCAGTAATAGCGTAAAAAGTGAAGATATATTTAAATAGATAGTCCATAAGTATAATAGTGTATTCATTTATACATATTTCATTTGAATGAAAATGAGGATAGAGATAATATTGTGCAGAGACCATGACCTAGGTGAACTTGTAACTCAATACCGTATTTCCGCGGTCACATCTATCCGTGCGAGTTTTAGATTTCCGCCTTGAGATTTGTACATTACGCATACTATAGGGCGTATCTGGCTAACCGTATCTCATCTAGATATATATAGAGTAACTAAAAATTATCAAGATTAACTTCTCGCGCTGTTTACACATATACACTTATACATATATATCTTACCGAGTTGATCAACTAAACGTCGCGGGCCACGTGCCACGATCGTCCTCTTTTCGATCTGATCCGATCTCTGATGATCTAAATTTCGGGGTTCGACTATAATGCCACTTTACTACTCACTACTCACTTTAAATACCAGCTAATCTCTATCGCCTGTTATCTTAATCAACTTTTATTCTATCTCTTGTCACCTGTTAAATAATTGTTTTAATTAATTCATCGCTTTCGTATTTATAGAAAAAACTTCTCAAGGAATTTATTATTTTTAAATATTTTTTTTTTTAGACTTTCAATCAATATTAATTGTGAGATTTGATTACAAATTACTTTTACCAAGATTTTTTATGACATATTTAAAAATGAAAAGTCTTATTTATGGAAATATAGCATAGCAGTAAACTTAAATAAACTCTGATAATAAATAAAGTATGTATAAATTTAAAAAAAAACAAATAAATATTACACCATAATTCACAGTTAACAATTAAAAAAATAATAAATAGCAGTCATAAAAAAATTCTTATTACACATTAGCAGCAATAAATATTTCCACAATATGAATTAACCTTTTTCAAAACTGCATTCATCGCAGTAAATAAATTTATACGTATATATACATATGTATATTATCGTATCATATCATATATAATAATAAAAACATCTATGTGCTCATAGATACATAGCCAGCGAGTATTTATTACGTAAATTATGAGCGTGAAGTTGCGAGTTGCGAGACGCAGAGTGTACACCCCACGGTACGCAGTGATAAACGAGTACCGTATGCCAGATTCGTTTAACGACATACAATCTTTTCTTCAGATTATTTTTCTCATCCATAATATAAATTTATTTTTTTATTTTGAAGCAAGAAATTTTTTAAAATAGTTTCTTTTTGATAAATATTTTCTGAAGTCAAGAAAAAAAAATTATATTGTGTCTAGAAAATTTTTTCCAATTTTTCCAGACTATTATTAATTTTTTTTCTTAATGTTAGAAAATTTTATTCACTTGTCAAAAATTGATTATTTCTTTGTACACTTCTTTCTAATTCACTGCTGGAGTAAGAAATTCTACTGTCTCAAATTAAATTGACAGATTTTTGAATCAACAAAATTTTCTTTTATTAAATTAGGAAAGTCCTTCTTTGTTTAAAATTTTTCTCAAAACTCAAAATAATAAAATTCTTTAAGTGTCAGATTTTTAAATTTTTCTTCAAAATTTTTTTCTCAAGTTCCGTTCGTACAATACACAGATTAAGAAATTTATTGACTTAAGAAGAGTAAAAATCTTGAACCTAGAAAATCACTTCAAGAAATTTTCGGAGTCAAGCTGAAAAATTCTTGAAACAAGTAATGTTCTTAAATAGAAGTAAATTTAACTCATCTCAAAAATTTATCGACTTCATTAAATATCGATTTTTTATGAAAATGAAGTTAGCCAACATTTCAAAATTTTTTTTAATTTGTCTGCTAAACTTCAGTTTCATGATTTTTTGAAAAATGATTTTTTTGGCCCAAAAATTTTTCGCTCAAATCAAAAGTTAGTTTATATCTCAAAAAAAATCAGAGTTTAATTTCATATATTATCTGTACATATATGTGATACGGAACACATAAAATATAAAAAAAATATTGACGAGAACTGAGATCGAGTAGAAGAAAACGGAAGCACAAGAGGAGAACAATTTACCTCCTCTTCGTGGGGGTAAATCAAGTTAACGCCCGCAGTGGGGGTGGGGCGAAAATCGTAGGCGTCGTCACAGCGACCCGAGTTTCCGCGAGGATTCCCGAGGTTTACCGAGTAAACACGAACGTGGGGGACTCTAGTCGCTCGTATTTTCATGCGCTTTAGTTCCGCGCCGGGTGCCACGATAGTTGCATCGGTGAGTCGCGCGTGTGCGTTTTTATCTTACACCGCTAGAAATCAACAGTACGATGACATTCAACTCATTAATATAAATAAATAAATATTTAATTTGTGTATTTTAATCAAGCGATTGATTGTTTAATTTAATTTAAATAATTGTATAAATAAAAATAAAAAACTAAATGAATTTAGTTGAACGAGCTCCAGTGTGTCAGTGGAATATTGGATTATTATTTTTATTTTTAATAATTGTTCAAAAGATGATAACAAAATATTTATCTCGGGTAATTTCAGTGCATTGAGTCCGATAACGGGATTGACCCTGTACCACACTAGGAAATATTTTTACGATAAATAAACAGCCATGTGCCGTGTTTGTGTACAGTGCAGTGTTTTGGTGATAACTTAGTGTCGACAGATTTTTATTTTATTGTCATTGGAATATTAATTGTATGTAATATATAATAGATAACTACATTGATTGTAATTATTCTCGAGGAAATTTATTTATATTTAATTAACTGATTCATAATGGCGATGAGGATTGTTAGTGAACATCACTGGTCACTGGATAGTCTTGAGATAAGGTAAGAACATACCTTTGTCCCAATTATGTTTCAATTCACCGTTTTCATGTGACGATTTTTTTTCAAATGGTAACTAAAATTTGGATTAAAGTTCAGCCACCGGTGGCAGCAGTGTCGCGAGTGATTTTTTTGCTCCAAAATTTATTTTTAAATTTTCTTTAGAGAATTATGTTTGTTCAGGAAATTTTGGTGTGATTCAGTGAATGGTGTAAATGTGGATCAGAATTTTTCGTTAGTTTAGTGCAGGTATTAGTAAAATGGAAAGAGGGCTTAAGAGAAACCACTGATAGCTCCAATTTTATTATTGAAATAATTTAGTTTTGGAAAAAATATTAGTGACGCAAAATTTTTTAAAAATTTTTATTAAAAACAGACACTACTTTTTTAAATTTACTCCAAAATATTTTTTAATTGTCTAATTAAGAGCTTTAATGTTCGTAAATTAGTAGATGTAATAGATTTTAAGTTTTTTGGAATTTATCTTAAAAGTTTAATATTTTTCAAGTGGAAATTACAAAAATTCACAAAAAACAATTTAGATATTTTTTATCTGATAATTTAAAATTTAAATAAAATCTTTCGTATTATTAAGAAATTTTATTTATTGGAATTTGTATCTTGAAAAAAGTTTAAATTTTGAACTACTTGTGTCAAAAATTTATTATTTAAAAAAATAAATTGTACATTAAACAATCTGTATCCAAAAGGAAATCCTTTTGAAGGCAATGTTGGTATTTTAAATTCTAAACATTTTTTATAAACAAATTAATACATAAACTTTCTATAGTTTAAAAAAAAAAAAAAAAACAATAAATATACAAGTGGGACAGACAGAAAAAAAAATAACAAAATTTAATAAAAATACAATAATAGATTTTTCAACTCCAAAACCAAAAAATTAAAAATTTTATTTACCTATTTTTTATTATGATCATAAACTTTGTATTGATCATAAAGTCTAATGTAAAAATATGCATACATTATTTATTTATTCAATAATTTTTTTAACCATGAAAGTTGAATTTTCTAAAGTTTAATAATTTAGAATATTATTTACAAACAAAATTCAATTTTTCTACAAAATTATTAAAAATATATGAAATATAATCAAGATGATGCACTTGGAGTAAAAATCAAAGTTATTTTCCCAACAGCGTCATGATTATAAATAAATATGAAGTATTTATTTGAAAACTAATTCTCATGTCAATATAGTTGATAATTTATTAAATGACATAATAAAACTCGAGCCAAGAGAGGAATATTAGTTTATTAGTTACCGTCGGCCAATACCAGGTACCTTTAACTCCTAAAATAAAAGCTTACATACTTAAAATACAAAACAACATGAAGTAGTAAAATAAAATAAAGTAATAATTAATAAAATATAAATTTCGACATGATTAAGTCGGATAATTATTTACAAATAAAATATCTTGAATAACGATAAAATAAAAATATAATTAGGTTCTCACATATTTCTTAGAAACAAACTAAACCCGTCAAGTTGAAGCGGAACACGTCTGTCTTGCTGGTATATAATATAAAAGAGAACAATAAACGGGTCTGTCAAGTTTTCCCGTCCTTTAAGTATTAACTATATCAAGTAATAAACAATCTGAAAATGTTAAGATTCTTCAATATAAATATTAAATATATTTAATATAATATAATTATTTATATTTTATGTTATATGTGAATTAAATTTATTTATAAGTATAAACGGAGCGAATGAGTTTTAATCGGATGTACGGTATAGAATGAGGAACCCTCATATAAATGATCGTGTATACACCAGACAAGATATAATTGCCTATTTGCAAGTATAATTCCCGGCGGTTTGTGTTTTCATTTTATTACCCGCGAATTGCACCCGCTTATTAGTGGAGCGACGCATTCACTTAGAATAAAGTTATTTATAAATATTTTTATTAATATTTCATTGTATTGCAGTTCTATTATGATTCGTTCGAATAGTTTAGTTGTATTAGTACCGATTAGATACCATGCTTGTTGAAATTCGTTTACTCAATTATTGTTTACTCAAAGTTGTAAACATCTTACTGTTATTATTTTCATTGATATTTGTTTTTTTAATTATTTTATCTGATGAATTTCATATGATTTCACAGAAAAAAAAAATTTTCTTGAACCAAGAAAATTGTAAGGAAGACTGAAGTTATTTTGGAGCAAGAAGAAATTTTCTTGGCTTAAAAAAAATTAACTTCGTTCAAGAAATTTTCAATCTTCCTTAAGATTTTTTTGATTTAAGAAAATTTACGCTTGACTCAAGACTTTCTTTCTTTCTGTGTTGCATTAGCAAATTAAAAATTAGTCAATATTTATTTTTAGTGTCAGCTCTTATTTTAAATTAATTTCAGTTTCTTCAATTTTTATTTAATTAATGTAATTTATTATATCATAAAAAAATTGGAGTCCAAAATTATAAAGAGAAATAGTTTTTGCTCATATTCGTTAAATGATTTATTATTTTATCAAACAATCAATCTATTGTTGAAATTTAAAGTCAATTGAAATTACCTTAACATAATCTAAAGTTAAATTATCGCATTTAAATAATATATCAAAATATTAAAACATATTTAAGGTCTTTGTGTTAAAATTTTAAAATTCATAAAATAGAAGATCCAAAAATTTTTATAAAAATACAATATTACATTTTGAATTTCAAATGACGGCAATTACTTAAATATTGAATTTTTTAAAAATAAAATCATTTATTTACC
This sequence comes from Cotesia typhae, assembly GCF_013202065.1. Classification (NCBI taxonomy): domain Eukaryota; kingdom Metazoa; phylum Arthropoda; class Insecta; order Hymenoptera; family Braconidae; genus Cotesia; species Cotesia typhae. The sequence continues at coordinate 18,341,788 of NW_027423774.1, read as the reverse complement.
TGTCTATTATATTTTCTCGATGAATATTACTAGATCTTATAATAATTATTAAAACAATATAATTTTTTTTGCATTGAAATTTAAATAATTTAATTGCATAAATTTATTTATTCTATAAAAAATTAATTTTCTAAGATTTATTACTGACTTTAAAATGATTTAATTACCAGCCAGTGACTCATAAAATATTAAATTATAATTATTAAGTTAATTACAATTCTAATCTTCATTTAACATTCACAATAAAATCCTTGTTATACAAAGTGAATGTTTATTTACTTTTAATTCACAAATCATAAGTGTATATTTTGATTACATACACCATAAGAACTTGAGTAACCAAAATAAATAAAATCTCCAAGTCTCAATTGCGACACTTATACTCGGTTTTATTTAAGTTCATCGAGTTACACTTGCCATGGTTCTCAGCAGGGCGCGTGCGACGGCAACAAAACCGTTTTGTGTTCCCTATATTCCCAGATATTGAATATAATATTCGGACACAAAAGATACCTATATGTGAACCGCACTATTATATATAGAGTTTATAATATATTATATATTATATATTATAACGTCCTACATCGACCTCAAAGTATTTTTTTTTATATTAAGTTACCAAAATGACAGCCAGTCCTTATACGCTTCAGTTTTTTAGAATCTAGAATTTAATAAACTATTTCAGTAGTTTTTATATTACCCAAAGTAGCGCTCAACTTTCTGTTCTTAATAAAAATTAAAACTATTTTAATTATGTAAATAAAATCAAGTCAATAAAAATTTTTTTGAGATTAAAATTTTGCTCCATAAATCTCAAAATTGTTTCAAATTTTTAACAATAAAAATTTACCGCCGGACTTAGTTATTTATATAAATTAATTAATTTCCATCAATTACTACTAAGTTCAAAATACATTCACAATACACACTCAACATAAATGATTAAAATTAAAAAAAACCACAAGGATGTGCCTGTCGTAAAAGTTGTTAATAAAAATAAAAAAAAGCAGTCCGAGTGACTTGACCGTACTTTTTTTTAGCGTGTAAATGCACGAGGAAGATTTTGAAGTAGACGAAAATGACAAGGCTGTGGTTCTGGTTTTTCGATTGGTGAATCTTATATTTTATTATATATACCTTATAGTTTTCGAGATCGACAGACTGCTGATATATATTTTAAATAATTTTTTCATCTGACATTCAATTCATACATGATGACTTTTTATACTTTGTAACATATGTATATAAAATATATAATATGTACAAGAGAATGGTACAAGTCCAACTTTCACATACAGAAAAATAATTGGAAAGTCAATTTTTAGTTCACTTTATTATTTTATTAATAGTTATATTTTATTATATTATTTTATGTGTTTGTATCTATAATATATTTCTATTAGATTAATATATTAAATAACATTTTTTTTCTATCAATTAACCTGTAATTAAATAACTTGGTTATAAATTATAAGCTCCATTTATAATTATTGCATCCTTTAGTGTTATAAATATAACAATAATAATAATAATAATATAAACGTATAAAAAATTCTTATATTATATATTTCTCAGATCACAAGTACGTGTTAATGTTATCTATTGGATATTTTATTATTTTAGTTACCAAAGTCTGATTACCAAAATTCGATAAGATTGCGCCGGGGAAAAGATCAATCGATCGTTATCATATTTATTTACGTCAATACGACATATTTTAATCAACATTTTATTATATTTAAGATTTATATTTTTTTAATAATAATAGAGAGTTTAAATTAATTATAATTATAATAATTTCGCGTAAAATATATATTGTAAGTTTGTAAGTAATATATTACAGTCATTGTTGCCAGTGATTTATAAATTTATTTTTACATACATATTTGTTATATTGGTATTGAAGCACCGTGTTTTTTATTTGTCTAATAATTTTATTTTCGATGAAACAAAACCGCTTATCAATTGTCTTCAAGTCCAAGTTCCAAAAGTATATCTTTTTTATACTAATAATTAGGTTTCATTCTTATCACTCTTTACATTTATTTTTATAAAAAATATCTTGGGTTTTATTGATTATTTCATAATTTATCAAAGAGTAATAAAAGTAATGACGCTTAGCTAATGTTTAAAAATAAATTTGGAATTGATAGTCGAAGTAAAAAATGTTGTGGTAGTCTTAAAATGTTTACAACTTGATAAAATTTTTTTTACTGCAGTAATTAAATTATAATTTGTTATGACAGTCTTTTTCATTAAAAGAAATCAAATGTTAACGACTAGCATTTAATATATATTATGGTCTAAAATTGATTGGAGGCTCGTTTTTATTTTACTTGTTTTTTTCAAATTATCTTTTATATTTTTTAGAGTCTCAACTATCATAATCAATAGACGTTTTTCGCTTTATTGATAACTTATATCGAGATTTAGAGATTTTATTTTAATACCACAAAATTAAACTTGGAGCAAATTCAAATAAGTCTTCATTAATTAACGTATTATTGAAGTTTCTAAAGACAAAGTTATTTAATTTTTATTTAGCTACTTAAATTTTTAAAATCTCAATTTATAAAAATGATTTATAAATTTAGTTTTACCTGAAAATAATCTTATCATATAAGTTTTTTCGAACACATATTCGAATATATCTTATCATTAGTTCTCGAGTACTTTATATTTGACAACGATTAAGTGTACCCGCTTATATTTCTAAATACTTGGGGTAAAACGGTTCAACAGTATTTATTAGCAATTAAAGTTTTTATTTGAGTTGTTTTGCTCATAACCAATTACTCTAATAGCTTTATTTATTTCATAATCCATAAAATGATATATTTATATTTTATCAATTATTTCTTAGATATTCGTGAAAAAAAAATTAGCGGTCACTCTTCATAACTTTTGATAGCGTAGAGCAAAAAAAATAATAATTCATGATAAATATAAATTTTTAAATGTTATCACACACAAAGTAACTGTTTTGCTCCCTACTTAAATATTAACTGTCCAATTAAAAATTCTCATGTGTGTTTTTTACTCATCTATATATTTACGTTTATTTTTATCTTATCAAATCGCTGATAAAAATTAACAATTGACAAAAACTTTTTAAAAATCGCACACCGTTCATTCTATGCACTGTTCTTCTTAACATATTTCTTGTAATCATTCACTTATTTTTTAACAATTAATTATTATTCCAGATAGTCATTGAGGTGTAAAAATAATTCACGAGGGTCAAAATCTCCGGAAGCAACCTTCAACCTACAGGAGTAAGGGAAATCAAGCTCTGTTGATTACCTGGTGCTTCACTTGCTTCACAAAGGAAAAGAAGATTATTTTTCTCTCAAACCGGACGGGGCGCTTCGAAGCGCACGAAGTAAAGCTACAAAAATTCTGGACATAATGGACATGAGCAGCGATTCGAGCGCGGCAGCAAGGTGGTACGAGCCGCCTAGGAGTTCCCTCGAGTCCGCGGGTCCTGGAGGCGCGGGTGTGCCTGGAGTTAACCCCGACTACAGAAGTTATTACCCTCATCCAGCACCGACGCCTCACCACCCCTCAGCTACCGCCCACTATGCTCACAGTGAGTACAAACTATCTCTATTTATCAATTATCATTTACCTCATGCTTTTTCTTTTTAATTAAATGTTTTGCGTACAAGAAATAGTGAAAAAAAAAATTCAAAAAATTTTTTTTTAATAATTAAAATAAATTAAGAGTTGGTTTAATCTTCATCTTTTTATTTTTATTTTGAGGCGTGCAATTTAAATTTTAAAATTACTAACAAAAAAAAAAACTACTCTAAAAAAAATTAAATTGATTCAAGACAAAAAAAATCTAAAATAATTTTCTTGATTAAAAAATTTTTCTCTTGAACAAAATTAATTTTTTTTCAGTCTACTTTTCATTAAAATTTTTCACTGGTTTATTTTCGTTCTAATAAAAGCCTCCATATATACTCTAGAGATCTCCGAATATTTAAAGTCTGGCGTCGGGTTTCCAACCCCCGAATCGTCTCGCCCACGACTAGACTAGACTCTTTACTACTATCCAAACATACATATGTACCGTCCAACACATTATATTAATGAGTAAGCAGCTTCTTTTAATCTCTCGCAATAAGTGAGATGGTAAAAGATTGCCGGGTCGATCACCCTCTCGATTTCCTCGGATCTTCGTTGGCATGTGCCAAGTATTTAACACGCTTCGCCGTAACAAGAACAGCGTCAATGTTATCGCGACTTTACATCCGACTCTTTCTCGTCTCTTCTCATTTATCCAACTTAAACTAAACTCTTGATTCTTTCTTCTTTTTTATCATTACCATATTATTATTATTATTATTATTATTATTATTATTATTATTATTATTATTATTATTATTATTATTATTATTATTATTATTATTATTATTATTATTCTATCGTCCCTTACAGTCAACACTCGGCTAAATAAAACTAAACTGAGAGCCTGTTAAATATTATCAAGTGAGCGTGATTCAATTTGAGCATGCCGATTTTATTCGTGGAAACGTTGACCAACATCCTAGTCGTTACATATATTTATGTATATGTATAAACAAACCGAGACATTAACTACATATACATATTCACAAGTATATGAAGATATAACTACACTTACTAACTGTTATATATTTAGCGATCTACATGTGTGTAGATAAAAAGAGACCCATGTAATTCGAAACTCGATACTTGGGCCCTTGGAACGCGATATGTCTGATTTTGCCGACATTATCATACTAATCGTAGTTCGTAGTTCGTAGCTCGTGGCTCTGATGCTCCCTTTATGTTATCTTTTCAAGATTTTATTCTTCTCTACAACTTGTGTTATAAGTATCTCTGCTTCAAAAGCTTGACCTCGGATTTCAAACTTTTCGACTACTTGTCTTACATTTTAGTTTTTTCACTTTTATTCGGTTAGAAATGGAAATTAAGATTTTATTCAAGATATAATTACTTGAAAATTCAGTAAAAAGTTAAGATAAAATTATTGATAATTTATGGCTGATATTTAACATATTTTGAATTTTGAATTAATAAAGATAAAAAAAAGAATAAATTTTATTTTTATAAATCACTTTTTGCTGATTATTTAATTAAAAAAATATTCAGACAAAGGGTTTTGTGAATATCTTAATAGAAAAAATTTTATTCACAAAATAACCATGAGTAGAGAGAGCTAGAGATAGTTCGTGAGAAAAGCAGCATTAATAACGAAGAAAAAGGAAAGCAGTAGCACAAATTCAATGTCGTGCCCGAACAAGCGTAAAGTTTTGAAGAAGCTAAGCTGTGTCTACACTGATAAAAAAAAACAATTATCTTTATTTAAGTAAAAAATTTTCTTGAACCAAAAAATTATTTTAAAGAGTTTCATAATTTTTATTTTACTTGATTCAAGAATTTTTTTTCTAAACTCAAGAAAATAAAATTCTTTAAAATAATGCTCTTGGTTTAAGAATTTTTCTCTTAAATCAAGCTAATTTATTTTTCAATGTACAAACCAAACAAAGCTTAATGTCTATTGTCTAGCACTGAGGATATAAAAGTAGACGAAATGAAGAGAATAGAGAGCAAAGAAGATGATATTGTCTTCTAGACATGTAAGTGTACTATACAGGGGTAGGGAGTGAATAAGAAGGCGTAAGAGCACGGCGCAGTGGTTGCGGCAGACAGGAAGGAAGCGCAGCCAACCGTAAAGCCACGGGGTCTGAGAGAGGTGCATACATAATTGCTGGCCACAGGGAGGCGCGCGCTGATGCTTCAACTCTTCGTTTTGTAGGTTACATTACATTATGTGTATATGTCCTCATACCTCATACTTATACTTACATACTACACGCTCGATACAAACTTGAGCTCGAAACGTTTAAGAATATGCCTCATCTTTGTTCCTGCTCCCGTGTTTATCAGATCAACTGTCACGTTTGATCGATCATTGATCCATTGACACTGAAGCGCGGGTTTTTTCGTCCACTCACTCCCCAGAATAAATACAACAAAATTACATATTTAAAGCTAACCGTTGAATCTTGAATTGAATACCGATGTATGTCGCGTCGCGGTGATCGGTGATCGCTCGTGGGGGTCAAATCAGGTTTTTATTTTACAATACTCTTCAGATCTCAGATTTTAAATCTCAGATTTGAGATGAGCGATTTAAGAAGGAACTATACATTAAGCGGAAGCGTTTATAATACAATAATGAGATTATAACTATAACACTTTTATTAATATATACATTAATAATGGTTTTATTTGTATTTATTTTATCCACATACGTGGATTTACATGTGAGCTAGTGTCGGTGTGTTGAGACGCGAGAATACACGGTGGCTCGCGGCTCTTGGACGCCATCTTGTGCAAATGTACACGGCAACTGAAGGCGGAGCCAAGAGGAGATTCGCGAACGGATCATCTCAGTTGCAGCCGCGAATTCGCGAATTGTAATATGTTTTGAATTTTTAATTTTTGATTTTTTGAAGGTAAATATCGAGGAGTTTAGTTGGAAAAATTACCGGTTTAATGACAATATTTGTTACTAAAAAATTGTAAATTTTAGAATTAGATGAAATAATTTTTCAATATGGAAAATTTGAAAAAAAAAATTTAATTATAAATTTTGGAGGCAATTTTTTTAATAAATAAAATTGAAAAAAAATTTTTTTTAGATTTTAAACCAATTAAATATAAATAATTGATTTAATGATGGGTTTTTTTTTTTTAAGTCTTTTATGTTGTGATTTGTCAATTGATATTTATTTGAAGTAATTATATATAAATAAAAAAAATTATTATTAGGTTTTGAGTAACGGGATAAAATTTATTATTTCAATAGGATTGTTTAGATCCAGTGAGTGATGAAAGAATTTTAAAATTAGAGTATCGAAAAACTGTGAAGTATACGGGTCAATTTCACGGTGAAAATTGTATGTTATTACGGGGATAAAGAACAGGAGGAACGAGGGAGAATAATGATGAACTTAAAGAATAAAAAAGTACATCTTGCTAGAAGTATATTGCGCTGCTGGGGGCACTTGTGTGCGTGAGATGTTATTTTCTTAGTTTTTTTTTTCTTATACACTCCACGTATATAAATTTATCGGGTCCTTATTATTGTTAAATATATATACCGATATAAATAACATAACAATAAGTGTAGTGGTGTTGTATATCTCGGTGGGTTCAAGGAAGTTCACGGTTTATACTTTAAATTCTAAAAATATATTTATTGAGTGCAAGTTTTAAGAGTTTTTATTTTATCGCGGATAATTGTTTTGTTTACGGTCATTTTTTATAGCTCTCTGAGTGTATGGAGCAATTATAAAAATATATATATGTGAACTGAAAACAAAATTAATGTATAAGTAATTTAACGCATTGGTTAATTATTTGTATTTGGAGTTCAGTTATTTAATTAAACAAATACCTGGAATATCTGCGTATATTCATAAGCGCAACGACGTGAGTAATTGCAGTTTGTTATCCCTCGTGCGTTAAGATATTATATGTACAATTCTACTTTACTGGAGATTAAGAGAAATCCATGAAAGTGATAGCAACCCGATTCAATCTCACAGTTTATTAAACACTAAAAAAAATATAAATAATATATTTAATTATTTATACGCTAAGAAACAAATAGGTGAATAATGTTCATTGAAAATTTTTCAATTGTAGTAATAAAATTTTAATACTTGCATTCAGTTTAATATAAAATTTTTATTTATCAAATTTAAAATAAAAAATTGAGATAAAAATATATTTAATCAATCGAGTGATTAGTTAATTTTTAAGATATGACTAAAAGTCTATTTTTGGAGTTCTGATCCAGCTAAAGTTCAAATGAGTTGTCAGAGGACGATTTCAACTATTTTCAAACTGTATATTCTTTTTTGTTCAAAGCTCAAAATTTTTTAAAACATAAAAGTTTTAAATATGATAAACAATTCAAATTGAATACAAAATGAAAATATGATGAATAATTAATGATAAAAATTCAAAATATTTAAATAAACATGCGGTAAAATTAGAAATGTAAATGTTCGAGTTTAGTAGGACAAAAACAAATTTCTTATCGAAATATAATTATAATAAGTAAAAGTAAACATAAAATTCGGAAAATGTTAATACGTTTTATCAAGTAGCAATGTTTTATCTCAATACAAAAATTGATCGATCAATATATTGCAGTAGATTTCTTTGGTATAAGTTGACTTTAATCACGATCTAGGAATCTATTTATCACGTTTTCTACTTGGATGTCAGAATTACAGAGTAAAAGTGTCGGTAATACATAAACAGCTCAGTGCTTTACTTAACTTCTTTATAGCAACATACCAGACGGTAACTTTTTGCAGTATTTAAAATAAAATAAACATATATTTTTCTATTCATTCCAGATTGATTTAATCCCGGAGGTGTCTTAGCGGCACGGAAATCGCACGTCTTTGGTACGTGATCGATACACCGATCATGGAGACTCTAAAAAAAGTGAATCTTGAGGTTGAGCTAGCATAAGATTGTCGGCAAAGCTTAAACACATATAAGACTATTGCTGATGCACGACATCAAACGCATTTAAATTAATTCTAAGGAGTATCCTTACGTAGACGTGTCATGTTGTTGCCATAATACGATATCATATGATGTACAGATACAGATATACACACCAATATCTTGCTACTGGAATTATCGCTAATTTATATACTCGACTCTTATAATTGTTTTTCTAAGGAGATTTATTTAAAAGCTGTTTATAAATTATATTAGCATTCGTTGGTCATACTCCTTTCGCTCTTCATCCATCAGGATTATGTTCGCTTGAAGGATCTCAGTGACGCTGAGGAATGCAGGCCTCTTACCGGGGTAAGCTAACTAACTCTATCTCGTTAGTCGTTAGTCCATGCTCTCTCGTGTCCACTCGCGTGTACATTTGATATTGTATCTATCAGTCTGCTCGTATTATATCCTCCACTCGTCTATTACTTCTGGCTGGTAATTTACTTGCTGTTAAATTCCCTAAATTTATCGTTTATCTCTAGTAGCTCTGACACCTTGTCTGGGAAATAAACAACAAGAACGTTGCTCAATATTTTCTATTACTTGCTATAAGAAAAATATAACAAATTATAATGACGGTTTTTTATAAAAGTGAAAACACTGAAGCCTTGACCTTGAAACGAGAAAGAAATTTATCGCAAGTTGTAAACTGTAACTGTGTATTTAAACTTGTAAATAAAGACTAGACACACCGGTCGATTAGCATACGAAATTGTCGCCGAACTGGACCCCTTATTATAATACAACTCTTCTTATCCTTCTCTTTTGTGTTTATCTTTCTCTCTAGTCTTCAACAGCAACGAATCGATGTAATCGCCGAGCATTTTATGACTACGCTCGTCGAATAATACACGTGTAAGGACAACTTCATTCTCTGATTAACGTTTATTTGTAATATGTATGTATACTTTTACGAATTTATAGTGGGAGTATACAAAAAAAAAGGTTTAGTTAAAGTGAAAAAATTTTTGGAAGATTCAAGTTGTTTTGGAGTAAGAGGAAATTTTTTTCAGACTAAGAAATTTTCTTGGATAAGTAAAATTTTATTTCAGCCAAGAAAATATTTTTAAATACACTGAAAAATTTTTTTTTATGCAAAAAATCAAAATCAAAAATATTTAGAAGGAAAAAAGTCCCAAAATTTGTTCTAGCAGTACAAATGTCGAAGGATAGAATTGTGGCAAAATTATCAATGTTAAACTTGTCATGTCTTACGTCAATAATAATAATGTTAATGATAATGGTAATAGGGGTAGAGATCAGGAAGAATCCATATTTGATAGACTATCAGAATAAGCTTGCATGAAAATCCATGTGAGTCTGGCAGAGAACCGGATGCGCTATCCACCGCCATCTTGATCTCCTCGTTCGTGATATAATGGCCACCATCTACATTTTTAATGAATATTCATCGACACATTCCGTCTTGGTCTTACGAGTAAGACGCGTGTATATATACATATATATGTATATATAGTCGTTTCTCTGCACGATCTGCTGTATACATTTGCCGCGAGCGTTTCAGTTAAGGATAAGAGTATGGATGTATGTGTTCGATTCCGGCATTATCTAGGAGCGAGACAGCCTTAATACTAATTATCACTTGCGGAATTCTCCGCGGTCTTCGTCGTAATCATCACGAATAGAAGGAAGAAGGAGTAGTTGTTTTTGTTGATTAATATTCCAATCGGTGGATTTATTATCTTCATAACTTTTCAGTAAATATTACATCGCATTTGTTGTAACAATTACAATAACAATTAATTCTTATCCTTTAAAATTTAGATCACTTAATTTTTTATCACGATTGAAATAGATCTGATCGATTATTACAACTTACGGTCGTTAGACAATCAAGTTAACATTTAAACCGCTTAATCTGATGAATGATACATTTTTATCACACTCAATAACTTTCATAACAAGAAAATTAGTTATTTGAACCGTGATAATTACTTAATTAATTAAACGAGCTCCTCATTTTTATCGTCATGTCTTTTGAAAAAATATTTACTAATTATTTCACCTCAATAAAATAAAATGAAATCAATATTGATAATTTTTTTTATTACAAAAAATAAGTAGCAAATTGTTCCAATTATTTACAGTCTCTCTCTCTTTAATAAAATTTTTTTTTTCGTTGTGAAGTGAAATCTAACTAAATGCCTCAAACTTTTTGTCGTCAAAACTGCCGAGCAAAATTTCCATAATTCAGAATTTCAAAAAATAGAATCGATCATTTAATAAAATTTATAATATTGACCAAACTAAAACTCCTTTTGGATTGATTTTAAAGCGAGTTTGTGGTCTGAATTTCATGGACTAATATGTGGTGGCCTGTCCCTCGAGACTGGTAAAAGATGTGTAACATATCGCAACAATAAAAACTTAAAAATAAACAAATAAAAGAGACTGAGAAAAGAAATATATAATAAAATAATAAAAATAAAAATAAGCATCGGACTCCCGGGCGATCTGGAGAACTATCAAGGAAAAGCGGCAAGCGGCGCCGTATAGGATGCCAAGCTGTTTCTAATATGGCGTGCCTTGAGAATTCTCTCTCTAACCACTTTGCTTTTTACACTACAGTGGCTCTGCAAACGAGATCAGCTCTCGTCTCATCTCTTTTTCTTTCTTAAAACTCGTGCTCCTTCTTGGTTGCTCTTTTGATATAAACTATCAATCTCTTGCTCCAGCTCGCTCTGTATTCCAATCCTGGATAGGACTGGAGCAACATAATATAAACAGTAGCACAGAATATAGAATACAGAAGAGTGTCGAACCAGAAGTAAAATCACCATCAGCAGCTTATATTTCTCAACAGTGCTCCACTCTGTATCTGTTGGAATAAAATTCTCAGCGGATAGGAATCCCGCGATATTTGTCACTGCAAGAGTTGAGACTAGATATGCAATAATCCTATCCAGCAATCGATGCGCCTGCCTGGTAGCTACTTTGTCGACGAGTCACGTGTGGATGCAGAGCTTCCAGCTCTCATCCCATCCTGGCAATCGCTTTTGCTACTTATACTATGCTACTGATAAAAAGAACTTAACTCACCTCTATTCCGGATACATACGAGATACCCTTTTTGCTTCCTTCCATTTAAGGTTGCACAATAGCAATATAAACATTCTTTCCAGTGTTAAGATTAAAAACCTTTAAGTACATATGATATAATATAATAATATAAAACGATACAATAGGAAAAAAAAATTTTTTTGACGGCCCAAAAAAAAGGCCCAAGTCGGAAAGTTTTGAATAAACCGACCGCGACTTAGAGCGCGAGCGGCGGCGATTCATGTATCATTTTTTGCTCTCCATAATCTGACACTCGTTACTCTTAAAGAATGTTGTTTTTTATCTGGCAACTTTAACCGGCAACATGATGAATTATATTAAATAATAAAACCTTACAAAAAATATGGGATGGTATTTTTTTGTTTAGTGTTTTAATAAAAATATTACTCTCACTAAAGAGTCGAGGAAAGTGTGAAAATTATTAAGATAATTAATGCAGTTATATATATGGGAGAAAATACATTAAATTATAAAAGATTTTCATTTTGTGATTGATAATTTTTGAGATTTTTTTTTAGAAATTAATTATTATGAAAAAAATTTTGAAAATTTCATATGAAAAACATTTTTAAAAACTGAATGCAAATTAAAAAGAAGTTTTTTTTTTTTTTATTTTACGATAGGTTAAATTAAATGGATTGAAAAACTCATTCAATTTTCTTATCTCCAAAAATTTTCTGCTCACTCCAAAACAATTCAAGTCTTTCAAAAATATTTTTGGTTCAAATAAATTTTTTTTGTATCTACTCTCAAAATATCAAGCCTTACATAAAAAAAATCGATTTTTAACTAGAGCTAAAAATTATTTTAATCCAAGAAAATATTTATGAAAAAAAAAATAATAATTTCAGGTGAAATTAAATTTTCTTTAGCGAAGAAAAAAAATTTTTTTTCTTGGGCCCAGTCATGTATTTTAAACTTCCTTTTTTTTGTGCACTGAATAGTAGATGATAAATATATATATATATATATATATATATATATATATATATATATATATATATATATATATATATATATATATATATATATATATATATATATATATAGGTCTATTGAAGAGTGTGTACTGGAAAATACAACCCACATATTACTCGTTATCAAGGAAACCTGGATAGTTCTGTTGGATACTGAAGAAGAGAGAAAGAGAGAGTTGCATCGGTTATTTTGAGGTGGCAGGCTCGACCCGGCAAGAAACGGTCGATATATCGATCCTGCACGCTCCGAATAGAGCCTCCGTGCCAGGTAAGCCCAGGTAATAAGAGCCGCGTGCCGAGTCGACGCCAAACGAGAAAGAATCCTTTCCATTCGAATGCCTCTTGGGAAAAAGAAAGTAAACCAAGTGGGTGGACTAAGTAAGCTACGTATACATATGACGAGAAAAAAGAAAGAAAAAAATAGTTTAGTCTAGTTGTAATAAAAGAAAAGCAAGAGCCCTAATGTTACACGAACGAGAAGAAAAACTCTTGGGTCTTGAGTATGGTATCACGCGATCATCGGATAGACTTGGCGTCGCGACGCCTTCTTGCGCATTGCCGACACGATAATCCTTTTCAAAGAATTCTTTTCGTTTCACCTACTTGTAAAAATGTTAAATTGGAATCTCAGTTTTGTTTTTTTTTGTCTTCGACCTCTTATTTGTTTTAATTAACCGGGAAAATTTTTAATTAGATTTGTATCTAGGATCTAGATGTTGATGATAATAATAATGATAATATATGATGTGAGAGAAATTTTATTTTTAAAAAATGTACACTCACTATCCAACGAATAAAAAAAATATAAAAACTAAAATAAGATGTCATGAGGGTGATCAAGTTCACATGTGCGCTAACGAACGGTTAATTATCCGCGTAACTTGCGTTACTTATATGGATAATGGAGAGCCGAGAGAGGAAGAAGAATTTTATGTATGTTCTCGCCATGCACATACGAACAGTTTAAACTGATGTCGGGTCCAATGTTAAATAAAAGCGCATAGATAAATAACTGAGTAACTAACTACGTATACATATATGCACACGTGTGTTATACTATGTGGTGAGATTGATAGTGATATCCAGTGTACTTTAGGTTGCGCGTATTTAATTTCCGACATAACAAGGAATAAGGAATTCACCTATTCTTGGGTCCTCTTAATTAACCCATCGCAATTAGTTTTCCCCAGGGCAAAAGTCACTTGCAAAAAGCCAATTATTCGAAACACGCAGCACGTACTTCAGTCACATGACGCCCTTACTTTTATTACATTAAGCTCCTAATCATTCTCGCTGGTATTTATTTAAATGTATACCTCATTATCATTATAATGAATAAAAAATTCTTTTTTGAAAAACTAATTTTCTTGACTCTGGTTTTAGAAAATAAAAAAATTATCTTAATTGAAGTTTTTGCATAAAGAGAAAAAAAAGTTTTTCGCTGTTTAAAAACAACAATTCTTTGAATTGTAGTATAATTTTCTTGAGCTACTAAAATTTTTTTCTTACTTCAAAATATTTTAGGTCTTTTTGAAAACTATTTCGGTCCAATTAAATGTTTTTTTTTTTTTTTTTTTTTTTTGTACAGATAGAAAAAAATTTTAATTACAAAACCAATTTTGTTAAAAACAATATTATTTTAATTGAAGTTTTTTCTTACTCCAAAACAATAAAAGATTTTCTAAAAAATTTTACGGTCCAGAAAATTTTTCGTATTACAATAAATTATTCTTTTCAAAATCTCAAATGATATTTCTATAAAATCCTAAAATAATTATTACGTTTACTGTCAACAGGTAGAATGACAGGAACCGGAGTGCCAGGAACACCAGTGAGCCAGGTCTGCCGTCCACACTTCCACAACGGGCACCCCTGGCTGTTGGCCGCCGAAGCAAAACCCTGGTCATTTTCAGCCACAACCGCGTCGACGGGTGGCGCTGTAGAGGATAAGCCTCAGAGTCCTCTGGGTTCCTCGTTACCTCCCACCTCCGTGAGCTTATCGAGCCACGGGATAAACGGAGGGCATAACGCCTTCTCATTTCCCCCGACACCCCCGAAAGACGCGACCCCAGACAGCATAACCACCAGCACGAGTTCGACCACCAACACCACCAACAACAACAACAACAATTCGGGGAGCAACAACAACAGTAACAACCAGGGCTTGGGTGGCGGAAGCGAGTACCAGGTAGCGGTAGCACACGTCGCGGCAATGGGAGCAATGGGAGCCTTCATTCACCACCAGGACGTTCTGGGAGCGACATCTGGTGGGTCATGTGACGTAAAGCCCTCGGTGATGCTGGGACATCATCACGGCGCCCCATCACCTCCTCACCAGCACAATTCTGGAAACAACAACGGAGCCGGCGGCCAGGTGAAGCAGCGGGAAGGTAATAATAGCCAATCGACGAATAACGGTGCCGGAGCTGGAGGCTCCAGCAGCTCTGGCGTAAATGGCCAGCAACAGCAGCAACAGTCGGGAAATCAACAAGCGAATGCCCAACAGCAGCAACCGCAGCAGGATTACCAGAATCCTGGGGGCGCAACTTCGCCATCGTGCAGGGACTCCTATCATCCCGCCTCCCATCACCACCATCATCATCACGCGACCTCCAGTTCCCAGTATGATCCCACGGCGAGCGCTTACAACATGTATTCGCACCTTCAGTATCCTACCCATCACGCCCACAATCCTCACAACGGATCCTCGTTGTTTTCTGGGTCCCATCACGCAACCGGCGGTGTACCCGGCGTTGTCAGTCCTGACGCAAAACTTCTTGGCTCCTCGCACGGAAACACCCCTAATTCACCCGGTTCCCAACAACAGCAGCAGCAAAAGCCGAGGAACAAGTCCAGAACGTCCGCCGGTAAGCGGCATTTTCTTTTATTATTTTTATTTATTTTTTATCCTTTTATTTTTATTTTATTTATTATTATTATTATCTTATATGGAAAAAATGTATACGCAAATGTGTAAAATATTTATATCCACTCTCTACGACTAAATTAGTGAAAAACCACTTATTGATTTTATTTTCGTTTTTCAAAATATCAAAAGTATGCAACTACACTAAAAAAAGAAAAATACAAAAATTACTTTCTTTTAAATGAAAACTAGAAAAATTTAATTTGAATTATTTTTAATACCAAACTGATTAAAATTAGCAATTTAATAGCTCCGAATTTTCTTTTCAATAGAAAAACAATTAAATCTAATAAAAAATTGTTCAAATAAATTTTCAGCTACAATTTACATCAATTAGACATTAATTTGAATATAAATTTTTTATACGTTTGTCTCTTTGTTTCATACATATATTTTTTCCATTGAGAATTATTATTTAAGCTTGGTTTATGGTTTAATTAACAACCTTGGTTTGCTTCTCATTTAATTTATTAGGTTGACACTTTTTATTTATTTTTAATTACAAGTGATTACGTTTTATATGTTTTATTTAATTAAAAAAATTTGTTTTATTTATTTTTATTGAGGTACGTATTCCTGGAAGTTGTGAAAAGTATGTCTGAGAAAATTATTTTTGAGATTATTAAGTGAAGAATTGAGAATAATGTACATGTTTATTGAGCTTTTAATTAACAGCAAAAAAAAAAATTTTTTTTTTCCTTACATTAATATCAATTTAATTAAAAATGGTAAATTGTTGATCATTAATTTTTTATTGAACAAAAAATCTTTAAAATTTATTTTTTAAATAAAAAAAAATCAATAAACATTTGTAGTAATGATTATTCAATAAACTTTTCACCAAATAATTAAAAAAATTTTTTTTAGCATAAACATAATATTTTTAATAACGTCTAGAAATATGTTACCAATTAAACTTTTAATTATTATTTATTAATTATTTTATTTTGAGAAAATGGACGTTATTGGACAACACGATTGTATTTTTGGCTCACGTTATGACCTATTTTGTTGAGTGGCACCCACCACAATCGCGCGCACCCTCGATTATCATACGTGATAATACAATGATACATAAAAAATGAATTAAAATAAAAAAAATGAAATTTTAAATTTGTCTAAAGGCCTAGGAAGCATCTACAGGCATTACACACGAGCACGTTTATTTTATTTAATTTATTTTTCGATGTGGTGTGGCTAATTCACAAGCAAATCTGTATCCACCGTCGATTATTCTTGTACTTGTTTCACAGACTGATAGAGTCTCATCCTGATACAATATAAAATATAAAATATATACTTTACAAAATTATAAAATAAAAGATTGCCACAGTGCAATTACACGAGTAGGTCAGTTCCGTTGAGTTAAAAAACATCCCTAATTTCGCTAACAATAGACCAACGATTGCAATAGCTCGCTAATTAAACTCTTGCGACACTCGGCCGCGCTCGGTCTGCCGTAGCGAACAAAATTTAAATAGAAATAGAAAACACACACGCCAAGACTAATATGCTTCAAAGTAATGCGTGGATTTCAATTTGGATTAATATTTACATGTGTCTTAAAAT
The DNA here is from genome assembly GCF_013202065.1 of Cotesia typhae. Lineage (NCBI taxonomy): Eukaryota > Metazoa > Arthropoda > Insecta > Hymenoptera > Braconidae > Cotesia > Cotesia typhae. Next base: position 18,324,649 of record NW_027423774.1, on the reverse strand, counting down.
ATTAAGTCCAAGGAGTTACAATAATGATAATAATTGAATTGAAAATTGCTAAAAGGACTGACTCATTAAATGCGTGAGAGTTTTCTAACTGTATAGTCAGACTTAAATACGTAAAAGTCTTCAGTTATTCGCGAGGAAATCAAACCCAAGAAAAGTTATTGCTTGCAAAACGGTTTAATTGCTTCCCACGATAGTTTCGATACGCAAATTAAAATCTATTCAAGAAAAAACTCGTTTAAAAAATAATCTGATTATGTTACACTGTAAATCCAAGAGTTTTAATTTTTTTAATTTAAAGTAAGACATTAAGTCGCTTTTAATTAATTTTCTTAACAGTAAAAAATCAGCTTTTTTTTTACAATTTATTCGAGAATTTTTTTTTTTAATTTCATGTTTAAAATTAGAAAAAATTATTAAAATTTTTATTTAATATTCAAAAATTTGTTATAATTACGTGAAAATAACAAATATATTAAAATAATTTATCTAATTCTCCCAGTCATTATCATTAGTGGTATAATTTATTTAATGACGCTGCAAATATTAACCGCTGGACACACCTCAGGATGAAGAGAAGCAGCTTTATGGTTTGGCTAAAAACAAATAAGATAAATAATAAAAAAAAAAAAAAAAAAAAAAAACCGTCTTTGCTTTTACAATCGACAATCCGACACAACCTGCTTTTCCTTTTCTCAATCTTCAATATATCGTTAACCCATTAATCCTACATTTTTTTAACCCAATCCTTTCATAAATAAATTGCTGAAAAAAATAACCCACCATTTAACGAACTGCAATGGCAATAAAACTTAATAATTAATAATGTCTTAATAATCTTTGAAATCCTAAGGTTCTGCTTTGCTCTGGTAATCGCTTATTGGTATGTCGGCAATGCATGCGAGTTATTAATGTTTGTAAGACAAAGAAAAATATTATTACTTAATTGGTTAATAAAATTTAACAACAAATCAATGATATATATTTTTCATTGTCCGAGGCTTTTAAAATTAATCTCATTTCACATAAATATTGACATTATAAATTTAATAAATGAGATTAATTTAATTTATAATTAAAATGAAATAATTGGATACTTTAATAGTTATTTTAATTATTATTATTAATAATGATAATGATAATAACTGTAATAGTAATTATGAGGATAATTCGGATTGATATGATTGGGATATAAATATTCGTAGAGGGTCGCGAGTGTGTCAACTGCGGAGCAACTTCGACGCCACTATGGAGAAGAGACGGCACTGGACATTATCTCTGCAATGCCTGTGGGCTCTATTACAAAATGAATGGACAAAATCGACCGTTAATCAAACCCAAGAGACGTCTGGTGAGTACTCAATTTACTTAATACAACATACACACATAATCCACACACACATAACAGCAATAACAATAACAGTAATGTGCAACAGAGATTAATTAATCAATTCAATCTCGTCAAGTGCTTTCAAGCAAAACTAACAGACAACATATAATAATCTATAATATATAATATAATATATTCATTAATCGAGTGTTACACTCTTTAATATTTGATCTTATGAGTATTATAAGACAGATAAATTAGTTTAGTGACAGCCAATAGCTCTCGGATCGCATACTAAACATTACTGTTTTATTATCACTTAAATGTTTCGTTATGATAACTCGGCACGAGTGCTAACTCCTCGTTTAAATCACTACACAGTTCTCAACTATATTTCATTTATATTCATCCTTTATGCTCATTCTCATGTATTTTATTATTTTATCTCTTAAATTAGTGTTTCGATAATTTAATATTTTGATTTAACGACGGTGATTTTGTTTTATTGAGACTGATAAGTTTCTCTTTTTAATTTATGGTTAGTAAATTATCAATGGGTCAAAGTTAGAAAAATTTGTCTTTTAATTAGTAATTAAAAAATGATTAATGATTTTACTGCCAATAATTAAATTCATTGATAATATTAATCATTTAAAGAAATTTTTAAATTATTTTTTTTTGTTAAATTAAAAAAAATTATTTTGATCATTATAAATTTTAAATTAAAAAATTTTTAAGTTTAAAAATTTTGAAATTTTTATTCATAATTTTTATCTTAAAAAAAAAGAACAAATTTCATAAAAAATATTTCAAACAATAATTTGAATTTTAAAATAATTGATTTAAAATCATTTATATAATTTAAATTTTGATAAGTATTTTTAATTTTCGAAATCAATTACTTACAATTATTAAATACATTAAAGCTTGAATTTTGTCAATGAAACAATTTGCAACCCCAACTCATCAGAAAATAAAGACAAATGATTTAAGGTCATTAATATAAATGAAGGATCGGTTTTGAGTGTACTTTTATAAATAAGGTAAAACTGGTGAGGATTGGAGCTCAAATATTGTGACAGGATGATGATATATGGGCACGCCCATCCATCCGTCACCGAGGAAAAGGGCTTACTCAAACAACACAGCCTTATTCTTTTTGAAATAATTCCCTTAAAACGTTGATGACGTACCAATCCTCAGAAAACGTACATACATACACATACATACATTCAGTACTGTATAATATAATATGCGTACATATAATACACGTGAGTGCGTTACCGCAGCTAATAAAATATGTATCGGTTTTATTTAAAGTGCCGGTTGCCGCGCGGTTAACGTCACGCGTCCGTACAGCCTATAATTTAAATCATTACCACGTGAATTTTGTATTATATGTACACCAGCATATCAACGATTTTTGATTTGACAACCACGTGTTTACGTCCACGTACATCATACATTTTATTTGAGTACCTTACTGTATATAGGGGTAAAATATTTTTATATAACAATGACAATCATTTTATTCCCAACCGATCACTATTTAGTCTATTACTTTTTTGACAATCACGCGTTTGTTCGCAATTTAAATATTCATTTTTTAATGCCTGAGAGTTTTACGTATTATTGTGGTAAATTACCGGCTGTCATAAACTCAAGAAATTAGTCTAGAGTATAGAAAAAATAATTATAAATTTCTATGTAAATTAAAAAAATGAGTCAACTACTTTTATTTTTAAATTTTATAATTAAAATTTTTTATTTTATTGATTATTAAAATTTACAACGTAAATTATTTCAAAGTAAAATTAAAGTATAACGACTCTTGTCACATATGGGACTGAAAAAAAATAGAGTTGATACGATCTAAAAAATAAACCGACAACCCGTTACAATAACTCATGTATAATGTACTCGCATTAAATCCCTACGGATCTATTTACACTCCCCACTTGGTACCCACTATCAGCATTTTTTTTTTTTTTTTTTTTTATTTAATTTAGTATTATTTAAGAATTCTTTTAAATTTTATATTGAACCTTCTCAAAAATATCAGTGTGAACTTTTTAAAAATTTTTGGTAATTATTTACAAGTGGAGTATGCCCCATTTTTCCCTATGTTTGGCTAGAGAATTTTTTTTTTTTTTATAAAATTGATCAATTTTTTTTTTTTAATTGTCAGTTTTTTATGTATTTAAAAAAAATATATATATAAAAAAATCAAAAAAAGATGAAATAGAAATTTTACTCAAAAACATGAAAGCCAATATTTTTTCCAACTTTTTTTATCATGAAGTAGAATAAAAAAAAATGTTTAAATGTTAATTTTTCACGTAGTTGTGGCCCAAAATGGGGTTTACCTCACTTGTAAATATTTACCAAATTTATTTATTGATAAGTAACAATTGATTATTTTTATTGAATCGTTTAAAATTTAGATCTGTTAATAAACAATTAGAAAATCAGTGAAAATAAAATTCTTTATAAATTATTAGTAACAGTTAATTCATTTAATTTTGCTGTAAAATAAAAAAAATCTCAAGTTATCTCAACGCCTAAGCACTTTCATTAATTTATTCATCCGTGAAAATCGCGTGTACTCTTGCTCCAGTGACTAAAAAGTAATATTTCGCGATTAACTCCATCATACATTGTACTCTTGCGTGTAATTTATAAAATTAAAAAAAAAAAAGTAAAATCAGTGAGAACAGAATCTCACTTTTCATTGCACGTTTGGCTGCACATGCCGAGTACACAACACATCAAAAAACTATATATAATATAATAATAATAATAATAATAATAAATGCCTCGGAATCAATCGCCAAACAGTGAGATGCATACAACGTACGATGCAGCTCTGGCGAACGCGTTTTCACATAGGAAGTGGAAATGCATTGCACGTAACCGTATTCAGTACAAGAGAGGCGTCTTTCAGGGAGATTCTCTGAGCCCTCTGTTGTTTTGCATCTCACTGCTGCCAATATCTGTTGCCCTCCGACAAACTCGTGGGTACTCTGCGGGGCCGCCGAGTGATCGAGTATACTCGATCACTCACCAACTGTTTATGGATGATCTAAAGATATACAGTGCCAACAAAGATCATCTACAAACGGCCCTCAACATCGTAGCAGAGTACACACGAGATGTCGGAATGTCTTTTGGGTTGGACAAGTGTGCGGTCGTACACCTGGCGAAGGGTAAGTGCTCTGATACGGGTGGAGATGTCGAATTAGTGGATGGGAGCGTCTTAAGAGAATTAGACCCCGGAGAGTTGTACAGATATCTAGGGATTGAAGAGCGGCGAATGCATGCCGTCTCTGAAGTCCGAACAACTCTTCGCAGCGAGTATGTGAGGAGACTCCGGAAGATCTGGTCATCAGAACTTTCCGGCAAGAACAAAGTTTCAGCTACTAACATGCTCGCTGTCCCGGTCCTACTTTACTCTTTTGGGGTCCTGAAATAGCCTCGAAATGAGTTGAAAGATCTCGACATCAAAACCCGTAAAGTCATCAATATGAATCAGAGCATGCACCCTAACTCATCAGTCGCCAGGATGTACCTCTCCCGGAACATCGGAGGGAGAGGATTGCAGAGCTTGGAGCGACTTCACGATCGTTTGGTTCTGGGTTTAACATACGAGGTTGCCAATTTCATAGCAGACGAGGACGACTTCCTGATGCAATTTGTTCATAGTCATGAAAATGCGCGGAAGGGATCGTTCTTGTATAAGGCAGCAATCTACGCGGCAAATACCTTAGGTCTCGGAGAAATAAACGCTCTCATTGAACTCCCGAAAAAGGAGTTCAAGAGCGTCGTCAGGATAGCCGAGGAGAAAAAACTCCTCGGTGAACACATGGACAAGTCCATGCACAGCGTGTATTTCAAACACGTCCGTGACCATGGCTTGTCCACCTAGCTGACATTCTCCTTCTTGAAGTCCGCTGGCCTGATGTCCGAGACCGAAGGGTTTATATTTGCCTGCCAAGATGGTGTTATCAACACTCTCGAATACCGTAGCAAGGTGCTCCAGGCGCAGCTTCCAGACACGTCCTGTCGGACGTGTAAACAACATCCAGAGACGCTGATGCACCTTTTGTCGGCATGTCCTGTGCTGGCAAGAGGTGCCTACATACAGCGTCACAATGCTGCCCTGCGAGTACTCTATTATCATCTCAGATATAGCTACGGTATCGATGAGACACCAGTGCTGCCTTATCTGCCAGGAGATATTCCGCAGGTTGTTGAGAATGACAGTTCCAAAATTTATTGGAACATACCATTCGCAACAACCCGGCGGATTGACCACAACAAACCTGATATTGTGCTCTTCGACAAGGCTACTCGTGACATTTATGTCATTGAGTTTTCGGCCCCAGCCGAATACAATATCTCGGCCAAAGAAGAGCACAAACACCAGATATATCAGGATCTCCTGTTTGAAATTGGCAAACTCTACCCAGGTTACCGTGTCAAGCTCGTCGTTTTGGTTGTCGGCGTCCTTGGAGGGATGAAACAGTCTTTTGTGTCTTCACTTGCGAAGATACCGGCTTGCAGTTCAGCAGCCGTGTCTCTAGCAGTGCGGATGCAAAAGGCTGTCATTTTGGGATCCCTGCGTCTACTTAGGCAAATGAATTTGGCCTGCTGCACTCACTAACCGCCTTGTTGTGCGGAGTGGTGCAGCAGTAATGGATGGCGCTCAGGCTGGGCCCTCGAAGAGTCGGACTCCGGGGAAAACCCCCCTGAGCAATTAATAACAAATAATAATAATAATAATAATAATAATAATAATAATAATGGTATCGCCTCATACTGGGTTTTCACTTTAGACTGAAAAAATAGTTATTATTTTATTTTTTTTTTTTACCTGTATGGCGGACGAGCCGAGTATCCACCCCTCGATGCCGAAGATAGCAAGGGTTGAAACGCAGCCCCTGTTCCGTTGTATGTGTGCTCGCCATGTTCGATTCGATGCAGAGATAGCGATCAACAGCTGGAAATTTTTCCATCTCTTTTATTCACACAAATATCAATATATATACACACGGATACCTTTTTTTTTTATTTTCTTTATAAACATTGGGGGGTAGTTCAGCCTTTATATATTTTTGTAGGCAGGACCGTTATTCTCCACCCTTTTCACCGTAAAATGGCGTCGTTTTAAATAATTTTTATCATATGTACATACATTGGAAACTATTTTTGGAAAAAGGGTTCAAATTTTCAACTTGTATAAATTTTTTTTTCAAACAAATCAAAATTCTTACTGAACGATGCGAGATAGGATAAAATGAAAAGAAACCTTTTCTGTAGTAAATTAAATTTCCTTGAAAAAACATCTCTTACAATTTTCGTATCTTCAATATATTACCCAGAAATTAAATTAGAACATCTATTAAAAATAATTTTCAAAAAATGGTTCAAAATTTCAATTTCTAGTAAATTATCTCAAGAAAAAAAAATCAAAATTCTGGCTTAAGGATGCGAAATACAATAAAATTAAATCATACCTTTTTTGTTGAGAGTTAAATTTCTTATAAAAATTAAAATGGATAATTTTTTCGTATCTTCAATATTTGACCCAGAAATTAAATTTTTACTAATGAGCAGTTTAAATTTCTCCGTACTTTTAAAAAGTAACTTGGTCGTAATTTTCTCACCACTCTGGACAGAAGACCGTTAACTGTTCTGAGAACTGAGTGCTTAACTAAACTTATTATACATAAAATAAAAAATCCAGCCTTTTAAAAAATTCCTCAGTGAAGCAACAATCTAGTCCTAACTCTTGTCTTAAATCCTAGCCTCTTTACGGCAAACCCAGAACTCAGTACCTAACCGGTAAAGTTGCATGAGTTTGCTAACGACCTGTAGTCTCATTAATTTAAAATACTTTTTTTGTCAACTCATTGGATTGGTCCACGCACGGTCCTCGGGATTCTCACCACTAATCTCATCCTCTAACTTTCTCCTCTTCTGCCCTTGCGATTCTTATCTCATACTCCCGCGATACAAGTTACTGTACGGTCCTCGAAAGAACACACTGGGCATTCCTATCCTCTATCCAATATAATACTTATAACCTAACCCGGCGTTAACGTTCTCCATACCATGCAACACCGTTACATTATTCTCGCGATGCTCCTATTCTCACCCAGCACCCTGGACTGGATAATATCGCGTTATTTTAAACCGATCCTAAACTTCAACTTACACATACACTTATATCTATCCTCGTCAGCGAACACACCCAGAATTACGATAAATACATCTTTATCTTTTCACATCTAATAGTACAGTATTAAATTGAATTAAAATTAATTTTATAATTCTATACATGTTTGTTTAAGTTGTCTCATTACTTAATTTTATTGAATTAAAATTATGGGTGCAATATTAAAGGTTTAGAAAAGCAAAAAAATTATTAAAACAAGAGACAAAAGTTCGATAATTTAAAAAAAAATTTGAATTAATAATTAAAAATTCAATTTTTAATGCAAAGATCTTTGGAATGAAAAATTTTAAAATTAATTTCTAAAGAGATAATTAGGATCCAAAATGCTTGTTACAAAATTAAAAAATTACTCTTCATTCAATTTATCCAAATTACAAAATTAAAAATTTTTTAATTCAGATGCTCAAACCTTAAAAATGTTCGAATCACCTTAATTTTTTCCGGCAGTGTATTACATATCATAAATATATTTTCGGATAAGAATTTTCGATAATGTTCTACAACAAAAGCAAAGTCCTGCAGCTTTTTCTCAGCTCGTGGTATCCGAGGTCTCGGAGCGTACGAAAGAAAGGTCTCGACCGTGACATATTGTACGTTGACTTGCGTGTGTGATGCAAAAGTAAGATTGAGAGAGCGAGAGCGAGAGCAGCCGCGCGTGCAAGACAAACTCTTTACATACACGAAAATATATAGACAAACGCGTTATATAAATAACATGCGCATGAGCTATAAAATATATATTTACCGAATACGGTTAAAAGGCACATAGCATATAACATATACACATCCATATATATATATGCTGTGTGCTACCAACGAGGTCGACCGAGTAGAGAGTCCTGTACCGTAGATACACCTATGCTTCTCTTCTAATATGTATAATAAACATATATATACATATAAAATTTTAACGTGTAATGGTATAGCTGTCGTCTGTCTCCACGAGTATTTCGCGAATCGCGTTTAAATTTATAACACACGTCCGCGAGAAACGTGAACTGAAATATTCAAACTAAGCCCGAGGAAAGATTCAAGTGATGGGTTAAAGCGCGAGCGAAACACCAAATTTTTTTACTATTCTCACAACTTTATTCTTCCGTTTTATTTTGAATCAAAATTGAAAATAAAAAAAAAAAATTAAATTAAAATTAAAATGTGAGACAGATTTTGGATTCCCTAAAATTTTTACAGCCTTGTCGAGTCGTGACATTTATCCAAATAAAAGTTTAAAAGTATGTAACACTGTACTTTACTGTCGAACGGAGAGTAAGAGGCTTGAAAGTAGATACTATCGTGGGGCCGAGTAGGTTCAGGTAACTGCCGGGTGAGAAAGAGAGAGAGGATGCTGCACCATCAGCAGGGTTTATCTGAAGCATCGCTGTTGCTCCGGAAAATGAATAGTTGCTACCCCGTTCGCATTGTCCAGCTGATACCACATTGTCTGAGGCGCTAAAGGCTTCATATACATGCCAAACCTTATAATATAATAGATTGTTGTTGTTATTATTATTATCATCATCACTATATATATATATATATATATATATATATATATATATATATATATATATATATATATATATATATATATATATATATATATATATATATATATATATTTAACTTTCATACTTATTTATTATCAAAGAAAAAAGAGATAAATATAAATATATAATATAATATAGTAATACAATGCCTGAGGCAGTTAGTTTTCACTTTCGATTAATTCTCTCCTGAGTACCTCGTACGCAATTGAATTTTTTCCTCGAATCGGTAGATAGTTTGAGCTGTAATACAAACGATTGTTTGGCTCAAGGCTCCGGCATTCCGCGAGAAGACTTCTCACCTTCTTCCTCTCACCATCACCTCTTGCATCTATCTGAAATACAATATATTATATTTTATCATATTATACCTCCAATCTGTTCTCATATATTTAATTCAGATTCAGATAGCTGCACCGGCACCTCATTCTCTCTCTCTCTCTCTCTCTCTCTCTCTCTCTCTCTCTCTCTCTCTCTCTTGAAACAACTAAAATATAAATATATATATATATATATATATATATATATATATATATATATATATATATATATATATATATATATATATATACGGAGCTTTAACATTATACCAGGATACCGCGGATACGTCGCAAAATTGATAATCGATTCTTCGCGGAGAAGCGAAACCGGTGAACGCCTACCCTCTGGTACCCGCCCTCGATCGCTTTAGAACTTGATTCTTAAGCCCCGAGACAAACTCACACTCTCTCATTTCGGTGTAATAAATATAAATACGGCATATGCATATTATTCCTATTGCGGTACTCTCCGGTGCTTTCGCGAATTCACGGCTTTCACGTTTAGTTAGATTATTGTACGAACCACGTTATAGTTAATATAATGTTGCATTATAAATAAGAGGCACGGCTGAAAATTTAATGCGGATGCAAAATAGCTTTTATGCAACTTCAGCCACTACCACTTCTACTACTACCAAATCCCGGCTAAATTTATTCGCTAAATCCTTATGTGTTTTTTTTTTTTACTTTATTTCATTCGCTTCTATGCAATACTTTTTTGTTTTACATGTTCGAGGAATAATAAATATTTATTGCCGCTGTTTTTTACGCTAAATAAATTCACGGGTACTTATGGCACGTTTTAAGAGTGTAGTGTAAAAATTTTTATTATTTGGCGTATTTATAAATAATAGTATGATCTCACTAAAAATAAGAAAAAAAATTTATGTAAAAAATCACAAAAGAAATGTACTAAAGATACGTAAAATAATTATCAATGGTTACATTCATATCATTGCGTAAAATATTAATTTTTAATAATAGATAATATTTAATATTAATTTTTATTACCTTAAAATTTATGCAACGTATAACCTTATAAAAAATTTTTTTACATTAACAGTAAAACGATTAATGTTGAAATTGGTAACTAAACATATCAACCATTATTGTATTTAGTTGACTATTTGCACCATCTAGCGGTAGCGTGGTTGTACTAAATAAAAAGAGCGATCTACTGAAAATTAAACAAGAAATTCACTTATTTGTCTTACATTGTTTAATGTAAGCCGACTTCATTCACAGTAAGTAAATAAACTCACCGAAAAACAAGAAGGGTTGAGTACAAAATCTCGCTTGCGTGTCGTCGAGATACTTGTAAAGATTGAGTATGCACCAAGTTGAACCCTTCTGAACAGAATATAAATAAAAAGAAATACTAGCTCAAGCATTCTGTCTCATAAAGCTCTCGGGTCGTAGTTTAGTTGGCCGGAATAATTGTCATGGAGGAATGCGCTGGTGAATGACATCGTGTAACATTCAATTAAATTTTTTGCCAGTTAATATAACTCAAACAATTCATCATATCATGCGATAAAATATTTAGATCGACAATCTAAATCTAATTTTTCAGATTCTCAGTCCGATAATTTGAATTTTATTTAGTGAAAACTATTTTTAAATATAAATAAATGTGCCGGGATGATCGATTACAATCTGAGTGACGTAAATGATTTAAAATCTGGTGGGTTTATTTATCGTTTTTGGAATAACAATGAGTCGAGAGATTGACAAAATATCGGACGTATGTATGAATACCGAATGTATTATATGAGAACTTAAACGAGCAACACACTCATACAAATACACACTCACATATCTGCAGATGTAAACGTTTCATTTGTCAAATTTATGCGGTGCTCCGGATCGCCCACAGTCGGAAGCAATTTACAAGTTAATAGGTTACCATGATTCGTTCGGTGAATCTCTCACACTTGTCTTGCATATTGCAGTTTATTCTTTTTCTCAAACGGATTTTTTGAGGTCTGCAGTCTTTGCATCCGAGCAGATTGCTGAGACTCACTTAATATGAAAGAGAAGTATGAATTTATTTCGGTCAAGCTTCTTCCGAGCACCGCCCATCTAATTGGCTTGCGCGTCACTTCTCGCCTCCGTTTAAGATCAATCCAAGTCCTTACCCAAATAACTACCATGCTGATGCTTTAAAATATTAATTTATTTTGTTAATTTCAACTAACTTCTATATTACGAGAGTTATATGCTGCTAAAGTTATTGCACCGATGGCACTTTATTAATTTTGAGAAAAAGATTTACAGAATTATATTTTTATTTGATATGAGAGCTCGTTTATTATTTTCAATTGAATTAAATTTTCCTTATAAATTCTCTTTAATATTTATACCTATTATTAATTTTTTATTAAATAATTTTTCCAATTAATATAAAAATTTTCCTATTGGTTATTTTTGGTACCAAATTTTTTTCATAATTAAATCTAAAAAAAAAAGCTCGCCCTTTTTTCTCCCATGTGTTCAATGTCGCATAATAAAACAGTGAATAAATAGATGGTGCGTATGACCATAGTGCTGAAAGATTTTAATTCTTGGGTTAGCATGATATGAGTTCTTTAGCCGACATTGATTCTAATGCAACATACGATGATGGTTCAACTAAGCTCGGACCCCCAATAACTCACGTAATGTATAATGAATAATGAACAATGAATAATGACAATGACAATATAAGGACAGTATATATGTGTGTTGAGCATGATGTATGGATGAGACCTAATGTTACACACGGGAGCGCGTTTGCCCGGAGACACTAGACTCTAGTAGTGTAGCACTGGGGATTGGGGGTAGGCCACCCCTTGGGAAGACCCAGACACACAACCGAAGGGAGCGAAGATGGTTTAAGCAACGGCTGTCGAGGGGCAGCTGCGCCTCGCTATCATTGGCTAAGATCTCCGCAATCCCATACCCTTCCCAGCAATCATGAGGACCAATCCTACGTCTGACTGGAAGGGTAGCTAGAAAGGTACCGATCGGAATCAGGGTGTTTTTGACAATTCAAACATCCCATTATATTACTATATTGTACATTATTTCATTCTTCCTCCTTTCTGCTTTTCACAATAACTTTTTCTGCTGGGTCTAGTCATATTGATCAGCTAAAACGTTGAGAAGGCGGAAGCTGAAATGGATAAATTAAGGTTTTTTTTTAGTTTTTGTTGAATTTTAAATGAAAAAAGCCTTGGGTAAATGAAAGGAGAAAAACACTGTGTCTCCATGGGAGTCCATAAATCTGCTCTGCTACCAGGTCTGCGGGGGAGTTCATGAACAGTCAAGACAAAGAACCGGAAAAAAGAATAAAAGGAGAAATGTTCATAATTAAATAAATGATCAGCAGAATAAATCCCTGAGGATTTTCCGTTGAAAAATTTTATGATGTGATCATGTATGACCTGATACTAAAATTAGTCTTCTATGGGCGTACACAGAAAAAAGAAAAATTACTGCTTAAAGTACAATTAGTATAAAATGAAAAAATTACAAATTTTTACAAACTCGGTAAAAAGTACAGTTATATTACACTAAATCTTGCTTGATATGCTCATTCATAATTTTTAGACTAAATTTAGTGTCAAAAATTTCCAACAGGTGTCGCATGATCGTCAAATCATCTCCTTACAGAAGAATTAAGTTTTATATCTTAAGTAATAAAATAAAAATCTGTTTTTTTAACTCTCGTGTAAATGAACCACTAAGATTAGAACAGTTTTGTTAACTGCATTGTGTCTATGTGAAAAGTGAAGGTGTTTGAGATAAGAAATTGGAACATGATTAAAACAAACAGGAATTGTGACACCGAGCATTTTGTCAGGTCAAGAGTAATCGTTAATGTGCAGCGGTAACAGCAGCTCTACCAACACTGCAACAGATACCATAGACCGTGGGTGTAGTTAAAACATGTATAGATATATACACTGCCGGTGTTGGGCAAGTGACACGCAAAATTGCACCTTCGGTTCAGTAACCACGTCCACATGACAATGTGGGTGAGGACTTGACGACTCTCTACTTCTCGACCAATAAATAACTCCGTTCTGGCAGCCATTACTTATCACTCACCCCTATCCCTATCGTGTCTACTGGATAAAATTATTATTTCTGTAAACTAAAAAAGGCTCCGATTTATAGCGATTATTTTTTCAAGTCTGGTTTGACGAAACGCGATTTAATTCGCGATTCGATCCACGTTCATAATTAATGGAGACTGTCTGCGTCTTTATTATTTTTGTGTTTAAAATCTAGATTGGGTTTTAATATTTAACGGGGGTGAACAACCGCGCCTGCGTTTTATACCAAATTACGAGGATATTATTGCGCAGTACGGATTGAGAATGACATGCGCGAGCTAAGCTGTTACATTGGTGGGTTTGCGCGACTGCGCGAGCGTATTGACTTTACGAGAACTGAGATTCTCATCCCAGTGTCTGGTGCTCTGGTAGAAACAAAAGCACCACGGAAAAAACACCTTTACTTTGTATTAATAAAACGCATCCTCTATCTCTATTTCTTCCGAGGGTTGGGTTAAAAACGTTCCAATCATGTTTCATTAATTTTAATGTTGAAGTTTGAGTATCCTACAAAAACAAAAAACCTGTAGCATATTATATTTTTTGAATTTTTAATGTTGAGGGAAAAACAAAATATTCATTTCAAAATTCTTATAAAGGAATACTAGAAAGAGAATCAGTAAAAAATTTTTGTACTTTAAATCCTTACGTTTAACATTAAATCTTGTAAAAATTTACAGTTTTTATAACAGTAAATTATTTTTAATAACTGATTCGGTAATTTTTCTATTTAATTAAAGTCAAAGAAATTCTTCAAAATAATTTTTTTGGTTCAATTAATCAAATTTATTTTTTTATCAGTTTACATAAATTAATTAAGAGTTAGTATTTGACATTTGACACTACAGTATCAACAGACTGAAAATTTTTTAATAATAAATTTTTCAACAATATATATTTTTATTATAAACAAGCGCTTAGGGCACGTATATTTAGACTCACCAAGCAATATTTATTATATTTATTTAAATAAATACCAATAGTTATTTGGACTGTACAATAAATTGGATATTTCATTTTGGCGGGCAGTATTTATGAGACATGAAATAAACTAAAGCCACTTTAAACCTCGTTACTACATTTAATAAATCAGTAGCCAACAACTTAAATCTCATATGGATGAAAATAATACTACACTTTTAAATAATAAGCTTCTTGAAATAAGAGGCTATCAATTGATCGTTAATTAGTTATTGCTACCTAACGAGTAGCCACAATATACAATATACAATATTCAGCAGATGAAATTGTTTTATGCTGACAATTGTAATTGCATACGAGTTTAGCGGACTAAAAAAAGGAACGAGGAATTATATATTTTATTAGATACGGAGTAAAACGGGAATTAATATAAAAAACATACAACATACAAAATATAATATCAAATCACATAGAGTCAAGTGAGTTAAGTCCAATACTCAGCACGCGGCTCGATTAAGATTCAAACGAGGCGCCTCAGTGGAACGGCATAAATCTCGAAAGACCAGACCGGAGCGTGAATATTAGAAGGCGGGGTGGTCTTTGCCTCGAAACGATTTGTTTGGGTCCTGCTGTTCTTGCATGTCTACTGATTATCGAGTAGCTTTTACTCTGTGTATGCTGTATGTTTATAATTTATAAGTATTTACGCTGGAATCGGTGAGAGAGTGTATGTACATGTGTATATATATATTTATAAGTTATATGGATGGATAAATACCTGGTTTTTTGCTCTCCTTCCAATCATCCCAGCATGTGTGAGAAGAAGCAATATGCAATATACGTATACCCATGAAAAAAATTGTATTTAACTGTTATCGTTAATTTTATGTTGTCAGTTTAACTACTGGTGTTATTTATTTTTAAATTTTATTTATTATTGTGTTGAAAAAAAATAACTTCTCACATTAAAATTACTAATTGTAATTTTTTTTTAAGAAAAATCAAGTTTGGACTTAAAAATTTTTTATTTCTTTTCAACATCTTCATTTGAATCTAAAAATCACATAACATAAATTTTTTCATGTAACTATGATTAAAATGATTCATATTAAATTACTGTTATTACACGTTCATTTAATATTTATGTCCAAGTTCAAGATCGTTTTATATATCTTATTATTAGCGAGTTCTTAGTTAGTCATTAACTTTTTTTACTTATCAAGTATTTACTTTTATTTATTAGACTACATATGTCTTATTTATAGAAAAATTACTCATAATAATTAAAAAAAAAAAAATTCTCAATTAATTTATAAAAATTGGAAGTTATTTTTTAATTTCTTGAGTTGTTTATTTATTCGTTTGGTAAAGTATAAACAAATTACATCCTGCATTATTATTTATTACCTATGCTACATATACTTAGACAAAAAAAAATGTCAACCATATACTTATGTACCCATAAGTTTGAACATATAAACTCAAAGGAATAAATAGTAAATATACATAATGAAATTATTCATTATATTATTTATACCGGATTAATGATACTCGGAATGACAGCTGAAATAAACTACGAACAAATTACAAGCTTACGATTAAACGTATGTGCAATTATAACTTTTTCTCATCTAAATCGTTTGTCCAAGACAGATAGCAATGTAGTTAAATATAATATAAGTAAAACTGTTTTATTGTGCCGGTAAAGACCTAACCGTATGATAGCGCTTTGGAAAGGTAAGGCCGAGCAGACTGCATAGAGCAGTTTACAGAGAGCTTTAAACTGAGAAAAAGAACACAACCAGAAGAGAACACAACCCAGAGTAAGAGTCTGATGTATGTACATTACACTCGATATAAACCCATAGTATAGAATACAAGTATTAGTATAATACTATACGGTACCGAAGGCAACAATGGCGACAACATAATGACGCTATAAATAAACAATAATGCCAGAGTGTATTAGGAATAGTGGCGTTATGCATTAAATTGATAGTTTGATATTATATACTTAATATTAACCTAATGATACACTCACTGAGATTTATTTAAATATTCATATTCCGTTGTTATATTATTTTTTTAATCTCTTGCATTATTGGGGTAAGAAAAAAATACACGCGTTGCAATAATTCACCTCGGGAGCCACGCGACTCAGATGCTGAACTTTCTCTCTTATTATCGTCATATCATATATCATGGCCTTTTTTATAGTATAGCTTCATGCCCGTGACTCTCGAAAATATATTTTTTCTAGCACTTGCTGGATATATACATGCGGCTGATTAGTTATACGCCCACGAGTTATTGGTATTTATATCAATTATACTGTTAGTTTGCTATCACTTGGCAAATTATGGTGGGATAAGTTTGAGAATAAATTTTCAATTATTGAGCTCTAATTTTTCCCTTTAGTTCAACTTTAAAAGATAGAAAATCTTTACTGTTTTTTTTTTTTTTTTTTTTTTTTATAAAAATATTTAAAACTTTTAGATGATAAAAATTTTTCTTGTCATAAAAATTAAAAATAATTTGTGATAAATTGAAGTTTTATTGAATTTTGTGAAAAGTAATATTTCTCTTATTGGAAAAACTGACAAGACAAAATTTAATTAAAAAAAAAAAATTGTTTCAATAAAACAAAAAAATTAATGAAATTACTAAAAAAGAAATTAAATATTGGATAAATTCACGAAATTTTAGTTATCAAAAATTAAAATTGATTCAAAAAATCTTATCATTTTTCTCCTCCCTTCTCCACGGATTACCATACTGAATAAACTTAGCGTTATTTAAATTCAATTACTTATTCAATAAAATGAAAATATTACCTACTTACGTAAAGACACGCATAATATATGCATATTAAAAAAATAATTTATTGTGTTAACCAGTAAAGTACATGCGCAATTCTTGCACGACTTAAATTCTGTTGAGCTTTTTTTATAAAATTAATTTAAACATCGTATGAAAAAACAATAATGTAAAATAGAACGAAATAATATTGAGTAACGTATCCACCGTCCAGAAAATAAAATTAAATAACTAAATTTTTGACAAGCAACACCTGAGTAGATTTAAGTGACAGGCAAATAGGCGGCTAAATGAATTTTAATTCAATTGGAATTATTAAATTGTAATTGAGAATATTGTATCTGTATCATACATACTCATTATACATTATGAATATAGATATAGATACTCATACTAGACTTAGACGATATAGATAAGATGTGGGTGTGCGTAAGAGGTCCACAGCCTTCGTAGATCGCGGCCAGGTTGGGTGTGGCCGTGACTAAAAGTTCACTGGAGCACCAGATTATATTTATATTTATATTATTTCTTACCTATAGTGTTTTACTCTAGACAATAAATTAAGTCCATAACTTTACGAGATATTTATTTTAATTACTGCAGATTTATTGTTTAACATTTTTGTGTTAATGTTAATGTATTAAATTAAAAATTTGTTGCTATAATTAGTGTGATTACTAATTTTGTTGAATAATTAAAAAAATATTGTTTTCTAAGTGAATTTTTGAAAAAAAAATTTTAAATATTTTTTACCTACCTATCAGTAACTTGCTAGAAAAATGAAAAGAATTTTTCGTTCATTTAAAGTTAAAAAAAAAAAAAAATTAAAGAACATGATAAAAATCATTAATAGAAAAATCGTTACTGCCGATCATTGTTATTTTCTCAAGTGTTAATTGATTAGTGAGCTCATCTCACTACTAACATTTATTTCATAATTATAAATATCAATAAACTTATAAATCAATAATAATTACAATAGCACAATGATAATCTTAAATAGGTAATTATTCGAAATAATGAAATATTATGAAGTAGTAGTGATTCATCCACGGTTGCGTATTACTATCCTATATACTATAAAGTGCAATTATCCGTTTGAACGCATCACTTGACTCGACTCAACTCGTATCGGTGTGGTAATTTAACGCTTTTCAATGAGCTCAACTATTTTCCGATAATTAACATGCTTGCTGCTTAACGTTAAGACTTTGCGGCTAGCCGTTTAAACTTTAAACACATATTGTTTTCTCACTTCACTACTAACTACTAATATGCATGCTTGTTATCCACATGTATGTGAATGTACATGTGAAAAATATATAAAGACTAAATTACATTTAATGTATTATTTATAGAATGTTACCTCCCACTTGTTAAGAGCTAAGACTACGAGATCTTAAAGCTGAACCCCGTAAAGTAATAACAGATATATTCTCAAGCTTATATTAAGTGCAATAAGAGAAATCATTGCTTTTATGCTTGCATCTATAAGTATGTATTAATAAAATTTCCTCTGGGTAAATCGATAATACATGTGTTTTAATGCAATTACTCATTGACAATACCGTACATTTAATATTTAATACTAAATTATTTAATATTCAAATAGATTATCATTTTTTTAATAGTCGATAATAGCTATATTTAACAGACGATAAAAATTTATCTTTTTTATAATAATAATAATGATAATAACGTTTGGAGATAAGATTAATTTTTTTGAAATACAGAATGAGTTTTTTTTTTTTTTTAAATTACTCTAGGATTTTTTAATTTTAAATAATTAAAATTTTCAAAACTAGTTACAATTATTGAGGAAAATTTTTGGTAATTTATTATTATATTTAAAATAAGTTTGAAAAAGTAATGCTTATTACCAATTTTAGTAATAAGTCAAAAATTAAATTAGTTATTAAAAATCAAAGACTCCAAATTATTTTGATTGATGAAATAAATAAAGCAAAACCCTGTAAATATATTTACAGGCGAGGACAGTGATCTGTAGTAATTTAACTTTATAATCAGTATTTGTATACAATCACCGTCTGTTGGACCACGGGCGATCTAAATATTAAAATTCCTTTTACATTTATTACTCTAAATTCTAAGCGGTTTATATTGAAATTTTTGAGCTTCTCTGTATTGATTATCGATTATTTTTGACGTCACTTATCCTTGATTCCTCAATCGTCTGGAAAGTAAAACTTCTTGCAACACAAAACAGAAAAAAAGTATCGCACATAGGAATAATAAATATTAAAAATAAATGAAATAGATACAATACATAGGACATTATAGACATTGAGGTGTTTACAGAGTAATGTACAATATACATAAAAGCCTGTGCTGCTGATGATTTAGATCATGTCGTTTTTCTGGTGACGCTTTTGAATTATAAATCGATATTAAATATGCAGACTGAAAAGTGACTGGTTTCTAGCGTGTTTATATATTGTCACGACGTATCTCTTACATAGTACATAGTATCTTTACACTGTATATACATACAGTACAAATACGATAGAAACAACGACGATGACGGTAAATTATAAATAAATAAAAAATAAGAGGAGAAGTGCATATATATAATATCTGCACGCGAAACAACAATACCAAAGGGAAAATGAAGTTGCCTAGTCGTCATGTAACTCTCAAGTGGGTGCGTCGTTTCACTATTCACTTTACACTATACAACTAAATGTTATGTTTATACACATATATATATCTGCTTATGCTCTTATCTCACTCTCTCTGTGCTAGAGACATTATAAATCGTGGAAATCACGAGGATAGACGAGAATTACATACGCTAATGTCACTGGCATCCATTAATCCTTCTTTTGCCACTGCACAATATCATTCATTATATAGATGTTTTTTTTACTCAATTGTCCTTGAGAGTTACTCACTCATTAATTAAATACTTCAATATTTTATTTAATACTGTATTAAAGCTTAAGCAGTAAAATCTGAGGATAGTTTTTTACGTTAAATAATCAAATTCGAGCATTTTATAAAAATTGGCCCTAATCAGTTTGACAGTCAGAGGATGTGGGTTCAATTCTCTATCAGAATTTTAAATATCTTTTTTTTTAATAAAGTAACCATTAAAATTATTATTACTGTTAATTTTAACATTTAAATAATATTCAAATAAATTTTACAGCTTTAAGCAATTTCAAACGTTTAAAAAATTATTAAGATTTTTTTTTTTGTTCAATTTTAAGTCAAAAAAAAATCTGGTTATATATGGGAAGAATTGGATCATAAATATAGAAATTTTTTAAAAATAACTTGAAAAACTTTTACAAAATATAAATTATTTAAAGTTAAATAACTTCAAAAAATTTTGTAACTTTATGATTTACATGTTCTTTACTTAAATTATACTATAATATTGATGAAGGCTAGACTCTCCTTAAACTTTTCTACAGATAATAAAATAAAAATCGATTTTTACTGCCGCGTATTTGAAACAAAACAAAAACTGAAACCGAGGTGATAGAATGTTTTGTTTTACAAAACGAAAAAATGTTTAGATAAACTGACACTAGTCGAACAGCAAAAAAAGTTGTCGGTAGCTGATGGTGAAAACGACAATGTCAGAATCGAAAAATAAAGCAAAATAAAAAAGGTAAAAAGATACGGAGAAAAAGGGTTAAAGTGTTCAGACGAGAAGACAGTGGGTTTCGGTAGCCCGATGCTGGAATAAATTTTATTTATATTCTATTGAAACGAGGAGCGAAAGCGATTCGCCTCTTCTCGTTCCTTTTGCAAACGCCCGGGGGGTGCACCTTGTAATTTACTACCTACGCGAGTTCCTTCTCCTCTTATTCTCGCGTAAGCGGGAAATGTAGCTTCGAGTAAAAAGCTTCAATTAAATTTTTTTAAATAGAATATAAACATAAAAAAATATTACAGCCTCCAAGTTGTGCAAGCCAAGGTAGATACCGTTACTATATTGTTCGTCAAGTTGTTAACTATGTTTTTTTTTTAAATTACCAACACAACAAAATTTTCAGTGTCACCTGACACTTGTTAGATTTATGGACAAGCTTATTATTATTAAAAACAATTTCAACGCTAATTTAAAAATACAAAATTTTTTATTCTGAAAATTTGATGCGTCTTAATCTGACTTGATATGTCCACGTATCGTTGTTATTATTATTATTATTATTAAAAAAAATTTTCAATTAATTTGAAGTATTACATAAAAATAAATGCAGTCTATATTGCAAAATTAAATTATACAAATTGTATGAAAAATAGTATTAAAATTTTCCGGCAGAAGGCGCACGATCGCTTTATTTTCTCCTTACAAGAGAGTTAAATTCCAAAATAAATATAATTTTTTTTTTATCATTCTAAGGAGTTTATCTGTCATTGATTCTTGATTCAATCAATTGTCAAATCAATGTTTGTTTAACGCGACATGTTAATTGACGTAATGATTTTCAGAAAAAATTTTTTACTCTCATACATAGCCGGATATGGTCATATATAATCAGATCCAGCCAAATATAGTCATATCAGGTGATATGTGGCCATACATGAAAATTTTTTTACGGGCACTAAATAAAAGTATAAATATATGATATAAGTGAATTAAATTTAAATACAAAAACTTTAAAAATCTGAAGTCACGAGTCTTAACAGTTAAGTGACACGAATTCGACGGATGATCCTTGTACTTCACATACACACACATGTACATATATGTAACAAAACTGTTTATCATATAGATTGGCCACTGGTAGCCCGGTAGCTCACCGTGATCGTTTCTCTTCTTTGTACATCGCACTACTATACACAATATAAGTACAGTATATATTAAATGTATTACACACATAAATATGTAACGAAGCAGCGTTACGCCTCCAATTCCATGCCGCGGATTCAATTCAATTTTTATTTCAATTTAAATAAACTTGAATTATCTAAACTTTCATCAGAAAATTATCATATTAGCATTCATAACTAAAAAAAAATAATTAGCTAAAAAAAAAAAATTTCCTGATGTGTGATATGACGCGAGAGCATTTCGAAAATGTCTAAAGACGATTACTTACTTTTTAATGTGCTCGGTCAGGGTTTAGTTCTTATCCTCAAACTCATCAATTTACAAACTAAGTCCTGCATGGATAAATATATTATTTTATGAATAAATAATACAGATAGATCGAGTATGAGTATGAGTATGAGTATGAGTATGAGTATGAGTATGAGTATGAGTATAAGTGTAAGGAGGTGAGCTAAAGACAGAGATAGAAGCAAATATAATATAAAGGACCTGGCTGGTGTGGTGTGCAGCTCACCCGTAGCCAACAGCTAGTGTTAGGAATGTGGTACCACTGCTTGTCATAGTCGTGCTCACTAATACACAAATCTTATTATTATATGTATAATATATACGAGTATGTTAGTTATGGTTATAGTTATAGTTATAGACTATGTCCAGCATCTAGTATGTAGTATGCTGTATGTAGCATAGCTGGTCTGCTCATATGTATCATGAAATCATTGCTTTAATGTAATACTATGAAGCTTAGTTGTATTTCGTATTCTTATTCTTATTACTTCTGTATGATACCAACACAAACTTATGATGATGATGATTCGTTACTGCCTACAATGTAGTCTAGGAGTTACACACAGACATTACTTTAGCAACATTAGGTACACATCCTTTCATAAATATACTCTCTGACACAATTATTTCCATCTTCACCTTGATTGTTGTGTGTGATGCGATCCGCGATCCCCCTTGGCATTTGACGTACGTTTAAGACTTTCGAAATACGCTAGCTTTGATGTTATAAGTTATATGATATTATTTGGCCAAGATAATATTTATTAACGGTTGAAATATTTGTCCATTAAAAAAAAATATTAAATATCGATAATATCTTTATTTTTAAAGCAGTTTTTTATAAGTTAAATGAAAAAATGTTGTGGTAGTTTTTTAATTTTTTATTACAATCATTAAAAAGTAATTTATCATAATAGTTTTGTTCGATTGATATCATTAAATATTGACGACTTTAATTTTTTATATCTAATAAAATTGATTATAGCACCGTTATTTCTCAATCTAAAAAATAATTTTTATTATAACTTTCAAAAGCGCAGAATTAAAAAATAACTACACAGAAAGAAGAAAAGCGTAAATTTTCTTAAATTAAAAAAATCTTAAGGAAGACTGAAAATTTCTTGAACAAAGTTAAATTTTTTTAAGCTAAAAAAATTTCTTCTTGCTCCAAAATAACTTCGGTTTTCCTTATAATTTTCTTGATTCAAGAAATTTTTTTTTTCTGTGTAGGAATTCAAATTGCGCGCATACTCACGTGCTTTAATCTTAACCAATAAAGAATCAGTAACCATCCTTTCGAGATTTTCGATACTAAACTAACTTCAGTTCAATCATCAATTTTATAGTATAGAATAATTAGTGATAAGTGTTATTATGTTTATAAAATTTTTATATGTTATCACGCACAAAGTAGCTTTACTCCTCACTTATATATTAACCGTTCAATAAAAAACTCTCATTTGGATATTAGTTACACACATCTATATATGTGCATTTATTACTATCTTATAAAATCGATGACAAAAATTAAGAATTGACTACAATTTTTTAAAAATTCCCCATATTTTATTCTACGATGATTTTGTAACGATCTAGAATAAAAATAATAATCGGGTATTTTAAACGTAGGAGTATCCGAAATGTAATAATCAGGAAGATCCAAGTTCAACTCTTGGCTTGGTCCGATCTCAATATTTTTTCAAAGTTGTTCTTATATTCAGTAGTAAATTTTTTATTGCAACTTTTATAATTTAAGAAAAAAAAATAATAATAGTAATAATAATAACAAATAAAAAAACCCATACTCTCACACAATAAATGTATGAATATTAATAATATAATAAGTATCAAATGTTCTTCAACCTCATTCAAGCTGTTAATAAATAACCGTTGGGCAAACGAGACAAACTCTCGACTCTCACAGCAAGCAATTTGTATCCTGATTGTAACAATGTTGCCCACTGTATATCCGCGATAATGCACACTATCGTCCTCCCCCCTAAGACTCCTATAACGTCAATCGGACATACGCGTTGCCGAGGGCTTCTAGTCATGATTTAGTCAAGGATAGAGCAAGAGATCCTTATCCTCATCTTATATTCTCACTACTCGTGGCCTCTACTTGCTCAGTGGCTCTAATAAATATAAATATGTATAATAACTCATAACCATAATCATATAATCACTCTAACTCTCAACTCTCAATACAAATCCAAAAATACGTAGTTGTCCCGATCCGGGATTCTGGATATGAAGCTCCTACTTCTTGTAATACACTAATGTAATCAACTTATAGTGACTCTCAAGGTAATATAGTGCACTTAAGTCCGATATAATACACTAGTTAGTATGTAGCATCCAGGTACCAGATATACGGACTAATTATTCGTATCGTGTATTTAATAGCACTGCTACTAGATTATCAACAACTCCCACATCTACACAGGATCTTACATTTATTTAATTTCATTTTATTCCCATGTCCAATGTCCGATAGAATTCTTGTTCCATTTTATCCTCGGTACACTCGCTCTCATTTAATTATGGCAGAATAATAAAACAACATATTTATAGAGTTTTATTTAATTAATTTTACGGTTTTTTAATACTTATTTATGTATAATACATTCGTTAGTTAGTTATACTATATAATATAAAATATAATATTATTAGTATTAGTGCTGGGGTCTCAGTATTGAGAGTCATTGCAGGTAATTAATAATCATGATCTTTGATTGCCCAGGATAAGCAAGTTCATCTTTTCTGTGTCCGAGCAGATAAATTCAATCCAGGATTATTTTTATTTAAAGTGTAATCAAATCCTATACAATAAATAAATTATTTTATTATTTTTAAATAAAATAACATAACATGTGTAATTAAACGTCTTTTTGACTTTTTAATTTCCCATGGTGGTCAGTCCATTAATCAAAAAACAAAGTAATTATAATTTAAAAAATAACCAATAAAAACTTTTATATTTATTCACTCAATTTTTTCGCACTTTCTACTCAATAATTACTTTTTTAAATCGCTTGACAGTCATTATTTTTTTTTTTTTTTTTATTAATTACTTGCATTTTATGTCTGTTAAATATATTTAAATTTAAATAAAAAAAAAATTAGTTAACTTTCTTATTTAAAAATATAAATATAATTTTACTTAAAAAATAGATGAAGAAACGATCGATTTTATAAGTGTTTCATTACAGACACATTAAAAACCCTGTAAAGTTATAATAGTTGTAAAAAGTATATCTAAAGTTGATAAAAAAAAAAAAAAATAAAATAAAAATGAAATAAATGAATAAGCACTTGACGATTTATTATGCAGATGGGAAGTTATTTCCAGGGTATATTATAGTGACCGATCGGGTGCAATCAGGACGTTGGTAATTGCTCCAATATACTGATGGCAACCTCATGTAGATATATACTGAATAATACTGCATAGTATGCAGGATAAGGACATGCATGTACACGATGACGACGACGAGGAAACCGGTTGGCCACGAGGGAGGCCGCCCGCCCAGAGCCCAGAGATACACCAACTCCGTATTATATGACATTTGTGACGTTTATCTTAACATTCTCCTCACTCTACTCTCTTTATTCTTGCACTTAATCGTTTACTCTTTATGTACATAACCATTTCATTTTATTTTATTAATACCCGTGACGCTAGGCCGATTAAAATCTAAATAAATACTCCGCAACGAATCCATGTGGATTTTATTTTAAACACTGAAAAAAATTTATGTTAGGATTATACATCTTACAGTTAATTTAAAAAGATTTGTATCTTTTTTTAATCATTTGAGATAATTTTTAGTTTTATACATAGTAAAAAATTTTGCGTCAAAAAATTTTTGTGTTAAATATTTAATACTTTTATATGTAAATTTAACATTTATTGTATTAAATTTTAACATAAAAATTTATTACACAAAATTTTTCGACGCAAAATTTTTTACTGTGTAAAATTATTATTATTTATTCATTTATTTATTAAATCTTATAAACTTTCTTGTTTAGTTAATTTACTCCTTAACTAGTAAAAGGTATAGTAAAGGAAATGGAGAGAATAATCGCGAAGCAATGCGTGTACATTGTCCCAGTTGACCGTTGACTCGTATCTGATTAATTATCTGCCCAACATTCTCTTTCTTCTTCACTTAAATTTAAACAATAAATAACAATAATAAATAAGTAATAACCAACAAAAATAAATACAACACAAAACGTACTCGATAAATTTACAGTCTATTAATTAAACCCTACTTTTGGTTAAAATTCACCTCTTCCATTAATTTATCTTCAATTTCACACACAGCATACAGATATAACACATCGAAGCTTTTATTTAAATAACGTCGGATTTTAGCAAAATTGAAATCGGGGCTTTGGAGCCATGGTGAAAAATCTTTTGATCGAGCGCGGCAGATTTAATAACCATTAGCCAGAAGGTGCTTTAGACTGCGCAAGGGGTTGCCCAATCATTTTCAGGGTGTCAGAGATCTAGAGCACGATAAACCAGTATATTGATGAGGTTCTCGTATTGATTCCTGAGCTTTTCGACTACAGACACTTCTCACCCCTTGTCCTCCACCTTCACCCTTCTCCTCGATCCTCCTCACACTAAACCAAACCAATACTCTTACCGCAGCCCTCGACTGCCCTTTGGCCCTTCGGCGACCTATACTAAGCTCAAGTTGATAAGATCCTGGTGATAGAGCATGATTACAACGTTTCTACCCCTACCAGCTCTAAGACTACCAATCTTGAAATTTTTCGTAAAAACCAAGCACCTATTCAATAAGACGAACAAGTGTGGCATATTTGAGTGGAAAAGTTTGTTGCAAAAAAAGTTTATCATTTTTTTTTATTTTTAATATTTTTATTAAACGCAATATTGATAGATTTATAATAATAATTTAATATTAAAGCTTACTTAATCCTCGATTTAAAATTATTTTTTATTGATAATTTCAATGACAACTTTTCGGTAAATAATTTTGCATTATCAGTCATTTTTAAAATGACAAAAAAATATGTAATGTAAATTCACTGAAAAATTAAAGAAGTTTAAAAAAAATATTATGATCAGTCTAAATCAGGAGTCATATTTTTAGATATAGAGCTTTCGACGCGTAATCGAGGAGACTCAAGTCCTATTCCAATATTTTTTTCAAAGTGGCTCTTGTACTTTTTCAGTAAATTTTCATTGTTATTTTACAAATCACCAAAAGAGCAAAATTATTTGCCGAAATAAAAAGTTGTGATAAAAAATTTTGTAAAATTAAAAATTGAATAGGCTTTAATATCAAATTATCATTATTATATTATACAAATATACTGTCAATCGAGATTGTCCTTGTTTGATAGACTAAAAACATATAATGCACCTTTCACTCGACTCTCAATCAGTCAAATGATATTTTCTTTCTTGTATGAAGTATAAAGTAAAAAGTATACAGTATACAGTATTGTACTTCACTATTATATATACTGAGTGGAGGATTTACGAGCGATCACATTCTGATGCACTGTAAGAGTGGAGCCACTCAATAAAATACCAATAACTCCTGCGAGTGTTCAACAGACCGAAGGTTTTCTACAATGCCAGGTAATATACACACCAGAGTGCGCTTGTATCTTATATATGTGATAGAAAATACAAGACTATACATATATATTATATACATATATCAGTGACATATAAGAAGACATGCGTACACAATCTCAGTGGTTATTTTTTTAATCTCTTTTTCTTGGACTCCTCCTTCTTGTTCTTCTCAACTCGCATCAGGTTCTTGATCGCCGGAATGTCTTCGATAAAATGTAGCATGTCATCTTGTATTGGGGGTTAAGTGGCCCGGAGGAAAAGTGCCCAGGTATGCACGCGCCCTACTGCCGGTCTTATTTTATAATCTTCTGTACACTATACATATATACATTTTTTATAGTAATAATAATAATAATCATAGTATAAATGATAGACTTATGTGTGATGGGAAAAGGTAAATAATAAGGTATAGTTGCCTCAAGAGGGATAATAGACCTTTTTAGTTAAGTGTTTGCCACTCGAAAGTAAAGGATCGGGCTAATTCAGAATACAGGTGTCAGGATAGACCATTTTTCTGAACATTGAAACACGGGCTAACCGTCAATCCGCCTTTTTGTCTTCTTTGTTTCTTCAATTTTTTTTTTTTTTTTTTTTTGTATCTACAGTAAGCGAAGGATTAGAGACTGCGAGGCACCGACTTGATATGTCATGTTCAATCTTTTTATTTTCAATCGATAATATTTTTTTTTCTTCATTTCATCTTAAGAATTTTGAAGTTGAAAGGCATTTGACAAATAGACCAAATTTTTATACAATGAACAATAATCTAGGAAAATATCCTTAAAAAAAAAAAATTTTTTTTAATAAATGACGAAAATTTTGGCTCAAACTTTAATTAAGAAAACAAACTTTCTAATTTTTGAAAAGCAAAATATTCTCGGTTTAATCCATTTTTTTTTTTTTTTTTTTTTTTTTTTTTCAGTAAAAAAAAACATGACACATTTTTTATCTATCAAGTAAAATATAAAAAAAAGGGTTTTATAGATAAAAATTTTAATTAAAAATTTATTGTTGCTGTTACAGTCACTGCAAAGCGCCGCGAGGAGAGCAGGCACGAGTTGTGCAAACTGTAAAACCGCAACAACGACCCTTTGGCGAAGGAATCAAGCCGGCGAGCCGGTGTGCAACGCGTGCGGCCTGTACTATAAACTCCACAATGTAAGTTCCCATATAATATTATCTATATATATGTATATAAATAACATATCCACAAACAATACATACGAGTACTCGACAATTAATAGCCGTCTACAAACCGTAGCAAGGCTCTAAAATAAAGCAGCCCAGAAACTTTGATAAAATCGCTTTGTTCATCGACACTGATTGCCATTCTATACATAGTATAGTGTGGGGTAAGGGCGACTCGACAAGAGGACACAAGTAATATTATTGCAAGACTGAAGAATTATTTACCGAGGGTTGCTGCTCTCAATCCCTCTGGAGAGTCCTTTGGTTTGGTTGTTGTATCAACAATTAAGTCGCGACCGATACGAGATACGAGGGAGGAATCGCTGACGGTGGACAAGAGCGTGCTCAACGGCGTGTGACACAGGAAGCGCCGGAAGTGAGCTCCAAAGCCTTGTCGAGAGCCAATGTACACCCACGTAGATATAACATATGTGTATAATGTGTGTGTAATAAATAAACACACACATAACAAGGATTCTCATGTAATTTTTTTGAATCCATTGTCGTAAGTCTTTGTATCCTCGCGGCTCTGGAAACAGTTACACCATGGCTCGATTTCCGTCAAAAGGAAATTCCCGTATCCTCTTGATGTCACCCTGCTACAAGCTACAAGCTACAAGCTGTAACTATAACACACATGGAAGCTGTGTTCCCATCAGCTTTAATGCTAACGACAATACGCTTGCGACAATACAATAGCAACCCGATACGATAGTTTCGTTGCCGAAACTAACACAGAACCTCTCGACCTCTTACTCTTCAATTTTCGTAGACATTGTAGCGACATATTCATGAATTGCCTTGTTTTTAACATAACATAACATAACATAACATGGCAAAGTAAAGCTGCCGACATTTTATTGGCATCGGCTAATCACCGGGTTTAGTTACTTTTTTAAAAACTAAATTTAGATTTTTTGTACTTTCTGTTTAGTATAATAGAGTCCTAACTACCCCTGGGCGGTGCCTATCCATTACGCTTGCTTGCCAACCAAAGGGGCGCTCTTCCCAGGAAGTCGCTCGAATAATTTAATGATTACTTCTTCTTCGGGACAAAAACACCCGAGATTTTCGACAAATGAAAAATTGCTTTTTTTTTTGGATGTGACATGAATTTTTTTCAAATTTATTCAAAATTTAGATCATGACTTTAAGTTGCAGTTCTAACTCGATAGTGAAATCATCGGAATAATTAAATTTTTTTATCTTCTTGTCTTTATTTTTCTATACAATGACCCTCGACTTTCTTTATTGAATAAAAAACAATAATTTTGGTGTTTTAAAAATCATCACATTTTTTTTTAGCAAAATTGAAACTTTTCATTTTTAAAACTGTCATTTTTTCAAATTTCAATTTTCTTTATTCTGAGTCATTTTAGAAAAAAAATAATCGCTCAATTAGTTTTCTTTTAAAACATTTTCGAAAACTACCTAGTGGTGCATAAAAATATTGTTCAAACTTCTAATACGTAATTGTTTTTTTTATCTTTTGCTTATTCGTACTATTTATTCAATCAAATGAAAGTATATCAATAATTACATACAAAGTGAAGCGCGTGCGCACAGTAGTCGAGGATTAATTATCAGCGATCGCTAATTGGCTCGGACTTGGAACGCATTCGTCAAGTCCTCTTTTCTTTTCTCTCTTCTCGGTTGGTCTTTTTATAAGACGTTTGGTACACGTGTCTTCTTTAGCTTCATCTCTCATTGCTCGTGTAGCACAGGGTGAGTCCTTTTATTTTACAACCGGGTAACTTGCTGTGGATCACATGTAATGGGTACACACCACGACCACGAGCAATATTCATGCAGTACTCGTTCTAACCAACTCACATTGTATCACACAGACACACAAACAGTGGGCCTCTGTGTTTATTTGCACTTGCATCGGATTCTAATCGCCTCGTAAATCTTATGCTCAAAATTTCTCATCCTACTCATCTCCATCTCTCAACTCGTTATCGCCATTTTTATCTCCTCCATTCGATTTTATTTATACATTTTATTCATCAAGATAACAGGACATATTTATAACTCACCGTATGTATACATATATATATATATATATATATATATATATATATATATATATATATATATATATATATATATATACCCACAGTCCTCGTAATCGTCATACTCATGCTCCAACTCCAACTCGAACTCATGTTTGACGAAAATTCTTAGCATAAATTATACACACACGTGACAATTAAACCAGAACAAGACTAGAGGTTACTTTTGTAAAAAAATATTCTTATAATAATAAATAAAACAAAGTTAAGGTCTGCGCAAAGGCCAGCCCAGACACGTTTCCCGGTAATCATTAATTAAGCGGACCGCGGGCCCCCGTTGCTAAATACTCAAGACACGGAGACAACCCGACGAGGAATAAATTCTCCAAGCCATGATTTCAAGCTTGTAACGACTATAAAAATATATGTGTACCTATACCTTGCATGAGGAGGTGGAGAAATAAAATACTAGACTGATGTGGGTCGAATTAACTAACCCTCGTGTCGCCTAAACCTTTTACACTTAACCACGATTTGATTTTCTAAATTCCGAATCTTTAATCTGACATTAGAAAAGTCTATGTTTTTATTTAATTTCTACAATTTTATTAATTGAAAATTTCAAAAATTGTGTAAGAATACGAAAATAATAAAATTTTTTAATTTTTATTTTATAACTTAATATCTCAAACTTAACACTCTAGTAAAGGGAAAATTCAGCGACTATGCGCCATCTTTTAGAGATTTTCGACACTAATTTTTGATAAAAAACTTATAAAAGAAAATTTTTTTAAGAGTCGTGACTACTGACTAGAAATAGCTGCTTACATCGTAAAATACCAGTAATTACCATACTTCCCCTTTTGTTGGGGTCAATAAATATCCCTGATTTCTTTTATTGCTAATTATTTTTTTCAAGACCCCAGAAGTTAAACGTAGGCTCGTTGCTAATGAAAAGTGTGGACTGAAATGGCAAAAAAGTGGTGTCGTGCCGGAGAACTATTTTAAAAAAGAATAGTATAAATTTAAAAGTCGCCACCACTAGTAACAGAATGTCACCTCCACCTATAACCCGTTTAGTTGTTGGTTTTGAGTTTGTGACCTCGGGAAACGGATATGTCGTGACGTGAGACGGTTTCTGCTGTATCTGTATCTATATTTGTATATTTGTATCTACATTTATATTTATATTTATGCATAATAATACGTAATACAGAGAATAAGTAAAATATGTATGGGGCTTTTGACTTGCTAGATTTAAAGCTAAACATTGTAGTTCTTTTCAACGAGTCAAAAGTTTAGTACGAATTGAGTTGAATTTATCGTAACAACTTTTGAGGGTTTAGAGGTGGTAATTTTTAGTTTTTTCCTTAACCTTGCCTGAGTTAGAAGGGCCGTAAGGGAATTTTAAATTTAGAGATTTTAGATACTAATATTTTGCATAGTTTAGGAGAAAAAATAAGAGTGAAATGAATTTTTTAATAAAAATAAAAGATATTGATGTATGAATTATTAAATGGAAGAAATAATCAGAGTAGACGATAGATAAAATAGGTTTTTATAATTAATAATGAATTATTCATTTTAGTGAGGTAATTAGTCTATTGAACGCATGAGTAATAGTAATAGTAACAATATTAATTAAAATAATGATAGCAGTTTAATTAGCGATACATTGTAATAAAATCACTTGAGAATATTTTTATAAGAAAGATATTTATAGATCAATTTTTTTAGTTTTTTTTTTTTTTTTTTTTTTAATCATCTGATTTAAAAAAAAAAACTGATGCTTTCTATGTTAATTTCTAAATTAGATAACTACATATATATATATATATATATATATATATATATATATATATATATATATATATATATATATATATATATATATATATATATATATATATATATATATATATATTTGTTTTTCTCAACCTGTAGTCGTGAGAACAATTCTTCATAGATATAATTTCAAGTTCTACAAAAGTGAGACGTAACTTATGTCTAAATAATTTGTTTCCATAGAAAAAGTAATTCTAGAATCTAGACTCAGGCCCATGTAATTTCAGTTTTACTTTTTTCAGTATCTCTGATAATTATGAGCGGGTTTGAGGAATAAATAATTAAAAAAGTCACGACAAATTATGACAAACATGTAATAAATATAAAAACTCGTGTAAGGTTTAAATAATGATTTTATTCTGAGAAACGGTCTCGGATTTTCGTGGCTAAATTTGAGTTTTTAAATATAAAAATAAAAAAAAAAAAACTAACACAAGCGAAAAGTAACTCCAAAGGGTTTTAGATCTAGTGTTACATATTCCTATTACTATACATATATTGGCTATTATATGTTATACTCTTGTTCCCTCGACCGTGATCGTGTGACCCAAGATTTCTCGGAATTAACAAAACCTGCGTTGTCTCTTCTTCCGATCTGCTGTGCCGAATCAAGGTCACTTGCCCAAAACCGATAATTTTATAAATGTATTTATAATACTGCTTTAATTTTAAAAATATATCAGTTTTGTTTTGATTATAAAAAAATAAAATAGGTAAAACGATATTTTAAAAACTCATAGGTCATGCAAAGTGACTTACAGAGGTTGAACGGTAGCAAGCCGGCTGGTTTGTCTGATCAGAACGTCGAGATCTCAAAAGTGCAGAAAGTCCTAAAATTATGCGTCTTATCGGACAATCAGAGTGCAATATATACCGTAAAGTATATATGTACGTATAGATATAGAAATGCATACACGAGTTTCTCAGTAGCAGCTATATTTATCGTCTCGTACGCGCGAGCTAAGATCAAGACAGGAAGCATTGCGATTGAGATGATATCGAAGGACAAGAAGCTTCTCTGTTTCATCCCAATCTTCCGTGCCAAACTTATTTTTTTTTATTCATTATTATTATTTCATCCATCATTTTAGTTTCAAACTTTAACAAATATTTTAGTCAAATTTTTTTAGATCACTTTAGTCACCATTAAAATAAAAAAAAAAAAGAAAGTGTTCATTGTCTTATCGGCTGCCTTCTACCTCATTTCAAAATGCAGTAATTAAAATTTCTTAGATTTTTTAAAAATTTTTCTTACACGAAAAAATTTCACACTCTAAATTGATAAAAATTTGGCTAAAAAAAAATTTTTAAGCACGAGAATCATTTTGAAGAGCTTCGAAAAAATTAAAAAAAATTTTTGTTTATCTGAATTTTACTTGATTCAAGAGTTTTTTGTCTTGATTTTCATGTTTCAAGAATATTTTTTCTGAATCAATATAATTTTTTTTTTCAATATAATATTCAAAAATAAAACAACACAGTATTAAAATTATACAGTTACAATATTTTAAACATAGATAAATTCTCGTAGACTTGAAATAACGTCAAATATCTAAGATTACACGATGCACTGTCAACGAAACATGCAATAATCTTAGACGTGTGACGTGATTTCATACCAAACTTTTCCACATATGAATATTAACAAACTAAGCAGAAAGGATCAATTAAAGGAAGTAATAGAAGAATTCATACGCTGAAGCATTAAAATTTGTATTCCCTATCCCTCGTGTAAATTCGCCTTTCGTATCGCGATTCTTTGCGCGTAGAGCATCAGAAGCTAAAGAATTTTTTGCGGATTTAATATTTTATTCAATTGTCAGCTGAGTAATAAAAATGAAGGTGTCGTAAAAGCATTTCCGCGAATTTATCGGAAAATAAAACTAAGAATGAAAGGTTTTAACAAATAAACAATACATCGGGAGAAATAAAATATTTATCGCGGCAGTGAGCAGTGGGTTTACTATTATATTTATATTGTGGATGCAGGAGGTGCACAGATGTGCATCGTCAATATCAAAGGACACGGCATCGATAATCCGAGTGTGGTTTAAATATATATATATATATATATATATATATATATATATATATATATATATATATATATATATATATAAATTTGTGTATATATGTATATAATAGTATTCGAACGGCGTGCGGTTGCATCGTGTGTGACCACATCAATCGCCGACTGGATAATATTTTATTTTCTCTCTCAAAATCCTTAGTGTCTTTCGTCTTTCACTTGTCCCTTAGAGTTTTATTTTGTTTATCCAATTTTAGTGTTGTGTAGTGTCCAGACATGCATCCTTTATATACTATATACTATATATACGATATATACCAACTACTCGTCCACTTGCTGTCTCCTTCGTTTGCACCTCGCGCATTTTGGACACCCGCGGATGCGCCCCCGTTCCCATTAAAGTATCTCATTGTATTCAAATTAGTTAAATCCTCCAGCGTGCCAGACAAAAGCTCCCAAAGAGACGCTCATCCTCATCAGGCATCACTGATATATTCTATATTCTATATATACATATATATATATATATATATATATATATATATATATATATATATATATATATATATATATATATATATATATAAATAAAATAAAATAAACAAGAAATAACGAATAACGATTATCCTCTGTGTCTTTGTCATTCACAATCACAAATAATCAAAAGTTTCGAGTTTATTGTTTCTTTTGCTTTTTTTGTGTCGTGGGAAATACTTTTATTATTTTATTCAAATATTAAGGACTTTGTCCTTTGAGGGAATGTCAATTACTGCCATTTTTTGGCACAAAGTCATAGATTAATGAATAAAAATATATATTAAAATTTTTTGAATGTTAGCCAGATATCTGAATGGATCTATCATTACCGCAAATTTTTGTTCTAAAATTATCAATACGAATTTAAAAAAAAAAAAATCAATTGAAAGAAAAATTAGAAAACTTTTGAGACCTTGATTGCTCCAATTTATTTTTCGATGATCAATAAGACCGATTTGAAGCTCCACACCCTCATTTCATTGAAGCGAGACATATATTTTAAGAACGACTTAATTGAGGAGCAAGAAAGATGTAACGCGTAGGTCGTAAATAATTACGATGCAGAAGTTTGTAAAATATAAATGCACATATTTTGTTTTATGGCTCTAATATATGGATGTGCCGACTAATTCGACAAATTTGGACAATTGCATAATTCCAAAAAGAGTCGTTGACCGCGTCTGGAATACCACATTAAATGCAGTAGCCGAGTAAGAGGAAAGACAAAATGACCAGAGTGCCAAGAATAAGGAGTAAAACGGAGGGCAGATAAAACGCGAATGACAATGTAATGCCAAGTGCGAGAAGCTGACGTCGGTTGCAAGCTACTACATATAAAGAAAATATAAATTTTTGGCGGAGTGCACCAACAAGAAGAATAAGAATGAGGATAATAACCAACTAAAACCAAAAAATATAAATAAATAAATTAACCGAGTAGAGAGATTGGGTTTAGTTAAAGTTTAAGAGAAACATACGTATATCTTCTTATTACTTATTGTTATGTTCTCGTTGTCGGTCGGTCCTTGTCGTTTATAATACCGGGAACCTTTTCCCCATGTTGGCAGTTGCGTCACGTCGCGGCAACTACAAAGTCCCGCCGGACGATACACCAACTATCCCTTTACATACTTTACTTCTTTCTTTACATTTCTCTTTCTAGACAATAACTTTGATAACTACCACACTAGGGCATTTCAATCATTTTTTTTACAATTTACTTATAAAACAATAACCATCAATCTAATAATTACTCAATTACAATGTTTCACTTTATTTTTACAATTTTACGATGATAAAATTTCAGCTAATACTGAAACTAAAAGATGGTTATTTTTTAAATTTTATTCAAAAATTAAATGACAAAATATTTTTTTTTTTATTTTATTATCATAATTTTGGTTAAAAAAAATTTTCATACCAGTCAACTGTCTTTAGCATTATAATTTTACTCTTAATATTTTGCTTTTATTTTTCTGTACTAATAAAAAATTTACTTGATTTAAGTGAAACAAACTTGTACCAATAACATCACATTAAAGAATTAGATCACTTTGAATCAAGTAGAACAATTCTTGAATTAATTAAAATTTACTTTAACCAAGAACACTTTTTTAATTCAAAAATTTTTCTTATTTTATAAAAATAATACTTGAATTACAATCAATAAAATATTTTTTGCGAAAAAAATCTTAAGAATTGTCGGATGTCCTTTCATTTCAGTGCATTAATTGTACTCTTAATATTTAACTTTTAATTTCAATTTGAGTAAGATCTTTTTTTCTAATAAAACGATATCTAATTTCTTTTAACATATAAAATGAAATTACTTTAGTCAATTGAATTTCCAACACAATGTCTCTTCAATTTCGCCTATAAAGTTTCTTAACATAACTATAAACCAATTATTCAAAATCATAACTCGAAATAGACTTTTTAATTATCGAGCTGATGTCTGTTACATAAAAACTGATGATTAATGTAACTAATCTAACTTCTTTCCTAGAAAACCACAGTACAATACAACACTATCATCTCAATGTCATTGAAAACAATTTACAGAGCAGAGAAGATACATCGTTACATATAATACAATATAATGATATATAATAATACAGATTCTGATGTAACAAGCATGCACCCGCGCCTGTCACGGACATTATTTACCGAGAGGGCAGCATGCGGACTAAGCACTGCACCGTATACTACCGCGTCTATGGTTAAATATATGCACTCTTACATGCTATACACCATCAGGCCATAAATCGATCCTCGAGTACTTTACCAATCGATAAAACTTTTATACAATATACAACTGAACATATATTGTGTCGATACGAGGACTCGTATTAATCGATCAGTTGTTCTATTCGCGATTAGCATGTCGTGATTAAACACGTGACAACGAATCAATGATCACTTTTTAAATACACATTATTATTATTATTATTATTATTATTATTATTATTATTATTATTATTATTATTATTATTATTATTATTATTATTATTATTATTATTATTATTATTATTATTATTATTATTTATGTATTAATTCAAGGATACAGCACAGGCGGAATATAATAAATAAATGTTTAATGTTTAAGAAATTGCAAAGACAATTAACGAGCAAAAATCAGCAAATTCCTGGTACCGTACATCGCAATTAATTAATATATATTACATAGTGCAGAGTCTGTTTAAATCGACAGCCCTCGCTTAATATTCCCCGTCAGAGTTCAGACTACTGACCACTAAGTTTAGTATTTATATTATACATTATTAAAAGTATGAGTATGAGTATTTGAGAATATTATATTGCTGCAATGTAACAACTTGCATTCTTACACGCCTTAGTTGCTGCAAAAAAGAGCCCTTTAAAACGGCGCCGTCGGCGCTTTCCTCTTTACTCACTTGTGTACTCTGCAATAACTTCAATAACATTATGACAGAGGAAGTGCTGAATTATTTGTTGAATTAATTCAACCAGAATTTAAATTCCCAAAAATTTTAATTTATAAAACATCAAACTGAGTTTTATTGTGTTGAAAAATTTTTTTCTAAAAAATATTTAGGTGTCTAAAAAAAAATTAATTTAACTGTGGAAACATTTAAAAGTATATTTTTTCCTTTTTATTATTTATTTAGAAAGAAATTCGCTAATTTGTAAGGATTTTTTTTAATGTAAAAAATAATTGATCGAATATTTAATAAATGATAAAATTTAACTTCTTAAATTTCAGGAATTAATTGATGATTAAAAAAATAATAAAAAGAAGTTATTTTATAAGTTAACTCAACGAATTGTTATCTCTAAATGTTCCAGGTTAACCGACCGTTGACGATGAAAAAGGAGGGTATACAAACGAGGAATAGAAAATTATCTTCGAAAAGCAAAAAGAAGAAACAAGGCAGCTGTCTTGGTTTAAGCGGTGTTATGGGTGACATGATCAAGGCCAGCGGACACTTGGATCTTGACAATAAACCATTCCACTCTGGATTTGGTTCACCCATGGGTACGCTATTTTATTTATTTGTTATTTATATATAATATATGTTTATTGTATATTTAAATTAGCATTAAC
Source organism: Cotesia typhae (assembly GCF_013202065.1). NCBI lineage: Eukaryota > Metazoa > Arthropoda > Insecta > Hymenoptera > Braconidae > Cotesia > Cotesia typhae. The sequence continues at coordinate 18,285,464 of NW_027423774.1, read as the reverse complement.
ATCAGAGTGACTCATTTGCGTTAAATATTTAAATAATAAATTTGAAATTGTAATTACCGTTTAAAATAATTTGTAAGCAATAAATTATTACCGGGTATATAAATAGTCTTAATGACGACGGTATTGTCTTGTAGTATATATTACTGTACAATAATGGGGATAATTAATGATTATTTTATTTATTTGGTGTTAATAGCGACGTCGCAACATCATCACACGATGCATCCAGCAGTGCAACATTACATGTATCACTCGGGAGTCGGTATGGCCGGAGGTCTCCATCAGGGATTCGCGCCACCCGCACCACCGCCAATTCATCCGCATTCGCATCCACACTCCCATTCTCATCACATGACCAGCTTACAGGGTCTTCAACTTGCAGCTACGACGAATGCTATGGTAAGTTTTTATTATTAATTCAGAATTTTTCAATAATTGTGTTATAAATATTCACTTGTAAGTGAAATAATAAAAGTTGCAATTTTTTGTTGGTTCATTTGAGTAAGTGATGTATATGTTTAATACACTGAAAAAATTTATCTTAATTCAAGAAAAAAATTATTTTGAAGAGTTTTATTGTTTTAAATCAAACAAAAATTTAGTTTTTGGTGTAAAACTTAAATCAAGATGAATTTCAATTAAAAAATTTTTCTATTTATTTCAAGACGATGAAACTTTTTAAAGTGATTTTCTTGGTTCAAAATTTTTTTTTTAATCAAGTTAATTTTTATTTTAATGTTTATTCAACCAATACAAATCAATTAAAATTATTAACAAAAATAACCTCTATTTTTAATAAAATTTCGCTTAATAATTAAAAAAAAAAAAATTAAAAAGTTATTCCAAGGTATAAAAATGGACCAAAAAATTATCAAGTTTTTGTATAATATTTCCAAGTTATTCAAGTTCAAACTATTTTGTCAGTTCAAAAAATTTTCACTATAAAAATTAAAATAATTTCCAAATTATAAATTTTTAATTCTTTTTTTTATTATTAATTTTAATGTTCAAAAATAATACTTTTTAAAGTTTTACTTTATTAATTTTTTACAAAACCAAAAGCTTAAAAAATCAAAAAGAAAAAAGTTATTTGATATAAAAGTAAGAAAAATTTGATTATGTTAGAATAATCGTGAAAAAAAAATTTTACAAAAATATTTGCCCAAATATTATGAATAAATACTCAAAAAGTTTCCACACAATTTTAAACATTTTTCTTTATTGCTTTCTTATAAAAATACATAAGTTAAAAAAAAAGCTCAACTGCCTGCTATTTAACGAATAATTTTAAACCACAAAGAATCCAATAAACAAATAAATAAAATACAACCCAGCAAAATTGAAGCAATATGTCCATTTAAAAGGATCAGTTATTCTCTCAACCGGACACAGAGAGTAAATAAGAAACCTCTTTGATCCAGTAAATGTAATAACGTTTTTTTGTTATTTTTATCTGTTGCAGACCGGTTGGAGGTCCGAGTACACATGAATGAGTACTTATGACCAGTAAACAGCATCAGCAGCTTAAGCAGCAGAACCAACACCAGCAGCTCAGGACGCAGCCCACCATTCTGTCATAAGCTTCTTTTAAAATTAAAAACTCCCGATTGGAATCCGTGTACACTAACACGCCAGATAACTCTAACACACACTATTGGTCTTAAGTTTAAAGACACGGTATGATATAAGTAAAGCCACCAATATGGAAAAACCTCATCCGCGTTTGCAAGCATCTTTCAGTTGAGACGATTCCCGTCGTCCTGATTTTTATTTTGTTTTTTCCTTTTTTTTTACTTTTATTATTTTTAGCCTGAGGGTCGCGCACCTTTGTTATTATTATGATTATCATCATTTTTAATATTATTATTATATATTTAGCTATTTCATAAATTTATCAGCAAACATCATTTATCTTTTAACAGCAAATGATTATATTAAATAATAATTATATGGTAACAATGCTTTACGCATTTGAGTTAGATTTTTTTGTAAATATGTAAAGTATACCGTAGGGTTCATCAACCCCCCGGTCCCAAGTACAAAGTCAGCTGTCGTTTAATCGAGTCGTTATATAATATGTTTAACTGTAAATATCAAACATTTAAATTATAATTATAATTAACATAATAATTGATTATGAATAACTATCGTATAATTAAAATACTTATATTAATAAATTCAATAATTGATAAATAATAATAATGGTGTACAATTTATTTAATAACGCGTTCGTATTTGTCTGAAGCAATGAAGGTATGAAGCCATGGACGCAATTATAGTTTTAATTATTAAATAATTCGGTTTTGTTTTTCACCTCAGTCACACCCCTAGAATGTATAAAAAAAATGGATATAATTATAAATATTAAAAATATAATTCTATATATAAATAAATATTGAAGATTATTTAAATAATGTGTATGTAAATTTTATATACACAGATGATTAATAAGTGCACCTCGTGTTGTGGGTTTGCTCAATTTACGTGAATTGGCGAACGTGATGCGAGTAGAAGCACAGAATACACACGTAGGGATGGTATATAAATAAAAATAATCTTTGTCGGTCATTATCGTGCAATTTAAGGTAACAAGTTAAGATTTTTATCGAAACACGACGACTGCTTCCCTCAGCTAACCTTTTTCTCCTCAACTAATCATATATTTGTCATCATTAATACTTGGCTGACAGTTAACGTTAAATTACTTATCACAGTATGTAAATCTTATTATAATTAATGTTATTATTATTATTATTATTATTATTATTATTATTATTATTATTATTAATATTAATATTGTTATTCATTTTAACTGTGCTAATAAACTTTCAATTTCAATTCTATTCAATTTGTGTGATTATATTAATTATTTTCAGATTATTTTTGTGATAACAAAATTATTAACGGGAACAGTCGTAGGTGTTTAGATTTTCAGTTTTTTTTTTTTTTTTTCAATTGCAATTTTTTTTTTAGAGATAAAACTTTTAAAATTTAATTTTTTTTTAAATTGATTCTTTGATTTTTCGCGAAAAATTTTTTTTAAATATTTAAAAACTTAAAATGATAAAAAATTAGTAGAAATAAAAAAAAATTCTTTGAATATTTTCTAAAAATTAAAAATTTTGCAGACTACAATATTTCTATGTAAATTTTGTATTTGAAATTTGTGTATCCTAGAAAAAATGTTATTACAACTATAACTAATGTTATTTTCATAATTAATTTTATTATTATTATTAATTATTAATAATATAAAAATATATGGAGACATAAATATATATTGTAAACGATAGTATGGTTAATAAACCATTGGAAGTAAGTGATTGTGTATAATTACTCGTAATAAAAATACATAAACTTAGATAGTCAAAGTATTACGATAAAAAATGAGAGATAATTATAATTATTGATAAGTAACAAAAAAAAAAAAAACTAGGGATAAGTAAATAAATTAAATTAAATAAATGTTTAATTACTCGTTTATACGAATTTAAATGTCAAGATTTATTATTAATTATTATTATGGGGGGAGAGAGAGAATTACGAGACCACATTGTGATTTTTGATTATAGACGTTATTGTTCTAAGTTTTTTGATTAATTACTTATTAATACTGACTAATTAATTGATTGATAAACTGAGGTTCGGCAATTTAGGGCTATGGCCAGAGAAGTCATCTCTCAGCAATAATTGCTAACATAAAAACAACTTTTTTATTCTCTAGATTGCGAGCGAATTATTTGTGATCTACATGAAATTATTATTACTCGTAATTAATATTTAATTGTTTTTTTTGTTTTTTAATAACAATTTCATATAAGTAATAACTATACATAGTAGAATAATGAATAAATAAATAAAAATATATATTACAGAGTACTATTAGGGCCGTAGATGGTAGAGTGTAAAATATGATTTTTAAAAAAATAATTAATGAGTATAATAATTAAATTTTCTCGCCGAATGAGAAAAAAAAGCTATTATATGATAAATATTAATTAATAATAAAATAAATTTAAATCCGTACGTACGATACTTGTCCGTACTAGCGGCAAATGTAAAAATGAATGTAAGATATTATTGTAAAAAAAGTTTTAACTTAAAATAAATTAAATGATAAATAATAATTATATTACTGATTTTTTTTTAATTTTTAAGTCTAAATTTTTTTATCAAATTTTATTAATTGCACGACTAAGAAATTTTTTTTTGTAGAAAAAAACCTAAATTCTAAAAATGATTAAAAATTTGAATAGTGCGCTACGCGCGCGCATAAACTTTAACCAATAATGATTTGAAATGTACTAAAAAAATAAAAAAAAACCAGTGCAACAGCAAATTTCATAATTGGCATAGCGGAATAAGCCATAATTTTAAGACTACACATATGATATGTTACTCAAATTGAAGCTTATTTAAAGAGCTTTAAGATACAATTTACAAGGATTCAATAAGTTATCCCATTCAAAAGTTATACGGGTAAGAGAGTGAAGAAATATGAATTTTTATAATTTTGAAAATTTTGAAATTTCAAGTTTAAATATTTTTTTAGTAACATGAATTAATTTATAGAGTTGAAATAAAAATTTCTTTCCCCTCCGGGCGTAAAGCGTCAACTTTAGCCCCGCTGCGCTAAACGAAGTTGCCGCTTTCCGCCTTCGTCGAGGAAAAAATTATTGTACATTCCTCGGGAAGTAAATAAGAAAACCTCAGATCACATGCAATTGTTGGCTGAGGCGAAGCCGAGGTCAACAAACATGTGATCTGAGACATTTCTTACTGTAATTCCCTAGGGGTGTAATATACTATAATTTTTCTATAAATCATATTACAAACTTTAGAATTTTATGCCATTTATTATATTACTTTATTAAATATTACTCATTTAAATAAATTTTCCACAAATACATGATCTATTAATTAAATCGAATAAAAAACTCACATAATCTTTAACCGTAATTATCACTAATTGGCAGTTTATTAAAATAAGCTATAAATATATTAATTAACATATTGATAAAGCTGTAAATCATCATAGTGTTAGTGTCAGTTAAGTGACAACTGTCTTAATATGATAATTAAGACATTAAAATCTTACATAGCATGCATACCCGCTTGAATAATCATTATCAGTTGGAGGTGATTCCGTCTCACTATTAGTTATTTATTGAATCAATTAATCATAAATTATCGAAGCTGAGACAGATCCAGCTTTTCAAGTCCGCGCGATCATAAATCAAACGGGACTTTCCCTTTACACTTACGTTTTTCTTTTATTATTTAAAGTCAAAAGATAAATTTAATAAATATAATAAATTTTTATTTATTTAAGCAGACGAAAGACTTGAGACTCTCTACTCGGGATTAATGTTAATACGTAGCTGTTATGTATCTTTATCTGTATCTCTGATTTTACTAGTATAGTCTTCTTTGCATATATGAATGTCCATATATACATATATGTATATATATATTGTGTTATGTAGTGTTAGTTGGACCCGTTGATGGACGATGTGCGAAAACAAAGTGGGCAGCGATCGTATCGATCGTTGTGCAGTATATTAATTAGCCGTAGTAACTTAATTAAAGCCTTATCGGACTACTCGATATACGAAAGTGTTTACATGCAAATCAAAAGCGCCCGGGTACGCGATAACGGATACACACTGTAGTTATGATGTGCCGTTACAAATAAAATAACTGATATGATAATCATACTATGGCTACTACCGGATACTAAAGGGATTGTGCATCCACTCTGCATGGATCGGGAAATATGTTGCGTTATTTTATTAACTTAACCATATACTACCTTATTAATTTATTGTTATTGAAATCTTTAACAGTATACTCTAAGATTTATTCTTTAATTAAAAGTTATTTATTATAAGCCGTTTCGCACTTTTAATCTTTATTTATTCGGCTATTTTTGAATAAAAATTCTCCAGACTAATTTTTATGAATTTTATTATACACAGAAAAAAAAAAAATTGTTTCAAGTGAATATTTTCCTTTAAAATTTCAGCCTTGTTTCAAAATATTTCCACTTTTTTTAATTGATAAAATTACAATTCTTAGACGGAGATCTAAAAAATTTCCATTCAAGAATTTTATCTTTTTACTGAGTATTTTATTGTCTTCAAACGAGGTAATTATATATTTTAATCCCATAATATTTTTTTCTCTTTGTTTATGGCCGGTAAAATTGATTCAAGATAATATAAACTTTTTTTAAAAATACCTCTTTTTTTAATCAAGCTATTATTTTACTCAAAATAAATTTCCTTATATTTTTTAATTATTGAACCGTGAATTTTTAAAGTTACTCATATCAAATCCTGATTATAAAATTGAATACATTTTTTATTTATAAAAATTTTTGTCTACAAATATTCGATATTACATATACTAGATGTTTTTTAATTAAAAAAAATTTTTCAGTGATGTCAGATTTGTTTTATTTAATAAGCAATTTTTAAATTATAAAAAACTAGTTATCGTTTAATATCTTGAATATTTTATGACTAAATGATCAACGACAGAAGATTTTCTAGTGGATAAAAATGATTAATTATTTATGTTAGTTGACTAAATCTTTACACCCAGTAATTTTATAAATTACATTGGATTTGATTCTAATAAAAATTATAGTTATTTATATATTACAATAATAATTAGACGCAAAAACATGAATTCATGAATTTATTATTTTTTTTATATCAATCGTTAAAAATCTCCAGGTGCGAGTTGATTTTAGCGGTGGATTTAAAAAACACTTTTCTTGAATATAAAAAAATCAATGATCTGGGTGATCCTCCCCAATAATACTATACAAGATATACGTACTCTACTTGAGGTTACATATCCACATATTTGACATTAACTGAACAGAAAATCCCCACAAATCCGTCCACAAAAATCTTCCGCGAGACTATTGTCATTTGTAGCACAAGTCGGTTTCATTTCACGGTGAATTTAATTCCGATGCCGAGTTAAGTCTCGGGCAGCTGTCGTAAGTCGGGGGTGACCCTTTACGAGATCCAAACTAACAATAATAACAATGATTATAAAAATAAATTTATATAAAATCAACGTGAGATGGGACTTAGAGCTTTGTAGTTGGGTCTGGTACGAATCTTCCTACAAAATTGACCGGGATTACGCAAATCCTGTTTGGGGAATTCATAAAAAAATCAGTAGGCCGCAGTTCTCAAACTGTATTTTTATATTGTATACTTTACATTTAATATTTAAAGTTCCAATTGAAAAATTTTGTGGTTTAAAATTGAAAATTTTTTAGAATTTAAATTGAAGTAAAAATTATTTAAAATTCTGTAGGAAAAAAATTAAAAGGTTCAATTTTTTGGAAAAAAAAATTTATGACTAAAAAGTTTCAATTTAAATTCATTTTTTTTATGAAGAAAAAAATTTAATCAAGTCCCGTAACATGACTCGATACAATCATTATTGACAATATTTTCTCGATAACTCATACTGATACTCATGACCCAAGATTCAGTGAAACCCAGGAGTCAGTGTCACGTCAAGTGTGAAAATGGGGCTTCGAATCCGAGATCTGAAAATCCAACATTTTTAGTAGCTCAATAGCCTATAGGTTTGATATTTGTTATAACCCCAGAGAGTAAATCAACAATCGATTGTACATACACATAAGCTTTGAAAAATAAAATAGAGAGAATCAATGACTTTTAGATAGGACCTATAAAAAAAAAAAAACTAGAAACTATATTGAGATTGAAAAACGATTATGAGCGTCATCGTTCCACGCGGATTAACATTCCTCAGATTTTCCGCTGAAAATGACTCGGATAATTTTTATGACGAGGATCAATCACTGCGAGTTCAATTTAAAAGTCATACCATGCTTTACTTCGATTGTATTACATTGTGTTCTATTAAGTATATCGACGACAATTAACAAGTGTACTGATTCTTGAATTTAACATTTACCAAATGATTAAAAGCAGCACGCTATTTTATTGAGATTGAGAGTAACACGCACCGCTAAATTCATCTGCTTGCGTAGAGTCTAGATTCTGCCGGCTGCACTGTTTATTTTTGCAGCTTCCACTTCTATTGTATTTTCTTGCAATCACACCAATTACTCTACTTATTAGTCTTGATTTAGGTCACTTTAATTAGCGAAACTTGGTCTTAAATTAAATGACTGGGGAAACAATGTCTGTTAAATGACAGTCGTGTGAAAATTGTCAACTTTCTCTTGGCTGTTAGCCATTGGTCATTGGTCATCCGTGATCTTTAGCATTTTTATCAGTAAACGTGATGTGAGACGTGCCAAATAATCTTTGAATTGTTCAAGTGTTTACTTTCTTTCTCACTTTTAAATTTTCATTATTGCACAAATATTCTACACTGAAAAAATAGTTAAATTGATAAAAGATAATAATTATTGAACCAAGAGAATCGTTTTCAAGAGCTTTTCGATAGATAATTTAATTTTTATTTATGATTTTTTTAATTTGAAAAAAAGTCTACAAACAAGTTCAACTTTATAAGAACTCGAAATTATGATACATTTTACATCCCTAGGGATTCAAATCTTAAAAGGAAAAGTATAAATACAAAATAAGTTCAGGTGTCTGCTCATAAACAGATCTCCATTATTAATGGCTACGATTACTTGGCAAAATCCTGGTTCCTTACAGTATCCTTCTTATCCTGTCCATCCTTACCCTCTGGTAGTTCTGGTACTACTGATCATAATAATAAAATCTATAAAGAGCCATAACTAATATTCATTTCACACCTGCATTGAACACAAAAGATCCCATGAAATTTTCCCACAGGATCAATATTTTTTATTTACATTCTATATCATGGTCAATTCCACTTTTGGGGTGATTAATAATTTTAATTATTTATGGCTCATGTCGCGAAAAAATTGGTGTGAAAATCGCATCAAGTAATACAAAAACTGTAAAACTTATGGTATAAACCGAGTTGATTTTAAATTTGCATCACTTGGTGATACAAAATCTGTGTTTAATGGATTTTTAAATGAAACTAACATTCAGGAATTTTTGAGAGGTATTAATGAATATTCTTTTAATTTTAAATACAGAACAGTGTCATTTTTAAACCAATATTTTTTTCCGAGTAGCTGAAGGCTAATGACAAAGCTGTTGTACTAAAACTTAACACACATAATATTGCACACCCCATAACGCGAGTGGTGCTTTACTTTGAACATGTCAAGGTCAAACAATTTTGTTAATTATCGTAGTTTGAGTGAAATACACCGAAAATAAACAAAATCTTGAACATCAATCACGAATTTTCAAAATATGATGATATCTTGGTGCTCCTCACCCTCCTAGAGCAAAGAAAAGTAACTTTTATTTAGCATGGGCGTGTTCGCAATCGAGGATTAAATTAAAAATATGGTGTATGCCGTTACAACCTGTGAAGCAGCCAGTGTATATCATTAAAAAAAGTAATATGCAGCGCATGTATAGATATTGAAGCACCTACAGGTTGGATGCAATCGACCGATGGGATTAATCACATCACCGGTTGATCGGATCGTCTGGGACTAATCTAATTCTACCTCTCATATATTGAGCATAAAAGGTGTGTGGTGTGTGCAGGAAGGCAGTGGAGAGTCGATGTGAGCTAGACCAGAGAACAAATCGGTATTGGTATTGAATTGGTATTGGTATTGGTACGGATTAATAAAAGAAAGAAGAGAAAAGAGGAGAAAGGGCTCGGCAGGGCGCCCGCCTCGGGTGCTAAAGCGTTAATACATTGGATATGATCAAGAATCAAGACGGTGAGAAGGGATTTTTCTATTTCTTCATATTCTTTAGCTTTAGCTTTAGCTTTAGCTCATTCTCAACCTTTTTGTTGATCCTCTTGTTGTTCACTTTAGAGCGAGAGTAGAGTAGAGTGTATACTATCTACTATAGAAAAGGGAAGTAGATTCAAGTTTAAGAGCTTCAATATCATCATCATCATCATCATCATCCAGCCGCAATCTTCAGGCATTTAAAAACCTTTTTATCTTCCTGGTAAGAGTATTATTTCTTATTTTTTATAACTATAAGAAGATGTGATAAAAAATTTCTTTATGGATTCTCTTTCTCTTGAGGCCTTTTAGCCCACTGGCAACTGCCCAATACGAATGTATCAGTAAAATATACTGACGTCTGAATGTTATTTTGATAATACTTGACCAGCAAATCGACTGGCACTTTGGACGTTGAATTTTAGAGAGCCAGCATGACTTAACAGTTTACTCCTTGTTTGATCTCATCTTTTGGGCACCCTGGCCCATCATACTTCGTATACTATTAGTATTATACGGCTTTTGATGCTTCTAACGAATTAGCTAATCGTCCATCCTCCATCGACATAATATTCTGAGTGGTTGTTTTTATACGTGCATTGTTCGGATACTTAACATTTACCGATTACCGATTACACAATAACATAATGATGGGCATCAGTTCACTCTCCATTATTGGGCTACTACTTTGACGTTTATTAGCCGACCGTGACCATGAGGATGGAAATTCCTTAATAGCTTTAATAGTCTCGATGTTTGGATATCAACTCGTGCTAGAAAATTAGATTACTTGCATTGAGTTGAAGGAATCGAGAGGTAGCAGACTCTGATGTAACAGTTGAAGTATGTTTGGACAAAAAATAGGTATGCTTGACAAAAAGACAGATGTATAAAAATGCGGAGATGGGTATAGACTGTAAACTGTCCTAAGGTGGATGGAATATAAGACCGACAATCGACAATAGGAAGATTACGTGGCGGAGAACAATCTCGGGGTGGCATTCACCTTTATAACAGGATCCAGAGGGATGAAAGAGCTTGAGGAAATTATAGGTGGTGAAAATCTGTAGGCAAACAGGAAGCTCTTGAGCCTTTATAGCGAGTCAATCCATGCAGGAAATCGCTTTTTAACAAACTTTTTTGTCCTCGATGGTTTGACCTATTCAATTTGTTTTGGATTTTATTTTTCTTTTATGGGACTGAGTTTTTTCGCAAATAAAAGTTATGATTTTAGATCTTTAATTTTTTAAAGATTAGTGAGTTCTGTTGATAACAATGATTTTTTTATAAAATTTTATTGTTATTCAACTACTTATTTATAATTGGAGAAGTATTCGCATGTGTTGTGTGGGTTTAACTTACGACAATTTGATGTATTATTCAATTGTGAATATTCCAATAATTTTTATATTTTTAGATAAGTTTCTTGGGAAATATGGCCAGTTTTATACATTAATTTTACAAAAATAGCATTGGTCCAAAAGTTTATGCAGGTATGTTATATAAAACGCAGTGAGTTGTACTGCATCTACAATTCTCAACCGATCTTATTGAAATTTTATCTACTTATTCCGGGATTAAATATATTAATCAAGTTCAAAGATAAGTAAGATCAGTCGCTCAGTTTGGGGCTAGTGTTTTTCAAAAGTTTGAATTTTTTTTATTTTGTCAAAATTAGTTTTCAACTGTAAAACATAGCTTAAATTTAATAAATTTATTTTCACCCAATTTTATTTGATTTAAGATATTGTTTTTCCCTTTTTAATATTTTTTTCAATTTAATTCGTGACTTGGAAAATCTGAAAAAATTTTTCAAAAAATTAATTTTTAGTTCAAATAACTTTTATGCACCATGAAGAATTTTAATTTACTTTTTAATGTTGTTTTGTTAGTTTAAAATAATCAACGAAGTGTTGAAAGCCTAGAAAACTCAACATCTGTTTATTTTTTTACCATAAAACAAGTTCCCAATATTTTTACAATAATTAAAAGGATACTAATGATATTTTGTAATGAGTAGAAGAGTATGAAGAAGTATAAAGACGTAGAGTACTTGAGTTTTGAAACAAGACATGCGTACATACATGTAGGCGTTGATAACGATGTTGAAGCATGCATATTGGTACCGATTCGCAGTACTACCCGCTAGTTAGAGTCTCGTAAATGCCTCGGCGTAAATTATCCAGAAGAGGGTTATTCCTCAGTAAAGTTGTTGGAGTTGTCTGGTTGATCTGGGAGTGTTTGCAATGGTCCACCTCCCGTCAACGCCCTCAACATAATCTCTCTCACTAGAATATTTTAGTTCCTCTTTCCTCTTTTCTCTTCACACACCTTTTTTCTATGCATGCTCCCATCTATTCTCGACGGATCGCCAGCTTATTTTATCTCTTTGCTTCACTCTTAACTGCTGCAACACACTCAACAAAACATTTACGACGGAGGGCGTCACTCCTCTTGTCATCCTTTAAAAGTACAAGTGAGCGAGCACTCGTAATCAGTAAATATTGTTTATTGAGACGTCAACTAAAACTTGTTTTTATTACCGTAAATATCCTCATAGATAAATTATTTTCTGCCCGCATTTTTCAGTTACTTACTTTGGTAATAACAATTTTAAGCTTACCATTGATCTTTTCAATGTACATCCAAAAATATTTTCTAATTGTAAGCTTTACTGCTTGACGAATTTATTTAATGCAAAAATAATCGATTAAGTTGTGAAAAATATTTATTTACTGACAAAAACATTAATTTAATTTTAGAGAAAAAATTTTTAATCAAGAAAATAATTTTTTAAAATTTGTCTGGAATCAAGCAAAAAATTTTCTTTAATTAGAAAATTTTTTATGGTATATTGAAGATAAAAGATGATCAGTTTCTTCAAAATAATTTTCTTGGTTTAAGGATTTTTATCTTGATTTTTTTATCAATGTTAATCTTTAAAATACGAATAGGTTTACGACTACGGACTTTTATAAATTTTCTAAAAATATAAATAATGTATATAATTTATTGAAATCAAGAAAATATTTTATACCTATCTTTAAGTGAGATTATCAAATTTTCAAAGAATTTTCTTAGAAATTAAGCAAAAATTCAAGGAATTAAGGGAAGAATATCAATTGTAGAATTACTGCAAAAATTTTATGAAATTTGACGTATTAGTAGGATATGATAAAATAATAATCACTGAATTTTTGAAGGGTAACAGACAATTAATATAAAGATGTTGAACTTAAACAATTTTTAATTTATCTTCGAATCATGAGAATTGACAGTTTTTATTTTATTTTACAAAAAATACTTTTTAGATTTAAAAAAAAATTAAGTCAATAAGGGAAAATATTTTTCATAATTGAAAGTAGATTCAGAGCCTTGATAGTTCTAATTAATAAAAATCAATCAAAAATTATCCTTATCTTACTTTTTCAAACTCAAGTTAAAAAATTCATTAAAAAATCAGTAAAACAAACTAAAGGATTGAATACAAAAAAAAACGATTATAATTTTTAAAAACAGGATTTATTTTTATAAATTCAATAAAATAATAAACAACGACCAAAAAATATCACAACAACCCCCGGTACTTAAGTTCCGCCCTCTAAAACCTAAACAATGAATCTTAAAAACTCTCCATTATCCATTATGATGCCAATTGTTTGATTTTTAAAAATATTAATCTTTTTTTCACTCTTTTGTATTAAGCTTTTAGTTTTTTGTTTTGCCAGGCCTTTTTTTCGCCCATCATGGAATAATCGAATAAGATTGATGAGGACAGCGTGACTGGCACGCTCGCAGTCCAACGCCAGAAGGAATCGTATTATATAGTTTTTTATTTTTAAAAATAAAACCAATGACTTACACACACGCGTTTAAATGTGTGAGAAAGTGTGTGCTTAAATAAAAATACCGTGTATTATTATTTATTGACTGTGTAATATATTGCTGTATTGTTTCGTATTTTGCACTGCCCTGAACCGAACAAAGAGAATCAATACAATGTTGACTTATTAAAACAAGTACCAGCCGAAACCAATGACCGTAACATCGCATATTTTATGGGTAATTATAAGCAACTTGCTTGTAATACATTAATTATAATGATAATGATTGGATTGGTTACTTTTAACTTTTTAACCTGGTACTTAAACAACGAGCCAACTCAATTTTACTTTCTCGTTCTCGTCAGACTCTGGCTAATGAGCCAAATACGTCAGATCCAATAATTCGGGCGATCACTCATTGAATATTTTCATTCTCAAAAGTAAGTTTTTGTTGTTAGTAATAATAAGAATGGTTATTTAAAACAAAAATAAAGATACAAGTGTATATTTGAATGGAACATTTGAGCGATGAGATTAAAGAGAGGAGAGCAAATTTTTAGAGAGCTGCGTTCTCTGAGGAGCGTGGACCCCTGGCGTGAAACAACGAGCAGTCAGAAAAATTGATGGGCTGCTAACCGTGCCACCCATGGCGTTCATTTCTTTAATCTTCTCTTTACTTAAAACCGTCCAATCACACGTTTTTAATAAGCGGTTTGCTTAATTGCACACTCACTTGTTATTATTAGCCTCTGCTGCTTTTCGTGACCTCGATAGTCCCGGTCAAATCATGTGAGCTTGACTTTAATAATCAATTATATACAGTTACTTTCTTTAAGCAGCTGTGAGCTTTTCTACGCATAAATGTCTTAATAAAATGAAATTGTCTTTAATTTTTTAATTATTTAGGTTTTTGCCTGAAAAAGTATTTAATTAAAGAGACTGAAAATATTGTTACTAGAGTTTTTTAAAATAAAATGTAAGAAAAAAATAATTTTTGATATTAAATATAAAAAAAAAAAAATCTATATTATCAAGAGAATAAGAAAAATTTCATGGAAATTTTTATTTCGAGTGTACAATTGATATATGAACACTATAAATAACATATGTATCAAAAATTAATTATTATTTTTTTTAAGTCATTTATATACTCGTAAAAAAATTAACTTGATTCAAGAAAAAAACTCTTGAACGAGAAAATTATTTCAAAAAATTCAATCAAGCAAAAAATTCTTGAGCTAATAAATTTTACTCAATCTAAGTAAAATTTTCGCCTTAATTTAAAACAATAAAATTCATCAGAATGATTTTTTTGGTTCAACAATTTTTTTCTTAAATCAATTTTTTAAATATTTAATGGAGTTATGACTCTAAACAACGATCAAAATAATTGTACTAGGAATAAAAATAATAATTGTACAGAGTAGAATATTCCCAAAAGCACCCTCACTCCGAGGAAGATTAAAGCTGGTTGATAAATATATAAGACTAAGCCTGTGAATCTTGTGTAAGACGCATTACTTCCACCTCTAGTATCCGGACATTTGTCCAGCACGACACGTCCAGGAACTAAGCTGGTGACCAAGAACCAAGACAACCACATGCACTAGGGTAGAATACATATGCTGTCTTCGATCTTTTCCACTACCGTTGTCCTCCTCTTTCTGCTATTCAGAGTCGCTGCTGATAGTTACAATAACAATAACAGTAACAGTAACATCCACGGTATTAGTACTAGTAATAATAGCAATAGTAGTGGTGGTGGATTTAGTGCCCGACGTGATCTAGAACTGCAGGGATTTCGTGATTTCCCTTGCTGTGCAGATCGATTGTCGTCGATTACAAGATCCAATCTACGAGCACTTCCTCCTTTCTACAAATTTCCCTCGCGTCTTGAGAAATTGGTGCGACTCACGTTTACAGTTGACTGCTGCTAAAAACAATAGACCTTGCTGGTAATACATTAGACTCTTAAATTGAAAGCAGATCATCATCTGGCTGGACTTAACTTTAATGTAATGTCTGGTTTACAAGACAGGGATGGGAAAAAGTGACCCAGTTTGAATGATGGGATCTGGATTCCCGTAAATATACAATCTACTATAATATACAAGACAATACGTTGGCAAATCCCTCATGTCCAGTCAACTGGGATCGGCGTCATTATTATAGATTGCCGAGAAGAAAAAGTAGACAGCGTCGATATATAAGGTGAAAGGAAGAAAAAAGGAATTACGTTTAGCCGAGGATCAGGGGTCAAGTGGTGTCCGATTCATTGATCCCGTTGCTGATGCCACGAAACCAACGGCTGGAAAATTGTCATGGAAAGTCCTTATATACCAACCATGCCGTTCAGTTGATGGGATGAAAACTTTCGAGTAATGTAATAAAAAGTTTAAGCTCCGGATTTATCGTTATATATATTCACTATCGCACTTATTTTATTTTTTTTTTTTTTTAAATCTCCAATTAAAGTTTGTTTTCTAGATGCCTCTGGTTATTGTAAAATCAATATATAATGGTAGCTGTTATTATTATTTGCGGAATGCATGGTATAAATGTAAAAATTTATAAGTTTGTGTATAATGTGTTCTGAATCAGAAATAAAGAGTAAATTCGTGTTAAAGGTACATGGATGTGTGTAGAGCAGGTCAGACAATTTGGAAGTATAAAAAAATAAGAGTGAAAAAAAATTCAGTATACTTGAGCATCTCGTAATAAATTTTATTCGACAACATTTATGGTCGTTGTAAGACAATGGGGCGTTCTGTAAGTTTAACCGAAACAGTTACGCTCGCGTGCAAGAGGAAAACGATGCCACGATGTATCTCTTTAGTATACATATAGATATATTATATATGTATATATATGTAAACAGAAAAGTTGCTTCGAATATGTTTCTCTTTGGGAGAGGATAGAAGAGGAGAGTAGATATTGTGGATAGTAGAGAGGAGGCACAGGTGGATCATGGATATTTACTGCGCAATAATCGTTAAACCTAAGACACGAGTCTCGAGACTTTGTTTATACTCAATATACTCTACAAAATGCATGCATGAGATGAGGAAAAAAAATTTTTATTGCCAAGTTTATCGGTGTCATCGATGATGCCAGACTTCCTCTATTGTCTTGGATCAAAAAAATAATAACCGTGTTTTAGGAAATATTGCTAAATTATTCATATTATTCTTACTATCGTTATATGTATTCAATAAAAATAATAATAATACAATAATGCAGTTTTTAAATTAGCTATAAGTGAGGTAATTATTAAAAAAAAAGAAATAAGAATAATAAATGCAAAGCTGCGGTTACAAATGAAGTATTTTGCGTGTAGCGGAGCTAATACAAAACAGTTAGTGATACAAATAAGAGAGCTATTTGGTTCTCAAAAGGGATGATTGAAAATTGGAAGGAGGCAAGGTGGTGATACGCTGACGTCGACGTTGTAGCACGAGCTGGAATTTTGTGGTTCAGCAGAGTACACGGTGCCACATCAAGACAAGTTAACTCTCTTGGTCTTTATTGTTTTGGGGTTTTCTCTTTTTAGATATGTGCTGCTGCACACTTATACACGTATTGGCATTCGGCAGCACCTGCCGAGAAACCGAGATATATATGTACAACACGCGATCAACAGGCTCGCTGGAGTTCAAGCTCGAGTTATATGGCTACTTTTTAAATGGACTGAACAAAAAATTAGGTGAGCCACATCCAAATTATGATGAAAGGATAATAATTTCAAGCATTCGTATTTGTGCCTTCAGATTTTTTCGGCAGATGTGCGGCTTTTTTTTTTACCTTTCATTCTAATTTTATACTATTCGCGGGCTAATGTATAAGGAGTCTCGTTATAAAATGCATTAGTTGATCGGAAATAGGTTTGATATAGAATGAATTTATTCTTTATTGCGATTAACGTGTTTATACATTTTATGTGAAAGGTTTTGATAGTTTGGAGTTGGATTGGACAACAGTTTAATTAGATAAGATTTTGAATAATTTGTAGTCTGGTAATGTGAGTACAGGTGTTTCTACTAGAATTGACTATGGATTAGCTGATGTTCAGGATATGTATAACTCAGTAATAATGTGCTTGACTCTAAGCACGAAATTTTTTTTTAAATTGTTGTTTTAAGAAATGGTTCTTTTGTTTAAAATTATTGTAATTTTTTTCTTAAATGTATTGAAAAAAAATTAATTTAAAAAAAAAATTTTCAACCGAGAAAATTGTTTTAAAATAACATTTATTTAAATCAAAAAGAAAATTTTTCAAATAAAAATAATTTATATTTAAATCAAGACAATGAAGCTCTTCAAAATGATTTTCTGAGTTTAATTTAATTTTTTTTTTTTTCAGTGTAAAATTATAAAAAATGATTGAATTACATCAAATAAAATAAAGCTTAAAAAATGTTTAATTAAGTTACATTTTATTCAAAATTTTTAACAACAATAAACTAACACATTTTTTGTCTGAAAAATATTTTATCGGTTACTCTTACTCTTAAAGTAATGACGCAGATAATTGCATAGCAACGGTAAATATTAATTAGTAAATTTTTGGTGGTTTCAGGTAAATAAGAGCCAAAAAAAAGCCCTGTCATGTAGAAGGTTTAAGTGCATGGTGCATTGAATTGCGTTGGTAATTAGTTCAGGTGCATCAGAGACGAACGCGAGTGAGCAAAAGTATAAAGACGCGTGCCATAGCACCTGCATTTACCTCTTGCCTCTCGCTACCAATCGCTTCCAGCCCTCGGAACTCGACAAACCTTATAATCGTATATAAAAGGCATACACAGTCGTCACTCATTCTCATCCTTCTCGATATAACGTAATATAAGTGCGTGTACTTGTTCTTATTCTTGAGTTTTCAAGTAGATATTCTTTACTTGCGTATGTTTTACTCAAGGGTAAATTTATTATAATGACACTGGAGAATAAAAGGCTTTAAAAGTACATGCGCTTTTTACTCAAGTACACCAATGCCTTTTTTCCATCACTCTGCTATATTTATACTTACAAAATATACTCCGGATAGATATTATGTTCCTTGTTTTACTAAATAAATATTGTTCTTACAGAAGAGTTAGTCACTGGAGTTAATTATTTGTAATAATAAATTTATTCAAAGTTTTTCTGTTTTTCACCGATTACAGAAACGAAAGACATCAGCGAAAGAATTTATGAGGTGGAAAGAAAAAACATCTGCTTCCGAGACTCATTAGTTATGTATTTTATAAAATTTATTTTCCAAATCGAGGAAAAGCTCGAACCTTTTTTGGACCTTCAGCCGCTTATTATTAACTTGTAAACGTCAGAATATATTAAGTGTAAATGGAGGATAGAAAAAATTCAAAATTCATCAATGAGTCGCTTAACCGACAATTTACTGTCTACCGACATTCACCTGCCTCTCGACTCGATATTTTTTTTATTCCACATCCGGATTTATAAAATAAAATTTATCAATTTAGGGACAAAATATCTTGTCACCTGTCTTTCCTCTCCGTAGTTTAGAAAATTCTCACCCTCTATAATTTCTTCATTTCTTCAGAATTCAGATTTTAAACTCTTGTCTGTTGATAATTATTAGTTTTTGGGTTTGTGTCAGGTAAAATATATTTATTTTAGTGAGATGACAAAATATTCAATGTGGAATTCTTTGAGTCTCGAAAAGACAGCAATGAAATAGTTCGACAACGGTTGATAGGTGGCGACAAATAGCTCAGGGTTCGCATTTGCGAAGCGGTAGACTGAGTAATTAAGTTCTATTTAAGATATAATTTTATGCAGATTTTTGTGTAGGTCAGATTTGATTGAATGTATTATTTCTTTCATTTCGTTCTACTTTTTACTTTTTACTTTTTAGTCAAAGTAACTTTTAAATTAAATTTTTGACTATTCAATTGCAGACATCTCATTGAAAAAATTTGTTCGTTAATATTTTAAATTATTCAATGATTTTTAATATCTAAATACTTCTAAAATGAATGTATAAAAATAGAATGTAATGGTAAATTTTCATTTTTTACTTTTACAAGATCGCATTGTTCTAAAACATTCAGATTCGAATTAAAATCCATTTTTGTCTCTATTGTATTTTCTACCATATTATAAAGATTTATTAATCTTATTATCTTTTAAGACAATAAACACTTTAATTAAAATAAATAGGAAAAAAGCCAATTTAGTAACTCAGCTGTCACGAATAATGTATTCTTTGGTAGTATATTATTTATGACTTGAATTATTGCTATTAGATTTGTTCCTGGTTTGCGCGTGGTAATTATGAATTCTTCGGCTTGCTTCCTTTTTTTTTGGCTAATCTCTCTAGATGGTTGTCTCCATAAGATGGATACACATTTGTCGGGATTAACTCTAAGATTCCATATTGCATAGTCCTTATTGATGTTGTTGACTATATTTTCTAGTTTGGGTTGAATTTCTTCAGGTGTATCTTCGGCGACATAAAATATTGTGTCGTCTGCACAAGCTATGGAGTGCGTGTCGTTGTTTTCATTAAGCTTCTAGGAGTTTATGACGTCAAACGTGTAAATATTGAACAGGATCGGTGAGTTTACCAGGCCTTGCATTAGTCTTTCTACTATTTTAAACGTTATTGTTGATGTGTTGAGTCCATTCCATGTGAAAAAGGTTCGATTGGTTATCATGTTCCATCCGAGTCCGACTATTTCTTTTTCAAATTTTTTTTTCAGAAGGATGGCCCTTCTTTCCGGGCTTTATAGTAAAAATTCGATTAACTAATTAAAAATTGTATTAATCAATAAAAAATTGGATTAGCTTAATTAAAATTGGTTCAATTGTACAATTGAAAGTAAATAATTAAAATTTTGAGTAATTAACAAAAAATAAGATTAATTAAACAATTTAAATAAAAAAAATAGGAAAAAAGCCAATGTCTGGACTTTAACTAAACAGTATATGGCATATCGATTCCGGGATGTTTTTCTCACTTTATTTAGTAACTTAGCTGTTACAAGTAATGTATTCTTCGGTAGTATAGTGGTCAGTATCCCCGCCTGTCACGCGGGAGACCGGGGTTCGATTCCCCGCCGGAGAGATTTCTTTTTTTTTTTTTTCATTTCGAACCATAAATAATAAAAACAACGATTTTTTTTATCAACAATTATTTATTATTTCAACAATCATCCTCTGCAAGGTATTTCAACGATAAAAATACGATCAAAATCACACTATGGCATTGTGTCATAAGCCAATATTAATGATAACATAACCTTACGTTAGTTTCGTCAAGTATCGAACATTCTCGAAAATATTATATCAAAAACTATTGATAATAGTTTATATACACCGAAATTATATTATCTACACCGACAGCGTAATGTCTGACTTAAACAGACAGTACTATAGCTGAAAGTATAATCGCTGTCTTACGAGCACTATACATAAACTGTACAGTATAGTATATGTATAAAGTGACTACCATGCATCATAAGTATTCGGACAAGTTCAAGATACTTTCTACCAGGATGACGTAATTTGATTACATACATGAGCCACGCAACTACCTGATAATTGTGAATAGGCGGCACTCGATTATTTTGATTGATATATTCTTTGCATGCTCATTTATTATATCAACACATTAAAGAAAAAAAGCTATTAATTTCCCCACTCGTTTCCTATATGTCATTCTCTGCCGATGGTCATTATTTTTTTACTTGCTTCATTTGTAACGTTCAAAATAAACTTTAATATTTAATCATCAATCAACCATAAAGATATTTTGCCAAATAGCTCAATATAAATTAAATACGTTTTTTTTTCTTAAATTTTATTCATAGACACTTCATATTAAAAATTAACAGAGTGTAAATGCAAATTAATAATTTGTACAAATTAATAGTAGCAATTACATTTGAGAATAACGTATTTAGAGTAGGAAATAGATTGTGCGGATATTATGTGTGATTTAGTAATTGTCTACAATTATCAGAGCAGACATTTTTTTATATTGTCTGTATGTTTGTATTCAACAATACAAAATTGGTATTTATTGAAAAATACTGGTAAATATAATCATAAGAGTGGCGTAAAATAACCAACTCTCTTTTTGAGTTTCTTCCAAAAATCAGCTTCATAAATAAATTTGAGGGTCCGTACAAGACTTTTAAAAATTTCATTCTCTAAAAGTTGCTCAAAATTTTTCAAAATCTTTTACGAACCCTCAAATTTATTTATGAAGCTTATTTTTGGAAATCAAATGGCTCTCAAAACATGTTAAACTTACATAATTTTGCAGGAAGCTCAAAAAAACAAAAATTCTTCCAAAATTTTTGCGCCACTCTAATTATGATGAATTATAAATATAAGTATAAATGTTTATGTTAACAACTATAAAATGTTGTTGAAGCAAATAGATTTTCGTCCTTCCCACACCCCAACCTGTAAATTAAAAGCAGCATTAACATGCATACACCAAGCGGTCACGGTGAACGAGTCCTTTATCTCGTTTGAAGTAAATTAGATTAGCTGAGACGTGTGTTGGGCATATCCCGTAGCCCGTAGCATGCATATGAGCTTTTAAACTTTTTCATTCATGCGTTTGATGTCTGCTGTCTGATGTCCGATGATATATACAAACGTATACGATATTCGTACGTGGTACATGTAAATATCCATATATACATTTATATGTATGTAAGTAAACAGGTAAGTACATGACAGGTCTTCCTGCACATGGAAAAAGGATCGTCTGGTTCCATGCAACGCGACTATACACCACACAGTATTCACCTTCCGTTTCGTTCTGCCCACACACTTGTTCGCGCGATAAACCGCCGTCGCGACTCGACAATTTACAAGTTACTTCCTGTTCTCTCGAGCTTCTTCACTAAGTAGATCAAAAGTAACGAGCATCGTGTATCGTGCGCATGAAAAACCTTGTCCTTGTTAGCAACAGCAATAATAAATAATGATAAAAACAATAAATAGATGGACTGATTATTAATCTCAGAATTTCATAATTTATATGAATATGTCACAAAAAAAATTTTTCTGATATGGTCACATATGTCCTTATCTGTCACATGACCTTATATGTTCATATATACCCTTGATATGGTCATATCAGGTTCAATGTGTCGTGATGTAACTTAGAATGATCACAGATGGTTTGATATGGTCATAATTGCCTATATATAATTTTTGATATGTTCTTATATGCTTATAGATAGCCTGATATAAAAATTGGTTGTATAAAGACATACATGGGTATATCAGACATACATATGAACACTTATCATGCCAGATATGTTCTGATATGACTTGATAAAAATTATTTTTGTGACACATTTATAAGAAAGAAGAAAAATCACCATAAATAATTTTTTAATTTTTATAAAATGATGATTACTTGATTGTGCATAACTTGGAGCATAAGAGGTTAAAAAAAAGAAAATTTGCCGGTTGTCGGACACGGACGATAGGTCAAATAAAAATTCTGGTCGATAATGAAGTGATGAAAAGAAGCAAGGCGATGATCGAGTCTCGCTGGTGGTCATCACGGTGGATCTTGGATTTAGTTGGGGCAGGGTATATATGAGATCGGTAGTGCTCTGGAGCCCGGTTAAATGTTGTGTGTCGGTTTATCCATCAAGTCGTATCTCTTCTGGACGTAAATAGCTCGTTCTCATGGGTTTCACAGAGTGAAGAACCTAATGGGACGCGCGCCGAGTCTATAATTACAAAGATTGGCCCGCTATCCGCGTTAAAGCTTTGATCGTAAGGGGGACAAAGACAGAAATAATCGATATCCCCGATTAACTACTATCCGGTTTCCTGATTGGATCGATTACATTTTTTATTTACCGATCGAGATGCTAACACGATCTTGCACTTGTTATTTTATTTATAACTTATAAACCAATTTGTTCATTGATTAAAATTAACTTTTACTTACTTTTATATTGTCTTTTTTTTTTTTTTTAATTATTTATTGTTGTGAACTTATGTAGTAATAGGGAATATTGATCAATACAGTAGGATAAAATGCTATAAGAATATTAACTAAATTCTCATATAATTATTTCTTAATTTTTTACATTGATAAAAAAGTTAAATTAATTCAAGAGAAAAAATCTTGCACCAAGCACATTCATATTAATGAATGTTATGATTTTCAGTAAAGTTGAAAAATTTTTGAGCCAAGAAATTTTTATTAATTTAATTAAATTTTATTGATCTCTAAAATTTTTCTATTTTTCTTAAAATTCATTTTCTTGGTTCAAGATTTTTTCTCTTGAGCCAACTTAATTTTATTATCAGTGTACAAAAATAGAAAAAATTTTATACCTATTAACCTTTTTTCTTTTTCAAAGGTGTAAATCATTCTATTTCACCGATTTTCTTCAACTTATTCATCAAAACACTAAAAACCAATGATTATCATTGCTAAAATAAGTATGTTTAAAAAACGATCAGAGTATCAACTTTTAGGGGTTAATATTCACGATTGATATCACCTGCTTGGGGGAAGAGACTTTTCCCTGGTACCCCGGCGAGAAGAAGACGTCGCCGATAATCATACCGAGAGAGAAAGACACGAGAGACCAGTGGCTCAGGTGAGCGAATCAAGATTCACCTGCCGGGCGTTTCGGGCAGCTGTGCAGGTGTAATTCACGAGGTTTTGTCGACGTTTGTACGTGCCGGGTGATCTCTTTTTTTCTACAACTTCTTGCACTACTTCTTACACCGATAGCTCCCGATCTCTATAAGACACTAAACATCCCGTCATTAAAACCCTTGAGCTGAAAAAAACGTCTAGACAACGTTCGTCAATATTCGAGTCATTGCTGCCAGATCATCTTCACTTATTATGGATAGTTATTGTTGTTATTATTGCTATGGTAAATATTATGACCCTCATAAGCATCCACCTTAGCGCCTCTACCTCTTCTTCAAGAGCCCTCGAGTCTAAGCCTTCAAAACACTCACTCATATTGTGTTCAACTCAAGTTTAACTTCTCCACTTACAATTAAAATAACAAACACCTTTATGCTACTGCTTACATATTTTATCACCGCAAGTGTTGGATTAATTAATTGAATAAATAAACTCAAGTCGGAATAAAGCAAATCCCAAGTTACTTAACGCTGTTCATAATATCGTGATGCATGCACTCGTGTAAACCTTTGTATGTAATTCTTAAAATTAAATTAAATCGAGGAGAAAACATGGCGAATGAGGTAAAATAAAACGATTATGATATATTTATGTCATAAATATGTAATATAAATTGAATTAAATTATGCCACACCCCTTCTTTGGTACTTAAAAAATAAAACAACAACAAAATATTAAAATTAACGCAACAATAAAACGAATTGTCGGCAATTATTTTTTATGATGCGAAGACTCTCAATGCAATTTCCTGAACAAACTTCCATCAGTAATGTATAACTAAATGATAAGTCAAATGCATATTCAACGAGTCAACATTTAGCAAAAGAGTGCATAATATTGTTGTTATTGTAAATTATAAATAAAAGAGAGAAAGAAACTTATTGAGGGAGTGTTTGGACGCGTGTAAGGTAGCTGGAAAAGCAGGTGTAAGGAATCCTTCTTGTTTAATATATGTCTACATACTTACACATTATTATACATACGCATGGTAGAAGACAAAGGGAACGTTGAGGTTGAGATCAAGACTTGTCGGCTATGCATGCTATAATATTATACCATCTCCATCTTCATCACCCGTTATTTCTTCTTTCCTTGTGTGCTGTGTGTTGTGCGTATCAAGTACATGTTTGCAAATAAAATTTTATGTTTTGGTATTGGTAGTTGTGGTGAACGACAACCGTTCATCCATTTTCGTTTAAGTTGTTGTTGGTTCGGTTGCTTGTTACTTGTTACTTTACGCGGATTGATATAGGATAAAGGACGCATGCACGATGAAAAAAGATGGTGAATGGCAGCTGAATCCTCTTTCCTTGTATTGTGGGACGAAAGTAACTGAGTTTTGCACGGTCAATTTTGTGCATGGGAATTATCGATCTTCTATCATTTGATATGTGAGTAAAAATTTGTTCGATCATTGTTTTTGTGCCTGTAAAAAAATTTTCTGATATGGTCATATATCCCCACATATGGATATGTTCCAATATGCCCATATATGGTCTGATATGTCTGTATATGGCCTGATGTGATCGTATATGTATAAATATATTTTTTCAATAAAATTTAGTGTCGAAAATTTCCAACAGAAGGCGCATGTTCGCTAAATCTTCGCCTTACCAGAGAATGATGTTTAAATTATAATTTCTAAAACAAAAATCATTTTTTTTAAATAATTTATCTAAGCGAGGAATTATCAAATAATAATTAATAATTAAATAAATAATTTTTATATAATCAAAAAAAATTTTTTGTTTTTACTTTTCTAAGGATTTATATTATCTATTATTAATTATTAGTTTAATGAAATACTTAGCTCAACTTTTATCTTAAAATTGGCTTTTATTACTGGTATCAGTCGTGGTATTGATATTGGCTGAGAGTAATGACATGCTATTAATTTAATGGCTTGGTGCGTAATTTTTTTCTAATTATTTTTAGATAAAATTATTCAAATTAAACTATAAATTTTTTATACTTTAAAGTTATATTCTACAAACTTTTAAAGAAAATAAAAAAATTGCAAATTTATAAATAACTATTTTTTTATTCTCACGCACATGGTTATGCATGACCAGGTCAGAGTCCATAAGGTTATATGAAAATTTTTTCTTGAGTAGAGACAAGAATTATTTTGTTATTTTTCATAGAGAGGTTGTTTATTAAAATTCAAAAAAAAATAAATACCTAAAGCTCAAGTAAAAAATGAGAAGATCAAACAAACTACTAGGGCTCTCGATCTCAACTATGGGATATATCACAGGTCAAGTCACGTACCATCAGCACATATATAAAATCCCGCGTAGTTTTGTTCGCTCTTCGGTTAAAAGGCATGCACGCGCCAAGGGCTATAAATATCAGCTTATTTACGGACACAACCGTCCAGAGCCACGGGAATAAATTCACCAAAATCCCCCATTTAATTAACACCTTATTTATTGAGACGTCGGACTCACCTTTGGCTTTCTTTCTCTCTCTCGGAAACCTAGCAGAGAGCTGTCTTCCAGAAATCTCCACACTCTACACACTGGACTCATTTTATTTACCTTCCGTGGGTGGGATCTGGCAACTGGAGCACCCTCCACTCTCTTCACCTTCACCTACAAATCAATTAAATCTCCTATCTAAATAATTTATAACACCCGTAACTTGATCATTTTTTCTTCCGAGAGAATTCCAGTTATTTATTCATTCACATCCATTCATTCGCTATAGCAGTTTACCGAATTCTAGCCTTTTTTCCGTCCACCAATAACTTTTAATTTCTACCTGCTTGCTTACTTAAAAACTTTAGAAATCTTCTTTTTTCTCATTTTTCTTTTTATTTATTAATATTAATATTTTATTAATTTTCTTGAACATTTTGTAGAGCAAAACATTTTTTGGTGAAGTGAATACTAAAATTTTTAACAATTTATTTTTTTAAATTATCAGTGGGTCAACATTAAAACATATAAATAAATTTGAAAAAAAAAAATTTTAAATCTTATCTTTTGGAAAAATTAACACACTAATGAAAATTTATTGTTACAATTTTTCTTGAAGACTTTTTCTCACAAATGTTAATCTGGTAAAAATTACACAAAAAAAATTTCTCTCTGAAAAAACAATTTTCTTAACTGAAGAAAATATTCCGGAGAACAAACCAAGAAAATTTTTATTGCTTCAAATCAATTTGTCTTCCAAAAAAATTTAATTCAAGTATAATTTTTTTTTTTTTTTTTTTGGATAAAGAAGTAAAGTTAGTCTTAGAAACAAATGCTTAGTATAAAAGCTTAATTTTTTTTTAATTCGTAAAATTTAAGTCATAGAGTTAATGTAAAAAATTATTATACTGATAAAAAAATTAATTTTTATGCCAGAAAAAATTTCAATTCCTAAAATTTAACTCCCCAAAATTTTTTATTTGGTTCAGAAATTATTTTTTAATTAAACTTAATTTTTTATTAGTATATTCATTTGACATTTTTTGTAATAATAAAATAATTACATTTTTTCAATAATAAAAATATTTAACTGAACATGAAATACTTCTCATTTTGAATTAGATCATAAATTTTATTTATACGATAAGATTATTCTATAATTGACACGTCCAAATGTATATTTTACTAAAAATAACTGATATTAATTATCAATTAATCTTACGTACAAAAATAGTCAAAAAATCATATCTTATCATTTCCAAAGTCATTTGTTTCATCCCTCCTCCTTCTCCTTCCACTGTTTCTAATTAATTAACAGTTTAAAAATCAAATTCGTTGAATACATTACAATTAACAATAATCTTGATAACTGATTTCTTTCTTAGTCTTCAATTGTTGAACCCAGGGAATAATACTTGGTCTTACTCGTGGAGAGTAAGGAGAACTCGCAGTTAATTACCGCGCCTAATAAGCCCTCGGTCTCATCGGTTAAATAAGTATTTTAGCGTACCGCTCTCGGAAAAATAATCAACAAAAAAAAATAACTTATCAAGAAGACGCTGCCAGAGAAGAGGGAAGGAGCGAGTGAGGATAAACTATAAGAATAAGAATAAAATAAAAGCGAAAAGGAATAATTAAGAAAAGGCAAGACACGGGCAATCGCCCGGCAAATCGACACGCGGATCCTTAGTTTCTCTGGCTCATTGGCGCGCAGAGGTGAGCTGCTGCGCCTCCTATAATTCCTTTTTTTATTCATTTATCCCGTTTATTTTATTTCATTTTATTCCGTACGCTGTTTAATCGCGAGAAGGAGTATAACAACAAAAAAGACCAACGGAGGAAAGAGGAAGAATGAGAGAGAATACAACTTTTTGCCAAATAAATCCGCGTTGAACTTGCCCGGAGATTCGCGATAGTACGGATAGTCCCACAAACTCACTCTTCGAAAATTCAAAAAAATTTATCCATGCTTGCACCTGAGACTTTCCTCTCTCTCTTTCTCTTTTTTGGTTTTTTTTTTCTTTTTGTTTCTCTCGACAAACTCTCCAACTCCTCACTCCTCTCACACTATATTTATACACAGTTAGGTAGATTTTTTGTTGTCCCGAGGATTTAATTGGTTAGAACTTTTATTTCTTGGAATTGTGACACACAGATTGGATTGGGATTGGGATTGGATATGTGTATAATACCTGTAACAAAGTAACACGAACATGTGCATTATCGTATCGTGATCTCAGCAACCGATTCTCCAATTTAATTATCAAAGTTGCTTTTATTTTCAAATAAATTTTAACGTTTTTTTATTTGCTGTCGTCACTCAGACGCAACGCTTCCTTGGGGTCGCTAAAAGAATCTAATTAAAAAAGACTCCAAGTATTTATGATTGTTTTGATATTGAAAGATTTTTTTAGAAAAGCATAGCATGCAAATTTGATAAATTTAACTTAATTAAAAATATCCAATAATATTTTGCCAGAATTATTAATTTTACAGTAACAACAATTAATTTTATGAAAACTAATCATTGAATGTAACACTTGATTCAATTAAATTAAAACAATTAAATTAAATTTATAACAGAATTACAGCAAAATTTTGACCTTTTTTTTTAATTATCGTGATATTATTTTTAATATTTTAAGTAAGCAATCTTTTTTCTTTATAATTTTTTCATTAATATGTCTGAATAAAATTTTTGACAATTTAGATTGTAAACTTTTTTTTTTTAAAGCTAATTTGAAAAAATTTAAGAAGTATAAGTTACTGTAAGTTGAAATAGGGCCAACCACATTGAAAAAAAATTGGTAATTATCAATGATTATTTTTCATTCATATGTTTTCTACAAAATAATTTTCTCACCATTAACAAATGTTCTAAATTATTCGATCCAAAAAATTATTCTATCAGTGTAAGAACAAGAATATACAAAAAAAAAATTCAAAGTGCGAATACATTGTTTTTATTATATTATTTTATCGACATCGACACAAGCATAAGAGGGTAGATATCGTGTACAGTGGTGTGGTGGTAGAAATGCCCAAAGGCGGTCTGCGTTGCACCGTAATTTGGCATTATTGGCATATTATTATTGTTAATTTGAGTGACGGAAGGATGGAATCTCGTTAAGGTAGGCGGAATCGATCTTGAACCCGGCGTTGTCCCCCATTCTTCCCCTTGAGCATCACAAGCATCAGCATCAGCTTTAGCAAACTGAATTCTCTCATCGATGCACAAAAGTCTTGGCTTGGACTTGGGCTCGAGTCTTGGTTTTCATGTTCTCGAGTAAACTCTTGTTCATATTCGTTTATCCCCGTACGTTGTATTTTGTATTTTATTATATTATTCCTCGATACCCTTCGATCCCGGCATCAATCTCGCGAACAAAAATTAATCTTACGGCTTGCTTTTCATATTTGGCTATAATTACAGCCCTCGGTTCTTTTTCGATCCATCCCGCAACGATCATCGGACTAAGATCCTCAAGATCCTCCCCCGTACGTTCCACTCTCCTTTTCTCTCTCTCTTTCTCTCTATCCCATCGACAGCATCGACATCATCTTGCGTATCCACACATGACCAGAATTATGATCATCTTCTTTCTCTCTCTTCTCTCGTATTAATACACTTTCGCACGAATCTAATATTTCTCATATAAATTATCGGCAATTAAATTCCGAAAAAAAAAAAAAAATAATATAATAAAATGAACGAGAAAACTGTAATAATCGACGTGCCACGAAATTAATAGCTTTCTGGATACTCTATACATACATGAGAAAAAGAGTCTACGGATGATGGACCATCACTGAAAAATAAGACCAATCTTTTTATTACCTCGATTATGAGACCAGCTCGTCTAGGGATCGGAAGTGTCTGCATGCTTTTTGGCTGAAAAAATCTAAATTCCATCGGATCCAAACTGTTTTTAATTTCAAGGGCATCGGGGTATCTATTCAATAATTATACACCTACTCTATAGACTACAAATCTTATTGAACTATGAGAATTGTTTTTTAAGCAGGTTTAAAATTGCTTCTAGTATCAGATGTTGATGCTCCATGTCAACAAATCTTTGTAATTTTTATTTTTACATTTGAAAAATCCAAATATTTAATTCCAAAATTAAAAATTACAAATTTAGTGTTCTTGTTTTCATGTTTTTACGCTTACAAAAAAACATACAAGATTTTACACTAAGAATGGAATTTTTAAGAGTCTGATTGTTTTAAAAAAATGCTGAAAATTTTTTCAACTAAAAAATTTCTCGTTTAAATAAATTTTATTTGATAAAAGAATTTTTTTATTTGGTTTGAGATACTTTTTTTGAATGAAGTTAATTTTTTATCAATGTACCATTATAATTTAAATAAATTTAGAATTCAAATGCAGAAATTTAGTCACTCAAAAAAATTTTTTCTTCTTCATTAACAACAGTGAAATTCTTCAAAATAATTTTCTTGGATCAAGATATTTTCTTTTGAATCAAATGAACATTTTTATCAATGTATATGTATGTGTATTCGTACAATATAACATAAGATACTTATACATAGTTTATATGAGAACGCATTTGAAATATGGAATATAAAGAAAAAAACGATAAAAAAAAAGTGCAATAATAAAGTATTGGCATTCGCCCGAAACTAATATCTCCAGTGGTGCAGACATAAATTCCAGCACCACGTACACTTGCACGCCCCCACAGCACGCCCCCCATTAACTTTTTAATCTCTCGGACTTAACTAAAGGCGCGAGGATATGAGACGGTGTAAAATGAAAACAGGCTAACAACGTGCAGATCTGGAATAATCCAATACGAGTTTAAGTTTTATAAAAAATAATAATGCACTGTTATTATTATCATTTTTAATATTAATTATCATAATCATAATGATTATAATTAGACATTAGAGATTATTGATGTATGTGATTATTAGTTATGAGTTATGATAAATGATAAATGAAGATTAAAACGTAGGCACGAGGAGATTAGCATAAGTGTGCCTGAACCTTCAGGTGGCGTACGACTGACCCATACAACGTTGCCTGGATTATTATATATTATGATATATTACACATATCGTCGGATAAACGTTTATTCTTTGCAACTAGCGTTTGGCTACAGAGAAAGACGAAGCGTGAGTCGCGCGTCGAATTAGAGAAAATTACAGAACACCTCGTAAATACATCGTCGGCTAAGTGGTTGATTGGAGATCGTAGACCGGGGACTACCACTAAATTATATCCCAACGTCCTTTTATCTCCGTGATCGCGATCGCTCTTGTAAATTAACCCAACCAGATATAAAGCTTCTTTACTCGTTGTTTATATACACCTTATTCAACTCATACTCTTTGCTCTTTGCTCTTATCTCCCACCCCTTCTCTTATTGTCTTATGTTGCTTTCATCTTCATCGTTATCGTCCCGATTCCGATTTATTAATTGACTTTGTATTGGCGAGGACGCTGATAAAGTTACGGCCGCTTTCACATTCAGTAATAAATTTAACGAGTCAAAAAGCAAAGTCGAATTTGGTTCTTGCTGTAGACTTTATTCTTTTGATGTTTAATTCACCGCTTAAAAAGAATGACCTTACTTTTGTCTGAAATTGATTTTTTTAATTTATTGCGTGAGAATATTAAATAGTTTATATTTAATAGAGATAGTTAAAAATCGATTCAAATCTTTGGAAGATTTTGAAATTTTTTTTAAGGGGTTAAAAAAAATTTTTTTAATTAAAAATGACGTATTAATAGAATAAAATCTTTAGAGTAAAAAAAATCTTAAATTATGAATGTCAAGGAAAAATATGACTGATTTATGCTATACAATTTTGATAGGTCATTTTTTTGGAAAAATATGTTAAATTATTTTTTAAGGGGTAAGTGTTAAAAATCATTGTTGACAGTTACATTTTGAAAAACAAAAAATCCAAGTTTTATCAAATTTAAAATTTTGAAAGATTATATTTTTGGAAAATTATTCAAATAAATTTTTGAAAAAGGACTAATTATTTTTTTATAACGTGAATATTAAAAATTATTTTTGAACGAGTTGAATTTTCAAAAATATCCAAGTGTTATAGAATTTAAAATTTTTAAAGATAATTTAAAAATCTGAAATAATTTTTGAAGGATTCATAATTTCAGAAATATAATCCAAACTGTATAAAATTTGAAAATATCATAAAAATTTTCTATTTACTACAAGATACTAATTTTCATAATTTTTAATAACAAATTATATTAACACATGTTTTTTTTTTTTTTTTGTGTAAATACACCATTGAAAAAAAAAAGTAGAAACCACGATTAATTATTACACCTGTTAACTTTAAAATCTTGGTTGGACAATTCAACGCTTCTAACTCCAATACAAGCTTAAAAACTCGTTTTCCATCGATAGAAATTTTTCCAAGTACAAGCAATAAAATAAAACCTTACTGTGGTCTTTTGTTTAAAATCTGAAGGATCACTGCAAGTCTGCTGTAAACCGAGCGTATCCTTTGCATTATAGGTAAGAAGAAACGAAGGAAGGGTACCGTACAGAACAAGAGAGAAAAGAGAAGAGAAAAGAGAATTTAACAAGAATTCAACTGTAGCCGTTGGCTTGAGGATGAACAAGTGAATAAGCATGGGGCAAAAGTGAATCGATATATATGAGCAGGGAGCTGGGGTGTGTGTTATGTTGATGCATTATATTCGGCGTCGAAGAAGATGGAAAGAGTGCGAGAGAGTCCCGCGGGAGAGACCCGGTTCTCCCTTTCCTCTTCCACCCCCGCAATAACGTCCCAAACCCATCATTATCGACAATTTATCAATAGCCAATAATATTATATTAAAACGGCACTACAAGAGCCCGACTCCCATCGGCATCGCGGCCTACTGGGGCCTTAACAATAACAATAACACCACCGACTAAAATTCATCTCCCTCTTTACTTGTTTCGTTCTTTCCTTGCCTCAAAGCTGCTTCAGATATATTTATGTTGGACCCGATCATAATGTTTATGCTTACTTTAATCCCCTTCCCCTTTTCTCTTCTCTCTCTTTCTCTCTCCTGAGTCTGCGTTGCATTCGTGTCGGTTTTAAAAAATTTCAGTCTAATCAGATTAACGGTGGGAGGGCGCGAGAACTCGACTGCAGTCTTATTATGCCGCGAGATATTCAAGGGGTGCATTGCGAGCTCAATAATTATAACACGAGTTCAATATATATTTGTTTACTTTTTTCATTCGTTCTTTTACTGGCTTTATGATTTATTTATCAATTTCGTTGCCCGTTTTCTGTTTACTCAACTTAAAAAATTTTTCGTAATCTTAATATACATTTGCACTACTTTAGAAAATAAAATGAGATTTTTAATTTAAACCGTCTTTGGTATTTTTACATACACTGATAAAAAAATTAACTTGACTCAAGAGCCAAAATCTTGAACCAAGAATACCATTTTGAAGAAAATAATTTTCTTGAGTCAAGAGAACAAATTTTTGAGTCAAGAAATTAGTTTTGATTTAAGTAAATTTTTCTTGTCTCAAGAATTTATTCTCTTGAATTATTTTCAAGTTTCTAAAATCATAAGACGCTCATTTATAAACCATTTCTCTCCCATTTGGTTGATATTCGTTGAATTCCCAAAGCAGTAGCAGATAGAAGGAATAATTTAGCAATAAGTTATTTTGAGTTATCGCCTTTGTTACAAATCATTTATAAAAATAAAAAATTTTTTTAATAAATTTATTACCAGACGTATAGCATTAAAAAAGTTTATTATCTACATATAATAAATATTAAAACTTACAATACAATAATCAATTGCCTCTCAAAATTTTCTTAATAATTTATAGATTAGTTAAGTTAATAAAATCATAAAAAATAATCTCATGTTCTGTGATATAAAATACAGATACACTTCTCGACAATTATTTTTTCGCCCTTATCTGCGATACTCTAACGTTTGCCGAGGATCCTCAGTACTAAAGTACAAGATAGTGATAATGAATAAATAAATAAATAGTCGGCATAAAAAGAAGGTATTGTTTGCAAAGATAATGAGAATATAACTATTAAAAACTATCAAGAATTTATTTACAATTGTTGTTTACAAACTACCACTTTTAAATAAAAAGATGACAAATAAATCCGTCTTCTCGGTTGGCTCGTCCCGACTCCACTTCCAGCACGTGTAATTTTCTCTCACTCGTAAACATATATAAGAATATTTATAATACTACTTGAGTAGGATTCATTTACATAAGCACAGCTGAACGTTTGCAATGCGTGAAATAGATATATGCCTTGATATTTATGAATGTAAAGTCGAGAGGGTATAATGAAAGCCAAACAATGCTTGGATAATTATGTAATTCACATTTAAATATATTATAAGTTGAAGAAAAAAGTTATTAAGTGCGGAGCCTCCCTACTAAATTGTTTCTTCTTCTTCTACTCTTTACCTGAATTAGTTGTTGTATTATTAACTCATATATTTATTCAGAAGCATTGACTTGGGCACTTAACTTTATTCTTCTGTGAATACTTTTACTTGATCGTCTTTTAACACAATCCCATAAAATACTGTACGGACATGCCTCTATAATTACGCCGGAAACATAACGCGCGGACGGGCAACTTGGATTTAATACTCCGTGAAAATAACGGATTTTTAAAAATTAAGATTTCTCTTTTTTAGTTTTAATTAGCATTACTTTTATTACTTATATTCATTTTTTTTAGTATAATTTTTTTTATGCTAAAAGACATTTCAAGTCATAAAATTAAAATGATTTCACGAATAAAATATTATAAATAAATATGATTAATTTTTTTAAAAGATTAAAATTTGGAAAATTTTTTTTTAATAATTTTTAACAAAACATTTTCTACATAAAAAATGCCTAAAAAAAATTTCACACTATCGTTAAATTTATAGTTTGAAAATAATGATTTTCTGTCATTATATTTTTTTATATTAAACATTAAAGGTGTTGGGTAGAGCTGAAAATTTATATATAAGACAGCACGATATCTTGACATTGAGAACGAAAAAAAAAACCTTAAATGTGTTAGTGATAATGATAAAATAATAATGAAAAAGAGTTATACTCATGATTAGCTATTCAAGGTAACGCGATATGCTGAATCAAGAACAATGAAGGGTACGTGTTTTAACGAGCATATTTTGTAATTCGTGGACAGTACAGCGATCAAGTAAAAGTAGAAGGGATTTTTATGGATAGAGCGAGAGAGAGAGAGAGAGAGAGAGAGAGAGAGAGAGAGAGAATGAAGCATGGTTTGGTTGAAGAGAAGGTTTCCACCATCCGGGGCGGGAATTTAGCTTACGCAAGTCCGGGGGGTAAGTTATGACTTAACGAGGGGTTGGCGTGATCGCTCTACGTTGTTGAGGTTCACTACTGAGTCTATGTAACGTAAGTTGTATTTGTCGGTAAGCGTTAAAGCTCACCACGAACTCTGTGACTCGCGGTCTAAATCACATACTTTTATTTTATGGACAATTTTTTTATGTTATTATTTACTCAAATTTTTTGTTATTATTATTCATTTTTACAATCAGTGGGCCACCTCAAAATGTTAAAAAATTTTTTTTCTGTTGTAAAATTTTTTTTTTTTTTTTTTATAAGTTACAAATTTTACCCTCCCCTCTCAAGCTAAAAAAAAATAAAGATTTTTTTTTGCTTTACTCTAATGACCAATTTATATACTAAGGCATTAAAATAATTATTCATCAAAAGACAAAATTCTTTTTGATTTAAGCCGCAAAATTTTTAAATCACAATGATATTAAAAACACAAAAACAGAATTGAATTGTAGGGTCATAAAATATTAAATCTCGGTGACTTAACAACCTCAAAAGACAATGTCACCTTTGGATTAGGAGGCGAGATACAGATTACGCTTGGCGCATTGTTCCTCCTTGATGTTAAGGGCGCAATAAACAAAAAAAGCCGGCTTTGTTTAAAAGAAAAGATTTAGAAGGGATACTTTTAGGGTTAGGCCTTAAATCAGTCGCTCCAGACTTTTTTTTTTACTAGTGTCCAGTCCCGTGTCTTTCTGTATTAATAGCAGTCTCGTGCTGTTACATAAGGACCTGCTACGCTCGGTCGTTAAGTTTTTTGAACAAAGTTTTTCTTGAGTAGCGTACTACAGATAGAGAGTGACAAAAAGTGCGTACCACTTTGCAGGACACTGGCGCCGATTTCACAGACAATAAGACTAATCGACGGCCTTTTTTTTTTTTAGATATTTTTCTCATTTTTTTTCTTTTTTAACACGATTCTGTAGAAGTAGTAGTAGGGGTAGTGCAGAGTTTTCTTAATTTTTTTCAGCTTCATTACGGTAAATTAATCCAGACTAATTTAGTTAAAATTTAGAAAGCCCATCTGCTTTATTATTTATTACTAAGATAAATTGTAGATCATATTGTTTACAGAAAAAAAAATTAATTTCTTAAGAATAAAGTAATTCAGTATCTTGAAATTTAACACCTAATTTTCGCGTTTAACCTTTCCGTAGATTTTGAAGAAAGAATTTAATAACCTACAAGCTCTTTTAAGCATTAGACACAAGGCGATAATTATAAAAAAGTGAATTTATTCCAGACGACAATTTTTTTAAGCCACCACAAGAGTATTTATAACCAGGCTTCTAATCATAATAATAAATGAGTGAATTTTAATATTAAGGCACTGCATGTTTCAGTGGACACAACATACAATGTGTATAAAGCGCAAAGGGGTAGTTTGGGGGATAAAAGTCGCCCACGCCTCGTCATCACGCGACGATTACACATTTCGCTATCGAGGATTTTAATCAACATAAAAAAATAATTCCTTTTTAAAGCCCACCTTAATAGAATACTTAGTGGTTTAATTATTCTTTGTCTTTTTTAATAGTCACAATAAAAACAAAGCAAAACAATAATAATCAGGATAATGATTAAAAAAAAAGGTACTATGTATAATATTAAATAAAAATGACTGGACAAAACGTCCCAATTGATCCTTCACATTATCCCTAATTTACTGTTCACTCAAACAAAATTTCTCTGGGCTGACTCTCTCTATCCATATATTATCGTATATCCATAAATATATATATAGCTCGCTTGGAGAATTACTCGATCAGTATATAATGAATAATTTAAAGCGAAGCGCGAGGCCTTAGAGTAGAATGGCGTGTGCCATCCGCCAAGCAAAAACTAATGCTTGCCCTCGATATATTACCGATAAACCGGCGAGATAATAATCTAGATAACTAACCGTACGGCGCGAAACCCTCACGCGATCCTTCGTCTAGCTGTAATACATTTATCTGGTGGCTATCTCGAGGCCATATACATATACATACACATATACAAACACCTACACACATATTAACGAAAAGATATAGACTTAGATATGCATGCATAGACATAGACATAGACATTATATATTTATATTCATATGTAACAGTTTTTAGTAATGACCTGCGAGATAAAGCTACTTCTTACTGTTATTCCAAAAAAAAAAAAAAAAAAAAAAATGTATTAGCCTTCACTTACAGTTCGTAATGTTTTCACATATTTTATTATTTATTTAAATTTAAGGACTGAAGTTCAGTGATAATTATCTGGTGCGTGCAGTGGTATCTGAGTTTGAATTCGTATTTTTAGACGAGGTCAAACGAATTATTAAGTTAAGTGGAACATCAAAGGCTGGAGATAGCGAAACGCTGATTTTTTATTCGGCTGTCACTGTTGTGTAGGTACACTCGGAATTAAATGCAAACGCGCGACAATCTCTAATCGAATAATATAATATAGACTACTGCACAGTACATAACAGCAGTACAGGGTAAATGGGTAAAAAAACGTCCCCCGATAATGTCAACAACAGGGGACACTAAAAGAGTAAGGGAGACAAAAAGTCAAAGCGCTTTGGAGATTCCATCGGCGTACGTATTATATGTATAAATCGGAAACGAACGATAGCAGGGACGAATTTGTTTTTTTTTTCATCCTTTTTTATTTTCGCTCACGAGAATCATGATGGCCATTGTTACCGCTACTGGTCCCGCTGAATTATCTGCAAAACTAGACTATTGTTCGTAACATCAGCGACGCGCGATTTTATTCGAGCGATACTAAATGGTAATGGATAAACTGGAATATGGAGCGAAGAGACGGTTTTTTAATTTTTAAATGTTAAACCAGTGACAAGAGATTTCCATGTACTCTCTCTCTATCTCTATCTCAGTTTGCTTTATATTTTATATCACGGTGCACTGCACTAGAAATAGTATTTCTCAGTGCGGTATTGTAAATTGGAAAAGGATACTGGAAAGATTACCAGCAGCACGGTGTCTCTGTTAATTGACAAGGATGTCGGGGGCACTGTCGTCGGCTCTTTTAAAGCATCCTCGATCCTCGTTCCGGTTGTTTAAACTTTAACTGCAATCCAACCCCTTTTCTCTACTCTTGCTACTGACTACTGACTACTGACTACTCTGAGAAAATAGAGTAGGTACTGCAAACAAGTTCAAAAGTATCTTAAATCTCTACTCAGTTGAATAGCAAAGCACTGACTAAATTCCATTAATTCTGCTATACCGTCGTTCTGCACTCGAGTTTACTCCTGTTTATATGCTTCCCTCTTTCGGTTTTATCTCTAAATTACTTTTTTTTTTGGGTTTTATGGAATTGTCCTGAATAATTATAATTATTTACATTTATGTCATAAATTACAACATGTTATTTGATACTTTATTGAAAATAACTCAGTTACATTTTTCAATTTTTTTAATTCATAAAATGTATACAAAATTTAGAAAAAATATCTGAATTTTTAAGGGACACCATTAGTCTAAATTTTTGAAAGATTCTCTGCATTATTCTTTGTAATCGTTTAAATTTATAAAAATAAAATACTAAAATTTGTATAATTAATCATTTTTGAGCTGCAGTCTTTTAAAGGAACTTTTGGACGAACTTTTTTTTTAAAACTTTCTGAACTGCTGGCTCGATAATAAATCCGATCAACATGATTTTTTTTTCGTTCTAAGTTCTTAAATCTTTATATAATTACCTTTCAGTTCTTTTATTCAAAAAATTTTAATTGTGATATGCCAAAAATCATTAAAATTTTCAACGTTATTTAGAACTATTTTTTAAGGCTATAATATTTTCCAATTTTAATTATTTTACTTTAGGTCATGCTATAAGAAATATCTTTGCATAGCTGGAATTACTGTAAGAAATCATATTTACTATCCATTGATTGTTTTTTAAAATAACACGGGTCAACATGAAATTTGACTTTGATTGCAAAGCATTAAATTTCGGTAGTTTAGGTCGTAATAAGACGGAAAAAAAATATATGGCATGAAAAACTTTGCTTTTGTGCTTAGAAGACTGATTGAACGAAATTTTTAAAAATCTCGGATTTTAATTTTTGATTGAAAATAAAACTATTGAAATCAAAATGTTTATTATTTTTATTAAGTTTTACTATCAAATTAGCTTACAGAAAAGTGGAAAATAACTTAAAAGTGCACACTTTTACTTTTTCTTTTATGTTCATAGCTACTTTCTCTCAATAAACCCCAAATATAGTCGCCCATCATGTTTTCATTGTATTGGCCTTGATAGCGTTGTTCAAAATTCATGATGTCCTGATGGAAACGTACTCCTTGCTCTTCGGAATAGGCTCCCATATTGTTTTTAAATTTATCCAAATGAGCATGAAGCATATGTACTTTTAATGACATCCTGCAGCCCATGGCCTTAAAATTTGTAAGCATATCCTCAACCAACTTTTCGTAGTTCTCAGCTTTATTATTTCCTAAAAATCCAGAAACTACTGCTTTAAAACTGTTCCAACTTGCTTTTTGAGTACGATTCAGCAACGTTGGAAATTTTTCATCCGCGAAAATCTGTCTTATTTGCGGACCAACAAAAACCCCAGCTTTAACCTTTGCTTCCGATAACTTCGGAAAAAATTTTTTTAAGTATCCAAAAGCTTCTGAAGTTTCATCCATTTTTTAAACAAATTGTTTCATCAACCCTAACTTAATGTGCAAAGGCGGCATTAACACCTTTTCCGCTTCAACAATCGGCTCAAATTTGACGTTCTGTTTTCCGACACACAATTCTGTTCTTACAGGCCATGACCGTTGAATATAGTGTTTAGAATCCGCTCTGCTATCCCACAAGCACAAATAACACGGATACTTTGTATATCCACCCTGTAGCCCCATTAAAAATCCCACCATTTTAAAATCTCCAATCAGCTCCCAGTTATACTCACGATACTTTACAGATTCAAGCAAAATTTTGACACTTTCATAATTTTCTTTAAGATGTACTGAGTGAACAATTGGAAGAGACGGAAATTTATTTCCGTTGTGCAATAGAACTGCTTTTAAACTTTTTGTAGAGCTGTCAATGAATAAACGCCATTCGCTAGTGACACAGGGTATGCCAATTGCTTCAAACATACCTTTAATGTCATTACAAAAACAAAGTCCATCTTCCTTCGTGAAAAACGTTGCAAACATTTCATGCCTAGTCCGCTGATCCGTGATCTTAACATCATCAAGCAAATTCCACTATTTTAACCGAGAGCCTAGAAGCTCTGCTTTATTTTTTGGCAAATTTAAATCTCTAATTAGATCGTTAAAATCTTCTGAAGTAATGAGATAGTGTTTTGGTTGTTCAGGTGTAGGCAAACACTCCTTATCGGAATTACTTTTATAAGAACTAAAAGATGAGCTACTTTTCTGCGATAATTTTTTTGGTGGATCAGGTACTGGTCGTGTCAGGTCGTGAGCAATTGGAGCAGAAGAAGATTCGAGGTCAGGATATTCAATAGGTTTTGCATTTTTACCTCTACGTCTTTTACTCGGATTCACCATACAAAAGTAGCAGTCAGTAATATGGTCTTTTGGTTCTCGCCAAATCCTTGGTATTGCAAATTTCATAGACCTTTTCTCACCTCGATACCAACCTAAAAATATAAAAATAAAAATTAATATGTCTATTATTTTGGATTCATCGCTTAATTAAATAAAAATTGCTTACCTTCTAAACACCTTTTACAATAACTACAAGCAACATGTGGAGCCCATGGCTTATCTTGATTCCGTACAGGACAGTCAAAATATGCTTCATAGGCTTCACAGAGAACGTGAGATGTCTTTAGTTCATATTTCACGTCTCGAACTTTAATAAATTGACCACATATAAAACAAAATGCATCAGCATCGTATTTGCACTTTCGTGATGACATTTTAAGTTATTCTGGGCTTGTAAATAACACCTGATGGTTGTTTATCACTCGGGTGCCATCTAGCGGCACAGTGTAAATGTTAATACCCCACTCTCACCGCGCGGTCTTTTTAAAAATATTAAAATCAATTAAAATTTATGAAAAAATTGAAAAATGAGTATTATTATTATAACTATCACAAAAGCAAACTTTATACCGAAAAAAGATATTTTCTTTTCGTTTTTGTGCATAACTAACTGGAAAATAATAGTATAAACTTTAGGACAAAGAACGAAAATTTTTTTTGTAGAGTCGTGTAATTTGTGTTTTTCCGTCTAGTTTAAAGGAAATTGAAGATTTTTATTCGAAAAAATTTCTATATTTAATTGAAATAAGTATAAGTATGGTTCAAATTTGAAAACAATCGCTGCAATAATATTTTTTTGAAAAATTTATTTTTTTAAACGATTACAAAACTGGCTTTAATGATAATTTTGTATAAGACGCTAAAAAAATAGTGTATTATTTTTATAAAATCATCATACAAAAAATTTAGTTGAAAATTACATTAAAAGTTTCAAATTATCTCATTATACACTTCCATAAAACTAAAATCCATTTTACAACATTATATTGCTGCAGTTTATTTAAGTAAACCACTACAAACGGTAACATTTACTACAATCGTGTTACGCGAAATCATCATATCGCTTACTCAAAGAAAACCACACACAAAAGAAGCAATTTAGTGGTCGCGTGGTAGCCTCAGGCTATGGATTCATTACTAAAATATATACTGCAGTACGATTCTTCTTGCTTCCACCAAAACATCAACAACCTTAACAACCGTTTGCCATTAAATACATGGTACATATATATGCAGCAGCTGATCACCGCAACAGACTAGCAATTCCTCATCCACTCATTCTACAAAATATAACAAACATGCTAATAATACAAGCCCACTTTTTCTTGAGGAGGAAAAAATTACAATTATTTATTAAAAATATTTGATTTATTTTTGTTCCGACAAAAATGAGTTCTTTTAATTCTACAAACAAAAAATAAAAAATTGACCATCGAACAAAATATTAAAAGCTACCTGCTGCTTTACCTGCGCACGCTTCACAATTTTATGATCATTGTTTTCCATCCATACCCAAGTTATTTTTCCCTATTAGGAAGGGCTTCGTACAAGCGATTAAGAGGTTGGTAATCGTGGCATTTTTCTAGCGACAATAATGGGAGGTCCGCATTATGTTTCTTTATTACAACTCACTCATACTTTTATGGAAAAATTTTTTGCTTGTACATTCCGTAGTATAACTCGCTGAATACAATATTGACACACCTGCTTTCTTCCACACTAGATTTTTGGACAGATAAAATCATACGAATTTTTATAAAATTAAATTTTAACAGCCAGCTCTTTAGCCTTCTTTGGAAACACGACCAAGAATTCATAAAACATTTCCAGATCTTCACAAGCATAAACACATTTAATTTGTATGTAAATGGCAGTAATAATCCGAATCCATAAATATACCACCAAACTCATTATTTCTATTCTGTAGTTTCAGTATTCCATTGAAATGAGATGAATAAAAATCAGTAACCCGAATCAATGGGTACATTAGCTCCTTATTGAGTGTATATTTTCTCGAAAGACAAATAAAATAGTTAAGATCCCCTATCACTTACGCATTGTTCCACTGTAAAAATAAACCGTTTGAGCCATTAAAGCTATCGCTAAGTACAAAGTGGCTTTACATCAATGCCGTGATAAAAAAGACTGTATACAGTCCAGTCCTTTTGAATTCGAAATAGATCCCGAGTGTTTTCTGGCCTATAAAGATACAAAGTTATACAAGAGCAAATACATCCATATTTACAATATACACACCTGACATTTCATTTCATTTAATGGAGATACATTTGTTTACCTGCCTATGATACAGATGAGCTATGGATGTGGATGTGGATGTTTGTTAGTAATTATGTCACTGCGAATTATCAACAAACTCATGTGTGTTTTTACCAGATGTCGATGTCGAAGCTCGATGTTCAATGAAATGAATTATTCTTTGTATCCAACACTCGACTGATCGGCTGCCTGCATAATACACTGAGATATCTCCAGGACATATATATGAAAATAGGATGAATAACAATGGCTATCCTTGTTTAATGATTGTGTGACGTGTTGATAATTTTTGCACAAAAGACCCGCGGGTAACCATTGTGCAAAAATCATAAAATAGTCAAACGTCGAATCCGGGTACACTGTGTTATTATTTATATATTTACATGTAAATATATGTATGCATGTGTGATATGTGGATATGAAGGGATGGGGACAATAAACGAAAAGTAGATGGAGGTGTTATCGAAAATAATTTTTGCCATGAATGCGGTATTTATTTGAAAGTTATGGCAAAAAAAATTC
Source organism: Cotesia typhae (assembly GCF_013202065.1). NCBI lineage: Eukaryota > Metazoa > Arthropoda > Insecta > Hymenoptera > Braconidae > Cotesia > Cotesia typhae. The sequence continues at coordinate 18,241,012 of NW_027423774.1, read as the reverse complement.
AGCTTTGAAATATGATGAAAAGTCGGTGCATATGAGCGGACATCCTGCGGGGCAAATAATAGCTGATATCCCTGGCAATGTATAAATGTTGGCTGCAACATGGTATATGTTATATGTTATAGGTGTATTATACACCAGGTTTTATAGAATGGTGCGACAATAAACGCGAGTTTTGATAGAGAGTAGAGGGACACACATGTAGGTATGATGTGTCATGTGTGAGTAGGTGGGTGAAATGTACCTACGTGCGTCCGCTTTTTGTGTCAGACATAACATAGACATCGTGATCGCCAGAGAGAGGCTCACTCTGTACGTATAGAGGTACTCTCTATACCGTGTGGGACACTGAGAGTGCGTTCTGCAACGAATGAAAGACCGCAAATCACAGTGCAGCTATATACACCGATGCATGTCATAATGAACGTCGGGCAACTTTTTGTTTTAATTCCTTCGACCGGAAATATCGGCCATTTTGAATTTTCAATTTTCAACGCTCTAGTAAGCCCTCCGCGCCCACCCGCCGCTCCTGATGGTACCCTTCCTCACCCTATAACTGATATATACACATATCTACACCGTAATACTCACTTTTGTCCCTCTCTTTGTTTAAATTGTTTTCGCTGCGAGTATCAATGGAAAATACTAAAAAAAAAAACTACGGATAATTAAAAGAAAATATTTTTACATTTTTTGGTCCCTGAAATTATTCGCCGGCATTTATGCATGAAACTCGCGCTCAAGCTGGGGTAAAGGTGTGAAAAATATAATAATATTAAATTAATTAATTAATTAGTGTGTTGTTAATAAGTATTAACGATCCTAGACGATTTAACGCGGTGAGTTAATTTAATGTCAAGATGGATAACTTGTGTTGTGCATTTTGATTGAAAAATCACTCGATAATCTCGATACACGGGTATTTTTAGCCGTAGACATTCCTTTCCTGTATTATTGTTTAATATTTTATCTTGATCTCTTGACGCGGCAATTACCTTTGAATAATTACTGACAAAATACCGTGATGAGACTCGTAAGAATTACTTACCTATTTACTCTAATCGAGACTTGTTAATACTTTTTGTTATTTATTGTAATTTTTTGTTAAAATTATTTATTGTAATTTTTTATTTTTTCTAGGAATTGGCATGTTAGATAAGCTCTTTAGATAAATAAAAAAAAAGTTTTAGTCTGAAATCTTTTTATTAATAAATTTCATGTTTTTACATTCCTTATAAATTGTTATCAATTAAATAAAATGTAGTTATTTTATAATTCCTCGATTAGGCTCAATTTCTTCAGATCTTTTTCTAATCATATATTTTTAATTTGTTATACTTATTTAGGTAAATATTTTAATGAAAAAAATCCGATTAAATATTGTTGTAATGAGCCAAAATAAATTATATTTATTTTAGAACTTAATATCTCAAACTTAACTGTCTTGTAAAGAGGCGTCTTAGCGATTATGCACCCTCTGTTGGAAATTTTCAACACTGATTTTGGTTGAAAAATTATATGCGACCATATAGAGGCACATGGAATCATATCAGGGCATAATAAGTCAAATATGTCTAATATATATGGCATGATATGATCAATTTTGCAAGTGACGACATAAAAAATTTTTTATATAAACATATCAAATTTTTTGATGTATCAAAGAATTTTTTCACAAAAAGTTGTCAACAATGATTATAAAAATAAAAGATTTATTAGTAATTAAAATAAGTACAAGCATGATAATTTTATGTATATTAAACACTTCATCATGATAATAAATTTAAATAAATTTCAGATATTTAAAAAATCTGAAAAACTTTAAATTGGTATTACAAGATATTAATAGTTCAAAATTAGCATATAGTGTAATAAACATAATAAAAAAAAAAATAATTATGTAGTTAATACCAAGATACTTTTAACGATAAAAAAATAAGTTAAGTTATGAATTATGGTATATCAAAAGGCACTTTAATACAAATTGAATATTTATAAAGCATCTCAAGAGGAGTAAGTGTTAATTAATATACTTTATTGTTAAGAGTTTTGCATTTTACACTATGCTAGCAATATAATAAACACACCAGTCATATCCTGTTATTAATAATAACAACAGCAATAACAATAACAGTTGGAGCAAAGTGAGATATGAGTTTTAAATATGTGAATGAAAAAACAATAAATAAGTACAATAAAAATAAAATTTATGGCTATTTTAGTGTTTTTACAAATGGCGCTTGCCGTGTCCATCGGCATTAACTTTATTCCGAGGTCCTGCGACTTACATTCGCAAATTCTATCGCATATATATATAACCAACTACAGAGATAACTCGGAATAAATTAAATAATTACGATTATTTTTCGTGTTGCGCTCGATTATTGTGCTCGACTCCGACTCTTGCTGGAATATTTTAGTTTTAGTGGCCTCCATTGCTGACACACACACACACATATATATATGCACTCAATCTATACGAGCTGAAGAATGATCAAGGGTCAGAGGGAGGAGGTGTGTAAGCACAGGAATACATCGAGTTCGCGTGACCGACGGTCTCGGCTGGCTAGTTCCATCGCGCCATCCTGACTCTTCGGCCTCATACTCAGCTCCAACTCCTACTCCTACTCTTACAATCAACACACACACACACACTTGTCCGCGTTTTCATCCATATACCTTCCCTCTGTCTCGGATCTTCCGTTTTCACGTCTCGGTGCCCGTAACTCCGTGGAAATACATCGTATGAACGCACGTTTCCTTTGCAACAACGGCGATAACTCAAAATAACTTATTGCTAAATTATTCCCTCTATCTGCTACGGCTTTGGGAATTCAACGAATATCCAGTTATTAAATTTAATTCAATGAATCCCATTAAACTTTCTCATTTTACACTTTTATCCCCATCGCTCTAGAGCTATTCCAATTAGTAATCACTCATCTAAAAAAAAAAATAATTCATTCTGCAATTCATTTACGTCACAGCTTTATTGCATGCCTTATAATCCAAAGTATTCGTAGAGTGAATTATGGATACTACTAAATTTTGCACTAATTTATTTACATTGAATTTTTGTTATTTGAGAAAAAATCAGATGTTCATGAGTGATATGATTGATGATAAGATATAATCTAATCTGAATAATATATGTTCCTATTTGAAGCATACATGATCATAATATCATACGTGGAATACATATATGTTCATGAGTGAAGCATATATGAAAATATATACCATCATTGTTGAAGCATGTACAATTATGCATGAAGTAAAGATAAATGTACATGATACATGGGTAATGCATGATACACTTATGTGAAGTGATAATGTAAAATTCATAATGTCTTCCTGAGAAATTTTCTGATACGTCTTTATATGGCTTGATAGGTGCAGATATAATTTTTTGATATGTAAATTATTTAGGTGAACACATATTAGGTCATATATGGCCATGTCAGACCATATATAATCATATCAAAAATTATGTATGAAAATATCAGACCAAATCAAAAAATTTCATCTCGGGTACGCACACTGAAAAAAAAGTTTGTCTTATCGCAATACGTTTAACTGTATAGCTTATACGCATGTTAAATGAGCCATCTGTATAAGATATACGCTTAAACGTATTGCGATAAGACAAACTTTTTTTTCAGTGCATGAACATATATGTTTCACATATGAGCATGTGAGTGCCTATTATGTTTACATATGAATATTTATATTCTACCTATAAACATCTAATCTTCAGATATAAACGTGGATACTTTGTATAAAACACACATGTCATATTTTCAATTACTTCATCTGTTCTCTCAAAATTAAAACGTCAAATTCTAATTACACAAAAATAATAACGACTTCATTATAATTTTATCAAACTATTTTCATTATTTCCAACCCTTTTTCGCAAAGGATCATAAAAACGAACGAATAATCAGACTGTCGTGCCAGAGATCCTTTTTAACGAGGAAATTAAACGAACGTGTGAGCTTCAGAAACTTTTTTTTGTTTAAGTACCAGCAGCAGCTTATCGTGTAAGAGTTTATAAACATAAAACAAAAATAAAAATAAAAAAGCTACAACGAGAGCTTTATTGCTTGTTCCTCTTTTTTGTACACAACTATTATTATTATTATTATCATCATCGTTATTATTACTATAACTATTGTTATTATTTTTATTTTATTTTTATGTATTTATCTGAGCGTTACTGTTTAGTGGAGCTGTAATAAGTTGTCTCCATACACACAACAAGCCTATACCTGTATAAATACAAATATGCTCTAAACAGAAGCCAGTGTACGTTGTTAACGCTTTCGGCCCTCAGCTCGCAAAAATGAAACGAAACGGTTGGCTCGACTCAAGCATTATGTAAAGTGCGACGGTTTATTTTGGCACGAGACGGGTTGCCTAGCTCTCCTCTTATCAGATCGCGTGTTCTTTAGTTCTACCTTACTCTGTACTGTGCTCAGTACACCTTACACCTTACACCTTACATTATACAGCACATTGCCGCCGAGAACGAGAATGAGAATGAGTATGTAGGCCACAAACCTGGTGGTTCTGACTTCCTCTACGTCACCCTCATCTAGCATCTATTTGCCAGCTCCCTCTGTGTCTCTCTCTTTTACACATTTTGGCTCATATTTACCATCTCGCGGGCCTAACGTCAGCACGTTATCCTCACTCCTCGTTCTTGTACGTGAAACTGCCTTCGCCCGATTACCTCTGGCTTGCAAGCTCACGGGCATTTTTCAAGCTCCATGACGCTGGAAAACGCCTTGACGTACTGTGTACCTCCTAGACTTTAGTCAGATTCTATCACATATATCGTATATTGTATATTGCACACATATACTTGCTTTTGATTAATTACTACGTTAATTTAAGGGCACAAAGGCATGTTACCCTTGAGTAAATATATAACATGATATGCAGTTAAAGATTCAGGTATTAGATTTTCAAAAATAGATTTAAGGTAATCTAATGAATAAATTAAAAATATTTTCTAATGTTTTTTCATTAAAAAAATTATATTTTTTGCAAGTTTAAATTTAACATTTTTTAAGAGCAAATTTTTCATAAAATTTTTGAAAATTGGAATATACATAATTAGAAGTACAATAAACACGTTGTTGAAATTTGAAATCTGTTGACTGAACCAATCATGAGATAATTGTAATCAAAAATACAAAATGTTTACATTTTCTTTGAATTAGAAAAAGTTTCAATGCCTTCATAGAAAATTAATACATATTAAATTAATTTATGTAAAATTATATTGAATAAGTTAGAAATTCCTACTCTCATACACTAATAAAAAAATTAGTGATTTTAAATGATTTATTAAAAAAAAATCCGCTCTTTTGACATAAAAGAACGCCATTTTCATGTATATTATATTATCAGACTATTACGTCATCTATTGGAACTTTTATAAACCGAAATCATTTAAAAAAAAAATAAAATTTAGAAGAAAGATAACAATTGAATTTTCAAAGACACTAACAAGGCGACAGAATTTTTCGGACTCTAAAACAAAAAAAAACAGACAGACAGGTACAGGAGCAAGTGATATATATTGATACGAAATTCCAGAGCAATTTGCCGGGGATCTTGATTAAGATTGAGCAATTATCTTCGAATGGATTAGCGTTTCCGAGAATTGCAACTGGCGAAGGCATTGCGCACGATAGGCGCGACTGCACGCACATTACAAACCTCGTCCGTTTCCTCGGTTTCGCTCGAGTGTAGGCATGCAATAAACCCCTGGCAAACTATCACACACACTACTGACTACTGACTACTCGTATATTTATTTTTCCCTTACTGTTACTATTTGTCTATGTATGTGTTTATGTAGCAATCGCAATAATTCAACAGTCATGCTCATCATGCAATTCCACCCTGGAAATAAGTCCAAGGCTCATCCTCTTTCTTAATATAACACATTATAAATTTAAACTCCTTATGCATTTTCATTTTATCTCAGCTTTTAAATTTATTTCAGTTTCGTTTACGTCATTTTAAGGATAACATTCGTTTTCTGTTGCAATTATTTATTTACAAATATTTCGATAAGCATATGAGTTACGGCTTTATCCTCTTTATCGTTTTCTTCAATCATTTCTTAGTTCTAGTTTCTTAATTCAAATAAATAATCTTCTTATTCTTATAAATATATCTACTTGTTACTTAATTGCGTACAAACAAAGATTTCGAAATAATTCTTTCCATTTAATAAATATCATATTTTACATAAATTATGTTTTTAAATGATTCAACTTCTTGGCTCTCTAACATAAAATAATAAATAAAAAAATTAACAGTTTTTTTTTTTAATTCAAAACATTATCCATATTTTGGTAAATAATCGGCTGCAAATCACCAAAATATCTAAAACCACTGCTGTTGACTCGTCCCACCGCAACACATCTGTGGTTTTGGTTTATTGCACCATTTCTCACCGCAATTTGCTGCTCAACGGTCTCATCACAAATGCAAATCACGATCTAACATCCGCACATATAAACACACACATTCACCTAGGCAAAAACCATAAATACATTATTTACATTCCATATAATCCAATTTTGCCTTATAAATATTTTTTACACTCGAGCGATTCTAACAGTTGTGATTAAACGCTCATCAGCGAGCTTCTTAATAACTACTTGTCATACATCTCACTCAGCAGCAGGTGGAACGACTATTTTTCTCAACATTACAGACCACAATAATTAAAAACACAATACCAAATTTTCTCATAATTTAACAAAGTAATTAAGTAACATAAAATATAAGTATAATTTAGACTCTGATTACATTAGCATATAAATAAATTTTTTTAATAGTTATTTTTTTTAAGTAAGAAATAGAGTCTTTGCTCCAAAAATTCCAACTTTAATTTTCTAAAAAAATTCTCTGATATAGTATGATATGTTCATACATAATTTTTCAATTAAAATGGTGTCGAAAATCTCCAACAGAGGGCACATGATCGCTAAATCGTCTCTTTACATAAGAATTGAACATGAGGTTTTAAGTTTAAAAATAAATGTAATTTTTTTTACACTTCTAAATTTTTTGCATTTATGATTAAAAAATTCATTTATTAAAAAATAATTTTTCCATTTGTTAAATGTAATTAAAGATTTTTTGTCTGTTGATAAATATCTACTTGGAAGAAAAGTATATTTATTAAAAGCATCCATTTTTTTTAGGATAAATTTAATATAATAAAGATATAATACAACAATAATGTTTATTTTACCTATCTTTTTATTCGAAAAGTATTAATGTATCTGATCCAATAAAATGATCTATTGCTATTATAGGATTATGAAACTGTTGTAGTAGAATCTTTATACTCACTTTTTATTCAAGGATCTATAAAAATATTTATTAACAGTTAAAAAATGTTAAGTGTATAATTCGTTTGTATATTTTATTATAAACTAATTTTATTGTCAACGATCATATCATGCTGAAGCTCCAAGTTTTCATAGTATTAAAAAAAAATTTTTTAATTATTAATATCAGTTTAATCAACAACAAAAAAAAATTATTCATCTTCCATACATACACAGTAAAAAATTTTGCGTCAGTGCGTCATAAAACTTTGAGTTAAAAATTTTTGTGTTAAACATTTAACACTTTTATGTGTAAATTTAACATTTATTGTGTTAAATTAACCCACAAAAGTTTTAAATTAACACAAAAAGTGTTAAAAATTTAAAACAAAAATTTTTTGACGCATTGACGCAAATTTTTTTACTGAGTAGATTGATATGGTCATATGTGATCTAATATGAAATCTAATATGAAATTCAGCAGTATAATAAAATTTTTCCACAGGCTTGCGATTTGTAATTTATAATTCAAACGATAATTCCGATTGCCTCAGAGTGATAGAGACCACTGCAGTAAATAAATAAATAGTGGATTGCAGGATTATCAGGAGCAATCGGACAGAGTGTAAATCAAAAGAATTAAGTTGTAAGAACGTTTGGCTGTGTAGTACATAGATCAGCGTACGTGTGAATAAGTGTGTAAGGTAATATAAATAAACAAGAGGAATAAGAATAAGAATAAGAAGGAAACCTCTGTAATACTTGTTTTGTGTAAGTGGCTTGTGTTGTGTATACAGCGGGGGCGCTAAATAAAAGCCCGAGGCGCCCCGACGCGATATGCAGCGCCAATCGGCGCCTCGTTTTACAGGACACACAGCGACTGGATTGCTTGAATTATGGATGCCCGGCCTCTTTGTCGGTTGTCGGTCGCCGCGGCACTCCAAACACCCGCGCATCCTTCTTCGGTGTTACTATATAATACTTTACTTATATGTTTATATACCTCTTCCTCCTCTGCGATGCATCGGATCTTAAACGCGCGATCACACGCGACTGATAATTTCACGCCATTTCCGCGTGTCCACTGTTACTGTTGTCCGACGACCTGCAAAAATCTCTTCCTCGATCGTCATGACTTAATAATTATTTTATAAATTAAATTATTTATCTTAAGTTACATCTTTTGGCTCAAATTAATCGGCGATATAATTAACCAATAATCAAAAATTTATTAATTATTTAATTAATTAATTAATCTTTGAATTATTGTTAATTTAGTTTGATTTTATTGTCTCAATAATGTACGAGACATCTTGCAGGATTGGCCAATACAACTATATTATAATAGAAGGATAGAGCTGAGGGCAAATGTTAGCCTCGAGGACAATGGCCCGTCACAGGAAGACAACTGAGTTAAAATTAACAAAGAAAAAAAGGATGAAGCGTTCGTACGTTCTATTGGAATTGTTGAGGAACACTATTATAGGCTGGTACAAAAACGCTCAAGCACTAGGCTACGCCTAGAATTGATTACAAGGCTAATTACAGAATGTTATTTACATTAATTAGCATTTGATGCCAGCCAAACCGAAGAACAAAGAAACTGCTGAAAAATAACGGGGTTAATATTTAAATATTTAGCTGTGGAAAAAGGAGAAACGAACCGTGACATTTTTATTTCTTCTTAATAGTTGGATGAGTTATGTTCCGACTGTAAAAAAATTCAAATATAATGTATAGTTATTTAATGGTAATGTTGACAAAGTAATTATTCGGAATTTAAGAGTTAAAAAATCTTAATAATTTATTTTAAATATTATATTTAGATTTTTTGAGTCAAAAAATAATAATCAACCATGACAATTTTGATTTAAGGACTTCATATTGAAATGTTAGAGGTTAAAATTCAATAGTAGTGGAGAAAAGTATTTATTAACCGTAGTGATTTTTTTTGAAGTTATACTTCTTTAGGCGCGTTATGAAAAATTGATGAGAGTGAAATTTTACGATGCGCGCGCATACCGTGACACAAAATTAACAGAAATGAAGTTGCTCACTAAATCGCTCATTAAGTTGAGGAAAAAATGCTACCAACAAAACAGAAATAGAACCTCTATTAGTGGCGCATGTTGGCACGCACGCCGCTTGTGTTCACTGTGTATTTATATTTATATTATTTATCCACATGCTTTGAGTTTCTACATTTAAAACACGTGTTATCATTTTGTTTTCATTATACAAGTGCGAATTTATATGTGCATCTGAATTATAATCAGAAGTGATTTGAATTAAATATTTAAATCAATACTAATTAATATTAGAAAATATTTGTGAAAAAACTGTGCTCATCAACCTTCCTAAGTGCTCCAATACAATTTAGATTAACTCTATCTGTATGTATTATTTAGTAATATAAATGACAAAATTATTATTTAATATAATTCATACTAAATATTATTAAATTATTAACGTTAAATATTTATTATTAATTATTTAATATTTAAAAAAAAAAAAGAAATAAATTTAATAAAACATTAAGTGAAAAATTTGTGATAAAAATTAAAATTGAACATCAAATTTAAATATTAATTTCTAATATTTATTATTAAATTGAGTGAATAATATAATAAAATAATTAATAATTAATAATAATAAACATAATTTAAAAACAACATTCGAATAATAATCGAATTTATGTTACACTTAATGTAAGAGAATAATAATAAATATTTATTTATTTAATTTTTCAAATGTAAACTGAACTTTATTGACTATAATAACTCCTTTTCCAGTCTTGGATTATTTTATTGTAATTAATTATTTGCATACAATCAAAAACTATTTTTTTTTAAATGTTAAAAGTATTAAAAAACTATTAAAATTATTATGCCAAAGAAGTATAACTTCTTACACGTGTACATAAGTACACGCACCCTTTTTTTTTTATAAAAATGAAAAATGATAAAAGGTTGGTAATAAAAAATTTTTTAATTAAGTTTTGTATCGAATATTATCAGATAAATAATCAGCTAAAGAATCTATTAACCTTTTCGAAACTTCATTAAGCGTTTAATTATTAAAAAAATCAAAATTTTAATTATTCCAAAATATTTTTGTTTGTCTAATAATTGATTGAATTTTTTCTTATTTATTATTGTAAAGAAGGTAAGGTAAGGTCAGTGAAATACAAGGAAGCATGTTCATACTTGTTACAATATTAATTATCAATAAATACTATTTTTATTGGAGAGAAATAAACAATTGTTTATTTCAAAAGGCTTTAAATTATATCCAATAAATCTTAGTATCAATTAAAAGTGTTTGTCATTGATTAACAGGTCACAGGCTTTGCAGGACTAACAAAGAGTGGATACAAAATGTCGTAAAAGGACGAAAAGAGTTACGAGGTACGAAGACAAAAGTATAGTCTCGACGAAATTCCTCATTGGCACCGACAAATCGTTGGTTCGTGGATAAAAAAGATAATAAAGAATCAGCTGAAGAATGGTAAGGCTGCAATCCACAGAGAAGAATAAAAGAAGTCGTAGCATAGAAGTATAGGAGTATAAGAGTATAGAAGAAGTGGAAAGTGGAGGCAGTTGGAGGAGTTTAGGTAGTATAACGTATAGTGGTGAAGTAAGAGGATGAGGATGAGGTAGACGTTCCGGCAAAGCGGTTAGGAACAAAGCTAACGATTATTTTCGCACTCACGCTGACAGAACGCGATGCCACACGTACACGGCCAAGAAGTGAAGAAGAAGTAAACACTGGACTTTACTACTCGGTGTTACTTATACTCTCACTTCTATTCTGTCCACCTTCTACTTAATACTTGAATCGCTATGTAATAGTGTGGGTCCTTAGGTATATCCTCGGGTGAGTTACCACTGTTTCGACGACTTTTTATTCCCAGGTAACGTGAAAGGGATTTAAGTTTGCAGACGCTTTACGCCTTCATTCCGCGAATACCAAGACACCGCGTACAAGTCCCAGAATAAGATAAAGGTTAGCAAAATATCTGGATAACTAAGATAGTCTCTTATATGGTCATCACAATCTTTTTTTATCTCTCGCGCTATCCATAAACACTTTTAGTTACTTACTTTTGCTTATTTACTTACTTGTTACTTTGTTGAATAGCTTGTTTATTTATTTAACAGTCAACATTTACCGTGCGCGGATAATTACTCCAACCTTAATGTCTTTATACGCTCGCGGGTGAATTTTTTGACAGCAAAAATTCGGGATGTGACAGACATTTGCGAGCTGGAATTTCGAGTGTAAGAAATTAAGATAATAATGGAAATTTTTTTTTTTTATAAATTTAAAACAAAATAAGAAAGGATATTGAGACTATTTTCAAGGATGAATTAAAATGCACCCCGTAATTTATGCTTGAGGAATAAAAATCTTAATTTGAATAAAAGGTTGAATGAGTTTTAAAAAATTTATTTGCTTTTTTACGAAATAAATAAATACGTTGGAGATAAATGCCAAGTGATTACGAACTGCTCCCGTGACCCGTTACAAAAAATCATCGAAATTATTTATTAAGAAATTTTGATTTTAATTGTTTTTACCTGATTAAATTACACTGATAAAAAAAATTAAATTGATTCAAGAGAAAAAATCTTGAATCAAGAAAATTATTTTTAAGAAATTAATGATTTTGAATAAAGTAGAAAAATTTTTGAGCCACAGAAATACATTTTTTGAATCAATCAATTTTCTAATCTCCAAATATTTGGTAATTCCTTGATCTCCTTCATCGAAAAAAAAAAAAATAATAATGATATTAATTTTTCTCATTTATTTATTCAAATTATTTTTCGAATTTAACCGCGAAAGACATGACAAAAAATAACCACCCCGTTAATATATTCACGGAAGTAAACGGCTGAGGGGTGGTGACTACTGACCACCTTACTTCTTCGACAGCGTTGACAGTTCTTGTATACAACACGTACGTAACAAGTTCAGTCACATATGTTATACATGTATGTATGTATGTGTTATATGTCTGCATATGCATATATAAGTACGTTACTAATTAACGTACACGAAAGAAGGACTTACTCACGAAATACCGTTATAATCGTAAACTCGGTAGATTATATGTCCATACATTGGCTCTGAAAGTGAGTAAGAAAAAAATAATGATAATTATCGAGGGTAATCACTGGCATTAAATTTTATCTCTTCACTTACATTTTTTCCTCAATTGATTAATCATCGCACACCATCTGAGTGTAATAATTATAACACTTTAACGTTAAATAAAATTATATTTGCATTTTATTAATATTGGGGTAAATTTTTTATATTTTTTATATGTAATGCTGAGTAATTAAAATACATATTTAGTAAAAAAAAAAAAAAAAAAAAAAAAATTACTAATAAAATTAGTGGGAAAATTAAATTGACTAAAATTTTTTTAATAAAAAGGAGAAGGTGGGTTTGTTATCTGATAGTAAAAAGTGAAAGAGGGTGAGTTGAGTTTACTTCTACCAAATAAATTTAATGAGTAAAAATAATAGCAGTTGTGTAGTTGAGAACATAGAACATAGAATATAGAATATAGTATGTAGACCATTTGACAAATATAAATAAAACAGAAAAACGTAAAAATGAAAGACTCCTTTGGCTCCCCACTGGGCCGAGTTGGTCGTGCGGCCAGTCTAACGTCCACGGGACACAGCCACGCGTGCACGAGTGCGTGATATCGCGACGCATCTCAGATCTCAGTCTTGATACCGGGCACGCATATTACGCGCGGAAGAGAGACCAACTATTTTAGAAATAATGGGCGAGAGAGAGAATTTACAAGAGACGCCGAAAGAGCAGATGCTAACGTTCGGTTGAAGCCGCGGGCTCAAGTCTCGCTCCGTCGCTCTCTCAAGAGAGAGTACTATACGCTCTCCAGCTATTATAAATATACATACTTCATGTACAGATGGATATATTTCGACATTATATTAGTTACTCTCATTTTTTTGTCCACTCTTTTTAAAGGTCTAGCAATAATTTATTGTCATGGGGTGTTTTTTTAAATTTCAATTACTTTTTCTTTTTTTTTTTTTTTTCTTTAAATAATTAAATATTTTATTAAAGTGCTAGAGCTATTTAATGTTAATTATATTATTTCATGAAAGTTCCGGATTTATAAAACTATGTTAGAATTTTAATTAATTAAAGGACATTCAACTTGTATTTTCTTAAGTATTCCTTCCACCCCATCTAATCTAATTGGTCAATTTTATTTCTACAAATTAATTAGCAATAAATTTTTTATAAAAAAAAATGCGATGCAGAAATCTTAATATTAATATTAAGGGCTCATCTTTTCACAGTTATTTTTTTACACTCAAAAGAAACTTTTAGGCCTGTTTGGAAGGAAAAAAAAATTTTATTTTTTTTGAATCACCCCAATATAGTTATACAAACAATTAGTGGATTTTTAGTTTATTGACAAACGTCTACGAAATAATTTTTTTTAAACATTTCTTTTATTTAAAAAGCAAAATGTCTTAAAAATGTCATAAGTTTTGAAATTAGTGTTTTTTCATTACATTTATGTGTAAATATTGTTCTACAAGTGCGATAGAAAATTAATGGAGACAATTTTATTTAAAAAAATCGCTTGATTTTTTTAAAGCGAGTGTAGAGCACAACTTCATCCCCTTCGCTTATGAGGCGTGCAAAAATGAAATTTACTATTTTTTTAAATCAAAACAATGACAAACAAAAACCTACAAAGAAAAAGTAAAATTTTCGAATAATACTTGAATATGAAATAGATATAGAAAAAGTAAAGATAGACATAGAGAGTGAAGAGCTGGTGGCGAGTGATTGAGGAAGAGGTGGCGAGAATGCGTCCAGCAAACTGCCCGGGGAGTGAACTGCAATTGAGGATAGGAGTGGACTTATTCTCTGGAGCTGCAGAGGTCTTCCCTGTTATTAAGGACAATTTTCAATTGGCCTTAGGCACCGAACCGTCTCATCGCAGAGCTACCCGGAGTATATAAGACAGAAAAAGGTGTCGGAACAGACGGAGAGGAAACACCAGTTAATATAATATACAATACATAATATATAATATATAATATATATAATATACAATATACAAGAAGTTGAGCCAAAGAATGAAGAATATCAGGCCGTTCTTCATAATGCATCATTGCTTTTTTTACAAAACTTTTTTCACGGGTGTATTGAAGCTTACGACACATAACATAGGAAGCATATAATGTTATGTGGAACCCGCGGGGGTCGCGAGACCTCGTGGAATCCTTCCAGGACGTCCATGCATAGCGTGGTGCTTGCATAGCGAGCATATTTTATGATAAGCAGCAGCCTCAGAGGTGATGCTCGGTGTATTTAATGGGGGATAAAAACCAGGGATCCAGTATGGATGGAGTATATAGAGTAGAGAGCATGGGAATTAAGATCAGCCGAGAGTAGACCGAGAGGACCGTCTGAAAATACCTGCCTTGAGCCGGAGGGTGCAAGTGTTCCAAGTCGAACATTTCGAACACTCCATACACTTTATAAGCTCTGTGTATAAGGGTTTTAAAGAGACCTGAATGCAGAGATGAATAAAATAATAATAAATAAATAAATAAGAGCAAAAAGGGTTATTACCAACGGGATAAAAATCATCGGATACACGATAAAATAAAAGGACTTTTTAGTGCATAATCATTGTGATTATCTTATATTAGGTATTGACTACGGATTTGCATAATATTACCCGTAAGCATATTCTACGTTTCATAAAATTCTATAGTTTTGTTTCTGGGTTCAGAATATTCTTTTATTTTCTTATTATTTAGTCAAGTTATTTAGTCAACTTTCGGTAACCTGACTTGAAAAAGTACATTTTAATGAACAATAATTTGAGTTTTGTTCTATTTAGATCTCTGCATTTAAAATTCAGGGCAGGAAATGTCTCATTTAGTTCGTACAGAGATTTTTCATGATTATTCATTCCGAAACGTTATTAAGTTTTTTGTGTTAAAATTAGGGACAAAAAAATTAACTAATTGACAGAAGCCACTATTTTACTCAGATCTAATTAAAAAATTAAAAAATAAGTGACTATTTTATTGACTTCTAAACAAAAATCGAATGATACATTTTTTAATTATTTAATGAAAACTTCTGTTGAATTCGTCGAAATTAAAGTCACTTGTAAAAGTAGTGACAAATTAAAAAACTATTTAACACAAGCTAATGCTCGATTAGTGTTGAATATCGCTAATAGAATTAGAGAAAATTTTTATGAAAACTACTAATGAATTAGTGAAAATTAAAATCACTTATTGATTCAGGGATGAGGCTTGTAATATTAATAGTTTTCACGGTGAAAATTTCAGTGATTCGATTTTGAAGAGTAGAAAATTTTAAATCAAAAAATTATTGTGAAGACTTAGATCATATTAAATTAAATTTTGAACTACAATAAAAAAAAAATTTACTTGGTTGAAGAAAACAATTCTTCAATCAGAAAAATCATTTTGAAGAGTTTCATTGTCTTATTTTCAAAAATAAAAACAAAAAACAAGAGCAATTTTTGTTTTTTCAAGATCAAGAAAGTAGATATAAAAAATAAACGAGTGAAATTTTGAAACAATGTAAGCATATTGTATCGTGTATTTAATTAATTGAGAAAATACAAATATTGACAATGATTCTCCAGTCCTTTGAAATGAATTCGGAAGTTGCTTTAAGGTGAATTTGGTTATCGGGGAGTGATGACGGTTTTCGTTGGAGGTGGATGATCAAAGTAAAGGAGAAAAAGATAAAGAAAGAAGAGAACCAGGTGAGTAGTCGGTTTTTTGAGGGAAACGAAGCATGACCGACGCGTCCAGCCCGCAAGATAACGATCCCCTCGATCTGGATCACACAACGCATCGCGTCGCATAGTCCCCGGCACGCACTCACCAGTACACTCATCCATCATCTACGTATTTACTTAATAGTTTCTAAGTTTAGAAACTATAACTTAATAGTTTTTCTTAAGTGTGTGGTATGTGGTGTGTAGTGTGTGAGTTTTTGATTCCCATTGGCGGATGGCGGGTCAATTCACAACAGCACAAATTCATGTACGACCGCCGGACGTATTTTATTTATTTATTTAAAACTGTATGGTCTAACTCACTCGCTCCTGTAGGGTCGTTACACGTGGAAACCACTGTGAGATTTTAATCTCGCCATCGTAACCCAGCATATGCCGGGAAGGGACACACCAGCTACCAACTACCAACCACCACCAGTACTACTTTATACCTTATACTTCAGAATGTAGACACTGATGCTCTCAGTCCTGGTCGTCATCGTCGTGGGACCACTTCGTCATTTGCCCGAGACTTGCTAATTACCGGGTTCGCGCGAGCGTGAATCCAATTTTAATGCCGGACGACGACAGAAGGCAGGACGCAGCTAGAAACAAGAGGAGGCTACTTTCAAAACACGCTATATTATGGGGCCCTTCAAAAAAAAATTACACCTTCCTACAATTATATTTCGGGTGTATATGAGTTCGTTTTTATTGAAGAGTCTCACTATGGTTGTGACAATACGTTAAAACTCAATTTATTATTTACAATGGTTTTATTTTGTGTCATAATAACACTGTTCAAAAAATCAACTTGGTACAAGAGAAAAAATTCATTAATCAAATAAACTGTACTTTCTTGGTACAAGAATTTTTTTTCTTGATTCAAGTTGAGAAAATTCTTTAAAGTAATTTTTTTTTTATTAAAAATTCTTTTCATTTATCAAATTTATTTTTTAATCAGTGTACTATTAAAAAAAAAAAAAAATTGATTTAATTTAAGAAAAAAATTTCTGGACCAAAAAAATTATCTTGAAGAAGTTCTTGTCTTAAATTAAAACAAACAATTTTTTAAAATAAGTAAAATCTACTTTTTACTTCAAGAAAAAAGTTCTTGACTTCAAAAAATCATTTTGAAAAATGTATTCATTTCGAATCAAGAAGAAATATTCTTGAATCAAATTACATTTACTTAGATAAACAATATAACAACAATTATTTTCTTATTTTGGTGTCAAAATAAATTAATAATGAAACAGTCAAAATCTAAAGATAAATTTTAATTATTCAGGGTCATTAAACTCATTTTGTTCAATAAGGTCGTAAACTAGTAACTTCATTGTCTGGTATCAAAACACCAAGATCTAATCTAACTACAATTTAGATGTTAAATCCATGAATTTCACTTCACGGAAGATTTTTCTAAGTACTATAAATTAAACTATGAACAACCCTTTAATGTGAATTTTATTAGCAAAGAAGAATAGTAACTCTCCCATAGCATGGTAATTATTCCCATGTTTCATTGTGAGAATTACTGTTCTCTTCTTTCCATGTATTTTATAAGGACTAAATAAAATGAAGAATTATCATCTCACGATTCAAATAACTCAGTTAAAATATTTAAATAAAAATCTTCAAGTATCAAAATAATATTTGATAATAATCATATTAAAAATTCTATTCTCAAATTTCTCATTTCAAAATTTACTACTGAATTAAAACAAGTAATTTTTATCAGAGCATTAGAAAGATTAGAATTTTTTATCATCAAATTTACTTTTTTCTAAATTCTTATTAAACAATTATATTTGCCAATAAATTCAAAATTTTCCAATTTCCTTGTATTACTTAGTCGCAGATTTTGACTGAATACAGTAATGGTTAAGCATTTACCAAAAAGCAAAAAGGAAAAAAAATTTCAAAGTTACCGGAACTGTGATCTACGATGCCCTCGGGTTTATTCTCATCAGGGGGTGTCTCGTCTCGGTGGATTCCTCGTACACGATGCATCTAAACAGTATACATCTCCACAGTAGAGAGTATAGGTTACGAGGAGATAGTACCTGGTACTGGTTACTAGGCAGTGGTACCAGGTAGAAGGAGCCCGGAGGGAGTAAAAGTCGAAGATGGAGATGGAAAGAGCTCCCTTGGTTGTCTTCTGGCTTAGGGATCGTGATCTCGACGTCTCTGCGGATGCCTAACTCTTGGTTAAGAGTAAGAGTAGTCAAGAGGGAAATAAGAGAAATAAGATGAGAGAAGCTAATACAAGCAACCATTACTCGGATGCAAAGAGCCAATGGAGGAGATCCCCACGCCCCCTTTACCAAGTGCTCGGACGTTTCTCCTGGCAAAAGCTAAAGCAAAGACTAAAGGCAAAGTCTAAGGTACGACATGCAAATATATATCGACGATAAATCTATCTACTACTGTAACGTGTGTTGACTTCACGCCCTAGAGCTTGTAACATTGCCAACAGACCTTCTTTCTCCTCCTTTTACTTTTTTTATTATCCTTACGGGTGACTCCAGTCAATTTGTATTTTTAAACTTGTGCTTGTGTTTGTGTTTACGCTTAAACATTTATGCATATGTATTTGTTTTTATTTTATTTTTATTAGCCGAAAGATGCATTCCATATGTGTGTAGAAAGAATAATTGGATCTACAAAGATGCGGATGAACAATGGAGGATGATAAATACCTGGCATTCGAGCCTGTGGCCATTATAAACTTATTGTTGGTCTTGTTCCTCCCTCTTAGAGACACACGCGTGCAGGTGAGCCCCAACACTGTGATGTTAAAGCTGTTGGCTCATAGCATACGTAGAAATAAACGAGTACCGAGAACTGGAGTTATTTTTTGAATGCTTGGTTGTGCTTCTCCAAAGTGGATGGAGTAGAGGTGGAGAACCAGAGTCAAAACTGACTGAGAATCTGAGATCTAAAACCCTGAGTTTAGATTCTGCACCCAAGATATTAGATACTGGACTGATAATGATTATAAACAGTCCATTTGCGATGGGGTTCATATATTTTGGCGCCTACATTCTTATTCGGGATTAATGGGTGACGGACTGAGGCCATGCTCGGTAGCGACGGACTTTAATGCCCGTATATGTTACGATTAGAAAGTGAAGAATGATACAATTATATAGATAATGGAATCATTATTTGTTTATTGAGATGGAGGAGAGGTAGAGCGGAACTGCTAAGGTAAAATATGATTTTTTGTTTTGGGACTAAAGTCTTAAGGAGATTAATGATATTCATAGTTTTGATTTATTAATTTTTATTAAATTTATTTAATTTAATAAAAATTAATAATTTAATTTATTAAGGATTTTTTTGAATCACTGAAAAGAAATTTCAAAATTAGAAAGTTATTTTTAAAAAAAAATTTTTAATAATAATTTTAAAATTTTTCTACACTGATAGAAAAATTAAAAATTAAGAAAAGATTTTTAAATCATTAAAATTGATTAGTTCAATAATTTTTCTGCTTTATTTAAGACATTGAAATTTTTCAAAATAATTTTTTTAGATTAAGATTTTTTATTTTGATTTGAATAAATTAAAAAAAAAAATACTTGAGTCATAAACAAATTAAACTTGACTCAACAGAATATTTCTAAAACTAATAATTATCTTTGACGAGATTAAATTTTTTTGAACGAAGAAAATCGTGCTTAAAAAAAAATTATTACTTCAACCAGTATTGTTTCAATAATTTTCTCGGCTCAAATAAACCTTTTTTTCAGTATCGTAATTTATAAACAATGATCATTATCTTTAGATTAAATCAAGATACCAATATGTTAAAAAATAACATTGATGTAAAAACACAAAAAGCAAAAGCACCAGCAACACAAAAATTAAAATTTATCAGTCGCGAATCTCGAGGGGTAGAGTAAAATACTCCCCTATTAGTATCTGGGTTTTTATCTCACGTTGACACACATATTTAGAAATTTGAATATAAATAAAAAAACAAATAACAGACTATTGAATATTAATGAGGAGTAAAATGTTAAAAATTACGTTATTGGGCAGCAAGTCTTTAATTTAAAATACTCAGCTACCAAAACATTTAGCGACATCGCTGGTGAAGAATGAACGATTTCGGGGAAGCCATTAAAAGAGTCAACTCTGTTATAAACAAAAGGTATAATTTTAGTGGAGATTTAATTTATCGTCCGGCTAACGGCGGCCTTTCAGAGATTTTATTCGTGTGTAGAGTAGAAATATAGTAAAGTTGTTTAAGAGTCAAGAGGATTTGATTTTCCGGGCAATATTTCCCGGCAGGTTGTCGCACAAATCATTGAGAGTTCGATAACGAGCCAAGGGTCGTGAGAAACATCCCTCTGATTCTGGCTTCGGCTCACCTTATAACCACACTACGAGGAGTTATGCACGCGGGACTAAGTTGATGTCACCTCACATTGTTTTAAGAATTCCTCGCTCCTCGGGGACGATAAAAAGAGAGAAGTGAGGACTGAGACTGAGACAGAGACAGAGAGAACAAGATGACCAGGTAGACGAAGACTTTTACGAGCTTTGACCCGTGTCTTCTTTTAGTTAAATTTATTTTTACGTCATTTGAAATAGATAAATTGTCTCTCGGCTTAAAAGTGAATATGGGCATTTTTTAGGTTGACATGTCCACGATGACACTGTTCTTTCTTTCATGTCATATCAATAAATTTATAATTCCTCTTCTTCGGTTTTATTTTTGTATAGACAAATAATTTTTCGTAGAAATAAAAAATCCAAAGTGAAGTAGATGAGAGTGATATCTACTTAAGCCAAAGTGTCCAAATAAGAGGCTTCAGCAAAAGAAAGTTTATAAAATGTCTTGTTATATACATATAGGAGAAGAAATGTCTAAAAGTCAGGCAGTAAATCTCGGGCTAAATCTCCTTACATTCTTGTACTTAAACTTCTTTTTCCGGTATTTCTCCTTTTGTCCTTTTTTTGTCTTACTCAAACTAAACACGACACGAATATGAAAGCAGGTAAGATCTTACCCCGGAGAAAATAAAGTTTCCATTTTATTTCGTGGAACTCGGTGTCCGCTGCAAAGAGACTAATTTAGAACACCGTCATCATGTGTGAAAGAAATAGCTTTGAGAAGAGAACAAGATGGTAAATTTTTTAATTAAAATTATTAGGATGTTTTCAATTTACAATGTTAAATTAATTTCGCAATAAAAGTGTTTAAAATTAAATTATCTAGAAATATTACCATTACTATTTTTAATCAACTATTAAAAAATTTTAAGAATTACTCTCAGGAACAAATTTTCGATATTTAAATAAAATTTTAAAATTAACAATTGAAAAACTTTTCTTTTCAATTTTCGAAAAATCATTAAAGTGATTTTTTTTTTTATTTAAATTTATTTATAAAAATTGAATTTTTAATCCACAATCAAAATTAAATACAATGATATTTAGATTATCAATAAAATGTAAAAATAATTTAATCATTAATTAAGAATTATTTATTTTGATAATTAAAAAAAAATAAAATTATTTAAATTATTAAAAAAAAAACTTCACGTAAAATAATACAGCAGATAGACTTGACGGGTAATTACGGTAAATATCAATTTTTACAACCACAAATATGTGACAGGGACTGTGAATTGATGGCAATGCTACCGAATTGTTACCCACAAAAATTGCAACATAAATAAGTAAAAATAAAAGAGGTATTTTAATTTCTGGGAAGACGATATTAAAAAAAAAAATAAAATAAAAAATTCACCGGTCTGGGCTCCGAGTAGAAGAAGAGTGAGAGAAAGAGATACCTGTTCGATCGCTGTAGCAAACGATCCCCTTATCTCAAGGTATTTTAAGGACCCGAGATAATAATCCCATCGTGTCACGTCTTGTTACATTCCCATCGAAAAAAGTATCCGGGGAATATAGCAATACTACTAGGGATATCTTGGAACTGCTCGTTTCAACACGTTTGACATGCTCCAATCAATTATACACCATTGACGAAAATTCTCGATCCACCCAAATCATAATCATAATGATCATCGCAGGCTATTGATTGAGAGATCAGTACTAATACTGAAGAGGATAGGATAGGATTGGAAAAAAACAAACCAGAATATGAATCACTTGGACTGTCTCAGGATCCGAGCCTCATACTCGGGCTCAGCATTTGGGATGACAGTCGCACAGTGTGGCTCCGATCCCCAAGGAGAACCGGGCAATTAAAAAATTAAGAAACTTGTGTTAGATGTTAAATCGACAGTGACATTGATACCTGGATAAAAGGTCATCAATTGTAAGTTCGACGAGTTACTGGATTATTGGAAATTTTTGTTGTGTTGGACTAAATTTGGAAAATTTGAGTTTACGCCTACAATTTTATAAATAAATTCCAATGATCAAAATCAACTGAAATGACAATCTTTTAACTAAAACTAAAATTATTTATTAAAATATTAATTTTATTTTTCATCTCAACTATTTTGTCAAGTTAATGCAAATTAGCTTAAACACAAATAAAAAAAAATTTTAATCATAAAAATTGAATAGTTTTTGATATTTCTTGACATGCTTACATATACTTAAATTGGACATTTTAGTTTAGTGTTAAATTATTCCCAACAGAGGGTGCATAGTCGTTGAACCGTCTCTTTACAAGAAAATTAAGTCTAAAATGTCATTAAGTGAGAATTATTTTTTTGACTGACCTACGGAGCTTATCTGACTTTTATTTTTAGTTTAATCAATTATTAAACCGATTTTTGCTTAATAAAACATATTAATTGGCTTACACGTTTCTCGAAAAGATGAAAAATTATTTTTTTATTTTTATACATACCCTGATACAGCCATATCGGATAATTTTTTATAGAAATGATTCAAAGAATGTGTCGCTTTTAGACAGAAAAATTTTCAAAATTATACTCTTATAAAAAAAGAATTTTTAAAACCTATGAAAAATTTTCTGAAATATTTTGATATTGTTAATTATACAGGGCGTTATTATTAATGTCAAATATTGAACTCTTAGTTTTATAATTAAATTTCTTCTTTAATGTTTTCCAGCAAAAAAATTTTTAGCGATGTAAGATTAATGAAAGAAAGTTCCTTTATATTACCAGAAAGTTTTTAAAATTTAAACTAAGGTCAATTCCTAAGTCAGTGTATATTTATCAACAATTATTGGTGTAATAGTTAACAGGCATAATATATGGTAAACATATATCTGGATATGAGTATAGCAGCTTATAAAAATCTCAACGACCTCACGGATCGTTAAATAATATCTATGTAATATTAAAAGTAACCATTATCCTGATCGTCAAGTTTTAACGCCATCGTTAATCTCCCGTTGGGTTTGCCCACATCTTGGCTCTCACACTATAACTACACATTAAAATAAATAAAGAAATAAAATATACACACTTTTTAACAAATAGCACAAACTTATACAATATACATAATATAATAATGATATGGTCGTTGTCTTTTTGTTTGAGCCTTCCTCACGGGCATAAATATCGCTGATGGGAATAAGACCTGGAGACACTTAAATAAATGAAAAAGAGGGAACATATAAGAAAAGAAAAGGTCGTCGTTATTACCGTGTCTCAATATTCACAGTTATATATATATATTTATATGTAGAATGGATTTGTGGAGACATTGAATGAGACAATAACAGGCTCCCAGGACCCACGGAGGCACCACGTCACCTATGACCAACGGGAGGTCCAAAAAAAACAAGAGCTCTGATCTTTTCCAGACAAATTGTAATATATTGGCCTCGGAGGCTTACACGATGTGAGTTATATACGATATTGCCAGCTATGCCTACTGCTCTCTCTGCTGGATTCTTGCCAGCAATAAGTTAAGTGTATCGCGAATTACTAGCATACCGGATGTCTCGAATTCTTCATGTCCGACTGCTCATTAACTACTATTTATGCTTTTTACCTGGATTGATAATCCCGTGCTACTCTTACCACTGTATTAAATAATTTAATACAATCTCCAATTAATGCACTCATTTACAGATAACAATAATGAGGAGAATAAATATCCTTTTTGCCAGCAAAATATCTCCAAATGAATTGTCTTAATTATCATTTACATTATGACATTGATTATCAAGTTCTATTCGGGGCGACGTTAAACTTAAGTTATAAGTTCACTACCAGTGGCAGGTGTTGATTCAGTAATCGTCGAGCAATTACAACGAGTGAGCGATGATCACAAGAACGAGTGCTATGCAATGCTCTTACTGCTTGTGTATATACATCTATATATACAATGAGTACTTAGTGCATTCCAGCACGTACTAACGATGGATATGCACACTTTATGGTTGGATAAAGTTTGCCGCCCCTGATATGCCGACTCACATTACTTATATACGAGCTGGATGTATGTGAGTTGAGCCTTCATATGGCAACTCACAACTCGCAACTCGCAGCTCGCCTATTTCCTTATCCTTATCCTCATTGTTTTGATGAAGCACGAGTTCTGAATCACATATATGCATCTGCAATGCGATAAATGTCCGAAATTATATTCACTGACAAACTAGTCTGCAGTTGATTTCCATTGATCAATGCTAATTTTATTCTTTATCAGCACAATAATGATTGTGATTACGATCATGATCTTGATGGTGATGGTAATCATGCTCGTGATCATAATGATAATCATCCCGGTGATAGTAGTGAGATTAATGATAATTGTATGTTAATTTTTAATGATTTAGTGCGTAGATATTCGTATGATCGATAGAAGTGCTTTAATGCCAATTTATTTTTGTTCACTGTTATTAATTTTTTATTTACTTTTTTTTTCATGATGGCTGATAAATGTTTTCAACATTAATGAACTCTGAGTTGGACAAAGAATTACAGACGGAACATTTTGTCATCAATATTTAATTTAGCCGTAAATAAATTTTTGTATATGGCAATGTATGAAAAAAAATAATAAATATTTCTTTTAAAAGTATGTACGTCAATTAATAGTTTTATCATTAATTTTATTCTGTTTACGTATTTTAATATTTTATGTTCTGAATTTGTCATATTTATTAAAGTAAAAAATTTTTATAAGAATCCGTGAGTAAAGAGTTTTTGTTTTATGATTTAATGCCTTAAACTTAACTCTTCTATAGGGAGAAGATTCAGCGATCATGCGCCATCTGTCGGAATTTTTCAACACTAAATATTGTACTAAAGTTATATATGGGCATATATCACTGTATCAGATCATGTAAGGATATATATCGAGTCATATAAGGACATATTAAACCAAAAATGTCCATATATGGCTTGGTATGGTCAATTTTTACATCAAGCCATGTATGGATCTATAAATTTTCTGATGTGAGTATTTATAAAAAATTTTTCAGAAGTAACATTAGATATTTTGTGGCGATTTTTTGGCAATGTTTGATTGGGGTCGGACCAACATGATTTAAAGTAAATTAAAATTTGGACACACACAAACATGTGTAGCTTTTAACGGCGGTGTGTGACCATGCTGAAAGTTGTGTTGTCTGTTGTCGACTGAGGAACGAGCAAGCCTTTACTTTTAGAATCGCGTTTGGAGGATCGAGGCCTTGGGACAAGGTAGCAAAGGATGCTGGCGGCGTTATCGACGATAATGTGTCCGAACTAATTTAAAGACGTCTTTCCTCGCTCGCGTCCCGGTCAACAGCGAGAAGCATATGTATATATATAAGTATAAGTATATGTATGTAGAAAGTCATGTGTATTATATCGAAAGAAAAAATAAAGGAGCAGGCAGATATAGTCGCGGCGGTTATACCTGTAGTATGTGCAGATGGCATTCTGAGTGGCGTTCGAGGCTCTCGGAGTATCGCTAACGAGGTTCTGCCACGACCAAAGGACGTATACGCTGGGTCCACTGAGAGCCTGTCAATTAAGAACACGGGCTATCCCCGGCTACATTTCTACAGCTCTGCCTCTCTGCCGTTTCTCTCCGCCTTCTCATCCGCCCTCTTCTTATTCTTATTCTTATTCTTAACTCTTTATTCTTCACTCTATACTCTCTACTCTTTACTGAGGTACTCTACTGCTGACTTATTTGTGGTGTACTCTTCCTTTACCCTCAACTATTTCTTCAAAAATTAAATCTCATTTCAACCTCCAATGTTAGGTCTGAGATCTTCAGGCGAAGTTTTTTCGTATTAATTTTACTTTTTTTATTACAAACTTTTTTTAATTAATCAAAATAAAATTTTGCTTTTTAATCATTCTTGCATAAGATGATTTAATTAAATTTAATACAATGAAAAAGATAATTGGTTTAAAAAAAAATTATCTTCAAAATTTTTCTATTTTTCGAAATTTTCAGTTCAAATTGAGTTGAGATGAATTGGCTGCCCAATTTTAAAACACAGTAACTGCAAAATGATTTTTTTTTAGTATTGCTGCCCTTTTTATAACTTTAAAACCTTAATTTCAAGTATTTTTTCTCAAAAATATTTATAATTATACTATTTTTTATTCATAAATCAAATTTTTTATCAATTTGGCGCGCAAACTTTTTTTTAATAAGAAAAATTTAAGAAAATCTTAAAATTATCAGTTACTGTGTTTTGAAATAGGGCAGCCGAAATAAAGAGAAAATGTTCGCCTTCTTGAGAATATTACGATTTTAACGCAAGATTTTACTATTTTTAAATATCTTTTTTTTCGGGCTTTTCCGATATTTCGAATGAAGAAACTTGTTTGTAAACCAAGAATATAAAATTCTTTAACAAAAATAAAATATTTTTAGTTTTCAAGAAATATATTTTTTTGATGAAACATTTAAATTGTATCGATTAAAGATAAATTATTTGTAATCAAAGACGTCGAATTTTTCAAGAGAAGAAACTGAGTTTCAAAGCAAAAAGTTCTTACGTTTAAGTATATTAAACTTCTTTTCAAAACATTTTCTTTGCATCAAGAATATTTCTCTTGAATCAACTAGTTGTTTAAAAGTATTATTAAATGAACTGTAAATTTATATTTCTGAAATAAAAAGATATACAATAACATGTAGGCTAATTTCTAATAATTTTTTTAAACATTTAACTCACCTCTGAGGGTGAAATGGAAATTTCCAATGCTTTGGAAAAAGTAAGACAGCTTAGCACGAATTTATTCTACTTATAATTTAATTCTAACTCTTGTTTATATACTGACATTCCGTCACGAAGGAGAAATCTAAACAAAGCACGTTTTGAACGCTCGAGTGATCGTTTAATAGATCTTTCGTTAATTTTTTAATGAATTGAATTAAACAAATAGTATAAATATAGAATAAAAAATAAAATCGTTAAATGTTGCGCGAAGAAAATTAAGTAAATTTATAAATAATTACTTATCTAACCCCAGTGTAATTTCAATAATAAACAAAACGATCGACAGCAATAACCTGAAGCGAAATTAGTTGCAACAAATTACACGGAGACGTGAAATAAGCTCGAGAATAATTTAAATTTATCGGCGCCTATTGATTCAACGGTCACAATAATCTTCGATGAGACAGAAGCTAAAGATCTTATGTAGTCTGAGATTTATTTATTATGCTAAATCTATTGAATTGCGTGTGGTCAATTATATTATGTTAAGTAGAGCGTGCGCTGGGTCGTCAGACATATCGACTTGTGGGATCTGCTGCAGAATTCCCCATATCCCTTGGCCCACTCTTTACTCTATAGATATATAGATATAAATAAATTCTCTACAATCTTCGTCGACGGCCCTCCTTCTCCTTTCGCCTTCTCAAAACTCACTTTATAATAATGCATTATGCTCACTGGCATATTAGGTTTATGCAAATCCATCTGATCATTCTCGCTTTACTTATGTGATTTAATACTCGAGACTACACCTGGCGCCTTCACAATTTCAATTTATAACAACAATAGTCTCATCACTAGATGAAGAATAAAAGATTAGATTTTAATTTTCATTTTACAATTGTTGAATTTTATTAGATTTAAATATTTAAAAAAAAAATTATTAGTTCAATAAATTTGTTTTATTACTCTCGAACAAATTTTTAAAATGTTCCGTAGAATCTCGATAACATATAAATCTTTGTAGGTTTATAAATTTTTATTTCGTTTCCTTTAAAGTTGTAGATCTCTATTACCTAAAACACAAAACTTCTATACCATGTCAAAAATTTTTTGATATGATCATATCAGCCTTTGTATGACAGGAAAAAAATATTTTATTATAATTATTTTTTTCTATAAATGCATATGTTAATTAATATGCAATATTGAATGAAAATTGGTTTAGTAAATGATTAAACTAAAAATAAATGTTTGATAAGATTTAAAAAATTACTTATATTTTATAACTGAGCTCTCCTCTAATGAGAAGATTTAGCAATCATTCGCCATCTGTTGGAGATTTTTAACACTAATTTTCGTCAAAAAAATATAAAACTGTAAAAAGTTTCTTAAATAAAATTGACTAAAACTAAAAAAAATTTCTTATTTCAACGAGTTTCTTTGCTAGACTTTAGGCAAATTAAATTTTTACTTGACAAGTACAAAAACTCGTCAGTCAAATTTTCTAACGTTTTCTCTAAAATTCAACTCATCAAAATACAATCTAAGCCCGAATAGAAAAAGTCACTTCCTAAACAAACATACCTGGATTTTATTGGTCCTACTAAATATTTATACTTTTCAATTAAAAACACTCTATGTCTAATTCAGTAAAAAATGACCATATAACTTGAGCTACAGCTATTAAAATAAAAATAATTCAGCTTGTAGAGATTTCCAGAGAAAAATACCCATATGAAACCGAAATCTCAGCCTCGACCAATATAAAAAAAAAAAACTCGAGAGTTATCTTCTCTGTTTCTTTATTCGTAAAAGTATATTATACTTATACTTTAACATTTTGTCCATTTCACGTTTTCTCACGTTTCCTCGCGGTTCTTTTTCACAAACAGTCGGCGTCCGGTCGCATTTACTTTAGAACACAGTCAACGTAAACGAGCGTATAACTTTTCGTATTCGTACATTCGTAAGCGTACATTTATTCTCCTTTACTTGTTCAGACTCTTGTTGTCTCTTGTCTTTTCATATGACCAGCACTCTCGAGATAAAAAAATTTTTTTTTTTTTTCACGAGAGCTAAGAAATATTGTTTCTTAATTTTTGTACGGTACAGTACTAATGGACGGCAACCAAAACTAAAATAAGATGATTATTACGTCGCACAACGGGGCTTCTCAATGCATATCGATTTGTAATTGCAAACGAGCCTTAACTTTTAAAAATTCACTGAAGTAATATATAATAAGAGAAGAAAAATAAGAAACAGTTCGAAGTGAGAAATAGTCTGTAGGTTGTTTTCATTCGTTAAAGTCAAAACTGTAAGCCGTCCGTCAATGTTGTGGGTCCTATTATATTGTTCGACATCATTAGCTAAATAATTGACTCTGTAGAAGCACTCACTGCTCACTGCGTGATAAAAAATGATTTATGTTTTTTAAATTTGTCTTCGACCTATTTTACACTCTCAAATAGCAAAGTTTATAATTTTTTTCCTTTTTTAAAAATTGTTTTGTTTATTTTTTTCGTGTGATTAAGTGCGTTGTATTTTTCGCTTATCTAACATTTGCATCTTGGGATGACAACACTCTGACGATGTTTGCGCGGTTTAAATACCGTCGTAGAATATAGAATACATACGTACAAAAAGTTTTTTTTTTTTTTTTTGATATTTTAAACGTGAAAATTACCTCGCGATAAGCAAAGTGTACACACTTTGGTGTAAGTGTACACACAACATCACCACATGCGGGAAATAATAAGTGAGTGTGTGCCCACACTTATTACTCCTGAATTAATCGTCAATCCAATTTGTAATCAAACTAGTTTGTTACAACGCGACTTTCATCGGTGGTCAAACAAATATTTCAAGTAAAACGTTTTTTTTTCCAAGTTCAGAGTAAATTTTGCTGTTCGCTCTTTTAGTTTGCGAGTTGTTACAATAATTGTTATTATAGCTTGATTATTATCGTAAACTCGCAATTATTTATGGCTGGTATGTCTGGATTATACGTGTTGTAATGTATTTACCGGTGCAATAAATTTATAACGAAGTTGAATTGTTATAAATGTTATAAACGCTGCTAACGAAAATGTGTGTAATGGATACAATAGAATTTATTCGTTTCAAATGTTGAAATAATAAATATTGTTTTTTTGATCGAGATTCAAAAATGCTATTTATATATCATTCGTTGTCGTAGGTTGGACGATAAATCTTGGTGAATTGTGTTAGAGTGTCGTGTAACTCTACGATAGAGAGTTTTAAATCATATTTTTTTTTAATTGGTGTTTATGTGTAGAATTTTTTAAAAGTTAAAGCAGTTTGAAAGAAACATTTTAGATAAAGTTATGAATTAGAATCAGAGATTAGTTACTTTTTGAATTGTAAGATCAATAATGAATTTGAATAGTTGAAATAAAAATTAGTATAATTGATGATGATTAATGTCAAAATATTTAAAAATTTTCTAGATATTTTGGATGAATTTTTAAATTGATTAAAAAATAGTAACATGGAATCACTAAAGATTGAAATTAAATTATAAATTATAAATAAAAAAATTTTAGCTTGATGATTTTTGGATATTTTCAATTAGAATATGCATAATTTAGATATGCTTGAAATTAATTTAAAAAATAATATTTTTATGACAGAATTAATTACCAACAATTTTATAAAAAATTTGAATGACCCAAAATTATAGAACAAAACAAATTATTCAAAATTTCTTGAAACATTTAACTTGAAAAATTGATCCCCAAAAAAATTTATAAAATTTTTAAATATCTCAAATTTAATTTAAGATTTTTCTAATAATGCAAACAAATAAAAATATAAATTTAGATTAAAATAAAAATATGCCAGTACACAAATTTTATTCAATCTCTTAATTAAGTATACTAGATAACAAGAGGCTACTCACTATAAATTATGCATGAAAATTAAAAATTACAATCAATGTGACAGCAAATTTTTTTGTTAATATTTTTAGTGAGAAAAAAAATTCTCTTAAAATGAAAAACTTGCCTTCAAAAAACACCTTTACCGGTAATCAGAAAAAATTAATTTGCTTAAAGTATAATCGAGTAATATATTACCTGAAAAAAAGTTTATCATTCCGGAGAGTGAAGGCGAATTTACATAAACCAAGAGTTTAAGGATAAAGATCTAAAAAAATAAAATTACATAATGCTAGAAATTTTCAATTTTCATTTCAAGTTACACAAATTATGTTAATTTCACTATCTCACACGTATAGATTTGCCGATAAGATAATCAACCTTTTAAATGTTCTATTTTATGCCAAATTTTTTTTTACTTCAACAAAAAATAGATCTTACAAGCCAAAATAATTTCTGAAGACTAATTAAATGTAATTGAAAAAAAAAAATTAATAAATAAGAACAGAAATTATTTTCCTGGAGAATGTTCCGACGGCAAGCTTTAAGTTTGATTTCACCTTACAGAATCCATTGGATTTACAAATTCTGTGTCTATTGTTATCATAATAATAGTCATGTATGACAACCAGTTGACCCTTTTTACTCGTTATCAAAAAGTTTAAGTTCAGTACGACGGAAGTGACCTGCAGGTTCTGGAATCGCTGCAAAGAAACTCCGACATTTATTATTTATAAATATGTACACATTTGTAATGCAAAATATCAAGTGTGATATGTCACCAAGTGTAGGATTCTCACTTGGTTAAATGGCAAGTGGAGTACAAGGTGTGCTGAAACCCGGGGAGTTAAAATACACATGTCAGCGACTAAGGGACAAAAGTGGGCACCAATCGCGTGTTATTTATTCATTTGAGAAAAGTTCTGGGAGATTAAAAGTTTGCTCGCGTATCCGGTGAGTTTTCCGTCACCGAGGACGTGGAATATCACGTTGGGCGCCATGGACATCTTTGCCCATTATACAGAAATTAATAATAGTGAGTTAGAGTTATCGGGACAATATAAAAGCTTTTATGTTTATGCGAACAATATTTAACGTTGAACAATGTAAAATAAAAGATCATGTTCTCTTCTCTTGTGGATAAACTAGAGTGAGTGTTAGTGAGGTTGATCGAAGAATAATCGGGCCCACGTTGGGCGCCACGATTAAACTCTCCTCCTTCTGGTGTCCAGTGGCGTGGATCCTCTTCTCTGTTCAGCGAAGAGACCGCGAGTAGGCGCTTGGCTCGCGGTTTTATTATTTAGTTTCTGGTGAAGCTGTCTTGTTAGCAGGCCAATGGAAGGCGTGCTCCCACGGACGCCCCACGGTGTACCCGGCCAATCGGGAGCCCGCGAACCACTAACATGCTAGATCGCGTGTCGACGAGCACCTCCTCCTGGCATCGCATCGCCACGACGTCGCGTGTTTCTCTGCCTTTAAAGCCGAGGCTCTCTTTTGTTTCTCGTGCCTTCAAGGGTTATACTCTAAGCTGTATGATAAAATGCCCAACCCCAACCTACCAACAACAACAACAACAACAACAACAACTACAACAACAGTAACAACTGCTAACAACACATCAGCCTTTTTTTTCTTTTATTATTTGTATCATTTTTATTCATCGCTTACACTTTTACATCGTTTTTATACACGAGGATTGGACTAATGTACCCGGTTATATGTGTGTGGAGGTGTGATTGGTGTCAGGTATACACCATCTTAGAAAAATATCGTTTATGATATCATTTTGTACCCAAAAGTCTTGGGAGAGTGAAGATAGTTGTCTGTTTGAAGGTACATGTGCAAAAATGATCTGATGTGATGATTATCATGATAGATTTTATCTTTTGATACAAATATACGATTTATGTAATTATCACATCAAAACACTGCTATCTATTTGACATGGAAAGTATTTAAGAAAACGAATTTTTCCAACTGATTGAGATGAAATTTAACTCCCATTAGTTTAGATAAAAATCTATTATAAAATCAGAAGAATTTCATAATGTAATTAGTGAGATATCTACCTAAATGCACAATGAAATCACGTTGATATTAATATGATGATTTTAATTTGAAATTTTGCAGATACCACCATGATAGATTTTTATCAAGACTACTTATGTGAGTTGAATTTCATCTTCGAATAATAATGAATTCATTAAGTTAGCAATACAACAATAGTATCAAAATTTCACGTCTATAATATTAACGTAATTTTATTATGAAACTAGGAATTCAAATTCTGCGCATACGCGCGCGCTCTAATTCTGAACCAATAAGGAATCAGGGTCTATGTTTTCGAATTATTTTGATACTAAGCTAACTTCAATCAACCATCAATTTTAATTTTATCATGAAATTATGTAAAGTTAATCATGATTTCATTATAGATCCTTCTCCAAATTACTGATGCAATTCAGCTTTGATCTGAATTAGCAAGAAGAATTTGATTATCTCAATTATTTCACCAAATAAATAAATAAAAAAGTATTGATTTGATATTCAAAATACAAGATTCATAACTATATTCTTCATTACTAATGATAATAATCTCACATTATTTTCACAAGCCGAAAAATTATTCAATTTTAAACAAACCAATTTTTGTTTGATTAATTTCTCAAATAGAACAAATCTCGGTTGAAGTAAGAACATTTTGACACTTTGAAAAAGATCAAAATAAAAGCAATTTTGAGCTAAGTTAAATTTGTCAGACGAAATTAGTGCAAAAAAAACCTTTCTTCATCAAAAAAGATTCAAGTTTGAATATTTTGATAATTCAAGGACTAAGCCAAAAATACCACTCACCAGCGAGTCATTTGGTCACCAGTCCACTGGCAGTCGCACAAACGAAACCCCTGAAAACATGTCGGAATGTATGTCTGTAAATCATCGAATCGACGCGACGACATCCGTCTCGTCAGCTGAATCGTTAAACCAAAAATATGTTTCCTCTCGGCTGGTCACCGAGCATAATGCTCAGCGGCAATAGATCACACCCGAAGATTCGCCTTAAATCAGTTGAATGACACGTCAGTGTAGGTAACCACTAATTGTTTATTCTGATGCGGCAGTTCCGTTTCACGTTGTTAATGGCTGGACATTTTTAATTTACGAGTTTGTTCGCGCCTTCAGCACAACGCGTGCGTAAATCTAACATAGGGAATCTAAATCTCTAGTAGAACATGAGAAATAACAAATCGCACCGATTGAAACAGCTTGCTCGGTGGTCTTGCAGAGGCTGATGCACCAGCTTGTACTGTTGATGATCAACGATCATGATTCATTAATAATACTTACTACATTAACGTCTACTCTCTTTATCTTTTCTTCTTTTGTTTCCTCTGTTGTTCTATCAGTTATTCATCACCGGATCCAATCACAGATCACACGGTATTTAATTAACATTTTGTGGGACGTCGTTGGCAATTTACAAAATACTTTTAACTGATACTTATTATTATTTCTCGAGCGTTGGACAGTCTGAGAAATAAAAATGTCAGCTTCCAGATTCCAGTTGTGTAGCTGATATGGTCCTTGTCTTTTTAAGTTATAATATATGTTATTTGTTGGATGCTATATTTGACTGCTCTGCAGGTTGATGCTGTATGTGTGTGTACAGATGTATATATATATATATATATATATATATATATATATATATATATATATATATACATGCGTCGGGTGTCGATTCCTATGGGGCGAAGGTAAACTTTGAGATGAGTAGATATAGTTACCTGCTCACAGTCCTCGACACAAGACACAATCAAATGATGTGTGTATGTAACAGAAACACACATGTGTTATGTCTTTCGGGGAAGATGCCTGCCAATTAGCATAATTCCAAGGAAATCGTCTCTCCCACGAGCTGAGTGGAGATGAAGAAAACGAAACGCGGGTACTCATCGCCCCGTGGACCCTGGATTAATCTCACACACTCTTCATCAGCTCGCTCTACGTATCAAGTATTGAGTAGTAAGTATTAAGATTTATATTACAAGAAAACTCGTCCTCAATGCCAGATCAACCAACTTTTAATTTATTGATTAAAATATATTTTTATTTTCGTCGTTTTATTCCCAGATATTTCAGACCGGATAAACACATGTCACATTAATTAATCAATTAATTAGTCGGGTCCCTACATTTTATTTTAATAAATCGCTGGTAATAAAGACTCAAATGGCTGGATGGATATTATTTTTATGAATTTAACTTATTTTTATGTTTTATGGATTTTTTTTTCTGTCTGATAAATTTTTTTGGCTAGTTGTAATTAGTGCAGAAAATATAATTTTGGGGTACAATGCATGTTATCGACCCGGGTATGGAAGTTACGAATCATAAACTGGTATATAACAAGCCGATTATTTTTATTAACCTTACGCTCAGTGATTAAAAGTAACTGCCGGCATTAGTGGTTTTTTATTTTTTGTTTGGAGATGAGATCCAAACGGTGATTTTTTTAATTATGGAACGTTTTTTTGACGTGGAACAAATTTTATGAATTGTACTCATCTTCGGTAACTAATTTTTTTATTGTAGTTAATTTTAAAAAATTATCATTCAGATTAAATGAAGACTTTTAAATTTATATTTATTTTTTTTTAGACTAATGAAGTATTAAAGAAAATAATAATTTGATTGAAAGAACTTCAAATAATCTTATAAAATATTTTAAGAAAAAAAAAATTTTTCATTTGATTTAAATCATTGTCAATGATATTTATAATTTTTAAATAAGATTAAATTTTAATCTATATTTTTATGAGATGCATAATATATTTTAGTAATTTAATTACGTAAAATAAGTGATTTATTTATGATTAAGCAAGTTTTATGTGAACATTCCACTAACCGGTATCAAATAAATTAGAATTAAGAACATTAATTTAAAGTTACTCAATACTCGGAAAACTAAATTATATAAATATCTAATTAATTATTTGGTTGATAAAAATTTTTAGAAAAAGCAACTGAACTCGTTTCTTTCAGAAATTTCATTTATCTGGATCAATTAATTCACAAGATAAATTTATATTTTTGCGAACTAGCTAATTTTTCAGTTGCTTACTTCCAAGCCAATATTTATCGCGTTAAAAATACTCTCAATATTAGAAAAAAAATTAAAGCTTGCAAGCTCAATGCACAAGTAATTTCTCTACTTTACAAAAAAAAAAATTCAAACTAAAAAGTATCTTTTAAACTTCCATTTCTCATTTAAAATATAATATTTACTTTCCTCCTTTAATTCCGTTTTTTCGTCCATATAATTACTTTATCACCAGCCGCATCACATGTGACGTATTTTTATTCCACCGGACATTATAATATAAATAATATACGGGGATTGATGAAAGTGATAAAATGATAATGATAAGACTTATACTTTTATACTTCCACATGCACCATATTACCATACATTTTCCACCGCTTGTTTTTAAAAAGATAATAAATATCCACGATAAGCCAAAGACAATAAATAATCTTTCTTACCACAACTTTAATAACCGCCTTAATTATATTCACTCGTACCTTAATGACAATGACAATGATAATTAAAAAATTTTGAATATTCATATCTTCCTCTTTTAAACAAAGCATGTGACGCATAACATATGACCCTGAATTAAAAGTTAACGACAAATATTTAATAACAGTAAATATAAATTTATTGTTCTCCAACTCCACAACTGATGGATACTTAAAAGTAAAATATTTATTAGTATTAGCAGTAAGAACTAGCTTGTGGAAAAATAAATAAGTGGAATTTCAACGAGCTCCATAAAAAAATAATTTACAATGCTCGGCCTCTCGTTACACTCGTCACGAATACATGTCCAGTCTTTCTCATGAAATTCATCCGTGTACTCTCAGTGTTATCGATTGAACAAATGTCTCACGCGAGCTCTGTCCAAGCACGATATAATATTTCGATTTTTAATGGCATACATCCTCCCCTTTCCTCCCCCCCCTTCCTCCCAGCTTATTCATTTGTTATTTTTTAAAATCCACCCACCAATATAAGCTTAACAGTAGTACAAAACAATTGTTTTTTTACATCACATCGTACCGTATATTTAATATAAAAATAAAATACGTAATATTCTTTTGTACCGACATTTCCGCGATGACAATATCATCTGGTACTTGTTCCCGGTAACGTTAATCGGTGCACGAAGGGGTGATGGCCATCGATAAGACTCGGGTGAATAAATAAACCCATTATCCATTATACTTAGATGCTCCGTGTGTATATAAATATATATAGATATATACCTTGATTTTATACCGAGTATTTATTTTCGATTCAGTTAATTAATTAATTTATTGCAGAGTCTTATCGTTTGATTTGGTCGCACGACTCGCCCTCCAATCGTCGCATGACCAATTCCGTGTGCTCTCTTGCCCTCAATTGTCCGTTTCCTCTTTACACTTTATCTATAACAACAGCAACGACTTCTTACTTTGCATTTACTCTCCCATCTACCAGTACAGCGTTAAAACCATCCGAGCAATTTTATTTTAAAATAAAGAGCATGCACGTTCTTTTATTTCCCTATATATGTATATATAAACTTGTATTCGTTTTTTTTTTTTTTTTGCGAAGCTATTAAGTCATCAACAGTAATTTAATTGTTACAGCAAATACGAAATGTAATTACGAAAAAATGAAAATAAATTTCAAGCACAATTCTGTTGTCTCAAATACTAATGAAGATAATAATAATTTATAATCATAAATATGTAAATAATAAATTACAAAATCAATCCGAGAACAATGGGTTTTGGTTTCTCCAGAAATAGCTCCCGGTACAGTAATTACACCTTTGAATCGTTACCAACATATATTTCTGTTGATGGTATTTCTCAGTCTAATTTGTCGAGTGGCTAATGATGCCGTTGCAGCATGCATATATAGAGTAATAATAATTTTCATAAACTCTCTGGCAGTAAATGCTTCCGGGCTGGGTGCTGGCTGGAATTTTTACCGTCACGCGAATTATATTTTTCAACAAGATCTATCCGTATAGTGTTATGCTATGTCGAGGAAAAAAAAGTTATCTTTTTTTTTTACGTATAACATGACTAACTCGTGTTACATGCGATCGGCTAAATGCTAGCTCACATCTTTTGTCTTAATAAACAATGACACAATGACAGTAATTAAAAATTGAAATTAAAATTACTGAGGAAGAAAAATATGACAATTTTTGTTGAATTGAATTGAATTTAAATTTACAGAAAAATTAAAAGGTCTTATCGCACGGAAAAAAGCCCTCTCATAATTACAGAAAAATTTGTAAGAATAATAGTTTGATTTCTATGAAGACGTCAATTTTTATTTAAAAAAAAATGTAAATTTTGCATGAAGAAAAAATACATTATGTAAAACTATATAAAATTGTATGTTATCAGAATTTTTATGTAAAAATTGATCAATCTATATTAATATTATAAAGAAAAAACAAATTGTTTGTTTGCATTGAATAGACTCCAAAACTACTGAACCGATTTGAAAAATTCTTTCACTGTTGGGAAGCTACATTATCCCCGGGTGACATAGGCTATATTACATTATAATTAATTTAAAAATTTTTGTTAAATACCCGTGCGAAGCCGGGGCGAACTGCTATAGTTATATAAAAATTTCTTTTCCCAGATATGTTATTTTTACAGATCACTTCCTATTAATTTATCATCTTTTTATATTTTGCACCACTAAGTTTAACTCTTTACTTTAATTTTTTTATTCAAATTTATACTTTTTTTTTTTGTATTTTTCAGAACTACATTCCAAATTTAAGAAAAATAATTTTTTCTTAATATTTAAATATTTAAATTTTTGAAATTTTAAATCTTCATTATTCATATGTGTACTTTAGTATAATTTTTTTGCCATTTGGATAGACTGTCTTGGCATTGAAATTAAATAATAAATAAATAATTTAATGGTTTTTCTTTGTAACTGTGACATTATTAAACTGAGTAACTTTTTCACATTTATACCCGTAAATTTTTCACGTATATTCTGTAAATATAACATAAAATAGCCGTATAATTTTTACATGTAATTTTTTTCCATGCACGCGAACATTTAAGCTGAAACTTCTTTTGCATCCCAGATTATCGCATCGGTCTTTTTAGTTATAATATAAAGTTTGGGTATATTATTATACAGCGTGTCGCGATCCAAGATTCTCTCTCCGGGCAATTCGAATCGAAAACGAATTTGAATACGCTTACTCCTTTACCGGCGTTTTACTGGGTCCGTGGTCCGTGTGGGTCAAAACAATGGGACATCGATGGACCACACGGGATGCGAGCAAATGGTCGAACAACCGGAGGACATGCGTTCCGGCTTCGGCCCTCCCTAGCTTGGGAGTCCCATTATTATTTTTTATCTTATTTTTATATTTATACATATACATATTGTTTTTCATTTGTTTATTTCGTAGGGTTTTTATTTAAAAAACTTAACGTTTTATCTTTGTGTTTTGTCTTCTGTCCCTTTTTTAACTTGTATTCTCTCCGACTTTTGCGGAGAAACTCCGCGACTGTTCTTTATTCAATTATCTTTTTGTCGTTCCCGTTGTTATATTGTCGGAGTTATTTATTTTTTGCAACTTTTTTCCCTTTTTTTTTTTCCATTAAAGTACGTGATTTGTATTTAGAGATAAAGCGGCGGGCGTTTTTAGCAAATCAAACTTAACTTCTCGTTACTGACCTGCGCGCGACAGAATCGCTCCCACGCTGTCTGACAACTCTGCTTGCATGCTTCGAGTTGCTAAAAGGACTCCCGATGAGATCCAATCCATGGGGTTCACTTAGTGAAGTCATGAAGAAAATTATATCCATAAATGGTCTTTAGAAAAATTCTTCTATCTTCTTTTTTTTTGATTTTCTAAACAAAAATAATTTATAGTATGTAAATTTTCATTAATTTACTAACAATAATCATTAAAACATGGATAATTTAAATAACTAAAATAATAATAATTAAATAAATGAAATCTGTGTAGTAATAAAAATGTTTCATTTAAAATTTTATGTGGCTTTTAATTATAAGTATTTCTTTATAAGTTATTACATCGAAATTAAAACTTTTAATAATTTCTTTTCAAGTCAGTAAAAATTTCAATCGATTGCATATTTTTTAATACTTTAGCTTGATCTTTTAATAACTCCTTTTCTAAATTAATAAACGCCATTTTCAAGTATAGCCTTAAAATCATAAAATCTGCGCCATCTTTCAGAATTTTTTGAAGTCACAATCGATTCAAAAGAATCATCAATTCTTGAAGTATACTAAATTTGAATAAACAGATGATATTTTAAAAAACAGATGAAAGAGTGATTTAAATACTAAAAATTAAAATAAATTTATTTTAGCTGTGACAATATTTATAGAAAATTTTACTTGATTTAAAGAAAAAAATCACTTAAGAAAAATATGATTATTTTTAAAGAAGCAGGAAAAATTTTTAATCAATAAAAAATTTTCAGTTTGCGGAATTTTTATTTGGTTTAAAAATAATTCTGATTAATACAAAAAATCAAGTTTTTCAATGCGATTTTTTTTTAATCAAGTTAATTTTTTTATCTTAAAAAAAAAAAATGTTCAGTGAAAGTACTAATTTAAGGAAAAAAAGGACCGTAGAATTAAAAATAAATTTGCAACCTCTAAAAAACGTGATGCTTACAGTAAATACAGTCGGTAGTCTGGCGCTCCGTTTACAACGGAATTTTTGAACGGAACTTGGCGCCAGATTCTACCGAATCTGTTAATTGTTACAAATGAATAATTAAAAAAGTAAAAAAATAATGAGATTTAATTTCAATAAAGTAAAATATTAATTTAAAAATATCAACGATTAAATTCAAGTCATAGAATAAAAAAAATATAATAATAATAACAATGTAGCATGTAGCATGTATCTCATCGCTAGTTATGTCTATGCTAAGCTATGACACAACATTATTTCTTAATAAAATTTTTGCGCGTCTTCATAATAAATTATATAACGTAGCTGTAAGGAAAAAAAAAAAACCATTTTATAATAAATTTATTTTCTAACTTATAATCTTTCTCCGACATTGCTATGCATCTTGGTACCAGTACAGCGAGGTCGACTCATAAAGCATCTCCAGAGCGAGTGGGAATGAAGGAAGAGTATGGGTATGACAGAAAAATATCTGTGCGTAATACACATACACCAATTCTGTTATAACTACGCAGAAAAGTAAACCTCTGGCACGCGGGGCTACGTGACGGCATGTTAAAAATTCCCGGCGAAATTGTCATTCCGTACGCAGAGTTTGGGCCCTTAAATTCGAGGAACAGCACGCGCAACACTTACCATGACTCGTGCCCAAGATATCCAACTTTCGGTAATCTCCGCCAAACGAAAATGTCCTGATCAATTTTACGACAATTGAATTTAAACGGCCCATACATAACAAATAGAGTTTCAATGTCGGTATTTTGTTTTTGTATTTAAGAAATTCCAGAGCTAGAGTTAAGTGGTAAGATTTTTTATGAAGATGCGGTGCTTAGGTATCAAAATAGAAGATAGTAATCAAAGTGTGACCAGAATTTCATTATATGGATACTGTTAAGTTATCAACTTTTACCAGAAATAAAAATAAAATTTTTTAAAAATTGAAAAACATTTAAAAAAAATTGTCTTAAGAATTTAAGAATTTTCAACGTTTTATATGTTTTTTAGTGGTGGTCAATTTTTAAAGAAATTTTTTGGAAGAGTTTTAAATAATTTATTGTATCTATAAAGTTGCTCCACTAATTCATTCAGAAAATATTGCGGTTTAAAAATTCAAAAACACTGTGTTATAAAACTTCTATCAGACTTTTGAGCTCGAAGAGCGCAAAAGCTTAGAACAGCTCATTTTTTGAGCTCAGAAAGCTCGGAATAACTTATGAATTATATTTTTGAACTCGAAAAACTCGAAAACATCATGCAAGTGCAATTTTTAGAGTTAGATATTGTGATGGTATGGAAAGTGAGTGCGAGCCAGATGGCAGAGCAGCAGAATTTATTTTTGATGTATCACTATTGTTATTATCGTTATTATTACTATTATTATTATCACTATTATTACTATTATTACTATCATTATTATTACTATTATTATCGTTCTTGTCATTATTAATACCGGAGTATATTTAATATACTAAAGATGTTTTTTTTATATAATTGTTCATTTACATTTCTTTGTTTAATAGAAAAGTTTATTTAGTTTTAAATATTTGACTGCGATTTATTATTATTTGGAAATACGCGCGAATTCTTGAGTACGCCGCCGCGGTGAGAGATGGCGAAGAATTCTGCCGCTCGTTCGTTTACAGTAAAAACCGACGAGCTAACACAAGCGAAACTGCGTGGCGATAATTTTTGTTCTTTTAAAGAACAAAAATTTATTTTACTTGAAAGAAAGAATTAATTAAATTCTCGAACAGATTCAAAATATCTGAATAATTATTTAATTAATTATTTTCATTGTGAATTAACTTGTTTGTACTAAGTCCCAGAAATGAAATTAGTATGGGAAATTATTTTGGTGAAAATTATTATTTGGCAAACGTTATTTTTTTTTCTAAGTCCCGAACGAATTTTGTATGGAATTGATTTGGTATGAAATTTATTGTAATCTGTTGAAATTGATGAATGAATTTGATATTTGATCAGATTTAAATAGTTGAAAAATCTGAAATTTGAGGACGAGTGATAGATGGCGATGATTCTCCAAAATCTTTCACTCGTAGAGAAAGGTTTAGGAAATAACAAAAGCGATTTTGATTGACGGAAAAAGTAACCAAGTTTCCCAGTGATTATAACCTTCCCAGTAGAAGACCATTCACTAGGAAGGAACCAAGGAACTCCTACCTTGTCTCCGACCAGGAACCAGGTAAATGCTGACTTGTCCATTGGGGGAAATTTGGCCACCAAGTAGGGCCGGGAAGGGTTGCTTTCCAAGCACCCAGAGGGAACTAGGGGCAAGTAGGGCCGGGAGGGGTTGCTTTCCAAGCACCCAGACTGGACTAGGGGCAAGTAGGGCCGGGAAGGGTTGCTTTCCAAGCACCCAGACGGGATTAAGGGCAGGTAGGGCCGTACGCAACTGTCGGTAAAAGAGGAATACTACTGCGTAAAGGTAGTAGACAGAGTTTGGCCACCAGGTGGCACTGACAAACAGAAAAACAAACGGTGTGTACGGGTTATGTACGATATAGTAAAGTTTGACATAAAGTTTGTAAAATTGTATAACTTAAGTTTTGATATTTGTTTGTTGTCTTAAATAAATAGAGTACTACTTATAATCAGGCTCAAATTTCATTTATAAGTAATATAAGCTATCCCTGAAAAGATCCTGGACTCCGGCGAGATTTCATTCGAGCTAGGGGATATAGATATAGAGGTAAGCCTTGACTGTAACACAACAGTAATAAAGTCTATTTTTAGATAAAAACCGGACAAATACCAGTTACAATATAGAATTAGCGGGAAGTTGTAGGGGTGGCTGTTAGGGTCAACCGTTTTACAGATTTTTTTTTCTGTGGAAAAAAACAATTAATACCTTCTTAGTGTGAATATAAACTTCCTTTGGACCGATGAAAAATGTTTATACCCAAAATTCTATTTTTCTACGATTCACTGTAAATTTAAATTTACTCACTTCGTTACAATGAAAAATGACATTTTCTTTTACATAATTTTTTAGATAGATTTTCGATACTAAAATAACTTCAATTCGATCATAAATTTTATATTATAGGATTGTGGGTTGGATTAGCTGTTTATTATTTAGAAAAATGACCATTGATGTTTTCTTTTATTGTGGTATGAAGGCCGACCTATTTTAACCACTATATTATTATTTATTTAAATAAAACTTCGACGAAACCAAGTTTTTTTTTTTTTTTTTTAGGCATGAGTAGATCGCGCTCAAGGCATTCAATAAACAATAACAGTTATTTTTTCATTAACTTCACAGAGTTTATTTAGCACATTCTTAGTTTGTTTTAAACAATAAACACATCGATAGTTAAATATTTCTTTCTGTTAATTAGACATCTAGTTCCTCATATTCATCATCTGAATCGTCATCTTCATGATCTAAATCGTCATCTCCATCTTCTAGTTCTCCTTCTTTTTCTTCTTCGTTTTCATCTGAAAAGATAATTAGTCAAATATGTCTCAAATCAAATCATTAATTTCATATGATTGTGATATACTTAGGGAAATAATATTTATGTAAATTTATTTACCTTCATCTCCTATAAGATTCAGATCCATTTTTGTAGTTTAATATTAGTCGTAGTCGTTAATATTTTCAAGTAATGTAATCATTATGATTGAAACAGAAAAAAATAGAAATATTATAGTAAGAGTGTTTTAAGTAGATTGTTATGATAAAGTTAACAATAATTTTTTCATACAAGTTGCATTAAAACTGCGAGTTTCAATACCTGTTGAGCTACTCAAAATTAGTCAATTTCAGGCAAAAGCGACTGTTTCTCTCTATGAACAGAAACCGATGGTTTTCTGCCCGCTGAATGAAGTTGCAGCCCTTTTTTCGATCTTGTCAAAGTATCTTTGTTTATTTCAAACTTAGTCTGAAATGTTCTAGTTTTGATTGGCTCAAGGTTTTCTTTCGTTCACAATA
The DNA here is from genome assembly GCF_013202065.1 of Cotesia typhae. Classification (NCBI taxonomy): domain Eukaryota; kingdom Metazoa; phylum Arthropoda; class Insecta; order Hymenoptera; family Braconidae; genus Cotesia; species Cotesia typhae. The sequence continues at coordinate 18,196,105 of NW_027423774.1, read as the reverse complement.
TCTCTCAAACGAATCAACAAATTTTGACCGGATTAGCGGCAATCGAGATGATTTTTCAAGCTTAATAGCGGTTTAGTTCTTGGAGTTGATCGATAAAGCCGTTTAAAAGTTATTCTAAAAAAATCACCTTTAAAAAAATTTTTTTCTTATTTTTTTTGAGATTTTTCAAAATTTCTCATAATCTATCGATCCGAATCGGTTCAAATTCACAAGAAACCTAAGTTTAAGAGAACCATTTAGAACGTCGTTTGGTAGGTTCCGATCGGTTTAGTTGTTCAAAAGTTATAAGCGAGGGAAGCTTCCTGTGACCTCAAAACGTGGAGATCTGACGAAAACTTGATTTTTGCAAAACAATACCCTAATCGAATTTCAAGTATAGATCTAAAAATACGATTGTGTAAAGTGCCCAGCGCAGAGGGCAGGTAACAGCTAGTTAATTATAAAATCGGAATGTTAGTCATATAAAGATGATTAACCACATTCGAGTGCTTAACGTCGTCAAAATCATAATTCTCACTACGATGATCAGATTCTGTTTCTCCTTCAGAGAGTAATTTAAACAAATAATCCATTAAACAAACGATTAATATTTTCATTTATATATAGTTATAGTTGATAAAGTATTTACTTACCCTTACGGAGATCATTAATTTTTTTGCAAACGGAGTCGCGGATTATTGTATTTTCAAATATAAAATTTACCATTTTATAGATATGTGCCTTGATTGAGTCCTTTAATTTGAAACGATTTAAAAAGATTTGAAATTATTTAAAAGCATCGAATTTGGATACTATATAGATATACGATTAACATGAAGGTAATCATTTCAAATCATCTTTCTTAATTAGGGTGTAAAATAGTGAAATCATTAGAATTTTTTTGATTAATTACAATGAGGAACTAAACAATAATCTCTGTTTCTTACTTGCCATTATCATCGTAATTGATTTTTTTTTCCTCATCATCCCAGTTCGTAACAAATACATCAATAATTTTAAATTGTAAACTCCTTGGTTCGTCATCTTTGATCCACACCAACTCGCTTAATAAATATTGAATATTAAATTTTTAGAAAGATCAGTTAAATTTAATAAGCAATTAATAAATAAGAGAAATAATGTAAGTGTTAACTTACTCTGTAGTAATGTAGAGTGTGCCTATTTTTCGTTCACTGTTACTATGATCACTACAACTACAAAATACCTTAGCTTCTACTTTTTGGTAAATGTTTTCTGGAGGAATGTCGGTTGGGACTTCTAAGGATTCAAAAACAGCCATTGTAGAATCTGTAAATTTAACAAAGTATAAATTCCATCGTATAGTTCATAATAAATAATGTTAAAATAAAAAAAATTGGTAATTAATTTATTTTGTGTAGTTTATGATAAAATAATAAAACTACCGATTTAATATAAGTAAGATATAAATGATAATTTCGAAAAATCAATTTGTTCTATGATTAATTCGGTTACTTGTCACTTGGAATTACGGATAGTAAAGTATTATTCCATTTTATACTAGCGGCCGTAAACAAAATTAATTATCTATTTAGATAAGTAGTCTAAAAAAATATTTGATTCGAAGAAACGAACATTGAAGCTTATCAGTAACTAATGTTTCAATACACATAAATATGTATTTGGAATTTAAAATTTAAATTGATGAAGTAATATAAATGATATGATGGCCTACATTAGGATAACAAAAAAAAAATATGGGACAAGATTGACAACAAGTTTGTAACATCAATTTATATTATTTTTTCCTTCTCGTCTAAATTAATAATAGCACTAAATTTGCTTATATTGTTGAACTTTTTTTTTTTTGTTTATTTTTCATTGTTTTTCGTATTAAACACAAATGCTTAAGTTTAAATAAATATAACCGTGTTGACAGTAGAGTACGTGTTATTAGAGTGTCATTGTCAATGTAACTCGGTAGTTGTCAGTAAGTGAGGCTTCACAGTAAAGGTGTATGATATCATTTATATGTATACATATATAGACAAAAGTTAGGATGAGATCTCTCATGAAATCGATACACCAGAAAAGATGGTATCGGTGAGGATCCAAACACATGTAACATACTACCGCACTCGGGCAACCAAATCGAATTTATTTCCGTGGTATTTACATCCAACTCTACGAATCCTACCTCGTTTAGCCTCACTACACATATATATGTATTCAAAAGTGGCATGTGTGGAGTGAGTAATCGAGAAAGAGTGCCGATTATGCGACTGGTTTTCGAGCAGAGCCTTATTCTATTTATTTTTATTTTTATTTGTTATTCTTCTTATTTTTTGATGTTACCATCATCATCAGCAAATCGACAAATGTCTTTACTGATTTTTTTTTCCCACGCCCTATGACTGATTCATCAGCGCCCCGCTGCTTTTTATGATGATCCATGTTATGTTTCTTTTCATTAAATCTTTTTTATTATTAATATTAGATGACACTCCCACGGCGACCGTCACCACAAATAGTCTCCGTCTAGCGCCACCAATTATATTCACAAAAGAAGAGGAAGTCCAAAATGGCTTCTTGAGAAATAAATGCTAATTTATAAGTCAACATTTTTCGAACCAGTTCTACTTTGATTTTTCAAACAAAACTCAAACCAAGAAATTATTTCATCAATTTCAAACTACACTTATCAAAATGTGTACAGTAAAAATTTTTCTGTCGCGTTAAAAATTTTGAAATAAATTATTTTACACTTTTTTTAGTATATTCTAAACAATTAAATATATACACACACTGAAAATAAAGCTTAAGTTGTGCTAAAATTATTTTAAATTTCTAAAATTTATTTTTAAACTAAAAAAGCTTTGTTTTCTTAATTCAAAACTTTTTTTTAAATTGACAGGATCAAAAAATTTGAATTAAGAAAGTAAATTTTTTATTTCTATTAACTTGTAAAACAATTTAGTTCTAAATAAAATAAAAATAACTTTACTTTATTCAATTTTTTGAAACTTTTAAATAAAAATATTCGGTATCAAAAAAAAATAATTTTTGAACCAAGTTATTTGTTCTAATTTGACAAATCAACACACAAAAAAATTTTTTACGGTGTCAAAATTTTCTCAAATCAAGAACCAAAAGTTTTCTACCCACACTTTGTGTGCAGTGTTAGGCCGCGTGACGAAGGGTTCTTCCTGTCGAGTTCACGGGGTGGTCCAACGTCACCGATGATCCAAAGTCCCTTGCTCGTGCTCGCGGTATTATACTATATATTATTCGTCTTAGTTTTAGAGCGTACACTAACAACATCCATACAGTTTGGCGTTGCTGGAGCCCGGGCATTAAAAAAGACAAGCCTGAGGTCCAAGGACCACAACGAGTTGAGACAACTCACGTGGAATCGCTAACGAGCCAACTGGACACCCGAACGATGGATGATCCTTGAAACTTTACTGCTTTTATTTTGCCCCAATCAAACATTAAACCAAGCAATCCAAATTTATATTTATTAAGTAATCACCGATTTGGGTTTTTGCCGTGACTACCCGTTAAAAAATTTTTTGATATGGCCGGATATGTGTATAAGTAATTTTTTGATATGACCATATGTATCCTGATACCAAAACATCGAAATTTTATTAAAATTTCATTTTGAAAAATCGAACTAAATTCAATAATTTATCGAATTTTCAAAAATTTTCAATATTTGTAATCAAAAAATTTTTAAAACTGAAAATTTGAAAATAAAAACTTTAAATTTCTTTGTAGAACGTCTCTTGTACACAAAAAGAACAAGATGACACTGGATATCATCCCAGATTATACTCAGTGATATCTGTAGTGAAAAAAATTTCAGATAGTAGCTAGAAAAATCTAGATTATACTGCGTGATATCTGGATTATACTAATTGTAATCTAGATTATAATAGCTTCTGTCTAAAAAAATTTTTCACTCAGTATTATCTGGGATAGTATCCAGTGTCATCTTAAAGAAAAAAGAAAGTACTAAAAAAATTTTTTTTTATTTTTTGTTCTGAGTTAATCAAAGGAAAAAAAATTTTTCATACGCCCTTTTTAATTTAGAAACGAGATGTCTTTACACTCATTGACATGTCTTAATCTAAATAATTTTCATATCAAGCTATGTATATGCGTAAATACCAGAAAATTTTATCAAGGGTAATTAAAAATTCCAAGTCCGAAAAAATTCCTTAGCCACTTGAACAGTAGCCTGATCAAATTGCCTCAGTTAGTTATCCATCGACTGCCGCTACCTACTGGCATACGGTGATACAAGTCAAGTGATGGATCGTCTCGCGTATCAGGAACAAACTACACTCGCTATCTACCCCAAAGCTTCCTCTATCAGTACCTTCGCAGTGACGTTTAAGCCAAGAATATTACATTAATAAATTGACAATAATAATTGATCAGTAAGCCTATGCTCGGAAATTGATTTTCAGTTGTAGCATATAATATAGTATCGGTCTAATATAATGCGAACGGTGATACCGATGGCAGACGCGATAGAGATAGGGACACCAATAAGATGACATCGCTGGATGATTGATTGCTTCTCGTTTTCGTTATTGGTATCCCCTGACATTTTTTACTACCTGCCGTCTGCTTTTAATTATTTATCTTTGTTGCATTGATGTTAAAATAAAAAATAAGAGAATAGCTTTATTTGTTTATCTAATAAATTGGAGGAATTTACATTCTGTAGGCACAGCGCTGATAACTTGGGGAAATAAACCCAGAGAGAGTTCTCACGTTTGTAAGTTAGTTTCACATGTAAATTTTCTACTCGAGCGAAGAAGAGACAGCATGGAAAAAAATTCATGCTTTATTTTTTTATTTTCTAAATCAAATCCACTTGGATGATTTTTTACAATATAATGTTGGATTAATAAATTTGTTATTTAATTACTGGCGCCAGCAATAGTTACCCGTACGGGTAAAAATGGCTAGAAGGATAGTTAGAGAAACAATGGGCATATGATTTCTCGCGTGCTGTTGAGCTACGGCATGCATTATGCATCATCGTCGTAGCTTTGTATTTTATTTGTCGCTTTGGTTTCTTTGCTTCTACTCTTGTTCTCCAGACAGTACACCAAGAGCCACGGAGGATAAGGATGAGAAGTAGGAGTGTCATCGTATCAACGCCCTGTTCTTGTTCGCGCCTCACATCTACTCACTTATTCTACTTCTCAGCATCAGTCCCGTAACGCTTTTTTGCCAGTCTAGCGCTATTATCCATTACAATTTGTAATTACATTTTATTATGAAGCGCTAATAATAATGTTAATGCTCAATTTTTATGCAAATTAAATTTATGTTCAAATTTAGTACGCTGATAAAAATTGAATTGATTTAAGAAAAATAAATTTGATTTAAAGAAGTAGATCTATGTAATTAATTACTAAGAATAAAGAAAAATCTTTTACGGATGTATATGTATTAGAAAAGAAGTTCTTATAATGACAAAATTGATTTTTAAAAAAAATATTGAACCAAGAAAATAATTTTGAAAAATTTGATTATTTTGAGTCACGCAGAAAAAATTTTAGACTAAAAAAATTTCCTTGATTTAAGTATATTATAAATTATTTAAATTTTGCTTTGATTCAAAACGAAGAAACTCTTAAAAATGATTCATTTGGTTCAAAAAATTTTCTCTCGAACCAAATTAATATTTTTTAACAAGATATCAAAATTTCAAATTGTTGAAAAAGTTCCAAATAATATATTGGTTCTATAAATTATAAAATATCTTATGATAGCGATATTGGTTCCAAAATTTATTTCAAAATTACGATGTTACGATGGAAAACGAATATTTAATTTTCTTCGGCGTTTGTTCTCTGAAAAATGAAATGCATTGATTATCATTAAACATTAAAGTCATTAACATTATACCTTTAGTTAATGGTTGCGCAATGATACCATTAGGGCCGTTTATGGAAGTTATTACAAGAGTGACTTTGAATACGTTTAATCTGGTGTTTCGCGGCGGGATACGGCGTCTTAACCGCCGCTAAATGCTTGACTTACATGTTATGTTATGTTTGCCTGAAGAGACTAACTGAAAATTCTAAAATAGTTGATTACATTTAATCATCGATCCCGAGCTCCTTTTTACGGCGCAAGCTGATTTAAGTTAAGCTAAATTAAGGCAAAAAACAATTGAAGCTAATTATTTTAATTAAATTATTGGACTATTTATTTTTTGTGGTGACTTAACTGATAGATTCAGTTGTATAGGATTAAAAAATCAAAATAAAACAACAAGAAATGACGGTATGATTTACTTTTGTGCACGTGCTGTAATGCGGTATGTTATGTGCTGTTGGTCTGTCGTCTGTAGTCGTTCAAAACGGGGTAGGTGGAAGAAGAAAGAAGTAAGGCGGGGTGCCCCCAATAACGAGGCACCCCCCGTGGCCGAACTAATTCCCCCGGATGACTCGCGAGCCAGGACCCCACGGGGGTCTGAAACAATGCGCGAGAATCGGCCCTCGGAGGTACAAAAAGACCCAGAGCGAGAGAAAAAGAGATATATAAGTTAAGACGAATACGTAAGCTAAGCCGACGGCTTACGTTCTTTAGCTCGAGACTATTCGCTGATTCATCCACGAGTACTCGTCATCTTCATCCATCGTTCATCTTCGACTCGTATGTCTTGTTCTTTAAAAATTGCACTTGAGACATTGCTTACCTTCTTTATTCTCTGTTAATACCATTCATTATTAAAAAATATAAATTAAATTTGAATAACTGTGATTATTGGCACATGGTTGAGAAATTTTGGGGTTGATTTGAGAGGTCGTATGACGATGGACCTTAAAAGGAACAGACATATGATATTTTTCTATTCATTTTTGTCTTTTTGATAAAAAAAAAGGTAAGAAGTTTAATTCCTTTTTTTATAATATGTTTTTCATTTTAAAAATCAAAATTTTCTTAAATATCAGATTCTTTTGATAATAATTGAATAGAATTGATCTACATTGAAAGAAAAAAAAAACATTTTTGAACCAAGAAAATCATTTTGAAGATCTTTATCGTTTTGAATCAAGAACAAGTTATTGAAATAAAAATTTTTTTTTGACTTCATGGTTACATATTTAACTAATTTTGAAAATTGAACCTTGATATTTGGAACTTCAGTAAATTAAACTATAATTATTCAAATGATTAAACTCTAATTAAAAAGATGAAAAATTAATCAGATTTGATCTTCTTCTTGTTCATCTTTCAAATTATTCCAATTATTTTTACAGATAAATTTTTGATCAACTTCAAAAATTTTTGACAATGAATTTTTATCAAAATCACAGTAAACTTCCAAATTGATGGATCTAATCTTAATCAACTACAAAATTATCAACTCCGCAACGCTTGATCATAAATTTAACTAAATAAACATTTTGAACACAATATTATAACGTCAAGTCATTCCCAAAAATATCATTCATTCAAAAGTAATGACTTTTTTTATTGAACTAAAAATTAAATTTTCCAATTTGTTCCTTTATAAAAAAGGCATTGTCCGATGATTTGAAATATCAAAAATTAACGATTAACGATCCAAAAAAAGATGTACGGGCTAGTACAAAGAAATTAAGGATTATACCTTGTAACACATCTTATAACTGTTAAAAAGTATCTACGATGATTTTATTTGACAGAACATCTATCATAAGAAGTTTGTATAATATAATAATACAGTAATACAATATAATACACATGTGAGTCTATTACATACATCGACTTTAGAGCTAGCCAATGCACCACCGAGTTGTATATATCGTTCAACAGAACGTAATAACACGATGACACGACGATAGTCCATCCATCGGTGGTACAGAGAAAGCTGAAGAGTCATCCTAATGGACCGATTCATTCCTCAGCACACTATCCAACATCCAACCCGGTTTTCTATATGCTGTATACTATATCCAAGGCGTCGAAATTTGATTACCGGGACCTTTTGAACTCTTTCGCCCTTACCTGTGCCTCCTATGAATCTTCATTCCTATCCCACGAATGGAATAACATACTCAAACAATAAATAATAATGATCATGATCATGATCCAATCATAATAAACTAGCAACCTGCAGTCACTGCGTGGCTGCCAAGAATTATGAATTATCAATAAAAAAAGTTTTGAATTATTAGTTTTGGATGTTTTTAATCACCATTTACAACGTTTGGATAACTTTAAAAAAAATTTGAAAAATTTGACAGAATAAACTTTTTGAACCAACAAACTATTTAAAACTGGTTTAAAAACTTGACATCAAGTTAACTATCACCAAAAAATATATAAAATTGCGAAAATGCCAAATTTATATCAAGGCCTTTCTGATGATACCACATCTAACCATAAACCGTATTAAAATCAAAAAATGTCCATTACAAAATTTTCCTTATCCTCTTAATTGTTTAGATCATAATTTGACTATCGTCAAAAAAAATATCAAACCGTAAAACTCACGACTTTTTTAATAATACCAAATTTCAATTAAAAAACCAATTTTATAATTAATGCATACCTGTCACAAAATTTTTCGTACTCTCTTAATTATCTATAAATTAATATTTGACTTATAACGACATACGCATGTATGAAACAAAATAAATAAATAAACAAATTTTATCTAATTTACTGATAACTACTTCGAAAACTTATCACAATAAATCACCTGTTATTTTAAGTATATAGATTATTATTGTTGACTTCCATTGGATAAGATGATTCCTCCGTGACATTAGGTTACGAATTTTCTAATGAAAACAGTTTCGCGAATAAAAAGTTACCGTTAAGTTTTATGAATTATTTCATCGAAATTTTCATTACTCATTTTCTAAGTTTACACAAGATTAATGAATTTTTCAATTATTTTTAGTAGCAAATTAAAAAAACAATTAATCATAACGGCCATAGAAAATTTAATTGATTGAAAATTCGGGACTATTACTTTAAATTTAACTAAAGTTAATTTACAGATATGTTTCCACAAGCTCTACAGACTTTTCATGAAATTTTACAGCGCTATTTTTCTACGCATCTATTAAAAGTAACAGAGAATCTAGTGCACGTAGCCAGCGATATTTAGCGGCAAGAAAAACCAAACAATGAGGCGGAAACTTGAGAGGCCTTGTGGATCTCCACCTACGAATTAATCGTGAATTCACGTCACGTACCATTAAGTATCGTCGTATCATATACAAGCTTCCTCCAGTAGAGGAAGAGCCAGCATGCACCGTTACGACCTCTTGTTGATCGTCATCCTCTTATACGTATACACGATTCTTTATACCTACATGCGACGTAAACTTTAAACTTGGGGTTTACCCTGTCCTGGCTATCACCAGTGAAATCTAGAAGTGCGTCCGAGCTATCGGTTCCAGTTTTCGGTGGCGTTTATCCTTTACACTCTGTTGTATCTGGCTCTTTCACAACCAGCCACGGGAATAGCATTATGTTAGTTGGTATTACAATAAAATAAAATAAAAAAAACAGGTAAATAAAAGAAGAAGCTCTCTCTGAAACTGTTGACGTCATGTAAATCGTGTGTCTCCACTCTGTTCAACCGAGTCACCCGCGTAGGACGTTAATGTATGGGAGTTCGCATTCTGCTGCCTCGTAGCAGCTTGATGTCCACGAAATTCACCAGACTCGCTGCCGGAGTTGAAATAGGCTGAGGCTGAGACGGCGGCGGCTTTTTCAGCTCCAGACTCGCAAACGTCAGGAATGTGGAAAACTCAAGATACCCGACAAGTGTTGTCCTGAGTTTAAAATCTTGAGGCGTTTGAGCTATTGCCCGAAATAACTGGATGAAATATACGTATGACCAGTAGAAGCTTATTCGAGAAAGAGTCCAGTAGAAGCTACTGGAGAACTGAAATAAGTAGGGCATATATTTTGAAATTGAAAATCTGGAGAAAAAATTCAAAAGTTAAAATTTTGAGAAAAATACTAGCTGAACTTGTCCAATTAAAAAGAATTTAAGAAAGATTGTTTTTTTATTAAGTCTATCACTTGCTAAATACTATTTTGATGATTCAAAAATCAGTTTTTTTCGAATATTATCAATGTACACTGAGAGAAAAAATTTTTTTCAAAAAAATCAACATTTTTGTGACAAGAAATGAATTTGTTAAAAATTTTCAAAAATTTTATTCTTACCTGAATAATTGAAAATTGTTCTTACAGTAACTTTCTCGTTGAAAAAATTTCAAAAAATTAATTCCTTCCGTAAGAAAGCCCATATTTTTAATAAGAAATTTTTTTTCTCGGTGTACTGGTAAATTTTTTTTAATCTAGTAGGTCGAAGGAAAACGACTCAAGTGAAAGACTGATGAATTTTGAAAATCAACTTTCAGAATAAAATATAGTAAGAAAAAAGGAAATGTTCATCACTGATCCTGTTAGAAATTCTCGGGAACTTTAAAGAACTTTAGAAATGCTTCTAGATATGTAGGAGGAAAAGAAATTTAGAAATTTTTGACAAATTTTAGGATCAAAAAAGCAACTTGCTTTATCTTAAGTTTATCTTTAATAGAAGAAATATTAAGGAATTATAGAGTAACAATGGCCTAAAGCTTTACAGAGGCATACATTAGTATAGATTGAAGAAGTTTTTTTGGCTACTTAAAAAAATCAACAACGGTAAATGTTTATAATGCATACTCTTGAATTTCAGTTCTTCATTCCTCATATAATAGTTTTTTATTCCCGATCTGTTGGTTTGTACTCCTTTTTTAGTGAGCGTGTATTTTTTATCCGTTTACTGTACAATAATTTCTTCCTTAACTTGAGAATAAAATTCAGGACAAACTCATGCGATGATCTCCTTCCTCTTTATTTTATTCCATTTTATTCCCCCGTACCGTTTTTACTCCTCTTTTTTGGTGAGTTACGGGAGATTTTAACGATAACACGAGTCGAAAGGCACTTGTGCCCCGTCAACGAGATCCATAAATCCAACAATTTGTCGTGATGCCTGTCTCTCTACTCGTGTTTTCATCTCTCGATCCACGATCATCGGTTTTTGCATAATTATGCCGGATCCACATGTCGATATCGCGCCGGTCACTATCCACAAGTGTATCTCATACCGAATTTCAATATTTAACGTTTCAGAGGACCAAAACAACACCAGGAGGAATAAAAATAAAAATAAAAATAAAAATAAAAAATCTAAATGTTAAATTAAAAATGAAAAAACAAACAACCTTTTATATACAAGATAACACTTGTTAATTAAAACTAATGTGTTTATGACGACACACAGGCTCTATTATCAAGTGTAGTGTTTCATTTAAAGTTTTGCTTTTATTTTTATATATTACTATCTAAGTAAAAAGTTTTATACTCGGGCTCGGGACCAGTGAGTCGCGGTAGAAAAATAGCCTCTCCTCGTTGGAAGAGTTAGCGGCCCCTTTATCCCAAAAGACTTGAAGAATTTAACCACCGAAGTCATTCTTGTACTCGTTATATATCTATCCTTGTATTTTATCCTCCTGTATACAGATATACCTCCCCGTGATATTTCACATTAGGCAAGGTATAGTTTGTGGAGACAAAAGAGTATGCGAGAGTCGTCGCGTCGTCCACAAACTTTCAGCGAGTGTTTTATTAGGAGCTAAAAGACTCACGCGACATTGCGGACGCGTTTCGATCGACCACCAAGTTGGATCGCATACAAAACCAAAAGTCTCTCAAAAAAAATTTTTTTAACATATTTTTGTTATTATTTTTTTTTAATTAATTAATTTTTAACTATAAATATTGCAGCGTTTCTGGCTACCTGAAGTTTTAGTTTTAAATTAATAATTTTAATATTTTTAAATTCCATCAAATAAATTGATTCCTTCATGACATCAGGCCACGACTTTTCAATAAATAGTTCCGCGGGTTGGAAGTTACTCTTCAAAGTGGATATTCATCACTCATGCATTCGTCAGCGGACAGGACAGACGAGTGTTTTATTGCGAGTTAAGTTCTCGAGACATTGCCGGCGTGTTTTGATGACCATCGCGGACCGCATATGTAATCAAGGTCTATTTGATTCCCTTTTTTCGACTGCTAATGATATAATAGTAATAGAATATATAAATATTGATGGAGGCGCTAGTCACAAAATTTCGACGTGTTTTGAATAAAATTTAAAATTTATAAGTTATTATATTGCTTACAAATAAGAGAAACAGTAGCGACTGGTAAGATTTTATAATCAAAAATTCATGATATATCCTCGGTTATTTATAGAAAGATTCATCTCATGGGTCATGACGAAGGATTTGAAGTTTAAGTTTTCGAAAATACATTATATAATATAATTCAACTTCGGTAGTTGAAATTTTAAAAAATAACTTTCAGTTCATTTGATTGTGAAATTCTACACAAAAAAAAAATTTACTTTAATCAAGAAAATAATTTTGAAGAATTTCATCTTCTTGATTTGAGTTAAAAAATTTTTCTTGGTTTAAGTAAATTTTATTTGTTTCAAAAATTTTTCGTTTTGATTCAAGAATTTTTCTCTCAATTCAAGTTAATTTTTTTTTTTCAGTGTATCAAAATTAATTTCTGAATGATTATCTGAATAGTCCCTTTATCTGATTAAAATCATAAAGAGTAATACAGTAACGAATTCCATCTCTAATAACAAGTATAAAAAAAAACCCTATCAATTGTTAATCACGAGATAAAATTCACAACAACTTGCTCAATGTGTGAATTGACTACCATAAATACCAATGATGAAAGTTCAGCTGTCTTATCAGCAGTGTTTTGACAGCTACTAATATTTTAACGCTCAGAACGATTAGATTATTACGTTAAATTACCGACGATAACAATCGCGATTATCACACAAGATTGTAAGATTACGTTATAACTTACAACAAGATATTAAATAAAGTATACTCCATAATATATATTTTTATCATACAATTGTAACAAGAAAAAAAAAACAGTAATAGAAATAGAAACACAATATTCCAATTAAACTCCTCTGACGTGACTTGCATACGATATGCGTTGGCTAAATACGAGGACACTAGAATTCAATCCATGTACTGCGAGATGCAATTAATTTTGACCTTTTTATTAAAAATTATTAATCCCAGTTGAGTTACTCCATAAAAAGTAACAAAGTTATGAAATAAGACACCGTCTCTTCTCCTTTGATTCGAACTCTCAACACGTGTTTACTTATATCCACACCGAGGCTTAACTCCTATTCTCACATAAGAAGATTCTCGGGTATTATTAGCATCATGTGCATGCAGATCTTCTCAGTAATTTAATAAGACACTCCTTGCAGTCTGGTCACCTATCGCGTTACACGTCGAAACTTATCCCCTGGTTCTTGTATTGCTTGTTGTTACATACTGTGATTATGTGTACACAATTCATCGGGCTCAATTAACGACAGCGCTTATACATTTTATATACGTACAAATATTTGCATATTAATTATTACCGTCCCTTCGACGAAAATAATTTATGGCTTTGCATAATGTCATTTAATGGAAATATTAATTAAGAAATGTTGCAAAAATCAATTATTATTATTTTAATAAATTTTAAATTTGTAATATTAATTTTTTAATAATAAAGCTTTTTTACGATTTTATGTTGGGAGCTCTATCATTAGTGAAGAGAGAAACCGTGAAATTCTAGGTTCAACTCCTGACTTAGTCCAATCCCAATATTTTTTTTCAAAATTGTTCTTGTACTTTTTAGTGAATTTACATAAAAACTTTCATTGTTAATTTATCAAAATAGAAAAAATTAATGCTAAAAAGTTGTGATTAAAATTTTCAATAAAAATAACGTTAAATTAAAGAATAGAGAAATTTTTAATATTAAAAAATTATTATTATAAATTTTGAACAATCAGTGACATATTTGAGTATTAAAATTTTAAGCCACCTGTGTTATGCACGATAATATCTCATTAATGTACATAAATATTTATTTAACAGATACATTCAAATGTAGTATGTTACAATGCGTGAAACGATTATCCGTTCTTGAAAGTAATAAAAGATAAAATAATAAAATAAAAATAAGATTTTAAAATTGAACGGTGAGTTGGTATAAATATGTAGTACTTTTAAAGAAGAGTCTCACTGTTCTGTGCTAGCCCGGGAGTATAGTTAGGGGTCTGGGAGGCGAGTTACTGTACGTTTAAATGTATGCTAAATAATAACGCGAAATCGCGATGCTGGAAGCACGAATAAGAATAAACGTGTATAAGACATAGTATATACATATAAATGTAAATATATGTGCTAGTGTAGAGTTTTTAGTGTCTCTCATTCGTGTGAATGTTTGAATTTTACGATATGTTACTTTACATGTGTGTGCTTGTGTGTTTTTAGTGACATACAAACACGGTAGGTGTATGGTAGATGGTACAGACGAAGAACCGAAACGGCAACCAGCAACCAGCAACCGGAGAATATCCCACGTATCGAAATGGCGCGGGCCCGGGCGTTTAATGCATAAATATGTAAATAATGCACAGCCGCGGATATTTTTCATCGGGTCCGCGGGACCAGGACGGTGGCACCTAACTTATGGTCGTGGCTTCGGCAGGACCGGCTCGATGCCGCATGAGAGGACCAACTACCAACTACCAACTACCAACGTCCAACGGGTTCTCTTACTTATTATTATACTATACCGATGTACTATACGAGTAGACCCGATACGAGATGTCCTTCTTATTCTCAGCCGCGAATCTATCCTCGAGATATACGGTTCCCCCTCATCCTCACCCTCACCCATTCCACCTTATGTTATGTTATTCATTCCTCCGTTTTTTCTATCTACATATTATGCTCTTATGTTCTTGTCTTATACTTATGACTGTTCGTATCTCACTCTCGCTCTCGCAGATGCTGGTAGACGAGCAGCATCACCAAATAGCCAGTTTCGTTTTATTTACGAATATTCGATCCTAAGTCGATATACCAAAATCCCTCTCGCTTCCACGTGTCGACTGTCTCGCGTTCTCGACACTCGATTATACCCCACATATTTACATATATTTTCTTTCATTATGTTTTATATTATATTATATTATATTCGATGTTTGTATTTCTTCAACTGATGACTGTTTTTATTGGACGCCTTTTTTCGTCAGTTAATAAAAGTGAAATAGTGATATTGCCGAACCAAAAATAAGGTAGGGAGATAAATTAATGCACAGAACAAGAGGGGAAATGTTTGGCGTTAATTTCATTTTAAAAATCTGGAAAACGATTTCAAAATCAGGAAGCTCGGAAATTTATTTGTTTCTTAAAATTCTGAGGTTGGAATTTTTTATTAAATAGTTATTTTTGGTTTCTAAAACGCGATATATTTGATGAAAGAAACTACGAATGAAAATTCTATGGCTAATTCATGTTGTATTAAAAAAAAAAAAAAGTTAAATTTGCGGGAATTAATTTATAAAAATTACATACCCATTACCCAGATTTGACCATACATAATTTTAAAATGCATTTTCCTAACGTAAAATTAGAAAATTTTTTCATATCAAATTAACATTTTTTCCCTTAAATTCAAATTTTTCTTAAAATAAATTTAGATTTTTTTGTAATCATAACGGGACCTATTTCCGTACACGGAAAAATGAACGAATTAATATATTTTGTTATCGAATTTATAATTTTCAATTAACTAAAAAATCTCAGAAGCTAAAAATACATTGAATATTTATCAATATTAAAAAAAAAAATAACTTAGAGAATTATTTTTGTTTTATTGATTTTTCAAGTGAAAATGCGATTTTTAAAAATCGAATCAAGAGCAATAACTTCTAAATTTGTAAAAGTTTTTAGCATACTTTGTCTCAGTATAAAATCGCGTTACCATCTTTAGAAAGCAAACTTTTATTTTGACTTAGATTCGAATCGAGTCGATTCAGTTAGTAACGCGGCAAAAATTTGAAATACTCGCGAGAGACGCACTTACACTCTAATATACAACATATAGAGTGTAGTAAGCTCGTGAGAGATGCCGCTGGGCATTTATCATACAGAAAACAATAGGAACTGGCAAAACACGTGCTTCGCGCCGCTGCAGAGACACATATGTGGATCGCGTATCAAGAGTTAAAGGAAGAGATGAAGGGGCGAGAGAGTTGAGACCGAGGGTGAGTGAGGGAGTGAATTCAGATACATAATATGGATGCTGGCGGTTGGGTGCGCACCAAAAAGATTGAATAAAATCTAAATAAAAAAATAAAAGCAACTTTGAAAGGGAGCTCAGAGCCAGCAGTTATTCAGTTTTGTTGTGAGTAGGAGCAGGAGGGATGTTGAGATGAAGGCGGATGAATGCGCGGCTCCTTCATTTGTTAAAACAATATAACAATTTATTTTTGTCACATTGGAACGTCTCGAGATCGTGCTGGACATATTTACTTTTTTTCTCTTTTCTTTTATCTTGTGCATCCAGACTCTGGAATATATTCCATTGAACGAGGTATTACTCCAGACATTGACGATTGAACTCAATATAAACTCATTTTTTTATCGGCTTGTAAAAATTTCACAGTAAAAATCGATTCATAAATATTTTTGCTTATTTCAATTGCTACACAGTAAAAAATTTTGCGTCAATGTGTCAAAAAATTTTGTGTTAAAAATGTTTATTTCAAATTGTTAACACTTTTTTGTGTGAATTTAACACAATAAATGTTAAATTTACATAAAAAAGTATTAAATACTTAAAGAAAAAATTTTTAACACAAAATTTTTTACTGTATACAATTAAAAATTTTTTCAATGTGGTCTGATACGGCCATACGACAGAATCAACGACATTCGAGTCCTGAATGCTTGGAAGTTCAGTTCAAAAAGTGAAATTCAAAAAGCATTAGCTGTATAGAAGTAAGCAAATAATGTACGCGCGCGCGTTACCACCAGGGGGCCGGTAAAGACTCGGCACACATACGCATAAACATATAAACACTTGGATATATAAGTTGGTAGCTTCTGAAATCCGTGGCTGATCCAGGGGCGATAGTGTTGGGATACCCAGCGGGTCGTCTCAGCTACTACCACACTATGGTACACCCATCCACCAACCGATCTCCCGAGCTGCTCTAGAGTACGCTGTAAGGTACCTATCGTGACGTTTAAACTCACGAAGAACAGCGGCCATTATAATGTGTGCCTAAGTCCATTTTTATTTTTACATTATTACGTTTGTGGTTTGTGCTCCTTACTCCAAAGATCAACTGGCCAATAATAATTCCGATCCATTATTGTCGTTCCTCGTTTCGAGCGTGACCAGCTGGCAGATGAGTTATCGCTCCAATTTCTTCTCTACGAAACCTGGTAGTCCTTTTTATAAGAAATGTTTTATCAAATATGTATTTTATACTTATGGGTTATGGATTTCTGGCGCATTCTAGTTATGGAAAATGCGATTTTAAATTCTGCTAATAACGCTGTGTTTTGCAGCGAGGAAGGAATTAAATTTATGCAGAGCTCTGTCATGTGGAAAAACTTTTTAAGTACGCGCCTCATAAAGCTGTTTTATTTTTAATAGAAAGTCAATTCAATTTTTTTTAAAAAAGATATTTAATATAGAAAATAAAGATCTAAATTTTTGATAAAAATAATCTATTAAATTGCCGATATTTTATATATTGCAAAAATTGACTTCAATTTCTACTATGTGACTACCAAAAAAAATTAAAACTATGACAAGATAACGATTAAAGTTTTTGATAATACCAAATTTGACTATAAAAATCCATTTTACAATACAAATATGCCTATTCCAAAATTTTCCTTATCTCATAATTATACACTGACAAAAAAATTAAATCGACTCAAGAGCCAAAATCTTAAACCAAGAATACCATTTTGAAGAAAATAATTTTCTTGAGTCAAGAGAATAAATTAGTGAGTTAAGAAATTATTCTTAGTCTAAGAAAATTTTTCCGGTTTCAAAAATTTATTTTCTTGACTCAAGAAAATCAATTTCTTCAAAATGGTATTCTTGGTTTAAGATTTTGGCTCTTTAGTTAAATAAATTTTTTTATCAGTGTATAAATGATAATTTCTTCTTTTGATTTTATTACATTTTCACCACCCATCTAATACAAAATTTGGAGAGTGATGTGTTAATTTAGACAAAAAACAAAAATCAAACAGTTTCTGATTTACTGATAGAAATTTTCACCCACTTTTATACAATATTTATTCATCAGGACATCACATATTTCAGGAGAAAAAAAATAAAAATCCCATAAGTATAAAAACCAGCAAGTGCCGAATATTGTCACGGTGGTCTTTACACGTGAAAATGTCTTGAAAAATAATTCTCGAGTAGTAATAGAATTCGACGGGGGTCCCTCATCGCAGTTTAGACACGATAAATCTAGAGGGGAATTAATTGCCAGTGGACGTTGTCGAGCGTCCGGGTACCGGGTCTCGGCTCTTGGTTGGTTTTGGTCCTGGTCCCCACACTCTTCTGCTGTTGCTGGTGCTTCTGCTGTTGCTGCTGCTGCTGGTTGTTTTTATTTATCGTCTCTTTCTGCTCCACTACATCCAGAATCAACAAACAGCGTTGGCTGTCCTTCGAAAAAACAACACCAAAAATAAAAAGACCAAGAGAGAATTTGAGCTAAGCTCTTTCTTCGGCATTTACCAACAGTGTGTCCCTCTCGCGTTGAGCGTATAGACTCGCTCTTGTAGCCAGTGCTCTAACTGGTTGACATCCTACAAATAAAATCAGCTCGAGGAATGCCCGCGACGACACGGGCCTGTGGGATCTTCTCTCTTCTCTCTTCTCTCTAGAAAAGGGTCCATGCAACAATCCAACAACACCAGCAACATCCCAACAAGACGATCAGCAAGACGAGGACAGATATCGACCTGACCAGTGACCAGTGACCACTGACCAGCGAATAGAGGGTGAGAAGAGAGGAACATACGGACCCATGAGATGTAATATATGGTTGTCTTAAGACAACGGTTGTATACCTGGCCAGTGGGTAACTTGGTGTATACCTTCACCTTACCAGTTCACCAACACTTGCTTTACACTCTATACATCTATATATGCTGATACGGGAATTTATTTTTAGTTAATAAGATTTGGTAGTATTTAAACATCTAATTTATCAATGATAAATATTCATCAAAAGTTGAAAAATCGTTTATAAAAAATTTCTTCATTAAAATTGTCTTTACTTGTCTATTAAAATTGTGATACTTGATTGTTTTGATAAATTTTTTAAATTATAGGCACGTGATAAAGATATTTTAATGCTTAATGATCGACTTAATCTCTATAATAGTAACTATGGAAACGTAATTAAAATTAGTAGTTATAAAATTGATCTACTAAAAATTTAGTACGTCTATAGGCTTTATTTTTAAATTGGTTATTTTTTATTAATTTGTAAAGTTGACAATTACTACTTACTGATCGCATATTTTGAAAAAGTAACAACTGACTATCTATTAGTCATTTTAATTCAATTTTATAGAGTAGATCTAATTAATTTAAATTTCCACTAGTTAGACGTTCAAAAACAAAAATTTGATGCTCTGTTTTATCTAAAATTTTTATCGATATTATTTTATATTTGATAGTTAAAAATTTTATTTCAAATATTTAGACATTATTTTTGAATTTTCTAATTGATATTTTAAAAATTTTGTTAAAGATTCAAACATTAATTGAAAGTAAGAAAGCAATTGATTTAATTGTAATAAATAATTATTTTTCTCAAGAGTTTCAATAAATCGAGTTTATAACTTCCAAATAAATTGTTGTATGAGTGTGTAAGTTTGGGTATTTGGATGTGTGTAAAAGTATCTGTAGCTGAAGAATTCCCAGGACAAGCAGATACTTCTGAAGCAGTGTACCTGTATGTATGTGTATATAGTTATATCGAGAGATGTACAGATGAGATACAGCGACACAGCCACACCTGGATTACGTCCATGCAGAGCCAGACACTCTGGAGACTGCAGGCGACTTGATTAACCTTCTTTCGTGTCTCACTGGCCTCGATTAATTAATCGTGTCAGAATATACCGGACGAAGGAATATGCTCTATAGAAGTTGAGATAAGAAAAATCTCCACAGCTTGACCTAAGGGTTTATGGCAGGTCAGATTTGTCTCTGCATAGCTCTTTCAGTTCTCGGTTCAGAGAATGAGCTTCATGATCATTGGCAAGCTCTCGAGAAGATTCTGAGGGCTGACCAGAGGGACCAAAGAGATAAATAAAAAAAATGAAGATGGACCCACAGCAAGACAAAAGGATCCATGCTCCCAGCGGACCAAGACCCGATCGGCCAAGACCCACTTGCCCGATACAAGTAACTGCGAGATTAAAAAATAAACGGCGCGAACCAGAGAATGTTGTTCGACCGTTCAGTTTGTCACTGTTGGAACATACACTGAAGCTCCATGTAGGACCCATAGGTCCCAGGTTCCAGGTTCAGAAACTCCGGAAAGAACCCATGGGAGACAATAGCCCGCTGGATACTCATACAAATATTTATTTTATACTACAGCCTGTACTCTGCTGGAGAAAGACAAAGAGAGGAATCGTTTTCATCCATTGTTATTTATCGCTCGTGTAAGCCTGTTTTTTTTTTTGTGTGTTATGGTTACGAAATTGGTTAAATATATTAATAATATCGTAATTTTATAGGCAAAAATTGGGAAATTTGAAAATTTACGTCGTGAACGTTTATTTAAATATATTTCAGAATCACTTGTTGGTAAATTTAATGAGTAACGGGATCACTGGTAATTGGAGTATTTCCAGTTGAAATTAATTAAACAACTGTTTATTTACCATGATTTGTCTCCATTTATTTTGATTGAGACTTTATCAAACTCTGGAAAATATAACAATGAATAAAAACATGCAAGAGAGAAACTTTTGAACAACGAAAATTATTTTGAACAATTCCTTTATCTTGAATCAAGGCAAAGAATTCGTACATCAAGAACAATTTTATAGTTTAAGAATTTTTTTGCTTGATTAAAAATAATCAAAATCTTTAAAATGATTTTTTTCGTTCAAGAGCTTTTATCGTCAACTAAAAAATTGTCTAAATCTAGGATTTAGAATAGGATTTAAAATGTGATTATTGATATATTTTTTTGTCTGAAAAATCGGTTGAATTGATCAAAGTTTTTCAATACAAGCAACATCAATATTTACAAAGTAAAATGGTGAATTTTAAGCGCAACGCTAAAAATCAAACTCGAGTCCGAGTGAATTTTACAGTTTACTTTTTTCCATGTGCAGTTGATGACAAAAAAAGTTTCCATGATTAAGAATAAAAAAATTAATAGACACATCTACAATGATTCAGTTAGAAAAAAAAAATTATCTTGGAAATCAAAAATTTCCACGACAACTTCCGAGATTGACAACTTTTCTACGAGAGGCCACAACACGTAGACTAAAATTTATAGTCGGATAAACGTCGAAATCAAGAGAGGTGCATTTCCAAGTTGGTAATGGCTCGAGGAGTCATTTATTCAGGCTATTTAGCTAGACACGGCGGACAGGAATATTGAGGACGATCAACAGTAGACAAAAAGGCGGTGACCAAGTCCATCAATTGGCGGACGTTAAAGCCACCGGCGTTGGCATCCGTGCCGCTCCGGGTATCATCAGTGTATACAATATACATTATATAGTATAGTATATAGGATACCCCTTAAACCAAAACGTTTCGCCTTTGGCACACCAACAAAAAATTCATCATAGCGGCAAATGTGGTGCCGACAGGCACTCACTCCGCCCTGGACACTAATACATAACCAATTATTATAAAACGTTCCAGATGCGGTCCCTGAGGTCTGGCTCCCTGAGGTCTGGTCCCTCACTCGAGTCGTACCGCAGTTTGTTCCTTCGCGGCTCCGAGTGTCTCGTCCGTCTCACTAAAAACCATCCAACATCCAGCGAACTCGATCAAACAACACTGACGCTCTTGTTCTTCCATTTCGCTGGTAATTTGAAAACCAAAATCAAAAGTAACGTCCCGGTTGCTAATGTCAACTCACTAACTTACCCGACTGCCGAATACGAGAGTTTATTCCTGAAAAATCGAGAACAGAACTCAACTCCAGGACAAAAGAAACCACTTGAGTCTTGAGTCATGACTCATGAGTCAAGAGTAGTTGAAATTGTCAGGAATAATAGATTGTTTTGGTGGTTGATAATAAAAATAACAAATAAAACCCAGAGCGAAGATGCTGACGACTCCCAGGAAAGCCATCAGGCATCATCCTGGAGCTCTCGCCCTTGTTCGTCTCTTAAATGAATAAAACTACAGAAGCTAAGACTGTGTAGCTAACATTACATATAATAGTGGCCTCTATACGCATTTAACGCACGTGTTCGTACGAAAGGTCTAAAGAGGAGAGCCAAACCAAAAGTTGAACCACCGATACTTAAATTACTCCGGTCACTCAGCCTCGCGGCTCAGATTGATGTAAAGCCGTGTTTTACATTCAATTCAATTGGACAAAAAACTGCTATCTGTTGGCAAGCCCTGGACTCTGGAGAAGAGAACCAGCAGGAACATCAACAAGAGTCTACTCCCTGTACTGGCCCTACGAGTCCACAGCCCCTCGCCCGCGATTGTGTGTTCTGTGCAGTGCGATCCTTTGCCACAACACACTCCTTGCCGCACTCGAACCAACTCGAACCACTAACCACTCAAGTCGATACTCTTTTTAGTCGGCCTTTCATCTTTTTATTCCTCGATTTGCGCCGAAAACAGTCCAGAGCCCAAACCACTACTCTGTCTCTGTCTCTGTTTCTCTTGTTATCGTTTTCTTTATTCTGTCCTCTGAATGTTGTTGGTTGTCTCCAGAAAAGAGACCACTGCTCCTCGTTAGACCACCGCTCACTGGTGATTGCCACAAAATTGTCCATTCAATGTCTCAAGTAATTTACCCCAATCACTAAATGTACTCCATTGTTTCAACATTTATAATAATAAGAATGGTCATAATGATAATGATGATGATTTTAAAAACTGAGAAGTAATTAATTTTATTTGGTGTTAAAATTAGCAAATTGTTCAACTGATATTTTAACAAATTTCATAGAATGTTGGAAGAGGCTACTCCTTTTCTTCTGGTAAAAAAAATTTTTAAAATGGCCAGACCGATTGATCTGATCATGTGAAAATAAAAAAATAATTTTTATTAAAACTTTTAATTTTCATATATTTTCGGGAAAATTATACGAGCGTTGTGACAGACAAGCTCTTTAGAAGAATGAAAAAAATGATTTTCATACTCAAACTATACATCATACTCAACTTTCTTGTGACGAGACAATTTAGCGATTATGCACTCTCAGTCGGAGATTTTTTACAGTAACTTTTATTAAAAAATTATCCCTAAAAAAATTTTTTTAATTTTGGCCACATAAAGCGATATAGATAAAAATAAAATAATGATTTATATATTTCCTAGACATATGTTTGTCACTTAATATGACGTCATGAAAAAAATATATTTTAGTAATTGATTGAATTGAAAATCAGTGTCAGATAAGTTTCTTAGGAAAGGTATTAGAAAAAATCATTATTATTTTAGAACTTTACACATCAAACTTAACTCTCTTGTGGCGAGACAGTTTAGCGATCATGCGTCCTCTGTTGAAAATTTTGAATACTAACTTTTATCTAAAAATTACATATTGGCATATGTGAATATATCAAACCTGATATAGACATATCAAATCATATCAAGGCATGCAAAGCCATATTAAGTCAAAATAGTCTTAATATGACCTGATGAGCCGATATTTGACTTGATATGGCCAATTTTCATATCAGGGCATCAAAAATTATTTATGCAAACATTTTTCAAAGGATTGATGTGATAACATCTTTTACTTTCTTTAGAAAAAATTTAAACTTTCTTTAAGGTCGCGGCTGGATAAAAATTTTGGATTAAAAATATAAAAGGTTAAATAATTAAATGGATTTATTATAAGTGTATAATAAATTGATTTATCCATCAAGTGTGATGATGATACTTGTGATATCGATGAATAAATATAGTATACTCATCTCTATAATTGGATTGACGACAATGACATGTGGGAATTGATGATTCCTTATATATTGCACAGTTAGACGGGTTTAGGCTTATAGAGAAGCTCCGAGGCTGAGGAAAGCAGTTAGGTGGCTCAGTACGTGCTCTTGACATCAGTACCGCTTGGAGTGTACCGCGACGCCATTTGACGCAAATTGCGAGGGGCCTTTATCGCGCGGCAGTCACGTTTCTGCTTTATTCTTCAGTTGAGCACACAGCGTGCCGCTGAAAAGCTACGATGAAAAGGACGGACAACGGCATTCCGCTACTGTCACTCGGGACGATCTCTTGTGAAGAGACATCGCTCCTATCCGATACGATGCCGCAACACACTCAAGAATAAGAGTAACCAGTAACCACTAAGCAGTTATAGCTCTCTTGCTAGCTTACCTCAATACCGCCTGATCGTCCTCGTCTAAAGACGTCTTTTCGTTCTTTTACCACCGACCGTAATAGTAATCCATGCCTTGAACCTGTCGCCGTGGAAAGTCAACAGTAAACTAGCGAGCTTATCTCCACCCTGCCAACGCGAGACCCATAAAAAATTCTTAATGCTAAAAAAAGAACTCGTAAACTCTGGAATTTCTAATAGTTATAATAATAATAATAATAATAATAATAATAATAATAATAGCAATAAATAATTGTTGTTATTTTTTTTTACTTGAAAATTTAACTCGATTCAAAAAAACAAATCTTGAGTCTAAAAATTGTTATGAAAAACTATTAATTTATTAAGCATCAAAGTTTTTGAGTTAAGGTAGTGCGGTTATGAATGCAATTTTTCAAGAATTTTTTGAAACTCAGAATATAAGCAATTGAATGTATAATACATATGCTGTTAAAATTTGAAGATGATTTACCACACTAAACCTGAGATATTTGCAATTAAAAATGACATAATTAGTATACGTAGCATAGGGAAAGCGTGGGAAAATGACCAATTTAATTTAATTTATCAATGAATTACTTTCACCATCACTATGAAAAACTAATATTACTTAGAATACTGTATTTTGATAATATAAAAAAAAAATAGGAATTATTTACCACATAGTTTCGATAAAAAATTAAAATAAATAACTCGATTTAGCGATTATTTTCAGTAGAGGGGATACGGTGACTAGTGGCATGGAAACTATGTGGCAACGTTGTTACAAGTAAAATGTCGGAGCAAAGAGAAACGGCGCGAATTTTCAAATCAATAAAATATATTTTAAAGGAGATCCATTTTCAACTTTTGTTTAATAACAATAATTGATGAATATTTACATGAAAAAATAAATTTTATAGCGTTATTCTTTTATTTAATATTAATTATAAAATTTAATACATAAAATATATCCAGCGATACAACATGACAAAGTATTTTAAAACCAAATTCTTATGACAATAAATTTTTAATTATTGCAATATTTTATAATCATAAACTTTTTCTTAATTTCATAAAAACACATATATTTATTATAATATATATCACATTTTTTTTTTAAAAAATGAACATAGCTTATCTAAAACCCGTTTATCTTTGGTAATATTAGGTTTATTATCACTTCCTGGTTCTTTACAAAATTTTATTAATTCGTTTGTTCCACCATTCTCATATTTATTAATTAAATCTTGGTATTTTATGGCTTGAGACGCCATTTTCCTTAATATATGACCAGATAGAACTCCTTTTAGTGGAGATAAACAGTCCATGCCAGAAGCAGTTTTCTTTAATTTTTTAAGATGAATCAAACACTCTCTGTAAGATTTTGAGCTTTCGAATAAATGTTTGTTGTCCGTCAACGAAACTAGTTTCTCTAGAATCTCAACATCGTATAAAGCTTCATGGAATTTATCGTCAGAGTTAACATTCAAATGATTTTTAGCTAATTCTGACAGTTTATATTCCCCGAAATCTTTTTAGAAGTAAAATTTTTCTTGAATAAAGGCAAACTATCAGAAAATCCTGCGATTTTACTGAAGGTAGATACCATCGAACATTTCAAAATAGAACGCAGTAAATGCGATTTGTCAAACGTAACATTATGTGCAACAAGTAAACATGGCTTAGGTGACATTTTTAAAAACATTAAAAACTCTGGAGAGCTTTTTTAGCGGCAATGATTCTACTTTTTTAGTGTGAAAGTATAAATCGCCGTTAATATTTTTTAATCCAGTATGCGCGGAAGCTTTATCATCAATGATTTTTGTAGGATTAATATAGACACTAAATTTTCGCCCGTTACAAGATGCTGCAATTTGAAGAATTTCGTCACTTTTACGGAAGCCGGAGGTTTCTAGATCAAAAAAAACTAAATTGCATGTCTCTGGTGACATTTTAATATCTGGACCTTTAATTTGTGATTCGTCAAAGGCTTCAAAATCTTCACCGTCTTGCGACAGACCGCACTTAGATTTATATTGAACGCCTTCGGAATTTTCATTCTTCTTCCTTAATTTCTCACGTTCTTGAGTTACAAGTACACGACGTTTCTTGGCAACCGGCAGCTTTGCATCTATTGCACGTTTCTTTCGCTTATTATCTGATTGCTCTGCATAAAGCGAAGTGTGTAACCCTGGTGACAACTTTAGTTTTTTTCTAATTTCAACGACACAGGAATCGCCATCATTTTTGGTACACACAGAACTAGCGAGACGATAACTTGATGATTCGCTTTTGCTATAGCAAATGTTTTTAGGCGATTTATGAGCCATTATATTATTGAACGATTCATTAGCTTGGCTCGAAGCAGGAATTGAAAATTTATTTGCACTAGCAGCGTACTTCTCACATACAGCTGATAGTTGATCAAATAAAGTTAGGTTTGTAAGCAAAATTGTTTGTTCCCCAGAGCCACTTCTGCGACAACACCAAGATCCACAATTCTCGTGATTATCGTACAAATGATTGGGTATATTACGTATAGCTTTTGCTAAATTTTTGCTATCACCTACATTTTGAGCCAATGCATAACTAAAACATTTTTTTATATGATCAATACTATTTTTTTATTTCTTTAAAATTCGACAATTTCCATAAATCCTGGCTAAAATTTTTTTCAAATGATTTTGATCAGCAAGTTTAAAAATTTTTTAGGGTTCCCTCGACGAACGGCTGCGATAGTGCAGCTATCTTCATCGCCAATTAGTACTCGTGCTTCAAGGTTAGTTTCTTTAAGAACTGTGCTGTTGTTTACCAAATCTGCTCCTGCAGATGCTTCCATCGCTTTGGCACTACCGACGAAGTTTTTCCGGCAATCATGATCTTCTTTTTTCCTGCCCAAGTCACAAAATTTGCATTTTCTTATTTTATCAGCATAATCGAGAATTTTGCCACTCAAAAAACCTATAATAGTACCATAACCATTGAGACTATCGTAGCTCTTTCCATTTCCTCTTTTACTCCATCCCATGTCATAAGATACAATAATATTAACAACTTCTCCGACAGCTGAATCATACGTGGTATTGTTGTTTTCATCTAAATCAACTATTGACGATTTTAATTTGGCATGGTGAGGGTAAATTTCTTCGACGATCTTTTGAGGCCTAGGAAGAGGAAAGGGAGATTAAAATGGGATAATAAGAAATCAGGGATGTAAAGTTTCAATTTTAAATTTCATCTGCATTTATTGATTTAAATATTAGATTAAAATAAAAATCAATAATTAATGCTGCTCTGTATTCATCAATAAAATAATAAATAATACAAAGTTTGACGGAGAATTTTAAATCACTGTTATATGGAATGTATGAGAACAAAAATTATTTTATAAAATATTTACAATCTAGACAAGTGAGCATAAAAATTATTATGAAAGTCGAGACAACAATTACGTCCAAAAATGATATACAATTCGAAAAAATTCTGCATAATTCAAAATAGTTATTTACAATTCAAAAAAATTATATATAATTCAAAAAAATTATATTCAATTTAAAAAAATCATCTACAACTCAAAAAAATTATAGACTTCTAAAAACTCTGTTTCGTTGATGACAATAAATCAATTCAAATCATCCTGATACGATCAATAAAAAATTATAAACAAAAAAAAATTGTTACTCCGTAGCTCTATCAATTTCAATTAAACTTACAATAATTCACACAACTTGTCTATATTTTCATTGACAAGTTGTTGCTCTTCCTTGGCAGCTCTTTTACAACTCTCCTTAGCAGCTTCTTCGATTGCAGGACCAACTTCTCTTTCATATCTTTTAAATAATTGTGGCGATATTGTTGGAATATTGGCACATGCCAATATTTTGTTTAATCCAGTGCAGCCATAGCCAGCGTGTACAGCACCTGTAATAAATATATTTATTTTTGTATTTGAGCTTTCACATAGAAATTTAACTATTATTGTTTTTAAGTAAATTTAAATTATCAATTTTTTAAAATTTATATTAATTAAATATTAATATTTATTTAACTTACCAAGAACTATACCTGTATTAATGTCTGAGTGATTGGATTTATTATCACCCGTACGATGAGTTTTACTCGTTGGAACTATTGTTATTATGTCACATTTAGTACACTTTACTTTTAAGATTGAATTCAGCCCTAAATTTTGTTCGTGTACAATATTATCAAGACAAAGTACTTCAAAACATTTTACACATTTTACACAATTTTAAATCCACCACACGAAAGCCTTCGGATAGGTTAGGTTTATTATTTGTTGACAAATCATTGCCTTTTCTTTTTTCTTGTAAACCATTTTTTATTTTAATTTTTTTATCCAATACTTTTTTTTTAATAAATCTTCCTTTATAACGCATTCGATCACCCATAATTATTTGTTTATTTCAATAACAATAGCCGGTTGCTTACATTTACTGCGCATATGAACTGTACATAAATTGAGTGGTATTATAGGTATAGCATAAATAAGAATAATAATAACGCGACGTTGCCACAGTTCCATGCAGAATTGAATTTCATAGTATGTGTGTATACGTATAGGGGATGTAGTAGTGAAAAAAGTACAGTCACGTTAAAAAAATATGGAACACAGTCATAGTACAGCTAATGTGTTTAAGTATAGTACTAATCCAAAACATTTTGACTGTAAAGTCGCGGAGGTACTACCTTAAATAAAATTTTCTAAAATAAAGAACCATTTCTTGATTTAAAGAATTTTTTACTTGATTTCAATTGATAAGGATTAGAAAGCCTTTGAATTTAAATAATCTATATTATTAAGAGTCAATTTAGTCAATTTATGATGATACCCAGTCAGCATCCAAATCAGAAAGACTTCTGGAAGAAGTCTTTTCAAAGACGTCCATAAGAAGTCTAAATATGATGTCTTAACGAATTCATCAATCAGAACTCTTAATCAAGAAGTCGACAGGAAATCTTTTGACAAACTTTGTAAGACTTCTAAAATATGAGCTCTTCAAGTAGTTTACTTACTGAACTCATAAGACATCAATAATCTGAGCTTTTTAAGAGGTCTTTTTTCTGACTTCGTAAGATGTCATGAATATGAACTCTTTCAGAGGTCTTTTTGCTGAGGTAGGATTGAATTGTATTGGCGCATGCGCACAACGATAGAAATTTTATTTTTATTTTTTATCTCTGTTTTAATATAACCTATAAGTGTATGGTACGTTTTCTGTTTACATTCAGCGTCGAATTGCAAAACTTTAATTTAGTGAAATCAATTAATTATTTATAACCAGTGATTTCGTAATTTGTAAATTAAAAGTTCTAAAAATAATGTAAGTGCATATTCGTAGCTAATTAATATTTGACTGTGTATGATATTTCATGTTTTTATCAGTGATAAATTTGAGAAATCATTCGATTTTAAAGGTAACGTATACATTTATCCAAAAATAAATATAAATTATGATTTTTTTAATTTAAAATATTTTTTCTCAAGATGTCTGAAAGAAAAAGATTCAGTGAACTGTCTAAGAGTCAGAAAAATCGAAGATTGAAAAAACGCTATGAGCAGGCAATTTTGGAGACTGCACGTGCAAAAGCATCGGTTGATACTTCGTTTGATAATAATCCAGTTATTAATAACAGTGTAATGAACAACGACAATAATTATGACAGTGATGATTTCAGTTTACAGTCGATTCATTTAGATAATACCGTAACCGATATCTCTTTAAAGACTTACACAGATAATAATGATAATTCTCATTGTACAACAACAAAAACAACATCAACAGTAACAGCAACAACTACTACAACTTCTATCACTTATAATAATAATAATAATAATTGTGATATCGAAGTACCAATTCCTTTAACCAAACAATTAGCTCAATGGAAATGCGAATTTAACATTACTCAAGCTGGATCAAGTGCTTTACTAAAAATTATTAGAAATGTGGAGTCAATAGAAGAGTTAAAAAGTCTTCCAAATGACAGTCGTACCTTAATTGATACTCCTACAGATACTACTATTCGTGAGGTTGCACCAGGAGAATATTTCCACTATGGACTGAAAGAAGGATTAATTGATCAATTAAAAATTGTCGATATAAAACAGATTACAGATATTATCCTGATTAGTATACACATTGATGGTTTGCCAATATCGAAGAATTCAAAACGACAACTGTATCCTATACTGGGAGAAATTTTTCCAAAAGTCTCTGTACCATTCGTTATTGGTATATACCATGGACTGAACAAACCAAATGACTAATGAATTTCTTCAAGATTTCATTAATGAGTACAAAAATCTGAGAGAGGAAGGTTTCGAGTATGATAGTCATAAATTTAAAGTAATTATAAGGGCTGTCATTTGTGATTCACCAGCGAGAGCTTTTGTAACCTACACAAAAGGTCATGGTGGTTTTTATGGTTGCGATAAGTGCATTCAAGAAGGAGAATATAGTGACCATCGAATGTTATTTCTTGATATGGATGCACCATTACGCACTGACTCGAATTTTATAAATCGTTTAAATGAAGATCATCATTTAGGAAAATCAGATTTTGAAGATATTGGTGTTGGTATGGTGTCTCAATTTCCAGTGGATTACATGCATCTTGTTTGTCAAGGAGTATCAAAAAAATACTGACTTCGTGGACGAAAGGATGGCGACTAAATGATAAAAATTTACTTAAATTAAGTCACAAAATGACTGAAAATCAATATTATTATTATAATTATTATGAGTATTACATAACAACAATAATAATTTAACAATTAATATTAATAAATTTATAGCATGAATAAATAATATTTATTAATTTATAATAATAATATTCTGCAAATTTTCTGTATGAAATCAGAAAGAGCTCTCAATTCTGACTACTATAAGTACTCTTTTATTTGAAGTCGTAAAGAGCTCTTAATTCGGATTTCTGCAAGACATCTTATTTTTGAACTCAAAAAGACTTCCTAATTCTAACTTCTGTAAGCACTCTTTTTTTTTGAACTCAGAAAAAAGATCTCTTTGAGAATATTTGTGGAAGTCTTATATTACTCTTAAAGTGGCGCATTCGACGTCCTCAAGACGTCTTAGAGACACCATTCCGTTAAAAATTACGACGTCCAAATCTTAAATAGGAGTTCATCAAGAACCTCTAAAGACATCATATTGTTTACTGGGTAAGTATTAATTTTTTTTAACTCCATGATTTTTTTTTTACTTCTCAAAAAATTTATTTTGTTAAGTTGATCAATAAGTTTATAAAAAGTTTCTAAATTCATTTTTTGTTTCAATTACATCAAATTTAAGTTTAGATTTTATAAAAATCACAGCTTTAATTTCTAAATTTTATTAAATAGCTCATACAATAAAAATTAAATTCATATTTTTCATTATTATTCACTATCAGTTAAATCAATAAAAAGTTCAATTTTTTAAAATAAATTTTGTGAAGTTAAAAACACGTAAATGTCATAAAATGCAATTTCGATTCCATATTTTGCTAAGCAATTAATACTTTTTCATTTTGTGCTATTGAATATTAAAACCAATCTGAACACTAAAGTATAAAAAAAAAAAAAAAAATGTCAATTCAGAAATCCAATGGCTACATCGTTTACTTAAACTGGTTTTAAGGCGACAAGTATCGATCCAGGAACCAATTCGTCATTACTGGGAAGTAAATCGTCTGATTGGGGTGTCGAGAAGATTACTTTTTTAAAGTCGGCGAGATGTCCCGGCGAGGATAGGACGAGAGAATACCAAAAGAAAGGTAAGATCGTCATCTTGCAGGCGTCGAACTGTCTCCGAATTTCTCCTCATGAAAGACTTAAGAGACTCTGTCTGGAGAATCTCCAAATTACCAAATGAACAAGAAAAAGCTGACTGCTTACACAAGTAGAGTTTTGTGTCTACCCCATATGCAGCTTAGCTGAGGGAAGTATCCGCTATAACACAGAGGAGTCTATACTATAGACTGTTAACCAGGGCCTACGACATAGGTAGTAGGCACACCACGATTTTTAAACTGGACCGGCAGGGAATAAAACAGGAGGGACACTAATTAGTGATTCCAGGAACTGAGAACACGAGCGTACCGTGCGGTCGTCTCGTTCGTGAGCATATATGGTGTATATATAGTGGATGGGGTGGGCCTCGTAGAGAAGGGGCTGTGGGCTGTTGGCTAAATCATGGACACAGTAAAGGAACAAGCGAATGATATATATCTTTGTCTTGTTTGGGCTGCTGGTGAGAAAGAGAGAGCGAGGTATCAAATGATTAAAGATGGGCAGAGGGAGGAAGTGAGTGCCTGGAAGACATTCAAGAGATTAAACGATAATAGCTTAAATTGGGAAAAGAATTCTACGAAATTTGCTTGACAATTTGGACGATTGGTAACCTACTCAATGTTAACTCGAGGCGAAAGCGAAAGCAAAACAGGAGTAGGAGTAGAGAGATATTCTACGAATGTAAGGAGACGAGTTTAATAATCTTATCAGAGAAGAAGCATGTAGGACACGATGTGTTTTTGATACCACCAAATCCTGACTACCTGCTTAACGTTAGCTCAAGCTCTGGTTATGTTGGGTGTAGTGATGAGGATATACAGAAAGTATATACAGATAAAAGTATCCGGCTGGTTGGATGTATGTATGTGATAGTGGACAGAGGACAGTGGACGTTCGACGTTGGCCAACAGGGTACAGCCAAAGCTGTCTCCAACATAAACAGCCAAAGCCGTTTAGTTCCCAAGCAAGCGTCTAGTCGTTAAATATAAAAAAAAACTAAATGCAAAAGAACTTTAACTGAAATAATGTCTGTTGCCTTTTTGTGGTATCGATTTTCAAAAGTTTTTCTTTATTTTTTATCATCCACTGTTTTATTTAATTGAGACTTGTTTTTATTTTTAGTAAACGAGTTTTAGTTATCTTCGAAAGAGACCGAATCACCTGGGCCGAATTAATTCAACTGCATTCTCTATTCGCGAATAAATAAATTACTTTTATTTGCTTTTTTTATTGGAGTTTATTTATTGTCGACGTTTATTGAAAAATATACTGCAAATGGGTATCTGTTTACTGTTCTGACTGTAGTTATACATGGGTTTAAATTTTTGTCATTGTGCAGAAAAATAATGTGATATTCAGGTGTTATGTTATAAATAACATTTACTGATAGAAAATTTACTTTATTTTAGAGAAAAAATTTTTAAAAATTAAGGAAATGATTTTGAAGAATCTTTTATTAATAATTCTCATTAGTTCAAGACTATAGTAACCGAAAATTAGAAATTATAAAGAAAAAAAAAAAGATTTTTTTGACATTTTTAATCACAAATAATTATATGAATTATATTGATATAACAGAATCAATTTACTCAAAAATGACTAATAACCTAATTGAAAATATGACTAAAAAAATTATTCAAAACTCACGTCAAGACTTTTCTGATGATACTAAAGCTTACTACAAAAATCTTTTTTTAAAATAAAAATATGTCCGTCATAAAATTTTCCCTCTCTCAATTATTTAGATAATAGATTAACTATCACCAAAAAAAATATCAAACCGTCAAAAGACAAATTCAGGTTACAATCTATCTGGTACCAAATCTTTTTATAGAAGCCCACTTTATGAGAATGAAAAGTCCGTCATAAAATTTTGCTTACTTTTTTTTATTATATAGATTAACAATTCACATACATTAAATAAAAAAAAATAATCAAATTTTATTCAGCGCAAAATTTTAATCTACTTGTATTTAGTCTAAAAACTTATTATAATCAATTCATTATCTAAAAAATCATATAAACCCTTAACAAAGCACTAATTCAAGGCAATAGTCTTTAAATAATTCTGAATTGAACAAAAATATTCAGCTTATCATATATATACGCCTGAGACAAAATTTTCCTCATTCACAGAACAAAAAATGTTCTTGAATTAAGTATATATTTTTGAAGAGCTCAATATTCTTTATTGAAAAAAATTTTTCTTGATTTGAAAAAATTTTACTTATTTCAAGAATTTTTCGTCTTGATTCAAGACAATCATCCTCTTCAAAATTTAATATTGTTTTCTGTGTTCTCTTAATTGTTTAGGTTCAAAATGAATTAAATTTTTTTTTGGTATTATATTATTATATTTTTATTAAAATACCAAACGAAACTGATTAGTAAGTTTTTTCCACTTGATAATTTAGAAATGTCGAAAATAATTTGCCTTGTCAGATGTCATGGGATAGATCAGTCGGAAAGAAGTAGGGCATGACATTGAAGATGTCGATAGATGTTAATATATTATAAATATAAATATAAATATATATGAATGAAAGACTAACGAGCTGTGATTATGGAGTAAGAGATTGAAGTTAAGGTGGTTGCAAGTGAGAGCGAGCATTTAAAACTATTGGTAATGCCGACAGCGTAGAGTAAACTCACGGTTCGAGGTACGGAATACGAATACTTCTACGAGGGTCCATCAATCCTATCTGGATAGAAGAAGAGAGATGCGACCTCCCGCGATGTTTCTCATCTTCTCACTATTCTCAATCTTGTAGCTATGCCACATAATAGTGTAGAGAGTGTTAACGAATTACCTATTACTATCGATTGCTGTATTACTAAACGTTTATATATAGTAAGAATCTTTCTCACCTTAAATACAATATTTACATTTATTGCCGTGATAACTGTTTATTTTTTTATTTAAACCGTTTAGCTTACCAAAAATTATCTCGAGATCAACATCTACGGATAAATTATTTGGCATTTACAAATTAAAATATATTTTAACTTTTAATACTCGTCATATTATTATATAATGTAACTTTTATGGTACAAAAGTTTTAAATTTTAAGCTTTTGTGTATACAGGAGTCTAATTGAGTTTTTTATTAAATTTTTTTTCTTAAAACTAAAAAACTATCTCATGTATTTTTTTATCATTTTTAAGTAAAAAAAAAAAAAAAATTACGTAATTTATATTTTATGCGCGTGAGTAAAGATTAATTTAACACGTGTTGTACAAAGGTGGTACAAACAAAATAAATTTTTTTTTTATTTTTCAAGTCTCCTAAGAAAATATTTTAATTTATTACGTTTTGAGATTTTTCTTAAAAAATCAGCACTATAAAAAAATGTTTAAAGCTCGCTCAAGATTCTAAATTCTGAAAATCGTAAAAAATTGAATTTTTCCGCTTTTAATCAATTTTTTCTCGTTAGCTTTTTATATCTTCCAAGTTAAAAATTATGTACAATCTAAAAATGAAAAGTCGAAATTTTTACAAGTTGCTCAAATATTTTTTTGGTTTTTTGAAATTTTTAAAAATCTTGAGAGGCTTCTAAAAAATTTTTAAGAGGACTTTTCAAACATGTTAAATTAATATATTTTTATGAGACTCGAAAAAAAGATTTTCCGTTTTTTTTTGCGCCACCCTAAAAATCAAGAGGACACTTTTTTTTTTGATAAGAAAAATAAATTTAAAATATCAAATTAATAAAAAATAAATCAAGTTTAACCCAAATATTTATCAAAGCATGAATTGACCGTGAGACTTAAGTCACTCGCTAAAAATTAACAGAAAACACATGTCCATATATTCCAGCAAGCGTATTTGCCCGTAAATTATAAATTTTTCCGAGTTACTTCCTGACAGTGGTTTCTTAGTGTATAGTGTATAGTGGCACCAGAGCAGGCGACCCAGACAATAGACACTTACCAACGGTGAGCGCGATAACTTTATACAGCGTCAGAATAAGAAATAAATATAAGAGTAAGAAGAATAATAACAAGAGGAAAAATAATAAAATAAAAAGAGAATAATATAAGTACAAGAAGAAGAGTAAGAGCAAGAGGTGCCGAAGAGAAAAGGTGAAGACGAGTGGGAGAGAATGCAGGGGGAAAATGTTTGAGGGCGCGAGAACGAGAGGCGTGGATGATCACGACTTACCCATATAAAATACATTGCCCGCACATTCACGACGGTAATCAAACCCGTAAATCCGACGGTACCAAAAATAAAAGCCTCGTAGTCTGTTCCAAGTAGAGGTAGAGGTGAACCTTTTTTATTTTATTTACCTTTTTTAACTGGTATTGTTTTTCTTAAAGTTTTTTCTTCACGCTTCAGATCAACACGGAAGTCTGACATCAATGATACGCTTAGTTGGAGGAGACATATCTTGATCTATCTAATATAATAATATGATCAATTGATCTTGATCATGATCGTAGTTATGATAACGATCATGATCCAAAATCCGCTTGAGGGACAGCTTGTAGCTGGTGGTTACTACTTAGCTCTGGTGTGTACTTTGAAACCAACCGTTGAATTTATATACATTCAACATTTTAAATTTTATATTTATATAAATTTATATACACTGCTGGCCGTCATTTGATTACCGATGATGACCCAAGTAAAGTAGTTAACTCAAGCCCTCAGATTTAGCATTATATTGCATTTAAGCTCATCAGTGCAGATCTACTCAATATACAATATACAGCGTTATTGCGAGCTCTTCAATGTGGGCGGAGTAATGCACGAGCAGTTATCGAAGCTTGCCAATAAATCTACGCCTTAACTAGAATTCGCCTCGAGTTACGATCAACAACAGAATAAGAGTAAGAGTAACTGTGTAGATATATATATATGTAAAGGCTTTTTAAATGTATATGAGAGTGCGTTTTAGCTGTATAGTACCACATACTATTACTGTAGTCTGTCCAGAATATAGAGGCGGGAGGCGTGTTGTTTCTTCACGCTTTCGATAATCATTTTTTATTATGTATATCTGTTTTTATTTTTATTTTTCTTTTTATTCTTACTCTGCTTTCATTTACATCAATTACCATTAAGGTACCAATGATAAATTACGGAGCCGTAAATGTAATTGCCCAAGATGAAAAATGTCCAGGAATTTAATATTAAGCGCAGCTATTACAGCAGTACTCGCGGTAGAATTTTATACTACTAGATTTGTCATTGATTCGTGGTAGTCGATGGCTCAGAGCAACATAGAAGCTAGGAAGTGGCCGGACATTTTATCAAGATGTCAATACTCGCGGAACGGAACTAACTCGCGCATATATTTGTTTATTTTTTTGTTTAAGTTCATTTTTATTTGTGACAATTTTTTTGCTAAAAATTTTTTTTCAATATTCAGAGGAAATTAATTTTAAAAAATGAAGAATAAAAATTTTTTCTATAAATTGAAAAAAAAATATTTTCATTCAAGAAAAAAATTTTTAAAATGAAAAATTGTTATTTTTAGAAAATTTTTATACTTCCTAAGAATTTTTCGACTTTATCCACGACAATGAAACTCTTATCTTCAAAATGATTTTTTTGGTACAAATTTTTTTTTTTTTTTTTTTTTTTTTTTTTTTTTTGTGTAGGCCACTTTGAACAATATTACGGTCAATAAAATATTTTCAAACAATTTATAAAAATTAAAAAATAATACTCAAGTATGCAATCACATCGGTTCAATGCAACATATATAATAAATTGTATTCAATAATAGTAGTTGGTCAATGCGGAACTTTAGTGATTACTATTATGGTGTGTAGAGCCAATATAATTGGATAACTGTGAGCTCGTACGGGAAATTGAGCGTAACTTGTTGAGGTACACTCAATTGATGTGTGTACTTTACTCACCTACTACAAATATAAAAGCATTTATGTGAAAAAATAAAAATAATTTTTAAATTAGCACGTAATATAATTTAATAATTATTTACTTTTATTTTTGTTTAAAGTTTAATTTTAAAAGGAGAAATGCCTACCATACATACACAGTGTACTCACTGGGTATTTTATTTTATCATTATCCCCCAGATAACGGGAGTAGAGGCATCGACGCGATCCTGAAACAACTATACTTATCGTGGATCGTGCCTGGAAGGTCTGTCGAAGAGAGCTTTAGTTCTTTATTCTTTACCTCTCTCTTATTCCCTTTTTCAATGCTTTTTATCTCTTTTTACAGTCCCGCTTCTGTAATTACTATCTTCGTAGCATTCTTCGATGTACTCCAGTTCGAGTTAACATCCAGATCGATAGATCTTTCCTTCACAACCTCGTCATCAGCCGGATTACAATGTTACCTTCGGTATAAATTATAAATAAATAAATATATAAAAGTTTATGTAATTATTGCTTTTGGAGAGTTATCGCGCCAATAAACGAATCATTAGAGATAAAGAATTATAATTAACTACTCAGTTGAAAAAGAGTATTTTTTTAATTTATTACATTTGAATGTGTCAAAATTTTTTATGCTTTGAATTTGAGAATTTATTGTTTAATTATTGATAAAAATTAGGGTGAAGTAAAAAAAAATTTTTGCAGCTTATGAATAAAATTTTTGGAAAAAAAAAAAAAAAAAAACTTTTCACTCAAAATTTTGAGATGGCCTACTGATTTTAAAAATAAATCATTAATATAATTTCTTGATTTTTACCAATTGTCAAAAATGACCGACTGACTAATTTAAAAATTTTTGCTTTTATCTAAACGTCAATTTTTAACAATAAAAATATATTGTTTATTAATTATAAACTTTATTTTTCTGTTTCATCATTCTCAAACGTTTATCACGATAAAAAACGGTGGACAATAATAAACAATGCGCGAAATGACAAGTAGAGCGGAGCTGCGGCATTTCGCGAGATCATATCTTCCTTTGCGTTGTTCACTATATACATATATATATTCAGTGTTGTGCTGCGAGGGCAATCAATCATTTGCGCCGGATAAAATATAAAATACGACGATCCGAGGCTACGGGTACGAGTAAGCTTGTAAGCTGTACACTCTACTGGGTTTTATTTATTTGCACGGTCATGCAAACTACCCCGTGTGCCACTACGATACACACCACATTACATTATACACAACACAATGCTCTCTTACGCGCGAGCTTATAACGAATTAACGTATTTTTCACACGCAACCAAGGTTTGATTAGTCTTTGCTGGTTGCTGTTACCAGAGCCAATTATAATACTCCCACACACCTACGTTAGTCTTTCGATCATTTTACACTTTATAGTACACATTACACTTATGATTTTGTAAAAAATATTTTTATTTAAAAAAAAAAACAATTTACTGAACTCAATAACAGAAAAAGATAACTACATATTTTTGTGGATTTTTACGAATTTTTTTGACGTAAAAGGATTTTATGAAATTAATAAAAATCATCAGAAAATTTTCGAAAAATCATTTTTAAGAATTTCATTGTCTTGATTTAAATAGAAAAATTCTTAGACGGGGAAAATTTTTTTGGTTCAAGTATTGTGGTAAAAAAATTTCAGATAATAGCTAGAAAAATCCAGATTATACTGCGTGATATCTGGATTATATTCATTATAATCTGGATTATACTAGCTACTATCTGAAATTTTCTTCCCTCTATATAATCTGGGATGATATCCCGTGTCATCTTGTTCTTTCTGTATATATTTATATAAAAAAAAATCTGTAAAATGATTATAAATTAGAATTTAGATTCTCAATTTTGGGAATATACCTTGGATAATTTTCTAAACAATTTACAAAATAAAAAAAAATAAGATAAATTTTTAAAGTCTTCTAAATCTATTTCCCCCTAAAAATGTTAAACATATCAATGAATATCATTAAAAAGGATGAAAAATGAGGACCTATATGATACGATTGTCAGTTAAAACATTTAAAGTAAAAGATATATCCAGAAGCATATTTAAAGATAAATATCATAAAAAGAGTGAATAAGGGCCCAGTAAAACTCTTTGTGGGATCTTACATTAATCGTACTTGTAGGAGAATATGCGATATGAGATGAGCAATACATGAGTAGAGGACTCTCAAAATTACCGGTCGTTTCATAATGATGCCTTCTGTCTTCCGTGATTGATGCTACTCACAGTATCTTATATCGTTGGAATATAAACTCTCCAGGTGAAGATACAGGTACAGGTTATGGGTATGGGTATGAGTATGAGTATGAAATGGGTAGTTGACTACTGCTTGTGCTTATTAAACTGTTTCGTATTTCACGTCGACGCTTTTAACACGCCAAGATACCTCTGAGACTGTATGAGTGTAAGTGTCTGATAAATGTCCATGCGTCTTTGTCGCCGGGTGCATAATCGAGAGGATACCATTCCTTATATATTTCTGCATGAGTATATAATATAAAGACACATGTTAATGCATTAACTTGGAACTCGGTGGGTTTATATACTTATAAGTATTGGTGTACTTGTATATAAACCACTATCACGTCGTATGCCGTGGGTACACGTAAGATCGATGTGCAGTTAAAACTTTTTAATAAGTGTCATTCCGCGTACTTGGGACGCGCTCGAAACGCCAATGTTCCCAGTAGCCAATCCTCATTAAGTACTTTATAAGCAACATACATTACACGTTTTCTTTTGCTACTGAAAATAAACACCCTTATTTCTTTCTGACGTTAATGTAAGCTCGTATTGAATTCAAACTCAGACTTCAGACGCTAAATTAATGACAATTATTTATTTTATAATTACTGCTCTGGATTTTTTAAGTCCTCAATGTGACAAATTTTTTGATCTTTTATTGTTTCATTTAGGCTCGGTTGATCCAGTAAATCCGGTTTTTAAGAGACCACCCGGTAGACAAGTACAACCTGGCGCGCCTCTCGCACCAAACAACCTGGTTATTTTCACCAGTTATCGAATCAGGACTTATTGGCGCGATAAATACTTTAGTTTAAATTTTATACTTAAAAAAACAATTGCTCTTAAAGTTTTGAGTTTTGTGTCTTGTTTTGATTCACTACACAAGGATAAAGTTCCCCAATTTTAGTAATTGTTATTCTCCACTTTATATCCTAATTTTTCTTGAGAAAAGTTTCAGTTTATCGTTGCCTTACCGACTACAACTTACTTGTATAGGACACTGAACTACTCTTCCAACAAGATACGATTTATAACTAACAACCATCGTACACCCTTATAATGCGGAACAACTTTTTAAAAAAGATACAGTTTATTACTGTGATTACCCGCGCATAATGCAGCTGCATGGGTACAACCAAGTTATACAATTTATTATTGAATCGCTGTAATAGTAGTGATCGCATATATACTTCAATGTATGAGAAAACATAAATATAATACTCTTTAAGATACCGGAAAATTATATGTTTAATTCCAAATACCGATAGGTTCATGTCTTCCTAATAAAACTAAATACTTGGTACAAATAAAGCAATATAAAATTTTTTAGAAATTTAAATTGATGATTAATCGAAAATAAAAAGTTGGTAAATTTAGTATTTAATGTATTCGTGATAGATTATTGTAATGATCAATGGGATTGTTGTAACTAAGAAAATAAGAGATATGGTGAGTGTAAAGAATAGAGACCATTGCAGCATCATCTAATTGAGAATCCTGAAACTTTCAGATCGAGAACGTCAGGCTTGGTTAGACATGGATGTACTGAATGTTTATTAAACGGCAGTTGGAAAAACAGGAATTGATGGTATATTAATGAACTGTCGTACCTTAAGCAGATACTTAGAAATAAAGAGCTGAAATACCGAGAGCCAAC
Source organism: Cotesia typhae (assembly GCF_013202065.1). NCBI lineage: Eukaryota > Metazoa > Arthropoda > Insecta > Hymenoptera > Braconidae > Cotesia > Cotesia typhae. The sequence continues at coordinate 18,154,025 of NW_027423774.1, read as the reverse complement.
AACCCGACAGTTGATAATGTAGGTATTTAACTTACTCACAACGTTCAACTTTTATCCGACGATTTGATTGGAGTCAATTAGAAGTCAAGTCAACTGCAAATCCTAACGTTGACGTTAATTTTACGTAAACAGTTATTAGTAAGTTGCCTTACTGTTAGCATTAACTTTACATCCAATTTCGGTCGCAGAATTGCGTCAACTTGATTTCATTTGTGCTAACTGGGTTAGCCTATCGCGATAGTTAAATTTTATCAGAAAAAAGGTGACCTCAATAATTGCGAATAACTTATCGACAATTCTTTGCTGAATAATAGTTATATACAAATAATATGATAAATAATAACCCCTTCTTTTATCTAATATGAAAAATGTCTGCAATTAGATCTCAGTAAAAAAATCTCTGATTGTTAATGCTGTAATAGTTACATTTAATAAAATTGACTTCAAATTTCGGGTGTAGATTGACGGTAAGTTTCAGTTAGGATGGTTATCAGCGTAACTTATCCATGATTCATTGACAAAGTACTATTCAATAATTGTTTGTAGATTTGCAGGCAAACTTTGCGTTTCAACTCTTTCAGTCAGTTTGCTACTAATCTGCGCCTCAGATTGATACCAAACTGTGTCAACAGATAGATGTCAATTTGCTACCAAGTGGTTATTGAGGTAGTATAGAACCTTTATTTATCGAGCTTGTACTGTGGTACTAAACATAATAGTATCTGGATATGATAAAAATATTTAAAAGTATCAGCTAAAATTTCATCAGAATTATTATTAATTAAAACAACTTTCAAAACGTTTAATATTTTTTTCTGAATAGAATCTTACTGAAAAAATTACTGTTTAAAATATTTCTACTTAATGATTCTTTTTTGACTTAATTCTAACACCTTAAACTTCAAAATAATTTTTTTCTTTTTTATTACATGATCATTCGTTACCGAAATTCATGTTTTCAAAATGATTGAAAATTTAGAAAATATTTCGGTATTCTTAATTTTTTTTTAAATTACACCAGCCTTTTATTTTAAAAATTAAAAATCTCATTGACTCGTATAGATTCTGCTATACACAAACGTTAAGATAGTTTCTACGTAACTACTAAATGCCTCAAAAGTGAAAGAACAAAACTGTAATATAAAAATATGTGAAGATAACCCATCGAGTTAGTAATTTCACATAGCGTTAATACTCTGATTATAGAAAAACAACACACATACAAACATAGAAACTACAAATATACACCTGTACAGAAGCCTTGAGTCAGTTTTTACCTGCTCCCGATTCGCAATTACACTTTTGGCTCATTAGTCTCAGAATTTCTTACTTTCGCGATCCAGCTAGTAAAAGTAGGTTGCGCTCGGAAAATATCTACTCTCATGTCCATTGCAGATCTTACAATCACAAACTAAAACTAGAATTAGTTGCTTTCGGATTAAAACAACCTGCATCTGTACAATGTAATTCATTTCTATTGCTAAAATCGTTTACTCTCGAATAATTTCGCGGTTGATTTCATAAATAACACTTCATCTGTTTTTTTTTTTTTTTTTCATCCACACATTATTTTCGCGCCAGGTATTTGAAAACACCTCAAGAAACTTAATTATATTTTTCGTTCATCGTCTCACGAAATTTTTTTTCGAAAGATCGCGGCTATTATTTTCAAAGTTTAACAACAGAATTACTTTTAATTTTTTATCTTTCAGGAACAAAGTCATTAGCGTTAAGGCTCTTGTTTATTTTCATCCTTTCGTTGGTGACGTCTTTTGTTGCGTACTATTCATGGGAAAAATTAATTGTATACTTATATCCGAAAACAATTCTCACCTTTTACTTCTGTTGATACGGAAGTAAAATTTTTCATAAAAAAAAAAAAAAAAAAACCCAGATAGTTTAAGTAAAGAGAGTATCATAAATTTGCCAAGACATTCTTCAATTGGCCATGAGTTTACCATGCAATATCAAACAATACAAAATAAACTAAATATTTATTGTGTACAAGAGCAGTTCATCTTCTTTTTACCGACTTCCGTCTTAACTAGAAAACATGTGCATTGTTTACGTTTTATCTGAGTCAAGGCTGAAGAGGTACGCGTATAAATGTGTACCAGATTTAATTTAATTATTTTTTTTGCGCTGATGTTGTTTTTCCTTTTTTTGTGTGTTTCCTTATTTAGGTATACAGTAATTCAATCATATTATGTTTAATTTCATCTAATGCTTTTGTTCTTTAACTATTACATTTGTTTTTTCAGGTTTCAGGCTGTGATTAATCGGTTACGAGGAGTTTTCCCGGTCTAATGCTGTAATTATCTTTTATTACGGCTTTATGACCTATTATACTTTAATCATTCACTGAACTTTATTAGTTACGGATGTATCACAAGCGACATTCAGGGTCAGTGAATGTTATTTTAATTGAGACATTGGTCGTGAGAACTTTTTGTTTCTTTAATGTTTTCCTGGTGAAATTTATGTAAATAGAGTAGAAATGGTGTAATTAAATTTTATTATTGTTCTTAAATTATTTTATCATTCTCTATGTACTCAAAAATTAAAGTTTTACTTTCAAATCATCCTTAATATTATTATTAATTAAATGCATAGATATTTTATTTACGACAAAAAATTTAACTCGGACTTTTCACGATTAGAAAAATTGTAAGCAGTAAAAAATATTTTTTACTCTCAAATTAAAGAAAAAAAATTAATAATACTGAAATTAAAAGATATCTGATAGTTTCAAAAATTTTACACAACACAATTGACAACAAGAAAAATTTGGAAATTTTTTTTAAAATAGCTTTTTGCAAATAATCTATTTTTTAAATAAAACTAAAAATTGTTAGTCGTCTACTGACGTCAATATTATATAATTTATCACTAATTTTTTATTAAATCGTTGAAAAATTAACTAAGTTAACTTTTATTTTCTATGAAGAAAATATTGACTTAAATTTTTCAAAAAATTTTTGTTAAAATTTTTATATTTTTTGTATATTTATTTCAAACCTTAGACTATTAAAAAATGCAAATTATTTGAATTTTTAAACAATAAACCATGAAAAAATTACATATTTAACTACTAAATTTCCATAAATATTATTATCAATAATCAAAAACGAATAAAATTTAATTTTTCAAGTATATTTATTACCACAACTTTGAATAATAACTAAAAAAACTACTATTAAAATTTAAGTGTCGACCAAAAAAAAAATAATTTAATTAAAGTTAAGTGAAATATATATGTTAATAAATGAATGAGCATAAAAATAAAGTAGTTAAATGAAATTAAATTACTTAAAATAGTTAGCTGATGCAATCCGAACCTTTAATATAAAAGCAGCAGAAAAAAAAATCAAGGCTGTGACCCGAGCGACGAATTTACTTACTGAGTTCGATCAACGTACTCTAAACGGGTCATATCATTTGTAAATTTTTATAGTAAGTGAATAAATAAAATTCATTTAAACACACTCGTGATTTCTGCTGGTTATATATTTATAACCACACCACAATATATATCTATACTCGAGACCGTAAAACCCTAAATGCTCTCCATTACAACGTCAATGAATTCTATATCGGGTTGCGCGCTACATCGATTTGAATTATTGGTCTAAAAAAATTTATCACTATATTGGAATGCGAATTATTAACAGCATACTGCAATTGCTTTGCTATTCAATTGGCATGGAGTCTTCTGATATATTTACATCTAATAAACATTTTTTTTCCTACAACTGCTTGTAACTGCTCTGTACTTAGACAGAATAGAACAATACTTGACATTTCGGATGAAAGATCAAGTTCATTTCCTCATTTTCAGTTATTTTTATTTGTTATTTATCAATTTACTGCGCTAATTTAACTAGATGCAATAAATTTTATCGTTCATTAAATAAATATAAATTTACTTTTAATGCTCGTTAATGTTCTGGTTTATTTATTTACACGAATAAAATGTAAAAGCTCAATTGCTGGCAAATTAGTAAACTTTCACTCAAATGTAATTATTATAACAACTATAATCAGAAATAAATCTTGATTTAAGCTAAATTAATTCGTCTTTATTTAAATTTTAGGATGACTTTGACGAACAAGTTTTGACCTTTCCGACTAAAATCAATTTTTATTAAGTTAAATTTCGCCTTGTTTAAAAATTCAAGTCCAATTCAATTAGAAATATGATACTTAACACGATAAACTGAGTGTTGTTTCACTTTCCTACTTATACTATTGCTCTACTCATATGATAATAAAAATATATATAATTGTCTTGTGTGCGCGCTTATATTCATATTATCTCATTCAAAGTCGGCAGGAGGTCGTCTTGCATGCCAAGTTCGCGGTCTTCTGTTTAATTGTTTATAAACACACGTACGTAGCCTATTCGAATAAATATAAGAAGAAGATTGTGATTTTCCAACTACTTTAACTCTATAAATAATAATTAGATCGATTTGAAAAAATAGTTTTGATTTTAATTATTTGAATAATTCAATATTTAACCAAATTGAAGAATTTTTATTTAGTAGTAATTTTTTTTGTTGGGCAGAAATTTTAATTTAATTCAATTTTGAAATTAGTTCAACATAGAAAAATTCTTGAATTGATAATTTTTTTTTTTTTTTTTTTTTTCCCAATGTATTTCTGTCCCAAAGTATCAGTTCAATATAATATTGATTTTACAATATCAATATTTCTGAACGTCAAGAATTAATTAAATATTTAATGTTATCTTATTCATGGAATAAAAAATTACCAAGCATAAAAATTTTGTTCTTTTAATTTATTGGGCAGTGTGTTATGTATAAATTCTACTTTTTGGACACACTAAAAAATAAAAGAACCAATAACATGATTGCTTGCATTAAGCATAAATCGGATGGTAAATTTATATAATAAAAAAATAGAGCTGAATTAAATTATAAATCATTCAAATTTTGACGTCATTTAATGTATTGCGGCTAGGCTGGCGCTTATTGTCACATTTTTTATTGGGTTTGCGTCATGTTGAGAATTGAACTCGTCGACGTAGATGTTGGTTTAGTTGAAAAACATAAATATTTTCAAAAAATTCATTTAAAAACAAAAACATTGTGTTTTCAACTGCAGTAGATTAATATAACCTTTTTCTTTCTTCAGAAACAACTTTACAGATTGAATTACTCAATAATAATCATGAATATAAGGCTGCGGGCTTATCGTGATGGTAAAAAAATCTGTCTCAACAGATAGAAAAATAATATCGGAGACAATTAACTGATAATTTTTAAGCAAACAACAATCTCTAGTATTCGCATAAATAATCAATTATCGATTTGAGTTTTTTAAATATTTTATTAAATCGACCATGACCAAATTGTTGTCCTGAGACAATCATTTCTGACTGAGTATTGAATATTGAGTAAATATAACTTGCTCTTTCTTTAATGAATTATTTTTATTTTATTTCATTTTATCTTCCTGAGAAAGTCAACAAGTTTAATTAAATTTTGACTTGTGTACGTACTTAACTGTAATTTATTGTGTACTATCATTATTATTATATTAAAAGATGAATTAAATAGTTCTGACATGAGATATATGACATGGATAATAATTGGTGATAAATAAGCCTATAAATAGATCGTCAAATATTTAATCATGATTAATATAAGTAAATATGTTTGTATAAATAGTCTTGATTCATTTTTTATTGCCGTGGGTTTTAAAACATTTCAGTGTGTTAAAAAAAATTAATTTTATTTAATAAGATTTAATTATATTAGACACATAAATAGAAGCGTAGAAAACAAAAAAAAAATTTGATAAACTTCTGCGTAATTTGTGTGTACACATAAATATTTACTCTGTATGAATGAATATTGAAAGTTACTAGTTTCACAATTAGTTTTATTTTAAAAAAATCAAGTCTTAAAAAAAAAATTCTGACAATAAAAATATAAATCAAGATCTTCCTTCAAAATCATATTTTTCCTCAGGATATAATTATTATTAATCGTTTTTTTTTTTTTTTTTTTCCAACAAATTATCATTAAAATTGTTTATTTCTCAAGAATTATGTCACCTGACTAAAAAGAAATAGAACGCGGATATATTACAATAACTGAAGTAGAAAGAATTATGTAAAAATTTAACGATTTAATAATTATCCTACGATTATAATAATTTCTATTAGCTCATCATCTAATTATTAATCAACGAATAACTTTGTTCTAATAATCCATCCGTTTCTTTCGCTCTTTTCATTGTATCATTTATTTACATTTTACAACCTATGAATTTGCTACTATAAATTTTTTAATACTGTTCAAAAAAATTTATAACTTGAAAATAAACACCAGAAATTTTTTCTTTCAAGTTCTACCGACAATTATAGAATTATTCAATGATTCCATACACGGTTTATAAATTGAGAGTGTTTATAAATAAATAATAATGGACAGACATGAAAATTATATAGAGAATATTAAAGTATTAATACATCATTGAATATAGAGAGAATGTTAAAGAGTAAAGTACGACAAGCATTAATTTGTAATCATATTCTGTAACTCATGCTTAGAATGTCTGGCATTTACTTTAACGTAAACTTCAATGTGTCATGTAATGTTCTATTCAGTAGTATCGTACTTGGATCCATTGACTCTGCTCTCATCACCTATTCATTTTCCTTTATTCTTTTATTACTTTATTACTTTCGGGGACATGGGCATCAGTTTATCACTATTCACATCATTGTTCATCCATCACTTTATTGCATTCATTAATTCCCATTGTACGCGGATGTAAGTATTTTTATCAGTTCCTCAAACTCGAGGTCTTTTCGTTCAATCGGACACATTCGAGAATATTAATTATTTCATTTCAATATTTACTTTAATAATAATCAGCTCTTTAAATAATTTTTCATAAAAAATTATCGAGCGAAAATGAAATGTCACATCAGAAAAAAAAAGGTATTTAAATTTATGCGTTAAGTAAATAAACAAATTGAACAATCAAGTACTTATGCAAAGATATAGATAGATCTATGTTCGCTTTCTAGACATCACATGCTCTAACGCGTATTACAGTAATTTTCTTATTAAGTCGTCGCTACATATCTACAATTTACAGACTTCTAATAATACTATTTTTATAATATGATTTATGTGACGGCTGTGTAGGTGCGCTAATGCGATAGAAGGATTATTTGATACTTGAACATTAATCCTATTAGATTTCGTTATCGATCATTTTCAGTTATTTTTCCATGCAAATCCATGGAAACTTATTTGTGGGTTTTTAAAATTATTTAATCTTCTTGATAATGTCCGAGATTAGAATACACAATTATAATCATCGTTAAAGGAGTAATCTTTTTTTAATTGAGGAAAATTCTGATTGATTGTTATCTGATCATGCTGTGATCACTGGATCTTCATAATACGTGATAGTTTGATAAGAACATTTGTTTCCTTGTAAACAATCATTTTTTTGTTTGTTTGTTTATATAAGAATCATCTAATTAACGCCCAATTAAAAATTCTTGGCTTATAAATATAATTAATTTCCTTAACTTTTCGAGTCCTTAAAAGTTATTGTAGAATATTTTAAGCTTGTTATATTCATACGTATATGTCTTTGAATTTTATCGAAATAATTTTTGAAGGTCTTGAAAATGTAAATATTGACTGAAAACATGAAAAGTGGAATTCTTTTGAGATACTCAAGAAAAAAATTCTTAATTTTCATTTTCTAAATGTTATGTTTTGAACTTTTGGCTGTTAAAATTGAAAATTGGAAAAACACACAACTCTTGGGACACAAAACATCAAAATTGAAAAAAAAAAAAAAAAAAAAAAAAAACTTCATTTTTAAAAATCAAACTGTATTTAATAATTTTTCGAAATTGAAAAATTCTTCAGTTGTCATAGCCAGAAGTCCAAACCGTTTAATTTTTGAAACAAAAATAGAAAATGAAACTAAAATTTTCTTATATACTTATTCGCTCTTTTGGCTCTAAGAATTTTTTTCTTAAAGCCAAAAATGCGTACCTCAAAAAAAAATTTTTTTTTTATTATTTTCAACCTATTTATTCATTGTACACATATTCAAGGTAATTAGATAAATAACATTTTTCTATACGCCTTTTTGACTCTGAAAAATAAAAGGGTATTTGAGATACCAACTTTTGGAATCGGTATCCTCTAACGGGGAAGGGGAAAAATAACCTCTAACCTAACTAGTGTCCATTTGTATTGGTTTGTTTACGAAAAAAGCTTTGATTCATTATTATCTACCAAGTTATTCAAAGAGACTGGCAATCAATTGTGTCGTAACATTCCACTATAAATAAAGTTTCACGAAGTATAAATACAAAATTTTCAAATTGGCACAATATATGGTGAGTTTTTTGTGTGGGTTAAAAATTTAAGATTTAAAAAAATAAGTTATAAAAATTAAAAAATAATTTTTGTTTCAAATTTTCTTTTAGTAAAATAAATACTTTACGTATCTATAGAATATAGTCGAAGACAATGTTTTGTATTAAAATATTTACTGACAAGTTTGTATATTTAGGAATTTTATTTTTGGAGATCATGTTGTCTTCGAATTTATAATTGTTCCCATTTAAAATTTATCATGTAAAATTTATATACTGAAAAATATTTATATAAAAGATTAAAATAGCTCAAATTTAAAATACAACTAAGTAAGACACTATTAATCATACAAAAGAAATGCAGTAGAGAGTATTATGCGTTTGTTATGCGAAAATTGTGCGTCATGTTATTATTTTTTTCTCTCAACATTAAAAAAACTCAAGATTAATTTAATTTAACGCTGAGTGTTTGATTCAACGGGTGATAAATTGAACTTCCGACAATAAATCAGTAGATCTATTAATTGTGTCATAGAATTAATTTGATGAGTCGTGAAAACTAGATTTTTGTCATTATCATTAAAGCCAAGTCATGCTTCGCGCCGTACAAGATTTCTCCTCCTCTTTATACAGCGAAAAAGCGATTAAAAGTATACATATATAAATTATAAACGTTTAAATATATGAATTCATAATAATTAAAAAAGTGTAATTGTTGTTTTAATTTTAAAATGAAAGTAACAACTTTAATTACACCTTGGATTTTATTTTTACAATGAATAAACTTTATTGTCACTTTTAGTTTTATGAGAAGAATTCAGTTTTTACTCAAGAAAGTTTTTTTAAATAAATTTTCAGTTTATAACAATTGAGTATACATTTCTTAAAATAAATATTTACTAAAAAAACAATTTAAGCAAACATGAATGTTAATTCTCTTTCTTATCGATAAAACAAAAATATTTAATTTCTTAACTAAACAAAAGTTAATTTTACAAAAGAAATTTATAAATTTAAATTTCACTTCTAAAATAGAATATTGAAGACCATAGCCTTGCATTGATAAATTAATCACCACGTCCTTATCACAGCAGATCGATTAAAGTCGTTAAAATCTCTGTTGGAACGCAAACATTCGATGAGACCTGATATATAGTCCCTCGGCTGAAGAATGCATTTTTATTTTCATGGCTAAAATCAATTTCTCTTTGCATTTTTTTGGTCGAGAAACATGAAAGAGTGGGTCATTTTGTTTTGAGACGGTATATATAATCGTAGTTAATAAATTCATTGTTTTAAGCGGTATAACTTTGGAACCGTAGGTTTAAGGAGAAAGTTTTTTAAAAAAAAAAGTTGAAAAGTGAAAAATGCATGAAAAAGGTCTTCATGATTTTTTTGATACGACCGATACTTTAGAAGATATTGTAAAAAAATAAAACGTACACACACTGATAAAAAAATTAACTTGACTCAAGAGCCAAAATCTTGAACTAAAAATACAATTTTGAAGAAAATGATTTTCTTGAATCAAGAGAATAAATTCTTACAAGAAAATATTCTTAGACCAAGAACAATTTCTTGTTTTAAAGAAATTACCCTCTTCAGAATTTTTTTCTTGAATCATGTTAATTTTTTTTTTCTGTGTAGAGATTAGAATTTTGACATCCGCGCGATTCGGCTCAATATCATATTTTTATTAAATTAAAATACGTAACGCGCGGAAAGTTAAACTGCGTTACGAATAAATTTACAACTCCATGTTTTTTAGGATGACACAAATATCAATTGATAATACTTGTCAAGTACGACCCCACAAAGATAAAAAAAAAAAAAAATAAAAAAACGTAAAATCAACCCCTTAGAAGCAACAAATATAATTTTTTTGAGAAAATTCGATTTTAAAATTTAAAATTTCGGTGCACATAAGTGTATTTGGCTTTCCCCTCTCCAGCCGAAAGACTAATATAGTACAAAGCTCACATCTGCGCGTTAACGAAAAACCAGTCGTCGTATTTCGGTAGTTTACGCGATGACTCGGATTTACCGTGACCTAGACCGACCTACATCTAGTCTCAATCGATTTGAAGCGCATCTCACGCGGATGTTCCGCGTCTTGTGACGTATTTTATAATTAACTATGGCAAACAAACTAAAAGTTAGCTCACTAAAAAAGATAAACCGTGCCAATAACACAAAACAAAAATAATTGTTGATTATCTAATTACTATCAAATATAATAATAATTAATAAAAGTAATAATGCAAAAACTGATTGATAATGAAGGGGAAATTTACAACTCAATATCACCCAAGGTAAGAGATTGCTAAACAGTAATTTTTTGACGAAAAAAATTAATATTTTCTTAAAATTTTAATTCAAATATTATAAATAATTCTAGTTGTATTTAAAAATGCTAATAGATAATTTAAGGAACAAATCACAAGTAAATCAACTTCGTAAATCGGCGATCAAGCTATTTCAATTTTTAGTAATTGCTTATTCAGAAGTAATGTGTAAGCGATAAAAAAATGCTAAATGTTTAATATTTAGCAAAATCTTGTGTAATTATTTTAATTACAATAATATGATAAAAATTTATTGTGATATATGTGAAATGTAAATATTAGCGTACGATATGAGCAATAAGCGTGTGAAATTAATTTGTTTACTGTTAGAAGCACATGGGTATAATAAAATCGTGTTTAGTTTAACGATTCGTGCGTATATTTTGTGAAAAGAGGCAAAGCGGGAGTGAGGCTGGATATAATGTTACATGAAGACGCGCTATGTCACGTCGCGGTCGTTAACAGTTCTACAGTGAGGGCCTCTTTACTACATATATAGTAGAGCGTACGCTTACCAAGCTTCAATTCAGTTTCCTTCAACCACGCGATCACATAAGCCCGCGATAACCTGAAACACATTACTACTTACTATACTACTTACTATTTATTGAACGTGTTCTCGCGACCTTACTGTTTCTGATACAGCGTAAATCTATTATCGCTAATTATATTACAAATAAGTCCAAAATAATTATAAGCTGCAGTATTAAATTTTTTTTCAAATTTCAACCCATTTGTGAGGGTGAGTGGAACGAATTTTATGATAATATAATTATAATATCTAAATCTAATTATTGCACTCGATGTTTAATCAAAGATTGTTTACAAAATAAAAAAAAAAAAAAACTAAATTAATCCTAGCGTAAATAATACAGTTGTGAATAATAAAAATAGTTATCTGATAAATCCCAGAGCTCAGAGGCTTCTTTAAATTTATCAATGCTTCAGAGATTAACTGTTAGATTTTTTGTTTGAGTTGATAATATAAATTTATGATAATTGATAATGTAATGCAATATTTGTCTTGTTTTGTATTGCCAGGTAGCACCGGTCGCTGTGCAAAACTCTGTTTTAAACGAGATGGAGCCGAGCAACATATCGATAGTGACGACAAATGGTACCGCTGATAGTAATATCGGAAAATCTAAGACGACGATAAGCTTGCCGTCTGCGGCCAAATTTACTAATGCTGCACAGAAAAAAGCTCCTTGTAAGTAGATTTTTCTTTTTTATACTGAAAATGATTTATTTCAGTCATTTATGCACGGGAAAATTTTTGTAATTGAAAATTTATTTTAATCGGACAAATCATTGGTGAAATTTTTGCTCAAGAAATTAAAAATTTTTAATTTCCAAACTTTCAAGAAAAATTAGTTAATCATTTATAATTAATTAAAAAAAATTTTTTTAACATCGACTGACTAATATTCTTTCTAACCACAACACTTATCTCGTTCGTTGCTGCGCAATATAAAAATTAATTTAATAACAATAATGCTCGGCAATGAAATTTTATTGTGAGATATGCAAGTTTAATGACTTGTGTGTGACTAAAATAAATAAAGTTTTTTTTTTAAGCGATTAGAACTTCTAAAAAACATAAATTACTCCACAATTTTGGAAAATTTTTCAAGTTACTTTAATAAATTTCTTAACTCGAAATTTTCATTACAAAAAATTTTTTAAAAATAAAAATGATTGGTTTTTCTATATCCAATAAGGAATAAAAAGAAAATTGATTTGATGCCAAAATAAATAAGATCAATAACGGTGAATGAATCCAAAGTTCTTTGTATGGTAATAACTGAAACGAAAGCAATCGAGTTTTGAATTCAAATCTTTGGTCATAAATAAATCACTATTGGCGCACTGTTTACTCAAACGCGGAATACTTAATAACTGTATCTTTGGCATCGCTCCTAGTTTCCACGAGTTGTAGAAAGCTGGTCAAGATTTATTTATTTTTGCTTTCTTATCTGATGAGCATCAAATTAAACTGATTGTCGATTGTCGTTTATCAAGAAGAAATATATGTTATCATTTATTAACATCAAACGAGGATTAGATTGAATAATTGGCGCTCAAGGATAAAAGATAATTAAATTACCAATTCTATCTAATTAGACTATCTCTAATTATTTATTTACCGATTTTTTTCCATACACGCATTGAAAATTAAAAAAATTGATACTTTTAGTTATCAAAAATATTTTTTACATTTCGTATTTAAAAAAAAAAAAGTTCTGATAAATTTTTGGACATTACTGATTTTTTTCAAAGTCGATAAAAGTTCCTCGCAAAAATTTGGTATTTAAATTAAATGAAAAAAATTATTAAATTTAAAAAAATAACATTGTATAACGTAATTCTTTAAGCCTCTAAAATTAATTCGAGTTTTATTTTTAGAACAATAACTTTTGCACATAAATTTGAATTGATTTAATATGAAGTCGCGTGACATCTAGAGTGTAAAGAATTTTGACTAAAGGCCATGGCCGTTTCTTTAAATATGTACGACCCTTACTAACCGTTTACTACTTTCTGTTGGTATTGATCGGCTCTGGATGCTGCGTTTGTAATGTACATACATATGAATATTATATGGATACGTTTGCAAGAGTGAAGTCCAATATAAGCGATAATACAGTAGTTAATCGTGCTATTAAATACTATCGTGAAAAAAAAGATAACACAGTAGGTGTTACTTTTTTTTTGATCCATTGTTTTGTAACAATTGAGTAACATCAATATGTGTAACATTTTTTATCACACATATTACCTTTTTACGACTAGCTTGGAAGATTATAAAAATGTCGTGAGAAAAAAAAATCAAGAATGGATAATGGATGAAGCGTAAAGATAAGAGTGTGAAATTTATATAAAGAAGCTAATATGCTAAATAATAATATAAAACTTCCGCAATGTAGATCGCTGTCTTTCCTCATTATTCGTTTGTTTATAGAAAATTTTTTTGAAACTGATTTTCTAAAGATATATATTTCGTTTTATTGTTCTTGCAATAATAGCAATTTTGCTAATATAACACCGCTTTTTATACATAAATACACTACGAAAACGAAAGTTTCATCTAATGCGCGATTATTTTCAGAAAAAAATAAATTTTTATTGATATATTTGTTATTACCGTAAAATAAATAATTTTAAATTGTTAGAAATCTTTTCAATTAAATATTTTACTACAAAAAATGGGCGTTTATTTTCCGGAAGTTATGTTAAAAACTTGTTTTTTATTTTTGAATTTGAAGGTAATTGTTCAGTTGCAAATAGAGATAAAAATTTATATACTATAAATTACATGCATTTTTTTCCTCTAATAAAATGAATGGAAGTATTCTTTTATCTCCCACGTGTGAGGCTTAACAAAACAATCTATTTGATAAATGTCATTTCAATTATCTAATATCAATAACGTCATCCGTTAATACCGAGTTGCATAATTGTTATCGTAATTATTTTTTAACATTTGTGAATTGTTTATAAAAATTATTTTCACGAATTAATTTTGTTTGGAAATTTTTGTACTCTATGAAAAAGTAAATACAAGTTGCCATTTTTTGTGCAGTCGCTTCAAAGGGTAAAATCTTTCGAGCAGTTTGAGATTTAAGAGTGCCGGAGTATAGAGAATAAGAACAAGTTTGTACAATTTGCTTTCAAACAGGTAGTTTACACCGAAAGGAGCCGTAGGTCATCGACCGACCTGTTAAACTTGACCTACTGTAATACTTGAGCTCGCAAATTTACCAAATAATCACATAGGTGTTCATTCAATTAACTTTGGTAAATTTTACATAAATAACTTACTAGAAATCTAAAAAAATAACAAGTCTGATTTGACAACGCTGTACAACAAAAAAAAACTATTTGACAGTCTTAAAAAATACCCAACATTGACGTCGACATAAAGATAGTATTCTATAAATAAGAATTTACTTCTGTATGACCAAATGTTTTTTAACTATAACGAAAAAAAATTTTCTACACTCAAACCTTTTATAAGCGTGTTCAATAACATCGATAAGACATATAACAGCTTGTGACAATAAAAAATTCCACTGGTTAGGTTAAAAGTATTACTGTCAATGATTTGTCAATAAAAAAAAAATGATTGCAATTTATCAAGGAGTTTACTCACTGAAATTTATTTTCTATTCTCTCGACGATTATTTGAAATAATAAATCAAGGAAATAGAGTTACAAAATTTTATTAACCCGTAGGGACTAAACCGCCAAACTCGGTAGTCGACTAATGCAATTATTTGTTATGAAAGAATTATGGGACAATATTTAATAAACGATTGAATAGTTGCATTAGGCGATTGTTATTAAGTGTGGTAACAATAAAAAATTATGCAATAGGAGTATGCGGAAATGGGCGTCAAGTTATATAATATTTTATGATTGTGAGTATAAATAATATAATAAAATCTATTTGTATTAATATTATTATTTATTATTATACCAATAATATATAAATAAAAATTAAATGTTGTTTGTTGCAAAGCGTATCAATTGAGAACAGATAAACTGATTTGAGTAGCTCTTTTTTTTTTCAATTAGTAAATTTGGGAATTTTTTAATTTAAGGTAAAAAACCCAGTCATCGACACTAGCCTAGTTGTTTGATACTTGCGATTTGATTCTAATTAAAAAAATAAAATATTCTCAAAAAACCAATTATTTTAAAATTGATAATTCGAAAATTATATGTATTAATTTATCAGAGTTGATTTATTTTTTTTTTTAATTAAAATAAAATTGCAAGTGTCAATACTTGGGTCTTTTACCTTATTTTTAATAAATTTTTATATTTTTGGTTTCAATTTAGAAAAAAAAAAAACCACGATAGTTATGAATAAAAAAGTGGAATAACAAAAATTAAAATTTTTGCTATAATCACTTGTATTGAATTATTTTGTAAAATTTATGCATGTTAAAAATTTTTGTATTCAATATTTTACACTTATATGTGTAAATTTAACATTAATTATGTTAAATTAACACAAAAAAGTGTTAAATATTTAAGACAAAATTTTTTGACGCATTGACTTAAAATTTTTTACTGTGTGTCTTGGCATAAGTAAATCTATTTATCTGTCTATCTTCCGAATTTAGACAGTTCAACAAATGTAAAGTCAATCAGTATTTAATGTAATGACATAGTGTGTTAGCTAAATTGACTTGATTATATGGATATCAAAATGCAAACATATAAATCAAGAGAGAAATCTTCTTTGGCCGCGGCTGAAAACGAATCTATAGCCGCTGTTGTTAGCTTACCGATCGCGGATTACTCAAGACAATAAATCAGCGATTGCTAAGTAGAGAAATTTAATCGAATCATTTGCTGATTACCAAGTCTACCTGCTATTTATTTTTATTTATCTTGAATAAATAAAAGTATAATGGAAGAGTTTGAATAAATCTATTTTACTTATTATAAAAAATAATTTCACCTCGTATAATTTAATAATTTTAATAACTCTTTGCTTTCATGACTCGTTTAATAACTCTGGAGTTATAATAATAATAATAAATAATAATTATACTTTTCTATGTACTATCTTTTATCTGAAAAAAATAACTAACCAAATATGCGGACGAAAACAACTGTACCAAAAATTAATGAAAGTAAACATTGTTATTACTTTTTTTCGCGTGCGAGAAGAATTTTTTATTTGTTTATTGAGTTAGAAGATTTGATTATTTTTATGGTGGCTAAATAGTTGACTTGGAAAATGAAAAAAAATTGTTTTTGTGAATAATGGGTTGACTAATTTTTAGAGTACACTTTGTCCTAATTTTTGTTGATTCATAACTTTATCTAATGAATGTTTAATTTTTTTTTTTTTTTTGATAAATTTTGTTTTAGTACTCCACAGAGTAAATGATTGATTTTTTTGAATAAAAATGATAGAATAGTTATTATTCATTTTAAAATTACAAAATCTGTTTTTGGAAATTTTTAAATTTAATGTAACCTTTTTCGTTAATTTGATAGAACAAATAAATTTTAATATTAAAAAAAACACATCAATATTTTTTTCAATTTCTCAAAATAACATTTTCGAATAAATTCTCTCTACATTAATTTGTTACTTTAGGAGTTTAACAAATTGCTATAATTTAATTAATTTCAGTAACATTAAAATATGTAAAATGTAATTAATATTTACGAACTTGAGCTTGAGATAAATTGTTTGGAATATATGTTAATAATTTTCCATATAGAACTTGTTTCAGCTAATTGAAATTCATTTTAGTCCAAAAACTCTATCTGTACTTGGGAGAATAAATTCACACTGAAATCCTTTTTGATTTTTGACACTGTAGGATTTTTTTTTGAGAAAGGAGTTCAATTACTTCAAAATTAAGAATATATTTTAAATTTAAAAATTTAAATTACGTAGGTATAGATATAGTAAAAGTATGATAATTTTCTAGATAATATTGTACCCGTTAGATGAAAACATGAAATTACGTAATATAATTGTGTGGCTATTGCAATTTAGTCTGCGGGCGCCGCCTCTTAGTAACAATTTGCATAAAACCACTTGGATATTTACATTTTCATATGTTAATTTTACGTTGGCCTCTAAATAACGGTTACGTGAATTGATATAATAATTGTAATTAAAGATAATGTCCATTAGATAATTTAATGTATAATATTTATAATAATAATTATTAATTTAAAATTTGTTTCAGGGCTTAAAAGCTTGATCCAAGATGAGTGCTCTGCATGGGAAACAACTAAATGCGGCTTAGCCGAATTAATTGGAACTGCTGTACTGGTCTTTTTAGGATGTATGGGATGTGTCGGCAGTATGGGCACTCCACCTTCTTCACTTCAAGTATCATTTGCTTGGGGAATTGTTGTTATGATCGTTGCACAGGTAAATCGCTTAATTATAATCTAATTATACACCGAGAAAAAAATTAACTCAATTCCGTAGAAAAATTCTCAAATTGATGAATTTTTTTTTTGTTTAAGTGAATTTTACTTGATTCAAGAATTTTTTTCAAGAATCAAGTTAATTTGTTTCAAATGTATTAGCCCTCCTGGTAATTAATTTTGAGTTGACATAACTAACTAACTAATTGTAAAATAATTATTGCAGTCTATTGGACACATAAGCGGAGCTCATATTAATCCCGCTGTAACAGTAGGCGCAGTTGTTATGGGAAAAAAATCATTGACTGGAGCGTGTGTTTATTTTGTTGCCCAATGCCTCGGCGCTATATTAGGCTACGGTTTACTCAAGGTAATTTAATCATTTTTAAATTGAATATAAATATTTTTTTTTCTCATCTGATAATAATAATAATTTAAATAAAAGGTCGTAACACCGTCGGACCTCCTTCTGGCTTCATCAACATCACCAGCAGAAACATTCTGCGTTACCGAGGTCCACGGAAAAATTCCAGTGATCCAAGGACTCCTCGGAGAAATAATCGCGACAGCAGTGCTGATGTTCATGCTTTGTGCTATGTGGGACGAACGCAATGCCAAAAACACGGATTCCGGGGTTATCAAGTGCGGACTGACGATCGCTGCTCTGTGTATGGGGCTCGGTCCATACACCGGATGCAGTTTGAACCCCGCGAGGTCACTTGCTCCCGCGATTTGGAACAACTACTGGAACCACCACTGGATCTTCTGGTTTGGACCCATCGGAGGATCTTTGCTCGCTTCTGTTTTGTACAGATCAGTATTTTCACTGCCTCAGTGCAGTTTACCAGAGTGTCAATCCCTCAATACTCAAAAGGCTGAGGTAATTTATAGATAAATAAATTTTTTTTTAACACAAAAATTTTTTGACGCATTGACGCAAAACTTCACTTTTTGAGTCCTTTTTTTTTTTCATTCACCGAAACATGCATTTTTAGATTTTCCAAACTTTTTGATACTTAATTTTGACTTTAATTTTTAAAATATTAATTTAATAATTTTTTTTTCTAGATCTGAGCTCAATCAAGAGTTGAGTGTACCAGTATTGGGAATTTGTGATGATAAAACTCTGAAAAATTTTGTTTTTTACGATGAGATTTGAGAAGTACTGATTAAGGGTATTTTTATGAGTGAGATTTTAAATAAAAAAATAATTCTTCGGGATTAGTATCCAGCATTTTAGCAAGAAAATTGATGATACTATTATTGATCTCTATTTATTAAATTTGCATTGAATACTTTAGATTTCAAGTCAGATTAGAGTTGGTATTTGACGAGAGAGGTATCTAAAAAATTTTTGTAAAGAAACGATTACCTCAAATTGATGTCAACTTGAAAAAAAAATTAATGGATCAAAATATTGTGTTTTTATGGTTTTAAGAAAGCGTTACTTAAATTGATAAACAAAATTTATTTTAGAAGTCAAGGAAATATTTTAACATTCAATAATTTAAGTTCTTAACTAAATATTAAATGACATTTTGATAAGATGTAATTAAAATTCATTTTAATTGATTAATTGTATAAATTATAATAATCATCACATGCCAAAAATGTAATTATATAGTGATTGAAATTGATAAACTCAAATCATAAATTAAAAAAAAATCACGTTTATGGCAGAACAGAGATTATCTTTAGTTACATAATATTAAATAAAATATTTAAGGAACCTTTCTTCATATTTAATTTCTGTAATCGATAAGATCATTACATTTCAATGAATCAAGTTATAAATAAAATTGAATAAGTTAATTAATAATGTAATAGTACCTGTAATTTATGATTATATATTGTTATTGTTTAAAGAATAATTGATACTTACAACTTATAAGATAAAAAATGATGCGATAGATATTTAAAAAGATGAACATATCGTTTAAGCATAAGCTGGTCGACTGCTAAGTAATAAAGTTATAAGATTTTGTAAGCAATGTAATTAATAATTGATTATCAAATATATATTTGATATTTTTTTTTTTAGATTAACTTGTCATTCATTATGTATCCTTCCTTCAGTATGATTTACTTGATTAATTTTTCAAGATAATTAGTAGTATAAAACAAATAAATGACAGCCCGCGCGTGGATATTATCATATTTTATAATTTGATAACTGGTAAAATATATATATTTAAATGACTGAAACAAACTGACACTAAATTGCTAACGATGCGTGGTTTTGCCAGTCTTTCATTATATTTAAAGTCAATTTGTGACTGTTTTGCATTTATAATCTACTCATTTGTCATGTGTCATCCATTATTCTGCAGCACACTCGAACCAACTCTAATTCGTATAATGTAATAGTAATTCTATCTCATTACTACATTTTTTTCTAGGAATACATAATACATTACGGTCCGTTCACTATATTGATACAATTATTTCAATTTTTCAATTTTATAATCGATACGCAAATCAAATAAATTACTGCGGTCAGTAATTAATTAATTTAAAATTAATTTAGTCAGAGAAATGTCGTATGAATAAAAAATATAACGATACAAAATATTGATTTAGCCCACTTCAAACTAACTATTAAAATTTCTTATTAATTCTGAATTTATAATTAATCATCTTGTTTTTTTCGAACTTAAGAGGACACACCACTGTGACGATCGAAGAAAAGAAGTGATTTCCGGGAATTTTTTTGACAAGGAAAATAAAGAAATTTGGGAATCGGATTTTTTTATTTCATTAAAGGTACATTAAAGATCATTACCCTAAATTTTTATTAAAAAATATTTAATTATTGCAAATATTTAATTTTTGCAAAAATAATTAAATATTTTTTAATAAAAATTTAGGGTAATAATCTTTGATGTATCCTTAATAAAATAAAAAAAATCCAATCCCTATATTTCTTTATTTTCCCTGTCAAAAAAATTCCCAAAAATCGCCGCTTTTTTTTTATCATCACAGTGGTGTTCCTACTTAATAATTTAAAAATTCCATTAACTTTTTGAACCGTTAATAAACAATTTCTTTTGAGTGTATAAATTTAACACATTTTTACACATATTTGTGATATTTTCACACAAAAAAAGACGTGTTTATATTTGATTTTTCAAATTTTTTTGGCTTTTAAAAATGAATAAACGTTTCTAATACTCCAAACTTATTTTCCCAATAAATTTCCTATTTTAACAATCAGTCTCAACTTTGTATCTCAAAAAAAAAGATAAAAAAATTTATTTCTCAACTAACACCTTTAAATATTTTATCGACCTATTCAAAAGTTAAAATTGAGTTTTGATATTTATTTTTACCACCTTTATAATTTGTAATGTACATATTTATAATAGCGTAAAAGTGATCTTGTCTTTGATGTATCGAGTATTATTTTTCCGAGCGGTTACGATTACACGTACGTCAAAATGGTGGGGCGCAATAAAATCGGTTAACCGTGGGTGGTGTTCTTTCATGATAAAACTGACAACGCGAGCTGGTACTCTCGTGGTATCATGAGAGTGTGACAAACGACTTACACACGACTCACGAGTACGGCGTGCGAGATCACTTCAGAGAGTTCATCTGCTACTATACCTTTGGGATTATATATTATACACGTTAAATTCACCAGCTACTGAGAGTTAATAGATATATTTATTTTTTTCGATAAAAAATCGTGTGCCTACCGACAATGGCTAATCGTGAAAGCAAGTCGAGTAAGTTATTTATATTTTTATTTATTTGTTTAGTTTTAATTGGATAAAAAATGAAAAAAATTATTTATTTTATTTCATTCCATTATATAGTTTTTATTGTGCTGAAAGAATTTTTTAAATGAGACTATTGAATGCATTGAGCCAGAAAAATTGGGCTTTGATTTAATTAATTGTACTTCAATTCAAAAGAAATTTTACTCGTTAAAATTAATAATAATATTCATTCTTTAATTAATAATAATAATAATAATTATTATTATTATTATTATTATTACTAAATCTGGGACAATTATTAAAAAAATAATTGACAAAAAAATTTGTCAATATTTTTTCACGGTCACTTTTTATTTTTAATGATGCGGTACCGAGTTTTTTTTATATTGAAGCGATCGAGAATTCGTTTGCAAATTAAAGCAGTATGTGTGAAAAAATATAAAATTAACGCTTGTAAATATAGACGCAAACTAAAGATATAGTCCAAGTAGACTTTGTTATTCATACGCGGATTTATTTATAAATATAAATTGAGCATTAAAACATATTTATATTTAAATTCTTTCGTATTTATATTTATTATTTACGGATTTTGCTGTGAAAATTTTTGAAAAATACCGACTGAATAATTAACACTGAAACAAAGTGGATGTAGGTAGCAGGCATCAACAGACATTACACGTAATACATGCCAGTAAAAGCATATTGAGTTTGACTTGAAAGTTATAATGGTAATGTGTGTGAAGCTTTGGTTGTGACCTCCTCGATTATGCATGCATTCGACGGCTTTCAACTTCCCCTTTGCATCGATTCCCTCTCGTTTCAATGCTCAGTCTGCTCTTGTCCGACCCCGGCCCCGGCGACCTTCCGTAAGCATATTCCAATATACCAAAACCTAAAACCCATCAGGGTGAAGCCCAAGTCAAGCGAATCGGTTACTAGTTTACGAAAATGCATCGGTATTAGTATGGTAGTCCCATGAATTATTAATATCAATGCAACTCTACACCTATTTTCACAAGCGATTGATACACTAGACTGGATTTTTAGTATAATAAATGTAAATAAAAATATATTGACTGCTATGTTTGGATAGTCAAAAAATGTTATCGAAAATGTTCCTAAAATCTATAAAAAGTGAATTTTGAATGAATTGATGATATGAAATTTGAATTATTATATGATGAAGAAGGATGCTACGAAAAATTGATAGGAACCTAATTAATAAAAAAAAAATTTTTCAACAAAAAGTATTCTTATAATTTTTTCATACACAAACAGAAAAAAAGTCTTGAGTCAAGCGTAAATTTTCTTAAATCAAGAAAATCTTAAGGAAGACTGAAAATTTTTTGTTAAAATTTTGTTAAAAGTTAAAATTTCTTGAACGAAGTTGAATTTTTTTAAGCTAAGAAAATTTCTTCTTGCTCCAAAATAACTTCGATCTTCTTTATAATTTTCTTGGATCAAGAAATTTTTTTTTTCTGGGTATCATCAAAATTTCACACCTGTTTATTTATACATAAAGTAAAAAATAGGCTCTACACAGTAAAAAGTTTTTCGTCATTGTGTAAAGTGTTAAAATTTGTGTGTAGAATTTAACATTCTCATCTGTTGATTTAATGATTTAACACACTAGAACGTTAAATTTTACACACTAGAGTGTAATATTCCACACATAAATTTTAAAACTTTACAAAATGACGATAAATTTTTTACTGTGTACCCTGATTATCTTTACAATGAATTTGAACTAAATGAGAAGTATTATGAAACTAGGAATAACTCCAAATTTAAAATAAGAAAAACAAAAACAATTACTGCGGAAAAAACAATTGTATGTAGAGGTACAACATTGTATGTAGAGGTCTACATTGGTACAACAAATTACCATGTGATATAATCATATTATAAATAATGTTGATGATTTCAAAAATATAAATAGTTGTTAAGAATGTATTATGCATTTTTTTATTTGAAAGAAGTTATTTATGTTTATGTATATTGTAAATAGCAAAGCTAACAAACAATAAAAATTATTGTTGTTATTCAAAACTTTTACGGTAAAGTTTTTACGATAAAAATGATTCATTATTTTAATTGAAAAGATTGAACTCGATAAATTATTATATTTATTAAAAATAGTAAATGGACTATTGACCTTTAAAGTTTTAATGTCATCGTAATTGCAGTTTTTACCATAAGTCAAATTACCAAATTTTTTGCGATATGTCCTATCTAAAAGTAAATTTTTTATACTCTATCTTGTAATGAATACATCAATAAGGTCAATACTAAATAATCGCGGATAAAAAGATCTTGAATCAATAAAAATAAAATTTTAATTAAGCAATAAATTCTTGACCCAAATAATGAACTAATCTCGAAAAAATAAACCGGAATATTTATGTCTCCAAAAAATTATTGATGAAAATGATGTTAAAAAATTACTTGTATCTAAAATTTTTTGCTTATAAAATTTTTATAAATATTTCAAATTTTTACTTTAATTTCAAATTATAAAAACAATTTTTCCCATCTAAATTTTTTTTACGAGCTTACTATAATTTCGCATGATTAAAAAACTAAGTAACTCCTTATTCTCTCTAATTGGTGGTTAAAATTTTCACACCAAATAATTTACCACACCGGAGACGAGTAATTTCTAACAATAAAATTTAACAACTGGGAATATATGACTTGGAACATCATAAATAGATGTCGTAAGATTTAGATGTGTCTGGGGATAAGATAAACTAAATAATAATAAGTTCAAAAGATAATAAATAATAATTCATATAATAGTATAACTATTAAAGTTAAATTTAATTTAAAGCAATTGGTACCAGTGATTAGTTAATTTGTTTTGTTACCGATTCCTTGCCAAGGTTCATTGTTCTATTCTACCTAATAGAGAGATTGCACCAACATCATATGACTCGGTTGGATCGCATGCTACCTAATCAACGCCTAATCTATGAATAGAACACTACCGTCAATATCAAGAAATTAGTTGGTTTGTTTTACCAGTAACGTCAATTTAATCTGCTGTGTTTAACTTTTAATTCGCAAACTTGTTGTTCAAAATTTCCACTCATCATCATTCTATATTTAATTGATCTCATTGTCGATTAAATTTGCTTAACGTCAGATAAAAAAATCTATTTATTTACAATTGTGATTGCTGATAATATTTTCCAGCATTGTGTTAGTGGAAGATACAGTCCCTGAAGATAACTAATTGTAATCTGTTATACATCGTAATACATCGTAGGTCAAAGATATATTTTAACTGTTTAGCTAGGATAAAAGTATTCTTAGTTTTGTTGGTAATGTTTCTTTCCGAGTGACAAGCCGCTGTCAGTTCTATGTACTTTATATTTATCTTGAATGAGAGGCATAAGGTATGAGAGTGCATTCAATGTCAAACCAAGTAAACACAATTTTAAATTCCACTGAAAATAATAAAAATAAGAATAACAATATATAAAAATTATCTCAACTATAAACTATTTATAATTCAATGTGCGTTAATATATATTAACTTTCAAGGATTAAATTAATGACAGCTGAAAAAATGAGTAATTTATAACTGAATTTTAATGCCTGTTTACCGTAATTGCGTATCGATTACCATCGATCGATTGTAATTAAATGTATCTATCAGTACTGCAAGTACAATTAAATATTTTAGTATCTGCACGTTAATAATTAAAGTAATAGATTTTTAAACTATGCTGTGTTATAAATGAGTAATAAGCTAAAACAGTGTGTAATGCGTAATTAAATTTATGGTTCTTGAGTTAATTATAGAATTAAAAAATTGTTTATATGCGTAAAAGGTCGCTCGCCTGGGTGGGCAAGTCGAGCAACACGTGTATTTACTTTTGATTAAAATATAGATACAAGTATTTATACCGTTGATGTATGAGTGATAATAATAAATATATACAAGTTAGCGGAATAAATTTTAATAAAAACGCGAAACGTGAAAGTATGTTTGTTTTTCTCGTGTTTGATTTATAAATATAACCAATTGACGACTCTATCATTTTTTAACTGATTAATTCTACTAATGGATACTAGATTTGGAGCGTAGATAAGATTAAGCTCGATGATTGATCAAGATTAATGGGCTCTTAATACGATTAATGATTTTTCTAGGCTTCCACTTTATTTATTATTCAATCTGTGGATAATGCAATTACTCGGTTTTAAATCACACCTGTTTCGAGTATAACTCGAATTATTTATCAGATGCTGCTGGTCTCTACCGTTTATACCTATATATGTACATATATATATATATATATATATATATATATATATATATATATATATATATATATATATATATATATATATATATATATATATATATATTCATTTATATTGTGTTTTCATAGTTTCCGACTCGAGAAACACGTTCGGGATTCAGGACACAATAAATTACTGGGTGAATGCTATGAGTATACGACAACTAGCATTGAGAATATCATTAAAATTACTTTTATTATAAACATTTAATAGACTTTTGATTAAACTCTGTAAATGAAGGATAAAGCTGTTGAGAAAAGCTTCATAAATATAGTTAAAAATTAATGTTATAAATTGTTAAAATTTTTAAAGACTGCTAAAATCAATGTTATTTCTCACTCTAACAAACGTATGATAATACAGTGAGAAAAAAAAATTTTTTTGTCCAGAAAAAAATTTCTTGGCTCAAGAATCGTTTAAAATAAATTTAGTAGTATCTTTTTTTTCTCAGTGTGAGATTGTTTTCATTAAAAGTTATCAACAAAAGATATTTTTAGTTTCTTAATCATCAATTTTGTTTGTTCGGAAATTTTATAATACAATTTAAGTATTAATAAACAAAAAAAAAGCAATTGAAATTGAAAATAATTTTTTTTCTCAGTTTTTATAAATATATTTGTAAGATCATGAAAAACTGGTTCTAGGTATCTTGACTAATTTAAATTTTCATGAGATTTTATATTATAGTTTCAATCAATTTATACACATTTGTAAGTATAAAATATATAAGAACTACTTTACCATAGAATTTTTAATGAATTAATGCTCGGAATGAATTTACAATTGCTTAATCTTTTATATCTTATCATTATTTTCTGACTATGGCCTTCAACTTAAACTTGAAAAAAAAAAGTTGCGAAAAAATGATCAGATAAATGAACTTTTACGAAATAATTATAAATAAGTTAGATGAACTAAAGTTCTGTTGATACATAGATAAAAGAAGATCACTGAATGAACTGATAAATCAAATAGTTTAAAAATTCAATCTGAGAGATAAAAGTGTCAAATTAAACTATACGATGAAAAACTTTTGATAAATATATCTTTGGAGTTTATTTTCCATGAAGATAAATTTAAAAAAATGATAATGTAAATAATCGATTTTGTTATAGAGTTATACAAAATGATGTATGGACAAGGGGATATGTGGGACACATTTCTCAGTGGTATGGCTGAACTAGTCGGTACTGGATTACTGGTATTCCTTGGATGTGGTGGGTGTATCGGAAGTTTAGGAGTTTCACCACCACATTTACAAATAACTTTGACTTTCGGTTTGGCAGTTATGATTGTTATTCAGGTTTGTATATCAGCTTTCCTACTATCTATTATATTTTTAATATTTTTTTTTTTTTTTTTTTTTTCCAAAGTATAATTACTCGCAACATGCAAGCTTGCTGATAAATAACTTGATCAAAGTATTACTCTAACGTAATATTATAAAATTTTTTTTTTTTCAAACTTTTATAACGCGATAAATATCATTGACATATTTTAATTAATGATAAACTATTAAAAATTATTGTTTATTAAAACAGAAACAACCAGCAAATAACGTAATGACCGGTAGGTTATTAAAAATAATTTTTATCATCTGTTTCATAATTGATAGTGATTGCACAATTTCGTTACAATTACAATCACCGGATAAATTACTTGGCTATCGAATCTGTATAAATGGATTTAATTAAAAAAATAAAATTATTCTACTTCAGATATAATTAAAAATTTTTGGATGTTTTTAATTGCAGTGCTTTGGCCATATAAGTCATGCCCACGTAAATCCTGCAATTACGGTGGGATCTGTGGTATTGGGAATGAAATCAATATCCGAAGCTGCCGTTTATATTATTGCTCAGATCCTCGGCGGTATTTTGGGCTATGGTCTACTCAAGGTAAACTATGATATCGCGTTTTATTGTTCATTTATAATTAAATTCAGCAAAAAAATTATAATTACGAGATAAATGATAAACATGAATAGATTATCATTATAATACATCAATAATCGCGCGATCTTAATTGGTTCTAAATAAAAAAAAAATAATTTGCGAATATAATTATAAATGAAAATAAAATATGCATTATATAAAGCAACGAATGACAACACATTTTTAATTACTAATAACTCATTAAAATTTTAATTACTCACCAGCTCAGCACACCAACTGGTTTTTTGTCATCTGGCGGTCCAGAAACTGCCTCGACGTTCTGTGTGACGATGATAAGCCCCCAAGTTTCGAATGCTCAAGGTCTTATGGTAGAAACTATGGCGACAATGGTCCTAATGTTGATAGCGTGTGCAGTATGGGACAAACGTAATGCCTCAAACACAGATTCTACAGCCATCAGATTTGGGTTGGGCGTAACCTGTCTCGCAACTATTTTCGGGCCATACACTGGCTGTAGTATGAATCCAGCTCGATCTTTTGCTCCAGCTATTTGGAATAATTCATGGCTGGGACATTGGGTTTACTGGTTTGGACCTATTGCCGGGGCTGCAATATCTGCTTCGCTCTACCGAATTGTTTTCGGTCTCAAAACTCATGACAAAGAGACTCTAACACCCATTTCCGAGAGCATTCATCTGAATAGTGTTGATACTGATAAATCAGAGGTAATGTATTATATACCTGCAATATTTTTAATTTAAGTATCAATTCTTGGATACAATAAAGAGTACATCTTACTACTAGAGCACTTACTTTAGGGAAGCTCATAAGAATAAGGGCTCCCTATACTTGGAAAAAAGTATTAAATCCTTGTGATAAATTCTCTCATGTGGGTTGCTACCAGCTTTTAGTAGATACAATTTAGTAGATAAATTTTATGTTCCAAGACTATTGTTCGATATAAATCTCAAAATACGACTTTTTAGAATCCTATTTCACTCAGATGTTTTTTCACAGATGAATTTAGCCGCTGATCTGTGAACATTAAGATTTACAATAATTAAAAAAAGAAAATAATTATTTTCAATCTATCGAATTTTTTTTGAGTAAAATTTAGCATATTAGAAGAATTTGATAATATGTTTATTCAAATGCACATGATACTATTTAATTCCCAATTATTTTGTTTTACTTCTTCCTCATCTGTAAATTAATTTTTTTTTAATTATAATTATTCACTCTAATCGTAACTAATTTTTATTATTTTCAATTTAGCGAGTTTGATGCGATTTGAAGAATTTCAAAACCAAGTTTACCAAGTGCGAGTTTCGTGCAAGCATCTCAAGCACGTAAAACAGAGCAAACACGATCAAAGAAGTAAAGCGAAAGTACACAACAATATCTCTAAAGTTTAAAGTCTTCCACGCGTCTTCTCTCATCTGAGTTTGAGGATATTATGCAAAGGAGATTATAAACGGTTGAATCAATAAATAGCCTCAAGAGTTTACCGAACTACATTAAAGTAATAATAATAATAATAATAATAATAATAATAATAATAATAATAATAATAATAATAATAATAATAATAATAATAATAATAATAATAATAATAATAATAATAATAATAATAATAATAATAATAATAATAATAATAATAATAATAATAATAATAATAATAATAATAATAATAATAATAATAATAATAATAATAATAATAATAATAATAATAATAATAATAATAATAATAATAATAATAATAATAATAATAATAATAATAATAATAATAATAATAATTATTATTATAGCAATAGAAATTATTTATCCATACATGTGCCATCTGTTTTTATACATCACTTTTCTACAATTACTTCTATTTAATAAACAAACAAAAATGCTCATTTATTTAGAGTAAGTCAATAAACTTTGTTGTCAAAACTCTTAACACATACTCAATCAAATTATAGATTTTATAAGAATGTTTATAAGTGTATATTTCATTACTTTAAATTTATATTTTCAAATAATATATATCAGACTGTATTTATTGACCGATATTGTTAAATGAATTTATTTTGAAAATTATTTAAACTAAATGTTTTATATATTTATATGTAATAAAAATTGTGTAAATAATATAAATAAAGTTCAATTTTACTTATGTATAATTAAAGAGTAATTAATGTAAGTAGATGGGTTTAAAAAATGAATAGCTTTATACATAAAGTGTCTCATGTTACCTCATCTTGTACGTGCAAGTCCGTGACATGAGCTTGAAGGAAAGGGCGAAGGTTTTCCCTAGTGTCCCTTTTCAACCCTCTTGACACTCGAAGACTCCCGAATGGTTACGCTGCATTAACTGCTACATATGTACGTACGACAAGTAAGTATGCGTACATACAATATATATACATAAATATATGTATATATGAACATTGAAAGAGCAGTATTTCCGATCGGGCTGTGTGTGCTATTGTGTCTTCTCGGTGATGCCAACATCGAACATTACATTAGCGTCAGAATGACATGATTCAATACGACAGGGTACTTTGGTTCACAGCCTAATGGTCTATCAAAACATATTAATGTCATTTGAATACCATTAAAAATACGAATACCCTCAAAATACACCGCTTTTATTTGCGGATAAGTTATTTTTTCTATAAATATTTATTTGCGACCAGTAGTATTTTATTTTAAATATTATTTTCATAATAATAATAATACTTTTTGCTTGAGATATAACTGTTTTTTGACGTCTTCATATTTCTAGAGTTTACAATGCCACGGTTTTTTTTTTATTTCTCTGAAAAGCAGCTTTTGAAATATTCTCGAACTATTAATTGATACATTTCTTATTCCTCTATTCAACCAAGTCAGAAGCTTCAGAAAATTTATCCAAGAACTAAAAATAATTTAAATGCATTTTTAAAATTTTTATTAGTTGAACAAAAGTTAAAAAAAAAAGTAACTTACTTTGTTAGAATAATTAATAAAAACTGTTTTCTCGTTATTCAGCATAAAATATTATTTTATGGGAAAACTTTGTAAGATATATACTTGGGTGGGTATCTTCAGTTCAGTACTCAAGATCTAGAGTAATAACATTCGTGATGGCACGTATTTGTGGCTCTGTTCGTACAACAGCATCTGTCACTACTGGTTTTCGAGATATTGGAATAAGTGAACAGACGGTGCTCACGAGTTTGCTACATTTTCATTTTGTATATCCGCGGGCTGTTTTCCCGAAACTTGTACCGTATGCCAGGTGAAAAACTAAAAATATTTATTAAACTTTTTTTTTCTGCACAGTTGATTTTCGTTGATTTAAAAAAACCTATTGTTCAATGTATAAACACATGTATAAAACAACTTATACATTATATAAAACAAGTATCTTCAAATAAAATACATACTTCGGAAAATAAAACACTCAAGTGTACTCATTCGTCCAATCGATCATCTCTCAACATATCACCTTCCTGCTCATCGATTACTTCATATCTTGTTTTCTTTTTTTTTTAATTTTCCAAGTGCACTTTTAAATATTTTCAATAATCTGGTGTAAATCCATGCGTATATTTGATCAATCGGAGAACCTCAAATCAAATCATTGATTTCAATGCGCATTACTCTGCAGTATTTCGAGCCGAAGATATCAAATGATTCACTCAACTCCGAGTTCTATTCATTTGAATATTCTGTGCATATAAATCAATCCAAAAATAAATAAACGAATAAGTATAATTAAACAGTTAAATTAAAAATTGATTAAATTCAAGAATTTAATTGTCAACGGTTATCTATTGAGTTTTATTCATTCATTTTATTTTATTTAATATTCATAGAAAAGAAGCTTACCGAAAAAAATAGACAGATTGGATATCGGCGATGACATTGACAATATAACGCTGAATTACAGCTCAGTTGCATAGAACCATTTCAGTGCAGCTTAGGCAGATGCAGTGGCACTCATAGTGATTATTTTTTTATCCTACTGATAAAAGATAAATATTCGGTATGAAATGGTTCGTTACGTATCACACCAAGTGCGTTTGTGTTTAGTTCACCAGGCTAAAATAAAAATAAAAATATAAAATAAAAAAAAAGGGCAAATGAAAAAAATTTTAGGATGAGGACGAGTTGAAAAAGGAAGGATGTAAAAATAAAAAAAATGATTAAAGTGTCACCAGTTGGTATCAGACGAGCTTTGAATTGTTAAAATGACAGGACTTTAATAAAAATGCTAGAGGAAATGAAAGAGAGATGTGAGGTTGGAAAAATGACAAAACGAAGCGAAAAAAGGCAATGATAAAAATGAGGTGCTCTTGAGACGATAGTAAGAAAACGGAAGGGAAACTGGGGACAGTTGAATTGGCAAAGTATATACATATAGAAAAAAAACACCCAGCAGACGACGGATGGTCATGTTTCCGTTTCTAAAGAAAAGTAATATTTCCGTATGATTTATATGCCGGACGTCGTCGTTCTCGTTAATAATTCAATTTTCAATCTGGTCTTAATGCTTAACTTGACTACTTTTTCCAACTTAAACTTTTATTCTTTTTTCTTTTATTACTTTCTTATTCTTATTATTATTCAAGTGACTTTTCGCAAGATTTATTTTGTAAAATGTCATAGCTTAGCGATATCAAGATCGAGATCGAAGCAATTTGTCCTTATTTTGTTGCTCAGCGAGCATTTATTATTAATCTTTCATTTTCTCCAGCTCTTGTGTGTCAATAAATTTTATTTATTATTTATCGTTAAATAACAAGTTGCTACTCGATATCTCTCTGTATAAAATAAATAGATTGATATTTACTACTTACGTGCAATGGATCGTGAATCATGATATATTATCAGTAAGCTGATTATTGTATTCGGAAAAGCAATTTCGCATTGACGTCCCAGACGTCAGTTTCTCAGCCAATTGCCGTAAGACTAATTGAGACTAGAGTACCTTGTCACCGAGGTCGAGAATTAATTTTACTAATTAGAAATACGAACTTTAACGTTGTCAGATACTTCTTGGCAAATAATTTAATTAATGTTTCGTAGTTTCCAATATACGTATACATAATTGTTATCAACGTCCCGGCCTTGACGTTTATAATTGTTTTAATTACTAGTTATTAAGTTTTATTGTAGATAACTATCAAACTTTACCGTTGTTAATAAACAATTTAATCAGGTGATCTAAATTTTGATAGTAAAAACTTTTCTTCATTTGACGGTTTGACGGTTACTCGGTTGCTAAAAAAGATTGCGAACGATTGGTGGCGCCACCTACTTTTTTTATGTTTAAAAATTATTTACCCGCGCTTTTTCGCTTGATTCTTATTTTGATTTTTTTTAATAAAATTATTATTTCTTCATTTTATTTAATAATTAAATTAATTCTAAAAAATTGCTTTTTTAATTTTTTTAAATTTTAACATGTCAATTTTTTGTTCTTATTTTTTTGCCATAATCTATTTGTTAACAAAAATTCTATTGATATATATTCTATAAATATTCTATTGATATATTTTTTTTGAAAAATACATAAAAAAATAAACAATTAAAAAAAAAAAGTTGATTATTACAATTTTAACAAATTTTGTAAAAAATTTATAAATGTGTAAATTTATAAATTTTTTAGAAAATTGTGAAATTTAACTTTTTTTTTAAGTGTTCATTTTTTTATATACTTTTCAAAGAAAATATATCTGAAAAATATAAAAAAAAATAAAATAGAAATTTTATCAAAAAATATGAGAACCAAAATTTTATCCTACTTTTGAAGGCAAAAAAGCTGCCGAAATCTTTATTTCTTTCTTTTACGATATTTTTTATCATAAATCCGCCGTATAAACAAGCAGGATAAAAACAAAATTTGAAAATGTTAATGGGGTTGATCCCACTTGTTAATAATTACCAAAAGAAGAAAACATTCGAGAATTTATTATCGCTTTAAATGAATTCATACATTAAAAAAAAAAAAAAAAAAAAAAAAAAAAAAAAAATCTCTTTATACATTTTTTATTATGAATCGTTTAATTAAAAAATAAACTATCGAAAGTCTACTTCGTTTGGTATCACGAACGTACTACGTATAAACAAATTTTTTATCTTCATAAATAAATTACATATAATTATCATCAATTACATGAAAATAACCACAAAAAATTTCCATGCAATTTTCTACCTGCATTAAGCTTGTTTATTTTAAAATCTAAAAAATTCATTAAAAAAAAAAAAAAAAAAAAATCTAACCCTCTTCTTTTTTTAAACCGTCAAACTCAGAATTTTTCCATCATAATTTATTTCACAAACGGTCAACGTCCGCTTACCTCAAGGTTCCTTTTTACTAAAATAAATCCTGAGAAATTGCATGTCTTTTTTATACCTAAAAATTTGAATAAAATAAAATAATTAATTTATTGACTGGCAAATTTAAAATTCATACGCATGATACTTACTTACGCTTATCCTTTTTATTTTTTGTGCAAATTCACTTTCCCCCACTCCCAGCGCCTGCCACCAGAGGTCTCTAACCGGCACCAGCAACGAGTACGCGGCATCTGAGATAATACATAAGAAGATCTTAAATATTATCTTACCAGCATCCAGCAAATAACTTTTACTATTATACTTAACACACAGAATTCAACCTCGCCTGTTCTTGATTGTCGGTTGGTGGGGCACTCGGATGAGCCAGTTCTTAGCTCTTTCACTCCCTAAAAAAGACAAAGATAAAAATCTTGAACTAAATGTCATTCTGTACTTAAACCTTAAATACTTTCCTTGTTTTATCCGTTCATTCATATAATATATATTTACGTATATATAAACATAAATTGCCTGTAAGTTTTGGAAATTTAAATTAAGTGATTTTTAATTTCAAAATTAGTTACCATTATTATTATTATTATTATTATTATTTATTTGCTCAGGTGGTTTAATTTCTTCTGCTTGTAATACATACTTAAATAACTTAGTAACAATGCATTTTAACTTTCAGAACAGCTGTAATTGAAGGATAAAATTCCGAAATACCACTACCATTTTCAAAAGTTTCATTTGACATAGAACAAATAACTAGAGTAAACAAAACAAAAGAGAAAAAACATTGAATTTAAGTGAGAATAAGAAGTTTTAAAATTATTAATGTCATTAAAGTTATTTTTTTTTTAATAATTAAATTAAAACAAAAAAATATTTTTACAAAATTGCACTTGCAGTTTTTGAAGTTTTTTACACGTGCAAATTTTTTTTAATTTTTTTTTTTGTAATAATCTTTTCAAGTTAAAAATTTTTAAAGATGTCTGTTAAATTCAGTATCATAGTATATATTTTAAGATTTTATTCGATGACACCTTTCACTATATATGTTTCTGAAACTTTTTATTCTCACTTAGATTCAATGTTTTTTCTCTTTTGTTTTGTTTACATAACACTGAAGTTGACAGATATTAAAATTTTTTTGGAATTTTATAGCAATTAAATTATTAAAAAAAAAAAGTTTAATTAAAGTTTCACATGTAAAAATTAATAAAAATTACAAGTGAAAATTTTTAGAAGCATTTTTTTATTGTAATTAATTTGTTAAAATTTTTTTATTAAAAATTATATATTTTTAATAAAATTAAAAAAATGATTAAATGTCTGACAATTTCACAAAATCTCGAAAAATATTTTTCATATTTATGAACAAAGAAAAAAATTAAAAAAAAAAAAGAAACAAAAGTGCAAACCTGAATATTATTATTTTTATTATTAGCGTACGTTATGCAAAGTCTCGTCTTGTGCTCGTGGATGTGCATGCGCGGGATTTGACTGTAGCAGGAACTTATATCCGAACGGCGCCACTCGTTTCTGTTATTGACAGCGGGCGCGCCGTCTCACGTTGTTGTGTTGGAGCAGGATCCGACCGTGAGGACAAGAGCCGAGTAGAGTGCAGAGTCCCGAGTGGATAGGCAGAGAAGCAGGAGCACTACAGATACGGAGACGGTCGAGGCCAGAGAGGAGAGGTGCCGAGGATTTCTCTGTAGACGAGCTATGAATAAACTGTACTGTAGACTGCAGACAGCTGTAGGCAGCTCACTCGCGTGCAAGGTTAGATCCTACAACCTACAGCCTACAACGCAGTACACCGCGCTTAGTACTATATAACACGATAATATTATGTATTTTATTTACGAGTTGCACAAATAATTATTAATACGTGACGTTCATGTGTACCGGTGGTGTTATTATTGTTATTTATTGCTATTAGGTATGTACATGCTTTAATTGTAATTATATGTGTGCTGTTCCTCGCTCGAACATATTTACATTGTTAAAAGTTATTATTTTTGTTTAAGTGGTGAGTACGGGATACTATTTACGCTCTACGGGACGATGTTATTTTTGGCTGAATGAATGGCGGGAAGTTTTTGTTTTTTGTGCACATGTGAACGTCTCAAGATCAAGGGTAAGTTTGTTTATTTTCTTTCACTTCTTTTTTTGTCACTTATTTTCATTTATTTATTATCACAGTGAAAGTTACAGATTTATGAGAGTTTTATTTAATTATGTGACAATAACACTGAAGTTGACAGATATTCAAAATTTTTTTTAGAATTTTACAGCAATTAAATTATTAAAAAAAAATTCAATTAAAAAGTTTCTCAGGTGAAAATTAATTTAGCACCTATTTATTAATTTTTTTAATTTTTTAACAAATAAATTATGAAAAAAAAAAATGACATTTAGAAATTTTAAAAAATTATAAATGCAATTTTTTAAAAATAGTTTTTCAGAAAAGATTTATTTGTTAAATAAAATAAAAAAATTATCAAGTGGCTGCTAACTTTAATGTCATGTGAAAATTAATAAAAATTACAAGTGAAAATTTTTAGAAGAATTTTTTTATTTTAATTAATTTGTTAAAAAAATTTTTAAAATTGACAGTTGATCGCTAACTTCAGTATTATATGTGACATTGTTTTTAATTATTTTTAAAAGTTAAGTAATCAAAAAAATGTTTAGTTTTGATTAATAGCTCTTTAAAATTTTTTAAATACTTAATATTAAATGGAAAAGTCTATATGTAAGGTCAAAATTTTTTTTTGTATAAAATTTAAAATTCATTTTTCATTGATAGTTTATTTATTAAAAAATTGTTCATAAGTCTTTTATTTTTACTGTCGATAAGTATGAAAAAACATAAAAGTTTAAGAAAGTTTTATGCATGTTATTCTTTTTAAATTCTTACTTTAATATATGGGTAGAACGAAAAAAGGTTTCTTCTCTTGATAGCTTGAGGGTAAAAATTTATGAAGCTCAGAAAAAATTGTTTCCTTTAATATCTTGTATCCTATTAGTTTTCTCAAGTTTGATAATATATTTTTGAAATTATTTCTTTAATAATTAAAAAAAACACAACCATCCATAAAAAATAATAATTGAGAATTTAAGGAATTATAACGATTTAAATACGAGTATTTTTAATTAAAAAAAAAGTGTTATGAAATTCTTTATTTTTAAAGCGATGAAAAAACTAAAAATCTAAAACTACTGGATAATTTGCGAAGTGAAAGCTCAAAGTTTTTTATTTTCTCAATTTACGTTTGTAAACAAACTCAACTTCAACAGAAAAAAAAATCGAGTGGTTTTTCTTTCAAGTTTATTTTATTAATTGTGTATATTGAAAGTAAGTTGTTTTTTTTTGTTTTTTCATATTTATTTGAGATTCTTTAAGAAGTTGGAGCATCAAAGTTGTAAAATGTTCCATTTCCAGCAGTGGTTTGGTTAAAATTTACGAAACGGAACTTTAGTGGTCGAAGAGATACGTGAAATGGCTGTACGAGGGTCATGCTGAAATAGCACATACTCCAATGCAGTCAGCACGACTCTTCTTTTAAACTTTTTTGTCTGTTCCTGGTAACCATTTTTATCTTGTTTTTCTTCTTCTATTTTTTCCTTTTAATCTTTGCCCTGTACAACTAATAAACGAGCTTTAATGTTACGTGTCGGGCAAGAGAAATGAGAAAATGGGAAATGATAATTGCCATAAATTAGCGAGTTACCTTTTACTTTAACACACGTCTCGTTGAATTACTGCGCCGGCATCGTGTGCATTTTAATGGATATATAGATATAAAAGTGTTAAAGTACAGCCGGGTATTTGGATCTCGGGTGCGTAACATCAATAAATAAATTTTACAAAAAGTTTAAATACACATAAATATATACAGGTATGTAAAACGCAATGTGAGTTTTAAAAGTACTGATAAAATGCCCAAGTGCCTAGAGACTCGGATAAAGAGGAAAAGAAGGATCAAAAAAGATTTTTGTTTCAAAGTGAGTCCACTAGAATAATGTTGTAATTGAAATAAAGTTGATGTGACTGGCGAGACTGATTTATGTCAGTTATAATATGTAAGACATGCATATAAATTACATTACATTATTCACAGTATTATGAAAACTGAATTTATGTGATTTATTTAACTTTGTTGCTCCATATATTTTTTGAACTTCTTTTTGAAAACTTTTAAATTTACACTTGAAAGTTGGAAAAAATTATAACTCTAGTTTAACTGATGTTTATTAGATACGATCAAAATAGTTTGGAAACTTACTTTATTGTTACTATTTAATTAATTTAATATTTTGGAATGAAAAATATAATTTTTTAGTTATTTTAACGTTTTTCTTATTTTTTGAAAATTTTTTTCGATTTTAATAATAAAAATATTTTTTTTTTCAATTTTACTCCAAACCCATTCTATTTAAGAAGAGTAATAAAATATTATTTAAGTAAACTCAAGTTATCGTAACAATGAAAACAATTTTATCAGTTTTTATAGTCACAGTAAAATTAATTCAAGACTATATAACTTTTCGATCAAATTACTTATTATTATCACTCATTAATGAGTAACAATCGAAATAGTAATACGTATTTGATAAAGTTTTATCCTTGAAGCATAAATTGGATGTATAAGTTTTGTTTCAAAGCGGATTAAAATAATAAAATAGTAGCTTAATTCTCTCCCGTTAAAAGTTAGTAATATTTCCATACAATAGTTTGGTTTTATTCGTATCCCGGGTATCGCGATAGTTATGGAGTCTCGATTGCATTTCAGAAGTGGGTTTTCGTTGGGGAGTCTTATGACTAAACATCAAATCGGGACGTGCAACCGCTTGGATGAATATTCAAAAGGCAATTCAAATTTCTTCCTTAATTACCTTGAGATCTATTTAAACTTCTCTCTTGCTTTATTCTTCTAGAGAGATTGTATACATCTATATACAGTGGGGAGAGGTACATTGCTTTGGTAATACCGCTGCGCTATATAATACTCGTTTTCCAGTTTCATTCGAGCTACTTTGCCTGTCTCATCACGTTAAACCATATCACCGGGCTTTTGTTCTCTGATTAATGTATGCAACAATTTTGAAATTGTAATAATCTTCAAGAGCCTTGTCGTGCTACGAGCTATAAACTATATATTCACAGACAGAGATTATAAGAGATAATAAAGATGATAAAGCTTAGTTATAATTAGTTCACGAGTATGATTAAATTTTCAGGTATTTACTTTTAAATCTCTACTTTGTTCTTGTTTATCTTTTATATATCTCACAAAAGTTCTTGTAAAATTAATGCTCATACCAAAATATAACTCTACGGTTATTTTCGCTTTTATAGGCAGCTTAATTCGCTATTAGATAATTAGTCGATTGATGAGTGATTTAATTAAACCGCAGGATTTTCTCCCCGGGGTATTTGAATAATTCAAAACATTGTTCTGTTTTTGTTTTAATTAATTTAGTTTATAGAGTAAAGCTTTGAATTAAATCATTGAATTTCCGTCAGAAATTTATTTTTTTGTTCTCTCAAGCAAATCGATTTTCGGCGTACAAATTTAAAAGAAATTTTTTTACCTGGAATGATTTCCAAATATTTTACACAATCATCTTGGTGGAAAAATTTTTCCAGTTTAATTTATAATTAAACTTTTTTAAATATAAAAAAAATTAACTATTTTTTCGTATTAAATATTTAAAAATTTTTTCTGAATTAAAATTATTTATTAATCTAAATAGAATTTTTCAAAGACAATTTTAAAAATATTTTTTTAAAAATAAATATTCGTTGATGTAAAAAGTTCATAAACCTGAAACTAATCTCGTATTTTAATCTCGGAGATAGTAAAATATTTAAGTTGACGAGGTAACTTTCTATATTATTTCATATTTATCCAATGTACCGGTTTATGTGTATTTATTTAACCAGGAACGCGATTTAGTTTTCCGTCTTGTCTCTACTCCGTATATTCTAAAATTTATTTTTAAAAATTCAAATCTTTATTAAAATTTAATGATTAAATTTTGACGAAATAAAACACCTCGAAGCTCGTACCGTGGATGTGTATCTTCATTTTGGTGGTGAAATAAAGTGCAATATTATATTTTAAACGGGTTTATTATTACAATCTAATTAGACTTACTAAACTAAATCGAGTACGATATAAGCCAACAAGGACGAGATATATTTAATAATAACTCCATCTTGTTTACCCTTGAGCCACATTCTGTCGATTTAGTTTTTCCTGTTGGCAGATAAGGAACGAAAAAGATTAATGGAAAAAGACAGAGAGAGGAAAAGTACCAGTTAAAAAAAATAAAATAATAGAAGAGAAAATAATGTATATATAAAGGACTTGAAACGAGGACTTTGGCCTATGAAATTCCACGCGAATTTTCTCTACAAAGGAAGTATATACGTCTGGTACAGTGTACCGGCGTTAAAAGATAAAAAAAACTCGCCGGATAGGTGAAAAAAACCTTTTTCTACTGCTGTGGAATTTTACTACTTTTATTTATCAGATTGTCAAGGGTCTTTGGGCGTTACACAAGGTCTTATACCTGCCACGTAGATTGCTAGCAAAAAACTGCTTTGTCTAACTTTACTTATGGCTCGTACATTGTGTACCTTTGTGTAACACTTTATTTTTCGTTTTCAATATAATAGCTTTGATATATATTAACAAACTACGTCAGTACAGCATAATTTAACGTTTAAATTGTGAAAAACAATTTTTATAACTCAATATTTTGAAGAGAAAATAAAAATACTGAGTAGATTCTTGCTTATCTATTTATTAGTTTATTATAATAAGATTGACTTATAAAGCCAATTTTTTTATAATAGAGACACTGAAAAGAATTAATTTGATTAAAAAAAAAAATTTTTTTTAAACCGAGAAAATTATTTTGAAGAGTTTAATTTTTTCGACTTAAGTAGAAAAATTCTTGAACTAAGAAAATTATACAGATTTAATTAAATTTTATGTAATTCAAAATAATTTTTTTTTTTTCTTAGTGTATATATTCTTGAATTCTTAATCATTGTCATAAAGTGAAATGTGATTGAATCTATTAATTCGCTTGAATACTAATGATTGATTGGGCAATAAAAGTGAAAATAGGGCAAATAGCAAAGCCATAAAAATCAACATTTAGTGACTGCAAAATGTAGTTAAGCAAAATGAAAGTTAACAGGTTATAAGCTAGTCATCCAATTACGACAATTAGACTACTTATGCATACTGTAACTTGATGGTAACAATTGTATTGAGTTTATAAAATTTCCGGGGAGTTTAAAACTTCTTAAGCAACCAAAAGTTAATGTATAGTGTAGGTATATGTATATATACGACTTTCATTATAAAGCGTCTCCAAAGTTTTCTTTGCCGCCCAAAGTCTAAAAATACCGAGTAC
This sequence comes from Cotesia typhae, assembly GCF_013202065.1. Taxonomy (NCBI): domain Eukaryota; kingdom Metazoa; phylum Arthropoda; class Insecta; order Hymenoptera; family Braconidae; genus Cotesia; species Cotesia typhae. Next base: position 18,112,696 of record NW_027423774.1, on the reverse strand, counting down.
CACAGGTTAATTTGTAACCGAAATGAAGATAGTGGAACGAAGGAAAAAAAGAGCTGCTGGTTATTTCGTTTTGATGTTTTTCATAACATTTATTTATTATATAGTACCTACTACGTACATATACATGAATTGAGTAGTCACGTACAAACATTTCAGATGAGGATATAATTGGCTATTTGAGAGGCATTTTTCTTGATTTATTTTTCCCGTACAAAGGTACAAAAAAATAAATAAATAAAAAGGGCGTAAGGAGAAAGAAAAATAAAAAATGGGTGTGAAACAAAGATAAAGAGCGAAAAGGGAGCGTTGGAAGGCTGAATGCTGTATATGTACTGTGAATGGTGAACACAGAGAAGAGAATCGGGTGGTTGGTGGTTGGCAGTAATAACGAGGGAGTTGCCAGCAGTTGCCAAGTTACACATCGCAGACTGGCGTGGAATAAAATTGGCTGGACTCTGTTGGTAGTTGGTACATACTCAATACTACTTGACTCGGGTTTGGTGTACTGATGCTGATGCTGATACCGGATGGTGATGCTGGAGCCGGTTTTTATTTTCGCAAGCTGCTAAGTCTGAAATAAAGGTGGCCAAAGGGAATAAATGGCGAACGAATTAAAGAGACGACATGCACACCTACCATCACGTCCATTCACCGAAAGTTATTGTGACTTTTAAAAACACCAGGCTTGCTCTTTGCTCGGACTCGAATTGTATATATTGCATAGCTTTTGCCGAAAAAGTCTTCCCCGTAGTTACATCGATGATCAGCTCGATTAGAGGACATGGATACACTCATTAGACATTCCGAATTATGTTGGTGTGTGCTGGTGTTTATGGAAGGATAACACATTTTATTTGTCCACGTGTATGTTGGCTGCTGGACCTGGATTGTGGATCGTGGATTGTTGAGGGCATCTGCTTGCAAAAAAGTTATTTCTCGTTGGTCCATTGGCGTAAACGAGCGACTATACTCATTGCTCAGACCGGGTAAGAGTTTCCGGGCCACCGAGAAGGAAAACAATTTCTCTTTCTTGCTAAACCATTTTGATGTTAAATTATCCGGATCAGAAATTTAACTGAAAAAAAATAAAACAAACTTGTTTTTACTGGTAATGAAACTTTTTACCGGTGATGTTGTGTACTCCAAAAATCGGATGTTTTCAGTTTTAAATGAATTTATTTTTAAAGTTTCAATTAATTTATCAGATGTTTTTATCAACTTGGTTCTTTGTTTTGTAGAGGATGATAACTGAATTTCCAAACCGCAGTATTAATCGATAATAACTACTCCCAACCATCAGCGATAAACTCATTTCTGCTCTGTTACGATAACGTTTTTCGTAAAAGTGCTAAAATTTTCCTAGTGGTGTTACTTAATGATGTGATTCAAAAGTATCGATATAGTTAATTTAAAATTTTCATAAATAAGTTTTATTTAATGTTCTTTATGGAAATTTAATTTTTTGGCTTGAAATCCATTTCAAAAGTAATTAATAAAAATATTTTTAAGTATTTAAATTTAAAGTACTGAAAACTAAAAATCCCCTTCAGAGTTCATTTAACTGTAAGAAAATCAAGCAAATAAAAAATTATCCACTTTGTGATTAATTCGTGTTTGCTCTGCAAATTTATTCCATAAAAATGCCAACGCTGGAAAAAGGATAATTATTGCAGTATTTAAAGGAAACAATAAAATTCTTGATGACCGAGTGGTCGGATAAGAAAATAACTCAGTATCGTTTCGCTTGAAAAAGTTGGAGCAATAAAAAGACTGCGTGACAATTGAAGTATAATAAAAGGTTTGGCGATAATTTACGATAAAATAATTGAGTTTTGGTGTGGATAGAAAAAAATACAAAGATAATTTTGTTTCTTTTGCCCGATTTAAGAATTTCTTGCTACGCGGTTGCGGGTTTTCGGGCGATACGAAGCCAAGTGACAGATGGCGAAGCCGATAACATTTACGTTAGTATGGTCTTGGTTGGGTACCTTAAGAAAATAAGACTTCTTGCTTTACTTAGCTTCCTCTGTACGTTTAATACTATTCACACATATACGACAAACCCGCAATGAGTGTATGTTTAAAGTGAATCGGTTTAGCTGGCTCACCAGACAGCTAAAAGTATACTTGGCAATTAGTATGTGTGGCGAAAGCCACATTAAAGCGCACACCATATCCGTGTGCGGTCTCAATGGATCCCCTTTTATTCCTTTTTTAAAGATATGCTCAAACTTTACCTTTTACTTTTTTCTTTTTTTTTTTATCTTCTTTACTATAGACATTCTTATTATCTCTCATCGCACGTTTTACAGAATGGAAGAAATACCTATTACATTAGCGAGATCGTCACACTCTTGAACATTTTTATATCTTTTTTTTTTCTTACACTTAAAATTTAAACAAAGAACTTTTGTCGCGCTTCGTTCATACATCACTTATATTAATATTATTATATTTTGTTTCTCTGTATTGCATTAGTTGTATTTTATTGCCCGTCTAAAAATATAAAAAATGTGCTTTACTCTCTTAACTTGTAAAATGAACACCATAATAGCGCGTTCACTTTAAATTATTTTTGTTATTGTTACATTCCTCTAATATGCTATAAAAAACATCAAGTTATAAACAGGATACCTTTATTCACAAACTTTATATCACTTTTAATTTTTTACTTGAGTTATTTGTGTAAAAAAATTCAATTATAAAAATTTTTCAAAGGGATTAAAATTTTTTGTTTTTTAATAAATTTAAAGCGTAAAAATATATTCATTTTATTTTCATCCTAACAAGAGAAAAATTTAGCAAGGAATTTTATTGTTGGGTCACATTGAAAAACTTTAAGATCGGTTTTCTGTGCTTCTGTCTACGCCTTTCGTTGTAGACGCGAGTGTTGGAGATAAGAAGATATAGGGATGCTTTTGCAGGTTCTCTTTACTGGGTAGTACACTACGTAACACTATACTACTTTACTACGCGACTCTGTTAGATTTCTCTCGTATTTCCGGATTCCGAATTAACTTTAGTAAACTCGGATGAAGTTGAATTTTCCTTTTTTTTTTTATTTTATTTTATATTTTTTTACTCATCAAGTTGAAACAAAAAATAAATGAATATCTCGTAATTACCAAGTGGGAGTGACTTTTTAAGTAGTCAGCGAAATATTAACAAGTAGGTACTTAAAAGTAAGGGCCGAATGCTCATCGTGTAGAACATAACTCGCGATTTAGCACTCATCTCCACTCAAATACTTTTTTATTCAGCTAATAGACTCGAACATTTTCATGTAGAAGTACAAATAACCAGCATAAACATTTTTATTCATTCATTTTTATTATTATGTATACAGGCTACAGGTATGAATTTGCATACACAGATCTGATTTATCCCCATTTTATTTTTATTTATTATATTTAAAAATCAAGTAAAACAGAGTTTTTGCCGTTATCTCGAATGAAATATCATCAGCTAATATATGAATACAATTTCGATATTGCTTCTAAAGAAATAGAGCGCATTTGCGTTTGAATAAACAGAACGAATCCGCTTACTGTTTGAATGTTTGATGCCAAATCCTCTTTGTGTTCATTCTTGTAGAATTTCTCTAATACGTACATATAAAACACACACATATATACCCTCAGACAACTTTATTATTTCATTGAAACAATAAATATTTTTCTGTTTGAATTTTCATATTAGGCCAATTCATAAAAATTTAATTTTTTTTAAATAAATCCTCGATATTTGTAACGTAGATATTTTTTTTATTCATCTATTAATGTTGTTTTGTACCAACATATTAAAAATATACTTCAACATATATTTTTTACAATTCAAAATTTTTTAAATTACTTGAATGACAAAATTTAATTTCGTTTTAAAGTCATAAAAAATTAAAATTTTATATAATTACACAGATAATCATTCAATTGCAAACAATCTCAAACTTAACCTGCATAAAACTTTCATATATTTCATCCTAATTATTACCGGTGCCGGGAATCGAACCCTGACTTTCCGGTTAGCAGTTATGTGGCTTCGCTCGAGGATTCCAACAATGCCTCAATCCATCATACTATCATATTATCGATATTATAGTCATTACACAGTGTTTCAATTGATATTTATTGGCCTAAAAAATTTTCAGATATCAGTATCATAAGTTGTGATAGCAAAGATGTAAATTTCTTATTAATGATACACAATTCTGGTATCATAAATGTTCTAACGTTTAATCTAATGTTAACACGTCAATAAACATTGTTATTACCATAATAACAATGACGATTATGATAACAATGATAAAGACAAGTAATAACGCAGAGAAAGGTTTAGTTGCTATATATTGCTTAGCAACGAAAGCTAACAGCTAACAGTAAATCGACGTATATATGTGTGTATATCGGTTACACTTTCTCATGTAAAGTGATATATATCAATGCATGCTCTATCTCTATATTTCGCTCATTTCATATACATACTGAAGCTATATGTACACTTGATGGAACTTTGTACGAGCGTAAACTCTGTATGCACGTAAACCACATGAGGGTCTAGAGTTTGCTGCTACTGCTGCATATATTCACATATGTGTTTTCATTAATTCACGTGCATATATTGTTCGCCGTTTTACTGGATGAATAAATTAATATATTTAAATGTGATAAAGACAGCTGTTTGTTTGTTTCGCACCTGGATTAGCTTCATTATTATATGCGTCGCGAATTTTATTAAACTTACACCCATACTTGATTTATTATTTACTTGGGATCTCGTTAATTAATAAATATTTAATTAACACTGTACATATTTAGTGTAAACTATATAATATAATATATGCATGCATGAATAATAATAACCAAGCCCAAAAAATGGGTCAGAATTTAAAAGTTTGCAATCTGTCAAATTAATTTTATGCAGCTTCGTTAAAAGTGGACTTTGCCAACAAAAAATATATAAATGCCAAGTAGGTTTTTTTTTTTCGTTGGTTTCAACGTCAATCCGGTAAAATGTTCACTAAAGTATGAATTTATAAAAAATTATTTCATATAAATCCGGGGAATAAAGTGCCGAGAGGTTTTATATTGCACTAACAGGATAAATATTCAAAAGAAAAGAAATAGCTTATTATTTTTATTATTTTTATCTCATTAATGTGCCCAAGTAATTGGTAGTTTATTTATAAGCATTATTAACGAGAAAGGAGATTTTTTTGTTTGTGTAATAGCTTATTAAAAGTAATATAGTAATACCCTTAAATTTATGTCAAGTTTATTTTGCACATCATTATTTTGGTTATTACTTGTTGATATATCGATTAAAATAATTTTACAATTACAGGATGTAAAAAATTGATTTGTTGTTAACTGATGCTTAAATTTAATTTTTAATTTACTAATTGTTCTCTATCCGTGCAAAAAAAAATTCTGATTCAAAATGAATTTAAAATTGAAATTCATATTTTGACACAAATATGAATTAGTTTTGAGATCAATCCAAATTTGAAATTGATTTGTAAATAGAAATTCACAAGACTTAAGAATATTTTATAGATAAAATTTATCCTAAATATTCTCAAGTCTTTATCAATATTCTAAAACAGGATCGAAATTTCTACAGGCTTGCTAATTTCTATTTACATATCAATTTCAAATTTAGATTGATCTCAAAACTAATTCATATTTGTGTCAAAATATGAATGTCAATCTTAAATTCATTTTGAATCAGAAGTTTTTTGCACGGATAATTACCAAAACAAGTATTGTTGAATTTTAATAATATTACTTCAAATATCACTGCACTTCATTCTATAGACTTTACTCGCAAATGAGTGTAATAATTACGTATCCACGAAGTATGAAAATTAAATAAGCTTCTTCTAATAACTTACAAATTACTTAACCTATTAAATTACCAAATAATTGTTAAAAATATCATTTTTTTATTAAATTTTTCGGGTTATTCCCGACGGGACCGGTTATTGCTTGGTTCTTTGAACCCTTATCCTCTAGATTGTCTCTGAGTTGCAATGTTTGTTTTCGTTCGTTGTTTACCCCCGACGATGCAGTATAAGTTTGTAGCTTAGTTATAGCTGGGTATGGTGTATAGAAGAGCGTAGGATTACAAATATGATAACAAAAAGACGTAGACATAGAACTAGATACAAATGTAGATGTTTACTCATCTTGTCTGTCTGCAGTCTTCAGAACGACTGACGGAGACAATGACCGAGCGATGGCAAGTCCGTTTATGGTTCTCTACTTTCTACCCTTTATTTTCTTGTCTCGTGTCCATACCATGTCAACATCTACACACATTACACGTTGGTTCTGCTCTTTCTGTTTCTGCATTTACATCGGGTTGGCGTACGGTTTGCCTCCAGAGTGTAACAGTAACACAACATACATGCGATGCAGAAGCAGCCGGTTGCTTTTTCATTATATTATTTCCTTCCTACTTGGTTTGTAAGTATTAGTGTATGAACAGCACAAAAGTACATTGTTTAGCAGCGTTAAGCCGATGAGATGTCGAGCAGAAAAAAAAATCATGCAGTGATACTGCAATTTAATGCGCTTGTAACTTTTATTTCCGCGTGGTATTTTTGTCATTGATATTATATGATGGGTATAAAACATACAGGTTTATGAGTATTCCCTTTTTTTCATTCATTTTGATTGCATACTGATGGTTAATTGGTTCATATACTTTTGCTGCCCCCTCACTGGATCGCTCACTTTGGAATTTTTTATTCGCGGTACACAGTATGGAATGATTGCCATTCAATAGCATGACAGTTTTAATTTCCATTTTCACAGTGCGGTTTTTATCCTTCTCTTTGTTGCTTTGACAATATAAATCAATTTTATATTACAATAAAATGTAATAACTCGTATTTTCATCATATTCCAACATTTTATTTACATACCGCGACTCCTGTTTTAAATTTAAAATAATCCTTTATCCAATCAGAATTAATTCATTTTTTAATGCAAATATTGGGGGAAAATTTTATATGTTAAAAAACACATATGATTGTTGATTTGCTCTTGATTTTAAGGAAGAACCGATATCTAAAAATGGAAGTAGATTAATCAATATCAATTGATTTAATTTAATTTTTTTTATATATTACTAAAAAATTTTTTTAATATTTTAAACCCTCTTGCAGACAGTACAGATTATTGTGGTACAAAAAAAAATATAAATTGAAGCTTATTGGATTAGAGTTTTTAATAAAACAGAATCTCTACTTCGAATATAAAGGACTTTGATTTAATACTTTGTAAATTTTGCGAAATGTAAATTCGTTATTTTTTCATTATGACGCTAGAATTTTAATGAAAAAAAATCAAGAAAATTCAAAATAATTTTTCAATGAATAAATTTCTGTAATTTTTGAAATTCTCATCTTTAATTTCAAGCAAACAATACAAAAAAATTTTTAGCAGAAAAGTACAACAAGTAAAATTGAATAAAATTCATTGTAGAAATATTTTGATTATTATTTATGTTGCATATTTCTGTTGCACGATTAAAAAACAATGGTGCCGTAATTTTTGTAGCATACACAATAATAAATCCAATAAATATCGATGGACATATTTAATAGATACAAGTGCCGACAAGCGTTCAATTTATAATACACCTGAGGTAATTAATAAAATATAATATATTACTCCTCGGTGGGTTTGTCATTCTCACTTGTACGTTAATGTTAAACTAACACATTAGAGAGAATAATAGGCGTTGGCGAGCGCAAGTCGGCAAGTATATGCGGAAATACAGGAGCTGTGGGTCGTAAGGGGGATGTAAAGGGGTTGGTTGGTTGGTGTGTGCAAACAAAAACCTTTTCATGGACTTACTCCAGAGGCCATGTATACTTACCCTCGTTTGTTGTTGCCATACGAGTGGCATTCGTTCGCTGTGTGCGACTAGGTCTCTCTCTTTTCAAATTTTTATCTTCCTCTCGCCCTTTAACTCACTCTTAACCTCATACCCTAAACATTTGTACACTCAGTGATTGAATTTCATTTTGCAATGTCCGCGGGACATATTTATGTGAATATATTGCAGTAATAACCGCGGTTTATATTCACATGTATATAAATAACTCCTTGACAAAATTCTAATTGCGTTTTACTCGAATTCGTATTTATAATTAATAATTTATATATTTGTCGAAATGAATGATTATTACTGCGGGTTTGGGTTACAATAAAAAATCCACGACAGTTTTGTTCTGAAAAAAACAAATTTATGGGCCACTCTAATTGTTAATACTCGTATAATTGAATTTTTTTGTTCTACACTTTTTAGTTGGGCTCTTCTTGTTAGAATGATGTTTTATCACACTTTTAACAGTATGAATTGCTGTAATTTTGGAGAATTTGTTGGGAGATAAAGCAGACGGGGGTTGAACGAAAATTATCGGAGAGTATAAAAGATAGAACACCATGAGTTTAATACTGCTCAAGGCAAACCACTCTCGAATTCGTCTCGACAAGGCCGATGTACCACACGAGACTCTTGTGAGGTCATTGCTATTTTATTTTATTTATATGTTTTTTATATCCTCTCGTTGTTGTTTCATGTTATTCGCTTTTTGTTCCATGCCACTGATCGCCCGAATGTATCTCACTGAATAAATCACTGCTATTTATATTAATGACTATCGATATTTAATGTTTAATTTAATTATACGTATCACTCAATGTTATTCGTTGTAGAGAGAAATTCAATTTATCGGAAAATCAACGTTCTGATACTGACTGAAGTTAAATTTTTTTTTTTTAGAATTAAAGACAGGTCAAAATGTCAGAGAGTATTCAATTGTTCTTTACTTTATTTCACTAACATAAATATTGTTTTATTTGGTCAATTTTTAAAAAGTTTCTTCATCATTCATTTTTGTGCTAAAGAAAATCAGTCAATATTTCACTTTTTATATTAAGATTCATTTATATTTCAATTTAAATCTGAAGTACTGGTCGATTGATCTCCAAGAAAAAATTTTGTAACAATTATTTCGAGTACTAAAGTTTAAATAATGTTGAGTTTTCATTGAAGCTCACTCTCTAGGCGTCATATAAGAATAAAAAAAGTTATTCAATATAATTTTTGATTTATTCTATCAATGTGTATGTCAATCAACATGTTAAATTAAAGAAGAATTAGTTTAGTAAATTATTGAACTAAAAACGAATGTTAGATAAATTTCTTAAGAGAGTAAAACCATTTTTACTTTAGAACTTTATACATCAAACACAAATTTCGTGTGACGAGAAGATTCAGCGACCGTGCGCCCCCTGTCAGAGATCGTAAAAACTATCTTTGATTAAAAAATTATGCCTGTCTAATTTTAATATCAAGTCACATGTGGTCATATATTGCCATTTATGATACAAATTCTAAAGACGTGTGAAAACATTTTTTTTGCGTGATCCAAAAATACCAGACCATTGATTCGTTAAAAGAATCCCAAAATATTCCTATCCAACTAAGATATAAGAATGACAACTTGATAGTTTAATTAATTAATACTTTCCTTAGTTTAAATGAAACAACCAAAATTTGATCAATCTCGGAAAATAATGTATATAGCTCTAAAATTTTCCACACAGAGTTCGTACAATTTATATTGAAAAGTTGGTCGATAAAGCACTGACAGTATACCATTGTATACAATTATAAGTACTCAATTATTGGCAACAAATATCAAAACCAGGTCAAGCAATGAACAAACCGTTTTGTCGTCAAATTGTAAGTACATCTTTCACGCGAAAGCGCAGTGTTGAATATTATGTTGAATATGATGTGTATATATATATATATATATATATATATATATATATATATATATATATATATATATATATATATATATAAATACAACTGCTCGGCTGTAAACTCATACCATAGAAGTTGTACGTATAGTTGTGTTGCGGGTTGTAGGTGTACTGATATCACGATCAAATACATATTACATATGTATTACATTTGTATGCATGTATGTGTATCTTTCCGCAACAAAGAGAAGTCCTCGGATAAGACGAAGAAAAGAAAAAGATGAGTGTAACTCGTTTCCAAAGCCTCCAGGCATTCGAGTATGGAGTATGCTACACATATCCTCCGTATCCAACTCAGCAGTGAGTACTGAGCACCGAGAGTCAGACTAGTTACATGCATATCACGAGCTACGTCAATTTCAAATCTGATATATCCAAGTTTGGCTTCACACGCTTCTCGCGATTCTCTATTCCTACATGTATTATATATTTCTCCTTATATTATGTATATTATATCTCTCTACAAGATATGTATATGTATACAGATATTTATAGTAGATTATGCATGTTATTTTGCACGAATTATCGGTTATAATCCAGCTACATCACCTCCGAACATGATACCAGAGCTCCACAGCGATAATTTATTACATAATGACTCAATAGATTACTATTACTATTACTAGTTACATAAAGTCTCTTTTATTATGTTTTTTTTTTTTTTTTTACTATTATATGAACCGTCTGGACTTTAAATGGATGATTTGATTCTATAGAGATGCAATAACTGAGTTTTCACAATATCGTGTGGTAGTTATGATTTATGATTAACGATCAATAATATTGTATAATATAAATCACGATTTTCACGAGACGATCTCGGTGTTTTCGTTGTGGCTTGTGGTGGTCTATATTTGGTATTATTGGTGTGGATTTTCACATCGCGATATTATTATTCTGCTCTGAGGGTTATTAAAATGCAGGAGCAGGATTTTAATAGAAGATATTACGGAGCATCGGACGTCGTTATAAATATTATGATATAAATATTTGAAATAGAAAAATCTAAAAAATTACCCGACCAGAAATTTAAAAGTAAAACCAATAGGGTCCCCATTGGGATCCCCTGTTGGGGCTCCACATTGGGATGTAACGCAAAGATCAATGGGGTCCTCATTGGGCAATCCCTCGGGCCCAATGGGAAAATCCCCATCAAAGCTCAATCTAAATTTTGGAAATAAAATAGTACAATTTTTGAAAAAATTAAGAATAATTTAGGATCCGATACTCATATCATATTTGAACTTATTTACGATCTTTATTTGCATTGATACAGACTTATCGATTGAAAAAATCCTTGGCGTGGGTTGGGCTCGAACTGGGGTCCTTAGTTTCGTCAGTCCTTCACGTTACTTCTGGTCCAAGCAGGAATACTGAAGAATACAATACTCATTTGGTGCACATCAACTCGATCGGTTGACTGTAATATACTTTATGTTATGCTCAAGCTTCAAGAATGTATTTTTATTTATTTAATTAACTGACTTGAAAATACAATTTTGTAGAGGTTTTCTGTTGAAAATTATTTTGGTAAAAAATTTTTTTTCAAAAATTTGAATTTTTCGAAAATTTGAATTTTTCCTCTAAGTGGCATTTTACGCGAATTTGAACAGTTTTCAGAATTTTTTATTATTATCTACTGGGTGCTTTACCTTTCTTAAAGATTAATTTTTATTTTTATTTCTATTTTACTTATGACAAATATATACAACTAATATAAGCACACACATATTTGGATGATTGTTTTTTATCTAAATTAACGATTGGTTAAATTTACAGATTATTTATGAATTTCGCAATCCAGTTTTTCAATAGATCTCAGATAAAATAAACTTTATGCCATGGCAATTATTTATTATTTCTACGTTAGGTTTTCCCAATGAGGTCCCACAGAGATCCCAATTGGGAAAAACTGGCAATAATTTATTATTTTTACGTTGGGTTTTCCCAATCGGGTTCTCATTGAGTCCTCGTTGGGTTTTCCCTCTTGGGCATGCCCCGTTGAAACCCAATGGGGCCCCAATGTATACCTTGATCATTCCCAAAGTAATTTCTAGTCGGGTAATGACTTAGTTTACTGAAGTGTTTATTAAATTCTTTATTTAATATTTGACAAAGTTCGTATTTTTTACATCATTTTGTAAAATATTAAATCCTGTTTCTCAAAACAGAAATAAAACAAAATCAGACATTTATCGAGTAATAAAAGATTGGATTGGAAAATTTAAATAATAAATTTGTATTTAATCTTTAAAATTGCTGAAAAGTTGATATGGAATTTTTTTTTCATTTCATAAATCAAATAGATTTTTTTTTTACTCTGTATAAAATATCGAGTATCGACATTTGATATTGGTTAATTACTCAACCAAAAGCAATATCAGCCGATTTAAAATCAACATTTATTCGGGAATATGAAACAGTTAAAATATCCGGGGATAACAGAGCAAACATTTTTTGAAATAATTGGTATTAGTGCAGGGAAAAAATAATATTTGAATATTTGTCAGGTTGATAAAGTGTACAAGAATTTAAACTGTGTCAGAATTTCACGTGTACATGCGAATAAAAAATATTGAAGGTAACATTAAGTGGTAGTTTTTTTTTTTGGCTATTAATTTTTTATTCGCACATAATTTCGCTTCTGATATCTTTCATACTCGCTATCACTCGAATTTTAATGCCCCCGCATCGCGCTATTGCGGTTTCCACGGTGCTTTATATTTTCAAACTTTATGAGCTGTCTTGCGGTCACAAGTTAAATAGTCCAGGTATGGTTTGGCCAAAACAAAAAATTCGGCCCTCTATATCTTATCGCACCTACAATACGACCGCTTTGATAAATATATCCATGTGCAAGGACATAACGAGCGATAATAATTTGAATTTTTTACTCCTCATTTATTTGTTCTTCAGTAAGATAAAAAATAAAACAAAAAAAGGCAGTTGAATAACCATTATAAAAAATTGTTGAAGCGTTAAAACGTCGCTAAGTGTAAAAATTCTAGTGGAAAAAAACAACATGTACAGGCACAGAGCGCAAGCAGAAGCGTACTCTGTACTCTGAACACTCTTGTATGCCTGAATTGTCGGGAAAAATAGTAATCGACAGCAAGGGTGAGAGTAAAGAGAGATAAAGACAGGAATCCGCTTGGCAATTTTATCCCCTGGGGAACCCTTCCGTTCTCGTTATCTCGATTCCGGGTATCCGTGTTCGATTCGAGCCCAGTTACGCGGAAATTTCCTGAAAACGACGACCAGAAAACTCGGGTGGTTCTTCCCAACAGCCTTGCCTTATTCTTATACAACGTCTAACAATTTATCTGCCTCTGTCTCTGTCTCTGACTACATCTCCACTTTTCGTCCTTATTCTTTCATTTTAATCCGGTGCGTTATCTCAAGGATGATCCCCATGACGCTCACGGGAAACTACCATTATAATCTTTATCGGTTTGATTGCTCGTTCTACTTAACTCTGTTAATTAATCCTTGATATCCTATCATTTTCCAGAGGTACGTTTTTTTCGGCTAATAGCTTTAATTATCTCCATTTTTATCTTTTTACCGATTTATTTTATCGAGTATTCTTCAACCAGATGGGCTAAAGTTAACTCAATGCGCTATTTTTAACTATCCAGTATTTTGGTTATACATTTTTGGGCTTTATTTAATAAATAATATTTATATTTAAGGTGTTTTATTGAATAAATTGAATAAGTGTAAAAAATAATTTCAATTTTTAATAGCAATTAACGCACAGAGAAAAAAATTTACTTGAGTCAAGTAAATGATTTTGAAGAACTTGATCTTTTTGATTTGAGTAGAAAAATTCTTAAACTAAGAAATTTTTCTTGATTTAAATAAATTTTACTTGATTTAAGAATTTTTCGTCTTGAACCAAGACAATGAAACTCTTCAAAATTATTTTTTAGGCTTAAAAATTTTTCTCTTGCTCCAAGTTAATTTTTTTTCTGTGCACAAATTATTGATATCATAATTTTCTTTTGTTCAAAGTGTAAATTTAGGTATTGAAGAATTACACATCTATTTTTGGAGTTCGAATGAATACTTATGCGTATTAACACGTCGCGAGTTATAAATTTCTGACCATGTTAGGTTTCTTTTTGTGTAAAGATTAAAGAGACCATAACTAAGCGTATTACAGAACAATGAACGTCATGAAATAAGCAATTTACTTTCTTTACACCTGATTTGATTAACTGGCAAAAAAAAAATTGAGCTAGCGGAGAATATTTCTAAATATATAATAGAATTCACGAAAGCTTTGGATCATTTTTTGATAAATGTGATACCTCTGGACAGAAGAAAATTAATTAAAGTTATTGTATACTTTTCATTTCTCGAATGAATTAAAAAAAAGCCTCAAGGGGAGCCGTAATTTCTCTAATTTAATTAGTCGGTCCATTTTTAATTACACTTTTTTGCATTGTCTCGCGTTTATTCGACAGAACGAGAAGAGAAGTTTACCTTTGTAAAACCACCGCGCGCTTCCTTTAATCCTCTTTTCTCATTTCATTTCTCTGTAGCCTTTCACATCCACTTTTTTCTGTCGCAAAACTTTGTACAAGAGAAATTAAATGGAACAAAAAATTTTATTTTATACGCATTTATATAGATATAGAAGCTTGATGATTATTTTTCGATAAATAAAACTTTTCTCTACGACTGAAAACTAATTTTTGTTGCTAAAATAATATTTTTCAATCTCGTCAATTTTTTCAAGGGTAATTTATCGACATGACTTGTTTGTACTTTGTGTCATAACATGTTTGTATAATTATATTTACAAGCTTGAAAATTCTATAATCACATCATACCACGAGAATTATTTCCCACTCAACTGTTTATTTCTCGTTACATTATATTTTTCATTTTAAATAATCATTACGAGATTCATTACTATCGTATTGTTTTCATGTTTATATAATACTTTGGTGTAAATAAGTTACGTAAACATAGCAAATAATTGTTTGTGAGCTGTATAGAATTACAGAATTACTTTTAATGATAATAGCTTCTTGTAAATTTTTAATTCAAAAATATCAGAAATTATATTGAATATTTGTGGCCATATTTTATTCTCAAAGTACTTCAACTAATTAATTTTTTAATTTATTCAGCAACTTCAACACTTCTTTTAATAATTATTTACAAATGCAACGTAAAAAGAATAGAAATGTACCATTAATTTTTATCGATAAAAAATAATAAACTTAAAAAATCAATTAGATAGATAATTTTTTTTTTTTACTATTATAATATTGAAAATTACAATAAAATCAAATACTTACACTAAATTTAAAACGGTGCTGCAATTCTTCTGTGTGTAAAAAATTATACATGTCAGTGATCAGTTGTTGCTGAATTACAGTTAATTCTAGCAAAATTTTACACAATTATTATAACTAAATTTGGACAATTAGTAAAATACTATTTATAAGAATGTAATTTAATTACATTCATAATTTTTTGTTACTATTAGCTATTAACTTTAAAAAAAAAAATTAAATCAAAAGATTAATTAAATATTCCATCTTGTTAAATTATAATCTAGTTTTTCAAAAATCTAAAACCTACAAAGTTGATAATAGCAATATTCAATTAATAAACAGTCCAATAATAATTTTATGTATGCGATAAGCTGAATTAAAACTTTTTTTTTAATTGCACGGAAGAGTCCAGTAAATCTCACTCCCATAAACTTTAAAAAGTATTGCTTTTACTAATAAATCGTAAGTTAGCGTCCCAAAGTTCTGCGATCATAGCACAGTCCAGTAATTTTCTCATAAATTTTATAGAAAATTTTTTTCTTTAAAATTTATACAAGATAAGAATGCAGCACTCGTTCTTTTTCCGTCCGTGTTCTTGATCACTGGAGAGGCTTTTCCAAGTAGACTGACGTATTTACAGAAAAATAAAAGCATCGAATAATAGTAAGCTTTAAATTGTGAGAGCAAGTATCTCTACACAGTCGAGCCGATTTGAACCTTCATCTTCTCTTTCCTTCACATTCTCTTATTCTCGCGATCGAATCAAACTATTTTATTTTTAGTCCACTTACTTAATATTTTTTCTATTTTTCACTGTACTCCTATACTTACGTTTCACGCTTTTTATTCTTATTTTCCAGCACTGGGCTCAACCAGAACGTGATTCAGCGTCAGCGTAAATTGATTGTATTTGTTCTCATTTCATTTCTCCAGACTCTGTTTGTATACACTGATGCTTTCTGGGATTTTATTTTTGTTTCCTTTTCTTCAGGATTTTTTTATTTCTTCATTGAATAAACAAAAATAAGTCAAACAATAGAATCAATTATTCGATTATTCAATAACTAGAATTAAATTAAATAGTAATAAAAGCAAAGCTAACGCTTCAGTGCAAAGTTTAAATCCTTAATTAAAATCGTAATTGAATAACCCAGGTGTTTTTAATTAAAACAAAAACAATATTTAATTTGTTACAGAAATTAAACAAACTCTGGGAAGAAAAATTAATGGTTAAGACAGCAGAGCCAGAATCAGAGACACCACCAGCGACAGGAGGAAGTCTCCATTTACTTTTAGCTAAGTAAGTACATATCTAAATCCTTTAGTATAGTTGGTGATGCTGAAGCTGAACAGTTGCACACCCGCGTCGGCACCAGCTCACCCTGATTAACTTAATTTACAACCTCGTTTTCGTTTCCACCTTCATTAAATCTCACGACCGCCTCTCGTTAGACTCACAGTATTCGTGTCAAGGATTAAGGTGACATGTAATTTTCGCGACAAACGATGTGCCTTTTCAGCCGGTTAAATCCTACGAATATATTTCCCATAACAACTGATATAGTTCTCGTGAAATTTCTGGTTCAAGATTCTTAGTTTCGCGAGCTTGCTGTTACACAAGTTCATTTTGTAAAGTAACTTCTTCTTGAATCAAATCTTATCAAACCCATAAAAAAGTAAACGTTCTACTTTTTTATACGTAGAAAAAAAAAAGATATATTGGCTAAAAAAAAATATTTTTACCTTCAGAACATTTTAGGAAAAACAACGAATATTTTGATTCAAGAAAAATTATTTTTTGGTATCGAACATTTTGATTCAGTAGTTCTAAGCTATTGAATAAAGTGAAATTATTTTTGAATCAGTACTCTTTTATTTTTCCTTTTAAACATAAAATATTTTAGAGTAAGAAATGAAATTTCTCGAAACAAGGAGTATATTTTACAATATCGTATTTTTAATTGAAAGAGTTTAAATCGAAAATTTAATATTCTTTGCTTTAAACAGTTACCCCGTTTCAAAATTCCAAAAAAAAAAAAAAATCACATTACCAAATTCGTATTTTGTATAATTTTTATATTGTAAAAAAATTTATACTCCAGTCAAGATATTTTTGGTTAAAGCTAACCTTTTTCTCTGTGAATGCATTTTTATTTAAGATTTAAAAAAAAAATTACTCACACATCAAATGAGATCAAGGTTTTTTTTTTGTTTTTCAAAGCTAAAAAATGAACCGTCACAATTGACACATATCACGTGTAAAAAAGACGGTCCATAAATTTTTTATGTGTTTGACCCATCACTCGTTTGTAAAATAAAAGTATCATTGATCTGTAGTGGGAAAAACAAATATTTATTGAATATCTTTCTGAAATAATCCAACGATAAATTTTAACACATTTAAATACTTTCAAAAAATTTTTTAGTTGACGATGTTTTTAAATTACATTTGAAAATTTTAATTACATTAGACAAATTACATTTTAATTACTTAAGACAAAAAATCTAAAATCTCTCTTTAATAATTTTATCACTTTTTTGTCGACAAAAAATCCATTACTTATTAATCTTAAAATCTTGAAAAAAAAAAAAAAAATAACATCATATTATATTTAAATTTCTCTGCAAAATATTCTCTCAAGAGCAGAAAATAAGATGCATGTAAAAGTTATTTTCTCGTAGTGCAAAATAAAATAAAATAATCTAAAAATCTGTTGACATATTCCGTACAGCATAATTTTATTTAAGCACTGGAGATTTTATTTTCGTGACTTTGAATATTTTTCCCAAGATTTTGGTTTCGAATAAATTTTCCCACGTCTCAATCTCCTTATTCATTAAATCAACCGGTATATACCTCTATATACCATGTGCTAATACTGCGTTAGTACTCTCTAGTTCTATATCAACCGGTGTATATAATACTTGAGCCATTAAAAGGTCCTAGCAAGTTTCCCTCTGGCTAAGGATTAGGGAAAAGTGCATTTCACTTACTGTATACATACATGTTTATAGACAATATATACCTATATAGATAACATTGTGGTCACTTGGTTGTTACTCTCTCATACTTACTTTCTCAGTACACATTACACCTGGTTTACTCCCGTCCGAGAGATCGTAGTCCGGAGTTAATTCACTTATAAACTTTCGCAATCAGACTAGCGTCCATGGCGACAGGGTGTCACTTTTAATATAATTTAACGGTAGACCGGATAAAAGCCGAGTTTCTCGATTATACTATGCCCGACCAATGCGATGCATCATAATATTTAGTTAAAAATTATATTGATACCTTTCTTTCAATAAAATTGCTTCTGGGCCCATAAACTGTTAAAATTATTAATAGATGCACCTGTTATTGAAATAATACGAGAAAAAAATTTAACATGGTCATACATGGCGAATTTTCATCCCTAGTTATAAGGAAAATAAATAGTTATGATATTATTTTTTTTTTATGGTCCTTGCTTACCACAGCATTGGACCGGGTTCGAGTCCGGCGTATACCAATGAATATTTTCAATATTTAAGTGTATTATTCTGCTCAGCCCAAAAAATAAAAACGAGTTCCAACCTCAAAAGTTTACGCCCTACACGGAAAAAAAAAGATGACACTGGATATCATCCCAGATTACACTCAGTGATATCTGTGGTAAAAAAAATTTTCAGATAGTAGCTAGTATAATCCAGATTATACTCGGTGATATCTGGATTATACTCATTGTAATCTAGATTATACTAGCTACTATCTGAAATTTTTTTTTACCCAGTATAATCTAGGATGATATCCAGTGTCATCTTGTTGATATGAATATATATGGCCACATCGGAAAATTTTTCACGGAAATATATAATTTTACTTATAGCACATAGAATGGAGTAAATCTTTACGATTAGATACATCGCGAGGTCAATATTCTTCAAACATATGTTACAAATTATAAAAGTAAAAAACAAGTAAAAGACACATCGCAAACTGTAAACAATGGGACAATAAAAAAACAAGGATGTTTTAATTAAACTATCGTCTGTGTATAATATACCAGATAAAATACAGAATTCATTTACGGTTTAGTTACATCCGTTTTCGATCCCTAGCATCCGTTATTCAGCGATTCCCAGACAAATGCGATATCTTTGATACATTTAACCCAAAGCCACATGTCTTGTACACAAGATTGCACTAGAGTTTGATTTAATCTCGGGCTATTAATATTTCGAGTTTAATGGGCACAACTTGTACCTTATACAACCTTAGCTCACCACTCTTTACTATAGTATAGTATGATGCTAGAGCAATAAGCCTGCTAAAGAAAATAAGGCGTGTATTCTCTAGCACAAGATTACGGTAAAGAATAGCCTTTGACTCAGATATATTGCAATGCTCTAATGGAAAGTATTAATATTAAAAAATAACTTTATGTTCGTCGTAAAAGCTCTCCTGTTTTGTTGCTGAGAGCTTCCATAAAAAATTATTCGTTTTAATTTGAATTACATTTTCATTTTATCTCATGAAAAAAATTAATCCAGCAATTATGTGTGTACTTCATTAGATAAAACAGAATTATAAATTCTTAACGTGAATTTTTAATGGTAATGTCAAATATTCAAAGTACTCTTATGAACTTGGATTTTATAGTTCTGAAGAGAAGAGATCTGGTTATTTTTTAGTAAAATGTAAATGATAATTACATTTATACTCAGTAAACTGAAAATGTTAAAAATTATGGAAATTTCTACTGAATTTCTCGTGTAAACTTCAATTACTTTTTCATGAGAAAAATTATTAAAGTTTCAAACTATTTTTCATTGTGCAATTAACAATTATGACGTTGTATTATAATTATAACAACTTGCAAAACTTATAATTTTAACAGTGATAATTTATAAAAATAATAACTTTGCTAATTACAGTGATTTTTTTTTTTTTTTTTTTCATTTCAAATAATATATATTCAACTTTGTGATAAAGATTATTCTTTAACTTAAACACGTATTTAGTTAGTATTAAAGTTATTAAAGCCAAAATTGGGTCAACTCATACGCGTGACCACGTAAAATAGATCATTTAACCATTTTAACCCAAATGATTTTTTAATGACCCTCCGTTTGCTTCTAAAGTTTATTCGAAATTGCAACTAGGACTTTAATTTATAATTCTCTATTCAATGAATTTATCCACAATTTGCATTCGCCGGTGTATCGAAGTGTTTGGATTAATTAATATTCATAGTATATTTAATCTAATCCAAAAGACTGAAAAAGTTCAAGCTAAATTTATATTAATAAATTCAATTCAATACTTTAATAATCAAATTTATCAGAAGATCTTTCTTATGTAACAAGCTTGATCGAAAATTCTCAATAATTTTGTTTTGTGAAATATGAATGCATGCATCTTTTAGGGCTTATTTTTGTGAAAATATTGACTGAGAGTCTCCATAATGTCTTTTAGCACAATATTATATAAAATGATAATAACAGTCTATAGTCTTCATGATGCATAAAGTTGTGATATACATGCAGTGAAATTTATCGATTGTCTCTATCTTTGTACAACAACTTTGTGCGATATTACTTATTCGACTTAAATTATGTTATAGCTGAAACTTTTATAACCGCGTTCTTGTTTAATAGAACGTGGATGGGTTTATTGCCGAACCAGATTTTTATTTTTTATAAACGTCACATATTTCTTTATTATAAATTGTATTACAGTAATGATTTTTTTTAATACACTCATAAAGTGGTAGGATATAAAGAGAATGGTTATTAAATATTAGTTATTATATTAGATATTACGGTTGAAACGATCCTCACGAGAAGTAATAAAAGACAACGAGGGGGATATTATTATCGAACAAGATTGTGTAGGTCTTCGTCTGTCTTCTAGAATTAAAATGAGTGTTATATTTAATTCAAGTATACTTGAACATGCAAATGTTTATAGTGATTAAAAATAAGCATTACGTAATTGAAAAAAAAATAATTTCAACTTAAAATTTTAAAAAAATTGTCAAATTGAAAATATTTATTTATTAACATTTACGTGCATTTTTAGGAGATTCTACTTGATACACGATACAGATAGATTCGGTACAAATTGAAAATAAATGATATAAATATTAATTAAATTTGCATTTCATTTTTGTAATAATTGTATTATCATTATCGTATAATATAAAATTGATGATTAAATTGTTAGTTAGTAAGTTAGTTTAGTATCGAAAATCTCGAAAGAATGGTTACTGATTCCATATTCGTTAGGATTAAAGCGCGTAATTTGAATTCCTAGTTATTATTAATTCATTGATTTCACTGTTGAATAATTTGATACATAAAACTGAATTTATCAATTTATAAAATGATTTTAAATTTTAAACGCAAATTATATAAAAGTATAAATAGTATTCCAGTTACTCTACATATGTTGAAAAATGTTCTATAAAATTTTTGCTTAGTCTGCCGATTCAAATTAGAGCAAAATTGTAATTAGTTAGTTTTGATTTTATGAATATCTAGAATTGTTAAAGTCCTCACAACTATTAAAAAAAAAAAATCAATCAAATATCAAACAATTTCAAACACTAAAACTTGAAAGTAATTAAATCTGAATGTACATAATATTTCTTATGCGCAATCTAAACAAAGCGAGTAGTAAGCATTGATTCAGGAATGATTTCTAGGGTCTCCGGGTCGGCGAACTGTTTATAATCCAAGGGGAAATAGAATTCGCTTGATGAGCACAGTTGAGGGAAATTAATTCTCAAATCGCCGACTCGGTAAAGTTTATGTTGTGTTGTATTTGTTATGTTGTCTATGTCTACTAAGGTTCAGTTGAACGTACAGTGTACAATATAGAAACATGTAGGTATGGTATTTCGCTTCTACACTAGTTTGGTATGGAATAGGTTGATGCTGTGAGTAGTGATTCCCTTTGTTATTATTGTTGTAGCTCTCCTTTTAATTCTCGTTACAGTAATTCTTCTCGGTAAGGTCTAGTCGTGCTCTTATTATATTTATCATGTCTTTCTCATGCCACGCTTCTATTCGCTTTCTGACCTGTGGATTCAATCGCAAAACCATTCTTTGATCATTATTAAGGTTAATTACTATTATTATTCCTGTTCTTATAACGGATTACTAATTGCCGTGACCAATTGTTCATTTCCTAGTGTAGTGCGTGTCTTGTACTGGTTAGAACGTGTCATTTTTTTACTCTAATAATCATCATTATTAACTTATTTAACTGCTGTAATTTTATGAAATGTAATACTAACATGCGAAACAGATTACATTGTATTATAAAATTTAACCAAGATAACTATATTATAAAATTATCATTATCATTATAGCTGTTTTAGGTTTAATGAGATCGGTCATCAAATAATTTATTAATTTTTAAAATGAAATTTTTCGCGGTTAATATTCCCAGTAGAGTATCATTATGCAATTTTGTGTACGTTTAAATTCTCACACGCCTAATGTGACCTCCAATACCATAGCACTCTGGTTAATGGTTAATTTGTCACGAATCATTAACTCGATATTGAATCCCGCGTGTAATTTCATTCCCAGAGTTCGGTTTTAATGCATTGTACTAATTCCTCACGATCAATTCATTTTATCTACTTCTATTTTTTATGCTGCTATTCGGTCGTAAAACTGAATAATATTTTTATTTCACTCAATAAATGTTCAATTTATTTAATAGTGATTGAATATGCTTGCCATTTAGTTTGAAAATTGGTTAAAAAAATAATTCTTTGAAAACTTATCTTTTCTAACTAATTATTTTTTATTCTCTCTGAAACTCGTCTTCGTCTAAATTAATTATACCATCAGTGCATCACTTTCTTTGTGTAGTTGGTGGAGCCTTTTTACACTTTTCGTTTCTCAAAATTTTCCATTTAGAATCGCCGAAGCGTTACAAATTATTCAACAGTAATTTTCACCCACAAAACTTCGGCTTTGTCACTTTGAGACTAACTTTTTTTCTGGTTAGCTAAGATAAAGGAAGTTAGTGAATATTTTTAATCACGTTTAAACAATCGTTATATATTATCATCAATCATCACAGAGAACAAATGTCGAAAAGGCATAAAAAATGTTCTAAGCTTAAAACTGAAAAAAAAAATTTTTTTTAAACCCAAAATATTTTAATTATTTAACGAAAATAGACTTTTCAATGAATTTAATGAAAAGTGCGGTAACTAAGGATAATATTATTGCATATTGCCGTCCAATTATTCACCT
This sequence comes from Cotesia typhae, assembly GCF_013202065.1. Taxonomy (NCBI): domain Eukaryota; kingdom Metazoa; phylum Arthropoda; class Insecta; order Hymenoptera; family Braconidae; genus Cotesia; species Cotesia typhae. The sequence continues at coordinate 18,089,301 of NW_027423774.1, read as the reverse complement.
CCTTTTTCGCTTAGCGTTATTTCACATTACTTTTCTATTACACTTCTTTTGTTCAAAGAAATATAAAACTATATCATTTATATGCATAAGAAAATAATTTTATCGTGAGAATTATACTTTCTGTAAAGTTGTAAACCTTACGCAAAAGTGACGTTTACCGAATATAGTACTGCCGGTGAAACTTTGTTTTATTACTGTTTTGCACTTTTTACAACGTTCTTAGAATAACCTTTTTAATATAAATATAAATATATCTAGGACAATATTAAGAAAATTTTCCATTTATAGTAGTAAAATTTTTTTGAATACTTTCAACAATAAATTTATATTATATTAAAATCAAATTCACATACTTTCAAGGATGATAATGTCATAAAAAATATGACATTAGGTGAAATTAATTTTCTTTTTCGAAAATTCAAGTCAGGAAATTTGTAAATTACGACAATCGTATAAAGTACACTTCCATTGAATTGAAAATGCTTTGTAACCTAAAAGTTAGATAAGCTTGTTCTATCAGATTTGGTTAAACTTCTTTACAAAAACACTTGATTTCAGAAGATCAGAGACTATCGGTAGTCTTACTTTTTACACTGATAATAAACACATAAACCAAATTGAATAAAATGGGTTTTCCAATAAACTAAAAAAGGATCAGTTTGTTAATTTCTGAGGTTTCTTATTTTGCAGAATAGTTTGTAAACCCTTAAGACTTGAAATTGAAACTCGGATTAAACTTTTAAGAAAGTGTTTTAGATACTAGAAACAATTATTATTGTAAGATGAAAATAATATTTTTATTGAGTCAAGAAATTTTCGTCAGGACATTTATTTTTTTTCAAGTATGTGTCGATATTTGAATGTTGACTTTTTTTAATCGAACAGCTAATGAGTTAATATTTGTACAATATGCAAATTAATAGTTTAAACAAAATACATTAAAAAGCAAATTGTTTATTCCATTTGGTTTTCAAAACTAAACCTTTTACATAATTTAGTTACCTAACTTTCGTGATGTTTTGGCAGTTTTGTAATGAAGTTCAGCGTAGAGTTTGATCGCCTGACATTTCGTGATAACTTTTAAACCAAGTTATTGGATTATATTTTCGTAAAACTCTCATAATAAAAGAAGTTCATAAGTAAATTACAACTCTTACAATTCATTACATTTAAAATTATTCATCCGTAAAAAAAATGTATACAAAAATTTCACACAATATATAATTATGTATACCTCACTATCTAACCCTGAATGATTCATAATTATAACATATTACGTAATAACAATGATCGTGTAAAATTATCTTGAATTCATTACACAGGTTCACGTAAGCTTGAATCTGAGCTATTTATCAGTCTATAAATTACAGCAATTTAGCGATTAATTCATAAATTAAGTTTAATTAACAGCGGTTACGTTTAATAACTTATATCTTGCTTTATCTATTAATTTGTGAATGTACTCATCACAAACAAAAATACACCATTGATAAATAAATTGAAGGAAATTAATTAAAAAATCAAGAGTTGATAATTAAACGGTGTGGTGGTAATTGTAAGGTTAATTTATTTATTTGAACGACGTAATCTATATGGTAATCCCAATTGACTCTTACGCGTACACGCAGGCACATCTACACACGAAAATTGTCACGTTTGTCGTAACTGGTGTCGGCATTACGACGTAACGAGGATTAGGTATCGGACAACCGCGGATACTGATTTACGACTGTTGGTCACGGCATAGGAAACGGTAGGCCGCGTATGGACGCCAGGGGATGTATGATGGCATTTCTAGCTGGTGCATTTACCGGGTGGCACGAGGTATCACCAAAGTACACACAAATTTACCGGATTAGCAGGCATGTTCTACTGAAACCACCACACTAAACCTCCTACATTACATTAGTTTTCGCTACTCCATTTAATTTATCATACCCTTTGATTTATTTTATTAATTCTCTGATAAGATAAAATTTTAAAATTTTCTGATAAGGCCAAATTTTATACCAGGCGAGTTCAAACCTATTACGGGTTGATCTGGTCATATATAACCATATCAGCCTACATATGAGAATAATAGATAAAGTGTTACTGCAATAAAATTTGTACGTTCATTATTAGGTCTTTTATAAAACAAAAATTGGTTTAGGAGTGGATTAAACTAAAATTTAATGAGATATAAGCTTCTTATAAAAGTGAATAAAAAAGTTTTTTTCATTTTTAAAAATAGTTTATTGACAGTAGACTACTACTGTCAGTTGACTACTATCGTTAGTAGTTTTATTTGATATAATATTCTTATGAAATGAAACATTTGACTTATATTGATTTTAAGTGAAAAAAGGCGATATAAATTTGAAAAAAAAATTGTTTTAGAATTTAACATTTCAAAGTTAACTTCCATGTTGTGAGATAGTTCAGCGATCATACGCCATCTGTCGGATATTTTCAACACTACTTTTGATCGAAAAATCATATATCTTTACCCATGTTCTAAAATATCGGGCCCCATATATAGAATATTTTACAGCAGACGGTAAAAATGCTTAATTTTAAACATTGTTTAAATAGATTTCAAAAAATGCAATTATTTATTTAAAAATAATAATTCAAGAATTTGATCTTAAATTTTTAATGTAAGCTGCACAGTATTATGATTCCATTTTTCCAAAAAAAAACTTGCAATTTTGTCGATTAATTTTTAGAAAATGGGTATCAATAAGGGCATATTAGATAGACCATTAAAAAAAATTTTTTTTTCAGGCTCTACAGTCGAATTCGTTAAAGGTGTTTCTTCTTTTTATATAATTATTCCCGCTTTAATTCCCGCTAACTAAACTTGATTTCTGATGCGCGTTTTGAAGGCGCAATGAAGTTTGATTTTAATACATTATTTAAAACTGAGAGTAAGAGAATATTCTTGAATCTTTAACGAATGTATCCTGTAACCTTTAGAGGAAGTTGACTTTACTCCTAAAACACTTGATAAACTTCTGTAAAAAAATTTGCCTGGGGTGTAACATTGTAGTATGTTATGAAAAAAGATTCTAGAAATAGTTCTGACAATGTTTAGTGTGGCAGGCTTTATGCTAATGGGAATGGTTATAGAGTTCTGCACCGCACAGTTATATACGCGACTGCTGGTATAATCGGAATAGGAAGATCAAGTAACAAGAGCCTTTGTAACAGTATGGCATTACGTTAAAACTGGTGCGCTTGGACTGCGCCAAAGTGAAATTCTCTCCAAAGGAATTACCTTTTAAAGTTAACGAACATACCTTGTGGTTGGTGGTGCCATTTTAACATTGCACATAATGCAAACCGGCATATAGTGACTTCATCACAACTTCATCATGTACTTTACCTTCTCTCTATATACACACCATCTATTATAAAGTTTCTACAACAGACGTACTTTGCTTCAAGTTTATGTACACTTGTTTCTTTCTAAAGTATTCATATAATAGTACTCTGCGAGATTATTTTGAGATTAGCTATCACGACGTCATGCTTTATAACTCAAGTTTATCGTCTTAATTTTCATAATGCTAAATTTATGTCCAAATTCCTTCATTCAAACTGATGTTTAATGCCTAAAGTTTATCTTTAATACATTGTTTATATTATTATACACAGTTTTTGCACAAACTCAAGTACAAATTCAACACGGAAAAACAAGTGTAACTCCAACGTCGACACATTTTGATTCTAAAGTAATATTTGTATGAGCTATACACTAATACGATGTTTTAGCCTCACCACAATATTCTTTCGATAGCACAGTGATACTTGTATAAGCTCTAAACTTATTAGAAGAATTAGTCTTACCATAACCGTTTAATTGAACCTCTTACAATTTAATACTATTTGTAACTAAAAATATTCCAATTAATTTTTTGACAATCAAATAATATAAATTTTCAATTTATTAAAATTCTTAAAACTGTATTAATCTTGCTTGTCAAAATTTATTTAAGGGACATAAACTTTATTTTTAGTTATAAAATTAAAATAATCTATATTTAAATTTAAAGTTAAATTTGGTATCGTTGGAAAAATCTTGACCTATAGTTGTGCCTTTTCATGGTTTCATATCATTCTCACCAATAATCAATTTATGATTAAAGTTATGATGAAAAGTATTTAGGCTGCATTCGAAAATGCTGTAGCTTTAGATACATAATTAAGAAATTACCTTGTATCTCGTGAACTATTGACATTTTCAAAGATATAAGCTCATCCCGATGTTACACTCATCAAGACCTTTCATTTGAGTACCCACATCAATTTTTCATATATTTGTTTATATTATATATATGTATATAATATGAAAAATATATGAAAATGCATGTGGGTACTCAAATGAAAGCTCTTGATGAGTGTAACGTCGGGATGAGCTCATATCTTTAAAAATGTCGATAGTTAAGAAAGTACAGTGCAATTTAACAGAATACACTATTTAATAAAGCAAAATTTTATTTATTTATAGTTCACAAGTCAGGACAGTTACATAGTGGTTGCAAGGTTGCTAGTTAATGATTAAAATAATAATTTTTTTTTTTTTTTTCAATTTAAAAAACAATTTCTTATGATTATTCTATTTATTTTAAGATTAATAATTAAAATACAAGTCATAAAGTGTCTTAATATACTTAAACTGATCATATAGTATTGGTTAAACGCAAAAGTTAAAATACAAGAGTTATGTATTTTTTCTAGTGAAGCATAAAAAATAATCAAATTATATTTCTAAGCAGACTTACTAAAACTTAATTTAATTCACCCATTTATATTCGTTCTGATAAATTCTAATTTTTTACTCGAGCGATATTGCCTCGTGGAAATTAGATTGGAGTATCCGCAGAGATCGTGTGTCTTGAAACGTCTACTTTCTTATCTCATTTTTTTTACCCTTATTAGTTATTTAGAAGCTTCTCATCTAAGTTACTTAAAAAACTAACTTTTTAAATTCGTAATAAATAAACTTCTTTATTACGTTCTCGAGAAGTCAACCTCGTCAACAAATTTGTTTAAACGTAATTTTTCCTTTTGAGTATTCAATAAATGATTCACATTATAATCTATTTAGTTTAAGTACCCATTACTTTCCAGTTTACTGAACAATGATAATTGAAGTTAACTGGCAGGTTTTTAAATTATAAACTAAATCCTAGATTATTGGGTCATAAGTTCTTCAGCCCTCGCAACAACAAGAACACGAATATTACGTAAATAGAAGAGATATAAATACTAATCCATTTCTACTAATCACGAAAAGCGAGTGATAGAAGAATAATTTATGAATTCAGTATTTTCGCTGTTATTGTTACTCATGTGAATATTGATCATAGCCGGGTCAACATTACGATTTTAGTTACCGATGCATATGTAGAGGAAATTTAAATTCATCCCAGATAAGCAAATATAGATATTTCATTATTTATCAGTATTTGATATATCATTATCACATTTATTTAACTTTATAAATTTATTGAATAAAATACCCTTATGCTTCTAATTGAATTTAAATTGTATGTATTTACTCAACAAAATTTATCCGACAGACTAATTTAATTAAAAATATTTAAATGCTTGTAATGTTATCTGGTAAATATGCAAATATTTAGTGGCTTTTAAATTAAGTTACTTTTACAATTTTTGCTGTGATAAATTTTTAAAGAAAAGTCAATCTTAAAATTGAAAATTTTTTATTAATATTTCTTTAAAACAACTTAGTAATTCTTCTCTCTGATTTTTGTCATCAAATGCTTTAAATGTTAAAAATTAATTGTAATCATCTTAATGTTGCTCTATTTTCCTACAAATGGTTGCATAATTACACAATTCACTACGTTTACTGTATTTAATATTAAATGTTGAGTGCTTGTTTAAATATAACCGTACTAAAATAATGGCAATTAAATTTCTCCTCAGGATTATAAAGATTAAGATTTTTGACAAAGTACGCTCAAATAATTATTTTACTTGTACTTTACTTTCAAGAAAAATTGATAAATGTAACAAAATTGATACTCAAAAATATTCTATTCTCAAAATTTGAGCGAAGAAAATTGGATTTTCAATTTAATAACTTTCTCTGCCCTATGAAGATGTTATTTACATGAGTTCTGTACAAACAAATCATTTTATAGCTACATAGTAAAAAATTTTGCGTCAATGCGTCAAAAAATTTTGTATTAAAAATTTTTATGTCAAATATTTAACACAAAAATTTTTAACACAAAATTTTTTGACGTAATGACGCAAAATTTTTTACTGTGTACACTGAAAAAAAATTTACTTGATTCTAGAGAAAAATTCTTGAACCAAGAAAATAATTTTAAAGAGGATAATTGTTTTAAATCAACACGAAAAATTCTTGAATCAAATAAAATTTTCTTAAATCAAAAAAAATTTATGAGTTCAAGAATTTTTCTACTCAAATCAAGAAAATTAAGTTCTTCAAAATTATATACACGATTCAAGAAATTTTTTTTTTCTGTGTAGTTATTTTTTTTTTAATTCGTGCCAAAATTTTCAAAAAAAAAAAAAAAAAAAAAAAGATAAAATAAAACAATAAATATGGAATCCAGTAAGTACATAACATTACGATCTCAGAACGGTATCCAGTCCCAAGCCGGCCAAATGACATTAGTAAATCAGGTGCTAACTACTGAGTAAGAATCTGGTAGCCAACATAACTAGCTATTTGACTGTAGCGTAAACATGAACCCCGAGGATCACTAACACGTGAGCTTTGGCCTTTATTAGAGCCAAGGTCGTTGGCCAATCCCAAAGCTCAGGGCTAGGCATAATAACAACAATATCAACATCAACAACATCATGCACAATATAACCTTTGCACACACTAGGTACTACACTAGGCTATGTAACGTTACTCCTGATGCCTAACCGCAACGTTATACCTCTGGGTAAGGGTGTATGGAGTGAATTGTGAGCGCTTGAGACCTACCCACACCAATACTTATTCACATACACGTGCGGGAAACGTTTCCACACAACAACCTTACGACACATGTCGTGTGGCTGTTCTTGCAAGATCCTCTTGTTTCCTAACTACTATGTACAAAGACAGAGCCACCTACATTTCTCCCATCTGTACTTGCAGTACAACTAAAGCGCATAAATGATGTTCTGGTTTGTGCAGCTAGTTTTTACTCCGTTTAATAACTCTTACGGGATGTACGTAAACGGTGGATTGCGAGGCCAAATATTATTTATTGCATTTTTCAGTCGGAATGCTGGGACAATATTTGCTGAGAAGATAGAAGATGGAAGATGGAAGATGAAAGGAAGGAATTAGGTTTTTTCTATATATTGACCAGGTTAAATGATTTATACTTAGTGATGTGCGCTGAAAGCAATAAGTGCTGTTTGCCGAAAAGAGGGTGTGATCTTATTCCCCTTGCTGGGATTTAAGTTACGTTAAATCGGAGCCTTGCGGAAAAGGGGAGTAACCACTTGGAGATTGGAGATATAAAAGGTTTCTCAAGGACAATCGAGTTTGATTTTAGCTTCTAGATTTTTCATGTCTAGTTTTTTTGTTTTTTATCATCGAATTATTCTATGTTGAGTTGAGATTTTAGAAAAGTAAAATTGCATTTTATAAATTAGAGATGAGTGCTCAGTATCTTTTATGAGATTGCCTTTCTTCAAGATTATTTTTTATTTACTGACATTGGAAATAGGAGAAATAGAATTTATAGCACTCGATTTTAACTTAAACCTTCAGGGCAATCGATGAAAAATTATGTGATGAAAAAATCGTGATTTTTACACTGAAAATTATCAGTTTATTTCATGAAATTATTAAGTTTATGAAAGTTTAATTTGATATCGAACTTTTTTGCTTTAATTTTTTTTCTTAAGACAAATTGGCAAATTTTATGGCTTCTTCAATATTTACCAGAAGCCATAAATATTTCAAGTATTTCTTATGTGGGTATATTGAAAAATAATATGAATTAGTTTTCAGTTGAGAAATTTTTTGATTATCAGAAAAAAATTTCTGTGGTAAATAATTAAATTTTTTTTATGTCAATGTTCAAGTGTTGTTTGACGAGTTCATTTCTTACTAATTGAAAATTTATTTGATATTAAAATTTTAATTTAATATAAAGGTCGTGTTATTTTATTAAAATAAAGTGTCTCTGTCATACTGGTACAATAAATAGAATCTTAAAATGCATTTTATGTATAAATAAATGCAAATTTTTAAAAAGGGCTTCGCCCTTTGATAAGTAATTTAATTATCTACCGAAGAACGAAGCTTTTTTTAGAAATTTTATCTTATATATGAGCAAAATACGTTTAAAAATTTACTATTAACCGCTCTTAAACAAGAAATTAATTTAGTAGTTTATTAAACTGAAAACCAGTATCAAATAAATTTTTCATACAAGTGAAAAAAAAACTATTTTTCTCTGAGATACTTTCGACTTAATTGTCGGAGAATTTCAACTCTGCTTTTGATCAAAAAATTTTATGAGATCATATTAAGCCTTATGGGTACATATTGTCATATAAAGATATATAAAAAATTATTTATGGAAATTTATAGTCATATCACAGTATTTTTTCACGGGTAAATATTTAAAAGATATCAACTATTAAAAACTAAATTGATTAACTTTTAACGAAAATATCAAGATTTATTTCAATGATCACTATCGTGTGCTTTAAAAATAAAAAAAAGTTTATTATCAATGAAAACCTCGAAAATAACAGCTGCCGAAAATGAGTGTGATGTGAAAGAGAACACAAACCAGACAACAAATTAACGTAATTATAAAAGCAATAAACTGATGATGGCAGCGTAAAATTAGACTACGACGTGCCTGGGGGCTCGTGTGTTAATCAGCGTTACGAAGTAGATAGACAAGTGTGCATCTGCGCATATAACTAGACTAAACATAAGGAAGTATAACTTGGTGACTTTTTGGCTCAATACTTGCGCTCATCTGTTATCTCAACATAACACGTCGTGTGTCGTATATCTACATCCGACATTACTGGAGGGACAAAGACACAAGATAAACAGATAGGAGAGAATGTTGTGTCGTTGTCGAGAAGACTGCATGAATGACCGTCTGCATGTTTCTCGCACTCCCATCCCTTCTATCCTCTCTGAACGGACATGGAGCTTCTATTCGCAGCTAGTGGAATAAGCGTCGTGCGTCATCCCTGTGAGCTTAGTATAAGTAGTTGAGCCAAGTTGTGCTTCTACTTCACTTTGAGAGACGAGAGCTCCTTGCTGAAAGACAAAGATAAACTCTAAGTATATGCCACATCACATAGTCTGACCGATGCCCTTATGACCTCTCGTCTGGGTTTACAACGACCTAATTAAATTCAACCTCTCCTTTACGTTTTACTTCTCTATTCTGACTACTTTTTTACTTATCCTTCGAATTCTGATTCTGATTCGACTATTTTACCTCGCGAGCTTTTCAATCTTAAAATTGAATTTCAACCACTTAAACTGTAAGAAATGAAAAAAAAAAACTTTCAGTCTGTTTGCCCTGTAGTCTGAGTGCATTTTATGGATTTTTTAACTTCGATAGTTCAATTTTTCCTTAAACATATTATACGTATTTTTTTTATTTTTTTATTTGTTCGGATAAAAGTGGGACATGAGTAAAAAAATTATTAAAAATTTTTTCTCACGATACAATGCTATAGTACACGGTAAAAAATTTGCGGAGTAGATAATTTTTAATAGATTTAATTTTTAAAAGGTGGAATTTTACTCCATCAAGAATTTATTTACATTGTTAATTAAAAAAAACGACAGAGTGAATTTTTTAATGTTTTTATTCAATAAATTTAAAAAAGTAATATTATCTTTTTCTTTGATTGACGTAACATGTAAATTTTAATACATAAAAAATTGGGTCAAAATTTTATTTTAATTTCTACCAATTTTATTTTTTGATAAATTCTCTCTATAATAATATATTCGTTGAGAAATTCTAAAAATTGCTAAATGTTATTTAATCTCAGTAAAGTAATTAATTTTATTTAATTAAACGTAGTAATAATAATTATTGATTATTTTTTACTTTTTAGGATTTATCAACAAGATTTTTTACAATTTAATGATTTAGGCATTAAAATTGTACAGTTACGTAAAAGTTTTTACGAAAAGAATTTATTTACATTCAAAATAAACATACTTGTGACAAATATTACGAATAAATTTAACTAAACTAAAAATGAGTTGAAAGTGTGAATTCTCGGGGGTGTAATATGTACAAGTTATAATAATGGACAGTAAAAAAAAAAATAAAAAAAGCAACATTTTAACTTTAACAGCCGATCAGGGAGGCTATTTGTCGTCTGTCACATCTGTTTATTTTCTCTTTAAAAAATGGCTGTGTTTGGTGATGAAAAAAAATTTATTTCTTGTAACTCGGAGAAAAATTCAACTGATATTCGCGGTTAGTTTTATTTATATTCATATTTTATTCATAATTTAAACAGAATATAAAACCATAAAACCATAAAACATAAATTGATTTAATATACATCAGGTAGAGTAGTGAAGTAATATAAGGAGCGGCGTAGCTTGTAATTTATCGTGAAGAGTACTTCTCCAAAGTATTATATATAGAGAAGCCATGTTACATTTTTTCATCATCAAAATAATAACAACAGCAACAACAAAGAGTTGTAGTGCTCGTGTTGCTTACGTTCATAGGTTTTCCCGGGTGCGCAGTAAAACTCCATCTTCGAGCAGACATACGAGGGACTTTGGTCTTAAATTCAAGCACACTACTGAAATATATACTTACTACCGGAGAAACACTACTGATGCCAGTGTACTCGTGTTGGAACTTAAATCACTCGGTCACTTAGGTCGATAAGTCAAATTTATTTCTTTGTTATTTTTTATTACCCTTTTTGGTTTATTGTTGGAATAAATTAAGAAATTGGAGTTGAAATTAAACACCGGAAAGTCAATAACTGATTGCGATTGGATAGACGAAAGTGTTTAAGCATAAATAAGATTTTTTATTTCAAATTTGGAATTTAAAATTTCAAAAATTTATGATAAAATTTTTTTTTGATATCTTGAATTTTTTGAAAATAATTTTTACTGTCTTGCAAATCTATGAAATAAATTACCACAAAAAGAATTACATTTTTTTTTGCTAAAAATTAAAAAATTACCTCATTTTCTCAGTGATTCAATTACTCAATTAATCTTAACAAAAAGTAACCATTTTTTTTTACCTCTGAAAAAGTATCTCTCGTTTTAAATTTCTCCACAATTTGTACAAACATAATTTATCTACGTTTTAAAACTGATTTTTTATGATTAACGTGTGCTTTAATAAATGTAATAATAATAATTTACGAACCATGGGAAGATCAATGAATAAAGCTCTGAAAATTATTATCAATAATATATAACTCAACCAGTGACCTTAATTGAGTTACATTCGTTACTTCTCTTGGTTAAATTATTGCTAGATGTCGATACATTTTTAAAATAACTTATAATTGGAATACTATTAACATAAATTATCGATAAACTGAATAAAATAATTAACAAGTCAGCATAATAAAATACTTTGGCTCATAAATTTTTTTTAGACCAATTATTAATTCAATAACATTTATTTGAATCTTGTTAAGAAGTATCTAAAGTATTAAATTAACCAAATTGATGAAAGGTTTAAATACTTCGTTAAATAAATTCAAACAATAAATTTTTAATTTATCAAGTTCTTGGCTGACAGAATAATCGCGTTAACAGGTTAGAGAAAAAAGATAAATAAAAATAAAAAGAGGACTCGTATCACTCACTAAATAATCCTTAAGAATATTAAAAAAGTTTAAGTTGAATAACAGGAGAGATCCGTCTTTTTCATTTCAGTGTTGGTTACCTGATAGTTTATGTTCTTCCTTACGGAAAAGGGAGCTCTTGTTTTTCTTAACCGCGGTAAAGAGATAGAGGTAAAGAGAAAGGGCAAAAGAAAACAAAGTACTGAGCAACTGGCACAGGTGTGTCGGACGTGGATAATTGGCACGCTAATGGACGTCGACATGCGGATCAAAAGGGGGTATGAGAGCTCTGCTAGATGAGAGTACGGAACAGAACGGAATGGACTTGAGAGAACCTAGAAAGGTAAAAAAGCTCATCCTCCGTGTATTTTACTGTACAATGCATTATTATTATTATTATTATTATTATTATTATTATTATTATTATTATTATTATTATAATTAGTACAATGATGATGAGAAATTTATTAATTTACTTTCTTTGTTTTGCTAAGCGTTTTCATTTAAATTATATTTTTTAACTCATTACTTGTCTTTATTCATTTTAATTTTTTTGGTAATATTTCAAAGAGATAGTTTATTTAGATAATATATTTTTTAAATAAAACCGCAATTTAATTTACAAGAAAGAAAAATATCACTGAAAACTTAAAGTTAAAAATAATTGGAAATTTATCATTCACAGTCGATTTATTATTGTCCAATTATCAGTATCGCGTGACCAATTGAAGAGCTTGCTCTGTAGATCATTTATAACTAAAGCTAAAGAACCTTTAATATAATTTCTATCAATTTATTAATATAACTCAAGAAGTTCAAATGTTACGAGGGATGAAAGATAATTTGTACGAAGAATAGAGGAAACACTTTTGGAAAAATAAGAGGATCATAAATTAGGCGAAAGAAATAAAACAAAATGAAATAAAGTATAATAATAAGAAAAAATGATTAAGTTGACGGGTGTAAATCAAGTGATAGTTAAGAGCAGCCCGACCCGACACGACCCGACCCGAGAGAGAGAGAGAGAGAGAGAGAGAGAGAGAGAGAGAGATTGATTGATTGATTGATTGATAGTTTATTAATGCCAAGGCACAAGCCAAATGGCAATTTTAAATACAATATGAATTACAAATACAATAATAATAGAAAAATTATATAAGTACATAAACTATAATAAAGATCTAATATAAAAATTTATATTTATTTTATCTGATTTAACTAACATACTCAATAAATTATTCAATTAATAACAGCTGATAAAAGAACAAAGTTGGAGAATTTAACACTTAGAATCTAACAGTAATTATCAGAGAACTTATCACTTTACAATAACAAAATTAACAATCCAAATTCAACAAATGGTCAAAAATTTTATTTTAAAAATAGAGAGAGAGAGAGAGAGAGAGAGAGAGAGAGAGAGAGAGAGAGAGAGAGAGAGAGAGAGAGAGAGAGAGAGAGAGAGAGAGAATCACTGTAACAAAGACAATGAGGACTTCCTGCATACTTAGAGTGTACATGAGTATAACGTGGTGCTCTTGACTTTAGTAACCCCTCAGTTATAATTTAACTGAGCGAAACAAAAGACTGCGGGTACGGGAAGAATACACCGCTTTCCGACCCATTTAAATTAATCTTCACAATCATTCACTTTATATTCATTTTTCGTAATACGTCTTCTGGTTGTTAACATTCTGATAGATTTATTTTACATTTTATCCCCATACCCATCACCCATCGCTATTTCGATACATCTATTATATTATATTATATTACATTATATTGTATTATATCATACTCAATACGATGGCGTTAAATTGTTGAAATTAATTATCCCGACAGAGTATAAGTTGAAATAATAATTAAGAATAAAGATAAAAATGAAAATGATAAAGTAAACTAAACAATTTTATTTTGTTGGAAAAAAGTTTCATCTGATAGATAGAACAGACAAGTGCACCTCTAGGCGTTTTTCAACAAACTCATTTGCCGTGCGCTTTTTACGCAAAATCGAGTTATTCCATTCTGTTTCGTCGTTGAATTTATTGGGCAATCAAATTACTATAGGGGAGATATTGTATCAAGTTATACACACAGTATATAACATATAACACACGTACATAATACAGAAGAGAGGTAAAATACCAAGTTTCACATGATCAATCAATTGCTACGTATGAATGCAGTTTGATTAATGCTGAGATTAATTAAATATCGTGATTATATTGTTCTACTGAAGTTGGATAGTAATTCTGTTATTTAAAATAAAGCATTCATATTTTTTTTTTCTCTAAAAATTGAGGAATTGATTTTGGTTAAATTGGTCCCATGATTCTTGATCCTCCGACAAAATATCTTAAATAATTAAATTACCAACACATAATAAGTTTGTTACCGTGTTGTGTCCTTTTATCATGATTTTTGTGTGATATTTAGTCTCGGGGATATTTTTTTTGAGATATTTTCGCGTAGATATTTTTTTGGAGGATCAAGACGCCTGATACTGTCAAATTTTGACAACCTATTATATTACATCGTTCAAAATTGTAATTTAATCCAAGAATTTTCGGTCATAAAAAAGAATTCAACCATAATCGATAATTGAAGCTCATACTTTGATAGCAAGAGGTCAAAGATGCTCATCTGAGGTTTAGGGATTTATTCGGTGAACATTCAATACCTCATTTCAATCTACATAAAGGTTTTTCCATTTCTGCGAGCATGAGATTCAATTGAGCTTGAAATTTAAACCTTATTTGAACCACTAACCTCTATTACATTCAATTTTTACTATTTTTCCGAGACATGCACTCGAACGCTGACCTTTTTCAGCAAAGAAACAAACAAATATTGTGGAGACATATTCCAATTATTTTCTACATTTTAGTGAACCTCATTCTTATTCCATTGATGAAGAAACTTGTCATTAAAGTTAAACCGACGTCAAATCCTAATATTTAACATCAATTTAAATGAATGATGCTACAGAGGTTGAATTGTCAAACTTGAATTCCTGTTAACGATTAATTTAATTAATTTTCTATGTTGATCTCTGTATTTTCAGACGATTTTTCGAGAAAATTTATCGCTTATATTCATCAGCTGTCGTTGTGATAGGTCATAATATTAAATTTTCATCAACAAATTGATCAAAGATTCTAACCAATTAATGAAACAAAACCTTAAACGCCAAAATTAGCTTTCACTTCAATTAATTCTTCAATGATCAATTTGAATTCTTCATCAGTCTATAAAAAACCAACCATGCAAATTTTTAACCAATCAGTCTACAACTCCCAGAGTAACAACCCTCGAACCCCGAACAATTAGCTAATATGTAACACCCCAACTTAGCACACATGATTAATTAACTAAACAACAGCTTCAGCAATGAAGAACATTATTCTACTCCATATAAATCAATAACAAACGAAAACGTAAACGTTGGAGATGGACATCTGGCACACTGAAAATCAAACATTCGAGCCGAATCGTATAAACTGTTTTCCAACAAAACAAAAATACATTTCCCTTCTTTTAATACCAAGCTTTTTTTTGCTCCATCACTACGACTATTGCTATGACTAGAAAACACCCTGCCATCATATCAATGTCTCTCTCTCTCTCTCTCTCTCTCTCTCTCTCTCTCTCTCTCTCTCTCTCTCTCTCTCTCTCTCATGCTTATGGTCACTCATATTTGCTTCGCAGATGTCTGACTCACTTTTTTCCTTGGTACCATCGTATCATCCACTTCTACTTCTACTTCAATACTACTTCAAGCTGCGCTACTCTCTATAAACCCGCACACGAATATAATATAATATAATATAATATGCATATAGTGCATACACTCACCCACACATACATAAACATTTTATGATATTTTATTTTAAAAACATTTTTAGCAGCTAGTATATCTATACCCCTATCCAGCAAAATTCACCCTCAGTGTCTCTGTGTCTAGTCTTCTCTTTCTCTTTTCATCTCCCTCGATCGCACTTGTCTGCGCCACGAGATTATTGGCACATGCGCTTTGTATTCGGCAATGCGAACGGCGTGTCAAAACCATTGCACTCTACTCGCCAGTAGTACGTTGTGGCTTGTCCGAACGTAAACCTCAGACGATTGTAATTGTCCAGTATAAAAAAATAAATACGCATGTTCATGTATAATTAGTGAAACAAAACGATAAATTAGTTAACCATGACAGTGAAATTCGGTTTGATTTTTCGCGGAGTTTTTTTATGACAGTTTTTTCTATTCATGGTTTTTTGTTTACCGGCACCGTAATATGACATGATAAGGTAACGACGAGTGCAGAGAGTGTTATTGAATGTATTGATAACAGTATAAGTATAAGGAGTGAAAATAAGTATAAAGAAAAAGAGAAAGGAATAGACCTAGTATATAGAATAGGAAAGAAAACGAAGGTGAAGGCGAATGGGAATTTTACCCTCTGGGGAAATTTTTCCAAGAGTTGATTCTCTCAACTTTTGGAGTTTATACTGAGCTACACTAGTGTTGTGCGAGAACACGAGCTGTTACTCTGTTGGGAGTTTTCTGCATGACTTCGGGGATATCTGTTTCTCTGGGGAGAATCCGAAGTAGAACATACAACTTTTGTTGAAAAAAACTCATTCTTTTCAATGTAATTTATTTATTAGTGTGTTAAAGAATCCAAGTATAATTTGAATTTTAAAGTTTGTCATCGTCTAGCCATGACATGTTCGATTTAAATTTAAATATGTTAGTTTAAAGAGTAAATTTTAAATTAGTTGGTATATTTTTGACGTTTAACTCTTGACGTTTACATATACTTCTATATTGTATGGTATCTGATGTAAACTCGAAAAAGTCACGACGTGTACCTTGACTCAGAAATTTCTTGATGTCACGTGTGTGAAAAACATTTCATTCATAATGAAAGTAAATGGCTTTTTCAAACTTTTGTTGCATTGTCAAATGGTATGTGAATTTTTTATGTAAGTTCTCTTTGTCGCGTTTCTGCATTTTAAAAAATTATGCATGAGATAAATCCTGAAGTTTTTTCAGCGTTGAGATTTTTTTTCATTCCTCTTTCAACTTTAAATTTTAACGTTTAATGAACTTAGATTCAAAAGCAGAAAAAATATCTTTTGAAAATTGGAAAATTTTATCAGTCTAATAGTCTAATTATCTTAAACAGTTATTGCATATAATTTCGTTAATAATACAACAGTTGTAAAATAATTACGGTTCATTTCAATACTGATAGTCTATATATATTAAAAATTATGTTGTGTTACAATTTATCAATTATAGAAGAGAAATTTGATTATGACACAGTTTACAAATTGTTATGAATCAAAAAATTACAGTGAAAATTTTTAGTTCAAGTTTCAATTATAAACTATGAATTGAATAATTAAGATACAAAAAATAATTTGACTTTTAATTAAAAAAAATTCAATATTTGACAATTATCAACTTTTTTAACAAAAAATTTTTTGTATGATTTTGTAAATATTCAATGTATTTATACCTTTTTTTTTAAATAATTAGTACTACAAGAAATATTGAATATCCGTGATTTTTTTTCAGTTTTATCAAATTTCATCCTTCATGTTTTTATTTAATTAATTTTTGTTTACATGGTAACTTATACACCAATCACAACCCTTAGAAAAATTAAAATTGAAATTAATATTTACGATAAAAAAAAAAAAAAAAAAAAAAATTGAATCAAAATATCGCGTATTATTTACCCAATCAACAAAAAATATTTGAGTGATAAAGTTTCCCAATTATAAAAAACTAAAACTGGCTAACATTGAACCCGTTGGTATATTTCGTTATCCCTGAAAAAAAAAAAAAAATTCACTTGTATTGAATTACGCACAATTTGTAATCTAAAATTTTTCTGGTTCGTTTTATTTACGAGCATTAAAAATAAACGTGATGAATGAATGATGAGAAATAAACAGAATATTGAATTATAAACAATATTTACTTGAAAAATAAAATAAAATAAAAACACTTGTGAGTGTTTGGTAAATGTAAATAATCAAGTACATCAATGAAGGATAGAAAAAAAATACATAGCACAAGTTACCGCTTGATAGTTTATGTTTACAAACGTGAAGTGCATACAAACTAAAAATTTTTTTTAGTTTGAAACAAGCGTAAAACCGTTTGAAAAATTTCCGCGAGTTAAAAGCCTTTTTTTAAAGATACGTGCAACTTTCTTTGGGAATTTCCACATTCACGCTAGAATGTACTCTTTCAACAGTCACGAAACACACATTTACGTTGGGTTCTCTACGGTTTGCTGCTTCTATCAAAGACTTATTCAAACTTTTTACATCTCAAACTACATGCATTTTGTATCAATATAATTGCATTTTCTTGTACATAGTTACGCGTGTTGATTTAAATTTTGATAAAAATTTTCTTAAATTTTAGAATTTCGTATTTGATCCTATTAGTAAAATACCGAAAAATATCATTAATATTTTAATAAGAAATTAAACGATCTAAATTTTTTTTTTTTTTTTTTTTTTTTTAATTAGATTCATCATTAATTTTCTTTTATTTTTGGCGAAAGTATTATTGTTTGGATATAACTATCTCACACTTATTCCGAAAAATATCTAATTTTAACTATTTCGAAATTTATCATTTTGAAAGTAATAAATTTACACATTTTCTATTTGTAATCTCTAAATATCAATATTAAGAGCTCAAGTTTTAACCGGATTTTTCTTGGAAATTTTCTGACAAAATTTTGAGATCTTTAAAAAAAAGTTATTCCATTTTTTTAGTACACCCTAATGATACATGTATAATACTAATACGTACTATTCACCTTTTTTATATTCAAAAAAATGACCATGAAATTTCGTATAGAAAATTTTTATTGAAATTTCACTGTGTAAATATTTTCAATTCAATACTTGAACATGACATCTTTGTACAAAATAAATTGGTTTTTTGTTGACAATAATTAAAAAATTAATATTTTTTATTGCAGACAATTCATTTCGACCATTGACGAGAGACGAAATTCATCCAGTACAGGAGCTGAGCTACCGTGTAGTAAAAAATATCGCGAGAGAGCTTGATAGAAGCGCGCTATTCTTCTCGCGTAAATCCGGGGACGGAGAAAAGTTGTTTAAATAAAAATAATAATGATAATACGGGCGCTATTGAAGTGAGAAGAAAAAGGAAGAATACCTGACGAAAAATAATAATAATAATAATAACAATAAAAAAAAATTAAAAAAAATCTCATTACACTGTCGGCATCTTTTCAGTAGAACTTTTCCAGAGAAGACGAATGCATCGTTTTTCTTTTCCCAGTGCTCGGATTTTTTTAGTTGCCATCCAAGGACTCGGTAGGCAGAGACGTCGCCGTAGAGTGAATCGCGATAAGTATCCTCGACACGTCGCGGTCGGTTCTGACGTCCGTGTAAGACGAAATTGCTCGTCTGCGTTTCTGGGAAGAACCTCTGGACGCTAAAATTTATCATTTTTCACCGCTCGGGAACCTTATTTCTATTCTTCTGTTACCGTGTTTCTATTATATCCATATATCTATATATATATATATATATATAAAGTTTTATGGCCGGGTACTTTATATAGGACGAGATTTTCTCGACAATCTTCTCACAATATCCTCTTGTTGGAGGTACAATCTCCTGAGCACCAGAAATCTTGGCGAACTGACCAAGTAATCTGCCGTAGATAACAACATGTGAATTGTGTATTTCGAGGTAAGACTACATTGAAATAACTTTTTTTTTATCCCCATACATTTGTTGCGCTCTGCTCTCAATCTCAATAATGCCTGACTTACAACTTAACTCACGACCCTGCTACGGAAAATTCTAAATTTACGTTATAGTTTTCCATTAGGCAAACAATTTCAACAAGATGGATGCAAAAATACGACCGAGAAAAATATACATGGATAAATAGAAAAATGCAAATAACTAAATTTGAATAGATGAAACAAACTTCCAACTGGATTTTATTTTATTTTAAAAACATATCTGAATAAAACAACTCACTTTACATTGATGTAATATAACAACATGTTTTTTTTTATAACATTTTGTATAACGTCAAAACTTTTCGTAGCTTACGTAAACCCAGATCTAGCACGAAGCAAATCATTTTATGTTTATTTGTTCTGTATACTGATAAAAAAAAAATTAAATTGATTCAAGAGCAAAAATTTTCAATCAAAAAATTATTTTTAATCAAAATGAAAAATTTTTGAACTAAGTCAAATTTACTTAAATCAATAGCAATTTAGAAATCCTACCGAGACTCAGAAATAATTAATTTACAATTATTCAAAATGATTTGTCTATATGATAAATACCAAGGGAAAAAATAAATAATAGTCGGAATACAATTTATCAAAATAGAATAGGACATATATTTATCGTGTATGATTTCCTGTTTCTCGCGTGTAATTGCGGGTAACGGATATCGATCAGTAATAATTTTTCGCCGGGCATTTAATCAACTAGCGAGCACGCTCTCGAACCCACACATGTAATTTACAGCTCCCCGGCAAAGAGTAAGTGAGATAAAGAAAGATAATACAGAGTAGAATAGAGGGCTTCTAATAAGAGCGAGCGAGTAGTCAACACTTTGTTTAGCTTCGCAGAGTTGTTTGCGAGCCGCGGGACAAATAATTTAATTCGAGTTAATGTAAACCTACAATTAGCTTCCACTCTGTTGACCTAGATCTTCTTCTCCCCTCTATTTAACAGAGAAATTAATTTTAATAATAATTGGAGGTATAAATTTTTTGTTACAGATCAAAGATGAGTTCCTGAAACAAATCATCCAAATTTTGAAGACATTAATCTGAAAAGTAGGTTCAAAAATGTCTTGATTCGGGACTAAAATGTTCAAGTACTTTGAGTAAAGACAAAGTACACGTAGTTGGTACTCGGTTCGGTAAAAGAGTGAAAAGTGAAAAAAGTATTTGTGTTGAGAGAAAGTTGGATTATTTGAACGGAAATATGTACAAACTTTTTCGGCGTGGCTCCGGCCGCATGCTGATACTCTGCGTGGTCGTGCTGTCACTGCTGGTGTGTTTGTACTATGTAAGTCAGATTCAAGCGCCGTCAACGGGTCAAGCGCCAGCGCTTCTCGCCGCACCTGTGGGCGTTAGATACGAGCAGCGGCAACCACTCACCACCCTCGTACCTGATTACAGTGAGCAGCCTGACGCGAGAGTTTCAGCAGGCAATTGTCCGCTGACACAACCCCGGAATGCTGACATTGATACCCTTACCGAATTTTCGAAGTTTGATTTTCAGGTGAGTTTTTCATATTTTATTATTTATTTATTTACTTGTGGATATAAATTCTATAGAGGTGCAGTACATCTGTGCATAGAAATCATAAAAAATACAAAATACAAAAAATTATGTATACATTTTACAAATCAAGATAATTTTTATAGAAGTGAAAGGCACAAAATTACAAATTTCATAAAAAACAAATTGCTATACAGTCATTTCTAAGGTATAGAATACAAACGCATAAGTTTCTAACAATTCAGATTTATAATAAATTGGTAAATTTTTCTTCTTAGGACTTTCTTAGATACATTAAGTATTTTTAATTCATTCGTTTGTTTATTATAATATTTAATTGTTACATAGTAAGCATTTTTGAGGTTAATAGTCTTCTTCACTTTAGGTAAAATCAACTGCCTATTACGAGTATTAAGTATTTTTTGTTTTTTATTTTCATTTTACTGATTAATTTATTTTGAATTTCGACTAACGGCTTAACAAAATTGTCATATGCCCCACCCTAAGCAATAATACCATAATTTATTGCACTTTCAAACAAGCCATGATGAATAGTTTTTAAGACAAAACAGGAAAGTACAATATCTAATTTTTTTCATAAGTTCGCTTGCATATTTATTCCATTTCAAATGAGAATCAAAAAATACTCCTGGGTATTTATTATTATCAACTCTTTTTAATTATAAGTAAACGAATAATTATTAAATTTTTTCCCACAATTCAGAACTTTTTCTACTAAAAAGAAGACAAAACAATAATTTTTACTAAATTTTTTTTCGAATATATTGCACTCGACTACACGCGGAACGAATAAAATAATTACAAGTACGAACTGTGGAAAAGTGCGGAGACAGCGGTACACCGAGGCAACTCGATTAAACGTCGCCTCGGGCAGCCCCGCGATTCGTTTTAATTACGCGCGGCCGGTTCTATGGGACGACGTGACACATTGGCGTACGTCGGAAAACTAAACGAAACGACGAGCAGAGTCGACCGGCTCCTGTTCCTGCTACCGCACCCGCACAACAGAACTACAAAAGCTACGTTCTCGTTAACGCTCACTACTATTAGTACAGTACAGGTTGTACCCCTTTGCGTTAGTTGCATCGCACTCCCGCCTCTCGACATTTACACTCGCGGAAACGTTTTGTCTTGTCCTGCTATTATGGGGTCTGTATTTCTCTCTATCTGCGATGTACTAAACAATCAACATTCTATTTCCATCGACGACATCAAAAGAACATTTTCACCTCATTATTCCCCAAACTTTTTCAATTCTCATAAGTGAATTTTTTTCCGCAAATTATTTTGAACTTTTCAAACTTTTTTATCTAAACTTTGGTTCTAAACTTTACCAAGACTAAGACTGAGACCAAGAAAACAAAAGGGCTATTTTCCATTTGTAACATTCTAATTAAAAACCTAAAGAAAACAGAGCGGATGCAAGCATCCTTGAAGAACTTACCGGCGCTAGTGAGTTGAGTGTCTTTGTCTTAAGGCCTCGGTGAAATTGTTCCAGCCGAGGAGACCGATTACAGAGCCACTGAGACAAGTACAGAAAAAGAGAGTATTATACATACAATACATAATATAGATACAGACCTAGATGTACAATTGGATGCTGCAAGTACTGAGAGTTGAAGCAAAGGGAGTAGAGAGTAGAGGCGAATCACCGTGAAAAACGTTGTCGCGCGAAATACGGCTTTTTACTTTAGATTTCTTACACCGCTCCATCTTTATCATACTCATAGAAATATTTTTCTTTTACCTCCCCTGACTCCTTTACACTCAGCTCTTCGGCTCTTGTCATCTCATCTCCTCAGAGTTTTATTTTGAGCTCGAGCTTGAGCTTGCCGTCGTCACTGGGACTGAAAAATGCCGCCGCCGTGAGCGAAGGAGTGCCGCGAATGCAAATTGGCCATACAATTTTCGCGAGTAAGCTTTATCTCTTCTTTTTCGTTTCATCTTTTTTTACCCTCACCTGAATCTTAACTTGGCTTCGCCCTTAGCTTTATTATGTACCACTATGACTTTAAATTACGCACTAAATATTTTGACAATCCCAGTTTAAAGTAAATATAAAATCTTTTAAAAATTATTTAAATTTTAAAGATTTAAAAATAAATTTATTTTTGGTATTAAAAATTTTTCAATGGCAATTTTAAATCTCGACAAACAAAAATAATGTTATCGGAAGGGAAAATTGACGTACACACTCATCTATTGTAAGCTGATGCGCAATTGGTTTAAATAAAATCAATATTATATCAGTGTGTATACAGAAATAGACATTGATGTAGAATGTAGAATGTTGAATGTAGACTGTAAATATATATTAGCTAAACCATTGGTTGTAGGTTGCTGGTTAGTGGACTAAAAGCGATGGTCTACTGTGCAAACCACTCTGGATCCTTTGTGCTCTTGTAGCCTACCCTCTCTATATAATTCTCCCTACACTCTTTGTTAATCGTTTTCCAAGCAGACGGGGCTGTAATGGGTGAATTGGATATGATGTGTCGCGTTATTCGCGTTCGTGTGTGGAAACCCCGGTACCAGTGATCACCAAATAACTCATTTGCTCAATGTTCGATGTTTCACCGTTACTTGATTAACGATTCATCCTTTTTTCGATTCAGGGGCTGAAAATTTATTTACACGTCAATATCACTCCAAAAAATTTACTGTAAAAATTTTACGATATTGTAAATATTCATATTTTAAAAAAAATTATTAAAAGTTGGCATATTGCTCTTATTTATAAACGGGTGGTTGTGAATATTTATCATAAATCAAGAAATATCAACTTGTCAAGAAAATTAAAGTGAACTTGTAATTAGTTTAACAAAAAAGTCGTAAAAATGTAAAAAACATGAACAATTTTAAGTCGTTGTAGAAAAAGAAATTTTTGGTTAATTTTATAATATACAATTCATGGTCATATTGAAGTTATTCAGTATCAAAAATCGAATCGAAAAAAATGATCCTTGATTTTTTATTGATTTAGATTACAGTGCATGAAAAGCGCGTAATTTAAATTTTCTAGTTTTAAGTTTGAAAAGTAAGAAAAAGTTTGGTTAAATCGATTTTTTTAAAATAATTCCGGAAACAGTACCTGGAACTTTTACAGAATAACAATTTTTTAAAGTTATTATTTAAAGTAATAACCTTACAAAATTTTTTAACTTTTAATACAACTGTAATTTACATATTGTTTTTCTATGCTTTTGTTGTCGCTAGATTTTCTTTGAATAATTTTCAATGTAAAGAAAGAAAAAAAAAACTGTAAATCAGAAAATATTTCCAGAAATTCTTTTAAGAATTTTTCACCTTGATTTGAGACAATAAAATTTTTCAATGATTTATTTTATTTAAAAATTTGTTTTCTGAATCATGCTTATTTTTTTTAGCATATCAGTTCATCCAATAAAAAAAAGAAATTAAATAAAATTTAATTTTTTTTTCTTGTTTTGTATTGTATGGACTAACGCTAGTATAAGTAAGTCACCTTATAATTTCCGTCACTTGGCTCCGCAACCAAACAAGTCTACTCAATTCAAAATTTTAGGTCTCAATTAAACTTACATAAACTTTAAAGGCGTACATTGGACTTTTTGGCTTTGAATAGGTATATAAGCTTGAAATAAACTTATTAGGACTTCAGAAGATTTAATTAAACATCTTTAGACTAAAAACTTAAAATTAACTTTCCTGAAGGATGAAAAGATTGAAGTAGACCTACAATCGCTTGAATGAACATTGCATTATTGATAAAAGTCAATCATCGACTAAGGAAGTACTTTTTCAATTTTTCATTCATTTAATTTTTAAAGTTCAAGCCTATGTAGTTTTAATTAAATCCTGTTATCTCTGAGAAAAGTTTATTTCAAAAATACTTTAGTTTTAAAGTTTAAAAAAAATCTAACTGAATCCTCTGAAATTTTGATAAGTCTACTGTGCATTTTAATTCATACGTTAACGAGTAAAAATAATTTTTTTTTTTTCCGAAATCAGTTTATTTATTGGCGCATTTATTTACTGTTCTATTTGCAGTAAATTTCATCAATCAATAAGAGAGTTAATTTGAAAATCATGTTTGTTGAGAAAACAATGTCATTAATGAGAAAATAATTATTTGTCTATTATAAAATTAAATATAACGAATATTTCTAAATAGCATTCGCGTGACAGTAATTCATTTGCTGTAAATTCATGAGGGACTTTAGTGCCTTGAATCGCGGGAGCAATTGACCCAGATTTGTATTTTATTTAGCGACACAGGTGGACTTTCGGGCATCAAGTGGCAGTCTCATGAGTTTCATTAATTTAAATAAATTGAACTAAAAAAAAAAAAAAAATATCTGTACTTTGAATAAAACAGAGATAATAGGTTTCAATTTCAATAGAATAAATTTTTTGTCAGTTAAACTGGACAAAAAAAAATAAAAACTAAACGAGATGGAGAAAATGAAAAAGTTTTCAATTTCAGTTTCAAAAGTAGTTAATGAAAAAACTTTATCTTATTATTTATTGCGAAACTAATTTACGATTGTGTATCGGGCGGTGATGGAGATAGATCAAAGACAGATCTCCAGCTGGGTTAGTACCTGCCGTAACTATAAACTACAAGTGTTGTATGGATATGGGTTTGCGTATGTTGTAGTGGTACAGGTACCCGAGGCTATTTCAATGAATTTCACACGGACCATTCAATCAATCGTATGTTTTGGCACATCTTGTAAAGCAATACGTCGTTACTAGTACTGTGAACATTTAGTTCGTAATTTTCCTTGACAAAGATTAAGGTCTCTCCAATAGACAAAGACTATTCGACCATTCGTACTAATTAGAGATCAAGGAGATTTAATGCCATTTCATGCCGTTGCTATTGATTACTTTATTCAATTAATTGCCAATTTAAATATTTCAACAAATCATTTTACCCTTTGCTCGCTTTTTCCAGCTTTTGATCCGAAGTTTTCTTACTTAAAGCTTCGAGCATTAAAGATAAATGCTGATAACTTTTTAGGGCTATAAAAAAAAAAAGTTTTTAAATGATAAATTTTTGATATCACAAATTTTAATAGGCTATTATAATTTAAGTAGACGAAGCATTAAAATTTTATACCGCGAATAAAAAATTAAATTAAAAATATTCAAGTTTACGGCTACTAGATGACGGAAATATTTTTTATTACCCTTCGAAATAAGATTTTTAATGGTTTTTCATTAGATTGAGAATTTATTAATTATTTTACTTGAAATTGAAGAGGAAATTTTATTTTATTTATTTTTTAATTTTTTTTTTCATAGTTTTTTAATTTTTTTGAAAATAAATTGAAACAATCTTAATTACATAAAAACAATTTCTTCAACTGACAGAACTTTCGAAACAAGACAATTTAAATCGATTAATGTAACAGCCATACAATCTTGGTTGCGGTTTCGAATGAGAACCTAACAGCTTTCCTCAACCTTTTGAGCATATCCGACTTGTGGTTTTTCTGGAAATAAACTTTAGTGGTGTCCTTGTAGACTGTACAGTAGATTATAAGAGAACTCCTAGCGATGCTTTTAACATTGTAATTTCTCTTTAGAGACTTGAAAACCGCATCCTCTCAGATTGCTAGCAACTCAAACATACCTAATATGCATTGTACATATTTGCTTACAGATCACCAAACATTTGATTGAATTACATTCATCATTTATCAGATATTATCTGTCGATTGTGGATGACATTATTTAATTTATATCATATCTATGCACAGCTTAAATATTTGCAGTCCCACGTCAATGAAATTCAGCTGGTCAATGTTTAGCGCCGCCTATTATTTATTCCAACTATCCGACTATTACCATTCAAAACTACTAAATCGATGTTACTTAGGGTGGGTCAAAAAAATCGAATAATTTATTTTTGACTTTATACTCTGAAAAATAGGTTCGTAGACACCTAAAAAGAATTCTCTCCAAGTATAAGCTCTTAATTATAACGGGAAGGTCCTCCGCTTTGCGGGTTTCTATTTTTTTCGAATAATCAGATAAAAAAATTTATATCTCGCTTCCAACTGCTTGGAAAAATATTCCGTGGCATAGATTTTGTGAGAAATTGAATGCTTTACAAAAAAGGTCTCTTATGACTTTTTCAAAAACTCAACCGATTAAAAGATATTCATAGTTGAAGTTTGGCTATTTTAAGGAAAATATTCGTTTTTATTATGAATTTTATAAGTCGATGAAAAAAATTATTTCGGATTGCGGAACTCATGATTTTGTAGGAAATTTACTGCTCTACAAAAATGGTCTCTTATGATTTTTGATTAAGTGAAGCCGTTACGAGATATTCATCGTCAAACATTAACGAATATCAATATTTCCAGTTTTTGATCAATAATTCGATAAATTTTAATTTAAACTATGAGTTTCAGGAAAATTTACATAAATTTGAGTTTCGATCGATAAAGAAATGTTATAAACAATTTTTTTAATATTGTTTTCAGTCTTGAGCTTGTTTGATTGCATTAAAACAAGAAATTAGAGCATTTTTTCGACATATAGCCAATGATTAGTTTAATTTGAAGTGAATGACATATTTCTTTGTCAAATTTAATATGAAAAGTATTGAATCAAGTGAGAAACAACCAGTATTTAACTTTTTTATAGATAAATTTTTTATTGAATTATCAATTGCAATATAATTGTCTATATTTTTAACATAACAGTACGCTATTACTATAAATAATTTCTTTTATTACAATTTGGGAATGTTTTTTGATGTTCTTTGACAACTTGCAATAAGTACTGGAATTGTTCTTCATTTTTTGTCAAGCATTGATTATATTCACTGACTAATGCAACAGCTCGCTGAATCATTGACAACTTTTAGTTGTTGAAAGTATTCTTTATTTTCGAGATAACTCTCATTAGTAGGCCATAATTCAACATCGACATCAAGAAAGTCATACGGTAGATCGAAGATTTTGAAAAGATTTAATGACTTTTTAGACACAAAGTCACTCAGAGTTCTCTGCGCCAATGAATTCAAATCTTTTTTAGCAATTACAAATCTTTTAGCTTTAGAATCTGTACCTTCACGAGTATTAACAGCTTCAACAATACTTTTTTTACTTCTAATGGAACGCCATCGTCAAACAGTGATAAAATGGCAAGTTCATCGCTCAAATACCATAAGTGCGAAATCATTTTTTCACACGTAGCTGAAGAAATCAAAGGATTGATATGTTTGTACTCCAATAAATTTTTCATAAACTGCAAGTCATGATAAGCAGCAGTTGTTGCAGAAGTTGATGAAAACCAAGCTTTTAAATACAATGTGACTATAAAAATACAGAAATGACGAAGACCATGCAATTCTTTCTGAGAGAGTTTGAATTCATCTCTGAATAGATACATTTTCAAACTATAAATGGCCTTAGCCATCCATCTAGCATGATGAACAGCACCAGGACGTTTGAAAGAAATCTTTTCTTGAGGCATTTCTCCAAGGAAAATCAATGATAATTCCAATAATTCTTTATCTAACTTATTATAACATTTCTTTATCGATCGAAACTCAAATTTATGTAAATTTTCCTGAAACTCATAGTTTAAATTAAAATTTATCGAATTATTGATCAAAAACTGGAAATATTGATATTCGTTAATGTTTGACGATGAATATCTCGTAACGGCTTCACTTAATCAAAAAATCATAAGAGGCCATTTTTGTAGAGCAGTAAATTTCCTACAAAATCATGAGTTCCGCAATCCGAAATAATTTTTTTCATCGACTTATAAAATTCATAATAAAAACGAATATTTTCCTTAAAATAGCCAAACTTCAACTATGAATATCTTTTAATCGGTTGAGTTTTGAAAAGTCATAAGAGATCTTTTTGTAAAGCATTCAATTTCTCACAAAATCTATGCCACGGAATATTTTTCCAAGCAGTTGGAAGCGAGATATAAATTTTTTTATCTGATTATTCGAAAAAAATAGAAACCCGCAAAGCGGAGGACCTTCCCGTTATAATTAAGAGCTTATACTTGGAGAGAATTCTTTTTAGGTGTCTATGAACCTATTTTTCAGAGTATAAAGTCAAAAATAAATTATTCGATTTTTTTGACCCACCCTAATGTTACTATCGTATTATGTTTATGTTTATGTTTTATGTTAATTTCAACATTGAATGCTTTGCTTTTGATGTACGGTATTTAATAGAGATTATTGCATGTTATCAATACTGTCATTGATATTATTGATGGATAAATTGAATCACTGAACAGTTATGGTTTCGAAGTATAAATTATGGATTTGATTGCGATGAAACAAACAGTTGTTGTATGCTAATACAGTACATTTAGCTCCGAAGCAATACTGATTTGGATTATTGATATTATTTTTGTATTTTTATCTTTTGCGTGACTGGATTAGTTATCGCGTTAAACTTAACAGAATATTAATTCTGTCATATGTCAATTTCTTATAGTAAAAAAATTTTCTCTTCATTAACGTTTAATGTTAACCACAATGATAAAAAACCGCTTGATAGTTTAAAATTATAAATAAAAAAAAAAAAAAAAAAAAAAAAAAGTTGAGGCGAAAAAAATTCTTCAATCAAATAAACTTTATTTAGAGCAAGAAAAATTTTTTCGTCCAAGAACTTTTTTTGCATACTTGAAGACGATGAAACTCAAAATTTAAGTTATAAATTTTTTCTTATTAATTAACTCAGTTTTTTTTTTCAAAACTTTTAAACATATAATTTCCAATATTAAATTCAATTTCACATAGCAACACTATTTAAAAAAAAAAATAACATCAATATTCATATTCCCTCTCTATTTTGTTCCAAATCCATATTTATGAATATGAAATCCAAGATTTTATTTATCCAAAAAAACAACAGTATAAATATCGAGATTGCCTCTAAAAAATTCACCGATGAATATTAAAACATTAAAAAAAAACGTTAACAGTCATACTCAACAAATGCCCAATTAATAACTCATGAATAATTCATCCCCTTGATATATTCTAGTGGCGCAAGAAAATGATTTTTTGAAACGATCATAAATTCCGCCCAAATATCAAAGACTATTTATGGCCTCGCACATATTTGTCAAAATGCAACAAACCGCAGAACAATCGTTAAAAATAGCAAATTATTTCGAATATAGCCTCAGTAATGTTATACTAAAACATTGGGCCAATAAATAAAATAATGACTATCGACAGTAAATAATTTATCGCGTTATTAAATCGGTGCGTGCAGTCAAGTGTATTATTATTTATTATCGAAATCTGAAACAAAAACTAAAAATAAAATCACAAAAGGTATTTAACACAATAGTATCTTCATACTATTGAGCGTCATTGAAATCGCAGATATTATCAGAAGCGGATATTGTATGGATTGTTATTGCTGTTATATCGTTAGAGTTATAAAAGCTCAATGTATAAGGATTCTCGGTCGTTTTCCTTCTCCTCCTCCTTTTCCTTCTATTCTCGACAGTTTTGCTTACCCGGCACTCACGGGATTCCCTTTTATTGGCTCGAGAGCCGGATAAATTGAAGGAGGCAAAAATCGAGTGCTAAAAAATGAGAATGAATGAAAACGGCGATAGTGAGAAGCACCAACCAGCTATTGTTCGATTGCGACGAACAAAACCATTTGAATTATTCCATCAGGACTAAAGTAATAGAATAACTTTAGTGCTCTTGATATATAATTTTTAACGATGCTTTTACTTCACTCGTACAAAATTTCTTGTATGGATTTATATTATGCTCCCGGTTCTTTCTTAGACGATAAAATGAAATAAAATAAAAATAAAAATAAAAATAAAAAAGTTATTCGGAAAAACCAGTCCCAACTTATTCTTCAGTCAAGATATAAATCTATCCTTCAAAGTATATATTGTTTCACCTGTGCTAGTATAGCATTTGATATTAAATATATCTATATACACAGAGAGATAATGATATACTTTTATATAGCCAAGAATAAGATCGTCGACTTGTTCAGAAGCTCCTGATCTCTCTTTAGCTCCTTGTTCTTCTCTTGGTATTGAAGATATCTATGACGATTTATCACTGTGTATGATACTAAAGCCTGGATATTTCCTGCTTCCTACTTTTTAAACTTTTTTTCCTGACAATTTTCTCTAGACGTACATACAGATATACAACCATTACAGTCTTTTCCATCTCATAAAGTCTACAGTAATGTCTTCTTTTTTAAACTTTTTTTGCCCCTCTATCTACTAGCGCAGCTCCGTCTTCATTCACCATCTTCTCTGTCTCCAAGTTATCTCCTTTTCTTTCATCGGTTTTTCGGTCGACTTCTCGACGGTTTCCTTCACGACTACGACGAAAAACACGGAATAATAAAACGATTAAGCGAACCGAGTCGACATTGCTGTTCATAATTTTCGCCTGACTTGCTTTTTCCCTGTCGCCGTACTTAGCAAACCGTTATTTTATATTTAATACACTCAAAAATTCACCCCCGAGCAAACTATCAAGTTACGTGGATAAATATATATTGCGGTGAGCCATTCTGCTAAATGTATCATTTGTTTTTTACATAATTTGATTTATTTTTACCGGAGTTTTATCTTGTTCCGGAGAAAATATTCTTGTAAGCAATGTTTATATGACAAAAAATTTATTAAGACATAAATTTGTTTTTTTTTATAGTCTTCGTTTGATAAATCACTCGGAATTCTTTTCTATGGAAGCATAACTGTACCTTGAAATTAAATGCTTTGATGTAATAAACATTTTTTATTATTACTTGGAAAAAAGTAAGCTGTCATAAATAATAACAATTTTATAATAAATCGTAATTAATTGACAATAATTTTAAACTATAAAATTGAAATTTTAACAGTTATTACTTTCTGATATTTTTTATTCTAATGTTACAATTCAATAATTACACAAAAATATTTACAAAGGTTACTAAATTTATTTTTTCTTTAAGAATTTCACTTTTATGTCTATTTCATAAAAATTAAAAAAAAAAAATTCTTAAAAAAATGATAAAGTCAAAAAATTAGCATTTTTTTAAATTACTTTTTTTAATTTTTTTTTACGAGACAAAACATTGGATTTTCAATTAAATTCCACTTCATCCTATCTACAAAAAAAGAATTTAAATTTACCCGGATAATTTATTTAAAAAAAAAAAAAAAGAAAAAAAAACTTCATTATTTAAAGTAATCAATTTTTCTGAAAGCATCTCGTTGACGCTTTGGGAGACACTGACACTTGACACAAAATAAATTTAATCAGTCGCCCTTGACTTGAATTAGAATTTTTTTAACCTATCAGTCATCCCTATCCTCCCTTGGTTCATTGCTACCGAGATAGCACTTGAGGGGGTATATTGGCTCACTAATACCGTCAGCCAATCGCCTTTACTATTACCGCACCGCATATACATTATATATAATGTAGAATGTATAGAGTTCGCCCAGCTCGGTGATGGATGTTGATGTGAATGTGAATGTCGACGTATAGACGAAGCTCTCATGACTCACGAAAGCTTCCACTCCCTCGAAATGAACTTAAAGAGCCCTATAGTGTGCTATATACACCACACACTGTATAATACCAGAACTGTTTGCTGGATAATGCAGTTCTAGACTCTCAGAAACGCCTCAAAGAAGAGCACTCGCTTTTGTTCTACTCCTAATCTAGGGTTTCATCAATAAACTCGGAAAAGCTTTTCTTTAATCTTGAATTTTTCATAACTACCGAATCCATTAGCATCCATAGCCTCAAAAAATTATTAACATATGCCTTGCAAAAAATTTTCCCAACAAAAAAAACAAAGTGGGATGATAAAAAACAGGAAATAATTTTATCGAAGTTAGAAGTATGTCATTGTTAAAGAGTATTTGATTTTCCGAGAGCGTTTACTTCACTCGATCCAATCATTCTTCTTTCAATGAGCCTCTCAGATCACTTTTATGTCGCTTAAAAGGCGACGATCTATTTTCACCGGTTACGTTTTTTCTATTTTATTTTTATTTTCATTTTTATTTTCTCGTGAAAATCATCTTAGTCGAACTTTCTTTCGCCACCATCTGCCTTACTTTTACTTACGTTCGAGTATCTTCTTGCCACACCCCTTTATCTGGATCTGTATCTCCGTGAATAAGTCCATAGATACATCAATAGTGTCTAGTGTCGATACAAAACTAATATCTAGAATCTAGATGCATCTCAACATTGACGTCGTTGAAAGAATATACTGCACCAAGTGCATCGAGCTTTTAAAGAAATTGAAAATACTACGATACTAGTTCAGTTTTTCGATATATATTTCTTTTCCATGGGAATTTAATGTTCCCAGATAAACATTACTGTCAGTACTTTCGATTATATTCAAAACAGCACTTTAAAAAAATACCTGCCCTTTTAAATGCAAGAAAAGAACCGCAAAGTTATCTACAATTTAACAAATATGGTGTTATTCTTTTTAAAAAATTATACGCACGTGGAATTTTTGAAAATCAATATTTTTATTATTGTTTTGCTGAACCAATCAGTTTCAAATTATAACACGATTCTTTAAAATATATTTTGGAGTTATTTATCAAAGTATCAATAATTCTGATGAATGCTTGATATTTTTATAAACAATTTAAAGCTAAAATTTTAATCAAGAATTGAAATTAATTTTGTTAAGCTGCTATATTTTGTTAAAAAATTTTTTTTTTCATTATTCCTTTTATTAAAACCGCTAAATAATATTTTATAAAAACGAAATTTTCTTTAATTATGCTAAAAACAAGACTCCTTTTTTTAAAGGACCTTCAGAGATCTTCTAAATGCGTTAAAAAATTATTATTTCTAAAAATTAAAAAAAGAACTTATTAATGAAGTTTAAAGTCACGATTAAATAAAAATCAATTTTCATAAAAATCAATTCAAAAGCCTCTTCCAAAAAAATGATTGAAAAATTGTTTTTTTTTTTTTTTGCCTTTTAACTGCGCATCATTTTTTACGATATTTCTTTCGAACATTTGTTCAATCAGAACTGAGTTTTAAATAAACTGAATGATTCAATAGTTGACACTGTTGATTTTTCGTAAGTTTCTGAAATCTAGCCATCAACAATGATGAAAAATGGCTAACAGTAGTCTTCAAATGATCCTCCTTCAACAAGGAAATAAAGTCTCTAAATTATCCTTATTCCACTTAATGTTTAACCTGTAAAAATAAGTTACTCTTGTAACAATGCCACTGTAAACTTCAATTACTGTGAGAAACAAAAAAATTTCCGTTCGAAGTATAAAAACTGAGTTAAACTTCTGCAAACTGGGTTACAACACAGTTTTATAAAATTTTAAAGTCCAAAAATTAAAATGCAAAAATAATTCAGGAGTTCTCACGCTAATAGAGCATAAAAAATCCGTACTGTAAGCTTAATAAAATTAAACGAGAAGTGAGGCAATAATGTCCTTTGATTTTTTTCTCGCGTATACAAACGCCCGGTTCTACGCGCCATCGAGCATGTCATGAGGTTACTCAAGAGACTATTCAACTGAGAGACTAGAGACCAGGGAGCAGAGCTCCAAATCCAAAAGAAGTGGGTTCGCTGTTTAAAATACTACTGCGACTACATAGCAAACTTTGGACCATATGATAGTATGGAGACTATACGTGCTGTGCATTGCACATAAACGCAAGGAATAAAACAGGAATTCGATTCAGGCGCTGGTGGCCTCCCCTAGTGTGGTCTAAACTCGGTCCACGATCAAATGAAACACTAAAGTTCATGACAGTTGGAGTTCATCCCTTTTGTGATACTGTTCACTCAAGTGATCTACATATCAAACAGTTACTTGTTAGAATCAAGGGTTCATATCTCCAATTCGTAATTATTCTTTATTTGCATAATAAGATTTCTATTCACTCTTCACTCCACAGTAGATCATTAGTTCTTAGTTGAATTATTTGCCATTTATTTATCAGAAATTTGTTTTTTTATAAAATAATTTAGTGGATAAAAAAAGTTAAAAATAAAGAAGAAATTATTTTGTGGTTAAAAAGATATCACACATGTGCTCCAATACTCCCAGAATTTTTCCAATAAAGCCTGGTTGTTCGGACATTTCTTTCATAACCGTTGGAATTTATTACCAAATACTTTCTCGACCTTCGGAATCTTCGATAAATTTTTTTCATCAAAAGCTACTTTTTTATCTAACACTCTTCCAAAAACCAATTGAAATTTTCATTCTCGCCCATTTGTTATAAATTCTTGAATCAGAACACGCTACTTGTATTTATTTTCACCGAATCAGTGCCACTAATAAATATATAACTTATTACATATTACTGTAACATTATAAAAAAAAAAAATTGAGGAGTAATTTGCGAAGTAGATCATTTTAAATTGATTTAATCCTTTCAGAGTAAAATAGTAAAATTTACTTGTAGAGAGAAGTTATTTATATTACGGCTAAAAAAAAATATCCGCTGTGAATTTTTTATTATTTCATTAAATATAAATAAGAAAATAGTTTTTATTTGTTTCAAGATGATAAAATAAATTTTTTAATATTTTAAAAATTAATTTAACTTGTTTTTTTAGTTTGATACAACAATGGAACTTTAACATTGAAAAAAAAAAATTGTATCGATATTTTTTTTTATTTCTACAACTAGCATTTTTTGATAAGTTTTGTCCATGATAATTTATTTTAAAAAAATTCTAAAAATTACTGAACGTCAGTTAATTTTCACATTAAAGTAATTAATTATATTTAATTAAAACTATTAATGTTAATTATTTATTATTTCTTACTTTTTGTAAATTAAAAAAAAAATTGTTTCAATATTCCAAAAAAATCACATTTATTGGCAAAATAGAATTAACATTTACAAATTTAAATTTCCGATAAATTGTTTGAAGTATTTGTTAGTAATTTGGGATATGAAACTTGTTTCTTAATCTTAGTCTAAAAATTTCGCTCACGAAGTGTTTTACTTTTTCATTCCGGCACCACGAGTAAAAATTTATTTAAAATTTTTTACAGTGTATTATGCTGCCGTTATAATAATTTAAATCATACGAATAAAAATTAAAAATCGCAATGAATATTAAATCCATTAGATCTATTTAATCTACGATTTTAATTCAAACTTCAAGTCAAATAATTTTCCTCATTCGCTCTCGAAGTATCTTATATAATATAAAGCGAAACAAAAATAATAACAACTTGGATTATACTTTTATTTAATTCAACTTCAAGAATACTTTTAATTAAAAAGTTATAAGAGTTTAATTATGTATATATATTTTATTATTTTTTATTCAACTTTGAATGAATTTAACGAGTTTACTCTATTATTTTATTTACCTAAAAAATATTCCTCCTCTTGATCTTAAGCACAGAATGTCTTGAGAGGACAATTTTTTAATATTTATAAACTAAAATAATTTCCAATTACAATTTTTTTATCGAATAAATTCATAAGATTGATATTTTTCCTCAGCCTTCAATTTCATCTTACATTTAATTTTGTTTTTTATATTTTTTGCTCACACACCCTCGGTGACTATTCGCCCCTACATCCAATAAAATAATGTTTGCTCGGCTTAAAAAATTCCGTGTCATCACAAACTGGTGTCTTAGCGTGGTACACAAAACACGTACACATGTCATTGAATTTTTTGTTGAATTTTTATGATGAGCTGAGGAGAGTACCCAGTACAGAGGCAGGTTTCGTATCCGAGATATAAATAAATAATTCTTTTGATGTTATCTCCAAGTGCTGGAGAATTGAGACGAGCCCGAGAGAATTGAGCGTCGTTGAGTCGGGAAATGACTCAGGGGGCTCGGGGTTCCCTCAAATAAGGATAGGAATGGGTATAGGGAGGAAAGAAGGTATAACTATACCTATGGGGGGGTAAAAGTTGCCGTCCCCTCGAGTAAGTACGCCCCCCAGCAACCGGAGATCGCTGGAGTCCCTGCGGAGAAAAAAATAAACCCGGAAGAGTGAGGGGGGTGAGCGTTACATAGAATATGTTGGGTACAGCGCCTCCCTATTTTCATAAGAGAAGAGTGGAAGAAAAAAAGGGTCGACCGAGGGGGATGAAATTCCCTGCTCTTATCCGGAACGCGTCTTATCGGTATCGCTCTGAACTTTGAGCATGAGTTTGAAGGGGGAAGCCTCAGAAGAGCAAAGAGAAGTTCTATGAAAGCTTCGCTGAGAGCTTGAGACAGCAAAGAGTGAAAGTGAGAGAGAGAGAGAGAGAGAGAGAGAGAGAGAGAGAGAGAGAGAGAGAGAGAGAGAGAGAGAGAGAGAGAGAGAGAGAGAGAGAGAGAGAGAGAGAGAGGGTTATTCGGGGCTCTTACATGACTACAAGATACATATTATATATAACATAGAATCTAGAATCCCTTAAAAAGAGTAGCAGTCGAAGAGGGATGATACTTTTCCATGTTATATATTTTTATATTTTTTCCCCTTCATTTTGTCCGTTTTATTATTTTATTTTTCCACCCCAGTCTAGTCTCTATCTCTTTTACCTTTGCTTATTATATCCTCTGCTCTAGTATTGTCTAGGTTTTATTCCTTTTTCTGAGGCTCCTATTCGTCCCCTTTGCCAGCCGGTTCGATATGAGAAGGCTCGTGTTGTTCAACGATGCGACGATTAACGAGCTTAGCGAGGCGACACCCATTGTACAGATATACAATGTACTGGCTATAGATATATGGAAAACATACATTGCCGTGGAGGATATTTATGTCTATGAAAGAGGCTTTAATTGACTTATGTGTCTTTGTATCCACGTTTTAGGCTTCTTCGTCTCTAAGAAAATTAATTAAATTTTTACGGAACAATATTTGTTTTTATTCATATAGATTAAAAAAAATCATTGATTTTCCTTTTCCTTTGAAATTTTCTTTTAAAGAAATTTATCAAATTTCTAATAGCCATAAAAAAAGTTTTTAAATAAAATTATTTTGCTGAAAAATCTTCAATTAGTTGACTAACATTTTTTTTGTTGAATAATTCTTACGCGTTTGAATTAGTAATTTTTTTTTTATAAGATCTAATCATTTTTCAATATTGCTTATTTTAATAACTAAATCTATTTTTTATTTGTATTAATGCATTAATTTAATTTTGGTAAAAAAAATCATTTACTCAGTTACAATGTTAAATACATTGTCAAAAAGTAGCGTAGAATTAAAAAAAAAAAATTTTTTTCATGATTTTTTTTTTATCAAAAATATTTTTTTTTGTTTTTTGTCGACAGTGGGAAACATAAAATTAAGCATGGTATTAAAATTTTTGAGTTTGGTAAGGATTAAAAAAAAAATCTTCAAAAAATAAAATGAATGATGATAGTTGAAATTGTTTTAACTTAAAACTTGTCATTATAATGATAATAATTATTATTTAATGAGCGTAAATGGTAGTCGTTATTTAAAAACAGCCATGCGTTGACGGTCATCACTCGTCATCGTCGAAATGGCATGAAACTGCTGGTGAGGTTCCGATGTCATTTTTCACGGAAGCAAATTTTCAAAATTATATTTATATTTTAATACCAACATAACGAATGCAATAATCATTTTCTCAAAATGAAAAAATAAAATTATTATTCAATGATTACAGATTGCACATGTACCAGAAATAAACTAGAACAAATTCAATTTAAATTTCCGATATAAAAGAAGGTGTTGAAGTAAAAAAAAAGTATAATTTTCAGCATCTGCGCGCATCTCATTCGTCTTCGATTTAGCAGGCTTTCAATTTTCTGTAGGGTAGAGGGCGTGGCCCTTACACCACCCCGGAACTCGCGTGATACCCTGAGTCTCGATAAGCCATGCACTCATCGTGCCTTGCATTATTACATTTTAACCCCGTAAGGAGCGAGGGAGCGAGCAGGCGAAGATAGGCTTTAAACAAAAACAGAATGAGAAAAAATAATAAAATAAGAAGCAAGATTAATAACAGCCGGGCTGGGAGTCAGGGGAAAAAAATTAGTCGAAAGTATATTAAAAGAGAATGATTAAAGGTATTATGCCCTCGGTGTTTCGTAAATCACCCGGTTTCCTGTAAATATTTTAATTTCTTTATTACACCGAGGTAATCCTCGACAGCGCTAATTAATCAACTTTAAATATTCAGCATTCCAAATAAAACAGCACGACACGCAACTAGAAAATTTTTTCATTCAAATCCAATTTTTTTTCTTGACAAAAAATTACTAAAGACAAAAAATACTTTTGTGGATATTTGTAATTAATTTCTCCCATGAAAAAAAAAAAAAAAAAATTATATTAATTGAAATTTTTTTTAAATTTCACTTAAATAATTTTTAAAAAAATTTCACATGTCACAAACTTGAAAAACTATAAATGCAATTTTTTAGAAATATCTTTTTCGTTGTAATTTAATTAATAATAAAAAATAAAAAATTTTTAGACGTCTGTTAACTTCAGTGTCATATTTTTGATAAATATTTTAAGTTAAAATTTTTACAAAATATTTTTTTCATGAGATTTACAAAAAAAGAAAAAAAAATCTTTTGCAAGTTGAATTGTTTACTAAAATATGCACATAAATTTTTATTAAAAAGTAAATAAATTTATCGGATATTTGTCGATTAATTTTAAAATTAAAATCCCGAGCTCACATACCAGCTAAAAACTTTTAATAATAACGCTTTCAATTAATAACTATCGATTAATATTTTAATATTTGATAGCCAATAAATGGATGAAAATTCAATTTCAACATGTCTGATACACTCTAAAATTAGCGATCGACAATGTATGACCAGATTCAATTACTTTGGACCATCGTAACTTAGTTTTCCGCACACTATGCACTCTGTGTAATAATAATAGTTATGGCACAATATATAACATAACCTCCTCTCTGGCCCAGGCTCCAGCTCCAGGATCTCTATATCCTCTTTCATCTTTATGCTTTGGTATTCGATATCACATCGTATCACTTTAATTTAACAATCAGTAGTAGTTCGGGGTCGGTACAGCAGATAAACCCTTTTAAATTTTTTATCATTTTCCGATAGTTTGTAAACTTCGATTCGGTTTTTTATTCAAATCAATTTTAACAACTGGAAATAGTTACCTAGTTCGAGGCGATTATGGAACTGATCTCTTTTGTTATTAGTTATTAGTTTCATTTTATGTTAAATTGATGAAATTAAATGGAATGGAATAAAATTGTAAGAATTCAGAAGTGATGATTGGTAAAATTTTTTTATAAAAATACTTATCGTTCTTTGGTGGATGCTCAACGCTCACCCACACGAGATTCATCTGAGACGGCGAATGAAGACGCTCCTCGAGTGTGATAATTTCCATTGGTAGTGTCGACTTTTAAAACGCCGAAATAAATGGCCGCTAACGGCACGCTCGTTCAACGACGCCACCCTTATGATAGTGTATTCACTTGGCACTTGGATGTTATGGATGAATTGTCGACTATCACACGATTTTTTTTTTTTTTTAATATTAAATACATGAACAGATTTGAATTAGATAGAAACTTTTTTAACATTTTTATTGCAAGTATTTATTTATTTATTAAAAAAATTTTCTGTGGCTTATTTAATTATCAATTTTTAGTAGATTTCATAAAAATCTAACTACTGTAGCCCGAACAAAAAAAAATCTAATTTAACATGAATTTAATATTGAAATTCATATTTTGATACAAATATTACAAAATAAAGTGTGAAAAAGTATAAAAGCCAATATTTATATTTTAATAATGGAAAAAAATTATTTATAGTGGTTATGATAGTAAACAACGACTCTCACTTTTTAAAAATAATCGTTTCAATTAGTAAAAAGCGCCAAATCAATAAATATAGTTTCGTTTTTATCGTTGTGTTTAAAATTTACTATTTTATCTTGTAAATGTTTACACTGGCTACATTAAAATCTATAATTCATACTAGAGAAATTTAGTAACCCTTTATGATATTTTATACATATCGTACAATAATCTTTTCCGTGCAAAATGAAAAAGATTGAAGTTTAAATAATTAATAATAATACTTTAACTGTTTTGACGTTCACATAGCTTTTATTACTGTCAGAAATGCTATTCTTG
This sequence comes from Cotesia typhae, assembly GCF_013202065.1. Lineage (NCBI taxonomy): Eukaryota > Metazoa > Arthropoda > Insecta > Hymenoptera > Braconidae > Cotesia > Cotesia typhae. Next base: position 18,048,044 of record NW_027423774.1, on the reverse strand, counting down.
TCTATATAGTTATTAACGTGTAACATTCTAATGATAAATATAGTAAATTAGCTATTAAACTCACGATTATACTGTTTGAAGTAGTATTTATTATCAATTGATTGGTATTTGTTATAAATCCATTATCATTTATTATAATTTAGTTTTTACTATGTATAAAAAATTTCAAATATTATTTTGTTAAAATTCACATTAGTAATTTAAAAAATAATTTCCTTAGTCAATAAGTCGATAAATTTGTTACAAATGAAAAATAAAAATGAACATCTAAAATAGCGTAGTTGAAAATCCAATAAATATGTAAATCATGTTTGAAGATTGAATTTAAAAGTTAAAAATAACTAAAATAACAATCTAAACTTGATTGTACACAATCCATCTACTATTTAACAATACAGCTAGTGACTTCATTGAAGTAACTTTGTGTATAACGTGTTAAAGTGATTATTCAAATGATTTAAGGTCGTGAGAGAAAAGATTGGCTTCTATCTCTTAATTTGTGTCTTTCTTAACACAGCCGTGTCTTTACCATGGAGCGGAGAATTTGCTTCACTCATTCACTGGAAAAAATGGAATAAACCTTAAAAAAAAAGAATCAAGGGAAATAAGATGAAAAAAAAGTCAAAGTAAACCACTCTCCTGCGTTAAAAGGCGAACCGCGCGGTCCCCTACTCTCATTTCCACTTCCCGGTCTCATTCTTCTTGCGGTGAAAAAAGTGTACATTCATTCTATTTTTTTTTTCGTTTTTTTTTTTTTTTTCACTATACTGTACTCTGGCACTGCGTTCACTTCCATTCTAGCATCTCTGTAAGTAATGCTTTGAACAAGTGCGAATGGATAAAAAGCTAAAAGTGTCACGTGAATGGAAATTTTAAGGAGAAATTCATACCTTTTCTTAAATACAGTCTAAATTTTAAAAGCCTCAATAAAACCTTCCTTTTATCATTGAAACTTGTCAAGATAAAGTGATAGAGCGCATCATTAATTATGAAGATGATCTTTTAATAAAAATTCAATCAAAACAAAAGCTACTTAATTCAAGAGGAATATACTTGATCTTAGATGAATATTCTAAAGAGTACTTTATGTGTTGATTCAAGAATTTCTTGTCTTAGAAGTCATTTATATTAGCAGCGAAAAATTTGACATTTTCGATCGAAAAATATTATCTTTAAGCAATATAATTAAATGTTTGATTGAAAACACGCAATATTCGAAAATTAGTAATTTTGATTTTTTTTATTTCATATTTTGGATTCAACAAATTTTTTTATAAAGATAAATCTTAAATGCCAAAAAAAGAAAAAAATAAATATTCGACTTGAATCTGTTCGAAAAAATTTTTTAGGCATCTAAAATGACAAAAAATACGAGAAATCTGAGAATTTTTGGTATTTTTCAAAAAAATTAGTACTATGCTATCTTGAATCAATATTACCACGTATTTTGATCATCGAAAAAATTTTGGGTCAAACATAAGATTATCTTTTTTGATCAGAACAAAGTGCTCTTCTAAATTCGTACTCTTTGAAGCTACATTGATGAAATTTTAATTTATTCAAATATTAAATAGGAATACTACATCAAAAATAATAGTTTAAAAATATATTTACTAAAAATTTAGTAAGTCCACAGATTTTCCTTTTAAATTTTTTATTTTTTCTAATTTAAAAATCCAATAGTTCTATGTTCACTGCAAAATTAGTATAAAAACTCTTTACTTCCGTTGATAAAGAATATTTTGCATCATAAATTTGGGAAAAATAACTATTAACAAAAATTGTACAATTTTTGAATCGCGACAATTTTTTACAAAAGTAAAATTTCATATAAATTATTTTTCTTGAATCAAATAATTTTTTTTTTTTTTTTTTTTTTTTTCAGTCATAGTTTCAATTATTTCGGTTGTCTACGTATACGATGATAAACTCTTTTTTTCTATTTAGCTTCATAGACTACCAATACTTAAAATTGACTAGAGTGTTGTGTTTGAATAGTGCACTTTTGGATTTAAATTCACCGATTTTCCACAAATTTTATTTATCGTCTATTTATTCTGCTGACTCTTGAGCTGGCACGAAAACATGTTAGCTATATCAAAGAAAAAACGGGATGGAAGAAAACAAAAAAAAAAAAGAAGGGGGAAATTCATCCATAAATGTAAAACAAAGGACTTGACTTTGAGGTAGATAAATTCGCTTAGATCTATTGAGATAGCTAGTGAAGAGAGATCATTAACAATGAAGATCAGAATCACAATCGATTGAATTGATCGGGAATTGAAAATGCATGAGTCTTCCAAATAAATATAATATAAGGTCAATTTTCTCGGTGACATCAGCATGAGTTAATTGATTCCGTATACAGCACACGGGATTTCATTCTTTTTAATTCTTCTATTTTTATTCATCCCCGTTCTTTTGTCCAGCTCGTCATTCTATTTTATTCTGTTCTGTTCTATAAATTTTTTTTTATTTCCTCGACTTTCAACTACTCTTCAATCTTCGACCTATTACACATACGCTCATTTAATCATTCATCGACACTTTGGCGCCAGGTTGTTCTGCATCTCAAAGTTTTTCCTGAACTCATAAATACAAAAATTTTTATGCATCCTAAAGTTTGCTAAAATCTCCATTTTATTTTACTGTAAAATATCTTCGGTATTTAAAAAGCAGGATTGAAGTTTCAAACAATATTTTTATTTAGTTTAAGCAAAAGTAATGTAATTTTCTTCTGGAATCTAATTTACGTCTGAAATACAAGAAACACGACAGAATTTATAAGAAACTTTTCCGTAGAACATTTAATTTACAATTTTTTTACATCTTTAATACTTTACTCGGAAATTAAACATTTTTTGTTGTAACAAATTTATTTCATAACATTTTTTTTTTCATGCAGAAAAAACTAAGCTATAATTAATGATGATGGATTTATAATAAATTTTAAATAATTGATAATAAATACTACTTTAAACAGTATTATTCCGGTTTTAATAGCTAATTTACTATATTTATCATTAAAATGTTACAATTTAATAATTAACTAGAAAAAAAATTGCATTTCTTGCTGTAATAAAAGCTATGTGAACGTGAAAACAGTTAAAGTATAATTATTAATCATTTAAACTTCAATCTTTTTCATTTTGGACGAAAAAGATTATTGTACAATATGTATAAAATATCATAAAAGGTTTCTAAATTTCTGTAGTATGAATTATACAATTTAATGTAGCCAATGTCAACATTTACAAGATAAAATAGTAAATTTTAAACGCAGCGATAAAAACGAAAACATAATTATTGATTTGTTGCTTTTTATTGATTTTATTCTTACAAATAATTTTTTTCATCATTAAAACATAAATGTTTGCTTTTATATTTTTTCACACTTTATTTTATAATATTCAATGTTATGCAATGTATTATTTAGAACACTAAAAAGTAACCAGAATCTAAATAAATTTTTCTACTTACTCTTTCGTGTGTACAATTAAAAAATTGCAAAAAAAAAATAACTTCATGATTACTCTTATGTCCGTAAGCTTGAATTGAAAATTAAAAAAAATAAACCACGCGACGGAAATTACACGAAAAAAAAAATATTTTCTTGGCACAAAATTTTTTCCAATAATGAGGGAAAAAATGTGAAAATTACAGTACCCGATAAATGTAAGAGCCCCTTGGAATAATATTCAGAAATCTCGTTCAAGTGATGTCGCATCGATAATGATAATAACATCGATAATTCCGGGGCTTAAACCTCATACGCATTTACCTATTATCCGTACAGGGAGGACGAGATACAACAACCTCTTCACATAAATATACATCAGTTAAACGTTCGGTAAGTCTGAGGAGATTAAATTACCATTGAGAAAACAAAGGAGATCCTCGCGACGCGCTTATGTCACGGCTCGACGTATCCTTCATCCCCTGGAGCTAGTTTTAAAGCCCCGGGCCCTTCAGGAGTTTGAAATAATACAAAAGGGTTAGTTTAAATCATAGAGGGCTTCTTCTTCTATCTATGTCACGTAACCAGTACTTAGACCGAACTACATCTACACAATTATATACACAATAGCTTGCTTATATACTGCACTGAGAAAGTACTTGGTACAGCAGTTGAGAAATAAAGGACGTGTACAACCCTTATACCCTTTCACCCTTGCACGCGCCTCCACATAGACATAGATAGACACATATATGAATTCACGGCGACATCCAGTATGGTTAATGTTATGTAAATTCACCTCACTTAACCTTATTTAATTCAATTTAAACTTTCCGTCTCGCACTTGCCTGAATATTAAGTACAACGTTATTAAAAAAATTTACGGAATAGAATAACTGTCTGCTTTTGTTTTATTTTCATTTTTGTTTGGTTTTTTTTTGTTAATCAGTCAAATGTTAAAAGTAACATTTAAGCCTTATGTTAGTAACCGGGTACCCAGGTACCCACCGCGGTGTATTTATATAAATAACTCGAAGAAAATTCAATATTTTATTTTAAGCTCTCGAATCGTCGTTTTTTAATTTATTTATTTTTTATTTTTTTTTTTTTTAATCAGCTTAAACTGTAAAGTAAATTACTAACATTAGGGTTAACCAATTCAAAATAAATAATAGTTTGAAAAAACTAAAAAACACGCTATTTATAGAAAACCGAATTAAAAAATAGAAAATAAATTTTGATAAATTTAAATTAAGAATAGTGTTAAAAATTTTGATCAATGTAAATTAATTATAATATAAATAAGAATAAAATATACTTTATTTTAAAAAAAGCCTGGAGTGCATGGTGTCATTAGTTATAAATATTTTATTGACAGATATGAGTGAAATTATCATTTGGATAATATCTTAAAAAGCTTCCCATTCTTTTTGTAAATAAATAATTATTTTGTTAAAATAGTGTCTTGTCATCGGTCCTCGTTATATCTACAGGCTTTGAACGAAATCTGGCCATTTAAAGTGGGTCAAAATCGCGCCCAAAGAAGTCGGTTACAAACATACAAACAAACAAACTTACAGGTGAAGCTAATAAAAAACGTGTAAAAAATCTATACGAAAAAAAAATTTTCTAAATGAGAAATTGTTATATAAGTTTAAGTAAATTTTACTTGATCCAAAAAATTTACTTTTATTTTTCGCAGAAGATAAATTTCTAAAACTGTCGATAAAAAATGAAATGAACTTTGTAAAAAAATCAAAAACGACGATTTTCTAAGCGTGTTTTTAATTTAAAAGAGAAAATAATTTTATTTAATTCTGTCAGCAATGTTATAAGTTTTTCACAAGCATCAGTATTTCATCTTATCCGGGATTATTGGCTATAAAAGTGTCAATAAGGAAAAAGTTAGGAAAAAAAACAAAGAGTACATCATGATTGGACTGCTCGTCAGAAAATAGCGAAAAGTTTCTTTCAAGAAGGTTAACGATTAGATCGTTCATTCCCCGGCTGCTGTAACATGAGAAGAAATGAAAGTAATCTAATTATCGAAAAGCTATTGCCTGTGATACGTGAGCCGAAAAAAAACTAAACTTTTCTGATATTTTACAAATAATCCAACGCTATTTCACAGGAATATATCACGTTCATAATGATATTCACAAAAAAAAAAAAATTTATCAAGCATGGTATTAAATTTAAACAACAGGTAAATCCATTAACGAGTTTTTAACGATATCGATTAGCAAAGTGTTGCTGTAATTATAATTACCTTAACAACTTGTTTGCAAAACAAAGTTGATTTAGTTATAGAAGACCTTTACTACCATTAGAGTACTTGAGCTTCAAAGCTCGTTCTCTTTTAAAAAATTTAGTTCACTTTGTCGATCTTTATAATGATTCAAGTTTGCGCTTTTTTTCTGCTGGCAAAGAGACCAAAAAAGTAATGTATAAGTAACCAAGAAAGTGAGGAATATAAAATAAAAAAAAGAAGGGTAGTTTATACACCAGCCACCAGCGGTTAACGGTGAAGAATGATACTTCATTGGCAGAGACAGAAGCTTTGCTTTTGGTGACATTAACAATCCAAGCGTTTTAAAAATATACCAAGAGAACCAGGAAATTTGCCAAATTTAGTGATTTACTCGTGTGGATCCGTAAATGTCAGATTAACATCTTGAAGGATGAAGTTTTTACACTCGATAAAGTACAAGCTTGAGAAGTTTATTTTGATAAATTCATGATATTGTAATGACACTTTAAAAATGTTCATTTGATTTAGTTCAAGAAATTTTGCCTCAATTAAACATTAGTTTTGCTTACGGAAATAATTTTTTTTTCAATTTGATGTTAAATTCATCTAAAAATTACCGGATTTCAATATAATCGTTGGACGCTAGGGTGCTGCTTTGCCGTTCATTAGTAACAGTAATATGACTAAAATTTTTACGGCTTTCCAGTAAAATAGAAAAAAATTGTACTTGTGGATAATTATCAAAAGAATTGTAATTAAATCAAGAATAAAAAAATGTTCTACAATTAACGTCATTTTCATGGTAATTTAAAAAAATAATTTCTCTCCTTGTATGCTCGTAAATTTTCGACCATGCGATTTCCATTATCTTCCTTTTCACGTACTCACTGATCCTTTATTGAGTTACTTTGGTCCGAAGGTCTTTGGAGAAATACAAGGTCTCTGACCTTCTCAGTACAGTGCAGTGCAAATGATACCAGGAGAGAAAACAGAAATGAGGAAAACGAATGAGCTTATTGCACAAATCTCCCAGCAGACTTACCGGCTTAACACAAGCAGATAAAGAAGAGAATAAATAGCTTAAGTAAACAAAACATTTGAGTAAGAGACCCGAAGGGAGATGAAAAAGGAGGAGAATGAGGAGGGAGTACCAGAAAGTGAATAAATAAATAAGCTGCTCTATTTGTCGTCACTATTCAAATGGAGTTTTCAGTGTATTTTCTAGAGTTTGGATCTGGATATTTTGGTATTCGATTTGTGACCTTTTTGCAGAATAGAAGCACTTGGTAAACTTTTTAAAAAGTTTTAATGCTAAGAATCTCTTGTACCAATTCTCAAACATGTTATGTATGCAGATCCTTTTTTCGCACACAAGGTATCGAATTTCCACTTAGCGATCTCTTTGGTGTTGTCGCAAACTTCTGCATATATGAATTCTTCGAAAGTTTCTCTGGAAAGAATTCGGTCGGGGCAATGCAAGAAAGGACGGAGTTACTGTACTATATAACTTGGCACACAAGATAAGAAGAAGCTGAGGCCAACTTTGAGAAGACCAGCATAGTATCAGTGCCAGTTTTTCGAACAAGGTCGATGCAATTGGAAATACTCTCAAGATGAATTATGAATTTTTTATCGATCAATACTACTAAATGGATTGTGATAATTTTGTTTAATCTTTTATTTGCGCATATATTTATTCATACCATGAAGCGATGATAAATATACATGTATACATGTATACATAAATATATATGATGGTATGATTTATCGAGGCTATTTTGATTATCGAGTAATTATGATAATTAGCAGAATGATGACTGGGAAACAAGCAGCCCCATAACTACCTACAAAACACCCTCATTTCTGTAGGATGTTCTGTAGGGCGACCGTTTATTCGCTCCCTCGAAAATACGATAACTAAACTTTAACTTCCCATGGGGTAGATTATAAATGCCGTTTTGGTATTACTCGCTTTTCATTAAGATTGTGATTGCTGTTATTTATTCACCTTGTACACAGATCAATCAATTTTCTTTATTATTTTATCATTCAAATTTATTTTTTGATTAATTTGATTTAAAATACAAGTTGTAATTTTTTCAAAATTTTATTTTAAGAAGTTAGTCATATTTGGAATTAAAGAATTGATTTTTAATTTTTTTTTTATTTGCATTTACTTGAAGGATAATGTCTCATAAATATTTTCTGAAAAATCCAAGACAATTTAATTAATAATTTCTGAGATATTCTACAAAATTCAATCTTTTAATTTTAAATAAATAATTAATAAAAAAAATTTGTTAATAAAAAAAACTAGACCTTGATCGAACTATTAATTTTTTTTTTTTAACAATTAAATATTTATCCGTATCAAAATCAAATTCGTAAGCAAATTGTTAGACATTGTCATTGTTTTAATTTTGAAAACGAAAAAAAAAAAATTTATCTCATACTAGATTAATAATTTTTACTTTAAAAAAAATTTTTTTTTTTTATCCTGGTTGAAACAAATTGAAGACTAATTTGAGTATTATTAATTTCGTGGAAGGGATTTAGTTAAAATAAAAAAAAAAAAAAAAAAAAAAAAAAAGAAAAAAAAATACGCACTTTTCATGCCTCTAACTCCTAAAAATTTCATTTCATTGTAAAAAAAAAGTATCGGGTACAAGAAAATTTAATGATGTAATCCTCAAAATAATAAAAAAAATTTTTATCGGCTCATTGACATGAGGTTAAAGAGCAAAAAAGCCCGGAACATAAATAATAAAAGTGCAAGTAGTAAAAAAAGAAAAGAGTGAATATCTCAGAGCTTACTTTAAGCAGCAGTAAAATATTTTAAAAACAACCAACCTGGATCATTTCATATACAACCTCAATGGCTGCTTTTACATAGCACCCTCACTACCTTTAATGTCAGGTTTTGCCCATTAAGTGCCTCATCTTGCGGTAAAAGTCTAAAAAAACCTTCAGTAAAGTGAAACAGAAAATAAAACCTCGCGATAAAATAATAAGATGTCTGAAAAAAGTTTTCCGGTATCCCTACTGTCGAAGCTCATATTAGCAATACGACCAAACTGAGCAAAGAGCAAAAGAAAATAGTAAAAAATAGTGCGTGCCTCTAATGACTCTTAGATTGTTGTTCACGTCTCATTTTTAATTTATGAGATGCAAAAACAAATTTATATTTTTTATGTCTTACATATATTATTCGCTGTGTAGAATATTAAGTACAAATTAAATAGCCGGGTAAATTTATTCAGTAACCACGTAATAACTCTACTGTTACTTACTTTTATCTTGTTTTTTATGGGTGTGTTTATGTCTAAATTAAATGAAACGGCTGGTCGATATCTTTAGATTTGATCAAAGTAAAGAAGGATAAAGAAGCAAAAACCCACTTGAAACAGATACGGAAAACTCTTTTCAATAAGTACCCGAAAGTAGGCCACACAATAAATAAAATCTTTAGTTTAGTCAGATGTGAATACGTATATAAAAGAAAATAAAGTCTCAAGGCTATGTTCTAAAAATATCCAATGTCTTTTCTGATAAAACTTTAACTAACGGTAGTCAGAAAAAGTATTTTCAAAATGAAACCACTCATATGAAAACATTACCGTTAACTATCACGAATATTGTTTTTCACTCGATATTCGAAAAGTATTTACAGAATAACTAGAATGAATGTTTTCAATATAATAAACTGAGGGTATTAAACGAATGAATTTATTAGTAATTAATATAAGGATTATAATAGCCATGATTTTAATCTTTGTGTGGTGTGTTCTTGTTTATGGACTGAAATGGGGCGGAGCTGTTTATGGTTCTGCATAATATAAATTCATGACAATAGACTAACAAAGGTATTTTCCGGAACTTTAGAGGTAATGGAAGTACAATCGATGAATTAATAACAGCAAATTCAACTAAGAGTCAATTTGAATGATGTTTCGGTGATTAAAATTTATGGAGGAATTATATGCAACTAGACTTTTTTAAAAGTCTTTTTTTTTTTAATTTCAACTTTTCAGTCGGATTAAAAGCGTGTTTTTGAAGCTTGTCGGTATGTTTTATTACAAACGGCTGGACCGATTAGTTTCAAATATTAGCACAATTTTCGTGTGAAATGCTTAAATGTGTAAAAAATTAAAAGCTGTCAATTTCATCACAAATCGATTTTTTTTTGCAAAGCTACCTTTTTGTTAAAAATAAATCTTTTCATTATTCCTTCGATTCATTCAGATGTATAGCCGTTTTCGTATTAATTATTTTAATTAAGCCATTATAAAGTCTCTTTAGACAAAATGATTGGAAATTTTTTTTTTTTTCCTCCAAAATACGCATCATTCTTTGCGATACTTTTTTTTGAACATTTGTTGAATCAAAACTCAGTTTTAAATGATTTGTTGCTTGTAATCAGACTAAAACTCCAAAAAACTGAATAGTTCAATATTTGACACTGTTCATTTTTCGTAAGTCTTTGAAATCTAGCCATCAAAAATCATCAAAAATGGCTAACAGTAGTCTTCAAATGATCCTCCTTCAACAAGGAAATAAATTCTCCAAATTATCCTTATTCTAATTAATGTTTAGCCTGAAAAAATAGCTAATTTTTTTAACAAAGTCACTGCAAACTTTAACTACCGCCAGAAACAGAAAAATTTCCGTTTCAAATACAAAAACCAAGTTAAACTTGTGAATACACTTCTGCAAACTCAGTTACAACTTTATTATAATTTTCCGGGCGTTTGTCTAAGAAATACAAATCTTCCTACCCTTAAATGGTGTTTAAACACCTGACAAACCCAGTTAACGAGTATCTTTACCATTACACATTTAGCGAGCAATAATAATGTGTACAGTAATAAAGCTTGAAGCATCTCGTGGTCTTTAGCACTCTATGCAGCCATTATTAAAGAGCAGTTTGATCCAGTGATGGTACGTCTAGCAAACGGGTGTGTAGCGGAATGAATTTCCATACATTTCCCTTGTATACCGTCCTTGTCGACAGTGCACCGGTGATAAATCATAGTTACCCTATCTCCATCTCGGCTCACGGTCGTTTTATCGTTTTTGCAAGCACGAGAGTGCCTTCTCGTACATGTCAGATGTGCTCTGAGTTACCATACTGTAGTTAACACCCCATACCACAAACCAGACCGCATATATATGATAGCAAACCACACATATCCTTATCCTTGGAGCGTGCATATATATATAAGCTCTGATATGCATTAGGAAGCAAGATCGGCGACTTATACTCATACTTATAACATTATATATCAAAGCGAGCTCCAAGTTGAGTTGAATCTGAATTGAGATCGGAATAGAGATCGGTATAATATGAGGCAAAGGGGGTTACAAATATAATATATTGCTATAATGCTCCAGTGTTGCTTAACGTCAGTAAGCTAAGATAACTGGCTGAAAGCTAATGGCGATCGAATTACATCTCCTGCTGACACGCCTTGAGTCTCGAAGCTGTTTAACACATGAATGCGTCTTTGATGACGAGTAACGAGCTCTACATCTTGACTCAGATATATTTAATTGGCAGGACGGGTTCACTTTAGAACTGTAGAACATCTAGCCGGGTTCCATACAAATGGTGATAAAGCGCCATTTAATGAATACTCTCTGATTATATTTAGTTACTTATTTAATTAAAGTCGGAACTTTATTTTAAGAATAATTGACAGATAATTCCCAAGAGAAAATTTAAATGCTAAGTAAATACTATAAAATTTACATTAAGGATATTCATTAAGATAACGTAAAAAGGAAGTTTCGTGAATCCAAATATGCATGCCTTTAGAATTCATTTTATTACCAAGATAGTCAGCTGCATAAATTATAACTTTATTTTACTTTTTTTTTGTTATCATCATTTGTTCAGTAGTTGCTGAAAAAAAAAATCAGGCCAGTCTTTGTATTGTCCTTTTATCAACAAATCGATTTCCGTTTTTTATTTTTTTATTTTAACAAAAAAAAAAAATATTTTCTTCATTTGATGCACGCCTGAACAAAGCCGAGATAAATTTTTTTTTACTGCTCATTGCTTTCATTTAAAAAGTGAAATACTATACAGCAGCGTATTCTACTTGTATGTCTCATAGAAAATTTTTGCCACGTACACGACAATAACTATATAATGTGAATACAACTTGTGGCATTTTCCGTCCACGTAAATCCGTTGTAAAAGCTCATAATTAAAAAAAAACTACCCTTAATTTCACAACTATTTTTTTCTTTCCTTCATCCTAATAGTAACTCTGCGTCGCATTAAATTTTTCATACACTGTTTACGACTTCCCGGGGGGGTTGTTTAATTAAGCTTAATTTTTTTCAACAATGTACATTTTTTAGACGACACGGCGAAATTTTTTTCGAGTCTAGAAATTTTTTTTCACTCCTGCATGTATAGTTAAAGAAAAAAAATCGGGTAAATCCGTGATTGTCATGGCGATTATTAAGGGCTTAAAAAAGTCGATCGGTTGACAAACGGAAGCTTCAATAATCCGTACAGATGTGCTCCCAGGGGGTTGAGAGGGCGTGGATTACACGGATGACCTCAGGCAAGCGTGATTTTTATGCTCAAAAAGCCGTTCTTCTATCGACGGCTAAAGGTCGGTTATATATCCATATCCCTGTGCTCTACTCTGGCTCTTGCTCTTACTATAGTTGCGTTGACTCAACAGGAGAGCCAAAAGTTTCCCGAGAGGCTCGTTAAACCGTATTGGATCGTTGAGAAGAGAGATAGCCCGATACCGTAAGCTACTTGCCCAAGATCTCAATTCAACCCATTTGGGTACTCGTAAGGGTAGTTTCAGCCTTGATCTTCTCCATGGTATTTGAAACGCCCAATGCAAGTATCTATTATTATGGATGTATTGGTTCGAAGCTGTACCAAATAGAAGCCAAAAGCCAGAGCAAGACGGCAACTGGAAGAACATTTCAATGGCAGCAGTATACTTACGAGATACACTTCTGGTCGGTAGGAATTTCCGGATGATGCTCTATTGTCCGGTCTTCCGTGTCTCGTCCATTATCAAATTTCTCGGACGAATCTCGGTCGCGCCGCTTAAATCGTCTGGAAAGCTTTTAAAACTCGCTTCTGAATGGATTATTCGCATTCTCTCTAGAGCTGGATGGAGCTGCTTTATCTTTTTACTTCGCTTTACTTCTTCAACGCAGCATAACTTTGAACTTATTTTTTGGAAAGCAAATACCGTTCAAGATTGATCTATCCTACGGGTCGTGCTCTCCAGAGCTAACTCCCGTTGAAAATAATCCTTTGGCTTCTCGAGAGGAAGTACTTTAATTGGGGAAAAAGGTTGTTTTTGTATTCACTGGGTTTTATGATCCTGAAAGTAGTGAGCAGCGATTTTAGAGAGAATTTATTTCAATTGAAGAACACGAAAGATAAACACATGGAGAAAGATAGCAAAGTTTTTGTGATTTTAGTCACATATTTTTGACCATAACTAATTAAAAAATAAATCTGGTTTAGTTTTTCTCAAATAACTACATATTTTTTTCTGAAAGGCTGTTCCATTTTAAATACATTAACTACAAAATTTTTGAACTTTATTTTGCACGCCTCATAGCGCGTCATGGTTAAGCAATTTTGTGATCTTCAAATGCCTCTATCACAACTATATTGCTCTTGTACTATAATATAAGTGGATGTACATCGAAAAAACACTTAAATTAAACCATCTTATACCTTCTAAAATCATTTCATGTTGCTATTTTGAAAAAAAAAAAAAAAATGTTTCGAACAGATTTTATGTGGACATCCAGATGTCACCTCATTTTGTATGTATCAACGATTAGTTTACGTATTTTTCTTTTTTAATTGAATTTTTATTAAAATTCACTATAATACACACATACAAAAAGAAACGAGCTTTTCTTATTTCTCTCACTTGAAAAAGATGGCGCCACAAGGACGTTATTTTTACTAATTTAAAGTATAAATATTTTTTTCATAAGACAAAATTGAAAAAAATCTGAAAAATTAATTACTGTGTTGAAATGGACCAATCGGATAATTCATCAAGAAAAGAGTTATTGAAAATTACAAAAATTGATTCATATTTCTTTTTCGAATCGATTTTTAATAAATATATTCAGTAAAACCTACTAAATAACACGAGATAAAATAACGAATAAAAATTTACTCTAATACCAAAACTTACAAAAGTTTACGGCAATAAATTGAGTAATTAATTCTATGAAATTTAAAGATAAATGTACAATAAATGTTTAAAAGTAAAAGCATTATTATTTTGTCTGTTTTAGCCATCGTGGATGAGAAGTCGAGAATACTGGGACGACAGTTTTGAAGCACGATATGCGGAACTCCGTAAAGACCCAACAAGGCCACCGCTCAAGGTAATTATTAGTAATGCAAACTTATTTAAAACTAAAAGTTAAATAAAAAAGATAAACAAGCAGTAGGGGACAGAACATTGTCGTCGACCGACGCAATGATAAATATTTTCTTAAGCTTTTCCTAACTTTTTCTTTGTCTGTATAACTTTCAGGCAACTGAAACTCTGTACCCTTCTACTTCTGCTCTGCTTGTCGACTAGTTTTTTTTTCCTTTATTTCCTATTTATTTAAGCTGCCGTATTTAACACTTAAACATCCATAAGTTCTTTTTCCTTCGCTCGCTTAGAATATAAATCATTTACTTTTTGTCTTACAGAATATCTCTTGGAAATAACTAACTTTTGCTTGGGTATTGTGTTCAAGTCGTACGTCACGTTGCGTGCTCAACAATCGTTTCCATTTTTTTATTCAAATAAATCTACTTAGGTTGAGTAACGAATTTTTGGAATTCGTTTCTTATAAGGATTTTTTACTTTATTATTTTTTTAGTCTTACATAATATTTGAAAGGCGTTATTATTATTCTTATTATTATTACTGGCAACCTTGCAGTCACTATATGACTGCCGTGACTTATAAACTATAAACAGAGAAAATTTTGCTTTATTAAATAATAAATTTTGCTAAATTGCACTGTACTTTTTTAATAATGAACGTTTTTAAAGATATAAGCTCATCCCGATGTTAGGCTCATCAAGAGCTTTCATTTGAGTACCCACATGCTTTTTGATATATTTTTCATATATACATATATATAATATATATAAATATATGAAAAAATGACTGTAACATCGAGATGAGCTTATATCTTTGAAAATGTCAATATTTCACGAGATGAAAGGTAATTTCTTAATTATGTATCTAGAGATAAAGCATTTTCAAATCCAGTCCAAATTCTTATTATGATAAATTGACTATTGGTGAGATTGATATCAAACCTTGAAAAGGCACAACTCCAGGTCAAGGCCTTTCTAATGATACCAAATTTAACCATAAAAACTAATTTTATCATATAAATATTCTGGCCACAAAATTTTTCTTATCCTCTTAATAATATAGATGATTGTTATTATTATTGTAATTTGTTTATTTATTTTTTTTTTTCACTACGATTAAACACGTAATAATATGAATTGACATTTTCTCATTGGATGGAAGTAAACCTCGTAATTCTCATGTGTGCCGAACTCCCAGATCACCTCGTAGAGTATAGAACACGAAAGAGAGAGAAAGAGAGAGAAAAAGAGAGACAGAAGGGTGAAATGAAGCCCGTGCAACACTAGAGAGTCACGGAATAAAATTTACGAGTACTCGGGTTGCAGAGGAGAGGTTCCGCAAAAAAAGCTCATGAGTTACTAGCCAGTGTGGGTGAACCTCTGCGAGAGTTAAAAAGATAGTGATAGAGAATCGGACACGTGTCAAATTGTTTGTGGTGATTCTACTCAACGTATTACCCTCCAGAGAATTTTCATTTTACATTTACTTCATTTATTTTTCCCTTTTTTTATTAGATTACATTATTTATTTCTACCAATTAAGTTTCCGCCGGAAATCCTTTAACACTAAATTATAAATGACAAGATTTAACTTATTGCTTGTAATGTCAGGAATAATAATGTCACCTAGAAATAACAACGACATTCTAGTAGGATGGATTATTAATCTATGCATTATTAATGGATACAGATATATAATAACAACTTTAAATAAGGAATAAAATTCATGGGTATATTTTTATTTATACCTCGAAAGTTACATTAATGTGTGTTCTGTTTTGTAAAATCTGAAAATAAGAGACGAAAAAATAAATCTTTTGATCTCACGATGTGAAAACAATGAGCCTCTGGTTTATAAAGTAAAGACATGCTTGAGAGCGCCCAAGAAAAAGGGTTTACTGGCAATGATAAATCCAGCTTCATACTCTAATAAAATGTATTCTACTCTGTATAAATATTATGAAGAAACGCTCCGTTTTGTATTTTATTTTTTCACTGAAGACTAAAGAATATATGATACCAAAACCAAGCAATCCTTTAAGCTTCTAAATTTAGTCTTTAAGCTTGAAGCTCCAACTACTTTCGCCAAATTTTATTTAAGAAACAATTATACTTACCATTTTAGCTTTGAGTTAGAATTTTCCTTCAAAGGATCAGTAACTTCAAAACAATCTCTGAATAAATTAAGTCAAATTAAAATTCACATTTTTCTAATAGTTAGGCATATAATTAATTGAAATTAGCAACTTGAATCACAGAGTAACATTAAAACCAAAATATAATAAATTTGGATAAATAATTTACTGACCATTTTTTTTTTAAATTACTTGAGTCGACAAATAAATATAATACAATCTTGACAATCAAATAAAAGTTCGAGTAATAAAATATAATCGGGGAAAATAAAATATAAATTTAATAAAAGGAATTTATTTTATCAGAACAATGACATCGTTAAAAGTTTAACTGGAACTCGAATCGTTAATTCCGATAAAAATAGATCAACTGAAGTTTAAGTATATAAAAGCTATAACTATAAAAAAGCCATCTCGAGAGGCTTTTAGCACGATACCAGAAGATTATTTTACCCGTCAGATATTTATCAACGAAATTGAAAAATATCCGACGTTGCTTGCGGATGTAAAATCTTACGGAATTGGTCTTATATAAATAATAGTATCCAAAAGTTAATGTCATTTTTATTTACATTTTCCTGTAAGATTTTGGGTAAGATCCGCGACGCCCGGATTTGGTTCCTTCGGTTATTTTTTATGTTTTGTTGGTTTTGCTGAATATTTTTTCGTACTCCCTTGAGACAAAAGATTGCCTGTTTCTTTCCTACCATGTTACTATGTATAAGGAGTAGTAAGCCTTCGAAAAAGCTTGTAAGCTTATCTAAATCAAATCCTAATCTCTGCTGCTTTCGATCCCGACCGGGTGAGCCGAATTTATATACGTATATAAAGTTTTATATACGTTGTCTTGTTTTAAATATTAATAACAAACCATATTTCATTTTGCATTTTGCTAGACGGATTTGTTTTTTTACCTATCAGATTTTAATATTTTTAAATTAATAATAATTTTTAAGATTGTTTAATCTGTAAGCTTATTAAAATTGTATCATTGGAATTAGAAAAAATTTAATAGTTGAATTTTTGTGAAAATTACAATCATTGAAAAATTAACTCAATTCAAGAATAAAAATTTTAAACGAAAAGAATTACTGTCAAAGCTCTAATTCTTGGGAATAATATTTTGTTATTCACAAGAAAAAATTCACAAGAAAAAATTTTGTTATTCACAAATAAATTCTTCTAAAATAAAGAAAAAAATTATTTGACAAAAAAATAATATTAATATAAGAAAATGATTTTGAAAATAACCTCAATATGTTTTGATTAAAAAAATTCTTGTCTTAAAAGTAATTTACTTGTAATAATAAGTAATAACCTAATTTTTAATAACTAACAATATTTTGGTCTTTTTTAAAGAATTTTATATTATTGGTTCAAGAACAAGTTTCTTTAATTAGAATACCAATAAAACAGTACTAATTTTTAACTTGAGTCAATTTTGAAAATTTACGACTTATTTTTTGTTATATGGAAAACAACAAAAATTCGAGCACTGTTAGAATTTTTTAAATACATCGGTACTGTATATCTTGAATCAATGTTACAAGAAAAAAAAACTCTTGAGTTAAATATAAATTAAGTTTTATGCCATTGGTCAATGACTAGTGGATCTAATTCAAGCCCATAGATGGACAGTTCATCTTCCCTTTTTTTTCGAGAGCTATATTCTCGCGCTTGAATTAAATCCACTAGTCATTGACCAATAACATAAAACTTAAACTTATACATACAATCAATGTTCGTCAAAATATCTTTGTTAATAAATTATTTTGTTAGAAAATAATAAAATTCTTCATGAAAATCGTCGAAATTTGAATGGCAAACTTTTTCTCTTTATCCTCTTTCGTGAATTTTTTTGATTCAATTCGTGAATTTTTTTATTCCAAAAGAAAAGCTAAAAAAAAATTGTTTTGCTTGCAAAAAACTTTGACTTCAAAATTTTACTCTTTTTTGAAATATTCTTTTGGAATAAAAAAATTATACACTGATTCTCTCAAAAAAGAGTAAAATTTAGAAGTCAAACTTTTTTGCAAGCAAAAAAATTTTTTTTAGCTTATCATTGTATCAGAGTACCTCATCAAGCGATTCTATTTATAAAATAACAATTCTATACATTGTACATAACACAATTTGATATGATATTCTTTGATCAATATGAAAGCATCAAGGACGTTCCTGAAATCATTGATGAGATAGTGAATTCCGACTAGAGAATGGCCGCTCATCACGGCATTGTCGGCGAAATACAATAGTGGGCGTTACGCTGGTCCAAAACACGGAATGACAATTGAGTTCGCGATCGCGAATTTAGAGCGATTCGTGTAGAATATGTCGTCCGTCGTTTCCATCACCTGTATTCACCCCATATGCACACATACATACATTCATACATTCATACATATGATAATATCCCCCATATGTATCTGTGTAAATATAAAATACATAGAAAAGGAGTACATTCATATGTAGTATGTAGCTGCACATTCGTTTTTCGTGCTATTGCAGTAGTAACTGCCTTACTAGTCCGATTGTGAAGACTCGTGCTTGGCATACATCGATTTACACGCCTCAATTATACTAATTGCATGTACTTACATACTTTATGTTACTCAAAAAACGTTGAATAAACTAACCAAGTAAAGCCCCTCGTAAAATCTATTTACTTTGAATAAATATTGGGTTTTTGTAACTTTATGTACACCTACAGCAACAAATTGGCTTGATTTTTATTTTGTTTACCCATTTATTCATGTGAGTCTGCAAATTGCGCCCCATTAATTACCGATGGAAAAAAAATAATTTCACCGTAGGTTTATACTCCGGTAACATTCTCAGTGCCTCCATTTTATAGAATTAATTATATTTTGTTATTTTGTTACATAAATTATTAAAGTAATATTATTGTTACTTGTATGGCGGCCTTGAAAACTTGGATTGCTGGCGTATATTGTGCGGCGGTCTGGTTCTCTTTGAATATGACGGTGATCATTGAAGCATATTTTCCTCTATGTGTTTATTCAATGGTGAATTACTGATACGTTATTCAAAAACAATATTTCATTTTTGGTTAATTTTATTTAACCACTTATGTATAATATATTTATAATTAATAATTATTCATTGAAATATCAAGTTATAAAAATTATGCGAATTATTTTAGCCCATTATTATATCATTTAGTAAAAAATTTCCACATTTAATAACAAAAAAATCCCTTTTTATTTAAAAGGTTCTGAATAAACTAGAAATTTTTTGTCGTGATATCATACAAAATGTATATTTCATTTGTAAGGCGTATGTATTATATGGTCGCGTAAAAAAAGTGCGGTAGTTTCATCTTGTTAAGAAAAGATTGCAGAAAAAGTGGCGTATTTATGTCCCGTGAGCTGCGTCGTATGATGATAAAAAGTTAAGAGAAAATGAGAGTGTAAGGTCGCCTAGTAATCGACTTTTATAACAGTAGACACTAAAATAAATTTTATAAATTCGATTTTTGATCACGGAATTCCGTATATGAATTACATTTTATCACATTTTTTTTTTTTTTTATTTATATGTTTAATACAGCCAATTTATTATTATTGAAAATGAAATTGTGGAGGCAGAATTGCCAATTGCTGATGTAATGGTTGAGCGAATTTAGGTTTTGATTATTTTTATGCACGCTTAGACAGATATAAAAAATTCAAAGCAAAGAGAATTTTGAGTACTAAATATATTTATGTATGTCAAAGGTTTATTTCTAGCACTAGATGGAGAATTTTAAAAATCGATGATCTTTGAGTTATTTGAAATCGCTAATATTATTCCGGAAGTTCGCTTAAGCTGAGCTTTATGAATAAGTGAAGAACTTTTCATTAATTGATATAATGAACTGAAAGGTTTTATGAATTATTAATTAACGAATTAAGTTTTTGAATAAATCAAAATATTCATTAAATTTATAGCTTATGATAAAATAATAATAATAATTATTATTATTATTATTATTATCATTATTATGATAAAATTACTGTAATGATGAAAAATAAAATTTTTCATTTAATTTTTTTTTTCTATTTATAAAATAACAATAAGCAACAAAAGTAGATAAAAGTAGGAAGATAATGAGGATTTTTAACAAGTATGCAAAATAAGATAAAATTTTTCTCATGTAATTTTCTTCTCATCTCAGTCTGATATCGTTGTCTGAATCCTTGGCGGCGCCAGAACGCGGTTTACTACTTATTCTAGAAAGATCGATCGGTTCTCTCGAGTCAATTTGTAGAACCTCGACAAGTCTTGTCTTGGTCTGAAAACAACTAGGAACTCTTCTTCTTCTTCTTCTTTATCATTTTCTTTTTCTTCTTCTTCTTCTTCTTCTTCTTCTGCTTCACGGTTTGTATCTTCATCTTCTTTCGTACCATAAAAAGCACCATCGCTTAATATCCAATCACCCCGATTTAATCACGAACTCAGAACAACCATTTGAAAGACAGCCCACAAATAATGTTTCTCATTACTCATTGCTCATAAAAAAAAAAAAATTTCCAAAAAGTTAACCAACGTCTTTTGTCTTGAGATTTTTATTTAATTGTAATTTGTTGTTGATTAGTAAGCAACTTCTTAAATATCATAAAATTTAATTAAGCTTAATGAATTCAGCAAACAGCGTCATTGTCAGTGTAATTTAAATTTCTAAGCATATTTTACAGCATATTATACAAAAGTAAATCAATGACGTTACGATGAAAATTGTATTCAAAAAATTAGCATAAAATAATATTACAAGTGAATAACTTTGTAATAACAAATTTATATGACTATAAATTTTGAATAAATAATATTTCTGAAAACATTGAACGGCGTTGTTTTAATATCAAGTACTCGTAGTTAATTTCAAAAGCTACTCTAGCATCACTCTCGTTTCTTTAATCAACATAGAACTCATCTGAATTCTAGCGTAATGGCTTTAATGAGATCGACTTTAACTATATACAACTTTAACTTTATATATCTATATAAATTTATGATGAAACAAATTTGCGTGTATTCACAACCAAACTTTCTCAATATACAATTATTATATCGACGCTTTTCCTTCTAACGGCAAATACAAAATAGTAACTATATTTTTACCCAAAAAACTAGACAAATAAAACAGAAAGCTTCAAAGTATACTGCAGGAAATTTCATTAAAATACATAAATAATGGCACGGTGAATTTTTCATTTTGTCTATCTTTTATCTTCAGCTCGTTAAAGTACTTTTTTAAACTGATAAATAAACTTGTGCATATATATTCACGTGTTATACATAAGACTTTAGTATACTCGTTCGAAAGAGGGAGACGAAAATAGCGCTCACGTATAAGCGAGAAAGAACTAAACCGCAGATTTTGGGACAAGCACAAAGGTAGACAGTAGTGCAGAGTGTATGCCATAGCAAGGGTGAGCTCATTTCGGGCAAACAATCCACGTCAGTGTCGTTTCGGTTGAAAATGCAGATATATACGGGCGACGTGTACGCGATGAGAAGAGGGTAGAATCCTTCTACTTTCCACTTGCCAAAGTCTTCACTCGGCGGAGTTGAGCTGCTCAATAATCTCAAACATAAACGGTTCACACACCAAAAGATTCATTCAAATGCTCGAGCATACCATTACCGAAGCAAACATACAGAGAAGCTATTATTGAACTTTTTAAATTTATAGTATTTAATAAACGTTTGTTTTTTTTTTTAGATATGAGAAAAATGAGGATAATATGTTGGACAAAATAATTAAAATGAAGTTTTCTTTATCCACAGATTCGGTAGAATCTGGCGCCAAGTTCCGTTCAAAAATTCCGTTGTAAACGGAGCGCCAGACTACCGACTGTGTTTACTGTAAGCATCACGTTTTTTAGAGGTTGCAAATTTATTTTTAATTCTACGGTCCTTTTTTTCCTTAAATTAGTATTATAACGGTAGTTCATACCTTATTTTCCTGATATTAATTGATTATATGCAATTATAACAATTAATCTGCTTAATATTATTAAATTTAATCAGCACAAACTATAGCAACGCAAACATTTCGATCCTGACTTTTTTTCAATGGGCAAAGTGATCTGCCACAGACTAAATAATTCGAGAATGCATAGTAATCCTTCGATAGATGGGAAACTACAGTTAAAAAAAGATATTTCGCAGCTTGGATCTACACTCGCCAGGGTGCACTAGTTCTTTCTACATATACTGTAGCTTCAAGTAAACTCCAATCTTGAAGGGACTCACACACATATGTTCTAATGAACTACGGTGATTCGCTTACAATTACCTTCTTATTTAATTGCTTTGATTTACTTTAAACTTTTAGCGAGAAAGTATTAATAAATTCAAATTGAATGTGCCTAAAGGTACGGCAAATGAACGATACGGCTCCGGATGTGTACGGAGCAATATAAATTCCCGGGAAATTCAAATTTTACTCGAAAAACTTCGCATGTATACGGAGCCGTATAATAATAATAATAACGATAATACTGAAAATAATAATAATGGTAATACTAAATTAATGACAAAAATAATAGGAATAAAAATATTTATCTCTATTCTTATCATGATTGTTATTAAATCATTAATCATTGAATTATTAAATTCAAAGTTACTTAATTTTCTTTTAAAATTTATCTGAAATGGAAAGCTTCTAATTGATAATTTAGTTCATCAATATAAACTATTCTTCATTTCATACTTATATTTTTCGTGAAATAAGTTTATATTTTATTTTGAATGATAAGTATTCTTCTTATCACAGAAATAAAAAATGAAAAATAAAAATTATCTTTTTATTACAAAAATATAAAAATTAAAAAATTAAATTCATCTTTTCATTTTTCAATAGCAAAAGTGCTAGGGAGAAATTTTTTTATGAAAAAATGATTTATTTTTATAAATCAGAATTTTCGATTCAGACAACGTTGAATATAACTGTTTAAATTAAATTTTTTTATTCAAAAATCTCTGCATAGAAACACTTCTTAACTAAAAATCTAATTTCCAATGTTTCATATTTTTAGACTACACTTAAAAATCAGTGTGATATTTTTAGTCGCTTTCAGATGTCACTACCTACGTTGTCATCCACAGATTCGGTAGAATCTGGCGCCAAGTTCCGTTCAAAAATTCCGTTGTAAACGGAGCGCCAGACTACCGACTGTGTTTACTGTAAGCAGAATGGTATTTCGAGGTTGCAAAATTTTATTTAATTATATGGTACTCCTTTTTCCAAAATGATATATCATAAAAGTAAATCATACTCTATTTTACTGATATTAATTAATTATAATCAATTATAACATTTAATTCACTTAAAATTATTAAATTTTATCAGCACAAACTATAGTAAGCCCAGAAATTTCGATCCTGACTTTTTTTTCATGGAGAAAAGTCACCGCCACAGACTAGATAAAATAAAAATGTGTAGTAATCTTACTATAGATACGCAACTACACTGAAAAAAGTTAATTCACAGCTTGCATCTACAACCACCAGAGTGCAGTGGAATTATTTCTACATAAACTGTAGATTCAACGGGATAGCTCACTGAAGTTAGAACCCCAAATTTTTTTCTTTTAATTTTTGATTTTTTTTTCTATCACGTTTTCAGCTTTTCGTTTGTTCTTTATTATTCACTATCAATATTTGATCGTTCTCCATTTATTTATTTTAAAAAGAATTTATTAATAATGTACCTTTAAGTTAGCCCCCCTGTCGCATTTTTTAATATTTTGGTAGCAATTTAGGTCATCAAGCCTGTATTTTTGATTGTTCATGTATATTTAACATTTGTTCCTACTTCATATTTTTTATTTGTTGTTTAATTAACATTTTTAATTAGCTGTATGTATGCATTCTAAATATTTGCACTGCGCATGCGTCAACTTTACGTATATAGACTTTTAGCGCGGTCTTTTGAAAATTATAGTGACAAGCACATCTCATGTG
Organism: Cotesia typhae; assembly: GCF_013202065.1. Classification (NCBI taxonomy): domain Eukaryota; kingdom Metazoa; phylum Arthropoda; class Insecta; order Hymenoptera; family Braconidae; genus Cotesia; species Cotesia typhae. The sequence continues at coordinate 18,023,838 of NW_027423774.1, read as the reverse complement.
TAAAAAATTAAAAAATTTACGAGTGTAATTTTTTAGGAATTACTATTTAATTAATTCAAATAATTAAAAAAATTATTAGACGTCAGCCAATATCAATGTCATTAAGTAAATAAATAAATAACTAATAAATATTCATTTCATTCTAAATTTTTAAAAATATCGAGAGAATTGTTAATCAATGCATGTACATTTTTTTTTATTTTCATCAATACTACGAACTATTAAAAAAAAAAAAAAAAAAAAAAAAAAAATCCATAACAATTAACAAAAAATTTCAATACTTTATTAAAATAAAACTTATTATAAAATTATTAAAAACTACACGTTGCCCTTTTGTCCTGTGACCTCTATAATTGAAATTACAAGAAAAATACACTTACTCTAATCACTGTGCTGGTCAATATAATTTTCAAAAGTCCGCGCTGAAAGTTTAAACGTAAAGTTGACGCATGCGCAGTGCAAATATTTAGAATACAAATATTCAGCTTATTAAAAAGGTTAATTAAACATGAAATAAACAATTTGAAGTTGGAACAAAGGTTTTTTGTACATGAACAATCATAATCAGAGGTTATTCCCATTGGATAGTGTACCATTCTATGATTTTGTGGTCGTTGCCGATAGGTTGCATTGTTATCCAATCAAGTGGATTTCAAATAATTGTAATCTTTAGGTGAAAAGTCTTACAATTATGCGCATGGTATATTGTGTCATTTACTTACTATAATGTCATAATAACAATAACACTAATAATAAAAATTATGAGACTGAAATTAATTATATCGGTAATACCAAATTGAGGTTAAAAATATCATTATCATTATTATTACTGAATGAATTATTGTTATTATTAAATTAATGTGTATTAGAGTATTAAATCCAAACCAACAACTTTTTTAATTCAAAAAAATGTTAAAATTTTTACTGTATATAAATAAAAATGTAAAATCCCTATTAATAAGATAGTTAATCGCTTTTAACCGCGGAGTTTACGCGGATCAGTCACGTTAAGTTTTTTAATGCTACTCGCTACTATGAGAGAAACAGAATTTCAATTTTTTTATTAGGATTTGATTATCAAAATTAACGAATAAACAACCTATCATATTAGAATAGCTTTGCCTGCATTAATTTATTCATTTATGAATTTTCAATTTTGCGCGAGAAAAATTTAATTTTGAAATTAAGAATGTTAAAATACTTTATAAATACAAAATTTCTAGAACAAACTATCAAACAACTTCATATGTGGATGGTTTTCAAACCTATTCTTTCTAGTGAATTTCATTTATTAACTAGACTAAATACACAACAGGCTAAAGATTGTTTGAGTTTTACTTTCTTCCTTCAGGCCAGCAGTTCAAGATTTAGGCAATTCTCATTGGATAGTGTACACATTCTACGACTTTGTAGTCGTTGCCTGTAGGTGGCATTGTTATTCAATCGAGCGGATTTCAAATAATTGTAATTTTTACGCCATATGTATTACAATTATGCGTATGATGCATTGTCCCCTTTATTAACAATAATGTCATTGTAACAATAACAATAATAATCATTATAAAAATGAAATTTATTATATCGGTAATGATAAATTGATGTTAAAAGTATCATTATCATTGTTTATCAATACCAAAATAATTATTGTTATTGTTAAATTAATGTGTAGTAGAGCATTAAATCTAGATTAACAACTTTTTTAATTCAAAAAATGTTAAACTTTAACTATATATACATAAAAATTTAAAATCCCCATTGATAAGCTAGTTAATTGATTGAAACCGAAGAGTTTACACGGGTCAGTCACGTTAAGTTTTTTAATGCTACTAGCTACTATGAGAGAAACAGAATTTTAATTTTTTTGTTAGGATTTGATTTTCAAAATTAACGAACAAATAACCTTTTATATGATAATAGCTTTACCTGCATTAATTAATTTATTTACATATTTCTAATTTTGCGCGGGAAAAGTTCAATTTTAAAATTAAGAGGCGAGCAAAAATTACACTTAACAAAAAGATATGAAATCCGAACAAAAACAGTTTCACTGTAAAAAATTGCGCCAAGTCCACGTTCATAAAACTCATCTCAATAACATCTGCACTTTGCAAAAAAATAAGACTCGTTACAATAATTTTCATTCTATACAAAAAAAAGTTAAATACAAAAAAATACCAAGAAACCGTCATAATGTTGAAAAAATTGAAAAAAATTTGTTGAAAATTTAAAAATTAAGAAAAAATTTTTTTATCGTATTGACGCGCGTCATTGAGTACCCCAAATTTTTTCGAACGAATTTCAACCCGAGAAAAAACGATTTCGCTTGAATTTATGTAATGTAAATATGTATAATTATTAGGGTGGGTCAAAAAAATCGAATAATTTATTTTTGACTTTATACTCTGAAAAATCGGTTCGTAGACACCTAAAAAGAATTCTCTCCAAGTATAAGCTCTTAATTATAACGGGAAGGTCCTCCGCTTTGCGGGTTTCTATTTTTTTCGAATAATCAGATAAAAAAATTTATATCTCGCTTCCAACTGCTTGGAAAAATATTCCGTGGCATAGATTTTGTGAGAAATTGAATGCTTTACAAAAAAGGTCTCTTATGACTTTTTCAAAAACTCAACCGATTAAAAGATATTCATAGTTGAAGTTTGGCTATTTTAAGGAAAATATTCGTTTTTATTATGAATTTTATAAGTCGATGAAAAAAATTATTTCGGATTGCGGAACTCATGATTTTGTAGGAAATTTACTGCTCTACAAAAATGGTCTCTTATGATTTTTGATTAAGTGAAGCCGTTACGAGATATTCATCGTCAAACATTAACGAATATCAATATTTCCAGTTTTTGATCAATAATTCGATAAATTTTAATTTAAACTATGAGTTCCAGGAAAATTTACATAAATTTGAGTTTCGATCGATAAAGAAATGTTATAAACAATTTTTTAATATTGTTTTCAGTCTTGAGCTTGTTTGATTGCATTAAAACAAGAAATTAGAGCATTTTTTTCGACATATAGCCAATGATTAGTTTAATTTGAAGTGAATGACATATTTCTTTGTCAAATTTAATATGAAAAGTATTGAATCAAGTGAGAAACAACCAGTATTTAACTTTTTTATAGATAAATTTTTTATTGAATTATCAATTGCAATATAATTGTCTATATTTTTAACATAACAGTACGCTATTACTATAAATAATTTCTTTTATTACAATTTGGGAATGTTTTTTGATGTTCTTTGACAACTTGCAATAAGTACTGGAATTGTTCTTCATTTTTTGTCAAGCATTGATTATATTCACTGACTAATGCAACAGCTCGCTCTGCTGAATCATTGACAACTTTTAGTTGTTGAAAGTATTCTTTATTTTCGAGATAACTCTCATTAGTAGGCCATAATTCAACATCGACATCAAGAAAGTCATACGGTAGATCGAAGATTTTGAAAAGATTTAATGACTTTTTAGACACAAAGTCACTCAGAGTTCTCTGCGCCAATGAATTCAAATCTTTTTTAGCAATTACAAATCTTTTAGCTTTAGAATCTGTACCTTCACGAGTATTAACAGCTTCAACAATACTTTTTTACTTCTAATGGAACGCCATCGTCAAACAGTGATAAAATGGCAAGTTCATCGCTCAAATACCATAAGTGCGAAATCATTTTTTCACACGTAGCTGAAGAAATCAAAGGATTGATATGTTTGTACTCCAATAAATTTTTCATAAACTGCAAGTCATGATAAGCAGCAGTTGTTGCAGAAGTTGATGAAAACCAAGCTTTTAAATACAATGTGACTATAAAAATACAGAAATGACGAAGACCATGCAATTCTTTCTGAGAGAGTTTGAATTCATCTCTGAATAGATACATTTTCAAACTATAAATGGCCTTAGCCATCCATCTAGCATGATGAACAGCACCAGGACGTTTGAAAGAAATCTTTTCTTGAGGCATTTCTCCAAGGAAAATCAATGATAATTCCAATAATTCTTTATCTAACTTATTATAACATTTCTTTATCGATCGAAACTCAAATTTATGTAAATTTTCCTGAAACTCATAGTTTAAATTAAAATTTATCGAATTATTGATCAAAAACTGGAAATATTGATATTCGTTAATGTTTGACGATGAATATCTCGTAACGACTTCACTTAATCAAAAAATCATAAGAGACCATTTTTGTAGAGCAGTAAATTTCCTACAAAATCATGAGTTCCGCAATCCGAAATAATTTTTTTTCATCGACTTATAAAATTCATAATAAAAACGAATATTTTCCTTAAAATAGCCAAACTTCAACTATGAATATCTTTTAATCGGTTGAGTTTTTGAAAAAGTCATAAGAGACCTTTTTTGTAAAGCATTCAATTTCTCACAAAATCTATGCCATGGAATATTTTTCCAAGCAGTTGGAAGCGAGATATAAATTTTTTTATCTGATTATTCGAAAAAAATAGAAACCCGCAAAGCGGAGGACCTTCCCGTTATAATTAAGAGCTTATACTTGGAGAGAATTCTTTTTAGGTGTCTACGAACCTATTTTTCAGAGTATAAAATCAAAAATAAATTATTCGATTTTTTTGACCCACCCTAATAATTATATAATATATATATATTATATATATATATATATATATATATATATATATATATATATATATATATATATATATATATATATATATCTTATCAGCTCTAATTATATAATATATGATTTCATACATTGTTATGTTTATAGATTCACATCAGTGAAGTATACTCAACGAATTAAAAACTCTGCTTACTGGATTAATATCAGTTTCAGTGAAAAAATCCGTTTCGAAAATTTTTTCAGATTTTTAGTGAAAATATCTGTCAATATGGTAGTCTGGTGAAGATATCTGAAATAACACAAAATTTTAATTCAATTTTTTTCAGTTCCGTCATTAAGCTTTCATGAAGAAACTTGATCATGCTTCGTTTAATTGTAATTAACACATTTTGACTGGCAATCACACCGCATTTTCTCAATTTAGTCGGCCATACGTTTTATTTTTTAATCAACTCAATTTTCGCAGTGATTCCACGACAGAGTCAATGTATGCAGGCGTATTCACTTGTAAGCAAATTGCATAACTGAACAGGAGAGGGCGTTTTATTGAAATCATAAACGATGGGCGGAGAATTTAAAAATTTCAAATAAAATACGTATGCCATGTTGATTTTACCTAACTTTTGTTAAACGTATCATAAAATAATATTTCATTAATTACATTTATGCATTTTATAGGTTGACTTACTTATAAATGTTGAAACATTAAAAGGATGTTCATGTATCCTGAAAAAATTTGGGGTACTCAATGACGCGCGCCAAGTACGATAAAAAAATTTTTTCTTAATTTTTAAATTTTCAACAAATTTTTTTCAATTTTTTCAACATTATGACGGTTTCTTGGTATTTTTTTGTATTTAACTTTTTTTTGTATAGAATGAAAATTATTGTAACGAGTCTTATTTTTTTTGCAAAGTGCAGATGTTATTGAGATAAGTTTTATGAACGTGGACTTGGCGCAATTTTTTACAGTGAAACTGTTTTTGTTCGGATATTGATTACTTAATACATTTATAAGAAAATTAAATCGATTAAAGAACATAAAATCTTGAACTAGGAAAATTACTTTGGAGAATTTCATTTTGTCTTTAATAAGCCAGAAAAGTTCTTAAACTCAACCACTGTATTTAGATCAAGTACATTTTACTTTATTTACTTATTTGTAAATTTTTTGGGTGTTCAAGATCAAAAATTGACTTTAATCAATTAAAATTTTTGATAAATAACTCATAATGATCATTAATTCTAAAAAATTTTTCAATTAAATTAAAAATATTGTCATTTTTAAATATATGTATTCATAAAATGATTTTTTGGATGATTTTAACAGGTTATGTGCCCATACGTCCACGTACATTCTATCAAAGTTTGATAACCACGTTTTAAGATGTCGTAAATTAAATTTAGAAAATTTTACAGCAATTTAATTAAATGCAGAAAATGCATGTCTATGTAAAAATGTAATTTCTAACTGCAATTTTTTATTCAAAGAGATAAATCGATTTTAAATTTTAGCAACACACGTTTTATGCATTTAATTACCTATATTTCAAGTTTCAAAGATACTTATCCCTTAAATCATAACTGCTTCTCACCATTCAAGTAATTAATGTTATATTGCTCCATTTATAGTTATTTTTTTTTTAATCTTAGCAAACATAGTTTCTCCCAAATCGAACCTCTTCTAGCTAATCCTAACAGCAATAATATCTAACGTTCTAAGACTACCTCAATTCGAGTCCCAATGTGTAAACTATTCCGCCTTATGTCCTCGGTGTATATGTTATCTCTTACTGTAAAGTTTACCACTGGAACATTACCAGTGACCTTAATGACCTTTATTCAAGTTTAGTTAGCCAAGTAACGAGCTGGAGTAGTCTCTCCAAACGAGAGTTCTCCATCTGCCGGTGCAGTTTATCGTAGGACGTGGATTCTATTACTATACCCGGTTCGCAAAGTCCTTTGGGTCAGAGACTGAAATAAAAGGTGTCGGCAGATCCAGACGAACAAAGAAAAAGAGGACCCAGTATGGGATAAAAGGATCAACCAGGAAAGGAGAGTAATGCAATGAGCGGCTCAAAGATACGACAGTGACAGAGACGCGAATAAATGTCGGGTTATGCATACTAATAAGACCCGGTAGACATAAGTCCGCTCGTCTTCTCGTTAATGTACCAGCAAGTTTGTTCACTTTGTTTCTACCCGGATAGCTCTGGCTCTGGCTCAGATTATTCGCTTTATTCAGGATTATTAGAGGGCACCTTCACTCGCTTTTTAGTTTACTAGCAGTCTAGCTTATGTACTATCCTATGCTATACAGATGCTATACGATACTATGCTATACAGGAGGTACAGTAATATTAGAGTAATTAACCGAACAGAGAGACAGAAACCTCTACCGTCGATTCACAAAGGGGTTCAATTTCTGGGGGTTTGTTTACACCTGCAAATGAACCAAGATATCCAGTCACACTTGTGTCCTTCGTGTTTTTTATTTCTCGTCCTTCTCATTCACCCTTCTCGTGTTTCTAATCTAATGACAATGACTAATGACAAACAACCGACAGTAAAGACAGGCTCCAATCGACAGTAAAGACGATTCCAGCTCCCATTTCTGAGGGTTAGCGTACAGTTTATAATAATTGTAATTGTTATTGTTTTGCTCCAGGTGATACTGATGCCGCACAGCCATACTGATCCCGGATGGCTTAAAACTTTCGAACAATATTTTCATAGTTCGACACGCGGTATCCTCAATAACATGGTTACCAAGTTGCAGCAGTGGCCCAATATGACGTTCATTTGGAGTGAGGTTTCATTTCTATCATTGTGGTGGGAAAGGTAAGCAAAGGAATAAAAAGATTTTGTTATTAGATCACGGAAAGAAAAAGAGAGAGTACTAATTAACAGTTTAATTTTGTGTTGTATGTTTTATATTTTGCATACGAAATTTTACAGTTTCAATATGAATTAAATTATTATTTTACACTGTAATTTTTTAAGTAAATTATCACGAAAAAATGAAAACTTGAAAAATTTGCAAAAAAAGAATCAGGATTCATCATTAGTCACACTTGAGACGTGCGCGTAGCGCGCTATTCAAATTTCTATACTGCAAAAAATTTGTTTTTTTAACGTATGTTTTTTAACTTTTATAATTTGTAATATAACAGGCTTATTTTTACATTTTATATCGGAATGATTTCGCTTTTGTTCTTTCCGTGAATAAATTGATATAAAGATCATATGTCAGATATTTTCGCTACAAAATTAAAAATTAACATCTTTAATATTTATGCGCTGCTATTATATCCAAGTATAATCTTTATAAAGATTGAAATTTTTAAGTGTATGATTTATACTACAACAGAACATTTAATTTTTATAAAGAATCAATACAATTGAAACGTGTCAGATATTTTCGCTACTTCATTAAAAATGTTATGTAAAACATATTTTTTTATAACGTTTATCTTTTCTATATAATATTGAAGACCGTCATAATTTTTCGTTGTTCGTAGACCAGATAAGAAAATAACTAGAGTTCATGTCCCTTATTTAGATGCTCAGTCTGAGACCTCAATGCATTTAAGATTACAAAACCGGAACAAACAAATAAATGGAGTTTAAACATTAGAAAAAAATATCCAGAGAGTTCAAAGGTATTTCTTAAATACATTGCGGCACTCGAACTCAGACTGGGAAATTTTTATCATTATACTCTCATTACTGTCCAAATATTAGGCATAGAAGATAATATAGTATGAGTCAAAAGAAATAATAATTTTATGATAATAAACAAAATTTCTTAAACAATCTTTTACAATAAATTTAGTTAGATAATATCTTGAGAATAATAAATAATTTAAGGTAAAAATAATTAGTAAGAATTTCAAATTGAACAATTAGTAAATGTTAAAAACTAAAAGTAAATAAATTAAAAGTTACAAATTAATTATTAAAAGGAATTGACTAATTGTTTATTAAAATTTTTATCGATCATAAAAAAAGAAATCATCCGATTATTGATAAAATCGTTCGAAGAAATTGTTTAAATATTAAATTAATTTAAGAAATGTTAATATTCAAACATTTTCATATGTTAAACAACAAGTAACATTAAGATCTCCGTGTGCATTTGTGTGTGTATAGATGCGCCTATACATTAACATAAGTGTACCAGTAAGAGTATCGTTGTACAATGTGTAGGAGGTAAAAGCATACAAGTATAATAAGATAACTTGTGATCTATACTTGTACATCAAAATACGGGGAAACCGCCACCGCAGCATTTTCCGACACATCCGAAGAGAGGGTATTCAATTCTCCCTCCAATTGACAACGGAGGGCCCGTAAAAATCTCGGACCCGGGAAGCTGCTGGGTGTTCGCTCTCTTCGTGTTTTGACCTATCTTGTGTTAACATCATCAATAGATTACGACTAATTCTGTTTTTTTTTTATACAACCAATTGTAAAATAAAGTAAAGTTGTGAAGTGAATTAAATTAACGAAAATAAAAAGAACAAGATTCACCAATTGTACCAGGTAAAATTTAAAATTATTAATTTGTAAATTTTAACAATTTGAAACCGCATTGTATGAAAGAAAATATTAGATTTCACCTTTTTGTATTATTTGTAATGAATTTATAATTTAACCAATTTTTAGTTAAATAATATACTTATTAAATTTACCTAACGAACTATTTATTCAATCAAACCTATCATTCTCAATAAATTAAAACTCGGAAGTTCCCGATCTATTAGTCTAACACGCTAGGACTAAATACTGTTAATCACTTCAAATGTAAAATTAATTAATTATCATAAATTAAATAATTTTTACATAACAACAATAAGTGGTTTTTAAATTTATACGCTCCCATCATTTTGAATTTGAGATAAATATGTTCGACATTTCTGTTAAGTAAAATTAGCTTGGCTATTTGTCAAACGACTCATATTCGAGGTTCTTGAATTTTCAATAAAATCATTGTAATTTTTATAATGGGAACGGTAGAAGTTTATCGCATGTCCCGGAAAAGATAAAATAAAAGAAATTAAGTATGAAACTTTAGATATATAACTTGACGTCTATTGATGGTTTAAGAGATCAAATATAAAATGAATCGCTACTGAACATTTTTTCGAAGAATATCATTAAGCTTGAATGTCTTCTGACGGCTTTTAAAATTAAAAATAAAATTTAGCAGCGAGAAAAAATTGTTAGTGATTCAACAAACTTTTATAAAAATAATACTAATTTTTTTTAGAACCGAATAAAAAACTTCCATGTAAAAAATTAAATTCAAGATTTTTAATTAATTTTTTTTTTTATTTGTGAATTTATCATAAATTGTAATGATTATGAAAATATTATTTGATGCCGGTTATTGACTATAAATATTTCAATAAAAGTGATGAAATTTTTTATTTAGAAAAATAGATCTTGAAAAGCAATATATTGCAAGAAATAGATCTTGAAAAGCAATATAAAAAAAGATAAGGGCTCAATGTTTTACGGTTAAGTTGAGTTTATCGTTTAGTTACATCCCCGAGTCTTGGAAGCTCCATAAAGCAACTAAGCGTCTTATCCGCTTGCGAAATTGCAGTTCAGGACGTATCAAAATAGGGATTGTCGTGAAGTGAGCTATTAAGAGAATTTGAAGCGTGAAACATGAGTTGCTACGTCGATAAACTGTACACGCAGTTTTTGATTAATCGAGGCGTAGTCAAAAAATACAAATACTTGAAAAAGAAATATTTAAATTAAATAGTCCAATTATTTTTATTATTATTTATAAAATTGCAGTACTGCAATGCCGTGCTCACTTAAATTCATCAAAGACGAGAAGAGTCTTGGTGAATTGTTTTGCGCTCAATGCCAATAAGTGAAGACAAAAGAACCCGAAAGACTGAAAATGAGTTTTCTTTAGCCGACCGTTAAATATTTTTTTTAATTATTTTCTTTCCGCTAACTTTTTTCCATCTTTTGTTCTAAAATAAGATCAATTGAAACAGAAAACAACTCAAGCAAAAAATCTCTTTGACCTTTTGAAATCTTTTGTAACTTAGCAAAGATTAAAGATAGAAAATTATTTTTTTTTTATCAGCTTCTTTGTTGTATTTACTTTCATGTAATCACGTCAATCGGAACAATAATAATTTAATTATTAGCTTTCTGATTATAAACCTCGAATTTTTTTTTTTGATTTTTGTCATTGAAAAGTCTGTAGTTCTAGACAGTAGAATTCCGATAATATAACATACAATTTTAATATTAATAAATTAGTATAATATTTGATTAAATTAAGTGAGGTTTCATCTATTTCATAAATATTTAAATTATGTTGTTTATTTTTGATTTTAAAATTTTTTTATTAAACAAAAATAACATTATGAAATTTTACAACTTTATGTGTAAAAAACTTCAATAAAAAGTTTGACAAATTGTTTTTCTTTCACTTTTAAACTACAAAAAAAAATTAGAAAAAATCAAAAATTTTCTATTTCCTCGAAAAAAAAAAAATCAATTTTCCGCAAAGAAAATCAAAAAAGTTTGGAAAATCCAAAAGTGCACACCTCATAATCTCATTTTCCATACTAAAATTGATTAAAATAAAATACGAAAAATAATTTTGAATCTTTCGCGCTATTGTCCACCCAGAAAAGAAAGGTACAGCACATGTGTTGTAAACACACCTTATTGCTAATTACAAATAAATTCCATTTAATTAGACTGTGATCTTCAATAGGACTTTGTTTTGGACCACGCTAGTTTTCATATATACATTCGACAGCCGTTCCTCCACGAAATAATTTTTTTTATTTATTTAAAAAGCAAAATGTCTTTTAAAAATATCATAAGTGTTGAAACTAGTATTTTTCCGTGCCATTTAAGTGTAAATAATGTTCTACAAGTGCGATAGAAAATAAATAGAGACAATTTTAGTTCAAGAAATCGCTTGATTTTTGCAAGGCGAGTGTAGAGCACAACCTCATCTGCTTCGCTTATAAAGCGTGCAATAAAAAAAAATGATTGAAAACTCAATTACACGCTTCATAATGCAAACTCGTTTTTTTAATTTTTTATGACTAAAAATTAGTGAAGCCTTACTTTGACATAATTATAATAAATACAACCAATTTATGATTTTATTTTTTTTTTTTATTTAATATAAAAGAATGTCAAATCTTAAATTAATTAATTAATTTTTTGTCTATTTTTTATTAGCAAAATGAGAGACTATAGAACGTTATAACTTAGCATAGCTGATTTAAAATCTAATATTAGCAAGGTACTCAAGTGAAAATGTTAAACTTACACGAGCTTCCATTAAAATTTCAATGACTTAATAAACTTATGTAGATTTAGATCTACTTAAATGACATTACTCAATAACTTCGTTAATATTATTCATTATTGAACTAATTTGCGATAAATTTGTGTAACCTAAAACGAGGTCAACTAATAAATTTTTACTATCAAGTAATTTTAAGTAACATAATCTAAATTAAAAGAGTCACATTTGTCAGATTCACTTTATTATCCGGAGAATTTATATAAAATTTCGATCAACAGTGAACAGTGACAGCAAACAATAGACATAAAAAAGAAGTAACTAAAAAACGTAACAAATGTTAGACATTGTTGGAAGATTGGGTTGATAAATGTGTTGAGTACAATATTTTGTGTGTGATTACAGTGCTCACCCGACGAAGAAAGCGGTGGTTAAGCGGCTGGTGAAAGAGGGTCGCCTCGAAATGACCACTGGGGGCTGGGTGATGACGGATGAGGCGACGTCCCATATCTACGCGATGCTCGACCAGCTCATAGAAGGTAACTATAAAAATAAAAAATTTATCTGGATCAATCTGAGATTTAAGAGCCCCATGAATATTACCGCGTGATAAATAATAATGGAGTGTATGAATTATATCACATACCTTGCCCAGAATTGATTTGATTGTCAGCTAAATAAAAAATATGGGTTCAGCACTGGGGTAAGAGAAGAATAACGACAACAGGGTGTTATTTTTTTCCTCCTCACATTACACTTTTTTGTTGCTTCTATCGGTCGTTTTATTGTTCACTAGAGTTTTCTATACAGAGTCTACTAGTATTGACATGCCCATAGGGAGAATTGATCGGTTTTGGCATCGCGTAAACTTTCCGAGGGTACAAAACGCCCGGATGATCGAACGGTGTTTACCCTGTCACTTGTCAGTGGATAAGCGTAAGCTACAAAAGAAAACTAAGGTAAAGAAGAGAAATAAAAGTTGGTGGAAAACTCACCAGCAAAAAAACTCAAACCAAACAGTTGAAGAGTTGGAAAAATGTAATGCTACATAAAATAAAATATAAAAAAAAAATAATACGTAAACGAGAGCAATATAGGATAGTACTGTTGTATTATATGTACTACTTCTGAGACCCGTGTCATATATATTTTATCGCGGTAGGTGTATAATATACACTGTATATCGCTAAAAATAAACCTTATTTTCTGCAATGCCGTCGAGGCGAAGAAAGATACGAATATATTTTTTATTGTGCTCTTTATAAAGATAAATTGAGGTTGAATGAAGCACTGCAGTTTTATTGATTTCGTCTATTGATCTTGTGAATAGAGTCAATAATATTTTTATTACTATTCATGCTTTATAATAAATCCAATATTTTCCTTTTGTAAATCGATGAAATTCTTTTAGAACCTATTGTTTGAAATTCTTTTTGAATTCAGTTTTATTGATTTTTTTTTCTTTATTTTTTTTGTTTCGCGGTATCTGGCTAGAAATTTTTTTAAACTTTCCACTATGAAAATCGATCATTTTCAAAAATTTGGAATTTTTTTTTTTCTTCAAATTATTCTACATCGAATTTACAATCCTCTATATTATTAAGAGAATAAGAAAAATTTAGTGTCATTGCAAACGTCTTGATTTGAATTTATTGAAAAATCATTAAAAAAATATCAGTGTAGCATTTCTTAGTATTTTTCCTTATTCTAAGATAAAAATATAAAAAAAATTCAGGTATGAAAATTTTCAAAAAAATTAATTTTTTTTATTCAAGTGCCAATGCGATGGCAAATGACAAAGTCTGTTTTTTTATTTTTCAGTAATTTTTTTTTACATCGAAAAATTAAAATAAAAAAAAAATCTAAACATTGTATTGTGGACCTAAAAATTACTGAACTTTTTCACAGACTAGAAAACAAAAAAGCTTGATTTTTACACCACTAGTTATTGGTTTAGTTTAAAAAACAATAAAAAAAATTGCAATTATAACACGAAAAATTATTAGATCAATAAAATAAAATCTCGGCCCCTAACTAGCAGCTGGCAATCTATCCCATCAGTGTAATTGGATGATTCCGGTGCAAAAAAAAATCGAGCTATTCATTAGAAGCCCAATTTTTATAACAAAATTAAAAGTTTAAAAAACAAAAATCGATATCAGTGTAACAAAATTTATTAATTCGTGGAGTGAAACGAGGCGAGAACATCGAGAACGTGCTTTTATATGGTATGGAGCATTATCAATATTCCATAGAATTTGTTAGTAGGCACAGTAGCTCAAAATCAAACCAAACCAGAGTAGAGAAAACGAGAAGAGGGGTGAGAAAACAACCCACCGTTGGGCTCATATACCGTCCGTATCATCTGGGTTTCGCATACATCTGCAATTATAATGTAATCAACCACAGACTTGGGATTATTCTGTTATGTTTCCTATATTCTATACTATAGAGTAGTCCACGGCAGACAGAGTTGTGCCAATTTTGCAGCGCTATTTGCCAGCCGCCCAATGAGCTGACACGTTCCATCTGGTAGCTTTTGCTCGGATTGGTTTTGTACCACACTTATATATCCGTAATATAAAGTTTTAATTTTTCGCCCCGACAAATTTGAAACATTGAAGTTGCCTGTAATAAGATTGAGATAATCTTCATCTCATGTCGAGGTTTTCTCATCAAATTTAATCTTTAATTCTGAAGGGATTAAATGAGAAGCCCGAATACTCTTGGGGTAGATTTTAGCCTATAAGAGATGGAGATCAAGATTAAGAAACAGATATAAGAGATGAAAGATTCAAATAAAATGTGGTGATGTTAAAATAAGTATAAATAAAATTTTATATAAAAACATGAACTTGCACGAGTTCCACGACATTCTGATGAAAAAAAAAATCTAAATTTGAAATAAAAAATATATATCAAGAGTAAATAAGACATATTCATAGGGAAAAAGTAAATTCAAGAGCAGAGGAAGAAATTTTGTCTCAATGACAAAATATATCCAGACCCTTCAGAGACTCAACTCATATCGAATGCAATTCAAGACTAATGGTAGTGAATCCAAGACCCCAGACACTCTCATCCAATTCTCCCTTCGAGGATGTACTTGGTGTATGCTTCGTTGTGCCTCACGTCGCGCATTCGCCTCATTTGCATCGGAATGGATCTACATTACCCACGTATACTATTTCTGTGAATTTTCTCTTATCTACTCGGCCTATTTTATAAAGTCAAACACACGTCACGTATAGTACACTGTCTGATGGATTTTGCTTGTAATACATCATCATTACACATGTCTTCATCGGTAAGGGAAAAATAAGATCCCAACAAAACTCGGAATATTTTAACTTACATATGCATGCAAATTTCAAACGGCTACTGAGCCGGAATATACAAATAGTTTTCATGGAAAATCCAATTTTTACATAATTTCATATTAAATTTATTATATCGAATTATTTTAATGCTAACAGAATACTTATATTTTATATTAGGTATCCAAGTTTCTGTAATCGGGAATATTTAATACAGACATTAAGTATTGGGTCTTTATAACTTTGGATTTTAAGCTTCTTTCAAATATTAATAACATTATATAATTATAATAATCTCATTTTATTAATTTAATTAATTTAATAGTTGAAATTATAATACGTTCTATTTTTTTAATTTTTCCATGCAATTTTTTCATTCCGAAATTTTATGAAATTCTGCGATGGTAAAACTTTTATTGAGTATTGTCAAACTATAAAAAATAAACTTGCCAAGAGGAAACCGATCACAAAAGTGAATAATTAAAGCCCGAAAAGGGAATTATGAACCTTTAGAATTCAAAGTGCCTTGCAGCTATTCTTGTAATTTTAATTAATAGAAAATTAAATTTATAAATGAGAGTGAACTCGATAAATTAATTAACAATAATTTCTTAAGTCAATTTAAAACACCGTTTGTTTTTAAGTAATAAAATTTTGGTGATAATTCGACCGTTTAAAATAAAGTAATAATAAATCAGTTTATTCAATAATACTCTTGAGTAGAAAAAATGTACTAATTATTATAAAAATATTACAATAAGTAATTTTTATAATAAATGTAAATTTAAAATGAAAAATTTCATTAAAACTCGCATATAAAATTTATTTTTGTTCTTTGGGATACTGAAAGAACAAGAGAATAATAGTATGCATTTTTAAATACACAATTTTCGAGCAATTGTAGCGGGAGAAAGCTTTCAGCTTACACAACCATTTTTTCATACCTTCGGGATAGGAAGAAAAAGTGGGTATGAAAGATAGAAGATTAATGTAAAAAGAAGATAAATAAGATTAACAAAACTGGAAGGGGGTAAAAAATTAAAATAAATTTGAAAAAGTTGCGTGGAAATGAATGAATTAGTATTCAATTATTAAAATTCTCGTGGGACTTAATTAGCCGAGGCTTCTAACTATGAATTAGAATTTAATAAAATTTTCAATTCTCTGAGGCGCATTAACATTTACGAAGGCTGTGGAGTAAAAATAATAATAATAATTGTAATAACAGCATTAATTATTTAAAAAATAAACAAACACCTTGGGCTTTTTTACAACAGTGGCATTACGTTTTTATTCAGGCAAGCACTTGCATTATTTTTTTATCTTACGCGTACTTCCAACAAATTAAGTACAATTATTAATTCTCGTGTTCACTGGACAAATTAAACGCGACTAATTATCCGTAAGAAAGTTCAGAATTAAAAAATATATATAATATAAGGGATGAAATAAAAAGCTTTTTCCAATTCTTCCTTACCCCGAACCCGAGTTAATTAACTACAAGTACATTTTTCATTTGTCTTCCGAGAACATTCTTTCTCGCCTTTACTATTTTTATTTTAGGTTTTTTTTTTTTTTTTCAACCTATTTTATTTTATTTCCTTCTGTACTTCCCTGTCTTGTTTCGGAAAAAAGAAAAACGAAGTATAAATCCCAGCGACAAAGCACTAGCGAGTGTCATTACGTTCGGCTGCCTTGTCTGACGATAAAATTTATCACTACTGAATCTCCAGCAATTTATTTTTAGCTTTAATTAATTTTATATAAAAGATGTAATTAAGGAAAATAATAAACTGTCCGATGTTCAGAGGATTTATTTATCTTTAAAGTTTATTTTCTAGTTTTTTAAGTCAAAATTTATTGCAAATATTAATTTTGGATACGAAAAATATTACAAATGGTTGATTCTGAAGATTTTTTCCGATACTTTTTACTTTTTTTGAGCTCAAAACTCGAAAATTTATAAGTTAGTTAATTTTTGAACTTTTTGGGTTCAAAAATTTGAGCACTGTTTTTTGAACATTTTTTGTAGTAATTACTTACAAATTTTCATTTTCATTTTTTTGAACGAAATTTCTATTTGATTTTATTGATAAATTTGTTTTGGAAAAAAAAATGAACAATTAAAAAAAAAGTTGATTATCACAATTTTGACGAATTTTCAAAAAAATTTATTTTTTTTAGAAAATTGTGACATTCACCTTTTTTTTTTAATTGTTTGTTTTTTTTATGTACTTAAAAAAAATATATATATATATCAACAGCATCAAAAAAAGATCGTATAGGAATTTGATTCAAAAATATGAGAGCCAAAATTTTTTTCAACTTTTGAAGGCAAAAAAGCTATCGAATTTTTTTTTCCTTTTATTTTTTATCATGAATGCGCCGTGAAAACAAGTAGAATAAAAAAAAAGAAAATTTTTCAAATATCTTTAAAATAAATGGCTTTTTATGTCAAAATTACTAACTTCCTAATTTGAAAAAATGCAATATTAATAGATAAAATTTTAATAAAAGTTTTAGCCTAAATTTGTTAAAGTATGGTAAAATACTTATTCTGAATAAATTACTGGATACATAAATCACATTATAATATTTTTTTTCCATACTTAGTAGTTTAAATTTTTCCGCGATCTATGTCAGCTCTTGAATATTTCATAAGATCTAAGGCCAGATTCTACACTAATTGGATTTCCGTAGCCAGTATCGTCGATAGTACCAATTTCGAAGCTTTTGATCACCAGAATCTCATAAATTTATCCAACTACATACCTATAAACTACATAGACAAGTTTTGATGTTGTATACACGAATGTATGTGTGAATTCAGATAGTTTAAGAAAAATACGAGTGAAGGAAGGATAGTTTTAGTTCGACAAGTGAAAAAAGTAAAACATAATAAAAGGAAAACTCGTAAGTTAAAAATAAAACATAAGAAAAAGTAAATAACATTTAGTGTATGGAAGATTGTAGTTTCTAAACTGACCTAGTAGAAATGTGTTATGTTACTCTCCAGAGTACTTACATGCCCTGAAGACTTGAAAAAGTAAAGATCGAATAGAAATAAAAGGGAGCTGAGAAATCGGTCAAGTTTTATCCAGTGATTTCCAACGTGTATTTAATCAATTTTAAATTTCCACCATTTCCAACTTTGTTTTATTTCTTTAAAACAATTCGACTAGACGTTAAATAAATCTATTAAAACTTGTTGATAAATGGAAATTAAATAAAAGTAGGCAGTAGCTGAGCACAATTGTTGAGACTAAAAATTTTAAGTAAAGATAAGAAAAGACGTTTGAACAATTTGAAAAGAGCTTGTCAAATTAATATGCTTTTGCTTTATAGTTTTCCATGAATAAATTACAACTCGAAAAAGTGAGTGAAGAGCGCGAGCTACGACAGATAAAATTTATAAAAAAGTTTAAATATTTAATCTCGAGATTCATTCTTCTGCGCTTTATACTCCTTCCACAGTTATTATATTATTTTTATTCTGTTAAATCTTTATTTAAATTAAAGTCTATTTCACTCTTCACAATGATTACCCATTAATTTATTTTAATATCGAGGAAAAAAGCTCCGTTAGCTAATAATAGATGTCTTGGACAATGGAATGACAATAGAGTGTCGTAATATAGTAGTATAGCCTTGGAATAACCGCAGTAGGCAGTGCTATTAGGCAGGAACAGCCCTGTTCGTGACCACGGTATTCACCAGTAACTGGAACCTGTACAGGGATTAGCATAATTTAGCCAGCTGCGTAACTATGGAATGTAATGTACGGCATTCTGACATTGCCTGGAGTACTCCATGTGCGTTGATTAAACCTCCTCTATTAACAAATCTCCCGGTCAACCGAAATTAATTTATCCCCTTTATTAGAATTAATTACTGGCTATACTATTCAATTTATAAATTACCATCATCATGTTTTAGCAATATTAATTTGAATAATTATCAATATTAATGATTAATATTGTTCTGATTGTAAAAATTAACAATTTTTGTTGATGGGCAACACATGAATTGATGCAATCATAAAAAAATTGCATGCTTTGGTCGCGAATGCCAATACGGAAAGAAATTACCGTAAAAATCACAGTAATCGTGAGATGTTCCGCTATTCCTGATTCCATTACAATTTTTTTTAATAATTATTAACAAATACAATGTAAGGAAGTATGGAAAAATACCATTAATTTTTACTGTAGTGTACTGAAAAAAATAAAAAATTATTAAGATGGATAATTATTTTTTACTATTTTAATATTGAAAATTATTTAATAAAATAACATTTTTTTTATTGAAATTAATACATAATTTATCGGGCTCTCCAATTAAAATTAATTTAATTAATTATATCATCCACTGACTTGAGATAGAAAAAATTACACATGTCAGTAATCCGTAGTTATTCAATTACAGTTAATTTTAACAAAGCTTTTCTAAAATAATCATTCTTATAAAATTTTATGCAAGATTATTTCTAAAAATTAATTTTAATGACATTTGTAATTTTTTGCTACTATTAAGGAGGTTCAAACGTAACTCATGAGTCAAAATAATGTTAAAATTTTTTTTTACTTTCAGTCTTTCCAATATTTGTCAAAATTCTTTATTTTAATTTAAAATAATTTTAACAACTTAATAATTTATGATTTTTACTTATTGAATAAAATAAAATAATAAAATGACTTATGTATTTATTAGTTGCCGAATTAAATAAACAGATTACAAAGACATGGATGAGTGTATGAGTAAAATATTTCTCTCTCTGTAATCTTTTTAACTTTAAATATTTTAAAAATTACATCGATAATGTATAATTATTAAATTTTTTTTATATTTCACAATAATCCAAGTTTCTTGTGTATAGTTTTTTATTTGTTAAAATTTGAAGGTTAATATTGAAAAAAAAAAATTAAAGTCTCGACTAAAGTTTGTCCGCAATAAGAGCCCGTGTGTAAGGAAATAAAAAATGTAATCTTTAAAATTTAATATCTATATAATAATAATATTAATGTCTAAATAATTAAACGGTTAAAATAAGAATTATAAAAAAAAAATCATTCAATTTATTTAAATTTAAAAACTTAAAAATTGTTTTTAAATAACATATTGTAATATTATATTGTATTGTAAATTGAAATAATCTACAAAAATTAATTAAACATTCAATCTTATTAAATATAGTTTTTTTAAAATATAAAATTAATAATAATTATAGTTTGTACCTGCGGTAAACTGCTTTGAACAAATTTTTTTTATCGTCTTTCTATTACAATACGTAGCGGACAGTAGGATAACTTTTCTCATGAATTTAACATTAAATTAAAAAAAAAAAAATTTCTTTTCGTGAAAAAGTTTCAACTATTACTTTACAAAATTTTTATTCTCGACTTTTTCATG
The DNA here is from genome assembly GCF_013202065.1 of Cotesia typhae. Lineage (NCBI taxonomy): Eukaryota > Metazoa > Arthropoda > Insecta > Hymenoptera > Braconidae > Cotesia > Cotesia typhae. The sequence continues at coordinate 18,003,199 of NW_027423774.1, read as the reverse complement.
TTCTACAGCAATCAATTATTGATATTATTTAAATTTAGGGTCAGCAATTTCATACAGCATTAAATGAAGACAGAATACAATTTATCTGAATAGTTTGAAGCTATCAGATAAACACAAGAGAAAAGGAGGGATTATCGAAATGAAGCCACCGAAATTATATTATGCAAAGCACATTACCTTAACCAAATGTTTCATGCGCTGCAAATAGTTAACTGTCTTGATTGTATATGATTTTAAGCGAGTTTACTGCTTACGGATAAATTCATACAGCTGAATCGTTTCCGGTAAATCGATAGAGATCATTTGTTCCAGGTAATTTTCCGCGCACGTTGGCTTCGATAGCCCGAGTTTTCAACCGAAGCTCGTGTGCCTGCACATAACACTACACTTATATCTATAATAGGGTACAACAATGTGCTGGTGCGTTAGTAATAGACAAGGGATCGAAAACGCTTAGAATAAAGTGCCTTAGACGAAACTATCGATCAAGAATAGGTTTCGTGCAGCAGACCGCGAAATAGAAACTCAAGATCAGTAATAAAGGAATACCGTGCTCAAGACAAGACCACTCGATAACGGGAGATATTCACGAGATAATAGATCGTATCCGCTCAAATCAACAGCTTCTCTACACCTTATACATACTTAAATACACAATTTAGAAATTCCAATTCCGACTATCGATGCCATTTTTACATTGTTTCTAATTTTTAGAAAATAAAAATTTTTAATTAGTTTTTACACTTATTATGTAGTGTTACACTTTAATCCTAATTTTATCCATAAAGTTGTCTCAATTTATCTACAAACTAATCCAAACCATAAAAGAGTGCTCTACAATGAAAAAAATTTTTTAATCCTTTCTTTGTAACTATTTTTAATATTTTATTCTTGTAACTTCACGTAAGAAATAAAATTTTTCTATCATCAAAAAGATAATTCAAGAAAGATTAATTTTGCAAGTTTCAATCATTTATTTAGTGCAATAAAAGAGAGAAAATCACTGTAAGAAACTAAAATAAAAATTCTTTCCATCAATAGGAATATACACAATAGAAAATTTTACGTCATTGCGTTAAAAAATTTTGGGTTAAATATTTAACACTTTTATATATAAATTTAACATTTACTGGGTTAAATGAACACAAAAAGTGTTAAACATTTAACATAAAAATTACTAAATAATTATACAATTTTTTTGTATTTTATTTTAATCAATATTATAATAGAAAATGAGATTATAAGGCGTGCACTTAAAAATTTTCCGAACTTTTTTTTTGTCTTAAAATGACTTGGTATTTTTTCAAAAAAGTTATCACAAAAGATTATACGTTACAACAACCGAAACTCAGTTCAGTAATAAAAAATACCCTGAAATATTTGAAAAATAAATTACTCCAATAATAGATTGTGACAGGGAAAACTGAACTTCCCATGGTCGTTATCGACCTCTTTATTGACGCCACGATAAATGAGGGTTTTCCCTTACCGTTCGATTTTTGACAAGTAGTTCAGACTTGTCACCGGGCGTGCAAATCGAAAGTCCCCACTGCTGTCCCCAAAACGAAGCGGGGTTGACAATAGGAAAGTTCGAGAACTCGGAGTCAAGGGTTATAAAAGATCCGACAAAAGAAACATCAACGCTTTTTGAGCCAGGCCCTGGAACAAGTAACGCTTTTTGAGCCAGCTCTTGGAACAAGTAACACCTTTTGAGCCAGGCTTTTGAGCCAGTGACGCTTTGAGACAGTGAGGCTTTTGGCAAAACAGTGAGTCAGTGTAGTGCTGTGTAATAAATTCTGTCATCGAGATTCATGACCATCAAGAAGGAAGTCAATCTACGATCCGGAATTGGGAACCCATTACTTGGAGCCGGAAAGTTTATTCGAGACGAGAGAGAGAGAGACCAACCAGCCGCTGATTTCGCCCGTTTCCACCAGGACTTCACTCAACGTTTGGAGAGTTGTAAAAGTTAAGTCAGGTATTATTATTACAATTATTTCAGGCCAAGCTTGAATTTGAAAATTGAGAGGCCGAATTAACTGTAATAAAATTTTGTCAATTAATGATCGCTATTGTCTCAGATGTCACTTTTAATTTAGTAGATTCTTTTATAAGTAAATTATTCATCAACGTCATTTATTAGTTATTACAAGTCCTTTAGTTATGGGAAATTATTTAAGTAAAATTATCTTGGTAAAAATTGAAATAGTAGAAGCATTTGTGTAATTTAGATAGTCAAGGTCATTTTGGAATATATGTAGTTTGAATATTTAATGAGGCTTGTTAAATTTGTAGAATTTGAAATTTGAAATTTTGTAAAATTAATTCTAGGCCGTTGGGCTAAATTTAATTAATTTAGTAAATCTAGTAAATTAGTTTATTGAGAAAATAGTTTATGAATTTAATTGAATAATTTTGATTGATAAAATTTGGTAATGAATTAAATTAGTGAATTTGGTATTTGTATTAAAGAAATGTTAAGCGTAAAATTTCAGGAATTTAGAGAATTAGTAATTCGGATAAAGTGTGTATTAAGTTAGCGTCCGGTGGACGATTTTGTATGGAATTAGGGAGTTATTTAGAAACGTTGTATAGACGCCCGAGTCGGGGGTACAACGGATTAAATTAGGAAACCGCTGCGTAGATGCCCGAGTCGGGGGCGCAGTCGGGAATAGGTTTTAACTGGTATTCCGTCAGGTTGACGAGGTAAATTATGTTAATTGGTATTCCGTCAGGTTGACGAGGTAATTAATTGGTATTTTATGGTATTCCGTCAGGTTGACGAGGAAATTAAGATATTGAGATATTCCGTCGGAGTGACGAGGTTAAGAAAATTGGTTATTTAGTTGTAAGAAGATTTGGCAAGGGCCAACGTAGGTGAGAGGTTCTCACGATTAAGTTAGTTATAAGAAAATTGTTGTTGTAAATTAATTGAATAAATCACTTTAATTGTTATAAATAATTTTTTTCTCAGTTTTATTTACAGCCTTTCTCGGACTTCTCACGACCCTGTCTTTTCCCTCTCATGCTTCCCCGGTTTCTGGGACACCGTGTCTAAAATCCCAGTGGCGCCCTTTCTAAAGAGGAAAGGGGTAGCTAACTGGACCTGGGCAAAACCCCACGGTTACAAGATAACAAAATGTATTTTTTTCTCACTTTGGTCTATCAATTAAAAATATAATACCAATAATTTAATCTACCAATAATTTAATTTTTTATCCAACATATTCAATTTTTTTTTATGAATTTTATAAATTTTTCAAGTTTTAAAGTGTACTTTCGGTCTGAGTACACTAATGGACTCCTCAGTGAAGTGACTCGATGTAGCCTTTTACATCTATCAACTAATATCACTACATATCTTTTTACACTGGTCCAATATTTGCTAGTAGCGGTTAATATGACACTTGTAGAACTCAACTTAAACATTTAATGTTGTATAAAAATTCAAGTGACTCGTACAAAAATTTCAAACATAAAAGAAATTTCTAACCCCAATGAATTTATACTAATTCAATGTTAAAAACATTAAAAAAAATGCACTTGTCAAACGAAGATAGAAAAAAAAAATAAAAACAAAATTTCTAATTTTTTTTTTCGCTTGAAAAAACTCCTCCATTTCTGAAGCAAACACTTGAATTATTAATTCCCTCTTTGAATCATTTTAGATTCCAGAGGAGATTTTTTTTGTACTTTTTTCGCTCCTCGAGTATCATATTAACTCGTTAAAATATTTAAAATATGGTAGCGATTTTTTTCCGTAACTAAGTAGATCGTTAGAATTTTTCGGAAGGGCTCTTATGTCATGCCAATTTGTGTAATAATGCATATTATATTATATTATTATTTTTATATTCAAAAGATTGAAGTATAGATGCATAGATGTAACTCAATATAAATTTCATATACTCGAACAATTTAACGTTATTGAGCTTCAAAGTAATTTCCAGCCGATATAATATTAACTTTGTTAATATCCAAATCTCATTTGTGTCATATGTAATGTAACGAAATAAATAATGAGCAACGAGTTTTAATCAGACTCACACCACTAAGTGTATTTTAATGGTTTGTCCGGATGCATTAGTACAGGGCAATTTCCAAAACATTAGACTAGACCGTTTCCACCAATCTGACTAATAATTTTCTCTTTCTCGTTACTCGCCCTCTACTGGGTGCTGTAGCTCTGTAAGTTAATATTTGTGTCCATTTAAATTTAAATGAACATCCACATGAATAATTTCAAATTAAGTATCAAATAGATTAATTAATGTGATAATACCGGTGTGTTTATAATGTTACTCAAATTTCTCAAGAGACCGCTACTGTTTAATAAATAACTACAGTCTGTTGATTATCGACTAGACGACCATGCTACACACTACATACACCGTTCAAGCTAAACTGAAGGCCACCAAGTCCAACGGTTCATAATTTATTGACGGAAAGCTCTTTATGTGTGTGTACATATATAACGTTGTGTACATTTGTGTGTATGTGTGTGTGCAGGGAGAGGACGAGGACGAGAGAAAATAGAATGAACCAGAATCTACTCCGGAAAGAAAAAAAAATTAAAGCTAAAACTAAAACTAAAAAGATTAATAAATAAAAAAAAAGTATTCTAGTCACTGCGGAAACTCGACGATTATTGATTGACGATTCAAGTACTGTATTGAACATAGGTACAGAACGACAAAGTGATTTGTCCTCTTCTCACTTGACCATTCCGAATACTTTTATTTTTCTTTGTCTCGTTATCCCATTTATTTCATTCTCTATATCTATTCCCATTTGACATTTTTTTGTTTCAGTAAAAAAAATTCAACCCTTTGAAAAAAAAATTCTCATCAGTTAGTTGACTTTTACTATTTTCAATTATTTTTCAATAACAAGGAAACTCTATTTAAAAGAACCTAGAAAGCTTGCTTGACCTTTTCAAATAAATAATTTATGTTTACATTCTGTTTGGTGGGTTTAATATGAAAAAATACTTTTTTGTACTTAAAATAAATTCGTCAGAAAATATAAAACTGAAAATAATTTTATTTTAATTTATATTAAGAATATTGACAGTTTAACAATTCAAAAATCAAAATAAATGGTCATTTTTTAATTTTTTAACATTTTTAGTTTTTTTGAAAAAAATTTTGTCCAAAATAGTTTCAGAAATTTTGAAGTATGTACAGAAAAATACAATGAAATTTTTACAGTTTAGAAATGTAAATTTTAATATTTAGATCCTCCGACAAGAAAAATAAAAATATTAAACTATTCTTCATAAATTTTATGTTTTAAAATTCATATCATATGTTTCTAAGTTGGAAAAAAAATGTGTAATTAAAAACTATGTTTGAAATCTCGTAACTAGATAACCTGTACTACCACGATAAAAATTGGGTACTGCAATATCGTTAACGATATCCATAATCGAAGCGTATAATATAGTTATTCCGACATAGTGTGATCATATTTTTTTATTTACTAATTGGAAAAATTGGAATGAATGCAAACGGTTCACTTTTAATTCCAATTTTCCAATTTTAATTTTTTTATTTCACTTATTTAAAAAAAAAAAAGAACCAATAACTTTCCTTGTATTTGGATTTATTACATCTTTTCAAACTAAAAGATAAAATAACTGACTTGTTATCAATATTCATTTCAATTAGCAATCACAATTACTCAATCTATTTTTGACAATTGTAATGTAAATGAAAGCTCATTCTCGGCGATTAAATTTTATAACTAGCCGGAAATATTTCAACAATCTCGATGAAAATTAACAATCAAACTTGATTACTCCACTTCAGATATTTATAAATCCCACGGAATATAAATGGCAAGCATAAATGTAAAACTGTGCCCTAGTCATGAAGTAAATAAGTAAAGTAATTTATGTAAAATGGTGAAAAACTGTACAACGTGAACTAATAAATAAATAATATAAATGGCAAGCAGATATCTAGAGTATTCACGTGGTTATCGCCATGCGAGTTATCATTATTCCAAAACTGCGCGTAATCAGTTCACAGTTCGCTAGTATGTTAATTGAATTTTCTGGATTTTTAAACTCTTCATATCCCATGATTTAATTAAATTCCCATTATTAATTACCGTTCTTAATTAAAATATTAATTTTTTAATCGATATTGCCATTAATTACGCTCTAATTGTTACATATCTGCAATTAGAGAATCATTTATTGGATTTAAAATATATTTCGTACTTTTTTCCTCTTTCATTGCCGATAATTAATAAATTAATCACGAGATTAACATTGATACCGACAGTTTAATTAAGTAATCAAAACCGTAGCTTAAAATAAATAGCACGCGCATAATAGCAAGACGTCGACGTCACTCACAGTGGAATGAAAATTAATCAAATGAAAATGAAGAGACGGAACGGAGCTGCGGTTGTATACAGATTACATTGCTAACATTTAATATGATTGCGCAGAACAAATAATTCCTGAGGTTACCCGCTTTTTAAATTATGTTTATTTTATTCTATTTTGTACGATTATATATGTTGCATGCTTTAACATTGAGGTGGCGCAAAAAAAAAACTACTTTTTTTTTCTTTTTTTTTTTTTTTGGTATAAAGCCTGAAATGATTATTTATGGCAACATTAAGCTACGTATGAGAATACAAAAGTATTTATTTATTTATTTTTTATTCTTTTTATTTTATTAAAGAGGTTCCGTAAAAAATTACTTTTCTTACAATATTCTTAAACTTTTAAATACGCGTACTTTAAAATGTTCTCTATTTGAATACATTTTTTTTTAATACCCCTTGCGGTGTTAATTTTCGAAATATTAGCAATTAAAAGTTGTACATCTAACATGTATTTCCTATTATGACCGTAGTTAGAGTGAACATTTTATTAAAAAAACAATCATATTTTTCTTAGAATTTTTTTGAAAAACTGCACAGAAAAAAAGAAAGTATTGAGTCAAGCGTAAATTTTCTTAAATCAAGAAAATCTTAAGGAAAATTGAAAATTTCTTGAACGAAATTAAATTTTTTCTTGCTCCAAAATAACTTTCGGTTTTCATTACAATTTTCTTGGTTCAAGAAATTTTTTTTTCTGTGTGAGAATATTTAATTGTACTTATTTAGGCAAAAATTTTTTTTAAAAAACTCCATTAAATGTTAATATCAATCCGAAAAATAATTTTTATTTTATATTATATTTATTTCATTAACTTTCTTGTTAGGAGACGATTCAGCGATAATGCGACATCTGTCGGAGATTTTCAACACTAGTTTTGATAAAAAATTTATTTATGAGCATATAAGAGCATATCAAAAAATTTTGTCATGGGTGTCCTTTATTATTTCCTTTTTTTTCTCTATCTCTATCTCTATCTTTATCTCTTTCTCTTTATTCCTATTCGAGCTACGTGACCTCGACTACTCTGAACTCTATACTACATTTGCTGGTACTCTGCTGCGGTGCATTGTCCAACGATAGTAATTCAACGAGACGTTCTAATTAGATTTCACCGCTTTGGTCGAGAGAACTCTCCAGTACTCGGTGATGCACTTCGCGAACAGTAGAATATCCTGAGAAAAGCCTCCGCTCCAGCCCTTTAATTTCGACAAATTTTCAATTCATACCGCAATAGAATTTTACTCTAAAACTAGACAACAATAACCATAACAATAAAAATAATAACAACAAGTACTAACAAACTCCAACAATAATTATCATAATGACAATGTTATTTAGCCTTTATTATAAATTCAATTATGATCATGAATAAAAGTTTTGGTAATTCGACTAATTTTATTAACTTACACAGTATAGGATTAAAATCACGTAAATGCGCATTTTTACTATAAAAAAAAAGAAATTATTTTCAGTACATTTAAATTTTCTCTCCCGTTAATTATTTTAACGATTTTCTTTTGTGCTGTTTGTTTTTCCTTCTGGTGGTTTTAACCGAACAATGGACCGCGGATCAGTTTTCCGCAAACATTACTCGACAGAATTACCGGGGCAGTAACATAAAATTTTAACAAATGTATATAGATTCAGATCCCATCCGCAGTTGGAGACCGCGTTGGCGGCGATCTAAAAAAATTTAAAACCCTAGGAAGAAAATAGAGTAAAAAAGCGAGAATGGAGGTAAAAAAGTACGTGCCGATTTGAAATTTATTGTCTCAGCGGACTGCCCATTCGAGAAAAATAGTGAGACCACTGTTTGCTTACTTTTTTACCCATACACATATACATTATATTTTTTTTTACTATTTTCTACCAGACATTGCTTTACTGGACCAAGTATTTTATTTTTACAACTTGAACAATTATAACTTTAAATGTCCAGAATAACATTCGATAGGTAATAAAGTGATAAGCGGAGCGAGGGGAAAATGAATAGATATTTGCATCGGAGCGAGATGGAATCCATGTTTCGGTAGGTGGTTAGGGCTCGACAGGTTGTAATCGGTCGCTATTTATCAGTAGTTCTCTCGAGGAATTTACCAAGTTAATTCAGAACTTGTGCTCATACTATACAAGTTACAAACACTCTATTCGATGGTTAGGTCCTTGAGTCTACTCAACTCGAGTTCTAGCGCACCCACACTGTTATATAAGCTAGTAGTAGTAGTTGTATGTTGCGACAGATAGAAAGCAGGAGCTACCAACTACCCTGTATTAGCTTGTAAGATGCAGATATGCCAGCCAGCTAATGCCGGTGGTACGGCTATTGCTATTACCGCTTTACATTACTTGGCATCAAACTTACAAGTACACGCAGATATTCCGTCGTTAACTTAAACCCCGTCGGAATTTCAATAGAACGCTTCGAATCTCAAATCAATCACTCAAGTGTCTGCACCGATTTCTCGTTGCAAAATAGTTTGATAAACCACTTGATTGTTATTGCTATTGCTTCACTATATATTTACTCGATCAATAAATAACTGAATAATTTGACATTTTAATTAAATAATAATAATAATAATTATGTACGATAGGTTTATTATCTTTTTTAACTGAGTATGATAGGTACTTTTAGTGAAATAATTTGGGTATTAAAGTGTACGTAGATGGATAATTACGCGACGGAGATTAAATAGTAGTAAAAGACGGCTTATAGCGATCATTTTACTGATAATGATGATGATCCTTTTAGGAATTTCTATTCCGCTTAATCTTTGTCACGATCGCTTGAAATCCCGCTGACATGCGAGACCACCATGAGATCGCGGTGCTGTCGACTTTGCTTCCCTGGGAAGAGATTCGGGCCCTGGAGGATAGAATGGATTAAACTATGTGTATGTATACGTGCGTCGATGTATAGATGTATATATTGTAATACAACAAGCGGAAAACCGCGAAAACTTATAAGCTGATGAGCTGTCGGGTATTGCGAGTGGATTAAGAGGCTTCTGATGTGGATGTGTTTTCAAAGTTTATGTCAAAATTGGAAGACGGCACATGCATACTAACCACTTTACAAACTATTTTATTTTGTTCGATATAAAACTTTGAAATTCATTGAAGATTATTATTATTATTATTATTATTATTATTTATTAATACTAATAATAATAAAAATAATCTATATTTTTAAGAGAATAAGCAAAATTTTGTAGGTAGTGTATTTATATGATAAAATGGGTTTTTATGAATAAATTTGGTATCTTTGGAAAAGTCTTGATCTGGAGTTGTGCCTTGTGAACTATTGACATTTTTAAAGATATAAGCTCATCCCGATGTTACACTCATCAAGACCTTTCATTTGAGTACCCACATCAATTTTTCATATATTTATATATCTATATATATAAAAATCAATTGCTGTGCGTTAGTCTCGCTAAAACTCAAAAACGGCTGGAGCGATTTTCAAAATATTTTTTTTGTTTTGTTCATTATAGTTCAGGGATGGTTTAGAAAAAAAAAATTTTGGAATTTTGGAATTGAAAAAAATTTCAGCTTAAAAAATAAAAAATTGTTAATTTTGTATCGAAATCGCTATTGTTACGCTTGAGCCTCAAGGTTGCAAGAGTATACAAAATTGTCCAATATGCAAGAAGATACGTACAAGTATACTTTGGGTATCTTTATATATATATATATATATATATATATATATATATATATATATATATATATATATATATATATATATATATATATATATATATATATATGTCGGAGATAATATCGAGCTGGGTTTTCCCAGAGATTGGAAATTCCCAATATTTTAGTTTGTCTGTTAATTTTAAGCAAAATCGTAAAGCATAGAATATTTAGATATTATTTATGATTTAAGCTAGTTATATTTTTTATGGTTATAACGATGGGCTTAAGTCCGGAGTGACAATGGTCACCAAACGTAGCCGAGGTCACAGGATAGAAGTAAAAAGTATATAGTTAGAAATATCGACAGACAATGAGGGCTGTCGAAATAATTTTTGAGTGAATAAGTACTTAGGGTACTTGGGAGAGTAGTTCTCGTTGAGCATTGATCAAGTAAGGATCGCATACATCCTGCTGACCCCGGATTCGTTCTCGGTCTTATTCCCAAAACGTCTTTAACTGTTATATCAATCGCAGTAGAATATTTGTAATTAAATTTATTATTTGTACGAGTTAGTGTACGTTATATTTTAAATCAAAGTCTTTATTATATTTGATTATTGTAAAAATAAATAAAGATGGCTGGTAATGATCCAAAGGACCCTAACGATGCCCGAACCACTCTTCCTCCGACATATATATATATATATATATATATATATATATATATATATATATATATATATATATATATATATATATATGTATGTATAAATGAAAAATATATAAAAATGCATGTGGGTACTCAAATGAAAGCTCTTAATGAGTCTAACATCGAAATGAGCTTATGTCTTTAAAAATATCAATAGTTAGGAAAATACAATGTAATTTAACAAAAGTAATTATTTAATGAAGCAAAATTTTATTTATTTATAGTTCAAAAGTCACGATAGTCACGTAGTGACTGCAAAGTTGCTAGTAATAATAATAATATCTAAATTTTTTTATGAACACTATAAAAAATTTTCTGAATGCAAAGTGGATAATTCTTCCAAATTCGAGTGAAAGACAATCCGAACTCCCAATTTTTTATAGTGTTCTTTCGCCACGTCTTCTGCATGTAATTATCTCTAATTTTATTTTACAATTAAAAAATATCTACAAAACTAATCCTAAACTTTTTGAATGGGTATTTTTGCCAGTGCCAAACACTTTTTTGTAATACCCTTATGATTAAAATATTTTTACAAAGCTACTGATTTTTATTTAGGTCATAATAGCTCAGTATATAAACAAGCTATAGGATTTTTCAATCAATCACTTTGATAAATTTTTTTAAAAATTATATCGTCATAATAATGTTAAAGTAACTTTAAAAATAATATAAAGATTAAAAATAAAAATTTCTGAAATTAGTTTTTGCAACTAACAATCGATTGATTTGATTGCATGATTATCAAATAAAATAAAATAATAACAACAAAATTTTAGTATTTAAATTAATCAACTATTCCATTGAAATATTGTTGTAATCATAATATAGATGATAATTATTATTTTATATTATTCCGGAAAATTTAATAAAATAAAGTTGATATTTTTTAGATAAGCCGCGACGGTCGAATGGGTTGATGTTCATTGATGAGAAACAGAGAGTGATATAGTGACTATACGTATAGTTTATAGTCTACAGTCTATAACGCGAGAATTTAAACTCAGTCCAGAGTGTAGCAGATATAGAGGCTGTTCGTTGAGCGCCGGATAATGGAACACATCTCTCGATCCGTGATAATTGGTTATCGATTGACAGCAAGCGCAAACCGTTTTCGATAATCCCCGAGACGCAGGCGGATGTATCAAACGGATCGGGGAAAAATTTCACAAGTGCGAATATACATATATTCATACACATACAGACAAGTTTTAGTCATGAGTATCCCCAGTATACAACTGCAGAAGAACAATCGCAGCTAGAAAATATTCTCTGTTGATTTATGTAAAAAATGAAAACAAAAAAGAATAAAAACAAAATGAATTTACCATTTAAAACGTAAAAGTTAGTGCTGGTACCATTTCATTCAGATGAATGTTTGATCCAATGATTTGTGGATCTGATACGCACGATCAGTTACACGTTATCTGCTTTGTGCTTTAATCAGGATCAAAAATTCAATTTCTGCGCTGTCTTTTTATTTTTTCCGATTGATGCTGTTATAATTAAATTCCACAGTCCAATTGTATTATTCAAATATTTAGTATTGGGTGTAAAATGTCAATTGAAATTCAACAGCAAGCCTGTTAATGCTGATTATTATTATCATGATCTACTTCACAGAAAAAAAGGTTCATTTGAGCCAAGAAAATATTTTTCTTCCTAATTATTTTCTTGAGCGGAAAAAAAATTTTTTTTTTTAACACAAGAAATTTCACTTATTACAACAAATTAATTTCCTTGCTTTGAGAAATACGTATCTTGATCCAAGAAAATTTATTTAAGTCAAGAAAATATTGTTGTTTTGAAAAAATTCAGCTTTTTGCTTCAAAAAAATTTTTTTATTGATAGAAGTAAATTTTCTTGCCTTGAGAAAATTTCTCTCTTGCTCCAAAAAATTAAATAACTTGATAATAAATTTTCATTAATATTTTTATTGACTAACTTGTCAAATGGGAAGATCAAATAATATTGAATCATTTTTTTTCATTCAATATTTATAATTGCACGCAAAAATAATGTAAAATGGATATCAAATATTAAAGAAAAAAATTTTTTCAGGGTGAGAAAATTTTTTTCTCAGCTAAAGTAGGTGGCGCTGCTTCCCTAAAGTATCTAAAAATCTTGATCAAGTATAAAAATTTATTGTATCAAGTATTTATGATAATTTGAATTAAGAATAAATTTCTTTCACGAAGAATAGAATTTCAAGAAAAATTTTTACTTCGGCCAACACAACTGCGGTCTTCCTTCAGGCAGCCGAAAATTTTCTTGAGCCAAGAATTTTTTTCTCTAATCAAGAAATTTTTTTTTCTGTGTTGGCATAGCGTGATCCAGTTAGTCTTTTCGAGCATAATAAAAATTTAATTTTGAGAAAGTTCCGTTTTAATTAAAGTTTCTGTAATCAAAGGTATTGATTCAATGCATATTGCTGCGAGCAATGCAATACTGATCGGAGAATCATTACTGTAGAAGTGGATCGCAATCTTGAAATACTGGCGATGGGCGTAAGTCGAGAAGGGAGTGGTAGGAAACGAGAATGGTTGATGGTCTTGTAATGAAACAATTATCATTCATGTCGGTTGTCCATTTCTGGTTTGCAAATGCATTGAGGCTTGATGTTTGATGTTTGATATTTGAATATGGCCCGGAAGAGCTGCTTCATTTTAAAAAGTATCAATTTTGCCCGCAATGGAGACCACTTAAAAAAGTTACTGTTTATAATGAGATAAAATGCGGCCAATTTTTTCTTATAATTCTGTTCAATTTTAAAGCAATAAAAATTAAATTATAATTTATTTTTAAACTGAACTCTTTTAACTTCAAAATTTTAGACTGAAAAAAAAATTAATTAAAATAACAAAAGTCTGACTGATTATTAAAAAGACATTTTTACAATTATGAAATAAATAAATCAACAAGAGATACTGCAAATATTTACATTTATTAATCAGTTAATTAATGTAAAACATTATTATTGAATAAAATTTATGAATCCAAACAGCCAGATGTTAATTATCGCAAGTTTGAATAACGTCAAAATTAATAATTACCTCGGTAATAAATCATAAATAAAATTTACCTCTACAATTATGATTTATCAGTTTGCGTAAATAGTCAACTGATCAACAAATAATTATCCACTCCGGGCAATGTTATATTTATACAATCAACGGATAGCTTCTCTTATTAACAATTTAAAAGCGATAACATCGTATCACATTACATCATAACACTTCTCATTATTTATTATTCCGCAAGGAAAAAAGATAATATGATAGTTAAATTTCTAATTAAATGTAGAATTATAATTATTACTGTGTTACATGCACTCTATTTATTTGTTTATTAAACAATAAACCCAACGGCTGAAACCGATAACAGGGATGCTTGTATAAACAATTACAAGTAATATAAATCTCGCCGTTTTGACGTCCAAAGAATTTATTTTAGAAAATTTCCAATTTTCATTGCTAAAAGTTCAAAAAAAATTTTTTTAAGCCAAAAAAATTATTTTATATTATTTCAATAAATTTTTACATTCTTAACATTGAACATTCTAAGGTAATTGAAAGAAAAAAAATTTTTCTTACGATATTAGAAATTTTTTTTTATATTAAGGGAGAGTCTTCTGGTTTGACGCCTCGATTTTTGAGCATTTTTTTGGGGTTTTTTTGTAATGACCAATCGAGAGATAGAACTTTGAACTTTTTACTATTTATTTATACATATTTCAAGAGTATACAGTTAAATTTTTAGCTAAAAACATTCAGTAGAATTGAAGTTATAGTGGTTTGAAGACACCCGCCTCGAAAAAAATTAACGCTTAATTCCTCTATGATATCAACGGTTTGGTTTGTCTGAAATAATAAAACCTGGCGAAGTTTTAATCTGTATACTTAAATACACCAAGTGGACTACGATTAAAAAAGAAAATTTTGAAAATTTCTATTTTTTTTTGTATCGAAAAATTGAAAAAAAAATTGAAATTCGGACTTTTTTTTTCGAAGTCTGTCAAACATCCAATTTTCAAAATTTTTTTAAATAATTTATTTCCCTTGTATAATATAGCATTTATTACCAGAAATATTTATTAATTCGATTGTATACAGCATTATTTAATTTGTTAATTAAGCTTTGACAAAAATTATCGATTCCGATCTTTCACTCTAACAGTCCAGAGGTTTTAAAAAATAATAATAAAAAATCGAGTATCTATTAATTTAAAGGTGAAAAAATGATTGATTAAAATAAAAAATAGCTTCTTTCTTTTGACATTGCAATAAAACAACCCTCCCTCCTAAAGCAAGCCACCACAAATCCATTATTGAACTCATCTAACAATGCTATTTAACTTCGACTTCCAGGTCACCAGTGGCTGAAATCCAACCTCGGAGTATCGCCACAATCTGGGTGGTCAGTGGATCCCTTCGGGCACGGAGGAGCTTTGCCGTATCTCCTGAAGGCTTCTGGAGTATCCGGGACCATAATCCAGCGAATCCACTATGCGTGGAAGCAGTGGTTCGCCAAAAAGCAGTACGGTGACTTTATCTGGCTGCAGCCATGGGATCAGATCGGAGCTTACGACATGCTGACTCACAATCAACCCTTTGACATCTACAACATAAAGCACTCGTGCGGTCCCCACCCCCACGTTTGTCTCAACTTCGACTTCAGGAAGATCCGGGGCGAGTACACTGAGTACTCCGTACGTGCTGTTGACATAACGCCCAATAATGTCAAACAGATGGCAGAACTCCTCCTCGAGCAATACTCGAGAACCGGATCCCTATTTTCCCACAACGTCGTTCTAATGCCACTCGGCGACGACTTCCGGTACGATCACCCAATTGAGTGGGACCAGCAGTACACCAATTACAAGATCCTAATCGACTATATAAACAGCCGCAAGGACGAGTACAACGCGGAAATAGTATTCGGAACTCCCAAAGATTACTTCCGCGAAATTGAAAAACGTATGCTCAAATTCCCCACTTTAAAAGGGGACTTTTTCGTCTACTCAGACATCTTTAGCGAGGGCAGGCCCGCCTACTGGAGCGGGTACTTCACCACCCGACCCTACATGAAGATCCTAGACCGCGAATTGGAGGCAAACTTGCGCTCCGCTGAAATTCTCTACACAGTAGCGTTGAACGTAGCCAGAAGAAGCGGCAATGACATTAAATTATACGAGACTTATTTCGAGAAATTAGTTAAAGCTCGCCGCAATCTCGGTCTCTTCCAGCACCACGACGCAATCACAGGAACCTCAAAGTCCTTCGTGATGAAGGACTACGCTTTAAAACTCTTCGAATCAATTTCCGACATGACCAATGTCCAGAGTTTCGCGATACAGTCGCTGACCGCAACCTCCTCCAAGAGCAATATCATCTACGTCCTGCCGGAAAGCGATCGCGATAGCTTTGAAAAGCTCCCTAAGAAGATACCCATAATGATAAACGGGCACGAGTCAAAGAAAGTTATCCTCTTTAATCCCTTGGCGCAACCAAGGCAAGAAGTTGTTAGTGTTAAAGTAAACTCTCCGAAAGTTCGCGTTCTGGATCCCTCGAAAAACCCGGTCCCGTACCAGATAGCGCCAGTTATGAATGCAACAAGTATCACTCATGATGTATACGTTCTGTTGTTCGTTGTGGACTTGAAGCCTTTGGCAATAGCGACTTACCACATCGAGCAGATCGATAAGGTCCCTACTGAGGCGCTGTCTACGGTTTACTGCAACAGATGCGGGAAGGACAACGTTTTTCCTATAAAATCGATGCCTTCCAGTGACATCCAGTTGGAGAACCACCGCATGAAGCTGCTGATCGATGGACAAACGGGACTTCTCAAGCGAGTTACCAAAAAGTCTACTGGGAAAGTTACGCAATGCACGATTCAGTTCGCGGCGTATACTTCTGCGCAGTTTCACAGCGGAGCTTATTTGTTCATGCCAGATCCGAATTTAAGAGACACTGACAAGGACATTTTGGAGGCTTATACGCCGCACCAGAAGATATACATCGTATCGAGTAGTTTGAGCTCCCGGTTGACTGTCGAGTATGGAAAATTGCTGACCCACCATGTCACTATTTTTCACCATGATGGTCCGCTGGCTGAAGCGATCCACATTAGAAACGTTGTTGACTTTGAAACTCCACCGAAAAACCGGGAAACGGAGATGTTCATGCGAATTCAGACGGATTTGGTTAATGGGGACCCACCCGAGTTCTACACGGACGTTAATGGCCACCAGATGCTGAAGCGGACCAAGATAGAGCGAATTGGAATCGAGGGTAACTACTACCCGATAACAACTATGGCTTACATTGAAGACAATACGCAGAGATTAACTCTGCTAGTGAACCACGCGCAAGGTGCAGCCGGTTATCAGCCCGGTTGGCTGGAAATTATGCTAGAGCGGAGAACTTTGTACGATGACTCTCGGGGCATGGGTGAGGGCTTGCTGGATAACCGTAAAACAGTCCTGAAACACTGGTTGCTTCTGGAGGATATCGTTGGAGACAAAGACGAATACTCGAAGCCCTCGTTGTTCGCTAATCATATTAGCAACTTTCTTAATTACCCTATAAATATATTTATTGTTGACAAAACAGAAAGTGATGTTACTATTAAGCCGGAGGTTAAGTTGATAAGTAAGAGTTTGCCCTGTGATTTGCATCTGCTTAATTTAAGGACTAATCACGATCAAAAGCTACCCCACTTTCCGGTCAGCAGCGCCCTGATGGTTCTTCATCGGCAGGGCTACAGTTGTTCAGTCGGGGCGGATATTACGCTTAAACACTGTCCGCTTACAGATAAACCTCATCCAGCGACGAGCTTTTATAAGTTGAATCGCACTAATATTACGCGCATGTCTCTTACGGGGACTTTTGTTAAAAAGTACTTGAAGGAAGGATTCAAGAGCATTAATCCGATGCCAATGGAGATTGAAACTTACAATGTACATTTTTTACAGTGACTGTGTAGCTAGTGTTGAATTGTTTTATATATAAAATTAGTGATTAGGTATAAATAATGTTTAAATAGCATTTACCTACTTTTGTTTATTTTAAATCGACATTATTTCTAAGGTATTGATGGATTAAGGGGGTATTCTGGTCTGGAAGCATGAATTTCAGGTCATTTTTTTAAGTGCCGTAAAAAAAAGGCAATCAATATTTTTACTTTCCATTATTTATGTTATTTATTAACATTATAAGAATACATTATTCGTTGGATAAATTAAAAAAATTGTTAATATTCTGAAAAAAAAATTTTTTTTTTTATTTTATTTAAAATATTAATTTACTTGTTTTTTTTTTTTTTTTTTTTTTTTTTTTTTTTTTTTTAAATTTAAATATTAGTTTTGCAATTTAGTGTTTTTTTTTATCACTTTCAAATATACTTCTAGACCAGAATACCCTCTTAAGGTAATACCTCCGCAAAAAGCATACTTCAAGAAACTTATAAAATTTTTTCTATCGAAAGATAAATATATTAATAATTCACTACAAAAATTGCAGATTTATTTACTGCACTGTTTTTGAGTAATTAATTTTCTAAATTGCATTTTTTACGTGTAGAGGTATAGAGAAATGATAAAGTTAGTATGAAATCTATTTGCGCCACTCGAGTGGTACGGAAATTAATTTAGTCGATATATAATAATTTTAATAATTTTTCTAATAAATAAATTGCTGCATAAAAAATAGGTAATTAGAAATTTGAATAAATTAAAATTGCAATTTTTTAAAAATAATTTTTAGCAACAAATTTTTTTGTTAAATAAAATTAGAAAATGGTCAAGTGACGGATAACTTAAATGTCATGAAATTTTTATGGGTGAAAAAAATTCTATAAGTTTTTTGAAGTATGCTTTTCGCGGAAGTACTGCCTTAAGATAAATTTGTATTGTACATCGGAGATCGGAGCTGAAGACAATATTTTATGGAGGCGAATTTCGTGGTAATCTAGACCTATAAAATATTAATTTTTTAGTGATTTGATATGATAGATGAAAGTTTTTAATGTGACACAATGACAGACCATTTCTTACTACAAATAAGATACTTTTTAAACTTTATTGTATTTTCATATTTCCAATGGCCTTGACGCTCCATTTTACCTCGCATACATGTATTACGACTTACAATTTTCTTTTTTATTTATTTTTTTATCGAGAGTTAGATTAGCTGGTTTCACAAAACTTGTTTTGAGTATTATATTGATATATTAGTTATTTATGTATTGATGTGCTCTCTTGTGTATATGTATGTCTGGTAATTATTGATGTAATTGTAATGAGAGTAGTTATAATTATTATTCTCATAATTATAATTAATGTAAAATTGTGTTAAATTATTTATGATAGTGACGACGTTCACAATGTTCTTCCAAATCTTGCGTGGATGAGAAGGACCTTTTGTAAAGTGTATTTCAAAAGGATAATTATATATATAAATATAAAATTGTAAATATTAATATTATTAATTGAATCGAATGGTTATGAATTAATAGCGAAAAAATTTTTCCTGCAATTTAGAAGTAATTTTTTTTTATTTATTTATTGTGAAAAGATGAGATTGATATATTATTAAATTAAATATGAATTTTTATTTGGAAAAAATTTTTTTGAGAAAATGTGATGGTCAAATTTTTTTAATTGAAGATATTGAGATTTAAAATTTTTATGTTTGTTGAAAATTTTAAAGTTGATACTACAGCGTTCGCTGTAAATGTTTGAAGTAAAAAAATATCAAAAAAAAATTTTTTAAACGTCCTTATGGCTCCCAGGGCCTACTTTGAAGGCCATAAAGGCGTATAATAAAAATTCTATTATTTTTTCTAAGTCCAAAAAAATTTTTAATTAGAAAAAAAAATTTTTTTTGCATTTCTGCGCATTTCATATAAAAATACGTTGGTTCTCAGAAAAAAATTTTTTTTCGGGAATTAACGTATTTTTGTATGAAACGTGTAGAAAAGCAAAAAAAAATTGTCTTCAAACTAAAAATTTTTTTGGACTTGGAAAAAAAAAAACAGAATTTTTATTATACGCCCTTATAGTTCCTGGTTACACCTTAAAAATTGATTTTTTGAAAATTTCACTCTGATTGTGTCCTTTAAAGAGAGATTTTTTTTTATTTTTATGATAGTATAATTTTAATACTATTATTTTTCATACAAATTAATTAAAATTTTACCAAAATAATTTAATATTTCTCATTTTTTCAATTAACCGAAAACAAATATGTATTTTGTGAAAATTAAAATAAAGGATCAAAATTGTAATGAAATAATGAGCAATAGTAATAACAATATATAAAATAAATTCACAAAAATAAAGATTAAAAAAAAAAAAACATTAAAATACTTGCATTTAAAAATGATATAAAATATTTCTCATCTTTTCAAATTTAAAAATCCGCATAATTTGAAACTTTTTTTTTTATTTATTAAAAAAAAAAAAAAAAAAAATTACAAGCGATAATCAAATAAAATAAAATTACTGAAAATAAACTTACTGTTGGTATAAATGAAATACTGAGCGAACAAATATGACAATTTTCAATTAGTAACATTGATATATAAAAATAAAACTAAAAGTACGCAAATATATATATCTACATATAAATGCGTTTATTCAATGAACATGGTCATCGAGAGTTATCAAAGATATAGGACTCTTTGACATAAAAATTAATTGGATCATCGCGGAGTGTGTAAACGAGTATATTGTACATGAAAAAAAAGGAACGAGTCAAAAATAAAATCATAAATGTAGCTCGTGAAACACATGAACTGAAACTAAAAAGTTATGAACTACCCAGCCGAAAGATAGTGTCTACTGTAGCTCGAATTGAACATTGATTTGAATCATCGGTGATATATTTCACAAACTTTATTAACGGGATTTTATTTACATCATTCCCTATCGCACTTTACTGTCGATTTGTGTTTATATTTATTACTAGTATCATGCAAAAGAATTTTTTTTATTTTTGAGAGTTAAGTGAATCATCAAACTGGCGCGAGCGCTTTCTACTAGAACGATCTTTGTAATAATGTATTATAAATGAAATTTCTATGCTCTTTAGGGGGACAAATAATATAAGTAAAAATGAAAGAAAATAAATAAAAAGTCTGAACGATAGAATGAATCACAGAAATATATTAATAGTTATAAATTATATAAAAATATATAATGTAAACTTGATATGAGGGTGAAGAGAAATGTTATATATAAATAAATTATAAATATAAATAAAAAAAAAAAAATATATATATATATATATATATATATATATATATATATATATATATATATATATATATATATATATATATATATATATATATATTTCTAACTGTTTGCGACTTTTTCATCGCAGACAGTCAATAAGTTAAAATTATAAAACAATATTCCTTACGTTACGATGTAACATCATATTTATTGAATAAAGATACCAAGTCGTATTTTACAATAATTTAATTCTACTATTTATTTATTTTTATTATAGTCTGTAAGAAATTGTTTTTATTCATTTAAATGATTAAATGACGGAGTTGTTTTAAATGTACCCTGTTAAAAATATTCGTAAATTTATAGTCACTTTTTAGTATACAAAGATATTTTAAAATTAAATATCCAGTATACGAAAGAAATTAATTTATGCATGGGTAATATTACGGTATTGCCGTGTAAATTTAAAATCTATTTATTGTTTATTAATCTTTATATGCATATCCTTCAAAAATTTACTTATTATATATTTGACAACAGAATGGTGAAATTACAATAGAAAAACACGCTGAAATAAAATACCGAATTTTATTTAAAAAAAAAATTTGTGAATTAAATTTGTGAAGCAAGAAGTTGTCAATTTTTAATTAAAAACTTTATTTTACATCAAAATTAAATTTAATGAGTAATATTACTTTTATGGCAAAAAAATAAATTTATTATTGATAAAAATTGACTTAGGAAAATAAAAAAACTGTGGTGTTTTTAAGTTTCAAGTATCATCAAGTTCACAAAGGGTAATTAAAAATTTTCATATCCCAAACGACAGAAGTTCTTGAAAACAATTATTATCTGAAATTAACTAGACAGAAACATGCAATTTAGAAGCATTAGATTTATCGATTATTATCGTCACGTAACAATTAATGTCACGAGAGATATTATTAACTCGAACCTGATGTAATAGTCAATGGAGTAATTATTATTTCACAACGGGTTGTCATCAGTTTAGAGGATCTTGTAGCTGACAATTTAATCTAAAACCCAATTATTGTTACTACAATGCTTACAATTACTGTCAAGATTCGTAATTATTATTGATTATAATGATCAATAATTAGAAATTAAAAACTGAGAAAATTCAACGTGATAACGAGAAAAGACAA
The DNA here is from genome assembly GCF_013202065.1 of Cotesia typhae. Taxonomy (NCBI): domain Eukaryota; kingdom Metazoa; phylum Arthropoda; class Insecta; order Hymenoptera; family Braconidae; genus Cotesia; species Cotesia typhae. The sequence goes on along the minus strand of NW_027423774.1, from coordinate 17,981,039 downwards.
ATTTTTAACAGATAATCGATTTTGATTTTAGAATTTTCTTATTTAAGAATTGAATAAACGTACAATATATTTTAATTAATAAAAAAACTAAAAACACGGTTTAAAAACAAATTATCAAAAAAATTCATTTTGCGAGTATAGATATTTTTTAACGTTTTAAGCTCGAAAACGGTGAGAGGTTTCAGGGTCGGCCCGCAGGATCAAACGTTTTTCAAATTTTTTTTTTCCTAAAAGCCATATAATATCAACTGTGTAATGAGGTCAAAATTGTTTTTTTTTAATTTGAAATTAACTTTGATCAAAATTTTTTGAAATTTAAAATTTGTGATAACTTCTTTATTTAATTAAAAAAAATTTTTTGGAAGCCTTTATAGCTCCCGGTAGGTATCCTGGGTGCCATAAAAGCGTAGTAAATTTTTTTTTTTGCATTTCTGACCATTTCAGGCATAACTACGTCGATTCCCGGAAAAAATTTTTTTATACGCTCTTATGCCCTTTCAAGGGTATTTTTTTCGGGATACGCCCTTATAACATCAGTAACGGGATATCTCAAAGTCAATAAAAACGACATTCACAAATTCCGTTTCATAAACTGATAATAAAGTTAACGAAAATAATTATTTTTAAGAAAAATTCGTTTTATTTTTTTTTTTTGGCTCGAAAATTTTTCTACTTCATTCAAGATCACTGATTTCTTCAAAATGATTTTCGTTTTTTTATTAATATAGACACATACATGCAGATCAAGTTAATAATAAAGTTTTTCAATAAAAAACTTATTAAAAATTAATTTTCACGTCAAATGTTGAAGAATTTCCACAATTAGAAGAAATTAATTACAAAGTCACGTAATTTTTGTAACTTCATCTAATTTAGTCCCGACGCAAAATTATTTGAAAGTCATGTTATCAAACCCTCTGCTGCAGGTGAATGTACTTGACATCTCCCCAATAATAATAATGATGATAATGAAAATAATAATAATAATTACAATAATCGGAGGAATGATGTCGAAAGGGATAAGCATATCGACTTTGGCAAGGCATAATTGAATCTGAAATAAGCTCATATCTGTAAGTGAGGCAGTAAGTACCACCAGCAATGAGGCTAAACGCTCTCTGCTATGAGCGATAATTAAATTACATTCTCCTCTCAACCCTTACCCTCATCCTCACCTTGTACCCTACTCATAACAGTAGTGTGCTCTACTCCACAGCACTCACGCATACTCCCAGACTTGAGAGCGCGACGTCACCCGCATACCATTAAACTCACTGCGCTCATGATTAAATTAATTCATACTTTCAAGTTCATCATTTTTTTACTTTTATTTCACGGTTTTCTGACAACTGTAAATTTTTCTGATGCGAAAATTTTATTTTCGCTCACCGGCTGTACTGAGGAAAAATGTTATCCGCAGAAATGAAGAGTTACGAAAACTAAATTGAGTTAACGGCGAATCTAAGATTGAATTCAGATGCATTTGTTGTAACAAGTGGAGATAGTTTTACCTCCGAAATAGATGCTCCTTCAAATCATGATTATCTGCACGTCGGTAACTTGATTTCAGAGTAAATTCAATTTACTAGAGTAATGTTTCTTTGGAAAAATTTTTATTTGATGACAAATAAATTTTTTGTAAAAGTTTGAAAATAAAAATTTTGTTTTTTATTTAATAATACGTACACTGTGTCAATTTAACTGACAGCAAAAGTAAAATATAAAATTGTGACGAACGTTAATTTCAAAATATTTTGAATCAATTACTTATTTCTAGGAAAATTTTTTCTTAATATGCTCATCAGCAAAGAAAAGTAAAAGAATAGTTCTTAGACGTTCAAAAATCACAAAAACTTATAATCGCGTATTCAGCGATTTTGAAAATTAATAAATTTTTTTTTTTTTTCTTAGTTTGATGCAACGAAGAAATTTTAATATTTATTGTAGTTAAGAAACACCGTACCCAGATGTTTTTTGGGTTAAAATTCAAATTCAACTCATTTTTGATCAGGCGCTTGATTTTCCAAAAAAATACGAAAAGCCTTTTTTTGTAGTTTTTTCAAATTCATGTAATGATCGAAAAGAATTTTTTTTCCAAAAAATCAATAGCCAATCTTTGTGGAGAATTTATTTACTTTTTCGAAATGCAGCTCAAATTTTCTGTGCGATTATTGGATATTGCTGAGGTATTGATAATCAAAGACAATATGATCCTTTCCCATTCAAACACCGATATTTCAGCGAGAAATGTTCGTATCGAGGTCTTTAAAAAAAAACAAGTTATCCGGTACATACAGAGATTAATTAAAAAAATTTTTTTCTAAGTTCGTAGACTAAAAAGAAAAATTATAAAAATTTCGAAAATTTTTTTTTCGGTGGTTTTCTTGAAATTACTCGAAAAAAAATTTTGAACTCAGATTCAAAAATAAGACACTTGAAGCTACAATTTGCTTCTTTTATTTTCTACTTTATACGCATTTTTACAATATAGAATCGTAAATTTTAAAATGGAAAATTATCAAAGCAAAAATATTGAAAGTTTAATTCAGAATTACACAGTAAAAAATTTTGCGTCAATGCATCAAAAAATTTTGTGTTAAATATTTAATACTTTTTTGTATTAATTTAACACAATAAATATTAAATTTACACAAAAAAGTGTTAAATATTTAACAGAAAATTTTTTAACACACTGACGCAAAATTTTTTACTGTGTACGATATGACAATTGTAATTTTTGCTAAAATCATTTTCCTGCATATGTTTACAAGTAAATTGAGGAATAAAACTCGTCAATGATTTCCCAGTTAAATTTCGAGTACATACTGCCATCTAAACTTAGATAACAAAACTCTGTTCAATAACTATTCTCACTTATCAGAGTTAGTAAATCGATTACCGTTCATTCTTTATTACCATTACAATTTACAATAGCATTTACCATCACCCATTGCCTCTTTTTCATTAAACCTTTAAAAAATAAATTATCGATACCTACGTGCACATTACATGATCGCACATGAATAAATTGGAATTCTTTCCGGATCAGCTTGGCCATTTAGTTACGGTCAGCGGTCAAGGATAAAATCAACCAATGTAACTCAAAAATTCAAATATATTAATGACAAAACTAAAACTAACATCATTATCTTCTTATCTCTTAATTAGCAAACCGAAAATGACTGTACTTAATTACAGAGTTTAAATTTCCTATGACAGTAAAACTCCGCGAAGTAATACTAAGATTTCATACCAGATAAAAAATATGATAATCATAAACAAATGATTAGTCACGGTTACACCGTGTAAGTTATTGTTGTTTTTTCTTCGCTGTCGCTTATACGGAAATCATTACCATCATAGTAAACATAACGCGCGACCTCGACATCTTTCATGACTCTATTCTTCGTAGATATCTTCACTTGCAAGATTATTTATCTCGGTTTGAAAAATCACGTTATAACTCAAGCCAGTACAAGTGCAAAAACAAAAACCTGTAAGATAAAATTAATTGCAATTGACAAAAAAAAAAAAAAAAAAAATTAAAAAAAATCAATCGACCTGAATGACGAAAACGTGACATTGATTATTTAATAATCGATTAACATTAATTATCTATCGACGCAATCGATTGCGAAAAATTGATCTCGAACTTGATGGAATATTTTTTTAATCAATAACAATTAAGTTGAACGTACTATTATTTGCAACATTGAAATTTTATTTCAAATAAAAATTATTAATTTATTTTAACTCTGCGATGGTACTCGGGTCACCGAGATAGTTCACTAAGGTCATTATTTTGTTATCGGTTATCAAGAGGAGATATTCTATCACGTAATATTGTTACTATGTTACGTTGGTCATTAATCATTATTATGTATTGATTCATTCAATAATCAAAATAATTTAACAATGATAATATTATCGTTCGTTTGAATTTTTTTCTTTTATTTGACGTCATTGTTTACAAAATTTCAGCTAACGTAATAGTGCGCTTATATTATGAGCTAATATTTAGTTGAATTTAAATTAATTTTAAATTCATGAGACAATATTTTAGTAATTATTCAACAAATATGTAATATTTATTTTTTTTTGCTTGAGCATTTTGTTAATCAATAAATCAGTTAGAATTCACTCACTGAAAAAAAGTAAATGAATGATGTAATTTAAGAGAAAAATTGCAATATTATTCTGAAAAATTTTATCGTTTTTAATTTTACTTAAGTCGAGAATATTTTTTCTTGCTGCAAAATGATGAATAATTTTAATAAAAAAGAACTATCTTAAGTTTATTAATGATATAATTTTAAAAGATTGAATCAGTTAATTATTTATAGCATGTAATCTTTCACGAGGAATAATTTATGTTGCTGAGAGATTGAAATATCTCTAGACAATTTAATTATAACTCATAGTTTATAAATATCTTCATAATAAAATTTAATATTTAATTTCTTCTAAAAGATTTTAAACTTTTATTCTCAACACAAAATTTTTAATCCAAAATGATGAATAATTATTACTTTATATTTAATTAATTTTACAGTATATTCAATCGATTAAATGACAAAAGAGATCATGATGAAACGGTCAATAAATCGATTGAATACACTGCATAAATTGATACCAAAAACAGCAAACGCCTAAAAATTTTGATAACAAAATTAAATATTGCATAATTATGAAATATGAAAAAGCCGACAAATATTAATAAATTAAATGCATTTATGAAAGTGTTAATAGATATTCTAATGAAAATTCTGTCTAACACAAAACAGGAATGACGTGTCAACGGGTACATTCCAGGGTGACAAGTAGCAAAACCTGTTACAAATGCATTAATTAAGAATATGTATTTATAAGTAGAATAAATAAACTAAATAAAAGTGAAACTACAGATAGAACTACAAGTAGGAGTGCAAATACAAATAATAAACCGAGACCAAGAATGATTGGAAGGCTAGGGATTGGCTGCCGCGAGAAGGCTCGACTCATGCATTTAAAAATAAATTAACATCTATTGCAGTAAACTCTCTTGCACTTAACACTTATTCCGCGCTCTATATACTCGCGTCGTACGTACGCTCATACAGCATAATATAATATAATACATACGGCGTGCAGCATACAACTAAAACTCAAACAGTAATACTGTAAAGTTAAATTGAAACCGGGCAGTGCACTCGTGTCGTCTCGTGAGTCAAGTCTCCATTAAAACATATTACATCAGAATAGTGAATCTCTTCTCATTTAATTACTGCTACTATATATGTATGTTTTGCTAATTACTATTACTATCAACATTAATATCATCGTCACGTTATTTTAACAGTAATAATAATAAATTATATTTAAAATTTTAGATATCCGATAATTTGTTTATGTTTTTTAATTAAAGAAGAAACATTCGAAAAAGTTATCGAAAATTTTTTAGATTTCTTCTTTATTATTTTGATAGTTTAAATAGACAATTTTTTAAATTTTATTAAAAATGCATCGAAAGTTTTCATGTGTAGTTTTGTTATATCTTCTGCGTATGGATATTTTAAAATTTATTGTGTAAACAAAATTAAGTTTCAAATTTTTTTATGTGTATTTTCTTCAGTGTAATTGATTTTTTGTTAATTCAGTTACAATTAAAAAAATTTTTAGCTATTGATTTTTATTTAATTAATAAAATTTTACTGTGTTAAAAAATTATTACTTTTTTAATAAATCACTTCGATAATTTTCTTTTTGAAGAGTATAACGTTACAATAATTTCAAAGTAAAATTGAAAAAAAATTATTGAAAAATTTTATACTCAAACATTTCATTAAATTATTATCATTATTTATTTATTTTTCGATATACATTTAATAATAATGATATTAAAGTTAGTAGTCACTTTAAAATGTCTTAATTTTATTCAACAAAAAAATTTGTTACGAAAAATTATTTTTAAAAAATTACATTTTTAATTTATTAACATTTCTAAATGTCCATTTATTTAATGAAGTAATTTATTTATTACAAAAATTATTAAAGTGATTAAATATCTGCTAAATTAATTTTCATTAAATGAAAATTTTTAATTTATTAAAATTTCTAAATGTCCAATTTTTTTTTTTCATTTTTTTAATGCAGTAATTTATTTATTAGAAAAATTATTAAATATCTGTTAAATTAATTTTGATATAATAAAATTATAAATTTATCTATAACACTAAAAAATTAGCTTGACAAAAAAATTTGTTCCAAAAAATTATTTTAAAAAATTGGATTTTTAATTTATTAAAATTTCTAAAAGTTCATTTTTTTATTTTTGTAATGCAATAATTTATGTATTAAAATTATTAACGAGAATCAATCTAGCAGATAGGAATTAATTTTAAAAATTATTTTAACAAATAAATTATCTCCAAAAAAATCAGGAAAAAAATTGACATTTAGAAAATGAAAAAAGTAAAAAATGCAATTTTTCAAAAATAATTTTTTCAGGGCAAATTTATTTATTAAAAAAAATTATAATAGTGACAGCTAACTTTAATGTCATAAAATATTAAATATCTGCTAAATTAATTTTCATTAAATCAATTTTGATACAATAAAATTATAAATTAATCTATAACACTAAAAAATTAGCTTGACAAAAAAATATTTAAACCGGCATTAAACAGTTCATCTTCTTAAATAATTTACAAGTTAAATACAATCATACATATGCATTTCACTACTAGTATCATTGTTATATTTATACTGACATATCCACTACATAACATCTATTACATATATAAACACATACATATCTAGTAACATTTAATTTGATATTCGAAGGTTATCGCATAAATATATATATATATATATATATATATATATATATATATATATATATAACGCATGAACACGTGTAATACGACTTTTATTATTATTTATAAAATCTTAAAAACTATAAAACCGAATCTCAACAAACTTTCCTAATTAAAAACTCCTCAACATTAAACATTAATAATAATATCAAGTGAATAAAATAATAAGTAGGACAGTTAATAAAAATATAAGTGACTAGTGAGCATACGACGTAGCTCCTAACCTAAAAGTTGTTAAAAAATAATTACGGCTAGTAACGACGTAAGTTGGTGCCTTGAGTTATTTAAATGTATTTGGCAGTGATCGGCTATTTAATTTATACACAAGTATTTTGTTTATCAGTGATAATAATTTGAAAGGAATATCCATATCTATAAATGCGCCGAGAATGAGTAAAAACATAAACAAAGTTTATTGCAAAATTTATTATTGTTTGTGTACACATGTGCGAGATAAACAATGATAGTGATTAAAATTATTATTTTGTTTATTCTCAATATTAATAATTGTCATTTTTATTTTAATTAACCAGTTTTACTAAATATTAGTGTTACATTAAATATTTGAGGTTTTGTTGTTGGAATACTCGTTGACCTTGCTGTTATTTTACTCACTATGTCGGTCTTGTATGAGTTCTTTTACTTGTTTAAATTTATTTATTTTATTTTATTCATTATCTGCTGATATTTCTGCTATTTAAATTTAGAATTAAGGATTAAAAAATTGATTATTGTAATTAACATAAAACTGACATTTATTATGATCATCTTGTCAAACTGATTGTAGTATTGTAAAAATTATTGATAAATATGCTGAAATTAACAAATATTTTATAATTTTAAAAATTTTTATGATGAAAAAAAATTTATACAAAAATATTGTACAAAATTATGACTAATTTTTTAAAAATAATATTCAAGTATTAATTTTTTTTGTTACATATATTCTCAAAGTTATTAATTTCAGTGTTATTATTATTATTATTATTATTATTATTGTTATTGTTATTATTATTATTTATTTATCAAAATTTTTAGACCCTCAAGCCTTAGTTCCCTAAGGGCCTTACATATAAATGAATGCATAGTAGTAATAATAGTAATTAAACAGTAATTGAAATGATAATAAAAAACAGTATAGAAAAGTAAGAAAAGTAACGTTGTCTCAAAGCAAAGTCTATCTAAGTTACCATCTAATGACTTTTGCTAATAAAACAAAGAATAGAAAAAATATGAATTTGAATATATACACTGAAAAAAAAAATTAACTTGATTCAAGAGAAAAATTCTTAAACCAAGAAAGTAATTTTGAAGAGTTTAATTGCCTTGAATCAAGGCGAAAAATTCTTGAATTAAGTAAAATTTACTTAAATCAAGAAACATTTTTTAGTTTAAGAATTTTTTTACTCAAATCAACAAGATAAAATTCTTCAAAATTATTTACTTGATTCAAATAATTTTTTTTTTCTGTGTAGTTATTATAATTACTTATCGTCTTAATCTACAAAAAACTTATAACATCGACCAGGAGTCGAGCCTGGATCTTTTGGTTACGCGCCATGAGACCTCATATCGGTAAAATATTATGGCGAAGGAATAATAATGAAAAATTAGTCATTGTTCGAGAAATGAATCGGGCACATCTGCTGATAATAATAACTAAATTTGTTAACTAAAAACACCGGTCTATAGAGTCATACATTAAACACATTATTGTTAATATTACATATAAAATTTTGGTTTATTTTTTTCTAGTGATAAAGATTATTGGATAACTGTGAGAAATGTTAATAACATTATCTCTGACGTGAAATGTCCCGAAGTCTGCCAGACAGAGTAGCAGGGCTCTATTATGCCCATGGTCTTTTTTGCTCATCACATCCTGTTGCAATACTATCATTGGCAATTTCTATTATATTAATATGTTGGTAAGTAATTAATTAATTGTCAATAAATTATATTAATAATAAGTATGATTGTTATCAAAGTATTACCAGAACTTTGACAGGTTTCATTAATCATTCATTAAATATTGATGATAAAATATTTTTTCAGTTACCCGCTGATAAACTTGCCAATGCCTGGCAACACACCCAAAGTAGTTATCAATACGACAGTGACAAATGGATCAAATAGATCCGAAAGTTCATTACTCTACGTACAACAAGTGTCACTGAGAATTGGAGTGGTACCATGGGCTGAAGACCTTGCTCTATCTGATGCTTTTCGAGCGCCGCTTTATGAAGTTTTCAATCTGCTAGAAATAATACAAAATTACCAGGATCCAGAGACGTAAATGATCATTTAATATTGATGATTATGATCCCGTGGAAAAAAGAGTCGAAATTCCTCCAGTTATTCCACAAAAAAAAACCTCAGGAATTTATATTTTGACACAAATATGAATTCCAGAAGAATTTAAGATGGAATCATAAAAAATAATCATTGTTAGGAAATTAATAAAGTAGAAAAATGTATACGCGAAATCATTATATCATTAATTAATTTATTTATTTATCAGATCATGGGATTACATCCCTTGTGATCATACACCGTAAAAAACAAGTAACTTAATTATTAGTTTAAATTCTACTATTATCCAAAAATAAAAAAGAAAATTATCGATAAAATTATAGAATATTAATCTACATATCATGATTTTATGAATTTATATTACTACTTTATTAATTTTCTATCGATGATCATTTTCTATGATTCCACCCTGAATTTATATGAAATTCATATTTGTGTCAAAAAATAAATTCCTGAGAATTTCTTTGCATAATCCCGGGAAATTCCGCAACTTTTTTATACGAGATACTTAATTAAATCACTAGACCCCTGGTTTTATTAAAAAAATTTTTTATAGACTAAAAACTCTCGGTAATGTGTGTCTTCACATAGAGGCTGTCAAAAAAAGAAATTATAAAAAATCTGAAATCTTACCAGAGTACAATTGTCTTGTATTGTCACCGGCAAATTTATGGCAACAGAGCATTGAAATGTTCAACCGCGACACTGATATTTTGGGTACAATATTTTCTTACCAGGTAAGAATTAAAATTATGCTTTTATAAATTTTATGATAAAAATTTATACAGTAATGAATTTTTCCAGAGCTAAATTAATTGAGGGTTTTTTCTGCCAACAGAATCTTCAGAAGGGCAAAATAAGTCTTGCGGAAATGGTATTTGGTATGAATTTAAAAGAAACTGGAGTAAGACGTTATCCAGTGCGTGTAAGACAAAGAATACTGCAATATGCAGTCACTATTTTTCTTAAAGAATATAATCCAAGGTAAAATTATTTATTTGTAATTAAATTAAATGTTTATGAATAGTATTTATCAACAACAATGTATTTAATTATTTAGGTTCATTGAAGGTTTAAAAAATCGTTTAACAACATACTACAACCTCCACCAATCAAAAGAAAAACTCGGCAACACAAGCTTGCCTCCTGATGAGACACTTCACATATTCTATCCCGGGGAATTTAATTACAGCGACTTTTTTCCCTTGATGATGACATTCTTCGCTTTATTTTTCTATGTCTACTTCTCAGTCCGTAAAATGGAATTAATAAAGTCGAAAGTCGGGGTGGCATTCAGCGCGACATTCACGGTAATATCATCGCTGTCAATGACCGTGGGAATATGTTTTTTTTTCGGACTGACCCTCAGCCTCAGCGGCAAGGAAGTATTTCCGTATTTAGTGATAATAGTGGGACTAGAAAATGTCCTTATATTAACAAAGAGCGTGGTCAGCACGCCAGCTCACTTGGACGTAAAGATCCGAGTAGCCCAAGGACTGTCTAAGGAAGGTTGGTCGATAACCAAGAATCTGTTAACCGAGGTAACGATTTTAACCATCGGTCTCTTTACATTCGTGCCAGCGATCCAGGAATTTTGCATATTTGCCATCGTCGGTTTGTTAAATGATTTTTTCCTGCAAATGGTATTTTTCTCAACCATCCTTGCCGTCGACATCCGACGAACCGAGTTTTCCAGCGACAACACAAAGTTTCACTTCACAAACTTCCCGTCAATGCGCAAGCAGCAATTTTCCTCGACGATTATAAACCACAGCAATAAAAAGCCGAACATAATTCGTTCAAAGTCTCACCCACGGTTAAACGGCATGACCTCATCCGGACCAACGAATGTAATAGCACCGACGTCACAAAATACTTACACGCTGGTGAAAATACCGAAGCGACTGAGATTAGTGCATTTTTGGGCACGTACCAGGATTTTCCAGCGCGCGTTTATGGTCTGGATGGTTGTGTGGATTAGCATGATAATTTACAACTCGGGGATAATAGAACACTTGATACACCTCAGCGATACGCTGAAATCCGACTCGGAGATGTACGGGTACACGGTTGATAGGCCGCGTACCTTTAAAAATTACGTTGAGCTCAAAACCACAAAACCTGTTATCGCGACAACTATCTTGCCCAGTGTCTTTAATAATAGTAACAATATTAATTTTATTAATAATAGTAATAGTGATGATAGTAATCATTTTAGTCAAAGTGTCGGTACCAGCAACAATAATCGAGGACATGATACAAATAATATAACAGAAGAATTAAACAAATTGAAACTTGTTGATTTTCCGCCATGGAACCGGCTGTCGCTTTATTACTGGTCGTCTATTCTTGCTATGTATAATATTTCAATTGCTGGCGAACACATCACTGTTCTACCGACTATTAAAATAGCTCATGCTGTTAATCCACAAGTTGCTAGGCAGATAAGCAATCCTGATGATATTCAGCAATTTCAATGGCAAAGTTTGGCTACTGCGGCTTTGGATCCTCTTGATTTTTCTGGTTTGTGCTTTATTTACTCATTTATTATAAAAAATTATTATAGTTGATTTTTATTTTTTCATCAATATTTTTATCAGGCCCTACGAATTTTTATAACACAAAAATTAACTAATACAGAAACTGATCCTTACAAATTTAGAATTTTCTTGTCAACGTTTTAATTAGCAAATTGTCTAACTGCGAATTTCAGAAAATCTTTTATTTATGAGAAGAAATAGTAAATTGAAAATTTATTTTTTATTTAAAATTTATTCAATATCTGTTATATTTATAATATTTTTGTTTAAGTTACTTAGATAATTTGTATTTGGACTATTGCTATCTGAAAATTTCAAAAAATCATCAACTATAAAATTTGATGATAAATTATTTTTTAATTAGAACGTCATTGTAATTATTTATTATGGATCTGAATTTGGATAATTTTAGTAATAAATTTTCTAACATTACAAGTTAGTACACTGAAAAAAAAAGAGCAATGTTGTAATAAGAAGTTCATTTATTGAAAATTTTATTTCTTAGCAAAAAAAATTAAAAATTTTTTCACAAGAACTTTTTTGTCGAAAAATAGTTTTTTCCAAATCAAAAAAAAATTTTTTTAAGAAGAAAGTTACCGGAAAAAAAATTTTTATTTTTTCAGCTAAGAAATAAAATTCTTGAAAATTTACAACAAATTAATTTCTTGTCACAACAATGTCCATTTTTTTTCAAAAGAAATTTTTTCTCTCAGTGTATTAAAATATAGGGTATTTTAATTTTAATTTTAATTTTTTTTTTTTTTTTTTTTTTTAAAATGCATAAAAAAAATTAACAATTAAAAGAAAAAGCTGATTATCAGAATTTAAAAAAATTTTTTAAATAATTTATGAATTTTTTAAAAAATTGTGATATTCCATTTTTTTTTTTAATTATTCGTTTTTTTATTTACTTTTGTGGATAAATCTAATTAATTAAAAAAAAAAGTTTTCAATTTTTCTAAAACTAATTAAACATTACAGATATCGAAGTACCAACAAGAGAAAGCCGGGGCTTCAACACAGATGCGCCCTTCGTCCCATCTAGTCCAATGGAAATATTTCTAGCAACCCTTCTTTGCCTCGTGAGCGTAATCGTGGTTGTCTATACAATGGTCGTGTTATACAGATGCATTTGCACGCGAAATTACGCAGAATGGCGAGCAAGCTGGCACCAGCAAGAAAAGTCTCAAGATTCTTCAACACAATTGGTACTAGAAGCGCTGCCTTTAGTACTCCACGGTCACACTCAGGAGATCGAATGCCTGGCGACTGACGGAAACACTATCGCCAGCACCTGTCTCGCAGGTCACATCAAGGTCTGGGACGCGACTACCGGCGACATGCTTTCTCATATAGACCGAAAGAAATTTTTCAGCACCCCGCACCGTGATGCGATAAACGCGACTCCGGACCCCGACGAGCTGATGTCTGATTACGAGAGTGGATCTCCGCCTTCGCTAGGTGAATTCGACTCCCAGCACTCTTTCGGACTCTATTCCGCAGCCACGGGTCCGCAGAAGTCTCCTGAATCCAACAACTACCAGCGCATAGAGCAGATCAAGAAGCGGCACTCCACTCATTCCCTGGACTACGAGTACCACCAGATAAACGAGTTCCCGCAAAACGAGAAACGTAAATCTCTCGGTCGATTATCCAACCGAGGGTTTGAATTTCCTGACTTCCGTCCGCTTATCAACACCAAATTCAATAATTCACCAGTGCCTAATTCAGCGCAGAAGAATTATGAAAACGGGTTTGATTACGGCGATAATTACAAAAAATTATTCACTGAACACATCAAGACACTTGACGATATTGATAAATGCGGAAGTAGTGAATATTTAACTGGTAGCACCGGTACGCTTAACAACGACTTGTTGACGGACAGTGCTACGTCGTTAAATACTAACAGGACAACTCAGTCCTATAATATCGCGCCTATTTGGTGTGTAGACTACCAGGACAATATCATTGTCGTCGGGTGTGCCAATGGAGCGCTGGAGTTCTGGGAAGGCACTACCGGACTCTTGAAGTGCTTCTTCGATGACGGGTCTGGTTTAGGTATGTATGTGTTTTAAAAAAAAATTTTTCTTTAGGAACAATATAAGACAAGTTGTGGTAACAAATTACTATACTGCTAGCAACTTTGCAGTAACTATGTGACTTGTGAACTGTAAATAAATGAAATTTTGCTTCATTAAATAATAATTTTTGTTAAATTGCACTGTACTTTCTTAACTATTGAAGTTTTCAAAGATATAAGCTCATCCCGATGTTGCACTCATCAAGAGCTTTCATTTGCGTACCCACATGCATTTTTTATATATTTTTCATATATACATATATATAAATATATAAAATATATGAAAAATTGATGTGAGTACTCAAATGGAAGGTCTCGATGAGTGTAATAACGGAATGAGCTTATATCTTTAAAAATGTCAATAGTTCACAAAATACAAGTTCATTTATTAATTATTAGTGAAAATTTTTGTCATTAAAAAAAATTAAATTAACTAGCAACCGTGCAGTCACTATCAATAAAATTTTTCTAAAAAAAAAAAAAAGAATTCTATAAATTAATTATTAATTTATTTTGTCTAGGTATATCTGCAGTAAAATTAGTATACAATAGAGTAGTAGCAGCGAAATTAAACGGCTCCGTGGATTTCTTGGAGCTGGAACAGCACGGTGAGGGCCATCACGTGGGCTGGGGTTTCACTTCAGGTCGCAGGACACATGTGAGGACAGGAAGCGCTGGTTCGCCGATGGATCTCAACCTGCAACCTCCTGCCAAAGAAGAGTTTAGGTGCATTAAAAAAGGGTCTCATAGAGCGCACCAGCAAGCCATCACTGTTTTGGACAGCGAAGGCGGTCGCGTGGTCACGGGTAGTCAAGACCACACGCTGAAGGTATTCAGACTAGAAGACCTTGTTCCTATGTACACGCTGCATGGACACTGTGGTCCCATTTCTTGTCTATTTATCGACAGAATCAGTCCTATGACCTCAGGTAGTGGCTCACAGGACGGACTTCTTTGTGTCTGGGACTTACTTAATGGTAATTAACAATTATAATTTTAATTTCATTTGTATTAGTGTATTCTTTTGCTTACTGTGATTATGATAATTTATTTTGTTTTCATTACGCAGGTACTTGTGTGTACAGCATACAGGCACACGATGGTGCAATAGCTGCAATAACTTGTTCAGCGTCTTATGTAATAAGCATTGGCACTGATGAGAGACTTTGTGTTTGGGAGCGTTTTCAAGGCCATCTTTTGCATACCCTACCTGCTCATAGGGCGGCTTATAGTCTTCAATTAGTTATGCTAACGCATCAATTACTCATTACAAGCAATCAGGTACTTTAAGTTATTATTTATTATGTTATTCATAATTGTGGTAATTTTTTAGTTTCACGATTTACAATGTACAATACCTTAACCCATAAACATGACCTTTAGAATTTTTTTTTAACAATTAAATTTAAAAATAAAAAATTAATTTGCGATAAGATTTTTTTTCTAAACTTTTGTAATTTTCAAATGAAATAACTTGAAAAAAAAAATTGATTTTTTATTAAAATAAAACGAGAAACCTGCAGTCACTATGTGACTGCCGCGACTTGTGAAATATAAAAAATTAAAATTTTGCTATAATAATAAATTTATTTAAATTACACTGTACTTTCGTAAATATTGACGTTTTTAGAGATATAAGCTCATCCTGACGTTACACTCATCAAGAGCTTTCATTTGAGTACCCACATACATTTTTGATATATTTTTCATATATAGATATATATAATATATATAAATATATAAAATATATGAAAAATTGATGTGGGTACTCAAATGAAAGGTCTTGATGAGTGTAACTTCGGGATGAGCTTATATCTTCGAAAATGTCAATAGTTCACAAAATAGAAGGTCATTTCTTAATCATGTATCTAGAGATAGAGAATTTTCGAATGCAGCTTAAATATTTATCATAATAAATTGACTATCAGTGAGAATGAAATGAAACCTTGAAAATATTTATTTTACTTGACTAAAAAGATGAATTAACTTAAAAAATATCGATAGTAATTACTTCGGTATTATCTTCAACTTCTTAAAATGAAAATATTACTAACAATAAAATAGTTTGTCTTGAATAAATAAATACTAAATAACAAAAATAAATAAAATGATTTCAGGGCTCTCTAGTTGTCTGGGATGTAAGGACTGGTGAACCAATGAGAGAAGTAAGATTGGGCCACAAAGACAGTTGTGTGTATGTTAAACAAATGCTGGCGTTGCGAGACAGCATTGTTTGTGACTTTGGCCGGCAATTATGTATTGTCAGATTCCCCTTGGTGTCTGATAAACTAGACTGAGATCAAATTTGTCAGTGTAAATAGCTAGTAATTTAATTTTAATTATAATTATTATAATTACTATGTTTAACTATCAACTATAATTTCACTGTCATCCTTATATTCTTTTATTCAATCTCGGCATCTATTGTTTCTCAGATCATTATAATTTTAATTTAGCAATTAGATTTTTTTAAGTTACATCGTCTGTGTATCGTATGCGTACGATTTAATTACGATTGTCCAATGGCTGTGTAGCGTTAAAACATTTTTATTTAGAGATACAAGTCGTTAAATAACATTTATTGAATGTCTAACAATGCAATTTTAATTAAACAAAATACTACATATTTTTTTTTTTTTTTTTTTTTTCCACAAAGTAGTTTACCGTGTAAATAAGAATAAATTTTAACAAAGAAATCTGAGGCTAAATCTTTTAAGGGGGATAATAGCCACTGTGAGGATCGTAAAAATAGGTGATTTTTGGGAATTTTTTTGACAGAGAAAATAAAGGAATTTGGGGATCAGATTTTTTTTATTTTATTAAAGGTACATTAAAGATTATTACCCTAAATTTTTAATAAAAAATATTTAATTATTACAAAGTTATTAACTATCTCGTAGAGAACTAGAAAAAATTTCCTCATCCATGGTCGGTTCGACAACTCAAAAACGAATCATCTGAAAATAAAAACCCAAATTGCTTTTTAATCAGTCAGGATGTAGTTATCGTCACACGTACGGAATTTTGAAAATTTTCATTTAAAAAAAAAATGGCGACTGATTGAAAATTTTTTCACTATTCATACCGTTTTTTTTTTTTGTTTTAACCCAGTTAAAAAAATTTTTAAAATAAAAATTTTTTAAATTCCGTACGTGTGACGATAACTACATCCTTACTGATTAAAAAGCAATTTGGGTTTTTATTTTCAGATGATTCGTTTTTGAGTTGTCGAACCGACCATGGATGAGGAAATTTTTTCTAGTGCTGTAATAATTAAATAATTAAATATTTAATAATATTTTTTTCTAGTGCTATAATAATTAAATATTTTTTAATGAAAATTTAGGGTAATAATCTTTAATGTACCCTTAATAAAAATAAAAAAAATCCGATTCCCAAATTCATTTATTTGCCCTGTCAAAAAAATTCCCGAAAATCACCTCTTCTTTTCAATACAGTGGTGTTGATAAAAAAAAATGAAATAAAAAAAAAATTTTTTTTTTGGGAAATTTTACAGTTGCTATCTCCCTTAAAACTCTAAAATTAAGTAAATTTGTTAAATTTTAAAAAATATTTAGTAAAAGTACAAAGTCCGTACTTTTGTTTTAAAAAATCATATTTTTGTTATAAATTATATTTTTACTCACGAAAATAATCTTTATTTAAAAAAAAAAAAAAAAAAATATTTTTGTTATAATTAATATTATTATTGTTATTATTAGTGCTTTTGGTATGCATGAATGACTAATTAGTTAAATGTATGCGCATCACGTAGACTGATGCAATTATCCGTGCCTTCATTACATCCGTCATTAAAGTAATAGTAATCATAAAATTAAATTTATAAATATTTGATAAATAGACAAAAAAAAAAAAAATAACTGTACAGAATAAATAGAAGTAAATTTATAATTCAAGACTTCTAATTAATATTTTGTTATTGTCCCAATAAATAAATTATATGATACTAATACTAATATAAATCAATTTATAGACGTTGCAATCATATGTGTTAAATATTAAAAATACTGTGATTGAGTTATTTTTTTTATAAATACACAGCTTTAATAATTACTCAGTTGTTTATTTTTTTATTTATTCACCAGAATTTACTCATAAATTTTTAGGATAATTAATTAGCGCTCGTAAAACTAAATATCGAAGGTAAAATATTAAATAAAAATATGCACGGGACAAAATTGATAAGCATTGTAATTGATTAATGATATAAAAATATTTTATGTAACGTAAATATTAAAATTAATCTTAATCATATTTTAAATAAATATATTTATCATGTAGACAAATGATTAATTTTTATACAAATTATATTTTTCTATGCAAATATAGAATGATTAATTAATTAAAATAAATTTCAGAAAATTCAATTAATAAAGTATCAAAATATTTATTATTCAAATAAATAAATTAATTAATTTATTGAAAAGTTGTTTAATATTCATCAGTCTGAAGATTTGTTATTACAGCAATTAATTATTATTATTGTAACATATACATGTCTGACTTATCGTTGATTTAAAGCGACAATTTTTATGTATTGTTATTACTCATGAATATGATAAAAAATTATTCGATAAGACATCCAAATAAATTTAGTAATTATATCAAAAGAAAAATAATATTAAAGAATCTTTCTAATTCGTATCCACCGAGAAATATTAAAATTTAATTGAATATTCTTTTTGTTTATTCACGATTAAGTTCGAGACTGTTTACTTCCATAACTCGGTAATCGCAAACCTAACAATCATATTAAGGTAAAGTTACATAATTTGGCAAATATTCGCTAAGATTTTTCTTATTTGACTACTTTAAATGCTGTAAACAACTTGAGAAATATAATATAAGACTTTGCAATGATTATAGAGCTAGATATTTAATATGAATGTGAATAAGAGATAAAATTTTGGTCACTCCTCTCTTGAGTGCTCTGATAAAAATTCACCATTTATTAAATTTATTAACTTGTTTTAATATTTTTATTGCATTATTGTTAAAATATTTATATATTTAATGATAGATATCCGATAGGTAATTTTCTTGTAGTAAAAAAAAATTAATTCTATCTTATTATATTTAGTTTCTGAAAATATTAAAGTACAAAATTTTATTTCAATAGCACGTGACTTTTTTCTATTATTTTGGTAAGTTATCAACTATGTTAAAGCTATAAAAAATTTATAGTATGAATGAAAAATTTTAAACAAAAAAAATTTGATTATTATTTAGTTTCTTAGACCACCTGTTTTTTTTTTTTTTTTTTGGTAATTATTTACAAGTGGGGTCAAATTTATTTTTAGCCATATCTAGGTAAAAAATTCAAATTTAAAAATTTTTTTATTCTTCTTGTTTTTATGGCGGATTTATGGTGGTGATCTCGAAAACATAAAAAAAAAAATTCAATAGCTTCTTTGCCTTCAAAAGTTGGAATTTATAAATTTTTTTGAAAATTTGATAAAATTGTGGTAATCAACTTTTTTTTTAATTCTTTATTTTTTTATGTGTTTTCCAAAAAAACCAAAAAAAATATCAAAATTAAAAAAAAAAAATTTTGTTCAAAAAAATGAAAATCAAAATAATACACGGAAAGAACAAGATGACACTGGATATCATCCCAGATTATACTCAGTGATATCTGTAGTGAAAAAAAATTTCAGATAGTAGCTAGTATAATTCAAATTACAATAAGTATAATCCAGATATTACGCAATATAATCTACAGATATCACTGAGTATAATCTGAGATGATATCCAGTGTCATCTTGTTCTTTCCGTGTAGACTTTACTTGAAAATAATTACCGATTTTTTTTTTTGGTAAAAAAAATTTTTTTTTGAAATTATTTTATTTTACGGCGGATTTACAATTATAATCACAAAAAATTGCTAAACATTAATTTTTAATTTACTTTTGATTTTTTTAATACTAACGAAAATTTTTTGTTGACTAAAAATTAATAATAAAGTAAAAAAAATTTTTTTGATCAATTTTTGGATTTTTCAAAAAATTGAAAAAAAAAAATTTTTTTTCATTTCTTCAGTTATTTTATTATTGTTGAACTTGAAAAATAAAGTATGTAATTATTAAAAAAAATTCCCGATAATTTAACAACTTTCTCAACATATATACTATTTAATTTCTATGAATTATTGTTTCAATTAATAAATTCAAATCTATTGCACAGTAAACAACAGATGCTACTTACAGATTAACTCTACGTAAATGCAAATCAAACTGGCAGTACATTAATTATTCTTTTATTGAGATTTAATCGCCAACAAATAAAAATAAAAAATTCTTAAATAAACACCTCACCACTCATCCTCTCACACGATAAAAAATTTTCCTCAATACTGAATATTTTCCCGCCAATTAATATTTGAAATTTGGTAAATTATCAAATGTTCTATAAAGAGTAAATTTATTAGATAATTTTTTAAGTACCTCGTTATATCAGGAAGATAACTTCCTTAATAAAATAATTGACGGATAATTGTATAATAATTTACTAAATTAACAATAATATTTCCTGTAAAAGTAACAATATTTTAAATGACCTTACAAGTCCTTCAAAAATTGCAATACAATTTAATTGAATCATATCTTTGACAAATCGTTGATCCTTAATTACCTTAAAAACACATTTGTTTAAATCTTGAGTAAACAAACAAATAAATTCCAGAAAAAAATAAAAATCATCTAAGACCCGAGATTGCAAGGAAAGTGAACCAGTTTAAAGAGATTAAGAGCAGACGTGTAATAAAATAAATATCAAGAGTGTATTGACCCGAAGAAAAAGTGCAATAAAGCACTGTATAAGTTATGAATGAGAGTAATCATATAAAATGAAGTAAGCGTTTAACTTATGTGATTATTATGTCGTAGGTGAGTGGGATAGTAGTGGGATTTTTGCGGTAAGAAAGATCGTGGAGGGAGAATTATGAAAGTATACAAATGTTTGGTGCATTTAGGTGTACGACACTTTTATTTATCAGTTATTTTGCAGCCAACTTGTTAATAACAAGTTTAAGTTCCTTATAATTTTTTGTTTTTTTTTTTTTTTTAGTTTCAATGTTTTAAGTTTTTTAGTCTTTTAATTGAAATTATTGTTTACTATTGATATAAGCTCAATATTAGTTTATCATAACTAAAAATGTAAAATTTAATAATTTATTTTTTTTTAATTATTTAGAAATTTGTATAAACTTTTTACAAAATAGTTCAAGTGAGAAATTTTGAATTATTAATTATTCATCATGACGGCAGAGATTTCAGAAGTCGACATAAGGTATTTATTGGATAAATATTTGTATTTATCAGTGATTTATTGTCGAACGGTAGGTAAATTTATTTTTTATTATGAATTTTTTGTTGATTTATTGCTACACGTTTCCAATTTTTGGTTCATTGATTTCATTCAACAATGGAATAATTTTATAATAATTCATTTAAATCAGGATTTTGTAGACTAAAGTGATGTTTTATTTTTTAGGCCATTGATTTTAACATGCGACTTTTCATAAGCTTTATTCTAACATCATCAGGCACCTTAAAATTTTACAATATATAAACACATGCACAGTGAAAAAATTTACGTCATTGCGACAAAAAATTTTGTGTTATATTTAACACTTCCATGTTTAAATTTAAAATTTATTGTGTTAAATTAACATAAATTGTGATAAAATAATCATAAAAAAAAATTATTCAAGATATTGTTCTACTTAATTTATATTGTTTGATGATCTTAAAATTTTATGGAAAAATTTGTTGTGATTAAAATTAAAAAATTTTTTTTTAATTTAAAAAAATTTTTTTAATTTTGTATAAATTTTCTTTAGAGAAAAATTTTTTTCTAAAGATTTTTATTCTTTTGAAAATTTTTAAATAAGAATTTTGAAAAAATTTTCTTAAATTTCCTGTTATTTAATCATTTTGTAAAAATATATTATGTAAGGAAATATTGCTAAAATGTAATTATATTTGTATGTCATAGATGCCTGAAGAAGCCATGATTCATGGCGAAACGTCGCTGAATTGAAAATAAAATTAACATAAAAAGAAATTGATCCATAATAACTAAACCTGAATTATTTACTTATTTAATTATATTCACTGGGATTTGAATTACTTCTTACGATAAAAAAGAGTTAAATATTTAAGATAAAAATTTTCAATACAAAATTTTTTGACGCAAAATTTTTTACTGTGTATTCCTTAATTTACAAAAAAAAATTATTAATAAAAATATATTATTAACTATCCATAATTAATAATGTAAAATAATTTAGAAGATGATAATAATAATAATAATAATATAAATTGAAGATACTCTATAATCTATGATTTGATTAATATTAATATCTAATCTTTTCTACACTTATTTAGTTTATTTTTATTATTTTAATTTAATTTTTGTTTAGAAAGTCAATAAGTAAATCTCACACAAGTATGACTATAGACAATAATAATAATAATTGTAACATGTATTGAGAATCATCAGGTGTTTATCGTAAGTGAAAGTTATGCCTATTGACTTTTGCCATTTGTACTTTTCATATCAAATTTATTTTTAAGTCATCATACTACTCTAGATTTGAAAGTTGTTAACAATATTTATCTTCTTTAATTAATCAAAATTAATAAGACAACACAGTAGCATTGTAAATGAGTAATTAATAAAATAAATTAATTACACTGGCTGAAATAAACAGATAATTGTCGTAAAAACTAGTGACCGTGTCGCTGAAATAACACATTGCATAAATATTATTTTTTACACGATTATTTAAGTATTTTCATTTTATATTACATATAATTACTTTTTTTAAATAATAATAGCACCCAATTAGTGTAAAGGTAAGATGACTGTCATTGAATGTTAATGTGGCGGTTTAAATTTATTTATCGCACTTAATAACTTTTTAAATTACCCGATAACTTTTGATTTAGTAAATAAACTGTACAATAATTTATATTATTATCAATAAATGATAATCATTAAATTTATTTTTTCAAATCCGTGTTATTTATTATCCATTTTTTCAATTTATTTTGTAATAAAATATTGATGTTTATGTATGCATGCGATAATCGATCGATGATACTAAGAACCGAAGAAGAGTTTTAAATACATATTTCTTTTTGTTTTTCTTATCTTTTGACATTAAAAATTATTTATTGAAGATATTTAATGTTCTACATGGCGAAAAGAATATAGGGATCTTTCCTATTTTTGTATAAAATTTTTTTTATTGTAAAAAATTTTTTCAATGTTAATATGCGAATTTTTTCTTTATTAACTATTTTAATGTTTGTAATTTAATAATTACAAACTTATATAACAATTTTCTCATTCGAGCAATTTCAGATAATTTAAAAGTAAAACAGTGATAGACAGTCGGTTTGTGATAAAAAAATTCGAGGAAATTTTTTTCAAATTTTGCTTTACATTTCGAAAAAATTAAAAATCCAGCAAATTATGGAAGGTGTGGATTAAATTGCCATAACTTTTTCAAAAATTGACTTATCGGGATGTTTTTTTTTTTCAAAATTTTTTTTATTAAATGTTCTTTTTGGAAAAAATTAAAAAAAAATTATTCAAACCTATCTTTATCGTTATTTTTTAGATTTTCCAAAAAAATTCCGAATTTCTCAATGATAAATATTTTTTCTTTCTTTCATATGAAACTTTGACATTTTCTACAAATATCCTGAAAATTTTAAAATAGTGTTTTTTCGATTTCTATTTTCTTCAATTAAAAAAAAAATTTTTTTTTCATGTCATAAATGAATTTTTTTCCTGTCACATTGGAAAAATTTCTTTGTTAATATTGAAAAAATAGTGAAAATCCCTATTTTTTTTCACCGTGTTCAATAGTTTTTTTTTTTTTTATTCGATAGAATTTTAAAGTAAAAAGAATTTTTCCATACAATATTAAGGCTAGCCGGACAATTATCCATACGATAATAAAATGTGAGCTTGACAATGAAAATTGCTAGTAATTACTCGATAATATTTATCAGTAGTTCTTTTCCTACTTAATTATTTTTTTTTATGTTAAAAATAATTTTTTAATTACTCTCGACGTTAGATTATATTTTTTATGTTTTTTACATTGTATCGCCAAAGTTACATAGAAGCAATAGTACAAATTTCACTTTGTAATCCCTGACACAATTTTATCAGCAGCTGACAATAAATTTTAATTCTCTATCCAATAATTTTTCCAGTAATGTAATAGCTTGTAATAATCATTTAAGGAAATAATTATTTTACTTCCAAGCAATCATTTAAACTCGCAATGTGTTATGTGTGTACACACGTATATCTCTCTTGACTTTCGATACACAGAAACTGCACAAGGAAAGTTATTTTCATACTTTTTTTTTTCTGGATAAATATTTAATCTTTCGTGTTTTGTAATTCTTTTTTTTCATTTTTATTTTTATAGAAATTCTGTAAAAAAATTTTTTTAACAAATTAATTACAATAAAAAAATGCTTATAAAAATTTTCAGATGTAATTTTTATTAATTTTTACATGTGAAACTTTTTAATTAAATATTTTTTTAATAATGTAATTGCTGAATAATTCTAAAAAAATTTTTAATGTCTGTCAATTTCAGTGTTATAAAAAATTACATTAACATCTAAAATACAATCTTCATTAAAGTGTTTTTTTTTTTTTTTTTTTTTTTAAGTTGTAATATTTAAGTCGGTTCTCAAAAAATTTCCTGTAGTGTAAAAAAAAAAAATGATCTACTTTTAATATCTTGAGGAAAAATTTACCAGACGTGTCAACGTAATTAAGTTAGATAATTATCAACATAAAAATGAATATCACCTCCGACTAAAGTATTAACAGAATAATAAGATTTGCCGGATCGTTATCCGACAGAAAAATACATTCAGTAGATGATCCG
The DNA here is from genome assembly GCF_013202065.1 of Cotesia typhae. NCBI lineage: Eukaryota > Metazoa > Arthropoda > Insecta > Hymenoptera > Braconidae > Cotesia > Cotesia typhae. The sequence goes on along the minus strand of NW_027423774.1, from coordinate 17,956,304 downwards.
ATTTTCCAATGAATATTTTCATGATGATAAATTAAAAACATAAATCCACAATTTATAATCAGTAATAAAAAAAATATAAATCAGCTTACAAGATTACTCTAAATATATTCTTGAAATTTTATAGGCTCTAATAATTCCAGGTGTATTTAAAACCACTTAGCACATTAGATTTTTTTAATAAATACGTCTGATTAAAAATGATATTTATTATTAATCAGTTTGTTTATTATTTTGTCTATAAAACTATTGATTAGATCTCAATAACTTGCGATAAACTTGCTCTATATGTTAATTATCATTTTATTGACAACAATGTCTGATATGAGATCTTGATTCTGATCTTGGGAAAAAATGTCTTGGTAGCTCAAGTAAAGTCCATTTATCTTGACTTAATTGCACGAATGAATCACAAGGCTCATTGAGCTGAGTAAAGTGCCTATTTCCTATAATTTTGGTATACTTGATCCTGAGAATGTAGGTGAAGGTGAAAAACTCGATAAACTGTAAAAAGTGAATGGTAGATTTTAAATTTAAATTAAATTAGGGTTACCATGTTACGCAATCATTTTCAATTTTATTCATAAATTTTAATCACTCGCTATGAGTTCAATGTATAATTGCAATTGTAATTATAATTGACACAGTAATTGATTTTATTTTAATTACTTGCAGACATGGGAAAATAAACGCATCCGTTGAAGCAAACGGTACCAGCGAAAAGTTGGAAATATCTAAATTACGACAAGCATTACCACAAGTATTCGCAGTGAGCGCTAAAAATTTACTTTTACTTACGTTCGGAACAACGCTCGGTTTTCCAACTATTTTAATCCCATCGTTACAAAAAGACGACGCTGATATCGCTGTCACGCGAGAAGAAATCACGTGGATAAGTAATGATCAATTATTGTTTTTCTTTCTTCTTACAATAATAATAATTATTATTATTATTACTACGTAACAATAATTACTTAAAAAAAAAAAAAAATAAAATATATATATATATATATAGATAAATTTTTTTTTTTTAGGCAGTATAAACTTGTTCATGGTACCTCTAGGATGTCTGGTGAGCGGGCCGATATCCCACCGATTGGGGCGTAAAAAAACAATGCTGTTAGTCAACATACCCTTCATATCAGCGTGGTTATTGTTTTACTACGCAAATTCTGCCCCTTTACTTTTCATAGCCCTAGCATTAACCGGAATAACTGGCGGTCTCTGTGAAGCTCCAGTGCTGACGTACGTCGCCGAAATAACGCAGCCTCATCTTCGTGGTATACTGTCAGCAACTTCATCCATGGCTGTCATTATTGGTGTATTTACGCAATTGTTAATTGGAAGTCTCACTGATTGGAGGACTATTGCGCTAATCAATTTGATTTTTCCTACGATATGCTTCCTTGCGCTTTGTTTGATGCCAGAGAGTCCTTACTGGCTTGCGGGTAATTTTTATCTTAGAAAAATTTTCAACCATATAAAGAAAATAATAATAATCTATATTATTGAGAGAATGAGTAGAATATTGTGACCAGTTTATTTATATGATAAAATGGGTTTTTATGGTTAAATTTTTTACTGTGTATCTTTGGAAAGGTATTGACCTGGAGTTGTGCCTTTTCAAGGTTTCATATCATTCTCACGAAGAGTCAATTTATAACGATAAGTATTTAGGCTGCGTTCGACAATTCTCTATCTCTAGATACATAATTAAGAAATGACCTTGTATTTTATGAACTATTGACATTTTTAAAGATATAAGCTCATCCCGATGTTACACTCATCAAGACCTTTCATTTGAGTACCCACATGCATTTTTATATATTTTTCATATATACATATATATAATATATATAAATATATGAAAAATTGATGTGGGTACTCAAATGAAAGGTCTTGATGAGTGTAACATCGGGATGAGATTATTTTTTAAAATGTCAAGAGTTAAACAAGTACAGTGCAATTTAACAAAAGTCATTATTTAATAAAGCAAAATTTTTTTTATTTATAGTTCATAAGTCACGGCAGTGACATCAGTGACTGCAAGGTTGCTAGTAATAATAATAAAATGATTAAAACAGGTAAAGACAGACTAAAAGAAGCTGAAGAAGCACTATGCTGGCTCCGAGGATGGGTATCACCTTCACACATCACCGGAGAACTAAAAACCGTGTATGAAGTCTCCCAAAGAACAGTTGCTGGCGGCATGGATGACAAAAAAGAGTACTGGTGGAAAATATTCAGCAAGCGAACATTCATATTCCCGTATATATTGATATCTCTTGCATTCTTTATTTGTTCATTCGGCGGATCTGCAACACTGCAAACATTTGCTGTCACAACTTTTGCATCCTTGGACGCTCCTCTTGAAAAATACACAGCCACTGTTTTCCTCGGACTGGCAGAACTTATTGGCACAGCCGTTTGCGTAATAATAATCCACTTCACTGGCAAGAGAGTGATCACCTTCATCTCAATCGGCGGGACTGGGTTCTGCTTCATGACCTGCGCTATATATGATTATTTAAATAGATCTGCATATATAGACGGACAAATGTTCACATGGATACCTACGACTCTGCTGATCAGCTCAGCGTTTTTCTCTCACATGGGCATTCGACTTCTTCCTTGGGTTCTCTGCGGCGAAGTTTTTCCAGCCAAGGTATATTAATTTTTTTTTTTTAACCTTTTGTTGTAATAAAATCTTCAAGGTGTTTGTGATGATGCAATTATGTCAATCAAATTATTTTTGATGGCAATGGATTTAATTTTAAAATCTTCTCTGTTGAAATGAAATGATTAATTTATTCGATGACTTTTTGAAGAAATCTAAAAATTAATTTTTTTAAATATCTGATTTATGATGTTTTTTTTTTTTTTTTAGGGACGAAGTACAGCGACAGGAGCTGCTGCTTGTACGGGTTACATATTTGCATCGATAATAAACAAAACATTTTTGTACATGGTCGACCTGATGTATCTTTGGGGGACGTTTTTCTTTTATGCCAGTGTGAACGTAATTGGTTTTATTGTGATGTATTATTTATTGCCGGAGACTGAAGGAAGGACGCTCAAAGAAATAGAAGATCATTACGCCGGCATTGAAAGCTTAAATAATAAACCGAGTAAAGACAAGTCGCAGTTGAAAGAAAAGTGGGCTGTCTCAAATCCCGCTATGGTCGTCGACGATCTCGAGAGTAAACTCTAGTATCTTATATAACGATCCAGTTATTATTTTTATAATAATTATTATTACTTTATACTTTATACACCGTATGTTATTCCTTATTTTACGTTTTATACCTTTGGCACATGCTAATAGATGCCATTGAATGTTCATAAATAGAATAAGTCATCTTTTGTATATTTTATATTGTATAGAGTAGAATATTGTTGTCAGCGTTCATTTAACTTTTAAAATGTTTTAAAATATTTTTATAATCATAATAATTAATATTATAGCAATTATTACGATTTAGAATTGTAGACTTATTATATCGTCTTTATATTTAATTCGCGCTAAGATCTGAGCTGTGATTTTTAGAGTATCTATTATCTTGGTTGTAAATTGTAAAAAAATAATTATCTAAATTTTAATTAAGTTAATTAATAAAGTCTTAGTATAAGTTTTGCTTTTTTATTGGAATATTTTTTCCATATTATGAAGGTTTTCCAGTCACACTTTTTTTGGTAGATTGTTTAGAGAATTTCCATGCAGGTATTTCTGCGTTGGGCTTAAAAAATTTAGCGACCAATTTGTAAAATCTTTCATTGCGCAATAATGAAACTATATGGAATATTTTACGTGGGATGTAAACCGGTAGTTCTGGGATTGTTTTCTTGTTTGCGCTTACTTTTGACACTTTCTTCTGGGCTAATCTCAGTGTATACTTACTCTTTGGTTTCATTGCACTAAAAAAATTTATTGATTAATAAATATAAATTATCATTATTTTAATAAAAAAATAGTTACCGTGTTTTGGAGGTGTTTTTAGTCATAGAAATTGATTTGACAGCTTTCAAAATCCTGATTTGATTTTTATTAGCTTCTTTTTTTTTGGTTTTTTCTATTTGTAATGACTTTTGAGCACTATTATTGTCTTGATCAGCTGTATTATCCATTGTTATTGTTTTTTAGTCGAGGTGTAAATATTTAAATTACTTAAAAAATTTTTATTTTTCAAATGATGTAATGTCAATTAAAGTGCACAAAACAGTTGAAGTAAAAAATGACATGTTTTTTTAAAATGACTATCGAAGTATAAAAATTATTTAATATTATTTTAATTAACAATATTTAGGGCCAGTTTTTCAAACCGGGATAAAATTTTATCCACTGTTAAAATATATCTATATTAATATAATATGTCATTTAACTTTTTGAATTTTTTGGCGTGAAAAAATTGAGTGAATTTTTATAAAAACATTGTAAAATTAGCAGCCGTTTGACTATTTTTTAACTTTTGTTCAAGAAACAAATTTTACCCGAAAAATTATTTTTAAATAATTCTATTTTTAACTTTTGAAAATTTCTACATGTCACTTTTCTTTTCTAATTTTTTTTTGCTACAATTTATTGGTTAAATAAATTCTTAAAATTATCAAATGTCTGCTCCTAAATTAATTTTCATATTTTTATATAAGCAATTATTTCAATCATAAAAACTCAAGAGTTTGTTACATTCTTGTTTTTTTTTTTAGTTTTCTCTTTAATTTATTTAAAAATGAAACTTTGTTAATTTTTAATCAAACATTTGCTAACTAATATTTATATTACTTGTAAACATACATTTCAATTGATTGACATTATTGAACTGAATTTCTTAAAAATAACCCTGATAACCATTTAGTGTATAAGTTAAAGTTACATTGGAATACAACTTAATGTCAATCTAAAGTCGAAAGTTAACCCGAACTTGACTCAAGTTTTTGTACTACAAGTTTTGAGGTTAACTTGTTGTTAAGTTGGAGATAATACGAGAGATTTCAGAATTAGTTCTTCTTTATCTGGTAGTAGGTAGTTTATCAAGAATTATAACAGTTGATGGTACATGAACTGCGCAAAAAAGGGTAAGAAAGAAACCTCATTTATCGGTAAAGTAGTAAATTTAAATTTTTTCACTTCCACTGTAACATTCCACACCTCAAATGAAATATTTAGGAAATGGATAAAATTTTTTTTTAATTTTATTTAACATACATTACAAAAATTTTTTAATAATTTAAACATTTTTAAATTTCAAATCTCTTAATCCTAACCCTAGATAAGTATATTAACAATACTTATTGACTTTAAAAAAATAAAAAAACATGAGAATAATAATAATAATTATAATAAAAGTGTGCACTTGGAAAATATAAAATTTTCTGGAAAAAGTTTTTTTAGTCCAAAATATTTTTTTTTTAATCTGAAATATCCTCTTCCTGTTCTGTAGCGTTTTTACCATGTTCGCTGGTGTCCTGGATATTGACGGGTTGGTTTTCATCAATTTCCATGGACCATGTCTTGTTGAAAAGCTCTTCTTCAGTTAAAGTATTTTTATTTTTGCTGACAGTGGTACCCGTTTTATTCCGAGCTAGAACCCGAGAATGTGCAGCATTTAACCCTTTAATAAAGGCCTCTTTAAATTCTTGAAACCCCATAGTAGGATACATTTGTCTCATTACAGCTAAAAAAAAAAAAAAAATAAAAAAAAATAGATAATGAAGACAGAAAAATGAAAAATAAAAAAAAGAAAATAAGTCAAAACAAAACGTAATGATACATAACAAGAATTAAGAGAGCGTGATAATATAAACTTTGCTACTTACTACATAAATCAAAAATTATACGGGTTGACTTTACAGACAATTTGTCAGTCTTCTGACCATTTTTTCCTGCCCAAATAATTTCGGTTAACAATTTGTCTGTCATCAGACGATTTTTTTGTAAGATGTCCCTAACATTGTCTTTAGGATTATTCCGCATGTTATAAAACAACAAGTAATTTTTCTGTGAAAATAGAAAGAACAAAAAATTCGGTACTGCCCGCTACTTTTAAAAGTATATTAGATTAGATATATTTATTTTGACTATTATTTACCATCTCTTCACGTTCTTTTGTAGTTGATTTATCATATTTTAAAATTTCCTCATGAGTTTTGAATGGTACAAAGCTTGGTCGAATGAACCCGTCGTTTGAGGTTTCCGACTCTTTTACAGTAGCCTCTAGTTTACTATAAAAGAAAGCGATATTAGAGAATAAAATTATTAATGAGGCTTAGAAATCTTATAAGTATATTTATTTGTTATGTGCGGTGTACTGTTGAACAGAAGAATAAAATATACTAACAATGAGAAGATGTTATCAAAAAAGTTACGAGTTGAATACCATATGATCCAGGTAAGCAAAAAAACAGTTATATTGAAAGCATTCTAAATTATATGGCAGAAATAAGTAAATAATATCTAGTAATAAGTATCTAGTAAATAATTCAATTTAATTTCAATCAAACTGGGGTAATACATTATTCAAAAAGATCGAAACTAGGGTATTTATTAAATTAGAATAAGGGTAGAAACTATAATAGTGTTCATGATAATACAAATAGCTAAACGTTTTGCACTTCGATATAATGAAAAAGATTTATTGATATACTTACGTAAGGCGCTGCAAGATATTATCCAATTTTTGGTTTTGATCCCTGAAAAACCAGATGAATCGAAATGCAGATTAAATATACAGTATTATGTGATTGGCAAAAATGACATAAAAGTGATGGAAGTGAAGATTGCAAACACAAACATTTCAAACAATTTCAGTGTTACTCACGTTACTTTAGTATCTAACGTTTGGAAGTTGCTGTTGATATTTTTCAAAAGAGCTAATATTTGAGGTCCTTCTTTAGATTGGATTACAATAGGCGAAACTCCAGATATCTTTTTGGTCGACGCAGGACTTGATAGTTGAAGTGGTAGCTTCGGTTGCCGCTGCTTTTCGCAGTTAACTTCGGGTGTCGTTGGACGAGATAAGTTGCCTCGTACCTGTGTTTGAATACAATTAATTAGTAAAGAAATAATGAAATCGAAACAAAAAGTACAAAAATATGACAGTGCAAAAAATAGTAGAAAATTAACATAAATACAACATGGTAAAAAGCATCGAGTTTTTTTTTACCGTTGTCAGGTTCTTTTTTTCTGTTATTGCACTGAAATGAAACTTATGAGTATTACATTGCAGTGAAACTGATTTCGAAAAAACCCAAGTCAACAGATTTTCAAGCATGTTTTCTTATAACTGGAAAAAACACACGTCCCATCAATACTCACAGAAATCTCCAATTCTTCGATTTTTTGGCACATGCGGTGAGTGTGTTGTTAAATTGTCACTTATTTCAAAGCAACTATTAATACACGAATGTTTGTGAAAGCTGCTGGATTCCTACATTTTATGCCTACATTAAAACAATACCTACTATATAACGCTCGTAAAAAATCAAGAATGTGATCCGAATAATAAACGTTGTCAGGTCCACCAGGAAAACGACAAAAATGGTTCTGCTGCTGAAAAATATATATTCTTATAATTTTAAATTAATAAAAAAAAAATTAAAAATTTTTGATGGTCCGATGATTTTAGTGTCATTTATGTGTACGCTTGACTCATTCCAGTTACTGTTTAATTTTAAATTGATAAATGTCGTCATATGTATCTATTTTTACGATTTTTTAAAATTATTGATTTAATTAATTAATATAAAAAAAGTACAATCTATATTTATATATTGTAGTAGTTGTGGTTAAAAGTGCGTTATTTATTAATTAAAAATAGCAAACTAACCTGTTGGTCAGAGTGAGACATCGCAGAGCGTCTGTAGAACTGAATCTTTGCCAATTATCTATTAAATACGTATTAAATGTCATTAGTTTAAATACGTCTAAATAATGGATGTTATAACAAATACTGACCTGTTTTTTTATTTATAATAATTATAATTTACAGATATGTAATTATAAACACAGCAATACAAAGTCGACACTCAAGAATTGTGGGGGAGTAATAATGTTAGTGTACAGGCCTTTTTATGGTAAGTTTAGCGCAAGCGCTCAGCCATGTTTTGAAGGCGGCAATTGAAAAGTTGCAAACGCATTTTATACAAATTATTGATCATAAATACATATTCCCGTAGCAGTATATCAAACTTTTTATTAAGGTTTTATTAAATTTAATTTAATATTTATAAATTTTTAATTAATTGTGGAATATAATTTGTGATAAAGTAAATATTTTTTTTTGTGACGCTCAGGTGACTGAGGGGACTTCTGTTACATATATACAAGACTGCCAAACACCAATCGAGACTTTTTTTTTTAAAATACATAACTTAAAAAATAAAAATAAGCAAAGTGTAAGTGATATTTTGAGCTTCAACATTTAAAATTTTATTATTTTCCATATCTTAAAAGGAATGAACTGTTATTGATGTTTATATTAAATGTGCATATAAACGTCAGTTCACAGGGCATAACCTATAATTGAAATATAACATTATTATAAATTAAATATAAACCAAGTCGAAGTGATAATTTTAGCTCGATTTTTTTATTGTGCATAATTCTAAATAGCTTGAATTTATTAATTATTAAGCGTTTATTTAATACTTATGTAAACGTAAGTTCATATGTGTAACCTGTTTCAGATGCAACAAAACGTGGATTATCATAAAAGGATGGAAATAATTAAACGCTGATTACTCTAGTCCAGTATTTTTTTAACAAAGACATTACTCAATAAGATATTATTGAAGAACTTAATTATTCAATCCTACAATAAAGTTGTAAGTAGTGGTAGTTAATATCAGAAGCTCAAATCATTAGATACGAATCTCTGATCTGAAAAAAATCGTACTGACCAAATTATTTTTATTTATTTATAGATCATAAACTTATTCACTAATTAAAATGAATCCAACAAAGTTTAACCATGATTGTCGTCCGAAGTCTCGGAAATGTTGGAGTATGCTGTCAGACAATCGTAAGAAGAGACTCAAAAAATTATATTATAATTCATTGGACTTTTCGCTGAACAACCATAACAGCAGTATTAATGTCGTAGATGACAGTAATAATGCCGGAAAATTTTCATCTGAATTGTTGGAATTACAGTCAAATATACCTACAAGTCTAATTGGCCGAGAATGTTCATCTGTAAACCCAGAAATGATTAACAACACTTTGGAAAATGATCATCTTAAATCATTAGTGAATTTTTCTCCATTGCCATATAATATCCACGATGAAAACAGTAGTATCGGTGATATTAATAATCAACAATTAAATACGTCTGATGCTAATGAGCAATCATTTTCGTCATTACACATGAATGCTACCAATATTGATTGTCATCATCGTAAATCAACTTCTGATTTGCAACCCGACAATAGCAGCAGTTCACTTATAAATAACTCGGCGAATAATGAGGAAGTATGTGAAACTTCACAAGCCTATACTAACGTACAAATGAATAACTTCACAGAGAGTCGAAAGAGTGTCCAGCCTACAAATATTCCATCTATCGCTCATGCATTTAAAGCGAATATGGCTAAATACATGGTCGATCACAAGATAAATCATGTTCAAGGTAATGCCTTATTGAAGGTTTTAAAACTCCATCCGCAATTGTTATTCTTACCTGATGATTGTCGGTCCTTATTAAAAACTCCTCGCGACAAAATTGTCGTTAAAGAAGTTGCCCCAGGAGAGTATATACATTTGGGGTTAGAAGAAATGTTGCAATCGATATTAAATCGTGTCTCGCTGGAATCAATACCTGACAAATTGCTTATAGACTTCAGTACCGATGGAGCTGAATTGAATAAAGAAATTCAATTGTGGCCTATACAATTTCGTGTGGTAAATTTAGAATATGATAAACCTGAGCTTGCTGGTGTCTATAAAGGTGAAAAAAAACCACGGTCGTTTGCTGATTTCTTTTCGGACTTTGTTCAAGAATTTGGTGAAATCATGAAGAAAGGAGGCATAGGATATAAACAAAAAAAAATTCCTATTGAAATCAGATGCTTCATTGCTGATGCTCCGGCTCGGGCTTCCGTATTGAATCACCGTGGTCACATTGCAAAAGTTCCTTGCTCCAAATGCCACATTGAAGGATCTCGGTACAGTGGATCTAATCGATATCCCGGTATAAATTACAAACTAAGATCCGATGTTGATTATCGATCGTTGAAAGATGTTGATCACCACGAGGGAAAGTCTGCTCTGTATGATCTACCGATAGATCTCGTTCAGCAAGTACCTTTTGATTACATGCATTTAGTGTGTCTGGGTGTCATGAAAAAAACAATTGAATCGCTAGTATTTGGAAAATGCAAACCTCGAAAACTACCTAGCTTTCAAATAAACATGCTGTCCACTAGGTTAACTAATCTTCAGTTACACTGTCCGCGTGAATTTGCTCGAAACCCTCGAGAATTAGACAAATTGTGCAACTTTAAAGCTACTGAGTTCCGTCAACTTCTCTTATATACATTTATTGTTGTTTTCCATGGAATTATCACCGATCAACAATATAGCCATTTGCTGTTGCTCCACTCATCTATGCGAGTGTTATTAAGTAATTCATCTTCTTCTGAAGACGTAAACTTTGCGGAAGAGGCCCTAAAAAATTATGTGATTCAGGCAGAAGATGTTCACGGTTTGCAGTTTTTGACTTACAACGCTCACGGACTTCTACATCTTGCTGCTGATTACAGATTATACGGGGCTTTAGACTCAGTATCGGCATTCGCATACGAAAATAGGATGCCCATTTATCGAAATTATGTAAGAAAGCCTGACAAGCCACTCCAACAAATTTTCAAAAGAGTACATGAGGAACTACAATTTCCCATTACTACCGGAAGTGATGTTAAAACTTTTAATGCTTCTGGCATTCACAATTGTGGTCCAATTACATCTGTGTTTGGAAATAGATCTATTCAGTATGAGAACTTACAAACTCCATATTTTTACTTTTCAATACAAAATAATGACAATACAATTATTAGTAAAGATGGTAGAATTGGCATCATCAAAAATATCATTCTTTACAATAATAGTTATTATTTTGCTGTCTACTATTTTGAAAAATTGGAACCATTTTATATGATTTCTAACGATCCGTCCACTAAGTTTGGAGTTTATCAATGTTCTTTTCTGAATGATAATCGAGTTGTTACTATAACATACAATGATATCCAAAGCAAGTGCTATCGAATGCCTTTATGGGTCAAAAAACTATTTTCAGATTACAGTGTTAATGATGAGCAATTAAATAATACATACGTAGCTGTGACTTTATCCTGCAGTCTGCAAAATAATTTTATCTAGCTGCTAAGAACTGTGTTCATGCTATCTAGTCTTTCAATATTTGTGTAATTAAGCTATTAATACTTAAATGATAATAATCGATCTGAGAAAATTGTTATTTCTTAGTCAAATTTAAAGAATATATTTAATATAAAGTTGTAATTGGATTAATATCAAATGCATAAAATAAATTAATAAATATTTTTTTCAAATATGATTGAGGGAACAATCTAATTTTCTTTGCTTCCTGGATACCTGAATAATTAGGTTTGTCATACAGCTGTTAAATAATCAATGACATTTTTTTATGGTGCATTTTTTAATTCTTTCATTATTAACAAATAATCAAATCAAATTAAAATCCCATTAATTATTTATGGAAAATGCCTAGCAAAAAATAAATTGATTTCAGCTTGGTTGTTTTTTTAGTTGAAAATCGTGTGTCTTAAAAATGTCATTATAATCTGTCTTCTAATTTTATACACATTTTGGACTTAACTGAGAGGTTAAAATAGTGAAAACTTGAAGCGACGATTTTATTTTATAAGTTTCTCAGTCAAAGTTATCTTATTTTCAAGATAAAAAATCATTTTAACTTAAAGACAACTTTTTGCATATTAAATCTTGTTTTAAACTTGGATTCAAATTTCGTCCATAGATTTACTATAAGTTACTATACAACTTATATACACATCATGTATAATATCGTACAGTACAAAACTTCATGTCAACTTGGTATTAATTTAATTTAAGACACTGCACTCTATATTTTTGTATTACAAGCTTCGGCTATCAGGGAATATTTCATGTTACCAACACTGTCACAGTATTTCATATTACCGACGGAGCAACAGTTTTCTATTTAACCGCCAGAGCGAGCACCGTAAGCGTCCGCAGTCGTTTACAACGAGAGCGACTCACTTCACAAACGATTCGGCTGTTGACCAAGTAAGATGTCAGACGCGCAATAACGGGAACGGATGTCGCGAGTGCCTTGTTCTAAAATTATACATTTTTTAATGTTTATTAAACGCAGAATGTACAGATAATCATTTAAATTATTAAATCAAAATATTATTTTGTTAGATTTCTACAATAAGTTGGAAAATAAAAATTTTCTTTGTCTTAAAAGTAGAATGTTATTAAGTATAGTTTAGTATCTCGAAGTTTATAATTTTTTGAGATAGTTTCTCGATGTGAACATTTGTCCGTCTATATACGCAGATCTATTTAAATAAATAACACTGAAGTTGGCAGATATTAAAAATTTTTTTGGAATTTTATAGCAATTAAATTATTAAAAAAAAATTTATTAAAAAGTTTCACATGTGAAAATTAATAAAAATTACAAGTGAAAATTTTTAGAAGCTGACCGCTAACTTCAGTATTATTTAAATAATCATATATATATATATATATATAGCGCAGTTTATAATGTTTCGAGATAAAAACAAAAAATAGTTTCGAATGTTAAATGAAGAATATTCGCGTCCGGTAATTGCAAAAGTGATGTTTTATCGTTTCGAGTGATTATTAGGATAGAATAAGTGTATTTTAATGAAAAATCAGGGAAAAAGTATTGTAGGCGACGAAGAAACGGCAACTTCAGGTTCAGATTTTTGAGAAGCTCATCATTCGTAAGTTTAATTTTTATTTTAAATAATAATTATAGTGCAATTAACAGACGACTGACAGTTTACATAAATTTTTTTAAAAATAAATTATTTTAAGAAAGAAAAGATAAAAAAATTCATCAATAAAAATTTTCAATTAAGAAAAAAATTATGTTATTTTTAAAAAATAAAAAACTAATTTTTTTTTTTTTTTTTTTTTTTAGAATTAAAGACAGTCAGGTGTCTGTTGATTTCAGTCTTGTAAAAAATAAATTAATTATTTTATAAAATAATTAAAAAAAAAAAAGAATCAAAAATTAAATTAAATATTTAAGAAGAATTTTTAAAGCCAGTAATTGAAGCAATGGATTTAAATAATGAAAAAATTAAATAAGTGAGGCTAAATGATGAAAATTATTGAAAGTTAAGTTAGCTGACATCCAAAAATTTTTAGAATTTTCTTTTATTGAAAAAATTAAAAAAAAATTTTCATTTGTAAAAAATTTGAAAAACTATAAGTGCAATTTTTGAAAAATATTTTTTAATTCTAATTTAATAAACGAAAAATAATCAAAAAATTTTTGAACGTCGGCTAATTTATAATGCTAAAATTAGCCGACGTTTTAAATTTTTTTCAAATTATTAAACTAGAACGAAAAAATATTTTTAAAAAATTTCACGCATTAATTTTCAAGTTTTTTACAAATGAAAATTTTTTTTTATATTTTTGTAATCATTTTTTTCAATAAAAAAAAAGCTCTAAAAATTTTTAGTCGGCTAACTTAATTTTCACGGCTAATATTAGTATCATGGGTAAATGTCCTTATTATTACTAATAAAAAAGTCAACAAAGTTATGAAATTTTTAACATTACTTTTATTAATCATTATCTGTGTAATATGCAATGATACATACGTAGTATTTGACAATAGCGATTGTTACAAATTATCTACAATCATATGTTGAATTTTTTGTGTTGGCGTTATTAATATTAATTATTCATTATCGTTATCAATTAATAATTATCATATAATATCATTACATTAGATTACATTAACAGATCAAACAGTACTGCAAAACACTACCGACTCACTGTTTTCCACCGGCTTGATATCAATCGCCTCCATTTATTTATTTATAATAAATAATTTAATAGCTATATAAAACATTTATGTCGTCCTTACATTATTATTGATATTTACAACTATATTTTATCAGACTGCGACAGTCAGTGCTCGAATATTTAATTACAATACAACATTTACAACTAAATTCTCCAGTTCGAATTTATTCAATTTTTTATTTTTTTTTCTTTTTTAATTATTTCAATCCTAAAAATGCCGCGAATCCTTTTTTTTTTTTTTTTTTTTATATATATTGATATGGATAAAGCACTAGCTTCTCCTAGTCGCCGAAATTTAATTTATCATTTAATACCCAGAATATATTAATATTTTTTAAAGTTTTAAAATTTTAATTTAACAGTATGCTGGAGTTGAAAGTTGTTCATTTATTAACTATTATTTTATTTATTTATTTATTTATTTATTTATTACTTCATTTAATAGCACATTGATCGTTAAGTTTCTTACATCAGTACATAAAGTAATTATAATAATATTTTATGTGCGCGTCTATACACTTAATCAAAGGCTTCGTTAGACAAAGCCTGTTACATATTTTACACAAATAAATTCAAATGTTAAATAAATTTATTTTCAAACAAGTCATTCTTTCAACCACTGCAAGATATTAAATTATAAAAATAATACGTTATATATATATATATATATATATATATATATATATATATATATATATTTATGTATATGTATATGTATATTTATCTCGAGTAGTGATAGAATGACTTTTTTTTTTTTAATTCATTTTATTACTTACATTTAATTAATGTATTCCATTATTTTGTTTAATTTTATTAATGATTGAATTATAAGTAGGTGACAATTCAGCGATAAAGTCCGCAATTATAATTACTAAGGTACTGTTTCTAAAAAATTGCAGCTATTGTGTTAAGACAATGTAATTTATTTATTCATTTAATTGAATAATTAATAAATCGGGTGGATGGAGTCTTTGAAGATTAAAAAATGATCCAAAATTAATAAATGATTTCATTTCGACAACTACTTTAATAAAAAAGTAAAAACTAATTTATATAAAGCCTATTATCAGATCTTAGTATATTAATTTAGATTAAATATAATTAACAGAATTTAAACTCTCAAAGTAAAATTTAGTGGGCTAAATTAGTCAAATTTTTTATTAACTAATTTTCCAACTAATTATACCTTTAATTTGAGCGATTACATGGCATCAAGTTATCTAAATAATATATTAATTATTAATTATTACAAATTATCTTCGTACTAATAATAATTATTATTATTATCTAAAATCTCACTTTTACCGAAAATTATACAAAAATTAAATAAAACCACACGAATTTATTTATAAAACCTCTTAGTATTCACAAGGTCATATCTACACAAGATTAGGGAACCTTTCATTTTTATTTTGTTTCTTATTATTATAATAATAATAGAAATTATTATTATATGTGAACAAAGTATTAGCTACAGTAACTATTGTCTTAATAAAGATCTGTTAATGTCATTTAAATAATCTCAACTAACAAATAACAACTTAAAAAAAATATTTTATTTTATATCTTCGCTATTTCAATCACGTAAAAATAATAGAAAAAAATAATAATCATAAATGATTAATTAATATTAGATTAAATTATTTAATTATTAACTGAGATTATTTTTGTGGAAGTATAAGCTGTACATTAATTCAACATTTTTTATTATTCGTAATATATTTTTTATTTAATATAAATTGTTAAGTTTAAACAAATTTCGCGGTACAATACAGTTCCCTATAAGTTTTTTTCTCAGCTACTAATCGTAGCGTTATTTTAAATACTAATGACTAAATTATTATTATATTTATTATAATTATAATTATTTATTAATAGTAATTTATTTACAATGTATACAAGAAACCATTGATATGATTAAAACGCCGTACTCGCTCTTAATGCTTACTATTAAATAATAAAAATTTTTTATTAATTATTCTGGAAGAGACTGCCGACTAATCTGCTTCACGGTTATATATTTTATTAATTATTAAATAATTATACTTAACGATTAGTTAGGAATATTATCGAAAATAATGTGTAATTATTTGTCGTGACGATGGAGAATTTACAGTCTATTCAAAATAAATGCCACATATATATATATATATATATATATATATATATATATATATATATATATATATATATATATATATATAATATATATTATATATTTATAAATATTTAATAATAATAGCTTATTCTCTTATCGCCGTGACTTATCAACAGATGGCTAGTGTTCGTTATTGTTTTTAATTAATAATAGTTATAATTATTAATATTTGATAATAATAAAAAGACATAAAATGGCATTTATAAAACAACGTTACATAATATTTTTTTTTATACTTGAGTATTGCTCACGTTGGCATCGATTGTCTTCCTGACAATGCGAGAGCAGTCTAGTCGTATTTTTTCAGTTATTCTTACAAGTCATTAGTAATATTATTGTTTTTATAATAATAATTATTATTACTATATTTATAATTAATAGTTAATGTTTAAATAATGATTATTACAGTACTCTCACAGCAGGCCATTTCGTTGGCAAGAATCGTGGCCGATAAATGTATTTTTTTATTTTTTTATCAATTATTTTATTTTATTCGAAAATTTAACTGTCTCGGTGATCGCTTAGCCGTGTTGTCGCGTCTGTTAATCCATTCGGGTTGAAGAGGCTGTTCAATTTGTTGTACCTTTGACTGCCTGTGCTACTCATAGTATTTGAAGCTGATGAGTTGTGCTGTGTGTACCCTCCGGTCCTCGTAAAACTTGGCACTTTGTCTAGAAAAAATTTATTTTCATTAAAAAACATTCTAGACTTCTACCAATTATAACAAATCGTTTTAATAATTCTAATTAAGCGTATAAAATAATTTTTTTCGATAAAATAATCATTATAAAATTATAAAAAATTTATTGAAATAATGAAGAATAAATTTTTTATTTTGTCACTTTTTGAGCCTAAGAAATAGAAGTTTTTAAAACTAAAAGGTCGTACTTAAAAAATTGTATTTTTATTTTCTAACTTCGTGTTTCAAAAATTAAATATTTTAAACTCTTGGTGATAACCATTACCTTTACTCCGATTGTGCCTGAGCCGTTCCTGCGAATTAACAGGTCCACATTGTCTCTGAGGGATGCAGGAGTAGTTGCTGTCACTGCTGTAGGTAGGAGAAACAGCGCGATTGTTCCTCCTACGCGGGCTTCTATTATTTCTATTTCTCGCTGAGTTCCTATTATTATGACCGCATCCGTTGCCCCCAGTCCCGCCAAACTGATTATTGTATTCCATCGTATCAGCATATAGACAACTGGACTCCGAGCAGGAGCAGCAGAGCTCCGAATGAGTGTTAGAATCGCAGGATTTCCTGTCCCACTCCTCATTTTCGTGCTGGTAGTGGTTTTCATTTCTAAACATATCTTCCTTGTGGTTCCTGTAAACTTCATCATTGAGCGATCCTCCTCGGTTGAGGTCTAGGTGATGGTTCGGGAGATTAGGCCTGCTGTATCCCGTACCCCTGTACTCTTCTCCGAGGCCATTCTGATGCCCATAAATCACAGACCCGCTTTCATACTCATTTTCCTGATTCTTAAAATCGTAATGCGTGAATCCCTGCGGAAAAGACGGGACTGGCGGTGGGTTAGTCTGAGGCGGTAAGGTAGTGTACCTTCCTTGTTGATAGTTCCCGATAGTACTTGCATCATGAGGCGGCACTTGACTATTCCACGGAGTCGGAGATGACGAAAAATTATTGCCGATTCTCACTGGAGGTGTAGGCGGGCTCTGAGAATTAGTGGTATTAATTCCGTCCAAATCATTTCCGACACTTCGTTTCCCCAAATGCGGACTAAACGCCATCTGTTGTTGCATTCTCGCAGACAGAGACGTTCCGCTGGTTCCAGTTCCGCCAGATGGCGGTGGATGCTCAGGAGGAGGGGGTAGCATGTCGCACCAATTAGGCATGCTCGTCTGACTCGTCTGAGTATTGTCATTCTGGTTCAGACGATATTGCTGCGAGCGTCCAGCGTTGTCATCGGTATACGAGCTGCTGGCATTGTCACTGCTAGGCGACAAGGTCGACTGGTTGTGTTCTTGATTAGAGTCCAAGTTTGAGTAATCTGGCTTCATGCAAGAGTCACTAGAGTTCGACTTTTGGCCGCTTCCCTCCATCGAATCCGGACTGCGGTTCCCAACACAGAGCGTTGTAGTCGCGTAAGGTTCAGGTGGTGCTTGCAATTGCTTCCTAGTATTGTAAAAAGTCGTAAGATTAACTTCTGCATACTCAGAACCGGCCATACTGACGATTCCTGGAGCGATCATTTGCTGATTGTTCAGCAACTTGGTCTCGCAATCTTTGTCGTTGCTCTGCAAGGTATTGGTCGGCCTCCAGCCGCGTTCTAACCACAGTGTATCTTTATTGAGCTGGCAAATGTCATTGGCAGTTCCTACAGGCACACTGAGGTGACCCAGTTGCTTGCTCATGGCCTGTCGTCGACGAACATAGAGAACCGCCGCCAATCCTCCGACTACCGTGAAGACCATGGTAATCATCAGGACCAAAAACCACGTCTCAGTAACTACTGACATTCCTCCGTGACTAGGATCAGTGCGCGGTGGTAATTGCGTCAATTGTCCCGGGTCCATGTTCAAAATCGCTGGATTTGAATACGGCCCGATTCCTGCGCGTGTTAATCCTGCAACTCGGGCTGTATACAACCCACCAGTCGTTAAGCTGTTGATAGTCACTGAAGTGGTCGTCGCGTTGATAGACATTTGTCCCAAAACTTTGTTGCTGCTGTTGCTCTTTATTTGAATCTTATAACCGATTAATTCACCGTTTTGCTCGCTCTTTATCGGAGGTTGCCAGTTTAGAAACGCGGAGGTCATGTTTATCATTCCAACGTGAACGTTTTCTGGAGGTCCTGAGGGTACGTCTTCAAGAGTGGTCGCTAGTTGGACGTTACTGGGTCTTCCTTCGATTGTTTTGTAAAAAGGAACCAAGAAGAACTCATAGAGAGTGTATTTTTTCAGATTGGTCAGGACGTAGCTGGTGGCTCCAGCGTTTAAGACGGTGACCATCTGGTACTCGGGTTTGTTTGAGATTTCGCGGTACCGGATGTACAGACCTTCAACTAGGTCAGCAGCGCCTAGGATGTCCCACATTATTTTGACGCTGGTGCTGCTAACGGGCTGAACTTCTCTTAGGTGAAGAATCTCGCTGTTAAGGCGGTCGCGGGCGCGAATCAGCTCGATTTGAGGGACGGAGTACTGATTTTGACTTGTGGTGTGAGCTACGTCAGAGAGAGGTCCAGGTAGGGACAGACCGTGGCTGTTTTCGGCGCGAACGAGGAACACGTATTTGGTGTCGGGCTTAAGCTCGGTGACGGTGTAGGTGTCATCGGTGACTCCAGTTGCTGCGACGACCCACCCGGTGTTGAGGTTGCTGCTGAAGTACTCGATGTTGTACCCGATTATCTTGCTTTTGCCTTCTTGGCCGGGGCTCCACGTGAGCGTGACTGAGGTGCTGGTGATGTTCACGATTCTAGGCTTGCTAGGATTTTGGGGCAGTGCTGAGATGTCTGGAGTCTTGTGGAGAGTTGTACCAGAACTTATGGTCAGGGTGGCTGACCATGATGTGTTGCCAGACTCGGAGGAGGCGATGCAGGTGTATAGTCCGCCATCGGCCATTATTAGATCGTTTACTATCAGAGTTCCGTTACTGGACATTGTTATTCGGGTTCCTAGAGGCACTAAATCGCCGTCTTTATGCCAGTGGACTCGCGGTGTTGGTGTTCCTACTGCTCGGCAAGGCAAGTAAGCGGTGCTTTTTAGAGGCAGCGTTTGATTCGCTGGTCCTAGTTCTATTATTGGTGGAGGGACTTCTTCAAGAGGTGTTACCTTAAATCAAACAAATTTTATGATTTTATTTGTATATAAATTATTGATTTATTAACTGTTGATAAATTTATTTATCAGGCAATAATTTATTTATTTATTAAATATGAATAATTTTTTTTTAACTCTTAAAATATTTTTTTTTAAGAAAAGTGAATTTATTAACTGTTTATATTTATTTATTAAATAATCTGATGCCAAAAAAATAATATGCTAACAATTAATAAAACTTGTCAAATATTAATAAATTCTTACATTAGTGTATTTATCAACGTTCAAGTTAGGTAAGTTCTAAAAGTTCAAATTTTAACTTAAGTTTATTTTAAACGTTGAGTTATAAAAGATCAGTTTAGTTCAAATTTTACTAATATGTATTTTTTTAACTTAAAAATTTAGTAACTCGGCAACGAACTACTTCATAAGGACAATCAAGAAATTGTTTTGTGAGATTGAATTCTCTATAAAAAATGTTTAAATAAAAATTTCCGTTTGTCTAGAACCAAAGAAAAAAACTTGTTGAAATAAAAAAATGCTCTTAGCTTAATTCTATTTGATTCAGAAATTTTTTTTTACTTCAAGTTATACATTTAAAGAGATTTTAAGCTTTGAAAGGCAGAGAACACAAAATTTTATTAAATTATCTAAGTTCTACCGTAGGAGAAAAACAATAATATTTACCTGTAGAAAAACAGTGGCCGTGCTAGCACCAGCTTGGCTTATTGCGCTGCAAACATAGTGTCCCTCGTCTTTTTTAACGGCTTGCTTGATGTGCAAACTCCCGTCCTCGCTGACTGTGTACCGGCCTTGGTAAACATTACCGGGAAACATCAGCTCCTGGGAGCCCTCGCGGGTCCAGAAAATGGAGGGCTTCGGTGCTCCGCGGGCTGAGCAGGCGAATGATACGTCCGAACCTCCGCTCACGGTTTCATCCTTCGGGAAGTTTGTGAAGACCGGTCGTGCTGTAATGTAAAACGAGATGAGTCTCTTTTCTCTCTCTTTCTCTCTCTTTCTTTCAGATGTCTATCTCCGTGGACTCTAATTAAATCACCCCTGCTACTACTACTGCTTCTGGTTCTGTTCCTGTTCCTGTACTGGCTCTGGCAAAGCACCGGGCAATGCGTCTCAGTATCAGTGAGACCGAGACGCAAGGGACGACTCAACAAAGTCTCATTGCAAATTCTAATTAAACTACTCTTGAAATCCGACGAATAACAATGAAATAGCTTTTGGGGTAAATTAATAATAAAAACATAAATAAAAATACTCGGTACTAATAAACAGAAGTATATTATTATATATATAAATATAGATAGAATGAAAATGATATTTTAGAATTATTTCGCCTTGATTTTACTTTGTCTCAGTAATAATTGCTTTATTGCAAAACATCACTTTTACTTCTACCTTTACTTTATTACCTTTACCAGAGTTATCATTAATTTACTACAAGTCTAGACATTATTATTTTTACTGAAATATATGATAATTTTATTCACTTTATTTACGTATTATTATTTTTTTAATGTATTCGTATACCAAACAGAAAAGAAAGATGTCGCTTAATTATAATACGAGACAAAATAAAATTTTATTTTTGTTCTTGCATTTTATGTAGATTTTTATTTCATGAATCTATATCCTGTAGCCAGTCTAATATCGTAATTTTACAGAAATTATGTAATACTTTATTTTATTTTTTAAATTTATCAAAAAATAACACTGGCTCAAAAGTTTATTTACGTATGTGTCACGTGCCATGTTAGTTAAATTGCACCGACTATTTCCAACCGATCTTAATGGAATTTTATGGATTTATTTTCCGAACTAATACTTTAATCAAGTTCAAATATGTTTGCTTCAACTTCGAATTAATTTAATATATTATTTATTATCGTCTACACTAAAAAAAAATAATAATTAATTCGATTTATTTGTACGAAAATCATTTTGAAGAGTTTCATTAATTCTAATCCAGAAAAAAATTTTTGGAATCATGTAAAATTTATTTAAGTCAAGAAAAATTTTTCAGTTGAAGAATTTTTCTACTTAAATCAAGACGAAGCTCTTTATAATTGTTTTCTGAGTTCAAGAATTGTTCTCTTTAATCAAATTAATTTTTTTTTTTTTAAGTGTAAAAAATCTATCTACCCATATCAAGTGTAGCCAAATGGTATTATTCTTATTGTATATTATTTACTTACATTGGACGGTTAATGTCGCGCTGGCTGAAATAACACCGACTCCGTTTTCAGCATGACAAATGTAAGTCGCTGCATCTTGGGGTGTAACTCGTTCTATTCTGAGACTCTTGTCATCGAGTATGTGTCCGCGTCCTATCGGCATTTTTCCGTCGTGTCTTCGCCACAGGATCTCTGGTGCCGGGTCCCCGCCAACGCGACAAGCGAACTCTGCTGTTTGATCCACGAGAACCGTTTGGTTTTGTGGCGTGGCCAAGAAAAATGGTTTTACTGCAAGAAATATTATTGTCAATAATTTTATTATCATCATCATCATGATTATTGTTAATATTAAAAAAAATTTCTTACCATGAACAGTTAGAGTAGCAACAGCAGACTCTTTGTCTCCGACCATATTATGAGCAACACATTGATATTTTCCTTGGTCGGTTTGGCGAACATCGGAAATCATTAGGTTGCCACCGTCAACCAAAGTAATTCTGTAACGAGAGTTTTATTGAGGAGTTTATTCTCTGGAGGCAAATATTTGTACAATAGATAGACAAGTATTTGAGGATAGGTGGGTTAGATTGTCAAAAGGATTCTGTTATTGCCGTTAGGATCGATGCTTTAACAATCACACTTGTATATATCTATATGCATATATATAGGTGTATATACCTATAGAACATCACTAGGATCGGCGGATAGCAATTAAGCCGAGTTCAAACTCACGGAATGCCGCGTTCTCTCGGATACGGATAGCCCGGCGTAGCGCAGATATATAGAGCCGGACACGACAACGCCGTCCCGTAAAATCGATGGATCCTCGATTGTGTCCTCTAATTTATAGTATCAATTAATTCTAGTGACGGCGGCACACAGGTCAGAGGGCTCCCTCGGGGCAACTGCGGTCGTTGCGCAGCGCTAACGTCGACAGATTTAATTTCTATCAGTTACTCTAATTTATAACCCTGTGATTATTGCCCGAAACCCACTACCCGCTACGTCACTCCCGCCTTGTCAAAAATATATAAGTGTTTTCAGATTTGAAATTAATTATAGTAATTTAACATCCACATTTCTTGGTATGCTCAAATTTTTTTTAAAGATCTGACGGTTGTCTGTTATAATTTTATCAATTCCAAGTAACAATCATTATTTTTCAAATATTTTGCTTTAAATTCTAAAAAAAAAATTTTGAAAATCCAAAAGTCCACGACTCATGACGCTCATTTAATAACAAAATCAATCGAATGTGAAAAAAAATGTCAAACAGCTGAAATAGGATCAAAATATTTTTATATGAAATTTAATTTTCTGTAAAAAAAGATCTCTTATTGAAATTTTAACTAGTAATTATTTTTTTTTAGCATGTAACTTTAAATTTGATAATTAATTTAAATTGATAAAAATTTTATAAACAAAATTCAAATTCTCTACAAAAAAATATTACTTATAATTATAATTTTATCGTATTTTCAATATTTAACTCGTAAAATAAATTAAAAAATTCTATTGTTACTAAAATAGTACCAAGTAATTATAAAATTATAAAATTAAACTCCTGAGCGCAACTAAGACCATTAGTGCACAAGATTTTAACGTTACACCAGAGACTACCAATTTTTGCATCGTAGATTGCACGGTCATTTGTTGTTTTTATTTTATTAATTTTACTCCGAGCCTCGGGAGATTAGAAATAAAACTTTTAATTAAATAACTTCGTATCCCGTCGAGGAAGATTTAGACTGGCGATATTTAAATGACAATATGCACAATGTAAAATGTGTACAATATGTACAATACAACAGTGCAGTAAAACGGTTGAAAATTTAAACTGGCATGTGGAATCTGGATCAACGATATATGTCTCGCAATAACTCGAGACCGATGAGACAATGCGGAGCATAAAGGTAAAGGAAAGGAATGAGTCGGTGAATAACTAGATTAAGAGTAAGAGTAAGACTGACTGTGAGTGCAGAGGAACTAGCAAAAGCATTTTGTGCATCACCCACACCTCATACTCGGGACGGGGAAGCCCGTAAGTTATACAGCTACAATGTGAATGTAAATAACGAGTTCGTCTTGGTTAGCTCTTGAGGACGGTCTACTCAGTGGCGGTCGGGTGGAGGGTGGAAGGTGCCAGGGACCGAGAAGAGATAACGCAGCAAGAATTATAGAGGACATCCTTTAGCGCCATTCTCATGCAAATGCGCAGTAGATTACGGAGCCCTTGTGTCTTCGGATTATTACCATTGCCTGTACCTTGTTGGAGCTGGTGCTGGTGGGTTCTCCAAGTCACCGGGTAGGGCTTTTACCCATCTTGTCTCTCTTATTGCCCCGAGTTGAGTATATAGTAGTCTACAGCCAACTCTTTACTCTTTACTTTACTCCTTGTTCCTTATTCCTTACTCTTACTCCTTTACTCCTTCGTCTTCGGTACAGTACTAATGTAACTGTATATATACCGAGGATTTCATACTTGTGTGTACAGTAACCCGCAACGAGGTCCTAAATTCCATCGCGGTGTAACAACGAGAGAGAAATTAATCGCTGGGAATTATTCAACCGGCTCTAAGCGCTTTCACCCGCGCAAACACTAAATTCTTTTTCAATACGATATATTTACGGACGAGAGTAGAGTATATATGTTGCTGTTACTTTAATTAATGTCATTAACTGTGGTTCGGTATTACAGAAAAAATTTTCTCATTGCATTAAAAAATTTTTTGTTGAATATTTATAATTTTTTGGTTAAAAAATATTGAAAAATTATCGTTAAAATTTAAAATGAATGAACTATGATATCATGAAAATTTTTTTTTTAATATATTCCGGTTTTCATACTCTTAAAAAAAAAAAAAATATTATGGTATTCTAAAAATTGATGTCTTAAAAAATGACAAGTATGGATTTTTGGTTTTTTAAATTGAGAAATGTAATTACAAAAAAATTATTTTCTATAATTGATCAAATCACATTTATACATCAAACAAAAACTTGAAATTAATTTTTCGATTTTTCATGCTTAAAAATGGCATAGTCCCACATCTAAACAGTTACGTTATTAATAAAAAATTGCATTAATTTTTGAAGAAAAATTTTTTACTGTAATTTTAATCTTGAATACTTAGTCTCAAGGTTTTTTTAATTGTGCAACAAAAAAAAAAAAAAAAAAAAAAACAATCGAAGAAAAATTGTGTAAATTGTAAAGAAAGTCAGTATTAATCACGCCTTAATGATCATACTTAAATAATAATACCCGCAAATAAATTCATACATTATATACGAATAAGAATTATGAGAGAGAGATAAGAAATCACTTGTACAAGAAGCCTTTATTATAGGGTTTACAAATGTAAATATAATAAAATAAAATGTTCATTTTATTTTATTATTAAGTATAATAACGTGTATGTGAGACAACTTACCGTTTGGTAGACTCCAAGTCTATGACATGCCCATTTCTTTTCCACTGGAGAGTAGGCTCCGGATGACCCCGAGGTGGCCCGCACTCCAGCAGTGCGGTCTCTCCGGCGGCGACCCTCGTGTTCTGAGGTTGCGCCCGGAACTCATCTCGTAACACTGGAACAATTGCCAAGAGAAAACAGATTACCCACTGATGCTATTTGTATTTGTATTATATTATATTATATTATATTGTTTCCAGCAAGTTTGCTTGGACCACTTTGATGGTACCGTTTGTTTAATTGTTTGTCTGTCATTAAGCGGGTCATTATTAAATTAAAATATTACCTCATTAATTTTGACAGGACGTTAATTAAACTTTAAATTTTAAATTCACATATTTTCACTTAAAAAATCTATCAAAAAATTAAATTTGACTACAATTTACGACATAAATAAATGGAACTGTTAAACTGAAGATAGATATCGAAGATCCTAACGATCGATTGTACCGCCATTTATCCAAACCCAAGCTATTCTGAAGCAGGAAGGGTCAAAGGTTCTGAGCGTTAGTGCCCTGTTCTTATCCACAAGTTCACCTCTTTCTCATCTTTATCTTTATCCTCTTCTATCGGCTTTCACCTAACCCGTTCCAGTCCTCTGAACGATATATAAACATATATATACCATCCAACAAGGCATTCTATTTGGAGCCCTCACTGCTGCAGAGGGTTAAACTAGCACGTATATTTTGAATGTACCCTCACATGCCTGTCGGACTTAAATTCGCCTTTAGCTCCATTCAATCCTCCTCTACCTTTACTTCTATTCCTTCGATCCCCGACTTTTGCATTCACGTTATCGCTATTGCCGACGTCCTGACGTATACCATTACCATTTATCACGAAAGGCTCGGACCATTTACGAAACGCGTCCGTTCAAATCGACGGTATCACTATTTTTTTCTGAATTGATAAATTTCAGGCTACTAATGTTCAAAAACTTTTTTTTTTATTTAACAGTCAAAATAATTTTATGATATGGACATGTATGGTCTTATATGCAAATTGGATTTATGACATATATGGCTTGATATTTCCTGATATGGTCACACAAGCCTAAATTTAATTTTTTTTAATCCAAATTAGTACTGATAATCTCCGATAGATGGCGCACGGTCGTTTAATCGTCTCGCTACTAGAGAGTTGAGTTTAAAATATAAATAATTTTTTGGCTAGTCTAAGGAGCTTATCTGACATTGGTTTTTAGTTTAATTAATTTCTAAATAAATTTTTGTTTAGCGTAAAGTTAACTAATGTATACAATTCGATAAAAAGTAAAAAATAATAATAAATTAATTTTTACTCTCACAAATAGCTTAACATGGTCATATATGAAAATTAGTAATATGTGACCTTATAAAAATTTTTTTTTGAACTTTTAAATCCCAGAAAGAAAAATTTTTTATTATTGTTATCATTATCAGTTTTTATTTTTTGCTTTTTCATATTTAGATAAAATATTGAGGACCTTGTAGATGTAAGATGTGAGATTGTATCGCATATAAATAAGTTAAGTATAAAGTATATAAAAAAGGTAAAAAGGTTTTGCGACTAAACTTGGCCGGGGTTTGCTGAGTGATTGGCAAAACGTCGGACGTGTGTAGAAGAAAATAAAAAAAGAGCTCGGAAATCTCGTGAGGCGTAATATTTTTTTGGAGAACTACTTTAAATCAAGTAGTATGGCTGAGTAGAGAGAACTGACGCAAAGTGGTTCCGCCGGAGATTAGAAAAAGGGACTAGACGTGTAGCGAGTAGTAACGCGAATAACAAGTGTGAAAGTGAAAGTGAGTGAGAGCTGGTATACAAATACTCCAAAAGAAGTGAAGGCCAATATAAGATCAAGATGAAGATGAAAATAAAATAAAAAGACATTCTGAACTTTTTTAAACTTACCACGGGTTTCGCCAAATACACAACGGGCTTTTATGTTCATACTCACACAACTTAAACTTTTATATTTCGGTGATTTGATTGACGTCTTTCATTTTTAGCGGTAAAAAATTTAATTAAATACGTACTTATGTATTTATATATACAGATAAACATTTTATTACATCAGTAGATTAGATTTAGTTTAATTACTTTAGCTCTAACGAGCTGCTGACTCTATTCTGAATTCTCCGGTTCTTTATCTCGCAATTCCACGTGTGTAGATTGAGATAATGAGCGTGTTAAGATTTCTAACTCAATACATTCCTTTGTGTACAGCAATGTAATAATGTGAAATGTAATGTGGGTGTTTTTTTCCTTATTAATATAGGCACATGTAATGTACGTGATTCTATTCAGGAAACGCGTTAATTGAGACATTTCTCTGGTATCCAATGACCGCGATAGCAAACCTTTAATTACTTTATCTTTGACTATTTTTATTCAATAAAATAACTGGATTTTATTTTATTAATTCTATTAGCAATAGCTGAGAGAAACGCCAGAGGGAAAATAAAAAATAGAATTAATATTTATGGTAGAATAAAAGAAAGAAATAAAGGCCATACAAATATTGCGAATAAAAAGTTTTATTAACGGAATAGAAAATAGAAAATACAGATTTGTTTATAGCAAAGTCGGTGCCAATTAAGCTTGTCCGTAGATTTTATGGAATCAATATTACATTTATTGAAAGGTACATACCATATTTATATTTAGATTCATATTTTTTGTCTGCTTTGTTTTGTTTTTGTTTATTGCACACACATGACCCAGAGTAAGGGGTAGGTGTATTCAATGAATATGAAAAGAGACTGGAACAGGAGGCCAACACTGAAATTCATCTGACTTTTACGACTTCTCCATTGTCCGTTAGCGTTGTACAAATTAAAAACGGCTGTATTGTATACTCGAATTCCCAAAACAATTCCGGTCTTTTCAAATTAGTACGCACCTTTATTTTTAATTAACAACGAAAGGACCAATTCTTGGGCAGGTTCTATTTTCAGATTTCATTTGAGTAAAAAACGTAAATTTAGAGAGAGAATAATAATAAATAGAGAAAAAAGAGGGGTTAATAAATAAAAACGACAATATTTTAGTTTTGTGTAAATAAAATAAAAAGGTTATTTTTATTGCTAATTAGCTGTCCCAGAACTAAGGAGCATTGTCGCGGCTTTTTTGTTGAGGATAATTGTGAGAGTTGTTATGAGTGACCGTAAATAAACCGTGTTAAATCGTTTAGCACAACAACTTCCACCTCCTTGTGCGTTAATAAATTTGAATATATATGGATAGATTTAAACACTTGTTATTATATTATGTTTGTATAACAATAATTAGAAGTAACCTGCAGTCATTACGTGACTGTCAGAGCATAGTTATTCGACAATTCATGTCGTTTAATCATTTTTAAGCGTACAGAGGCAAGTTTCAAGCTTACTCATCGTTTTTATTCATGAAATTTAAAGTTTTTCATGGTAGAAAATTTTTGTAAAATAAAATTTCATGCATTAATTAATTATTGAATTAAATTTAAATAATTTACTCGATATTGTATTATTTTTTCTTTTACATTGTAATTCAGATTTTATTAATTTAAATTTATGAAAATTTATGTTAGAAAAAAAAATTCTTTGTAGTAATTTAGATAAGTAATTAACAGAATCCGGAAAATTTTGTCTCTGGTGTATTTATATGATAAAGTGGGTTTTGTTCGTAGAATTTAGGGACATTGGAAAATCATGACCAGAATTTGTGTCTTTTTAAGGATTGATATGTTTTTCAACCGTTACTTAAAATTTTTTTAAATAGATAAAATTAGTGAAAAGATCTCGACCTAAAATTGCACCTTTTCTTGATTATATATATTTTTTGGCATAAGTAAATTTTTATATTCAGTTTTTGGATGAGTTTTGAATAGTTAATTGATTCTATTAGTTTGTGTTGACATTTTTCATTAAATTATTGCTATTAATCTTGTCATAACAACATCTTTTCTTTTTTGGGTGGACAATGGCGCGAAAGATTTAAAAGTATTTTTTTTTTTTAATTATTAAATAATTATACAATTTTTTTTGTATTTTATTTTAATAAATTTTATTATGGAAAATAAGATTATTACACTAGAAACAATAATCGTAAAATAAACTTGATTGTTTCAGTGATAACAGATAATTCGTAATGATAATTAATAATAATAGTCTAAAATTAATTTAACAGAGAACAGATTACTCGGCAGATTCCAACAAAGTTATATTGCATTATATAATTTAGCGAACACGATCTACCTGTTTTGACTCTGTTGGTACAGTGTCAAGCGAAACGCGAGTAGATGCGAGTTAGGAATATATATTCAGGACACGCGCCGCCCGTGACGTACGGAGGACACGTGACCGTTTTGTCTGTACTCTGTATCGTGGAAACAGTATTATTATATGCAGGATAACAGAGTAGAGAGCAGTGGCAGATTGAAACTAGTGTCTACTCGGGAAATCGGTTTCCACAGCATAAATGGACGCAAAATAGTGTTGATACACACACTAGGTCATCTGCGTATACACCAGTGCATATTGATTGTTTCTGGAGCTAACCGAGTGTCCAGATTTTGGTATACGCTCAATGTGTGTTGTACGTTAAGCGTCATGAAAGGACGATCGGAATCCAACTGGCATTCTCTGCAGCAGTGTATCATCAAACCGTGGGTTTTGTCGTGGCTCATGTGTATTTATATATGACGTTTGTAGCCAGAGGAAATACTGCATCACACAGAATCCTGTCTTGGTTGTTTAATCGACAATACAAACAGATAGTTATACTGCCACGCGACTATTGTTTAGGATAATGATCTTAGGACGTTACTTACGACGTGTTCGGCTTTTGTATTCATATTGTAATCTGTTATATGGCTAAATATTTAATGGGGTATTATTACTATTATTTGTTTATACAACTACGACCTTGTCATTGAAATTTAATTTATGACTTTAATGAATAAATAGATCTAAATTATAAAAGTTTAAAATTTTTGATAAAATATTGTAAATAAGAAAAAATTATATATAAACATCTTTTATAATTTTATCGCCTTCATCAATTTTATCGAAAAATTGACGGAATTATTTTTTTTGAAATATATTTTAAAAAATATTAAATTCACAATTTTTTTAATATTTATTAAATTTTTGAATACTTTTCTTGCTTGAAAATTTTTTACAGTATAAAAATGTATTTCATAATATACGAATACAAATAACCCGTAGAAAGTAACACATATAAATAAATACATATATCCAAATATGCAGGAAAAGGCGAAGGAAGTCCCGTGAGACGAAGTAGGTTTCCTTGAAAAGGGACTAGAAGTGAAATAAGATAAATAAAATAAGACTTGGTTGATTTATAGGTCGAGTTTTATCGATGGAGTTGAGAAATGGGCAGATGTGTGACCCTCGTTTTCTATAAGAAAGGTGTACATATAACACATAAGAAAATACCTAAACGTCTTTAGAGTTAGAATTTATTTTATTTTTTACCGAACAATGGAAGTTTGCAATAACACGGATGGAGATTTTCAAGGTTTCATTTGAATAAAATATCTTGTTTTTTTTTTTTTTTTTATTTTGCCTGCGTCCTTCTGGATGCTCTTATATTTTGGATTTGTATTTATATTTACATGTGGTTGACTATTAATGATGATGGTGATGATAATGCCAGTCGAGGTGAAGGTGGAGGAGGTAGTAGTACTCTGGGGTGTATTGATCTCTCGTGAATCATGTTGAAGTAGTTATGCAGGTTTACGATCTTCGGGCAAACGTCCCTTGACGAGTAGGAAGGTAAATTCAAGTAGTTGTATAGCGCACCCGACCTGTAACCCGTAACCTGGTGTGTGCCGAGTTTCTCGCATAAACTCCATCCAATTCAGTGGCTCGTTCACGCGAATACGTGACTACCACCGATTAGCGTCAATGAAGACCTATATATTTGCATCAAGTACACGCAGTCGGTACAGAAACAGTACCCACAGTGCAATAGTTGTGATGCCAATCCAGAAGCTTCACTTCAGGCACAGGACATTTGAATATCTGTCTCCGCTCTACTCACGATTATACGTAACCACATCTCCATTGACTTTACTTGCCGAGAATTAAATTGCAGATTTGGACTCACTTGAATTTACCTAATGCCGAAAGTTAGCTGTCGTAGTTGCGGATGAGCTATTTCATCCAGTATAGAACTCGAGTTTAATCGATTAATTTCTATTCGTTGTGATACTCTAGCTCAACACAATTTAATTTGATTTGCCAGTACTTAATTCTTATCTTAAGAAATTATACGGAGAGAAAAATATCGTTAGAATGAGGATACGTATCGTTATTCTGACTATACACCGTGTAATCATTTTTTTAGAGATACGCTCTATAACCAATTCAGCTATACACTGAGAAAAAAAAAATTTTTTTTGTCCAGAAAAAAATTTCTTGACTCAAGAATCGTTTAAAATAAATTTTGGTTTTTTGATGAAAGAATATCAATGTCTATCATGATAATAAAATATTGGCATTAATTTTGATAGATTAACAAATTAATAGGTTCACTTGAACTAAATAAAAAATAATTCGATTAATTGGATCAATTCTTGAGACAAGAAAATACATTCTTGAAAATTATCAAGAATATATATTCTTGTGACAAGAAAATTTTCTCAAGAGTACTCTTTTTTCTCAGTGTACATCGTCATTAAAATGACGATCCGTACACTGAAAAAAAAAAAAATTAACTTGAATCAAGAATTCAAGTGAAACAAGTGAATCCTTAATTCAGAAAACCGGATCGTTATTTTAAGGAAACGTCATTTGAGGATACGTTGGATAGTCATTTTAACAATATTTTTTTTTTTCCGTGTAATATCATGCTCAAGTATCAATAATTATTATGATGATAGATTGTAATTTAATAGAACAATTCTCTGACAACCGACAAGTGTCAAAGTGACTTCTTTGGAATGATTTAATCGACCGGAGACCGGAGACAAAATTATTTCGGGTTGTCTGAACTCGTATTTGGGGACGGAAGCTCTGTGGTGCCAACTTGTATCATATATCGGACTTAGGAATTATTTGTCCCTTTTTATCTTATTGACGTGAATTTCTCATACAGTAAAAGCACGGCAGGGGCCCTAACCTAACCCTGCACCAGCCAGTTAATGTAGCTCGTACGTTTCACGTGGGGTCGCATCCCTTTACCGTAGCTTAATCTGTGAATATATGTTTCATCGGGTGTGAGTACATGTGTGTAGTTACGGACTATGTTTATATTAATGTTGTGCAGGGGACAACCAAAGGACAAGTGTGGGTGTATAGTGTTGGATGGATGGGTTTGTTGAGCTTGTATTCAAACATGTCTCTGTGTATATAATGGATAGATATAGACATAGACCTGGATTGATGTGAATTTATATGTGTGTATATAGAGATATTTATTTATGTATATACAGATGGTAAGTGCGGCAATGTTTAGATACGTAGGGGAATCGGTAATTCGCGACATTTGTTAGCATTTACTGTCGAATACGTGGCAAAGTCTGTACCAGAAATTAGATTCCTGGAAGCGGACCGGAATTGGGGTAAACTTTTCTCCAAAGCGACACTTAACTTTTAGTTGTTGTTTACGAAAAACATTCTAAGACAATTGAATATTTATATATTTGGTGATACTTTGGTAAAAGTGTAAAGATTGGGCGCCAAAGTGTCTGGACAAAAGACAGAAATAAACATAACATTGGATTGATGTAATAAAAGAATAATGAAATCGCGGTATTGTATAAGTATTTTGTGTTTTATGAATAAAGAGAATTTTCTAATAGAATTCTGGGAAATATACCCGTGAATATTTACGCGGGTTAAATATTAAACGTAAGTGGAAAATTTTTGCCGAGTTATATATTATTTAAAGTATTAATGGAAAGGAATTTATACATAAAAGTTGTTGAGGTATTTATATTAATACTTTAGGTGTAGTGAGTGGCACGTTAAATCAGAAAAGTATTTGTATAAATAGATGAGTTTGTTAGTTAGTGATTAAAGTTAACTTGGTAGAATAATGTTGAAACAATGCGAATGGTGTGCTGTAACGTCGGAATGCTATTCGTTTAATTTAAACAACCGTAGCCTCGTGCGAGTTGTGTTCCCGATTTACCGAGCTGTGAGTTATTTTATCATACAACTCATACATTAATTTGTTCTGTATTCATTTATGTGTATATGTAGATAATAAGTATATAAATTTATAAGCCCGTTGTATGGGGGTACTATAAGCTTATGTTGTTGACCCCTCTCCTCCACATGTGCGAACTATTTAATCATAATTCCAGATTCTGTTTTCATTATTAAGCTTTCTATATATTCTCTTTCTTCGCTGTTAAATATCCGGTATGGGTGCAAAAACTCGAAAAAATAAACAAAAAAAAAAAAAGTAGGAATGCGAACGCGAAAACGAGGCGAGAAAGGTTGTGGAAAATTGAGAAGCGAAAGGTTATTGCGCAAGGAGAGACACACGGATTAAAACATAGTCGGGTTAATAGCGCGATGTAGTCTAAGTTATAGCCAATTAAGATTAAATCCGGCGATTCCTAAAATTATACGAAATGGAAAATGGAAACCTAGGGATCGGCAGTACCTGGGATCCGAGCACCTTTCGATATATTAATTATCCAGTCTAGACACACTACCGAAGCTCCAACACTTGGATACTACTCTACTACTGTACTTCTAATAGCTGTTTCGTATCACCTTTCCGATATTAATTGTCACAGTACGTTATTACATTGCCGTATAATTGGAGCAAATTGTAATTGCGCTATCATCACGACGTACCACTCGTACTCGATACTATCTTAATTTACTCTAACTACATTTTGTTAAGCAGTATTACGGATTTGCACTACCTGTGTGCATAAATGTTCATCTCTTCAAACTAATTAGCCCTTCAAACATAACATCAAGTTTCTACACAACATTATAAGTAATTAGTAATCTTTAATTCTTTGATCAATAAAATCTTTCCACAGAACCAAAAAATCAATTTTTGATTCTCTGACTACCCATAGTCTCTCAGCAGTGACGAATAAAATAGAAGGGTCGTAATTCTGGAGCTAATGTCGTCAATTTATCAACTATTTTGAGCCCTTTTCTGTATGATGATAGTTATTTGATGTACTGTACGGTTCGTACGTAGATTATAGCACACCAAACAAAATTTACATACAAAATCCAGCATTGAATGCTCAACAGTGTGTATGAATACATCCATATAACTTTAGTTTATTTACGTTTGATACATTGGACGGCACGCGATTCCATTTTGACACGATACCTAGAGTAACAGCCAGCTACATTTGCAGTTGTAGGTTGTAGTAGTGGCTGTTGATGGTATCTCAGTAGAATATAGAGAAGATAGACATGTAGAGCAATAGCCAGGTATCAGTGATGCTTTACCCTCTGAGTAAATGTTGTTAGCGAACTTGTCGTGGTAGTGATTTTGTATGCTTCACCGAGGAGACGTGAGCTAGAGATGCATAATACGCTTAAATATATATCCTCTAACTGGTATTTGGTATGGTAGTAGTAAGCTGGTGTGTTTATTGGTTCTATCCTTCAGAATCTGGAATTGAAATCGTGGTGGAATAGTTTAATCGTGATGATAACTATCGTCATTAGCTTGAAATATTTGATGCTCTTTTGGGTTGAATTCTGCTTCTCCTTGTGTGTTATGTTTCTGGTTCTGGTGGGTCAGGTATAGAAAATTTTAAATCCAGCTGGTCTGTAAAATAACACCTTTGTAACGAGTATTTGCAATTGTAATACTTGTCAGTGAATAATAATTGTAAAGTGAGAAACACGAAAGCAAAACACTGGCGTATAAAACCGGATGTGAATAACAGCGGTAGCGCCAAAAGCAGTAACAGTAGCAGTACCAGTAGCAGAAGCAGAAGCAGTATCAGTTGGTATAAAGTGTTGAGTATATAACCAGAGAGCCACACTGGAGAGATGGTTAAAATTTACATCGATTTACACCCTGTATGAATATCGGGTTACCTCGATCCTCTATCCTCTCTATGGATTTATCAAAAACGCAATCTCGCTCCTCTGCTTTTGCATACTCGATTTATATTTTCAAATATTCAGCTTCCGGGAAAGCAAAACACGTTTCTCCAAGCGTACACACCAAACACATTATATTTATATAAATCCCGATTCACTACACTAACTATTAAAGTTTTACACTTGGACTATTTATATTATATTATGCAGTGGTAATGTTTTATTGTAATGACTGGTGCTCTCTGTTTTTAGTACGACTGAACCAGGAGCCTTGTTATTGATTTCATTACCAACATTTAATCTGTAAACAAGGGTTTTAGTTACGATAATGACAGGTTAGCTTAGTTTGCTAATTTTAGATCCTCGTCCTGTCTCACCTAGTATTTCTATCCTTTCAGATCTTTCTCCTTCTCTCTATCTCAATCTGCATTTGTATCTATTTCACTGGATTTTACAGCTTCGAGCTCAATTGAATTCGATTTCACCGCCTACATCAGTATTGATACTACCAAAGCCCTGGTATCCGTCGAAAATAAAAATTTTAAAATAATATTAAAACGAGTATAGATATATATTTATGGTAGACCTCAACTAGGTCATCGAGCTATGTCTACAGTCTATCAATCTATTTTCGAATGGATTTTATAAAGCAATTATCTTGCCGTTCTTCATCAATTACTCGGACAGTGATTGGATCCATTTTCATTTTACCAAAGCGACTAAAAGGTTATTTTTAAATCTTTTTCTACTAGTGCTGCAGTAACAGTGCTATTCTACCCTATGTACATCATTTAATCGGTAACGAAAGATATAGCTTACCAGTTAAATACATTCTCGGCTGTCTATTTCAATGATACTTTAATTTTTGTCTTCAATCAATACGACCCAATTACAAATTTACTCTCTACATTCACCAACCAAAATTATCATCATTATTATTATTATTATTATAAATAAAATCTTCAATCAACTAATGCGTCCTTTTTATGCGACGCAAGACACCACAAGCTCGAGGGACTGAACCCTAAACCCTAAACCCCAAACCCTCGACTTAGATATCAGGGGGCGTAGCTAGTGCTTCTCCATGCATGACTCCGACTGACGTACCAAAGTGACATCACGGGGGTTTCGTGCTTGCAAATACCGTAACAAAGTTACTGCTTGTGTGTCCAAGGATGTGTCACGCTCTCGATCTGAGTAGACTCTCTTATTCCTCCTACTCTTCTATTGATGTGAGCTTTTGTCCTATATACCCATACGCGCATATAGAGATTGTGTTAGTTAAGATCAACTAACCGTCGCCGTTGCGGCTTAATCTCACTCTCATGGGAAAAGAAACATAACTACAACAAGCCCTAAATCCCGAACACACTGCCTGATAATCTTTATTTCTATTTTATCTTGCTCCTTAAATAACTCTGAGTTCATTAATTTTAATGGGTGTGTAAAAAATACTGCGAATAAAACCTTTTATGGATTCAATCCTCAATCCATCTCGTATCATAAAAATAACAACACTGAACTGAGCCGAACAACAACAATAGTGTAATGAAATTGTTAAATCTTTAATGCAAGGCGCTGTGGCAGTATCTTTTTTTTTAATGTCGGCTCAGTACCGGCGGCCGACCGATGGATGGGAGTGTTACGGTTGCGTGCCTTAGTTGCTTTTATATTTGAGTAACTTATAACCTGTAACACACCCGTCATAACGTGCTGGCAGCCTAAACATCTGTCTAATTAAAACGAGTCTTGATACTGCAAATGAATTAATACTCTCATAAAAACCCAAGCATACACGGAATAAAATATACATGTAATGTGATGTGATATAATATAATACAATATAAAATAATACAGATGTTGTCAGATTGCGCTCTCGTAAAGCAAGATAATCCTCTGGTGACGAAGCATGCACTTTTCTTATTTAAATCCGCTGGTTTACTTATCCATCAGACTTTATTGCTCTCTTTCCCCTTTTTTTTTCTCAACTTGCACACTTCTCGAGCCTTACACCTCGGCTGCGCGTGCTGATACTTCCTCCTTAGCCTTGCGTGAGACGAATGAGGTTTTTGCCTCGATCTCGTTATCCAGGCTTGTATACCATTATTTATTTTAGTATTATTATTATTATTATTATTATTATTATTATTGTTGATGTTGATGTTAGGCTTACTTTTTCGCTGGAGAAAATTGGGAGTGAATTTTTAATTTTTCTCCTGCCTAAGCCGAAAATTCAAATTCCTTCCGCTTGCAGCCGGAATAAAGCAGCAGTTTCTATCCTCGGAATAAATGAACGCGCACGCGCAATAGTGCCTACATCGGCTCTCACGCATTGTACGTTCTCTCTCTAACACATAATTTCTCCGTCAGCACTTGATGTTGCGTCATTAGTGCAATATATTAGTGCATTATAATTATAATAAAAATAATGTAATTTAGTGATTTGATTTTAAATAAAAAAAATTCGTCGTAAAACATGAGTTCTACAGATAGTCCCTACTCAAGTGACACTAACGACGAGGCTGGTAGAGATATCGAGGGAGAAGCCCAAAACATAACCAATAAATTACACTAAATAATATTAGAGTGATATGTTATAAGAGTAATATAATGCTATAACTGTGATATGATAATGTTATAGTTTGAAAATTTCAAAAATTATTTTGAATTTGAATTATTTGAATTATTATTAAGATTATCCATAATTATTATGAAATGAATACTTATAATTACTATTAATATTTATCAATATGAATATTTGAAGTTATAACACAAAATTAATTCTTTTAATATCTTTACTTAAATAATAATTTTAAATTGTATTTTTTCTTGACTGGGAGGGCTCCGCCCCCCCCACCCCCCGCCGGGGCTTCGCCCCTGGACCTCTTCCATGATTACCTACGATGCTATTGCATTAAAAGATTCGCGAATTTTCGGCTTGGCAGGAGAAAAAATAGTATGTGTGACACGGGACGAAAATACTACATCCTCACCCGCGTGTTTGCCACCCTCGCCTTCGGCTCGGGTGGCAATCACACACGCGGGACAGAATGTAGTACTTTCGTCCCTTGTGGCACAATATACTATTTAATTGAGCGTGCACGAAATAAATACCTAGTTTTTACAAAAGTACATAATTAATGATTTTTGGAATCAATGAGTCAATCCTTAAACTTCACTCTTCTATTGCTCGTGAAAGTGAAAAAGAGATACAATGTCGGTTTGATTGACATTGATAGTTCATAAAAATACCTAGTATACAGGAAATAGGTTTTGTGCCGAACAGATATTGGTTTTCATCGGGTGAGCACTCAAACTAACGCCATAAATCATAAATTAAAATTATTTTTTGAGTTTTTTATTTTTTTCTATTATTTGTATTGCGGCAATTCAATAACGATAAGTGTTTTGCGAGTGACTTTTCATTTTATTAAATGTAGTGTGCTTATCTTTAAATGGTGAGTTTGTATACTACACAAGTATTATATGGCAGAGTGTGGTATATGGTATATGGCGTTGACTCAGTACATAACAGCCAAAGCAATATAATAGCAATAGCAATAGTACTCACTGCACTCGAACCTCCTATCCCGATTTCCGCGCGATTCTGGGCGGTATGGGTTTTATACGTATTGCTTGACGTGAGTAATGGTCCGAGTAAATAGTTGAGATTATTGCTGTTATATATTTATGTGATATATGCTATATAGGTACGTATGTGTGTACAGATGTATGATGCAAGCCTTTAAATTTCCTCGTAGATTTTTACCCAATACCTTTTTCCGTCTAGACTGGACTTGTATTATTTTTCGCCTGCGATACACGATCTTACTGTATTCAATTTTTCTACGTCCGTTTATTTTAAAAATATTTATAGGTATTTTTTATTTATAACCGGTTTTTTTGTTTAGCAAAATATTTAAGACAGGAACATTAAAAAATAAAAGCTCAAAGGGAGATCAAGGGTGGAAAAAGCTATTTTAGACAAAAAAAAAATAAAGATTCTCAAGAGCAGAACTTTAAATTACGAAAGCGCTTGAGAGCTTTGTGGAGGAAAGATAGTGAAAAAAAAAAAATAAAAAATGATGATGAAAAGAAAAACCCAAGATCAACGAAAAAAAACTTGCCTTTTAAAAAGTTACTTTTTCTTTC
The DNA here is from genome assembly GCF_013202065.1 of Cotesia typhae. NCBI lineage: Eukaryota > Metazoa > Arthropoda > Insecta > Hymenoptera > Braconidae > Cotesia > Cotesia typhae. The sequence continues at coordinate 17,916,447 of NW_027423774.1, read as the reverse complement.
GCTCAGTTTCTTTATTTCTTTTAGTTTTTATTTATTTTTTTTTTCCTAAAACTATTTTATTTCTCCTTATCCGGATTCTTTGTCCACTGACGTTTTCTCTCATTATCGCGTTTAATGGCATTAGAGCAATTCGCTCAAACGAAAGAAATAAGTTAAGTCGTGGCGGTAATAAGAAGAATAAAACAAAATATATATAAAGAGAAGAAAAGTTAAGTAACTAAATGAATGAAGAAAAGTGTTTAAAAGATTGGTTTTATTCATCGAACAATTTTCACTAGTCTCCAAGTCTGATTTAATTACCGGTAACTGGCAATAATTTCAACTGGTACGGAATGAATTATTTTTTACCCCATAATTAAATTATATCATGTGGAATGAATTAAGCGTAGTATATGGATAAGTAAAAATCTAAATGGACGAATGTAATGATTTACAGATAATTTGCAAAGACAGTAATCCGAGGTCAATAAACTATCGATACGTTTCGCTGGTTCTTGACATACGTCCTCTTGCTAAGAATGAAAACCAGCTGCATTAAAGTGTCCTCAACTGGTATGGCGAAAGTTTGAGTGGGAAAATCAATGACACTTGACATACACATGCACCATTTTCCATTAACAAACCACGTGTTGTCTCGTGTAAAAACAATGATCCACTTTTGCTGTCTGGCATGTACTTGATGCCACTAGGTACCAGATTATATATTACATGTAAAGATAAATTAGACTTTCAATCCTACCATTTAAATAGACTTATCGATCAATATTTCGAAATTCAATGTCAGCAAGTTAAATCTCCGGTAAAAGGGATTTTCATCAATTAATATGCTTAATTTAATAAAAATTAGTTAAGCAATTGATTAAAATAATAATCAGTATCAAATAGACTCTTTAAGAAGGTCAAAAAAAATTTTTTTATTCTACAATTTAATCACACAGATTTAACTCTCTGGTATGGAGACGGTTTAGTGATCATGCGCCACCTCTTGGATGTTTTCAATACTACTTTTGGTCGAAAAATTATATATGGACAAATATGACCTTATGAGGCCTTATATAAATATATCATGTCATATAAAGATATATTAAGCCATATATGATCATATAAAAAAATTTCTCTGGAGATTTTACGTCGGAATAAAAGAATGAACTATAATTGGTAAACTGGTCTTTTCTCTGCAAAAACTCCAATTATTACAGTAGCGTAACGAGAATTAAATAAAGAAAGTTTCTTTGGAAAGGGCAAAGGTATTCCACCCCGGAGTTTCATCCCCATGAGTCATCGCAGCTTCATGTGACCCAAGCCGTAGCTTAATCATCATTAACACCCGGTGCAGCCGTTACTCTCTCGCCCGGTGGCTATTCCAGGCCTTACTCGCCTGGCATATACCATATAATATTATATATACCTACTGCAAGGAGAATTGCTCTACGATTTATTTAACACGTCGTTTCGCTGAATCCGTAAGACAAAGGAGACTCTCACTGCTCTCTGAAAGATATATTTCGCACACATACATTTATACCTACATTTGATCTCTTTGTGCTACGTGACCATTTACAGAAAGAGTTTAATTAAGTTCTGCCCTTTTATTCAGTATAACTCTATATAAACATTATATTACGACACAGAGAGCAGTTCTAGGACTCTGATCTCTGTTCTACTCCCAACCTTTTTACTCTCAGGTTCAGAATTCATACACTCTGTGTGTGTATATCTACGCTTACTGTATGAGTTAATTTCAAGTTTATTAATAATAGTAAAAATAATAAAATTAATTGCAATGAGGTACGTTAGTTGAAAAGCTATTTCCTTTGTTTTATTTTACCTGGAAAATATTTTTCTACTTGAATTTAGAATTTTCATTCATTTAAATTTCTTTTGTAAGATAAATTTATTTAACAGCAAAAGAATTTTATTTCTATTGAATAAAATTTTTAAATCGCTTAGTCAGAATAATAAAGTATTAAATATTAACTGAGATTTTATAAATTTATATTATATTATATTTAAATTTATATTTATATTTTAAATTTATATTATTTACCACCGCGGGAAAAGAGGTAATTTTGAAATCTTGGTAAATAACTGGCTTGAAATATTTTTTTTTTATCTCTTGATACAAACTCGAGCGAATTAAAATAAATTTTGAAGTGGTACGCGCGGATTTTAAAAATAAAACTAGATGACAGGTCAATGCCTTACGGCACTAGTATTTAACAAGTACCTAATCGCTTCCCGAGTAGATTGTAGAGCTCGTGAGTTGTTTCCCGCGGGGAGGTGGAATGAGTGAGGAGTATATGACCCTCGGTGTCACAAGCCGTACAAAACGGGTCTCCAATTAACAAACTGTGGATCTGGAGCGAAAAAATTCAAGGGTCCCTTTTTTTTTATCATCTTCCCTCAGCAGTTACCCCTCTGACAAACTAATGAGTGCGAGACACTTACCAGGGGGCGAAGAAACACACACACACACACACACACACACACACACACACACACACACACACACACAAATTCAAATTGAAATACAAATCCATATGAACATAAATATGTGTTGTGTGTACGGTATAGAGCACACAGCAGAGCAAATGCGAATGAACGCGCCACGTCAGGTTGATGCGAGACTGCGTCAAGCAATAAGGGTGCTCATGATTCTCTACCCACATTTGGAAATAAAAGAGAAGCATCAGAAATGAGAGAGCGGGAAAATAGAAGGGTTGAAAAAGGCTCTAGCAGAAGTACAAGGTATAAGCCATCCAGGATCTCGAGGCGACGAACGTCCCGTAACAATTCGCACAACTCTCAACCCTCGTTTCGAGGATTCAAGTACTCGGGAAACAATCGGGCGCTGTACGCCCACCGAAACAATAAAATACTCGTATCGTTGTATCGTGGCTCTTTACTTGTCAAAGTGCAATCTAAGATACACAGAGTAGTGCAGGGTCACGCGCGAATTACACTTGCATGTACCTAGTGCATCTCCACTACTGTATGTGTCCTTTATAATTTATCCTTTGCTGGTTCTTGGGGGGAGCCATTACATGTCTGACGGCTGTTTGGCCTTATGTTGGATTATTCACAATGTCTTTCGTCAGACATAGGACGCAACCCACCAAAGGACTACTCACAACTCACAACTCACTACTCTTTATTCTTCAGAACATGGAGGCGTGTCTCTGCTCAGGTGGATTTTCCCGGGGGCTTCCTTGTGCATATGAATAAGAATGAAAATAAAAATAAAACGATATGCAAATACTCTAAAAGCCTTTTGCCTTTATTATTTAGTCTGCTGTTTTTCTTTCACAATTAATCGTCCTAATGATGTCCTGGAATAAAAGGGCACGTTGATGATTCCTTTAAATTATAACGGAAGAAAGAGAATATTTTTATTTAATAAAAAATTTTAACAAAATGTTATGTTTGTTATTAACGAAGACAAGAAAATTTATTTTGCTCGTGTTTGCCGGTATTGAATCGGAAAAGAAAATGTTTGTTCGTATATTTAATACCAAAGCAAAACGTTGAAAAAAATGTTGTTTTCTCAACAGCAACCCGAGTAAAAAATCTTCACACAATGATCCGATCTGGCGTATGCCGTGTGTGGTAAGCTAAATTCACTTGCATTGTGCATTGTCTCCCGGTACGGAAACCCAAAGTACAAAAGGGCGGATTTAACGCCAACATTTGCATTTCGCGCAACGCGAAAGAACCGAGAATAGGTATGGCAGTAAGAAAGGCAGTCAGCAGCCACAAGGAAGAACTAAACTTCTTCTTCGCTTGCTCTTCTCAGAGCACCGGGAGAATAAGGAGCTCGAGAATATAGTAGTAAGTAGTAAGTAGTAAGCAAGTACCAACAACCAGCGATATACATTCAGATAAAACCTTGTAAGTCCCAGAGAACCAGTTACGGTTCTTGTGGGAGTGAATAGAATCCCAGTTACACATTATCATCATCATTATCATTATTATCATTACGCTTTGAAATATTTTATTATATTCAAAACCGTTTCAAGTCTCTACGCATTTTCATCCACCAATAAATGTCTGGCGAACCACCATAGACAACTATTTGATAGTAATGAGCGCAGAAGCATCATTAAGTCTTCCGTTACTTTTTTCATTATTATTGCATAAAACATGTAAATTGTTTAAGCGATAAATTATCTAATCTAATCTAAAAATTATTATCGTTATTTTTATATTAGCTTATAAAGTCAAGTTTGTATTATACAGAAAGAAATTTGCTTTAAAAATTATTGTAAAAATTTTTGATTAAATTATAATTTTTTTGATAATTGTTATTAACAAATGTAACATAAAAAATCATTGAAAAGTATCATGATAAATTATTAAAATGAATATTTATTTTTAATAGTATATAAAAATTTATTTTATTTGATAATTTATTTGCATAGTATATAAAAATTACATATGTCAGTGATCAGTTGCAGCTTAATTACATTTTAACTCTCACTAACTTTATATAATTATTATTCTAATAAAATTTTATGCAACTAGTTAAATATTACTTGTAAAAAAGTATTTTAATGATGTTTTATATTATGTTACTGTTAACTTTGGAATTTTATGTTACTATTAGCTATTATTTATGATATGTTTTAAAATTAAATTATCTTAAAAAAAAAATTAATCAATAAAAATAATTAAACATTTAATCTTATTAAATTAAAATCTGGTTTTTCTAGATTATAAAATTTTTTAAAAAAATAATCCGTTGGTTAAAACATTTTCAATAATAATTCTCTTTTATTCGATAATTTTTACCATGATTTCAACAGTAAAAAAATTTCATTTCGTGTACTTTTTAGCGGTATTTTGGCCATATAACATGTGCAAATATACTGTCTTCAAACTTGAGCTTACAATGAAAGGCAAATATATTATGTACGTACATATGAAGACGGAGATGGAGATGGCGAAGAAGTTATAGAAGTTGGGAGAGTTCGGGCTGCTTCTGGTATTCCAGTCCAGACACTATTACTATACCGGTAACTGTTGTTTATACATATATGTGTATAAATACATTACACGTATACATGCCCATTATACAAGACGTAACTCTCTCCCACACCATATTTGATATAATTAAAGTCCATAAATAAACACAATGGTACAAGGTACCGGGTGCAGTAGCCAAGTATCTATAGGAGGCCCAGTATAAGGGCATTCAATGCAAATGCCGGATAATTCTCTCTCTCAGTTATGTTGCGGGTTGAGGATACTTTATGTAATATAGCTCTACACTATCTTATACTACGATATAATATATAATATATGAAGAGAGAGGGAGAGAGAGAGAGATTCTCCTAGCCGTCAGATAGATGTGCATTTTAGTGTACAATATCCTTCTCCGGTGAATCATCTTTCCCTGCTCTAGCTTGCCATTGTGTATACTCAACCCGGTGGATATTAATTTATATTGTTATTTTATTGCTGGGTGATTATTTATTTATCATTTTATTTGATGAATATTACCATTAAGTAACAAGAGTATTCGACGGTAAAGTAAACTTTTATTATTTGGGCTTGTTTTCCCCGTATCGGTGCTAATCCTACTTAAGAACTTGGAGCAGTATGAAACGGGCCGTAAGTAGGTGCAGAATAAGTGTAAGGAGAAGAAGAGTAAGAGTAAGAATAAGAAGGTCGAGAAAAAAAAGAAGGGATGCATTGCCGGTTGCTGGAACTGAGAAAATAAGCTCGCGATTAATTAAAGGCCTCTGAAGAGTAGTGCGCTGAGAAGAATCCAACGTTACTCTCTCTCTCTCAGATACCATCAAGCTCATTCTTCCGTACGGGAAGAGCAAGAGCCAGACCGCCGAACAAACAAACAAAGACTAAGAAGAATTATTTTTAATGAAACCTCGTGGTGTTTCTCAACATTTAATGATTCTTTGTAATGTACTTTGTTTAAAGTTTATTATGCTGTTATAACTTTCAGTTATTTTTACTGAAAATATACATTTTTCGAGCTTCATCATTGAACAAATTTACTGATAGTAGCCGATTTATTGAGATGTAATAAACTCTATCTACAAATAATTGCAATTTATAACAATTTAAACAATTTTCCGTTTCATTATTATTGTATTTAAAGAAATTTTCTATAAAAATTATTTTGACATGTGATATAACTTGATGAGCCTATACATAATTTTTAAATCAAAATTGAAGTTAAAAATTTCCGGTAGATGGCGCATGATTACTGAATCGTCTCACTAAAGGAGAGTGAAGTCTAAATTCTAAAATAAAAATATTTTTTTAATTTATATAAAACATTTTCTGACTTTCATCAATGAAAGTGATTACTTTCTTGCTTCAATAAGAATTTGTAGACTTATCTATATTTATGTGATTGTCAGTTCCTTAAAAAGCCAAGGGGGTCGAGGGATGTCTTCCTTCAATTCCATCGCATTGTCTGGTCTGAAAGTTACTGTGGCCGCAAGAATGATAATTTTCGGGCGACATGCTCCGAATCAATATCTAATGGCAGAGGGTGATCCCAGACATTTGTGGTCTACTGCATTCGCTGATCAGATGTAACTACTCACGATCATGACCACTGAGAATAAGGAACAGGAGCAGAACAAGATGGGAAAGACGAGGGTTAATCGGGATATTGGAGCTAAGATGGAAGGACGAAACGTGGGAGGGAATCGCTTAACTTGTACGGAGTGATGAGGAATGAGTGAAGACATTTTCCATCAGGGATGGCGACGGCGTCTGCTTGTCGGGGTTAGAAATTCCTCAATGACGACGCTGACGACTAGGGAGCCATCGGTGAATAGCTTCTCTTTAGTGTGCTCGCACAAATCAAAGCCAAAGGGATTGAATTTATGAGACAAGACAGCTTATATACATAATATATAATATGTGTGTGTATGGATTCCTTAATGGAAGTAAACTTGGGGCAATCTCGGTATTAGGCTTAATTAAACCGCTAAGCAAAAGATTTTGGGTAGCGATTGTACGGCGCCGTCAATAAATTATGCTTCTTTATCTATTGACCAGAGGAAGTTTATCTGGTGGTTAAAGGAACCCAAAAAATGATAACTTTTTAGGCTTAGCTGATATGAAGAATGGAGAAGAAATTCGTTCTTTGTCCCTTTGGGAGAGTTTTTAGGCAAAGACTTATCCTCGTAAGCTGCGATAAAGGAAGCAGAAAGACGAGCTCCTGAAGAAAAGAAGGAGTTTGAGCGTCTGCTTTGTCGCAAATTCTTTGAAGCTCGTCGGCATGTTTAATCCATTTGTGCGAACGTGTATGAAAAAATCACGTTTAAAGATAAATTTTATTTAAAAAGGTTATTTTTTAACGATACATTTTTTAATGTATTATCTAATTAGAGTCAAATTGTTTCTGATAATTGGTGAAAAGATGCACGTTCGAAGAAAGAATTAATTTCCATGATTCACCGTTTATATGTTCTGTTCAGTTTTTATGTTCGTGAATTGAATAACCACTCATCAGTGGAAGGTTTTATGCACAAAGAAACCTCATTATTCATTATTCATAATTCAAAAACGCAATTTATTTTGTACAAAAAAAAAAACCTTTTCTTTGCCATCATTTTTCATAGTATCTACAAGAAGAACGAGTTAATCTAAGCATTTATAAAGGTCAATTTATGCCATTCATGACTATTTCCTCTGTAAAAATGAGCATAATGCACATAGAGAAGACACGATAGTGCTTTGTCACTGTACCACAAATCCTAGTAATTGGCATTAGACATAAATTTATCTTGCAGGAGATGGAATCTCTGCTGATAAATGTCGATCAAGAAGCGCCCGGAGATGGTTGTCCTTCGGGATGGTTGCCTCCAGAATCTGACTTTGGAGCACCCGCAGTCCAAAGCCAGTTAACCCCCGCATACGCATTGGCATGGTCATATCGCTCCCCGTCGGATCGGCTAATCTCATCTCCTAATACGCGACACGTGACACCTCCCCAAGTTAATTGCCGCCTACAGATTCCCAGGACAATGCCAGATCGTGGTCCTTAGACAGAACTGGCCTCGGTGCGGGCGGAAAAGGATGGGTTAACAAATTATACAATACAATAGATTACTGTACAATAGAATGGGGAGCAACGTTATCTTAAAAGTGGCTCGTATCGTCCACGTGTGTCGTCAGGAGCTCAGTTTTACTTACAGATAAGGCCCGTGGGCGATTTGTTTATCATACGGGATCACAATTAATCGCATTCGATTCACACCCTGTATCTCTACCCTATTAATACCATACCCTTCTCTTTCTATTCGCAGGAGAGTAATGCGCGATGATTAATTGAGAGGATAAACCAGAATGGACTCACCGACACCGACTCGTAATCAGTGGATTTATTTGTGTTCACAAGTTTTCAGATTTTTGAGGAATTGTAGGCTGAGTTTACCTGAAACAGAAAAAACATTTTGGTAAGTTTTTTTTTTTTTTTTAAGTTTAAATAATTTTGTAGAAGTAGGAATTTAATCATTTTAAGCCATAAAAAATTGAAAAATGAACAGATCTATATTTTTTTATCGTGTTCAATCCGTTGGCGACTTAGTTTTTTAAAAAACTCGATTTTATCTTCAACACTTTTAGATGATTTCTTTTACTGTGTATCGAAAACAAACAATTCAAAAAAAAAGTTGCTCGAATTTTTATTATTTTTCATTAATGAATACATTAAATAGCCACACGAAAAAGTGTTAAATTAACACAAAAAAGTGTTAAATATTTAATGCAAAATTTTTTACTGTGCATGTTTTTACTTATTTATAAAATTGACGTATCGAAAAATTTATCTATTAAATCATAGCATTTTTTATGGACGATACGAACAAATATAGTAATATGGAAAATTGAATGCATTATTTTTAAATTGTTGATTGAAAGTCAAAATTTGACTTATAAATTTTTTTAATCTAAAAATCTTTGATAATTTAACTTTTTAGAAATCGAATTAATTTGTATCATTAATCTGAACATGTTAAAAAAAACATGGAAAAGTATATGTTTCGATTTTTTATAGTTGAGTCAATAACAAATATAATATTGTATAAAAATACAAAGTTTAAAATAATGAATCTGCAATAATGATGGATCACTACAATATTTTATAAAAACTTTAATTACGCAGTAATATGATTATGAGAGTTTATTGAAAATGATGTCGAGGAAATATAGCGAGGTGAATTGTTGAGGGATGAAAATTACTGGAAATTTATTTTCTGGTGGTTTATGAAAGTGAAACAAAAAGAGAAAGATGGCCAGGAGTAGACTCTGTGAGAGTATAACGTCATAAGCACATTCATGCTGCTCGGTATATATAATATATAATATGAAAATGAGTGAGTGAGTTGGTGAGTGAGTCACGAGGGAATCTCTGAGCAATTGCGATGAGGGAACCGGAAACAGCCAAGAGATCCTGGCACTCGTGAGAGATTGAGATCCGGAGTTCGCGAGCGGCTGCAATTATAGTCGACCCATTTTCCGGACAATAACGAACGAATCGTTAGCTGGAGCGAAGCCAAATCCAGCGCTAGATGTATATACTCTGGACTGAGTGCATACCGTTCGGGTGGTGTATAACTGTAACGAATAGGTTCTGCAGTTGGGATGCAAAGTGAGAGAAGCCAGTCGAGGAGGATAAAAAATACGGGCTGAAGATGTTATAGATGGAGATGGAGATACAAATATAAGTATAGGTATAGTTATAGCTATATGAAGACAGAGGTTTGTTAACGCCGGCTTAAGTTAGGCAAGGTCGCGAGGACTTGAATTTATTGCACGTCTAGGGCTCCAGAGAAACAGCTTCCCCATTATTACATAGCTTTTAGGAAATAAAACAAAGACGACGCTGGAATCTCTGGTTATTGCTTGCCAGAGTGGAAAAACTGCAATGGCTATTTCCGGATGCTCCAGCGCTCTGGATTATCGAAAAAAACAAGACAATAGAAACGTTCTTTAACAGCACAGACACTTTGGCTTTTATTTAGTTACACATTTTAGTGGCTAAATAATAACCAATCATCGCGTGACTGCTTAGAATTATAAATCATGAATAAAAGAACTTTAGATGTTTTGATTGCAATAAAATTGGAATAAATTGCTAAAATATTGCTATGAAGACATAAATTATGGATAATTTTATGAGAAAAGTGATAGAAGAAACAAATTATTTAAAACTCTTCTCTAAACGAGTATAAAAAATTGATTATCACCAAAAATATATGAACGATTCGTTTTATCATATAAATACGTCGTAAAAAATTTTTCCTTATTTTTTAAATTAAATAAAAAATAATAAAAAAATTGAATGGATGAAAAAGTAGCAAAATTCTTGATTAAACAGATCAAACAGCAACTGAAATTTAAAAAGATTTTCTTCTCTATATTTTATGCTAGACTATTTTATCTCAGCACAATTATCCGTCAGATCATTTATTGCTGCTATTTAAAATATTTAATGCCCAGTGGCCGAGATTTCTCGTTGATATATTGAGTTCATTATCGATGAAAGCCGAGCAGAGCGAGTAGAAGATGAACGTACTTATATATACGTATCGATGTATATCTAAGAATAGGGAACGTGCGCGTCACCTACCGATATATCGCAGAGATATAAATGTACACCAGTACAGAGGACCAAGAATATGGTCCAGGGTAGTGGCAGGAAGGCTTAGAGGCACCATTTAATGCAAGTTGGAATAAAACTGCTCGGCTGGTTTTAATCTAAAGAGAGTATGAAGAAGAAAAGAGCATTGGTAGCGATCCGGAATGGATTTTTAAGCTTTTCTCTGTTAGTATGGTCAGCCTCGCCCTGAGCTTAATGGAGCGTGCTTTATATTGTCGCTGCCGTAGCTGCCGATCCCGGTGTAAAAAATCATCTTATCAGATCGTCCATTGTACGTCGCCTCAAGGACCGACGGAAGTTCTTTTCGCGGACGGTGCCCGCCTTGTAGTGTTTCGTATTGCTCTCGAATAACGGACAGATGCGCTTCATCGACTTTACTCGGCTATTATCGACGTTGTGATCCATACATAAACTCGGGATTATTTTTAATGACATGTAATGTAATAAATAATAATATATATTTGATACTCTGTTCTGTACTATGAGCGAAGAATTATCGATAGCGTAAATTTTGCAGCGACTACGATTGTATAATTTATTGACGATTGTCTCCTGCTGCCGGTGCCGGTTGCTCGAGGATTTGCTTCGGTGAAGTGTGCAGTTATCATATCAGGGTTAAACTCTAGCTCGATAGGCCTCGTCGATGAGTGAGATATCGAAAAGCTGGCACGTGCGATAATCACAACCCATCGAGAGTACCAAAAGGCTCTCGGTGAATTATTATTCCGTTATCTGTTATAACACTTTCTATAGAAGTAGTTTATCCCGGCTAGAGCTCAGATTTTAGTATTATAACTTATCATTATGACAATAACTTTTATCTGGCTATTAATCATCCAATTTTTAAGATATCATTACACTTTTAAATATTTTGCTTTAAAAAAATAGTTCTTAAGAATTTGTTACACAGAAAAAAAATTTACTTGAATCAAGTAAATAATTTTGAAGAATTTCATCTTCTTGATTTAAGTAGAAAAATTCTTAAACTAAGAAATTTTTATTGGTTTAAATAAATTTTACTTGACTCAAGAATTTTTCGTCTTGATCCAACACAATGAAATTCTTCAAAATTATTTTCTTGGTTTAAGAATTTTTCTATTGATTCAAATTAATTTTTTTTTTCTGTGTATAGCTAACTATAAAATTGGGGCGTGTTAAAAAATTTTTTCTTTACTAAACAAAAAAATTTTGATCTTAAAATATGAAACTGATAAAAAAAATTTCTACTTTGAGATCCATCAGGGTACATCAAGTATTTTTTCACCATTTTTACTTCAAACTTATAATACTTATAAGTTATAACTTATAATTACGTTGATTAAAAAAATATATATTTTTTACGCTTTTATATCTGTAACTTGACTCATTTAAAACAAAAAAAATGTAGTAGCACAATTTCAAACAATACAATTGCTTTAATAAGTACAAAATCGTAATCTTCAAAATTTATCCGTTTAGCATTGTAATTTACACCATCTAATAAATTTTTTACAGAGTCAAAGCTTAAGTTTCAAATAAAGTTCAAAATACTTGAATTTTACCTAACAAAATTTTGAGACATTTTAAACAGTAAAAGTATCACAAAAGTGTTGACTCAAGGATTTGATTTTGATAAACGATTAAAAAGAGAAAGCAGTTTTGATTTTTAGTTTAAATGTTCTGTTGAATTCCCTGTACAGCTTGGGATCATTAATCTTGTGTTCGCTTTGTGAACCCGAGTTCGTTATAGTTATAAGTGTACGAATAGGAACAGCATCGGTGAAACGCGCAATCTGCGGAAATTAGGAGTCTGATGGTGATGGCTAAAGTCCCTCAAGGAGTAGAAGGAGACCGATGAATGGAAGTTGTGTTGGAAACAGCCGAAACTCATTAGTAAGACTCGACTCGGTCATTCCAAACTATCGTGCGAGTGTTTGTAACTGATGCTGTCGTCCTACTTTCATTTGTCATCGAATGTCTTCCAAGTTTACATAATTTGTCTGCACACCATCCACCATCCTATTACTTGTGCTTCATTCTGTTATAGCCTCGTTTGTAAGAATAAAATAAAAATATCCTTGGCAAATCAAAACTTTAATCCAGAGAACCGCGCCAAGTAAACATTTCTTTCCATAAACTGTACGCTCCATAGCTACAAAAGCTCACTCCACTACTTTTTATCGATAAGCCACGTCCTCGTGCCCTAGATTCTCGAGAGAAAAACACAAATATAGTTCAAGTGGTCATATTGATGCAAATATTTTTGTTTTGATTTTTTTTTTGGAGTCTTAATCACCATATTGATATTGTATTGAGCCAGTAAGTAGATCAACGAGCACATGTACGCAGGTAATTAAAAAAATACGTCAGCAAAAGGTATAATTGATTATTTTAGTAGCTTATACCCGGGGTAGTATCGTTAGTCGACGTTGAGAAACCGCTTTGAAGCTCATCCGAGATCTTAATTAGCGGACCACTCGCGGAGTGCAATTATTTTGCCGACATTCCAATGTACACTGTTCGCTGTTGTATGCACGGAAAAGGTATATAATACATTCAAACATTAATTCAACATCCAAGCGAGTTGAGTGCTTTAAGTAAATTACTACGGATTTAAGTTTATCGGTTATTACTTTTTCCCGTACGGTAAACTATCTTTTTATTAGCCCCAATATTTATATTATGCAAGTTAATATAAATATATCTTTAATAACTGGTGTATTTTAGTGAGTTAATAAATAACAAGATAAATAATTTATTTGCATTAGCAAGTGTCGAGAATCGATAGTTACAACAGTAATTTAATCAACAACTCAATCGGGTTTATGTTTTAATGCATGACCCTTTATATTTACGCTCGGATTATTGCGATACTATGATAATTCGTAATTCTACTTTCAATTTTAATGAATCCTTCAAATTATCATTGACACTCCACTCTAATTATTGCATATATTTTATTTATCTAATTTATTATTGAATTTTAATATTTAATAATCTAAATTATGCATAGATCATTTTTTTTTAAAAACTATTAACTGATGAAAAATTAAACGATCTAAAAGGATAGAAACTGGACGGATCATGCGCTTAATCAGGGTAAATGTCAATTTGCGAGGTAAAATCATTAATTAGGATCGAGTGACATTCTTTAAGTGTTTTAATTATTTAACAGCTTTCGTAGATACTTAAAATATTGATCTCTTCAATAAAGGAATTAAGGACACGTATTATGACAATGACAATGCCGTACCGTGTTTAACTTCAAATAAAACGGGTATTGTGACCATCATATTGAGCCTAATTAATCCGGTGAGAGTTTCACTAGCAAATGGGATACTTTTAAAATGTGATAGTGAAATGTGAGTAGATAAAACGGTGCTTTATTAAGCATCAAGAAAATTAGAACTCAAGTATATCTACAGACAAAGTAAATTGCTGAATGTTAAAAAAGTAAGTGAAATACATTGGTTGAGTTATTGAAAATGTGATTTAGCTTCTCGAAAAATAATGGTGCTCTGTCGATATATCTATGCTATGCTATGCTATGAATTGTCACAGTGCGCTTTGGAAATGCCGACGGAGTTTCTAATGTTAAAGTGAAGTATTGTAGATTCTTTCACCTTCTATCTTCTACCCCAGTTACATCGATGAATTCTTTAAAGACCTTTTTAAAGGACTGAGTGAATACATCACTTTAGACGCTCGAAAGAATAGAACTTTTCGCTCCACTTACACGAGAAAATTGTTTGAATTCCAGGCAATCGATTCACTCGCTCTAGAATTTTATTTTCAGGAAATAACTTTTATAAATTAAGATTTAAGTAAGTGGAAGGGCTTAAAAATGAATTTAATGATACGAGCTTATTTTAATGAATAATTGATACTGTAATTATCGCTCTGGCTTTTACAATGAAGCAAGATAAAGCTGAGTAAAAGTATAAGATGATAAAATGAAAAGGCGTGTTGTACGTCGATTCTCTCGGAAGTAAGAAGCGCAGGCAGCATCGGAAGCACTTTAGCAACATAGAAGGTCCAAGATTAATGTACCCTTTGGCTGGTGAGGCTACTGAGTGGCTTCAGCTTTAACGCGGAAGAGCTATTAGCTTTTCAAACTTTACCTCTTCTCCATGCTCATGAGTCTTTCTGTTGGTTAAATCTACCAACCAGTTGGTAGCTTAACTCTACTGGTGCTATTGCTATAGTGCCCCAATAAAAAGTGTTGGTAAATGCGGAAACGTCGTGTATTAAAGAACCAGAAGCTTCCCGCAAATATTTTCTGTGTTAACGGGAGCTTTTACCTGCATTTTGTTACTGTCTGGTTAGACTTTTTTCACTCAATGCTTTTTATTTTGGTCTTTAGGTTATTCAGTGCTGAATAAATTGAGGAAATTATGTGAAATTTTTTATCATTAGTTTTTATGTTGAAAAATGTTCTGCCGAACATTTCACAGTTCTGGATGGTTACTATGAATTCAAATTGCAAATAAAAAATGAAAGCTATTTTTTTTAATGTCTTGCAAAAAATGTATCATTTTTTCATATCGTTAACTTTCACTTAAAATTTAAATTTTAAATTTCAACAAGTTATTTATTTTTTTTTTTTTTTAATTTTTGCCAGTGTGCACTTTCACAGTCAACTAAACTGTGAATCATAAATATAATATTTTTATTTTTTTTTTAATTTTTTCATGAAAAAATTTTTTGAAAAGATTATTAAAGAATTGAATGATTTAAAAAAATTTTTTTTAATTTTCAAACATTAAAAATTTGACACTTAATTGAAAAATGTATAATCACCAATTTTTGTAATTATAATTGAAAATTTGCTGTGAAAAAAAATAATTTATCACTTAAATTTTTTCTATCAAGATTTACAGTAAATTTTGCTAATAAATGGTGGAAAATTTTTCATTTATAGAAAAATTAAAGAAATTGACAAAAATTAAAAGAGAGAATAAAATTAAATATTCGTCTGCTTAGTCATGTGCTGTTGAAATAAAATTTGAATCCATAATTCAATTCAACAATGACGATTCTCTAGTTATAGCACGGAGGACGAGAGATAGAGTTGAGATACAGTCGACACTCAATATCTTTTTACGATACGATGTGAGTGATGGCTCAAATTACTCTGTCACTTAATCAAATAACGTACGACAATTACAATGACAATGGACCCGTATAGCGAATCGTGATTATGATTGAAATTATTATTATTTATTGTATTGTTAAAAAAAAAAAAGGCAAAAGAGTTATTTAATAGCGGGTTAAAGGTTAGAGATTTGTGCGTTTTATTTAATTTATTTTTATAGTCTTTGTTAATTTATTATTCAGCGTAAAGTTAATTTATAAATGTAAAGAATAATGTATTGCTGAGTTGAAATGAATGTACACATTGAGTTTAGCAATTACATTAGGGGTTAAACGAACTGCACATTTACTAACTCGTTTGCCATTTGTTTTAGCGAGTATGTATACGAGTAGATCCGAGACCGGAGCAGAGAAGACCCGGGGGCTTCTTTCCGCAACAACTTTGTCTTCCGTCGGATTGTCTCGTAAAAAAAACCGTAAAAGACACTAAAGAACCTGGATAAATAAAGTGACAAGTTTGTAAGTCCAAGAAATCCATTTCGATTAAATTAACCGGCACTTTACTTCACTTTGTCCTTTTTGTTTAAACACTTTCTCGATTTAATTTACAAATTATTCATTTTAATTTATTATAAATGCCTAAAAAATGTTAAACCTCTACATTTGGAGATAAAATTTTTATTTGAAGAGTAAATCTCAGGAAGCCATAAACTAAAGTGAAACCGCGGAATTATGAATTACGATGTGCATTTAATATAAAGCTTTAATGTAAGTCTTAAGCCTTTGACTCGAGGCTTAACTCACATCCACATCCTCATCAGTGCTTATATTTTTCCTAGCAAAGACAAGTCGACGGACTCGTTAAATTTTTTTCGGTGTACCGCCGTACCGCGTCCATTAACTTTAAAACCGCTAAACGCTCCTCTGTCTGCAGTCAAGTAGTCGGTCAATAAAATTCGCTTTTTGCTCAATATTTTTTATCTTCACTGGTCAGCTAATAATTTAACAATTTCAAAGCATCAATTACTTTTAACTGTTTTAGTCAATGATAATAATTGAAATTATAAATAAATTTCTATTAATTTTTAAAACAAAGTCATAAATATAGGCTTTTATGTTGGCAATAAATGTTAGTTATGCTCTACATTTATTTTTTTATCAGTCATGTTATTATTGTAATCTATATCATAATTTTTAAATTATGAAAAATATTTTTTATAAAATAAAAATTGAATTTTTCTTTTAATGCGAACTGCAATTTTTAAATATTACTGAATTGCACTGTACTTTCTTAACTATTAATGTTTTTAAAGATATAAGCTCATCCCGGTGTTATAATCATCAAGAGCTTTCATTTGAGTACCCACATGCATTTTTATATATATTTTCCTATATACATATATATATAATATATATAAATATATGAAAAATTGATGTGGGTACTCAAATGAAAGGTCTTGATGAGTGTAACATCGAGATGAGGTTATATCTTTAAAAATGTCAATAGTTAAAAAAGTACAGTGCAATTAAATAAACCAAAATTTTATTTATTTGTAGTTCACGAGTCACATTATGATTGCAAGGTTGCAAGTTGTTATTATTTCCTTAAAATTCAACAAAAAGTATTTTGGACCTTGTCATAGTATATTAAAATATAATAATGGTAATAACTAATATTAAAAAAAGAAAAGCTCTAGTTTCTTATTAAATTAATAGTTTGATTTTCCAATAACCGTGAGACGTGTCAGCCTTAATTCCAGTGTTGGCATGCACTGTTTTTATAGTCTCTTCGTGATCTATAAACTATTAGCAGTAATTGAAACGACCACTTTTAACACTCGGGTGTTGATCTTGTGCTCGTTGCTCGGTATATGACTTCCGAGTAAATGTTGGTATATTGAGTGTGTGTGTGTATAACAGCCGCTAATTTTAGATAATCATAGGATCCAAGTTAACCACCCACGTTTTAAAACCACCAGAGAACGAACGAGTGAACGAGTTTGTTTTTATTGACTGAAACCATTAACTGTTCTCTGTTTTTTCCTCTTTTTATTTATTTTCTCATATCAACTTTATATTGCTATCACTAAATTTTATTCATATCAAATAAATTTTTTTTATTTATTCCGCTGGATCATTTTCATTTTATACCGCAGAGAAAAGTATCGCGGGATATCGGTAGAGACTAGAGTTAAGCCTGGTAACCGTACTCTTGACAAATATCAACCCAATTTACATATTTGATTGTGACGCGTATACGCCTGCCCGGCAGGTACCCGACCAGATACCGGCAAATTCTCCTGGTGGTTTCACTTCTGAAAATGCAAATCGTTGTTCGAAACTCCTACCCTCTGCCAAGTGTATTGTATATTTAATATACACATGTACATTGCAACCACATCCCGCATTCTCATTTCCTTGTATTGCTAACATATTGCTAAGCATCAGTTATATCTTCTCGCCAGACAGAGAAATCGTTCCCCCGTGAATTCGCTGTGGTCATTCAAATTAACTATTTTCCAACCGACGAGATATTTTATATTTTTATTCACTATACATGTCACGTCGCGGCGTTAAATAAGGAAACTAAAACTCCAGTAGTCTGAATAAATACTATTTTTTGTAATTTAGTTTCCTCAGCCAGCAGTTTGCACTATAATTTTAATCCTAATTTAAATAATTTTTTCTCGTGTTTATTCTATTAAAAAATTCTAATGAATTTGAAGGCTAATTTTTAAGTTTGTTTGTTTTTAATTCATTTCTTCAGCAAGGAGACAAGACAGAAGCTTGTGTTTTTGGCATCTAGCTTAATGGAGAAACACTACTCTGAATCGAAACAAGGGCTAAGGGCTCTGGTTAGTTGATTTTTTTTTTTCTCGTAACATCTCCCCATTACAAAATGTACTGAGCCCGCGGCTAATTTCTTTAGGACACGGTTTTTAAATGTTTCAATACTGTACAGTACCGGCTTCTTAAGTTTCAAATCCACTAATTGGCGAATACAAATTGCGTTATTAACCAGCAGTATATTTTCCTTTTTTTTTTTCGGAGCGCTAGTAAAAAAATATAAATGAAATGAAATGTCTAATTGTCTCGAAGACCGAGAGACAATTACAGCTTTTCGTTTACTCTATTCTTTTGTGCTGAAAAAATTAACAAAAGCTGAGTGGTGTGCAGAGAAGAAGAGTCAGCTTCAGATAGAAAGAGAAAAATGAAAAAAAAAAGTGCTCCAAAAAATGGCGGCTTTGAGGGCGAGACTTTTCAACGAGTAGTGGCGCTCCTAGTTTATTCGGTAGACGGAACTTCTTAGCGACTTAATTTCGAGCTCATGCATTTTTCAAGTATTATATTGGAAATTTTCGTTGAATATTCCACTCGATTATTCGAAACACGAGTCAACGCACTTTATTTATCGTCGGATGCTGCATTGTCTCGTTTTATTATTGTTACTATTATTTTTAACTTTTTTTGAGCTTCAATATGTCGCGATTTGCAAGTCAATCCGTCCGACTTTATGAGCTGGTCTATATCTTGGCTTTACTTGCTACTCTACTGTCTTCTGTTAGTTGTGTGTTTTTTTTTTTTTTTTTTTTTTTATCAAATTTCGGTACTGCAGAGTAAGGAATTTTTTTGCTGGCGATACAAGACTATCGGACGAACTGACGTGAGACATGACACATTGTTTTCTTTCAATAGTTTTATCTACTCCAATGGAATAATATGCATTGAAATTTTTTATTATTTTTATTTTTTATTTTACAGTAAGCAAACTTGTCAATACTTATCTACTTATTCATATTTGTCATTTTTCATTCTGAATAGTGACTTACCAACACACGATTTTCAAATTCACTACCGAATTTCAATATATCCATCTTGTACAGATGTCTCGAGGATTATTGACACGCGAGAAAAACGTAGCGAATTGCATGTTACATTTCAACGATTTATTGCTTAAATAAATTCCTTCTGGTTATTGATATAAATTTAGCAACTGTGAATTATTTTTTAAACTGAAAATTTACTCGATGATAACAATAATTTAAATATTACAGTGACAACAGAATTTTGAAGTCTTAAAAAATTATATACAGATTAACCTTTAAAAAAGAAACTCCATTTATAGTTTTTCGATAAATATTTAATCAGATTATTTAAAATTTAATAAGATTATTATTTAACATTGTCACTCGATATTTTAGATCCTGAGGTTTTATATTTTTGGACGTTATATTTGAACAAAACTAAAATCCGTTTACAATAAATTGAAATAATAAAAATGACAAATACTAAAAACGTACTTGATATAGAAATAAAATGACAATAACTATATTTTTTTGCATTTACCGTGTTATTGGATTATTATGCTTGGATTATTACAAAGACATTAAATTTTTTCGATGCATCGATGCACCAAAATGTCAATAATAAATACCATCATGAATATACATTTCATCCCATTATATAAACGTGGAATTTATACTATTTCCAATACTCCGTACTCTGTTCAGTTCAATATATTGTCGTTTCATTTTCCAATTCATTTACTTTATTTATTTTTCATTTTTAACGTTCATATGTAACATGTACCCATAGAAATTTATATTTATATATTTACATATAAATTTTAAATAAACACAATTGCTATTTTGAAATTAATCCTTCTGTTAATTATGCAGCTTTCAAATTATTACTTTCATTGTATTTTTTTTTTTTTTCGTTTTTAACAGAACAATTATTTTGTTTTAATTATCGTGGAACATCAATTTTCTGTAAAAAAAAAAAAAAAAAAATCAATCATCTATATTATCGAGAGAATAAAAAAAATCTTGTGTCCAGGATAGTCATATGATAAAATCAGGTTTTTTAGTTACATTTATTTTCATTGCAAAGGTCTCATCTCGATGTTACACTCATCAAGACCTTTTATTTGAGTACCCATATCAATTTTTCATATATTTATATATATATTATATATATGTATATATAAAAATATATATAAAAATGCATGTGGATATTCAAATGAAAGCTCTTGATGATTATAACACCGGGATGAGCTTATATCTTTAAAAACATCAATAGTTAAGAAAGTACAGTGCAATTCAGTAATATTTAAACGTTGCAATTTGCATTAAAAGAAAAATTCAATTTTTATTTAATAAAAAATTTTTTTCAGCATTTAAAAATTATGATATAGATTACAATAATAACATGACTGATAAAAAAATAAATGTAGAGCATAACTAACATTTATTGCCAACATAAAAGCCTATATTTACACGAATGATCGGTGAATTAAAAATTAAAATCGATTAGCTACAGTCGAACTAATTTCGCAATGAGTAATGACAGGTTAGTCGGTACATAAATTAATAAGCGTGACTGACAAAAGTCACTACAGACTAGAGACATACCGCTCCTACCTGGTATTGCGTGTAGTGCTAAATCGATTGTCAATATCCTGTCAATGTCGTTTCCTTTGACGTAACAGGCGCCTTAACCTTTTTTCCGTCTAATAACTACTAACTTATAACTAATAACCAATGTATTAATAACATCTCGGTATTATTAACCACGTTAATTCTAAAGCTCTTAAGTTTTCATTAATCGACAAATTATTATATCGCTAGCAAGATTATTACACGCAATTCAGAAATGCATTCACTTGATTAGCATTCGGCATTCGCATAAATAAATTAGACTCTCACAAGTTGTTAGTTTTCATGCGATATACATACGAATGATAAATAAATCCACTAAAAACTGAAGTTTTGTTTTATTTTAATAAAGGTAAAATATTAGTTTGTGTTTATTTTGGAGACAGTTTGCTGACAAACAGAGTTTCCAGGAGTCTATGTAACCAGGTAAACACTTACGGACATGAAAGAGAAATAGAGACCCAGAGAGAGAGAAGGATGATAAGTTCTTGTCGGGGGAAAACTGCAAGTTCATGATTTATCACTGACCGTGTGGCGACCAGGGCACCAAATGTCGTATCTAGGATTTTAAAATTACAGAGTACTCGTATCATGGTGTTTACAGGGCTTCACTACTGAGCTAGAACTTATTAATTGTATATTAATGAGCTCTACAATTTATTTTTAATTATTAAGGTGTGCGAGTACTGTGGTAGCTTTGAATTAAATCCTCGATTTTTTATAAGCAGTTTGAAACGTACAAATCAATTCTAAATATTCTAACGAGCTATTTATGAGAAAATATAAATAATTTACCGTAATTTTTAATTTTTTTCTAGAAATGTGTACGTCGAATTGTCATAAATTGGTTTAGACTTCGAATAAACTATTAAAGGTATGATTGACAAGCTCGTTAAGAGAGTTAAAAAATATTTTTATCTTATAACTTAAGTCCTTAGCTCGAACTCTCTAGTAGCGAGACGATTCAGCTGTTATGCGCGACCTGTTGGAGATTTTCAGTACTAATCTCGATTAAAAAATTATAAATGGACATTTATGACCTATATGAACATATCAAGTCCCTAAAATCCAGATTTCGATGATGCAATTGCAATAAATATTTCCAGTTTGAGTATGAGCATAATACCGCGATATAATTGCCTTGCAGCACATCTATATATTTTAAAATAAAGAGACAAGTCTTTATCTGGTAAGATCGGCATCTTTACTCGGATGATGATCTACGAGTTGGCTGCTGCGTTTATTCAGGGCCTCTGGTCCCCCGGGGTACTCATAAAAGTTTGACACTGAAAAAATGACCGCGGCTCATGTAAAACGAACAAGCTATAGTGATAGTTTAGTGCTTTGCAGATAAGAAAAGTAAGAGTAAAGAGAAAGATAAAGAGAAAGAGGAGAAACAAAACAAGCAAGAGATCCGCCGATGAAGGAGAATACTATACACGATGGTGAATAAGTCTCATCGAGTTTTATGAGTTTAGTTTTCAAAGAGGCGTTCTCTTTCCGCCAGACGATGGTGTGATATTTTTGTATTTTTTTTTAATTCCCAAAGCTGCATGCTATACTCGCCGGCACTAGCACGGGTAACCAGGCATTGTTGGCTCATTTTCCATCCTCAGGGCGATAAACCGAGCGTTAAAGGGTATTACGAGGTTCTTATTAATTCCACGGTCTTTCGGCAAAAAACTAAGCTACATACTTTTTACATAAAATTCGAATAGTCGAGCTCTAGCTCCTAGCCGAAGAAAAAGAGAATGCCGTCCTCCCTTTCCCTCTTTTACTCAAGATACCTGCAAAAAGTTTACAGTTCCCTTTACTTCTACTTTAGTTTATACATTAGGTAATTGAATCGTTTATTCAAAAATAATTATACAGCGTTTTATGATAGAAATAACTTGTAATAAATTATAGTTTTTAAAATTAAAAAAGACGGTTTAATGGTTAAATTAAGTAAGAAGTACAACATAATTTTTAATAAACTGAAAATAATTAATTTTGTAGCTTGACATCAATTTTTATAAATATTTATGAAAATTTATTTATAATAAAATAAATTTATTGCTAATCTTATTTTAAATTTATTATAAGTCATTTTCTGCTTTAAAATTGTTTTCTACTTTTTAGTTTGGTTTGCTGTTTTTTTTTTTTTTTTTAGTTTTGTAAATTATAATTTTTTTTTCAAAATTTTTTAGTCTAATTAATAAACACTAGAAGCAATTCATTGTTATATTTTACTTAATTTAATTAAAAGCAATATTTACAAATGAATCAAGTAAAAGTATGTTAAAAATTATTACAAAAAAATTTCCTATCAATTACTTAGCAAATATAATTTATTTATTAAAATTTCTCTAGACTAAAATAAATTTCAATAAAAAGTAGAAAGAATTTAATGAGATTTCTCCGTGTAATATAAATATAAGAGAAAGAGGAGTCGCGAATAATAAGTATCAAAAGAATTTAAGACTTGTCATTATACCGAAGAGTTTTGTGCGTACATACAGCTGGTATAAAGCACACACGCATTTATTATGTACGACAAACAAAATGAACAAAGTGCTAGAGACTGTTTATACAAAATATCTGCATACGATCGCCATGGAAGCCACGATCCGTATACAGCCGTGGTCTCTTCTGCGGATACTTAAAACACTACTACGCTATATAATACTAAACCTCTACACTACACTACAGTCCACAGTAAACGATTACTTGTAGAATTATTTAAACCGGTGTTTTTATTGAAGACAGAGATCATGGGATAATATCAGTTCATTTTTTTATCCGCTGTGTATACATTTGCGTAATACCAACAGTGATATGTACACAGGTCATTACTAGCTGGTACTAAGTATGTTTTAAAAATAATTAAATAAAATAAAAGGCTCTGAGTTATTTATTCTACAACTCGATTTAATACACAGATATAGATGTATAAACACAAACACGTAACGGAGATATCCTGTAGGAGTAGTATGCTATAGTATAGAGTAGCAATCCTCTTATCTTAAGAACTTGAGACTTTGCAGATCCGGCGGTGGATGCTCTGATCGGTGGATATCGCAATCGGTTCTCCTCTCTCTCTCTCTCTCTTTCTCTCTTTTCGTATTTGCATCCGGGTTCGCTTAAATATTTTATATTTTTCAGTCGGGCCGATTCGCGGGTTCAATTATTATTCTCAATCCTCAATTCTCGATTTTCGATGTTCGATTGTAAATCGGGATTGCTTAGTATAAATATAAATAAATTCACTCACGGGATATACGAGATAAGCTCCGACGATCGATCTCTGTTATGTTCCCGGGGGAATTATTTTTCAATCCGTTATCATGAATACGTTGTCGCGATACCAAGTACATCGTCATTCGTGTACAGTATTCGAACAGACTGTAAACAGTCAATACTCGAGCTTCTTGTTATGTGTTTCTTGTATGTATACTTAAAATCAATTTTATTTTTTTTTATCATTTTTTATTTTATTTATTTTTAAATTTTTTTTTACGGAAGGAAATTTTCTTCAAAAATTGTCGTTAGAATCACAATAATCGTAGAAATTTTCCCGATTTCTCATCTAATTACAATTTTTTTGATAATTATTACAATACAATGTAAAATTATCATTTAAATTAAGTACATAAAATTATCATACAAGTTTTTAACACAAGATGATTTGACGCAATGACGCAAAATTTTTTACTGTGTAATAAGAACAATAATATTCTATTGATAACAATATATCCAATAATAATTATATTAGTGTGTCTAGTAAATTTAACTAATAAATGATAAAGCATTAGCTGCTTACGATTAGAATACAGTCCGATAATTTTTCTTATGAATTTAACAGAAAATGTTAAAGAAAAGTTCTTTCTGCATGAGTGACATCTCGCAAACTTTTCGATCTTAATTTCTTCAGACGTTTTAAACTCCACGCATACAATCCATAACAGACAAGTAGTATAATTTAGTTAAAATGACATTTCGTTGACTAAAAGCCGAGGTTCTCCCTCAGGGGACAAAATCTCGGCTTTCTTCGCAGATTCGGAGCTTCACCACATGGTTAGATGTTTAAACTTTATTCATTCTCCCTTTTATTTACTCTACTGACTAACTGGTGCTTTATTATGCTTATTATTATGCAGACTGCAAATATAAATGTGACAAGTACATGTGTAATAGTAGACGCGTGTCTCTTTGTCACGAGATATCTTGACATTGCCAAAAATATAAATGTAACTCAGATTTCAAAGCCTCCGATGATACAGACCAGATTCTTAAAAGGAAGATAAAAAGTCGCCGTTAAAAGTTACACCGTCCGTTTTCATCCCGAGCGGGAACTAATTGAACTATTTTAATAAATATTTCTTAAGAAGTTTGCGGTGACGTGTTATGCAACGTAATGAAACTCGTTATCTTTTTTACTAGGGGTTATTTTCAATTGGCTGCAATCTAAAATCAACTCACTTTTTGCTCGTTGGCAAGTAAAAGAGTTTGGGGGCGATAAAGATTGCATCAAATGCGAGAGGAAAATGTTTGGCTAATCCCGAGTGTTAATGGGAAAAAAAAAAAAAAAAAAAAAAAATTTTAAATGAATCTTTTGTGCGTAAAAATAAATTAAAATTTTTTTCACGTAAATAATTTCAATTAAAATTAAAATTTTAAACAATTTTTTTTTTTTTTTTCGTGAAACATTTACTTTTATAACTCTCTAAAACTCTTTCCTACCATCGAAGCCTCACCTTGCTCATCATTTATCTTGGTAGAATTTTTTTAACATCAAATTTTCCAAGTGATACTTTGAAATTTAAACTTTTTTTACGTCTGCTGCCTTGGGACTATCTCGCGATACATGGATATCCTTTTAACATGCGTCGCGTCGCACACTTCCACATATTCATACACATTCAACACACATATGCGCCTACGATGCGTAAGCAAATTTTTTTTTCTTTAAGAAATTAAAATACAAATAAAAATATAAGAAAAGCTTTTAAAAATTCCGATCAATTTGTCTCAGTGGATCGATAAATCTTAGCCAGAAAGTTATTGGGGAGTAATTGCAAGCTCCGTTTTATTTATTCTGCATCTACATCTATATCTAGATTTGCATGAGCACGTTCATATTACAGGAATTAATATAAATATATTAATATTTATCGTAAGGAGTATGAGGATGATGGATAACTTATCGGTATTAATTATCCCCTGTGATGGTGATTGAGTAAATTCACGAATGTTATTTGCAATCCATAATATAATAATTAATCATAATTTATAATGTTATTCATAAAGACGATGAATAAATTGTTGAGTTAAATTAACCGTGGGATAAGCTCGATACGATGGACGATGGACGGTAGACGATGGAAATATTGTCTATAGGTGTGTGCAAGTTATATAGTATAGAGTAAATAATTGCATGACGTACGACGTTGAGGGTATTACACACGACTCTGGTGGTGTAAAAAGCGGAATAATATATTAATATGTAGATAGTGCAGAGTAAGAGGAAAAGGGTGGGATGTATAGGCGATAATTATGAACGTTTAAGAGCTCTCAGGATGATACTCTGGGACCCTTGCCCATCGCGTGGGCCGGCTCGATCTAATAACACGTTTTGCACTCGTGATAAATGTACACGGGTCATATCCAAACTATGCTTTTTTATGTTTTTATAAAAATAAATGTTGTTTTTTTTTTTGAATTGCGGAAGAAAATAATCGTTATGTTTAAATTATAGTTAAGTATAGGAATAAAAATACTTTTGAAATTTTTGAGGGGTTCTACGCACTTAGAAATATAAAAAAGTAATTTTTTCATTGTTTCGATTTTACTAAAAATTTTTTTTCATTTTCTGCCCAATTCAAAATTTTGTTCAGAAAAAATTCAGATTTTTTAAAACAAAAAAAAAAAAAAATACGAATTTTCCAAAAAAATGCTTTTTTCCTTTAATTAGCTATAGCTTTTCTAAAAATTGAATTTTTTAAGACTTATAAAATTTTTGAATGATATTCTTTCGATTTATATTATTTTTGTAAATTGAAAAAAAAAATTTTTTTTTAAGCTAAGCTTATTTTTTACATCATTCTAAAAATTTATGAAATTATTCAAGGAAGTTTAAAAATGAATTTTAGGAAATTTAAAAATGAAAGATTTGAGAAAAAATAAATATTTTCTTGCGTGTATGTACATAATAAAAATAAAACAAAACAAAAATAGATTTAAAAAAAATTTCAAGTGTGTATAACCCTTTAAACATTTTTCACCAAGTGCGTATTTTTTCTCTTGACATTACTTTACCGAGTATTTGCAGGTGGATGGTGGATAGTGATGCAAAGTGTCGTGGATATATTACACGATAACGCCTTATGGGAATGGCGAAGGTGAAACAAACGAGCTTGGTGGATGGTATATAATGCTAAAAGTACTTGACACTTTGTGAGGTACTTCTCACTTGTCTCTCCGCTGCAGTGAGTACTGGTGGGTTAGATACTAGACTTTAGACTCCGTATGAGTTGACAGCACAAGATAACTCGCCTAAAAGACGATCTTGCACGAATCTTATCCTCTTTTTGTTTCTTAGTCTTTCTACTCGCGCATGAGACTCAACTGGAGTCTAGACATGTAGGCAATAGGCACGTGTGAATGCAATAAAATCAAAGATAGAATGGATAGAAATAAGACCACAAATATGTGATTCTACGGTGGCTGCTACTGTTAAGTTTATCACCACTCATTCAGACCCTGCATTAAGACCACCTTTGCATTCCTGTTCTACATGTCGTTACTTATGCTATTTATAAGAGATTTTGTATCTGAATATGATATATTTATGAAAATATGTATATCGTAAAACCTTTGCACGAACTAACGATTTGTTTGTGATAACTATTTTATTTGTAAGAATCACTGGAGATTTTATTATATTATGGAAAGCGAAATTTATTTAATGGGAATTTGTTATAATATTACGTGCGAATGTTATCATAGAAATGTTTAAAATTTTCTGATACAATACAAAGTTTTAATGATCACTTGATCAAAAGGCGATAAGTCGTTGTTTATGTGTTTTTCAGAAGTTTATTTTATGTGTAGAGAAAGTGGGATATTATTTTTAAGGTCATAAAAAGTAAAAAAAAAAATAATAGACATTTCAAGTAGAAAATTTTGTTTTTAACAAAGAAATTTTAATCAATTTTTTCTGGTTTAATTTTTTATAAAAACTTTTGAAAATTAAAATTTTTGTTTATAAATATTCGAGTATTTATGAATATCTGAATTTTAATAAAAATTTGGAAATAATTCATAGCACTTTCGATTAGAGACACACTAAAAATGAATAATGATAATAATAATAATTTATCCAGAAATAATTAATCATACATCATTGACATATCAGTGAAATGAACGAGTTACAAAGAGTACACATTGATGTTTGTTTCTAAAAAATAGGTTATTTGTCAAGAGTTATTTACAGCGAGGATTTTAAATAAATCGTGAAATAAAATAGAGAGATTGGAATCGTTGGTGTGGTTGTTATCGACAAACAATTGTTGACAACTAATTTTACAATATTGAGTTTTATGTATCACAGTGGACGGATAGGCAGTAGACAGTAGACAGTAGACAAAGGAGAGCAAGGGAGAGAGGAGCTTTTGATAAGCGATGGGAATGAATGCGGAAGAGTGCTAAAAAATGTCTGCAATTGCATGTGTGTGTTTTATTTCAACACCTCGTTTAGAACTGCGCTATAGGTCTTATCTCAGTGTCACGCGAGAACTATGAGAAGCATGGGTTTATCTCGCGGCACGATCGCGAATTATTCGGCCCGCGGTCTCTCGGGATAGTATGGGAGCACTATACTACTATATATATATGCTTGTTTATCAACGACCACCGCAAATTCTAGTAACAGTGTGAACGATTGGTAACATCTCGCAAAACCGTTTTCAGCGGCCGCCAAATCGCAGTCTTCGATCTTACTCTCCTTCTCGGCTTCCTGGCAAGCTTTATATTACTACATGCTTTGCTCTCTACTCTACTCTAGTCTACTCTACTTGCTTTCATACGATACTCATATCGTACATTTATACATTTATATGTTACGAGTTTTTGTTTTTATTTTTGACATGTTTTCGTATATTTAAATTCCCGCTGTTACGGCTCACATAAATCATTTCAATGAAACAATCAAATTGCATATTTTTCAAATCTTTCTCGTATATATATTTTATTTATGTTTTATTAATGTGAATTTATATTTTTTTATTACGATTCCAATGCAATGACATAACGATTATTTATAAATGCATTTATAAACATTTATTGTGTTACACGGTCTAAAATTATTGGTGTGAAAATTTACAGAATGATTGTAGAAAATTAATTAAAATTTTTAACTATAAATAATGAGTAAAATACAAAAATTATGAGACTATAAATTTTTTCAAAAAATTTAATTTTATATAAAAGTTATTTTTTTTATAAATTGATTTTAATTGTACAAAAAATCAGAAATAGTTTTACAGTAAATTGTAGGCCGGTACTCTAGTTATACTACTCGTATTTTGATCATGGGTACATTTTGTTTTATTTAGTACGTTCTCAATTAACGTAAACAATTTGTTGAGCAAGCGGAAAACGGTAGACTAGATCAGAACAGCGACTGCAGAGGGTTGAGAGTAAAAAAGATAGACATGAAGCAGAGACAATTAATCCCACGATTGGTTTAATTTGCTGGACATTATCCAATCAAATACCGAACCGAATTCGAAGTAACCTTTCCTCTGTGTTTTAACCGAGCTCCCACCGTCTCGTCCTATACCCTATACCCTATACCCTATACCCCATTGCTGTACTGGATGTTTGATATAAATACTGTGCGATATACACCGCAGTACTCAGCTCTCTCGACATCCGCCGTGCTCGCTCTTTATATACTCTACTCGCGAAACGTTGAATTAAACAACCGGACGCCATTGAGAACAGGGACGTTAATTCGCTGGGAACAAGAGATAGGAGGTACTTGTTATTTTGCATATGGAAATTTATTTTCAGGCAATGTTAATCATTGGTAATTAAAATTTCGTTGTTATTAATGTTTCTTTTTTGATAACTTTAAATCTCTGCAGAAATTACTATTCAATTTTTTTTTCATAAATTTTTTTATCAATATTATTAAGAGAATAGTCAAAATTTTATGGCCAGTGTATTTATATGATAGAATGGGTTTTTATGGTTAAATTTGGTATCGTTGAAAAAGTCTTGACCTGGAGTTGTGCATTTTCATAGTTTCATATCATTCTCACCAATAGTTAATTTATGATGATAAGTATTTAGGCTGCATTCGAAAATGCTCTATCTCTAGATACATAATTAAGAAATGACCTTATATCTTGTGAACTATTGACATTTTTGAAGATATAAGCTCATCCCGATGTTACACTCATCAAGACCTTTCATTTGAGTACCCATATCAATTTTTCATATATTTATATATATTATATATATATATTTATATATGAAAAATATATCAAAATACATGTGGGTACTCAAATGAAAGCTCTTGATGAGTGTAACATCAAGATGAGCTTATATCTTTAAAAACGTCAATAGTTAAAAAATTACGGTGCAATTTAACAAAAGTCATTATTTAATAAAGCAAAATTTTATTGATTAATATATATTATTCTTTGAATTTTTTTCACTTATTCGAAATAATTTTTATCGTAGATTGAAAGCTAGAGGCGTTAAATATTTCGATTTAAAAATTTTTCCTTCACTAAAACAAACACATCATTTTATTTCATTTTTCATTCTTTCACTCTCAGTCTCCATACACTTTATTATCAACCAAAAAATATTATTGCACAAAGGTTCTTTATCTCTGTTTTTATTTAAAGACGTATACTTGGTATTGTCATAAAACAATGGCTTAAAAAGTAGATTGAAAAAGATGCCGCTGGCTATTTCAGCAATCATTATAAAAACTACACGTGGGCATTCTACCACAGTAACACTAGTGCATGGAAAAGTCGACGTTTTTAGAGATTGCTTACATCTTGTTGCCGTCGGCTGGTACAACTTTTATCCTCGATATCATCAGTCGCACAATGCTATGCAATACAATACAATCTAATAGCAGTACAGTACAGTGCATACATGTAACGAGAGCAGAACCAGTACCAATATCCGCCGCCAGGAGATAGGTAGACCTACCCCATAACTCGTTCATGAGGATCGAGTAGCGAGGAGTGAAGAGTAGAGGAGTCGCATGTGTTATTTCATACATCATTTATTTTTTGGTGGATTTCCATCACGTTTTCATCCTGACAGACAGAATAAAGGAGCGCTCGATTTAAACTGTCCATGTCTATGTCGCTGTACTGCCCCCTAGACCCTGCTATGGAGTGAAACGGGAAAAAGCTCGCATTATATCGTAACTGTACGACTCGACTAGATCGGATACTGTAACAAATACAAAGCTGGGGTGGTCTCTACTACAGAGGGCAAAGAGTGAAATGAAAGAATAGAAATTGTAACGTATCTAGTCTAGTGTAGGATGTATGTGTATTTCTGTACTGTACTTCTATATGCTGAGGAGAGTAGTTAAAACGCAGTGCAGAAAGAGAGGCGAGGGATATCAAGAGGGATACCAGTCCTATACTATCCGTTTAACATTTAAATTGCATTGTTTCTACTGAGTCCGGTGACTCCTCTCCCTTGTACATTACTCGTCCGATACTCTGGATAAATTACAACTGACTGTGGTGTTGTAAAGGTTTATGCACTTTTTTTATTCTGAATTTTTGTTAGCACTAATTTTGGCGGAATGTTTCACTTGAATTGACACAATTTAAGGGGAGAAATTCCTTTTTTTTTAGAACACGCAAAATTAGTCATTTTCAAAAAGTGTTTTTATGATTTTTTAATTTTGAAATATTTTTTTTTACTAAATAACAACTCAGAAATTTTTTTCAGACTATGGAACAAGATCAAAAAGTGCTCAACTTTTTACCTTTTTTTTATTAATGTGAAAAAAAATTTTTTGAAATTTTTTAAGTGATTTAAAATTTCATTTTTACAATTTTGAATTTTTTTCTCTATTTATTTTTTGTCAAAGAAATTTTTGAAAAGTATGTTGATCAAAAAAAAAAAAAGAGAAAGAAAAATCATTAAGTCTCAGAGCAGATTGAAGATTAGAGCATTAGGAAGCCATCATCAATTCGATCGCAAGATCACCTTAATCCCCAGAAGCATAAGCATAGCCACAAAAAGCACATTAAGAACCGCGGATTGAAAGTATCTCCGATCGGTGAAATCGATCTGGATTGGCTCATATCGATCGATTCCGATCACCTTGACGAGTACCGAGTCGTGTAATCGGTTCTGCATCTTACATCTTACAAAGAACGACGGGAGTTTTTCTCCGTGTTCCTTTGCTCAATACTTAATACCTCGCGGCTCAGGATGCGCGCAATTTATTCGATGATATAAAATCTTATTGGAACTCCTCTCAGGATCCTCACGTCGATTTCTTCCATCTACCATTTCAGTCTGAACATCAGTGCAATGGATCCCTATTTATCTTTTTTTAGTCTTTCTCTTACTATTACTATTACTGGTTATTTTTCTCATCTGAGGTATCTAATAAGCTTAAAACTATTTATTGTTTCTCCTGAGGCAGAAAATATAAACATTGATCGCGGATCGGGTCGTTCGAACGTCAGTTTAAATCGATCTGAAATCGAGACGTGGCTTGTTATCGATTTCCGAGCAATGACTCGTCAACTTTAGAATCAATTCTCATTTCACTCTTATGTTTTTATATTTTTTTGTGTTTACCATTACAGTTATATTAGAGTATACTGTATTGCCAATGTGCAATGATTCAATATAATTCAATACTTATACCTCGGTAATTTAAAGAAAATAATCGATTACAGATCTGATCAACAGAAATCGCGACCTATGTACCTTTTCTACTTTATCACGATAAGATTTCAATCAAATTATTCGTATCCGTGCTATTAGAGAGGTCATTTTCTTTTTCATCGACTAATTATTAGTAAAAATAATAAATAATAAATAATTTAGATGATTAAAAGAATAAAAAAAAAAAATTATCTTCGCTGTGTTTGTCTGATAAAATGAATTTTTTAATTTACATGTAGTATCATTGGAAATGGAAAGGTCTTGATGTCGATTTATGCATTTTCACGATTTCATGTTTTTTTTTTTTTTTTGTTATAATCAATTTTGTATGTCAAGTTTTTGGGGCAAATTCAAATATTTTGTTGGTTTTATAAGTTTTTTTCCGTGACATTTGTCCATTAAATAATTGGCGATCGATCATGTCAACAATATCATTTTTCAATTCTATTTTAAAAGTACCCAAACTGTGTGTTGCAATTAAAAATATCAAAAAATTCAAACTAAATTTATTCCATTCATAATGGATTATTTTTAGCATTTACATAGAGACTGCAAATTTTTAGTAAAAACAAGTAATAAATAATGACAAAAAATGTGAATTGCTAAATAAGAGTTGAAATAAAGTCATAGCGCAGGTTGACGTGACATTAGACTAAATAAGAGAGTATGATATTCAGAATAAGTGAAATAAATTTATGTATGATCTTACTCGCACATAATATAACACAGTTGTCACTTTGCTCTTGCTTCTCTTTTTATCCTTGGGTTTGCAAAGGCATTCCTTTATATCCAAGTTTGTTCGCAGGCTCGCTGGTACGGCAAAGGATCCCCGTGCGAGATGCAATGTAACTCACACGCGGATGTTATAATGTACGAGCTCATAAAACTAGAAAATGTCCTCTCTAATATAATGCACTGACTGGCAACGTCTACTCGGTGTTTTTATTTTATTTTTACGACTTACACGCTGCTTGTTGTTTATTTTTCGCCATATCAGTTATGCTTAAGCATCTCGCTCCAACAATGTCTCTTAATCTACTGTACTATTATATCATACCTATCATATATACATATTCATATTCATATTATACATTAAAAAATTATTCTCACCACCAGAGGCCTCGGACATATTATTCTACAATGTAAAGCTGAGAATGCTTGACTCGAATGTTACATACCTGCAACAAAAAAAAAAAAAAAAATTACATAAATAACAAGTCGAAAAATATAAAACATCATAAAAGTGAGTTTAGAGGCAGAGAAATAAGGTACTGATAAATATAGATCGTTAGTTCCCATGGGTAGAATGCTTATGGCAGTGGTTGAACCATTCTACACCTAACCAGCAGAATCAGCATCAGCACCCCTATAGATAGATACATATATAGGTCCAGTAATAGTAACGGGGGTGCCAGAGCCGCAAGGACACTCGATCACTCAATTAGACCGCGGTGTTAGTAGGCGTGGTCCTCCGACGCACTTGTACACATATATCACACCACGACGTCCACCGCATAGCATGACATCCGTATCAACCAGCGACCAACTGAACGGAGATAAACCAAGGACGAGTATATATGGAGTACAGAGAGCAGATATAGAGGACTCTATACTAAACACCTATATATCGCGTTCCATTTCTATCGAGTGTTTCACATATGGATGTATGAATGTATGAATGTATGGATGTATGTACGAGACGTGAGTTTCTCTCATCTCTAAATCAACGAATGCGACAAGCAGCCGATGGTAGCTCACACCATGAATTTACTTCGGCGTCTGGTCAATTACCCCACACATCGGGATATACCGTAAGGGCTGTTCAAATCGCTTTGTTCCTTCTATTTTTCATGCTATCGTATGTGTATGTATGAGTGGAGAATGGGAATAATATAGAGTGTCGACATAAAGGGCCAGAAAAATTACGGTTGGATAATAGAGTCATAGAGAATTTAATTAAAAGACATTCGATCTTGTTGAAAAATAGTTTGGGGATTTTGTTCACTCAAGGATGGATTTTGATTACTTTTTAGTTTGCTTTAATTTAGAAATTAAAAAATTGAGAAGTTTTTTTTGATAATTGATTAGTTTTACACTTATTTTTTTGTGTACAATTCGAAAAATTAATACTTTAAAAAATTTTGAAATTTTTCTATTTTAGGGTAAATTTACAGTAAAAATTCATGAAAATTTTTGAAGTAGTTTTTAAGCAATTAATATTTGGCGACTGTAAATATTTAATAAAATGTGTATAAATAAACCTTTTGGTTTCAAGTATTTTTTTCCGTATTTTTACAAGTAAGAAAAAAAATTTTCAAAGAAATCAATTTTTTAATGTTTTAAAAAAAAATATTTTTCAGGCAAAAATTGAAATTTTTCAAAAAATTATTTTATTTACAATGAACTAAAAGAAAAAAAATATGTTCAGAAAAAATTTTAAGCATAATTTTTATCACAGACCGTGAAACTAAAGATTACAATTTTTTAAACACACAATTGATGAATAATTTTTTATTTCCATCTGTTATAATAATTACACTGATGAATATACCGTAATATTACAATACATCCATAAATTAAACTAACGGTAAGGATGAGCAAAAAACATAAAAAAAAAAAAAAAAAAAAAAATAAGAGAGCGAAGGTGGACTTTTAATTTATCCTCACCGAGACATTATTATCATAGCATAATAATAATGGTGTCTCGGGAGGTTAATTCCATCGGAAAGCTTGGTTACAAAGCGTGTCGGGTGTTTTGTTGGTTCTTTCCCTGGAGCCGACTAGCAAGCACTCACTTTCATTATACATATTACATTATTTAAAAACTAACATATTTTTAGTGTAAGGCATTTTGCGTTAATTATTGCTAATGTTGATGTTTTAGCTCGCAGCGATCCCGATTACAAGAAGAAGGTTCAGCTCTACCCGCGAGTTTAAGTAGCCGCCTACGTAGCATTGCCTTTCGACGGTTTGATCACACTCTCCTCCTATGCAATCTCCTTATATACTCATACTATATTTCCATAACATATATTTCCATGACATCGCGATGGCCATCCTCATCTCGGTAAGTTAATTAATGCAATTCTAATATATGCTAATTCCCTTCCGATGGATGGGAGCTTTTTTGGCTAACAGACACAACAGCCCTTTTATTTATTTTTTATTTTTTTTCTCCGGCCGTAATCGGCATCAGTCTGTGAAAGCCACTCGACAGTACGCAGTATGGTGGTCGTTTTCTTAATATAAAGTCCATTTACATTTACATATTTTAACCACTTTCAATGAATCTTACCGGAGAATTTACCATCACATCTACCGCTCGCTATTTTGTTGTTAATATAAAAACATAACTTTATTACTCAATCCCTTTTTATAATAAAGCATAATGTATAATGTCTTAAAAGTTTCCGAGCACAATAGACCGGGCCTTGATGCTGCTTACTGTAGGCTTTAGATTGTGGACCCTGGCAAAGATTGAAGATCGAATACTGCGTAAAAGAAAGAAAGACTCTTACAATACAAAGAAAGTTAGCCTCTTGGGTTATTCTGCATGCCAGTTGGGAGTTTCTTCATTCGTCTTGCTTTGTCTCACTGATGGCCCGTTTTAAGCCCTGATTGTTTCGCTGGCTTGAGGTCGAGGGCCTCGGGCCATCAGAATCGGTAACTACTAACTTAAGTGAAATTATTTTTTTATTCAGTGAAGTTAAAGCTCAATCGAGTTTAACAAAAAATAATAAACTTTACGATTTATTTTAAAGATAAAATATCGTGCGTAAGTGTACTAATAAATCGTTACTGCGTAGTAACTTACTGCGTAGTAACTTACTGCGTAGTAATTGCTGTTGGTAAATTGATTAAATCGAAAAATAGGCCAAGTGTTAAAAACAATTGATAATGACTGTTATTAATTTAATGAGTACGGAAGATAATTTATCGGTTTCTATCCTACGACTCAAAATTTTATGTGTCCTCATTCGTAATCATTTAACGTTTTACAAGTAAACACGTATTTATTAGATTTATAACAAAATTATCACTAATTCAATTACTACGTTGTTTTAAAATTCGTTGAAACAATTATTGAACAATTGATAGGAATCATATCAGCATGTGACCGTTTGGTGAGTCAGAACTACGTTTTAACAACAGGTTTTAAGGAAATAAATTCAGTCCTCACCCACAAGTTGATACGAAAACTTTAACTCATTCAAGTGGTCAATTAACCAAATATCGTTTGAGATTAAAATTCAGTTATTAATAAAGTATAAAAATTTTATCAAAATGATCAAGAGTTTGCTATTTGCTATCGGTTATCTGATATTTTTATTATTAATGGGAATAAATGTCATCAACGCAGATGTTTGTTCGCATTTGGGATACGCAGTATGTATAAACATTGTTATTAATTACTGATAAAATTGATAAACAGTCATAATTAAATCAGAGTTATAAATTTTGTTTATTTACAAAATTAATTTGATGTTTTAGTGTGCTGATCACAATGAATGCTGTGACAAATATTGTAAAGGATTAACATCTGATACTTATGGTATCTGCAGTAAAAAGCCTTTTTATTATCGACAGTACTGATATTTTATCAGTGTTCTGTGAATATTGCCAAAAATGATTTTTATTATTAAAATTATGTTTTTTTAAGATTAATATGTTTTAAATCATATTTTAAAATAAACGAAAAGTCATTTTTGATAAATCATAAATTCATTATTTCGATAAAAGTTCCATGTAGAAAAATTTTCTTAATGAAATTTTTCAACTTTTAAATTTCAAGAGTTCTCTTCTAAAAACAAAAAAAAATGTTAATTGTATGACAAAGCCAATGCGGAATTCCACATAATAATTATAATTATATATTAAAATGATGTCGATGATGCGTTGAACCGTGAAATGTTGCGGTAGAGCACGTGCTCATAACTTTGTATTCTGTATAGTCCAGTATCAATAACGCTATTGGTAATAATTGATACATCAAAGACTCAAAAGCGTAGCAGCATTCCATTTATACGTCGATGGTCCAGTCGTGAAATTGCCTTCGATCTCATGAGGGTTAAATTTATTCGACATACCTTACTTCCTAACTAACAGAGATATCGATCAAAAAAAAAAACAAAGGAAAGGAAATAGCCAACCGAAAAAAAATTAAAAAAAAAAAGTCGATGAAAAACCCGCGTGTCGACATTCCCAAGCATCTTACACGTTTCTATTGGCCTGGTGGCTACACTAGATCGGTGAGCAATTCATTCTGATCACGCGATCTCAACCTCCGGAAATATAATATGATCCAAATTTAACAGAAGCAGAAGCACAGGAAACATAACCCTAGGCCTCTTTATTTATTTTTTTTTATTTGTATTGGGATTGGGAAAAGCCCGATACTGGTATAATATATAATATAACAATAACAATAATAATAAGTTCCATCGATTACATTCACCATGATGTCACCGGAACATGCGAATGCAGTCAGAATCGGAACTATTACACCGAGCTGTGCCGTGCTTACTGCAACTGTTACTCGCGTGTTCTGAGCACCAGGTTCACAATAATTTACCAATCTATTGACTCGATTACAACTACCGAAAGTAGGCTTTATGCGATCAGTAATAGTAATGGTAATGGTAATAACGATTGAATATTCTCTAGTGCATCGAATATTGAATTTATCATGTGCAAACAATTTTTTCGGATTAAATATTTGTCGAGTGTTTTATTAAATGAATCAAATCATTCATTTCATTGCAGAGACCTTAAGTTAATACAATACAATACAATACAATACCCTACTAAAAGCTATGAGCATTAAATTGCTAGACAAATTTGTTCATCTTTTACATCGAATGAATTTTGAAACTTTTGCATTTTTAACCAACGAAATATATGTGATTTGACGCAGAAAAATTGAATTTGAACTGGTGATCTAGTTTCATTTGGCAAATATCGTTTCGTAGGTCAATATATTCATCTGATGCAAGTATGCTTTCAAGAGATATTCCTCGTACATCAGTACATAATCCGAGCAAATAGAGTTGGTTGACTTTACCTATGTAAAATACGTTATTCTATTTCGTGAATTTTTTGACTCTCTATTTCATGGTTCGACTCACATACACCGGAAACTAGAGCAATCATTCAAAAGTTTTCCACTACCGGAGATCCGATATTCCACGAGTTTCCGAAATATCTCAATAGAAAAGAGAATTTTTTTTACAGTATCTCTTTACATGTCGATCCTGAGTATGACGGAACAGAACAAACGGCGATAGATAGTGGGAGTAAAATAAATACACACACAGAAAAAAAAATTTATTGAACCAAGAAAATTGTAAGGAAGACCAAAGTTATTTTGGAGCAAGAAGAAATTTTCTTGGCTTAAAAAAATTTAATTTCGTTCAAGAAATTTTAACTTCATTCAAGAAATTTTCAATCTTCCTTAAGATTTTCTTGATTTAAGAAAATTTACGTTTGACTCAAGACTTTCTTTCTTTCTGTGCAGGAAAAAAAGATTAACTTGACTCAAGAGAAAAATTTTTTAACCAAGAAAATAATTTTGAAAAGTGTCATTGTCTTGAGTCAAGACAAAAATTTTTAAATTAAGTGAAATTTACTTAAACTAAGAAAAATTTCTCAATTTAAGAATTTTTTTACTCAAATTAAAAAGATGAAGTTCTTAAAAATTATTCACTTGATTCGTTAATTTTTTTTTCTGTGTATGTATCTATTTAAATAGAACCAACAAGTATCGATAAAATCTGGGAATATTCTTCGCTCGTAAAATTTTAACCGCAATGTCTCTTAACACATTCGCTGACGGTATTCTAATATCGAATTGCCGATAGTAATAGAGTAGAGGAGTTTCAGAGACCAGACATAGAATAGAAGGAACAACAGTCACTAGACTATGACTGTGTCTGGTGCATATAGCTGCTGCTGCATGGTCTCTCGTTAACTACCAAGATCTACATTGAGATAAAGTTAACGACTTGGGTTAGAATCGATAACGTGCATGTACATTTGCGCCTGAGGTACACCGATTCAGGTGGGTGTAAACGAGGAGATTTGATCGTTACCGATCTCCGTTTAACAGAAAGTGAATCCCACATTTATATAGATATATTTTCCGAGCATGACACGACTTAAATACGCTCAACTGTCCACTGGTGTAATGTCCGTTTGTTCTATCCGTATATTACTTTTATTTTATAGCTTTGACCTTACACATTTTAATCGTTTGTTTGATTATGATGATGATAAGCTTCATATGTAAGTTGTGTTATTTATCACATGACACGTCACTCTACACTCTTGTGAGAACATTTTCCGATATGGTCATATATAAACAGATCGTAGCATTTATGGCCAAATTAGGCTATGTATGAAAATGAAAAATAAATTTATTGTAATTTTTTATTTTTAATGAAAATGGATAATTCACTTAACATGTTAAATTGTACAAAAAATATCATTTTCATCAAAGAAATTAATATCTTAAGTTTAACTTTCCTGTAATAAAAAAATTTTTTTCACGAAATGAAGAATTTATTTATGAGTGTAAATTTAGCAACGTCTGACAATTTTTTAATAATTTATAAACAAATTATTTGTTACAGAAGAAATAGTATAAAAAATGCATCTGGAAATTTTCACAAATTTTTTCTATGCAATTTTTTAGATTTTTTTTATAACCATTAAGTTGAAATTAATTTAAAAATTCTCAAAAATTAGCTGTCTGCTGAATTCACCCCTCACATTTATTTAATAAAAAAAATTTCAAACTTAAAAAGCTAAAAAGATGTTTTCTAAAAAACTACTTCTTTTTTCTTATCCAAGAAAACAAACACCAGTACTCGTAAGCGGAACAAATTTTTTATCGAGCAGCAGTTGGAAATAAGGTCAAAGTTGTGAAAGATCATGTCATGGTATACGCGGAAGTAAACGCGGCAAACGATCCTTGAAAATGGCTGGTGGTCAACGAGCCACGGCTTTTATGCTTGTGTGTGTACATACATACAAAAACAATATTATATTATACGATATACAGCATTGAGTTTGCAGAAAAGAGACTACAGAGAGCGCACTTGATGATGGCGCTAAGCAAAGTGTTCTTGCTCCACTCATACCCTTTAATAAAAAGCTCAAAGTTTACGCTCTATTCTATCTGGAGCTCTTCTCCTGTTTTGCACTGGTTTATGATCTCAACCATTGGCGGGTAACCTACTTTCCGAGTAACGAGCAACACAAACTCTATTTTCTATCGGCCGTCTCTTCTGCGTTACAGCGACTTACACCAAAGGATAATGAGATTTTCATCAACATAAATATGAAGAGACATTTTTCCATCTGTGGTAGATCAAAAGTTATCTATCATGGTCTGGTTCGCTTCTTCTCTTCGTTAAATTGTTTGAAAACGGAGTTACGAATAGAAGTAAAGGGAAAGTTTTGAGTAATGGACAGCAAAGATAAATCTGAATAAAACGTCGGTGCCGAACGAATCAACGGTCCGTTTGTGCTCACAAAGGGCCAAAATTAAACCCTCGCATCACCGGGCCGACTCGCAGGGGTCGAACACATAAGTGTCTTAATTAACGACGCATTTGACCCTCCGGGTACCTAAATCATGAAAATTCGGAATTTGTCATGGTGAAATCTCATTTATCTCAACGTGGAGGTCATTATTACAGGGTACCTTCAACTAAACAGAAATTTCTTGTATTTTTACACGTGTGCTGAATGTAATAACAATAAAACTTGCGACTCATGTGGTACTGGATACATTGAAGCAGTCGTTAAATTTTTTTAGGGTCTAGTAAAAATTTTTAAATGTAACTAAAAACTAAACCCAAGTTTTTTATTATGGTCATAAGCGTTGGAATTGTAAACAATTGATTGTTTGTTCTCAGTGACCTACATCTAGAAAATGTGTCGTGCTCGAAAATTTAATTGAAAACTTTCCGACACTATGTGACAGCACCAAGTCAAAAGTCCGAATCAATAGTAAACATTTGCATCAACAAGCAAATTGCGTTGCTCGTTCCCTTTTTTTTCTCTGCAATTCGTTACCCTTTAATCAAAATAATGTTAAAGCTGTTGAATTCACATAAAATCGGATAATTCAAATGAAATATACTTATGTGTAAGTTTGATGAGTTTTTGATTTTACTGAATAATTATTGTAGAAAATTTTCTGCATTATATTAACGACATTCGTAATTTTTTTCTTATTATTAGCTAATATTGTGAAATTAAAAAATTTTGAATAATAAATTAAATCAAAA
The DNA here is from genome assembly GCF_013202065.1 of Cotesia typhae. Taxonomy (NCBI): domain Eukaryota; kingdom Metazoa; phylum Arthropoda; class Insecta; order Hymenoptera; family Braconidae; genus Cotesia; species Cotesia typhae. Next base: position 17,874,073 of record NW_027423774.1, on the reverse strand, counting down.
AAATTAATAATCTATTTAATTTTATTAAATTTAGTTTTTGCAGAAGACAAAATCGATAAAATTTATAATGATAATAAATATGTCCATTAAGAATTCTATTCTGTGAATCCAGTAAATTTTACTGACAGATTTTAAAAAATGCTGCTGTTGCTAATAAATGCTACACTAACGCCCTGGCATCTTACAATTAAAGAACAGATCGGCAATTAAATTGCCTGATGGTTTTAATAGTAAATATTTTAAAGAAAATTTCTTTTCGTTTAAAAATGATTTTCAAATCCAAAGATTTCATTTTTCGCCTAATAACCTTATGCATGAACATACAAGGCGCATTAATCCTGTAATGCAACACGGTACGGCCATTAGTGGTGCATTTTGCATTCCCGGGAGATCGAGGGGCTGCTAGACGAGGCGCAGCATGACCTCGAAGGGTAGACTGGCCATTTCTCTCACTTTTACTCTCATTTTCACTTTCTCTGTCTCGGTCGTTTTCTATGTCCTGCTCCCTAAGCGCACCACACGCCGGGTAATTTTTTCAAAATGGCTTTTCGCAGCTAATGGCCTCGCCAAAGTGCCGGATCGATGTATGGAAACATTTTTTGGCCAGCTGCAGTGGTTACCGTGACTCTGACTCCTTTAGATAGGGGACACACGTCGTAACAATAACCAGCGTCCAGCACTATAATACAACACCGAGATGATTTATGCGCTCTACCGCGTTATTATCTATTTTTAAGCTCTAATTGTCGCGCCTCTAATCACCTACATAGAGCACAATGTATTCTTACTCTTAGTAGGTTTAACTTTAACCTAGAATATTTGGCCACGCGACTCACAAATTGCAGTCCCGTTCTATGCATTAAAAAGTATTGCCAAGTGCCGCCAGAATAAAAGTGGTGAAAGGGTCGCAGTAATTGAGTGACGATTTCGGACATTTAGAGAGAAGATAATCGTGCCTAATGATTGGTCTTTATAGAGATGTGCCGGGCGGCAATTAGGTGACATCATATTGCCGCAAGACCGCTTTTGCTCTGACCAGGGATTATGTTCTTTCATGTGTGTGTTTTTTTGGGTCTCTATTGAGCACACGCGTAACCTGAAAGGGTCTTATATTATATTATATTACCACACATACACACACACATACACAACTCACAATAACCGATAAAAAATGAGGAGGACCATGATCAGAGCGTGCATTAAATGTGAACACACTTTGAGCGTGTAATTCGTATTAATGGCCACGGTATCCGCAAACCTGGATCTGGAGACCAATTTACGTAATTGGGTGTTATTGCCGGCAAGCATATCGTCAGGAACAATTTTCACAACCGCTAAATTCACTGACGACTTATCACCTTTTTGCTGCCCGATAATCCACCGAATGGACCTTTTTACATTATTAGTATTATTTTTATAACCAGGCTGCAATTAGTCAACCATATACAGAACCTTTGTTGCAATACATTTCTTATTTAGACCTTTTTTTACTTTCTGTCTCACTTATTTCTCAAACTGTCTTTGCTCTTGGCGTAAGGATGTATGTCTGTTTTCATCGGGCTTTTAGCTACTGTTTCTTCCTGCGAAACTGTGAAAAATAGAGGTGAATTTTACTCGGTAGAGACAAACGACCACCGATAAGACGTGGTGCTTGTCTTATTTTTTTACCGACTATTTTTCTCGTCTTATTCTTCTCGCTTGCTGCCACAACTTTAACTTAGTTATACTCTAACTATATTCAAAGGTATAGTTATAGAAAATAGTTATAGTCGTCGTTGTCGTCGAAAGCCCTTAATTCCTTAATTTCTTAACGATCACCGGTGTCGTTAACGTCCTTTGATTTCTTTTTGCTCTTGAGCAACTTCCCGGCAGAGCGTTAAATGTTTTTGCTGTGTATATGCCTTTATTTTTTCCTCTTTTTGTCGCAGTATCTTCTCCCTCTACCCAGAGCAGAGAATCGGCTTTTTTAAAACCCGTTTTTCCAGTTCTTTCCGTAAACACTAATCGATATATTTTTTTCAAACTCCTAACTTTTTACCTGGTAATTACGCCCTAAGTAAAACAAGATAAAAAAGCTATTAATTTTCCTGATCTAGAGAGTTTAGGCGACGGTTTTTGTATCCTAGATCAACAAATCGGGACATGTGAGTTAGATAAGCGTAAATGTGATTAGTCCTGGATAAACATCCCCTAAAAAACCTTGTAAAAAGGCCACGTGTACGACAAAATACCTCGATTGTCAATTAATGTTAGTGCTACTGTGTATAGAAGTTTTATTAACTTTGATAAAACTTTACTTGTCGTCAGTTGCCAGCGGATTACCCAATCGACGGCCAGGATCTGCTACATAAAGGAACGTGGCGTATCATTTTGTGACAGCGTTTGGGACGCCTTGATAAGTCGCGTCATGTTTGTGTTCGAATTTTTAAATTCATACTTTTTGTATTTAGTTTACGTGTCGAAAGGGACCAAGTGTCAACTCATGTGACTCACCAAGGGTAGATAGCCCGTCACTCAATAATTCGTATTACCGTCATATCAATAGCGACAAAAACAAACCTATTTATATTATCATTTGAATAAAAGTGTCAGGTTAATCATCAAAATTGATTATTTAAAATTATACAAAAAAATAAAAAATTTAGCATTTTTATAAAGAAAGTCATGCTAAATTTTGTTAAAATAAAAAATATTGTACACGAAGAGAATTTTATGGTAAATACTATCATCAAAGTATTGTAAAAAGCTCTAAGATACTTTAATAGTAATTAATACTATCTTTTATTATTACAAATACGACATAAATGATTAAAGGTGCCACTAATACATTAATTTTTATCATCTGTTATATTACTATAAAATTGTATCTTCAACTATCTCAGATAATTTGATTAAATATCTCGATGATAACTTTTAAAATCAAATTAACAATTTCTACAATCTTTGATAATTATTACCATCAGAGTTTATATTTTATTAAATTGATATTAACATTAAATAAAAAGTCATTTCTAATATTAATTAGAATGAAAAAAAAAAAAAAAAATAATTTTTATTTTCAATTTACTTTGAGAAGGCACAACTTTAGGTCAAGACTTTTTCAACCAAATTTAACTATAAAAACTCATTTTCTCATATAAATACACTGACCCTAAAATAGTAAAATCTACAAAACTAGTATTGTTATGATTAATATAAAATTCTCTCCGTGTATGATTACCATTTATCAAAAAACCAAAACGTCCGTTACAATTCCGACAGTTAAACTTGTATTCGTCCTTTTATTCACATTCGCGAACAAATTTTTCACCAAGTACTTTTACTTTGAGTGTAAGTTTTTCCAAGCGCTCAACAAAATGGCCGCTGACGTAGCACGAAATGGATTACCAGAGTTTCCAGAAGGTAATACATTAAGTGCACCCGGTTCATCGTTTTTCCGGAATATTTGTCAGTCGGTGACGTATCGCCGTCGCTTTTGCTAATGTAAGGCCACACGGGTGCTTTTACTTGCTGAATAAAAGTTGAGTAGCTTTAAAACTTTTTGCTGAGACGTAACTTTGTCGTGAGTTGGTTCTTTCATGGCCGGAATTTACAAAATGGAAATTTAAAAAATTAACACACTCGAGAAAAAAGTTTTTGGTTTTGCACCCGCAGGAATAAACAAAAAATACCAGTTTTTCCTTTTTTTACACACGCAACGTGTAACGTGTACTACTGTTGACGAAACATGCACGAATAACAAACAAGTGACGCCTTAGGCTATTATTCAGGAATCACATGTTTGAACCGAATTATTTTTTAATCATTATTGGTATTACTTATTTTGAATACTCTGTACCGAGAGGCTGCATATCATTACCGAGACTACTTGAAGCTACGGTTGAAGAAAAAAAAGCCCTCCTGACATCTGCGATCCGAATAATGACGCGTGCCCAAAGGGCAATCTTCCTTACATTATTGTACCCGACAATCGACTTTTGTGCGTGTCGTGCCCAGTAATGAAACATTACCTACGTAAGTGTATGAATAAAACCCAGAGATAATCACGGTAAAGTAATAAAATGTCTTGCTCATCGTCAAAAGACTACGTTATTTAGTATGCAGTAAAAATAACTAATGTGCTTGCAAGAATATTTTTTTTCAACAATGCCACCATACTGAATTAATATTCTCGCTCTTATTATCCTCGTTATTTCGTTAATTATTTGTATTTACCATAATTACGGTTAACTTTACGAATTTTTTGTTGACAGTTTTTTGCAATATAATTTTATTTAAGTGATCAATTAGAGAGAGAAAATTTTTAAAACGAAAATAAAATTTTTCAGTGGAATTTTTTTATGTAGAAAAGACTATAAAATATCTATTAAAGTTTAAATGATTTTAATTGTCATCACCCTGTTTGTTATCTGGTTTTTATATAAAATTTTTGACTAAAATATATAAAAATAACATTGAGTATATACTATGAGCAATAGTTGTCCGATATTCTATTGCACTGGACCAAATAGATTAGCAAGTGAAATTTATGTACTTTGAATAGTATATTGAGTTTCAAAATAACCAATTATTGTATTCATGTACAATTTTTTCTAGTGCGATTCAAACAAACTTTGCTGCAGGGTTGTTAAATGTAGAATGTACAAAAGCGGAAGTACACAAAGGAAATGCATGAAAGGAACGGCTGTTTTTGATATTTAAAATTATTCGATTATATTTTTATGACTTTTTTGATTAAAAAAAGTAAATTTTTTTACTGCATTAAAAAATAAGGTTTAGAATAGATATAAGAGAATAAATAAACCAATAAAATTGTAATTGGTAGATATTATAAAAATTAAAGTTTATCGATCTAATTAATATCCATTCTAAAAGATATAAATTGTTTTTTTTTTTTTTTCTAAATACTATTAAATTTGTGACGAACATCGGCAGAGTTAAAAAAAAATCTATTTTTTTAGTAAGTAGAAAAATAAATACTTGGTTTAATATTCTCATAATTATTTATTAATTATAATTATATTAATTACTGTTTCATCTAAATTAAATATTGCCTTATTCAAAATAAAGTTAAACTTTTCCAAAATTATTTTATTCGTGCTTGGAATGATGGCCACAATCGCGGTCATCGATGGTTACTTCGTCAAAAGGTCTTGTCAAACACCAAATAGATCTGTATGTAAACATTTTATTTCATTTAACGATTGAATTCTAAAAATTAACAGTATCTTTAAAGAATAAATAAATAAACATATTTATTACAGTGCAATCGATTACAACCCTGCTGTGGAGCTTATAAGTGTAAAGGTCCTCGTGGAAAAACTGAAAAAAAATGTATGAAATAAATCTGTCTCAATCTTAAAATGATATATGAAGAAAAGTTGTTTTGTCAGTTAAAAATAATTAAAAAGTTTTGAAATCTAAATTAATAGAGTGTTATTATTTAAGAAATTAATTGGACGCTTGATAGCCAATAAAATAAATTCACCAAATTTGTTAAAGCTCAAATAGAATATTAAAAATATTAATGAGTGTCAATACACAAAGTAATTAAAATATATTTACTCAAATTAATATTGTATATATTTACTGAACTAAATAAATCTCTGTAAATATTAATGGGAGATGTTTTTTAATTTTTGTTTAATATTAATAATGTGTAAATTGCAAGCTAATAAATACTATTTAAATATTTGAAAATCTACCTACTCAATAAACTACTGCAGCAGAATTTATCGTTACAGTATTACATCGAACAATGTATTAAATAATTTTGTTGATTTTTATTCAGACTTTATTACTTAATACGAAATTAGAAAAAAAAATGATTTATCGTTTAATACAATAAAAAAAAAAGATATAATACAAGTAGGACGTACTACAAAAATAAATAAAACCAATAAAAAGCTCAACAAATTTCCCGTGATGTAGACATTTGAGAAATAATTATTTTTCAGTCGTTTTATAGTTTATTTTTAAAATTTTTTTATCAAAAGATGTTGAGTAAATGAAAGCCTGTAGATCTTAACTTGGTAAACGGAATTAGCTCTCATACATCGACTTTCATCTTTACAGTCTCTCTATTGCAAACAAATGGAAAGAAATAAAAAAAAAAAAAAAGAGAAGAACATTCTGGTGTTCTCGTGATAAATATTTAGAGACAAGAATAACGCCGTTCTAGTCATTATTGGGACGTTTATTGGTCCCGTCGGGACGATGAGGCGAATGCGTTTACGACTTAGAGATCTGCCCACGTATTTTCTTCACGTTTAACTCCTTGTTCTTATTTTTATTCGCCTTGTTCTTCTTACTGCTCGCTGTTCATCTCCGTCTTCTATTCTCTCTTCTCCATCTTTTTCCGCTTACCAGTTTAAACTCTCTGGTCGTTCTTATTCTATTCTCTTATTCTCTTAGCAGTTTAGTTGTATTGGCTTTATATTACTCGTACACATTCGTATGAATGCATGCATATATATATGAGAATAAAACGAAAGTGTATAGCAGAGGAGGTGCTGTATGTACGCACGAGATACTTCTCTCGGAATAGCTTTAACAGCCTCGGGTGACGAACCGGTACCGGTATGTAAGAGCTGCCGGACTCATTGCTGTTTTCCCGTGGGATTTACTTCTTTAAATAGATTGCTATTGTCACCCTGAGCGGCAAGTATAGACGGCAAGCAGAAAAAAAACCACCGAAAAATCCGGGATAAATTACCATACGCCTCGAACAGCCGTACATCATCGCCGCTACTCATCAAACTGTCGTTATAAATTTTTAACGACTTTTAAGACGACGTTATTCGATTCAATTCAAATACCGGCTGCAGGGAGTTAAAAATTTTATTCTTCCTTTTATTTTATCTTATCAAATGAAAATAACTAATTTTACTAAAAAAAAAAAAAATTCTGTAATGATCTAATTTTTTATCGGAATACTTTTTGTCCAGTTAATTAATTTTTTTTTAATAGTCTATCATAAATTTAATAAATGACAATTATAATTACATCGCATGATTTTTATCAGATACTAAAATAAATTCTTTACTAAGAGAAAAAAAACTTCGGTAATCTTTTTAGAAATATTCTCAAATTTTTAAAAGTACAAATTTTGTATGAACTTGATAATTAAATTTTCATTTATACTCAGAATTAGTTAAAACTTTTAAATAGAGAAATTTTAATTTTAATTAACTTGAATAGCTAAATGAATTCTTGTGCACACTAATTATGTTACATAAACATTTATTAATTAATTAATTAATAAAGCTCATTAATATAATTATATACTTGTAAATTAATATTTTGCTCATGACAGAAAATTAAATTAGTTTTATTACAGTTAAAGATGGCGAAATTTCAGTTTATGATCATTATTGAGTTGCTGGTAATATTAATATTGCTGATAATCGAAAATTTCGTGATTACTAAATATGCGAAGACTTGCCGCCCTGAATCATACGTGGTATGTGATCATTAATTATAATTAGTTATTAAATAAATACTCAAATTACTAATTGTAAGTAATTTTAATTTTATATTTTAGTACAATACAGATGATGATTGCTGTAAGGATCTTGACTGCAAATATTAGATATGGTATTCTCCTTATTCACCTTACGTTTGTACTGCAAGAATTTACGAGTAACTTGAAAGACCTGTTATAAAATAATTATTCTTTTATATTAAAAATAATTTTTCATTTATTATAAATTAAGCGTTGAAAAATAAATAAATGTAACTAAAAATGTTGTTTGACAATAATTTTGTTTAATTTTTAACTTGCCGCTAAGAAAATTGAAAATTTTCGAAAATCGAGAATTCCTTGGTTTTACCCTATTCTGTTAAAATCGAGATTTCATCAGATCTCGACGTTTTAAAGTCACATGAAGCTTCCCTGACTATTCCCGCGATGTTGTCACTATAAGTGTTTTTTTAACATAACTCCGATATTTCGAAAATGAAATTCTTCAAAATTATTAACATAAAAATTTTTATTAATAAATGAGATGTTTTTTAATATTGACTGATGATTGACTCAAATTGATGACTCAAAAAAAAAAAAATATATTTTATTTTTTTATAGAATTTGTCTTATCATAAAAAATGTATTAGAAGAATTAAAAATTTTTAATGACCAATTCTATCTATAACTCGATTTCCTGTTAATTAAACTTTATTTTAAGTTGTTACAAAAATTATTTTAACGTATTTTTTTATCGTTCGACAACATTTACCAAAAATTTTATATCTAAGTATAACTGCGTAATTTTAGTGCATTACTTTACTGAAAATATTTTTTTCTTCAAATTTTATGAGAATTTTTATTTTTAAAATCAATTAAAACGGTTAAAATAGTCTCACTGATTATTTTTGAAATTAATAAATAATGCTACTGCTTCTGAGAAACTTCAACCTTATAAGAGCGACGGATATATGGTAATTATCAAAAATATTTGCGTGCAAAAACTTGTATTCAAAAGATTATAAAGTATAAAAACAAAATTTTGTAACTTTAATTGTTAGATAAAAATAAAAATAAATCATAATATTAATAATAACAATAGTTTACAATAAAACGGGGGAGTAAGTCTGTAAGAGCGCACTGAAGTAGGCGGATTAGCACACGTAATACCTAGTTCACTGGTTCTTCCTTTAAAAAGTTCCTTGTGTTGGAACTTCGTAGGCTGCGAGCGTTGGACGAATATTAATGCTTGCAAATTGTCAAGATAAGATAAGACGAGTCAAAAGTTGAGTCGAATATGTTAAAACCAGTGTCCAAATCCCTGTACCACTCGTCTATTATATTATCGTGGTAATCTATTTACGTTTCACTTCTATTAAAATTTACATGCTCACATTACCGTGTATCCATTTTAATTTTCAACGACTCATCTACCTGTCAGCTACGAATTTCACATCCTAAGAAGAAAAAAAAAACCGCAAAAGGATACTATGACAAAACTATTTTAGACAAAAGTCACTGCAAATGTGGGCGTGCGTTGGACGTTAAAGAGTTGAGTCTAGTTTTAAAAATTTTCGACATGAAATTATTAGTGACAGGATATTATTTAAATTTTTATAATTATTAATTCTAACAATGCAAATTATTGAAGAATTTAATGTTTTATGTTTTACAAATAAATCAGAGGACTTTGGTTGTTAATACCCAACCCATTAATGTAAGACTTGGTACAGAGTCGGGTATAAGCACAGTATGGCTGTAAATATTAAAACTGAAATGAAGTATTGATGTATTATAAGAGTAGCGTTGTCATTGTCTTGATGAGACACAACTACTATGGGCACTTAAAGTGCTGTAAGTTTTAAATTGTCAGTTGAGAATGGTATGACGCCCTCTGCTCGGTAACGGCTGTTGTAGGCGTACTTAAAGTAACGCGAAACGCGACTGAGTACTTTACTGTAACTTTGCTTATAGGACAAGACCGGTAGATCGTTTATGGGCTGCTGTCGGTTGTCAAAGGCTAGTTCTGAGAGCCTGACGTCCACATGATCGATGTGACTTGTCTCTGCTCATTTCATTTCATTTTTATTTGCTTCTTGTCTTTTTTGTTTATGCCTTTCAACCACCCCCGAGTAAAGGCAAATATTTTTAATAATTTTTTGATAATTTATTTGTTTTTTCCGTACGATTTTGACTCCCAATTAAATTGGATATTTGAGAAGAGCATAAATAATTATTTTTCAGCGCCATTACAGTAAAGATGTTTTTTATTGCAAAAGTTAACCGTAGATTATCTTTTAAATTAATTATCATACTCATTAAATAAGTTTCAGTTTCCTTGGGCTGTCTTGACGATGTTTATCGCTATTAACGATAATTTGGATGCTATCACGTCCCCGATACGATGCAAGATGAGGATCCTCGACTGGTATCGGCTGCTTCGGGTTAACAGTTTTGCTCTTCACCAAGTTGATGTGTATAAGGTAAGGATATATACTTCTGCATTATTGTTGGTATAATAGTTTTAGAGAGAAACCAGATAACATTTCTTGTCACGCGATACGCCCACGATTCATTTCATATCCTCAATCTTTTACTAATCATTTTTACAGTATCGAAACATACATTTATGTATTTATTTTCAATTCAATTTTTATTCGAAGATATATATGCACTAAGGTCGAAAAAATACATAATGTTATAATTATAAAATATATCGTCAATTCACGACGTTTCCTAATTGGTTTACAACTAATAGTATTACTTAGCAAATTAGCAACTAAATGGCGTTGAATATGTGCAATTGTATAATTGCTATAAGCATTATTATTATTTTATTTTATTTTTTTTTTTTTATTATTTCTCTTTTCATTTTTTTTAAATTGCTATGATTTTCTTGAGTTGCAATTGCTAACACATCATTAGCCTTTTCATTTAGCAATTTAACTATTTAATTACTATGTTAGTTACAAGTCATCTTGTTATACTTCAAAAAAAAATTTTTTTTGTACTAATCATTGTATCTTTATTAACCCTGTTAATGCCCTAGGCTGTTGGGTTTGTTTATTTAAATAAATAAATGAAATCTATAGGTTTCACATTTTGGAGAAACTAGATTTTAATTTAATAAGACTAAATATTGAATTAATTTATGGATAATTTTAACAAGTAGATTCAATTTTACTAAAAATTTTAGAAGTACAACAATAAAAAAAAAATTACCGCATTAGTTTTTCATGTTTTTATTATTATTTTTCTACCGGAATACTACAGAAAAAATTATTGGTACTTTTTATTTTTTTTTACATCATATTCTTGAATAAATATTTCAAAAATTGTAATTAGATCAGAAATTGCGGAACTCCTCATAATTATTGTTATTTTTACGATAATTGTTTTTTAGTGATTAAACTTCATCAATAAAGACTTATCAGAAAACGATTCAACCGTTTTGAAAAGTTTTATTCACTAACTTTGAAATCCCTAAAAAAATTTTTAATTAAATAATTACTATTGATTTGGATGATTGAAACTCGGGAAAGTTATCGAGGGCAGTGATGCCAGTGAATTTATTTCCATCAATGTCTGAACTTGTCTCATTAACTTAAATCTGATTGAAAACAATTGATCATCAGGCTAAGACTTTAATTGACATTGTTTAAAACTAAGACGTAAAAAATAAAATGATGAAAAGTTTAACTGAACTTTAAAATTAAACGTAAGGTCTGAGCGTATGTAATAAAATAAGCAAATTGTTAAATTACATTACGGAGAAAATAATAAAAAAATTAGCATACTTTAGCTCAACTCAGCACTTTACGACTCGCCGAGCCGGATGATTACAGAGTTACTTTTTTCTCTCAGCGCATTTCGTAAATTATTCTTTTCTTAGCGAGTGAAGACGGAGCTCTCAGCATATGCACCAGCGCGAAATTTGCTAATAATTTTGATGGTCTTGCTGTTCGCTACTCGCGTAGGAGATGTTAGATGCTCTAGGTTATCTTCGGGCCGACACGTTAAGCGTTCTACTCGTCACGCCCAACACAGTCTGCCACGTGTTGACGATAAATTTCCGCGGAGCTCCCGCTGAATATCGCGAGCACATTGCGGAACCTCGAGGCGCCTAAACCTCTTGCCTCTTTCCGATTTTAGTTTTATTTTTTTCGATAAAGCCCGTTTATTTTTATTTTTTGCAAGCGAAATAAAATTAATTTTAATAAAATATAGAAAATAATCAAGTCAAGCGAAGATAAAAATATGAATATATAGCTTCACTAAAATCTAAAAATGTCAGAATAAATCTTCTGCGTAATAAATAAAAGACAGAGTATGCAGTAGTTATTAATGACGAAATAATTGAATGATTAAATAACTAGATAAAGCTTCCTAGTAGCAAATATATATAAAAAAAAAATATAAATAAAAAGGGGAGATTAGCTATCATGAGTCTATTCAAATCAAGGTATCTATTTAGAAAATAAAAATAATGCTAATACAGTTCTTATCGGTTATTTAAATATCTATCTCCATTTTTAACATTCGTCTTATTGAATAGTAACAAGCCTACATTTTATTCCTCAAATTATTCGACTCAATTATTTTTCTATACCTAGACGAAAAAAAAAAAAAAATGAATTATTATAGTTTAAAGTTCAACTTATAAATGAGTGACTTGAACAAAAAATTAAAAAATTAAAATTTTTACAAACTCTATAAGAAATATTTTTCAAAATTGTAAAATTAAATTTGGAAATTTTAAAATCAATGCTTGAGATTTCATTTGGGAAATTTTGTTTCAAATTGTAATTTTTCTAGTGTTTAGTTCAGAGTAAAAAAAAAATTTATCGCGCTTTTCTTTAGTATTTCATAATTGTTCTTTTAAAAATAATCACCAATCAGTAAAGCCAAATTTTCTACTTTTACCATGATTTAATTGGTAATTTTTTTCTAAAGTTGTGCAATAATATTTTTACAATTTTTTTTTTTAAACAATACGGTAATTACGTTGATTGGTTGTCATTTTTAACTTAAATATATTTTTAAATATAGAGCGTGAAATAAAATTCAGTGGGAATAAACCAATAAAATTTTTATTTACTAAGTATTTCTAAAATTAACTATGATTGAGTAAATCAATCCCGTTGCTAAAAGTATATAAAATTTTAATGTAAAAATTATATTATATTTGTGACAAGCATTGGCGAAGTGCAGATAAAGCCTGCTATTTTCAGTAAGTGGAAAAAATAACATTTGATCCATAAATTTCATAATTGTATGGTAATTATATTAATTATCGATTTATTTAAAGCAAGAGCCATTATATTCAACATGACTTCGAATTTTTTAAAAATCATGCTATTTGTGTTCGGACTAGTAGCCGCGATCACTATGATCGATGGTGTGCCCGTCTTAAAGTCTCCTAATTCTTGCAGACGTTCTGTGCGTAAGTATTAAATTGATTATTAAATTTTACTAAATAACTAATTAACTTTAAAACAATATATTACATACACTATTTTTTTATTACAGTGCACTACATCGCATCTATACTATGGATCTTTTAAGCGCATAACTTCAAAGGTTACGGCAATCAAAAAATGCACGAAATAAATCTGTGTCTTATTATCGAAATAAAATCCTAAAAAAATTGTTTTGTCCCTTAAAAATGAATAAAAATAATTTTGAAATCTAAATCAACAGAGTGTTATTATTTAAGAAATTAATTGGACGCTTGATACCCAATAAAATAAATTCACCAAATTTGTTAAAGCTCAAATAAAATATTAAAAATATTAATGAGTGTCAATACACAAAGTAATTAAAATATATTTACTCAAATTAATATTGTATATATTTACTGAACTAAATAAATCTCTGTAAATATTAATGGGAGATGTTTTTAATTTTTGTTTAATATTAATAATGTGTAAATTGCAAGCTAATAAATACTATTTAAATATTTGAAAATCTACCTACTCAATAAACTACTACAGCTGAATTTATCGTTACAGTATTATATCGAACAATGTATTAAATAATTTTGTTGATTTTTATTCAGACTTTATTACTTAATACGAAATTAAAAAAAATGATTTATCGTTTAATATAATAAAAAAAAGATATAATACTAGTAGGACGTACTACAAAAATAAATAAAACCAATAAAAAGCTCGACAAATTCCCAGTGAAATAGACATTTGAGAAATAATTATTTTTCAGTCGTTGTATAGTTCATTTTTAAAATTTTTTTCTCAAAAGATGTTGAGTAAATAAAAACCAACACAGTATTTTCAAAAATAAATATTAACATTATTTGATTACTAGTGATAGTAATAGCATTATTGTTAATGTATAATGGCAAATAGGACCCGAGCGAATAGTCCAGTCTATAATATTATTATTAATCTTTTGGGCGAACTTTCGTACGATTTGTCGAGCAAAGCGAGGGTGAATGACAATGGATTTATCGTAACGTGGCCCCCCGGTGGACTGAGCTTCGCGTCAATTGACCGGAGTCGATAAACGCCGGGTACGATCACGATAATTGCTTTAATGCACGTGAGGTGGTAATGCAACGACCCAAACGTTGATCGAAAGTCAGAACCCAGAGCAGAGGAAGAACCCAGTCATACTATTGCGATTTGCGATAGGGTGTCTGTTCTGTTCCGTTCTTCTCCGGTATTATATCTACGGCATACCAGTGAATGAGTTTCGCTTCCAGCGGTATCAAGTCGTATGTGGTATGCGCATCACACCACCGACAAATTTACGGATTAGATACATTCATCCTATCTGTATCCTACTTTGTTAAGCTATACAATGTACTAACAACAGTTCGTTATTCCCGATGCGTATTCTTCCTACACACATTCAACTATTCATACGTACGTTATGTGTTATGTGTATGAATATATAGAGAAGGATATAATTGATTGGGTTGGTTCGTTATGACAGCCGTCTCATTAAGATGCGCTTGGTGCGACCAACGCTGCTCGTTTGTTCCGCCGAATCGAACGTACGTGCGTTCAACAATCCTCAGCATGTGTCTGTGTGTTTATATATGTATGTTCAGTTTACAGAGTGGAGAGTCTAGTAGTTTCCTAGTGGCTGTGTGTACCACACCGGTACGAGCTTAATGACCGAAACGAATTGGGGGATGTCGCGAAAAAAATTTTAAGACCGGATTTTGTGGCAGTGGATATATGTCTGATGAACGTGGTCAGCCGTGCGTCGCACAGGGATTAATGTGTTATGGTTTTGGAAGAAAAAACAGCCGAATAAAACTATAAATATAAATAAAAATAAAATAGTGGTTATTGTTCCAGGAAAACTTCGGAATAGGGTTTTAATATATGGGGTTGTAATTTATTTTCTGCTAGTTATAATTATTTAGGTGTAATGATAAACATGTGGGGTAGAGCTTGCAATGTTGGAAAATTTTGTTTTTATTTTTATTATAAGGTTTGAGTTGACTGCAGACTCGTGAAAAAATTTTCTGATACCGCCTGTGGGTTGATGTGGTTATATATAGTCAAATAAGGCCAAAATATGAGAGTAAAAAAAATTATCCTAATTTTTAATTTCATACGTTTTCTAGAAAATTATTATTGTTCAAGTTAAGACAAAAATAGATGATTCAATTAAAAAATCAACGTTAGATAAGATTTTTAGGAGAGAAAAAAAAATTTATTTTAAAACTTAAATACTTCAGATTGAACTCTCTAATAAGGGAAAGATTCAGCGATCATACGCCATCTGTTGAAGTTTATATTAGACCAAATATATTTTGATATGGCAATATTTGATCATGTTAGGCCTTATTTCGATACATGAAAAATTATGCATGGCGTAGATTTATACGTGGGGCCTTATCAGAAAATGTTTTTACGTAAAAAAAAGACACTAATTTTTATTTAAAATTTTCCAAATAAACGATCCATTAATTCTACTAGAATTTCAGAGATTAGACTTTTACTTTTATTTGGCAACTTGTCTTTCGCCGTATGTGCCAGCGGTAGAGTACCGGCGATCGCGCCATGTGGCCGATAGTTTTTCCTCTTCTCTGGTTTTCTATTCTCTTCCATTATATTCTATTTGGGCATGCAGTTTTGAACATGAACAACCTAGCGGCTCTATACCGCGGCAGCTGACACATTAATTCGGCAACGGGTTTATGGTGCCCGAAAAATCCTTTAGCTTTAGTAAGCAGTAGAATACAGAGCCAGACTTTTCTATTTCTGTCTAAATCCATGTATAAGTGATAATTATTCCTATTTGAGGGAATATGATAAAATATTCTATTGGATGACAACATTGATCCGAATTCTGTTTTCCGATTGTTTTTTGGGTTCAAGGAAAGAGTTGGAGTCTTAGTTGGAAATATCGCTAAATAGGGACCGGTGATGACAGCATGGATCGTATTATTCTCTAGACTAGTGAGTGAGATTCTGTTTAACATGCATATGTATTATACATATCTGTACAAGATGTTCTATTCAGAGATCACGTCGTCGAGGAGCGCGTGGCAAGGGACTTCACTGAGTCTCGTAATTGCGTCGACACTGCTATATACTTGAGCAAACACCGCACGCGGAAAGCTCTACGTGTCTCATCGTGGGCGATCGGGTTCGCGGAAAAGCTCGGCTCCGTTTCTTATACTTGTACTTACACAACTACTGTCTATTACTTATGCTGTCACTCAAATAAAACAATAATGGATTTAACAGCCAACATTTAGCAGTTAAATGTCAAAATTTATTTACAATAGAAATAAAAAATAAAAAAAAAAATATCCCGATACGTTCCGGGCGAGTTAACATTGATACAACGCGTACCAGTAAACTGCTTCAAAAATTAACGTCCAAATATCCTATCCAGCCAGTTAATTTTTGACCACTCGTTAGTTTCAGCAGAGGGCGAGTCGGAATAAAATTTAAAAATATCCGGTCCATGGGATCCCTGGATAATAGCGTCGCGGCGCGCCTATGGTATTATATGATGTAGGTGGATAGTGGAGAGAGGAGAAAGTGAAAAGCAGATTCGGTTTTGGCGGCGTCGGGACTCGTGGTCCATGACGCGTTTCCAGCTGAACGGTTCGATGCCTCGTTGTTTGTCAGGCATTTACGCCGCATCGTCAATCCTCCCAGTCTACATATAACTATAATACACCTCTCGCGATCCTGATACATTTATCCATTCACGTAAATACGGACCTTTAATTATTCGTCGCTTTTTTTTCACGGTCTGAAATTGCGGCTTTTCGATCTATTTTATTCTAAGTTTGTAAATTTATTGAAAATTTTTTTACTTTTAAGAGTAATTAGATTAAAAGACACTATCAGGTAAACTTGTTAGAAGAGTCGGAAAAATAATTTGTATCGTAGAACTTTATATCTTAAACTTAATTCTTTAGTTGAGAGAAGATTTAACGACCTGACGCCATCTGTCGGAGTTTTTCAACACTTTGTTTAAAAATGATTTATAGATGTACCCACATGGAAAAACATTTATGTTAACATATTTTTGCATGTATCTCTATATATATATGTCAGCATCTATTTGAAAAATATATGTTTAGGCCAAAAATTGACTAGTCAGAAAATTTTTTCATGAGTAATTTCCAAAAGTTTACTATATTATAATTTAAAAAAATAAAATTCAATAATATAAAAATTTTAAATTGAAATCAAAAGTCAAAACTGAGTTAAATATTAGAATGTTTTAATTTTCTTCAAAATTTTCGCCGATAGTTGTACCAAAAGTAAATAAACAGATAAATAAATCATCATAAACAAAAACTCGATCAATTTTAAAGTATTTGAACTTTCTCAAATCAATAGAGGTAATGATGAGTCGCGAATTGCATCGAATATGCCATTTGTCGTCCAAGAAAAAGCCGGCGCCTTATCGAGACATAAAAATGTCCAGATCCTGCTTTTTAGCTCTTCCACGCGTGATGTTTAATAACGCGCCATAGAATCGCGTTGAATGGCTTCAATGTCAAACTGTCATTCGCCTTAAATATCTCCCATCCACATTAGTGCCATACATTAATATCTCGACACACAAAAACATACAGATATATTGTGTATTATGTATCATGTATTATATCTGTATGATTTGCTAACAAAAGCAACTCGGACGGAACACCTGACCGTAATCCGGCTCGTTAATCATTTCGAAGATTGACAGTGAAATGTTCCCGCGACCTCTGCTCGCTCGCCAGATCCGCAGTCCTTAGCATTTAAATTATTTACCGCCAATACACAATGCAGAACTCGATGAAAAGCGCGTTTTGTTTCTCGTGTTTAAAATTGGAAGTTCAATTTTTTATTTCTACAAAATAAAATAAATCTTTCAAATCACAATCTACACTTACATTACTTTACATTAAACTTTTATTTATTGTTTATTAACAACTAAAACAAACAAAAAATCCGGCAGTTTATTTCGCGAACAGGCGTTATACCTCTCCTTGGTTTATTTTAAACTTTTGCGTTCTGTTGCTGTCATGAAGCTTATATCTACGATTCTATCACTTTTTCTCCTTCTCTCGTTCCCTCTTTACCGGCAACCGGCACTAAAGTTTTATCTTTCCGTGATGTACGAGCAAACTCGGAGTGTTTTCGCGAATCCAATACTACAGAGCAATATTCGCTCGGCTTTTCCATCTTGTATCAATTCCAGCAGCTGAAGCCATATTTTACAACTATTTTCAAGTATTCCTATCTAACACCTAAATAAATCACCCCGCTAAATTTTCTTCCTCCATCGTATTGTTTACCAAACAAATTTAAATATATTTACGTCCTTGAATTTTTAAATTCCAGATTAAAATTTTGTCCTTGGGTTAAATTCGGATTATGTATTTTTGTCTCATCTTTTACGCATAATAATTATAATTAAAATCACTATACTAATATCTATTAGCGGTTAGCTTTAATTCAGAAGATCCACCAAAGATAAAACATACAAAAATAAATTCAAGCATATTTATTGACTAGTTAAATTTGTTTATCGACTCGCTGTCATTGAAGTTTAGTCTGACTGTTTATTGGCTCTGTCGTGCGTCACTCCGATCTATATTACACATTATATACTCTATAATCTACTCTGTATTCCATGTAAACAGTGAACGCTTAGTTATATTTATTTACTTATTCTCGGTTACAGATATAGTGCACATTAAATCACCCGAAAAATCGGCAAATTAGTTAAGTCGTCGGAAACCTCACCGACATAGCTGTCATTGCAATAAATATCATAAAAATTCACACGTTAACTTATATTATTACACTATTTTTTTTTTTTTTTGATTTTCATCTATACTGCTTCTACTTCTCCTATTGGACTGTTCTCTACTCACTTGATCGGATTATTTATGTACAGCGAATTATAAATATAAAATAAAATACTCGGAGTTGAGTGTTTTTAAAGGAAACATTAAATTGGTTTAGTTAAAAATTTTTTTAATATAATAAATTTGACAGCTATTTTTACGTCCCTCAAAGTTATTTTTTTTTTTATTATTTTATTTTTTCATTATTTTTATTTATCTTCTTACTCATAGAGCTTAAATTCTCGTACGACGACTGTTAATTCGAGGAGTATAACAGCAGCTGCGAAGAGGTAGGATTTATCATCGTGAGTCGCTTGACTTGGATACTTGATCCTCAAAGAGAAAGAGATCAGCTCACTTGTTTTGTTTGATTTATTTTGTCAATTTTAAATGAGTTTGGAAAAATAAACAGCTTTTTTTTTTGAAATTTTTAATTTTAAATCACTTCCTCTGATTTTTAATTCTGACAACAATTAACTAATCAGCGTATCATTTGTATAATGATGTCAAGCGTTAGGAATTTATTTTAGTATTAAATTAACTATCGCTATCACATTAGCGAGATTCACCAGTCAACAGTCTTCATTAACCATTTATAACAGTCATATGGGTGTATATTTATAATCTCTTTTGCCCGAAAATATAATGAGCTCATTTGAATTGATATCTGATCACTGGCAAATGCTGTTTGACGTTTATCGCTCTCCATCCCAATTAAAAACGTCTATCATTTTGTTTTCAAGGTTTTTTATTTCGGGGACTGATATTCACTCGGCTTTAAAAAGTAATGGATAATTTTTTTAAAAATACAAGTGATTTAATTTAAAGTTTTTATTTTTTTTGAATAAAGTTATTGTAGAGTAATACTGAGTTTATTTAAAATATAAAAAAACAGTATAACGCTCAAATGATGCTAAAAAACAATTAATTACTTAGGGGAAAAGGAAGCATCGCGCCCCAGGCATCAGAAATAAAGTAATGAAAAATTAGTTTAGCTTAAATTAGTTTCATTAGCTCATTTAATTTTTTTCTTTTTATTTTTTTTGAGTGGATTTTTTTTTTAATAAAATATTTAAAATTAAACCGCGAAATTTTTTTTGTTTTTTTAATAAATGAATTAATGTTATTTAAAACTCGTTGAAATAAAAGGAACAAACTAGAGCTTAAACTCAGATAATGCATTGTTCCCTCGACAATAATCAAGAAATTAAGTTCTTTACTCCGGAAACACCTCGATAGAAGTAAAGACCCATTTGAAGAGAATCTAAATCGATGTTTTCGAAAGTAGCTTTTGAAACTTCACTTTAAACTTTGCTAAGATAATTATTACTTCAGCTTTCACAATTCTTGGAAAATAATTTTACTTTAAAATTTCTTATATTTGCATTACATAAAACTACCGGTGAAGTATTTTAAATTTTTCTCAAGTCAACCGAAATAAATATAATATAAATAAATAAAAATACATAAATTAAAAATAAAAGCGATAGATTTATTTACCCGTTAACTTTGAACCAGTTCCCGATTTTTCGGGTCGAGTGGATAAATAAAACGTACCTGGAACAAACAAAAACAAAATTTATTGTAATAATAATCAATTAATGTATAATAAAATAATTTAAGTACTTAATTGCTTTCACACGGTACTACTGCAGTACGCGCGAAATAGGTCGACCAGGAATTGTAATTAAATTTGATAAAAAAAAAGTTTTTGTATAGATCTATATGTATATTTATAGATCGATATAGTCATAATAATAATAATGATAATAATAAAATTAAAAAAAATAAAACTCGGGCACTTGTACGCGTCCATGGCAATTAACTCGGTGGAGCAATTAATAGGCTCGTAAAATTGAATGTCTCGTTATTAATCGCGCGAGCGAGTTCGAAAATAATCACTTGCCGACTCAGCATGGTATGCCGCGTGTCGAGATTTTTCGTGAGACCCTTAGGGATTAGTGTCTTCCCTCTTTACTCCCATTATATTACCTCCGTCTTATTCTTATTCTTATTATTTTTATTTTTCTTAATATAATCTTTTTATCTTCTTCTTCTTTCTAACCTTCTCCTTTATACTTCAGTCTTATTGCACTTCTATCCTTCGGGACCCGAAATTCGGGATTGTCGAAATATTGTTTCTGTCGGCGAAGCACTAAATGCACGCAAATTAGTCCGGCAATTAAGAGCATCACGAGTAATAAATGTTTTTAAAAATACCCGAGTTGCTGGATCTGTTTTCGTATCAAAGCGATCTTTATCCTCTTCCCTTCCCCCTACTCTTTTAGTCGTATTGGCCTCACGAGGGTATATAGTGATAAAAAATTTTTTTAAAAATTTCGAGGGAATTAAAATAAAGATCCTTTATTTTTTGGCTCCCGTGCCGCGTTCCATCGGATTTTTTGTTGCCGAGGTTTCAGGCAGTAAAACTAAAAAGCCGACAAGAATTTGCAGACGCCTTGTTGCTACCAAAAAACTTGGTGTTACAAACACACTTTGGCTCATATGCCAAAGGGTGATGCGGGTAATAGATTATGGATTGTAGATAATTATTTTTTATTTGTTTTGGTGGTAAAAATATTTAAAAAATTTTTATTTTATTTTTAATTCGACACAATTTTTATTAATATTATCATAATTAATTGAATAATTATTTTTATAAAGCTACTTAAAATTCAAAATTGCTTAAATTTTTAATCACAATAATTACCTGAATTAAATATTCAATTAATTAAAATTGAAAACAGTTGATTGATATTGAAATATTAATTAAAATTCTAAATTAGTGATAATCTATTACCAGAAAATAATTATTATCTGGATGGAAATAAAACGGTGTGAAGTTCATTAAAAATATAATATTAATAAAGCAACTGGGTGATTCAATTAAAATAAAGGTCGACAGAATACGAATCGGCGTTAAAAAAAAAAAAAATAAAAAATGTGTGTAGTAGTCAAAAATACAAACAGTAGGGATTGATGGTATTTCGTGATGTGCGAGTAGAGGTGAGATTTAATATTTCGCCTGTGGGTCTGTCTGTAAAAACAGAGGCTTGAGGGGAAGGGGAAGGGGGGGAGAGAAAATAAAGATTCCGCCAACGCCGTAACTGCTTCCACCCGGTAATAAACCTGAAGAAAAATAAAAATAAGAATAAGTTTGGATGGCGCGTAAGATAAGGAATACTCGGACATGCGATCCGTGCATAAAACGTCTCCCGGTTACGAAAAAAACTCCGCTGATGGCAAGTCAGCCCTTAATTATCCGCGTGTCGGTAAGAGATTGATAACGCTCTTGAGGGCCAGGCTTTTCTGTAAGATCTGATCGGTTCTTGGATTCGGGATCTCCCAGATGCCTCGTAAAATATAAATTTTAAAAATAACAATATTAATAATAATAATAATAATAATTAAAAAATATGTTTATGTGTTACTGAAAATTGAAAAGAAACAGTAGGGTCGAATAAATTCAGCCAACGACGTCGTAAACATGGCCCGTAAAAACGTGATCCGAGGAGTCGAGACCGTGGACACCTTTGATGGTTTAAGTAAAAACGCTCAGTACAGGGTTTCTTACTAATTTTACGAGCCTCAGGTAAACTGACTACGTGTGATGCTAACGTGTCACCTGTATTTCTGTATGCGATACTACAAAACAAGGGTTCGGTTTTACTCACGTACGTCTCTGAATTGCTCGGGAAAATTACCTGCTCTGACACTGTCTTAGATCCCAAACAATGATTCGTTGATACGGCCCACATTTTTTTTTTTTTTTTTATTTAATTGAGAAAAAAGTTAATAAATTTCTTCCTAACACGGAAAATGGTTTGTTCAATTCTCGATTCTCTATTTATCTTATTATGTTCTAAGTAGACAGTCATAAACAACTCCGCTATTACTGTGAAATAAAAGGAATTATTGAGAATTCAATCTGAGGATCTAGATGTTCAATGAGAAATAAATTTTCTTTTTTTCTTTTAACAATAGGGCTTTCTTTTTTTAGAAATCATCTGTTTTTTTTTTTTTTTAGAAACATCTCCAATTTTTCTCACAAAAATTTATTAAAAACATTTCTTAGTTTTTTTAAAAGTCAAAATAATTTAATTCAAAAAAATTGAATTCTAAATTTTTTAATTTTTATTTTTTAATTGATTTTATCAATTTGAAATTTTATTACTTTAATTTCATAAACTTTTTTGTAAGTTTATATTAATATCAGTACCGTAAAAAAATTATTGAAAATTTTTGCAATAAAATAAACGCCAACCACGCCCATAACAACTCAGTTAGAAACAAACAAACAAACATAAGTCGACTAAACACTAAATATAAGCCGTCGATTAAACGGGTATCGAAAATATATAGATAAATCTATAGTAATCAAGTGAAATTATAGATCTATTTCAATATCCGGCTCCGATAAACATAAATAAAATCAAACCATTGAATATAAAAAAAAAGTGTTCAACTGTTGCTTTACACTTGTCATTATTACAATACAGTTGTTGTAAGTTATCCCTCTTACCTTCTGCCTCCTAATATAAGTTAGATCTGGTATTAATATAACTACTCTGATAAATAAGAAATAGCTTTAGTTTACGGCTATCAAACAATTTAATTCAATAATCATTACTGAAATCAATTTACTATTTATTATAAACGAGCATTATATTAACCATGCTAGAATTACGTCTAGTCTATTCAATCTCATTACTCGATCGTCAATCGAATACTTTGCCGTAAATTGATAAAATTTCTGCTTCAAGTACCGAGAGGATGACAACAGCACCAATAATAACAACAACTGCTATGTAGTAACAGTAATTAAGCTTCGTTGAACATAACCTATGATCCTTGTTACTTGTTACGTTTCGGTCCAAAGACACAAACACGATTAACTCAAAAGGCAAAAGCGTTAAATTAAATTAGTAAATACACAAGCTCGCTCTTCAATCAGCGATAAAAGATCTGATTAACGATAGCTACCATCTCTGGTCTGTTGTTTTTTGCTGAATGACAATCCGAATAAAACTCAATACAATAAAGGACAAAGTACTGAATAAAATTCTTGTTCTTTTTACTGCAAATGCAAGAATTTATATTGGATTAGCGACTATCAAATATTTCAGTCGTTAGTTATATGGTACCGGATGGCGACTCCGTATACAACTCAGACTCGATAGCATGTCTAAACCTGAAACGTGGCTTACTTGATCAGAATATGAAGCTAGACCACGTTGGTCACCAGCTCTTAGCTATACTATACCGATCCCACACGAGCTACGGGCTCGTAAATCTCGATCGGGCGTTAAAACACAGAACATGTACCATACGTACCTGCGTACATATGTGTATCCCGTCCTCGTGACAACCTCTACGAACCACACAAGTTAACCCCCTACAAGACACTGGTGTATGCTCATCCTGTCTATATACATATGCCAATAAATATACATACATGCTGTCGTCTGTACAATTACTTTTTAAAAATAAACGTTATATTGATTTTTTATCACAATGTATGCTACGAAAAAAGTATGGTGTTGTCTCGTGTCGGATAGACACATCAAAGTGTCATGAACCCATCAGACGGAAGTTAATCAATGATGCCAACATTACAGGGTGTCAAACATCATGAACAGGAACAGAGAGTTCTCAAAGCGAAAACTGGGTGTTGTTGTGTGAGATCGACAACCAAACAGGAACAGGCGTGGATATATATGTTGTCGGTTGATTCTATTCGACCGGAATCAATATGTCCTCCTGTAGTGTGCTATACTGTGCTATAACTATTCCTGCACAACATACTGCACTATATATATATATATATATATATATATATATATATATATATATATATAGAGAGAGAGAGAGAGAGAGAGAGAGAGAGAGAGAGAGATGTGTATCGAGCAATTCTCGGAGCTGTAGTCTGGTCTGGTAGTGTGTGAAAGCATGGAATTGCGGTTACCATGACAATGGTCCTTACAATTGTCTGATCGAAATTACACAGGAACCTAAGCCCCTTTCCCGAGTGGATATCCTAGTTCGATTCGCACCGAGCTGAAAGTTCCGGAAGAATTCAGTCAGCATTCCCGAGACCAGATTCGACTGAATTATTTGCGTTTCAGTTTATTTCAGTGCAATGATCATATACATTTCAGGAAACAAGCTGAGAAGTGTGAACACCAGGTATCCAATGATCTACGTGATCGTTTTACTAGACTGCGTGCGCGATTGCCTTATAAGATATAATAGCAATAAGTAATGATAATGATAACGATATATATATATCTGCATCCATATCCATATCTTCATGAGATATAGAACCGGCGGCTTCTCGACGCAACACCAAATAGACGATGTCATCGCAAAACCCGTTATTATTTACACACAAGCAAAACCGCGGACCAGGCGCTAGAGCTGTCATGCAAATAGACTAATGAGCTTGTTAAGGCGTGTTCCAGGCGCACCTCTACTTGCTCATAAACCTCGACCCTTAAACACTCAACTTGTTTTCTAGCTCTATTGCATAGATATGACCCCCATAGCAATGTAATCAAGAGATATCGCCTTAATTCCGCACTTGATTTCCCATAATCCCGAAACCTGTAAACCACCAGGTTTATTTATGTGCCGAGTATTTATCCTCATTTATATTATATTATATTATTTATCTTCCAAGTTTTTTTCCTCTTTAAGTAGATCTTGAAATATTGTACGGTATAAGCTGTTCATAAACTATTTAACCTATTTTATCTTCTAAAACGGAATTATTTCTCCGCTAGTTGAGTTTAATAATTTCTTCTTCATTTTTTATGACAATTTAAGTGAAATTGAGAATTTGAAAGTCAATAATTTTCATAAAAAATGGAAATAATGTGTTGTTGTTAGGAGCGGCTGTAAACGAGGCGGGGCTAAGCTCTGTTGCTAGGGCCGTTGCCAGGATGGTACCTAAGAAGCGTGGCCTACAGCTGGTTGCTTAGATAATTGTAAATTACTCATTAAATTCTTATTTTATTGGTTTTAAGCGAATTTTTTTCTCAATTAGATCTTTATTGAACGGTAATAAGTGTTAACGTGTGTAAAAAGCCACTTTATTGCCAAACTATCTAAAAAATAATATAAACTACAGTTTTACGAGCAGCCACTTTACTTTATTACCTCAAGCGTCAGCTAATTGTGGCTCAAATAAAACACCATATTTATATTATTCTTGGCATTTAAATATTTATTTATTCTTTGTTCTGTTTAATGTTGAATCGACGAGCTGTCAGCACTATCTTTTATCGCAGCAGACTTTGCTCGGCATCTGGATTAAATCAAGCTCGCGATCGTAGTACCCATTTTTTTTTTTCGATTGCTTTATTTGTTTGTACGTTTACTGTTACTAGATTTACAGGGAGTTTATAAATTATGTCATCAGTGTTATTACTGCAATCATGAGTGTAAAAAAATAAACAAACGGTGATAATAATAATTATTGTTTATTATTATCAAGATCGTGGACGATGAGCTGTGTATTAACGGATTCATTTTAAAGAAAACAGTATTATTACTATTATATGAATACATATGTCTTGAGTGCATAAATTCTCGTTGCAAACAAATGTAAATCATATCGTCCAGTTCATACCGGTACAGACATCCCAGGCCCTAGGGCTTCTTAATTTTCTCTCCGCTATGGCTGTTATCTTACCGAGCAATCTTTGCGATACCGGACGCGGGCGCGTTGGCAATCTGTTACAATCCCAGCTGTATTAACTATACAGTACATAGTCGGTGATAACCTTTAGTTTTATATTATTACTTATTTAGAATTTTATTTTTAAACATTTATAAATTTGCGTTAACATTTATTTATAAATAAAATGATTACGAGACAATA
This sequence comes from Cotesia typhae, assembly GCF_013202065.1. Classification (NCBI taxonomy): domain Eukaryota; kingdom Metazoa; phylum Arthropoda; class Insecta; order Hymenoptera; family Braconidae; genus Cotesia; species Cotesia typhae. The sequence continues at coordinate 17,847,391 of NW_027423774.1, read as the reverse complement.
AAAATCAAATTTAAATTAATGATCAATAAAGTAAGAGTGTTTAAGTGTTTAGTACGGGATAATTTAATAATGCTGTTAGAAAGTAGCAATAAATAGTTGGATATTAATTTAACGAACGCTCGAGAGATAAAAAAAAAAAAAAATTGATGCATATAATTAAAATGCACAAACGGCAAATGTTAAATGTTAAATGTTAAATGGTAAATGGGTGGGCTGAATTTTTTTGGCCGTCAAATTATAAATACTGTAACTATCTTGCAGATAAGCAGTAGCTAAAATTTAGCTGCATGTATAATAATGCTACATTCGTTTACGAATGTTTTGACCGAAAGAGAAAGAGAGAATGCGATTAAGCGATAAATAACGGGCAAGAGTGACCATTTTAGCTGATAACTTAATGCAGCAAGAGTGCTAAGCATTATCCGCGTGTTTTAAGAGTTTTTAAATTATTTTTTGTTGCACGTAGTTGCCTATTATTTAGCATGTTTACTGACTTGCCGAGTGATTCTGTTCAGCAACACTTTGCTGAAGCTTGCATATGTTTATTATAAATTATAAATAATAACTAATCCCAGTAAGTGCAACTATTCGAGCAATAAGCGGTGTTATTTCGTAACCGGTGATTTAGAGGCTGAGAATAAAAATCAGCTTGAATAATTTTCTGAGGAATAAAAACATGTATCAAGAAATTGAAATCGATTATCTGAAGTCTTGATTTTTTTTTATCAATTTTTTTTTCTTCTTTTCATAAGACGACGGTAATGATTGTCGTCCGGTATTGTAGACTGTATCGATGGCTAGTAGGTACGAGGTACAAAAAAGCATGAAAAGATATTATGTGGAAAAAAAGCAAGGAAGAAAAGAGGCGAGGAACGCGACACGCACGAATCGATGAATGCATGGTAACTGCGTGGATGGAGGCTTCCGGCGTGACTTCGCGCTCGTTCGTGACTGCTTTACGCGATAATGTCAGGGAACGTGTCAAGAGCAGTGTGTTGACGAAACATTTCACGTGCCAGTCAAGCGAATTAGTGGTTTTTTTTAGCAAAACTTATCAATGTAAATCAATTGCCTGGCTGAGATTGTTGCATTACTTTTTTTTACAGTAAAATTTTTGTCACACATATGACCGTGGAATTTCTCGTCTTAATCTAAATGACGCGAGAATGTTGAAAATAAATGGCGATAAAATAGTAGAGCTCGGTGAGGACATATATTTAGCTTTCTAGAATGCATCATAAGGATCTCTCGAGGTCTGTTGTGCTGGAGGTAAAGACGAGAGGAGAATTGAAGAAGGGTACTCTACTCATGTCGTTATTTTACCGCCTTGAGGCCAACCTCTATATCTCATCTTATCCGCGAGTAAAGAGTGTACACCCGAGAAAAAGTATGGAGCACAAGAGCCACCTCAGCTCTCTTTATTACAGCATCTTCTTCTTGCTCTGGTACAACATCTTATTTCTCTATTTTATATTTTCTCCATCATCTTTACTTAGTATAGCAGCCTCTTTGCCAGTAGAGCCTCTACTCCTATCCGCTACGCTGGATATTACACTTCTTTTGAACTACGTTCGCTGTATCTGCTGCATCCAATAGTATGGACTATCCGACAGTCATAATACCTGCCTCTGTTATTTATTCCGTGTTTTCTTTGCGTACGTCCGAGCCTATTTTTAATATTTATCTGCCGGCAAACTGGAAAAAATTCAATTATTTTTTACATAGAACAAAATTTTGCCGGAAGCGCAAAATTTTTCTCTACAAACTACAAGAAAAGAAATTTTTTCTTGAAAATTACAATAATGCAGAAAATTTCCGCTATGCCTGATTTAATTACAATTTCTATAATAATTATTAACAAATAAAATATGAAAAAAAAATACCATTTTATTTAATTAAATTGAGTATTTCCAAAATATAAAACTTATGAAATTATAACATTAACATTTTATTGAAAAAAATATTTCTAATAATAATTCGAGACAAAAATCGATCTATAAAATTCAATATAAAATTTATGTAATTTTTTTATTAATTATCTTGATAAAAAAACGAACATAGTTTCAAAGCATGCATATTTTGATTCACAAACTTTTTTCCAGCAGTAGAGAGCAAAAGCAAACTTGAGCAAGACGGAGTAGGTATTTTTAACAAGACTGAGCTTGTAAGAAAGAACATGTAGAGAAGGAGTGAGTGAGCGAGCGAGTGAATAGCGAGGGAACAAGAGGTTAAATAAAAGTATAAAGCGCGACTTTAAAACCACCAAAGAATGACGTCGGTGAGTAAAGAGTGTAGGACAAGAAAGAGTGAGCCGGTCTTCGGATTTTGAAGCCTCTGGCGTTCTTTTCTATCCACTTTTTCTCAGTACCCAGTACCAGGTTGTATTGGGTTGCTTCCTCCAGAGTATTCTGTCTTCTGCGTTTGGTCTTCTCTTTCTTGGTACAGGCCGCGCTCGGGAATAAGGACAGATTTTGCACAACTGCTCTTGGTGACCGCAAGAAGAATAAGAAGGAGAAAAAGGAGCAGCTGAGAAAGAATATAACTGGTCGTTTTATTTCTATTTATCTCCCTCTGAACGTGTAACACTATGGAGATTGTGAATCATCTAACCAGCTCAGTGAGTCAAAGCAGCCGCGGAACCACGGACATGATGAATACGTGCTTTCACAGACGTAAGATGGGAATAATGAATTTGTGGTCTAAACTTGTCATTAAATTAAAATATTTGACACCTTTACTCTCAAAATCCATCCTGGGCCTCCGTCTTGTGTCTTTGATTCTTATTTATAAAGAGCATATGACGTGGATCCGAATCTCGGTCCAAAAACTCAAACTAAGACTGAGATCGGAATGAGCGATACCAAGAATTGTTTCGACAGCCGACAGCCGGATCTGGGCAATTTTTCTAACCACTTTGCGTACAAGGACTAACTTTTTCATCGGTGGTTTATTTATTAATAGTCCCGGGATTGTCTGATTGTAAATTAGCCGTCGTTCGAGGGCTTGTCGTTCAGACACTGAACTCGGCATGAGATATTCGGTTGTCCGCGAGATGCGTCTGCCGTTTTTGTCACCGCTGGTGAATAATGCTAACACAGCAGGATCTGTCCGCACTAAGCACCACGTCTGAGAAAAATTAAAGATTCGAGGTCCTGGTTACACACTTTTACTTGGTATGCTGCAGCTATAACTAATACCCAGTTTCTTATTCTCTCTTCTTTGCATATGGCTCATACAAGACGTCTCATCTCTGATGGCGAACATGCTGCCGAGAAACACGCCCAATTAATGTCAACTGTTGTCTTGTTTTGAATTAGATACACTAATCATCTATTCCAAGTTCTTTGAGTCGCTGACACTTTGGCCTTTGCATTTGTTTTATAAATAAGTTCTTTTTTTTATTACTTTTATTTTTAGTGATTTTAAAAATGATCAATTATTAGTTTTACACAGAAAGAAAAAAAGTCTTGAGTCATTCGTAAATTTCCTTAAATCAAGAAAATGTTAAGGAAGATTAAAAACTTCGTGAACAAAGTTAAATTTTTTTAAGCTAAGAAAATTTCTTCTTGCTCCAAAATAACTTCGGTCTTCCTCATAATTTTCTCGGTTCAAGAAATTTTTTTTTTCTATGTAAGAATAATTAAAATTTTTTCAATAATTAGCATGATATTCTATTCTAGATGAAAAAAAATTTATTTTTCAGCTTTAATGTAATTTATAGATTTCAGTAATAATTTTATAAAAATAAGAATAATAATAAGAATTGACTGACATACCGTTCCGTAGATTAAAAAAATTTTTTTAATTATTACAGATCTGAGAATTGTTAAAATTATTGAAACCTAATTTTGCTTAAATAGTATTTACAGAGAAAATTAAAGAATTAATTTTTTTGATCATAAAGTTGATAGGCTAAAAATTCGTCCATAGTATCTATAAAAGTTCTCTATTGCTTGTATGACGTATTAAATTTTTAACCCCATCAGCCCACGAAATCCAAAAATAAAAATCATTTTTAATTTCTAATAATTATATCAACACTTTTGTAAAATCATCGTTCGTAAAATCATAATTTTTCGTCGCTTATAATTTACTGCAGTGTTCATGTATACCAATTCCAATAAAAACTTCAACTCAAGCACATCGTGGAAAATATTTATTGAATTGTCAATAAACAACCCGCGGTTCAGAAGAAAAAAGTCCAAGTCTGAGTTCATTGATATGAGACGAGGGCAATATTAACACTGACATAAAACGGGATCCCTAGTATTAGTTATATTACATTGATACTTGGTATTGCGATGGCACGATCAAAAACGTAAAACCGTGTAATCTCAAAATATCATCCGTTTTAAAATTCACCAACTGTTATTTTTGATTTGTCATGCATGTAAAATAAATGGTGTCTGGCGGTGATCCACGGCTCATCCGCGAGTGCTTTATACGCAGTACTAAAGCTTCTTCTTCATCATCTTCATCTTTTTCTTCCTTTCCCGTCACTTCTTCATCAGCTTTCCGGGTGTAGAATTGTACCGAGTTTATTGTTACAAGGAGTTGATTCGTAGCACGCGACAGAGACCTCTTCATTGGCACCAAAAAAAAAAAAAAAAAAAAAAAAACTCGCGGGTAAAAATAACTATTATATGACGCGTGCATGTTTATTTTCGTTGGAAAATAAAACGGATATAATTATAATTTTTTTAATTTGTACTAAAACTTTGTATTAACAAAAAAATTTTTTGACTTTAAATTGTGACCAAATTCTGTTAAAAAAAACAAATTTTTAGAAGTGTCAACTTTGATTTTTTATCACTAACAAAAAAAAATTTTTTTATCAAAAAAATTGCATTATTATGTATTCTTAAAATTAATTACAAAAATAATGTAATTGTTCAAAAAAATTTTAATCATTATTTTAATGAGTTTGATCAAATAAAAAAAAAAAACTCGGTCAAAATTTTTCAAAAGTAACTCCATAAAATACTAAATGCATTAACTAAATAAATAATAATCAAAACAGTCTAATCTAGTACATGTCCTTTTGCTAAAACATATTTATGTTATACGCCTTCACGATATTAGAAACTTGATATAAAATATCAAATATATAATATAAAGCAAAGCATATCAATTAATTATCGATGTAACTTATTCAAACGAGTGTTTAAACAAGTCTGACAGTTATTAATTATTGACAAGTATCTTGAGCTCATGTTTGTCGTGTATTTCAAACAAGTAGGAAACGAGAGAGCCACTGTACTAACATAAATATCCATATCGATATGTTCTCTTTCTCATACGATATTATACACACCACACTTGATGACTTACACCTCGAAAGACAACATTGCTAAGAGATATTCCAATATCGCGTGCTGATGTTTTACTGGGCGCCAATAGTCTTGTTTCCTCTCGCTCCACTCGTTTCTCTTTTCCTGCATCAACTCCTATATACACATACCTTCTCTTCTTATTCTTACTATTGAATACGAGCAAATACGTGTAAATATGTGAGTAAACGGACATCTCTAAAGTATGTTCAAAATCTTCGAAGTGTAATAAAACTGCACGAAGATTTCTTCCTGTTTCAACTTCCTATTAATTGCCAATTGGTCGGCTATCAATTATGCGAGATTAGTGATCTAATGGCTCGTAAATGATGTAGATATAATTACAATGGATAAAGCAATAAATAATAACAGGTAATACGGAAAATATTAATTTATATAATATTAATATTCATTGAATACTTAAGCAATGTACCAGTAAAAAAAGTTTTCTGATATGTTTATATATGAATATATATGGCTCTATCAGAAAATTCTATGTGTTCATAAATATCTATAAATAATTTAACGTAAAAATTGGTCATATTAGGACATATTTGGCTTGATATGTTCAAAAATGCCCACATATAATTTTTTAATTAAATTTAGTATTGAAAATGTCCAACAGGTGGCGCATGGTCACTGAATCTTCTCTCTACAGGAGAGTTAAGCTTGGTGCATTTAACATTATAAAAAAAATTTTTTTTTTTTTTTACAAGAAACTAATTTGTTATTCCATCAAATTTTTACTTTAATCAACTACCAAGCTAATTTTTTTTTAATGAAACATGTTAATTCACAGACAAATGTCCAAAAAAATATAAAAATAATTATTTTATTTTCATGCATAGTCATACGTGAAAATTTTTTTTACGGATATCAGTTTTAGTTTTTGCATTCATACTTCTCGGAAAGATAATTGTCGCGAGGGAGTGGCTGACATGGCGCCGAGATGCTTTTTAAATGGAATGTTTCCTTCTTATTCCCGACTTGCATATATTGTATCTGCATAAAAGCCAGTGTATAAAGATGTGTAACTCACACTGTAATAGTTTGGCAGACACCGAAACCAGACAACATAACAGCCAGCCCAAATGTCAAGATATTCTCTATACTATTTCAAGTTACTTTTATGGTACATCAGGATGGGATAGGATATGATCCCGGGTACCAACCAGAGAGTTTGCAATTTTTTCGACTCTTCTCAACAGTTTTTCTCCACGTCGTGTTCACTTAAGCTTGAACACATTTGCACGAAATATATAGATATACAAGAGCACTTATAATATTATTTCGCGATATATCTGCGGACTGAACCCCGAGGCGCCAGACGAGTACAAAAATTATCGGTGGCGCGGAGATGAATTCTGTTTCAGAGTTGTTTTTATTAAACGCTTTTTTCACATAATAATTTTATTTTATTTTTTTCTTTATTTAATATAAGATAATATTTCGGTATGGGTGGGACCGTTTTGCCGGAGAGAACAATTTCGAAATGTCATAATTACTTGAGTAGAGAGTCGAGGCATCACCAGGCATGGTACGGTATGTTATGGATTTAATGTTATTCAAATCTTAGCACAACTATAGGGAAGTTGATTGTATTTTTTCACGGTGGAGTGATAATAATAATAACAACAATGTTTAAAGTGTTTTTTAACAGAAAGAAATCCTTCTTGGAATTATTTACGGCTAGTTAGAGGTTTACTTTGGCAAAGAGGTGTGAAAAAATATCAACATCGAGTAGAGTAAGAGATACACTGGGACGAGAGACTTTGACCTGTTGGCTGTTGCTCAGATGAGTTCTCGTCGCGGTGGTCCACGTTCGTCCTTACTTATACTCGGGCGGGCGCCTCTAGGCTCGTTAAGAAATGAGGTAGGTTTAGTTATATTGTTCCCGGACAAAGATTAACTGCTAAAGGATAAAGGATACTATCCCGATCCTCGAGAAGAGAAGAGAAGAGAAGAGAGGAGAGTGGAAATTCTGTCCTGACGGGACGGAATAACTTTGTGAAGCGGGTCTTAATTAAGGCACGCGAATAGTTTTTATTTTTCGCAATCTACCTCACGGCTACCTGATGACTTGTGACCTAACTGAAGAGATAACTTCGGCGGTTTAAAAGTTTCTCAATTTAACGTGCTCAGTCAAAACAGATCGCGATTCAATATACATATATATAATTGCTTTTCAACTTAAAGTTTAGCTGAACTTAAGTTAAGATGGACTAGAGTCAATTCAAATTTTACTAAATTCAGAGATACTTAAATTAATAATTGTTTTATACATTACTTTGATTAATTTTTCAATACAGAAAATAAAGTTTACTTAGACTGATAAAATTGTAAGGAAGATAAAGTTGATTTTAAACAAGAAGAAGTTTTCGTAGGACAAGAATGTTTCTCATTCATTAAAGATTTAATTTTTTTTTAATATTTTTTTGAGTCAAAATTTGTTCAGACTAAAAGATTTCTTATTTTTTTTAGAATAATATTCATTTATTTTCCGCTCAAGAGCTAAATGATTGTCTAAAACAACAACATATGCGCAAAATATATAAAAACAACCCAGTTAAATTAAATAAAATGTTTTCCCTTAGGTTTTTATTGACTCAGCAGCAAGACTTCCTAAAAAAAAAGTCAAATTTAAAGATGCCACACCCCTATGAATAAAACAAAACAAATCCCTACAGTAATTCAACTCATGCGTCCTCCCTCAGCTTTCTAGCGTGCTACGCGTTTTCTCGCGAATACATGCACACAAGGACTTATTCGGAAATATATTTGTACAGAAATGTAACAGGGATATGTAGGTAAATGTGAGGTAGAGGTAGAGGTAGTGTAGTTTGAAAACGACTCCCGAGGGTTGATGGTCGGGCCACAATTCAGCTCGTCGACGAACGAGAGCCACTTGTATTCAAATGTTTTTCAGTTTTCGCCCTTTTCCATTCTTCTTCACTATCTCTGCCTCTCTTTATGTGTATGTATCCTCTTCACTTATATTTATACACCGTCCATAAATCCGTATTGCACGCACGCCTTGTCTATACGCGTAGTGTAGCTGGCACCTGTTTTTGCTGGATGATAGGAAAGAGCCAAATAAAAGGGAAAACAGATAATAACTGTGTGCTGAAAAAGAAGTAAAGAAAAAATATAGATGTTGCAAAATGCAATAAAAATAAAAGGCCTAACCCTTTTTGCAAGAGATGTTCTATACTGTTTCTTCTATGGTGTGTACATTCTATATGTATATATTACGGTACACCGAGAGGAGAATGGCGTGAGTTTTATGATTATATTCCGTCTCCACCCTCACGTACCTACCCCCGTATTAAATATGTCTGTATATGTACGTGGTTAAATGTAATTAAACTTGGAAATATTTAAGGGCGAGAAGAGAGGAATGGGAGTGTGGGAATTTGTATTATACTTTTAACACAGTGTCTAATATAACGATACAGATACAGATAAAATTTATGCCAAGTCCTTGCGTCCTACCCCCCACAAAAATTTAATAAAACGTTTGAATTTTAAGATAGATATTTTTTAACACACTCAAATTATTACATCAAGATCATGATTCACGCTCACGTGTGCCCTCTTTATCCCGGCAATCTTATATATAAAACATATTACTCTTAAGGTATAAGAGAGCTTTATCTACGATAATGTGGATGCGGGCTGGAGGTATAAATATATACATATATCTATATACCCGTAGATGTGTGTTAAATAAAAAGCTAAGAGGTCGCCAGATTTACGTCGCTATCGGGGTCTAATAGAATATATTCTATCGGAATAAGGAAATGGAAATTCAGACACCTGATTTTTAAATTATTTTTTATTTCTTTTGCCGAGAAAATCTCAAGTGATTATTTATGTCGATGTAACTATGGAGATAAAAATACCATGTGTTTAAAAATTTAGAATTATAAGCTAACGTTTTGCACGATTAATAATGTTCATTAAAGTTTTAATAAGAAATGTGTTATATTGCTAATTAATAAAGTAGGAAGGAGATTTTATTGTCAATTATCGAAGTGATTTATCTTTCAAACATTTCACGTATTTTTCTTACTAAAGTAAGCTCCAGCTGTTGTTATTACGAGAATGGGCATAGAAAAAATTTACCGTAAATTTTTTGTGTAATAAAAACGAAAATATTTATTTAGTTTATCATAAATTTAAATTAAATTATACTGTTCGACATCTATTTAAAATACCGAATCCTACAGGGACAAATCGAGTATAATAAAAAAACTTAAAAAAAAAAAAAATGACTAAAATAATTAATTTTTTAGTCAGTTTTCATGTTTCCAAGCTACGGACATTTTTCTATTGACCAAAAAAATTTTTAATTTGTATTAATGAATTTTTTCGTTTTTATTACACTGAATAAATTTTTAAAATTGTAAAATAATAAAAAATTATTGCAAAGAGAAAGCGAAAAAAATTGTAGAGCTTTATGAGTCGTGAAATTAAATTGAAAATTAAATTCAATCTTTTCAACAAAAATAAAATTTCTTGTTTTGAGGTTTATAAATAAATAGAGTAGTACATAAAAAAAAAAATACTTGGCATGTAATAGTTATAATACGTCCCGGAATAAATTTTGAGATGAACATAATCCAGAACGCGGAAGAGGAGGTCCAAAAAGTCTCGGACACGTAATCTCGCGTTGAGTTTGCCCGCGTGGGTAAACCGTACTCGAACATGGTGAGGGTCGTTAGAGTTCCCATCATCTATGCCGAGGATGTGTGCATAAGTTTATAATACGTACATGCATAGATAGAGTCTACAGATAGGCTTGTGTGTGTACATAAATATATGAGTATCCAGGCAGACGCATCCGCGTGTATTCGTAATGCTCTTTGCCCAGGGTATGAACGTGGGAGCGGTAAATGCGTACGGAGGGTGCATTTACATAGCAGAGCGTCGCAAATACCGCGAGCGAGCGGAGGAAAGAAGAGAGTAAGGGAATGGAGCAGAGGGAAAAAGACGGGACACTCTCAAAGGGGGAGAAGTCTCAAGGGTTGAGAAAGAGGGCTAAATGACTGTGCGAGAGATACGAGGTTAGGGGGACTCAAGTACGCGGGATAGAGAAATAGAACCTTCGATGTAAAATAGAAGAGGGAGATGATAGTGGTGTACTTTAGTACTACTGTGAGGGCTTATGAATATTGTATCAGTCTAATCCTTCCAGATTGTGGATAAGTCAGTTGTGGTATGGTCTTCCCTTTTCCTTCAACTTTTGATACACGTGCTCATAGTCTCGATTTCTGCCTCAAAATTGCTGCTAATACATTTGAGAGGGCTTTCCAATCGTTTAAACTTATGCTTATATAGATAGCTTCGCTTATGTAATTTCATAAAAGCATCAATTTTTTAAAAGTTTGTTCATTTTAATATTTGATCATTTTTCGGATCACAGAAAAAAATTATAAAAAGAAAATTCTACATCTAAAAATTAAAAAAAAAACTGCAAATGTAATTTTGCAAAAATATTTTTGAAAAAATTATAAATTGTCAAGTATTTAATTTAAAAAAAATTGAATAAGAAAATTTTGAGATAATATAATTTATAATGTTGTATGAAAAGCTATATGATTATTTTAGAGACTAAAAAAATTTTTTTAATTGAAAAAAACAATATACAACTAAAAATTGTGTTTGCAATTTTTTAAAAATAATTCTAGTACTACTTTACTAAAAAAAAAAAAAAATTAAAAAATTGCAAGTTCTCTCTTAATTTCATAATGATTTTATTTTATATCAATAAAATCGATTAATACTTTGAAACAGACATCCGAATCCACCAAACTTTCAATTTTTCAGAATTATATTATACTCGTAATATATTTCCGAGTTAAGCACTTGATCTTCGAGAGAACTTTGAAAGCGTTATTTTGGTATCTGATTGAATTGTAGAATTACCAGCAGTTTGGGTCTGAAGGGGTGAAGTTAAGTAGCATTTCCCGGAGCCGAGGGAAAATATAGGGGAAGAGAAGAAGGGTTCGAAGGAGAGAAATGATAAAGTTATTCGGATAATACCTTTATTATTCAGAAATAAAAAGCAGCATATTGGTGAATAGAGTTTTACGCCGTGGGAAAGAGTGTAAAATAAACATATATCGATTGACGGGAATTTAAGTGTTTAAGATAAGACGTATCAGATACAGGAACTAAGACATAATATAGGGCAATTTATAGCCCGATTTCGAATTGTAAAACTAAATCCGTCGATACGTCGTAACAAGCGTCAATGGACGCGGATGACCTGCAGCTTTAAGATTCGCAATGCAGATCGCTATAAAATATGCTTTTTTATCGCTGACATATACATAAATAAGCCCATAAGTTGAACAATATATCAGACTATTACATAAATATTCCTCAATATTTAAGGGCCGGTTAGGAGTTTAGAGTTTGACGAAATAAAACAGCGAACATTGCCGTGGGAAGGGAGTAGGAGATATATCCGTCATTCTCAATACTCGAGTTGGCTGGACTTTGCTCGTCAATAATTGCCAGATTGCTTGTAATTGCGAACTCTCGAGACGAGTGGAGTCGCAGGTTGAGTTGCGATACTAGAAGCGGGAGCTCAGCCTCATTGGTGTGTTGCTTTGGAACGGAGAAAGGAAGCACCAAAAGAGACAGGAAACTCGAGAGCGAGATGAAAAGAATGAGGGTGAACTGTTATTAGGTACTATTACCGGTCAGACAATACTCGGGAACAGAAGAGGCCGAAAGAGACAGAGAAGAACCAACAACCAGGAGGAAGTAAAGAGGAAATAGATAGATAATGGTACCTTGGTATTGTTTTCACTTAAGACAATCCATTTTCCCGGTAGTTGTTGCCTGTACACCTGTAAAATTGAGTAGTCGCCTCTCTTTCTCATTAAGAAAGCTGATTCTTGTAGTATCTACGCGAGAAAGCTTTTCTTTCCACTCAACTCCTCTTTCTTCATGATCTAGAAGTTTGTTTTCTCATACTTGTCCTTTTGGTGCTTCAGAAGTTCAGTTCAAATAGAAGTAAAACCCTTTATTCTTGTTTGCTTTATTACAGTTGACTTTGCTGGAAAATAATTCTAAATTGTCGAGTTGGATCTGTTATCACACAATGGAACTGTCTGTGTCTTATTCTCTAGGTATATGCACTGCTATATGAATTATCTATGAGTTTTAGCAACTCGGGATGACTGGAAGAAGCAGGCTCGAGAGTTAAGAGTGAAGAGATGAAGAAGCTACAAGGACCTCTGCTCGGAAGGACGTCAATGGAGAAGACCGAGAATAAAGCTCTGGAGAATGGGTGTCCGAGATTAATAAACCATCGTTCATCCTTCATGCTTATATATAGAACATTGACAATGAATGCAAAATGCGAAGACATACAAGCTCTAGTCTCATCCACTATTTCACGAGCTTTATGATCGTGCTAGTCGAGGTATATTCTGGACGAATACGAAACAGCAATCGATGATGTCGGTTCACAGTGAGGAAATCCATTGTTAACGTTAATCTGTCTTCAAGCAAATCCTGTTATCTCCAAAGGGTTGTTGGTGGGTTTAAATAGAGCCAATTGCTGGATTATTTGTATCTATAAATTGACAATTACAGTCAACTTCATCGTTGTTGTTGTTGTTGTTGTTGTTGTTGTTGTTGTTATTATTATCAACAGTGTAAAATGCAAGATGTATGGTAAACTTATTGATGAGGATAATTTATGGGAATATCCGATACAGACTCATTAGATTAGTCTCGAATTATAACAATGTGCTCGAAATGTGAAATTGCATTTCGGCGGATGGCGAATGATTTATCCCTGGCCTTATAATCGGGAAAGGGAGTGCTCAGTAAGTAGTGAGTAGAGTACCTGTTCAGCGTAGGGTGTCTTCTTCCTTTCGGGCTGAGCGAAGCTATAGTAATTAACCGAGACGACGACAACAAAGCGGCATTTAACGGCGTTTAGCTGGTTGCGCGTTGAGACTGTCAGTGGGCTGATAAGGTCCGCAACAATGCTTCAAATCCTGTATTGTTCCTACTCAATACCATTGTGCTCAGTCGGCTTAATTACGACGAAAAATAATTCACGGGGAGGTTATTTCACCGTTTGAGGGAAGACATTTCAATGCGTTAAGACAATAACTCCAGCACGCACTGTCTGATGACAATAATACACATTGGGGCTCGTTGATGCGATCATGATACTCTTTTGTCTCTTTATTATCCATTATTCTTTGTGAACATCTATGCGAGCCTGGATATTTTAATCGGATCAATTTAAATGCGTATTTCGTAGCACAGTACAACCAGGTTTCATCCTTTCGGGATATTGCTTTTTAAATCTAAGTGATAATGTTTGAGGAGTGATTGCTGTTATTTTACTCATGACTACCAAAAAAAATTTTTTTAAATATGGCCATTTGTGTCCTGATAATCTCGCAAATGCCGATAGGGCCTGACTCGATATGCCCATGAGAAGCCTAATTTGGTGATATAAAGTAGTTTTAATAATTTCCGACAGGTGGCGCATGATCGCTAAATCTTCTCGCTGCAAGAGAGTTAAGTTTGAGGGATTAAGAGATAAAATAATTTTTTTGACTTTTCTAGGAAGCTTATCTGACATTAGTTTTCAGTTTTATCATTTATTAAACCAATTTCGATTTAATAAATGTCAATTGGCCGATACATTTTTATAAAAAATGGAAATCATAATAAATTATTTCTTGAAATGGCCATATATAAAAATTTTTGTCATGGATGATTGGTGATTGGTAAGAAGTAACTAGATACATCATAAGCATAAAAGATACATCATATATGCATAGAAATTTGTCGTTACATCACGAGAAGAGTATTTATAGTCGCTAGTATTGCAATTGCTGATGCATATTGAGAATAGTTCTTAAACTATTAGAATTTTTAAAAAATTATAATGGAAAAGAGGATAAGAGTTAAGTTGTAAGTAGTACTGTGTTTTGTTGGCCATGGCCTTAAGGCAAACATAAACGATGCTTGAAAGAGACTCGCGTTTACTTTAACGTCGTCGTAAAATGCAGAGCCGTGTTTTTAAAATCCTTTTTCGTGTAAGATGTGTGGTATAAATCTTTAAGAATAAAGAATAACTGTTTTACTTATTATGATCTTTGTTTTTGAATTTTTAAAACAACTGGAAAAACATTACATCAGAATTTTGTTTACTTGGAAAAATTTATTGGATTGGAAGTATATATTAATGATAAAAATATTACTCGAGATGTTTTGAACGTTCCAATGCAAAATATTAAAAATGATAAAAATAAATTTGACAGCTCGACAAATCTGGGGGGATTAATTGATGTCCGGAATGTACCGTCTGAGCGTTATTATGTTAAAGGTTTTATTTAAAGACAAAATGTAAGAAAGAAGAGAAAAAAAAAGAGGTGAGTTTGTTTAAAAATTACATGACTTAGTCATTGAGACAAAGCATCGGCTGCGCTACAAGTTGAGCATGTCGCAGTGTCACAAGTTACTTTTTTTAGGGATGCATTAATGTGCCTAAGAATTAATGGGTTTAAAGAAAACAGAAGAGTTTCCAGCAGAGCGGTGTAAGTAGTTGTGTAGAATGACAACGATAAGTACCGCGAAGACGAGGGTGAGGATGAGGATGAAGAAGAGAGTTTGTAAAGTAGACAAAACGTTTCGGGTCTGGATTAATCTACCGCGTCGACGACTATTTTCGCGCCATTTGCGGTGACGAATGCCACCTCGAGGCGTCGTCTCGATTAAAATAATAAATGTTAACAATATTCATATTCACATTCATGAATATTTTATAACAAGGCTTTTGTTCTTTCTTTACAATGAGCTGCAATTAGATAGCTGCAAAAGATAAAAACTTTGGATTTATGAAAATATGACACGTGTAGTCTTTTTTATTTATCAAAGTCGGTACTGATAAACTCAATAAAAATTCAATATTCATGGTTACTGCTTATCCACGAATCCTTAGCGTTAACTTTTGTCTAAACTTTTTTACAATCGAGTTTGTCGAGTTGATGATAAAGATATAAAGTTCTTGGGTTTCTTTGAAGTTACATAATGAACTTTACTGATGCTTTAAAAATACAAATAAAGCCCGGTATATTAATATAAGTAAGACAAAATAATTAATAATACTCTATTTATATTAACAAAATATTTATTTAGAATTTTGAAGGTTCAAAAAATTTTTAACGAATTTTAGAATTTTAAATTTTCAAGATTGATATAATTTTTAACATTAAAAAAAAAAAAATTACAAAAGATAGTTTAAAAGAAAAAAAAACTCAAATTTTGATGACACTGAAGTTGAGAGACGTTTGATAATTTTTAGAATTTTTTTAACAAACAAATTATAGCTAGAAAATTTTATTTAAAAATTTCATCTATAGAAACTCTGAAAAATTATAAGTGACATTTTTATAAATAATTTTCTATGCCTAGTTCATTTTTCAAGAAAAATAAAAAATTATCAAGTGTCTGCTAACTTTAGCCTCATAAATTTTGACACTTTTTAGGAAATATTATAAATTGAAATGTTTTCCAGTGAAAAATAAAAAAAAAACGAATCTCGAATGTTAAATTGAAGGAAATAAGTATTTCAACATTTTCTATGTTAACTAAATTTTACAACAGGTTATGGACCCACCTGAATTGAATTACTGTACAGTTTTTATGTTTAAAGGTTAAAAAATGATCAGAAGAAATTTTAGCTACACATTTGTAAATTTTTATGAAGTTTTTGAATATTAAATTCTCAAAGTTTTTACTTAAAACTGACAAAAAAACTTGTAAAAAAAAAATACGCCTTTGATATTAGATACTTGATAGCCTCGGAGGGCTGAATCTTGGCGTGTATTATATATAAAGCAGCAAATATAGTGATACTCGTAGTAATAGTAATAGAACGAGAGAGTCTAAGCTTAGCTATTATTCCTCACATGCATCTTCACATTTCTTCGGCACTCACTTATCTCCAGAGGATCATCGTTCGCAACCCCCTGGGCTTGGTATACTATACTATAGATATATATGTAGCATAGAAGGTAAACCGACATCCTTTCTAGCTCAGCTCTACTGACTGCATCCTACATCTGGGGATGAACGTTATTCCCACCGCGCATCTATACACATGTGTGAGTCAGTGGTAGTAAACTGATGCGTTCACTCACACGTAACCTCGAGTGTAAAAACCGCCTGAGAAGAATTGCATATAAAAGATAGCGAGAAATGCGCTTACTCTGAAAAGCACCCACTCAATCTTTCCGTTTCCCGTCTAATTTATTTAAGAATCCGCGATAAAAATTTTTAATACGTCCGTAAGTTTTATTCAATAGCACTTTAAAATTGTCGACAAATAATAAGTTATTCCAGTATTTTAATCTCGCGAGAACCTAAAAAAACTCTTTATCGCAATCGACCGAAAACCTCGAGCCGAGAGACGAGACTCTCATTAATCCCTCGAGTCAAATTATTACAACTTTTGTTTAGAAAGTTACTTTCGAGAGGAGGATGCTTTGGAAAAATTATTGTCATGTGCGTTTACCGCCCAGGTTGCTTTGTATCCCTTTCTTGAGTCGTCAATAAACCACCCTTTATCAAGAGCGTAATAAAACTAGGCACGTGATTTTACCTCGAGCATAAATGAAATCACTACACGTTATTTTAATCCTCCAACTCAAGGCCTGATATGAATATGGGCAAGAAGCGTGCTTTGGTAATTGAGGAATGTTGTCGGGAAGCTTCAATTTGCGTAAAATTAACATCTGCCAGCTATTTTATGTGTTGTTTCAGCTTTTAACATCTTCTCACTTATACCGAGAATTATTTTAGCAGAAATTATATTTTGACGGGGTTTAATTGATATAAACTGTTATTTGTTTAGATCTTGATGACCTTAGTCGTCGCATATTGACCTAGAGTCTCTTACAAACAAGACCGGCGTTAGACATTACACTTAACGACGTTCAAAGTTGTTAATAAATTAGTGTGAAACTTATTTAGTTATTTTATTAATAATGAAATTTTAAATTTTAAATAAAAAATATTTATTATTATTTAATAAAGTAAAAATTTATTATTTTTTTTTTTTTAATTCTGTTAAGTTATTATGTCAAAAGTTCTCTTCAAATTTAAGCTCGATAAAAATTTTTTATCGACCATTCAAGATTTTTTAAACTTTTAAAGTAGATCACTTGATATGTTTTCAAGAAAATAATAGAATAACAAAAAAAAATGATAAAAAGCAAAAAAAAAATTCAATCTCTGATGGTTTTAGAAATTTTGAAAAATCTTGAACTGTGGTCAAAAAAATTTTTTGTAGAGCTGATTTTGAAAAAATTATTAAAAATAAAATATTCTCATAAAAGACTAAAAAAAAAGTAACTTTTTTTCGTCACCTTAATCATGAATTAATTAATTAACTCAATTTTCTTTGAAATTTTATCAATAGCTAGGTAACTCAATATTTATTTACACTTTGCATTGATATAAATCCATGAAAGCCTCGTAACCGACTCCGACATGGAACACTCATTTGAGCATGGCCTAAAAAATTTGACATTCCATCATCAAAACTACTTCCACGGTCTTCATGGCGCAGACACGTGTCGTTCTCGCTCAGTGAATCTATCGGTGAAAATTAATGCAATTCGCGGCGGTGGTGATTGACAAAGCCGCGTGGTTTACTCAATATCCCGAGTGCGGTGAAAAGTTGGTATGAAAGCCGTGTCACTAGCGTATCACCACTCCGTGTCCCGCGTGCTTATCCCATGTAGGTGAGAGATGTGTACGTATATGGATAGTCGATAGTAGATAGATAGAGATAAAGGGGAATAGAAGAGCTGGAGCTAGAGGAGGAGAAGTGCACTCGAGTCCCAGTATGAACCCGACGTCGGTTTCCGACCCCACGTAACCTTGCCCAGTCAACTATGTGCGCGTCAGCCTGTCTATCACTGCCATATATCTATAATGCATCGTCCCTTTGAAAGGCAAGTATGCCGGCGACGCTTTAAGTGTTTCAAATACCACCAGACAGTACTGTAATAGATACTTATTATTCATAAAAATATAATTTATTATAACTAAAACTAATAAAAAGAGGGTACATATCAGTACTGAAAAAAGGTACATGGTGAAAATTTTCAAGTGCATTTCCTATTTTTTTTCTGTATTTATAATTACTTGTCAAGAAATTTTCTGATATGAACATTCAGAGACTGGCATATATGTCTATTACACAATAAAAAATTTTGCGTCAATGTGTCAAAAAATTTTGTGTTAATAATTTTCATATTAAATATTTAACACTCTTTTGTGTTGATTTAACACTTTTTTGTGTTAAATATTTAACAAAAAATTTTTTAACGCAAAAATTTTTACTGTGTAGGGTGTGCCAAAATGTAACTTCCATGATAGACCTTTTGAAATTTGAATTTTGAGTTCGGCTTTTAATAGAAGTTGTGTTTGGGCATTTCCTGAAATATTTTGGACGTGAGGGATTTATTTCATTTTCAGAGAATGTCTGAACAGGAGCTTTGTTTGGGCATTTCCGCTGAAATTTCAAAATTTGGCCGGAAGTATTCAAATAAAGCTTCTGTAAAAAATTCTATGAGAATCAAATAAATCCCTTACGCTCAAAATATGTCAAGAAATACCTAAACACAACTCCTGTTAAAAGCGGAACTCAAAATTCCAATTTTAAGAGGTTCATCACAGAAGTTATATTTTGGCACACCCTAATGTCTACATGTAATTTTTTCATGTCCTAATATGCTCTAACATATACTGATATGACTTGATAGGTTAATGTAAGACCTAAAATGGTCATAAATACCTATGTATAATTTTTTGATCAAATAGTGTCAGGAGTTTCCGATAGGTGGCGTATGATCGCTAAATCTTCTCCTAACAAGAGATTTAAATCCAAAGTATTTAAGTTGTAAAATAAAAAATAGTTTTTTTGACTCTAAGAAATTTTTTTGAAATTGGTTTTCAAATTAATTCACTACTCAACTGATTTTGGTTAAATTTTAAATGTTGATTGCACACAACTAAGATAAATTGAAACTTACAATAATCTAATCTAACCATTTTTAGAAATTGGCCATCCATTAGCATTCGTAATGAATACACAGGTAATTAATAGGTTAGCAACGTAACAAAAACAAAATAATAAATCCTACATTAACATTAAGGTTAACATAAAGCCTTGTCGAAACATTAATGTCATCACGTCACAACAAATGAGGGGAAGACTCGAACAGAGCTAGTCAAAAGCGTCCACCATAGTGGTGACTGAAGTAAGCCTGTCAAAAGGGGTGCCGTTGTCATCGGTGATATATTGCTTTGCTATTGCTTCCGCCGAGGGCGTACTATTTTTCACCTCCATCACTGCTCGAAATAGATGCACATAGGACACCGTTGTATATACTACAGGAGTTACTGCAATTATTCAGTTATATTATTTTACAAAGCGAAAGAAATCTAATGCAGAGACCTGAGAACAATAAGGGAGTTACAAAAGTTGAGATAAGTATGGAGTTTAGTATTATCGTATATTGAACTTGAACAATAAGAGCATAAGCCCGGAGCTAAATCGTGAGGTATAATCAGCACAAGTGATCTCGATACGTGATAAAAGTGGTTGAAATGATGGTAGACTGGAGGAGATCAAACTGCTAGAAGCTCAAGGGCTGGCTATTGTAAGATTGTAAGAAAGTATTCTGCAGATGCTAAAAATTATTTGTTTCTCTTGGCATCAGCTGGATTGCATCCACAAGTTAAAGTTAAGAGATGAGTTCCAACCGATGTCATTTTGTAATTTTACACTGGCACTGGGTATCTCTGATAAATTTGCTTCGTCTTATTGCCAGTGGTACTGTAATGCCTTTTATGCCGGATATTATTGTGGAGCCTGATATGGAAGTTGCATTGCGTCACGTATAATATTTGATTCCAACTATAGATCTTTGATATATACCTGTGTGGATGCTTTTAATCATACCCTTACCAGAGAGTGGGCAATGACAGGGAGTCGAAATACAAAACATCTAATAAGATTGATAAAGAAATTTTTATAGAGAAATGAATCTGATTTATTGAGTTGTATTTATTTAGAATGTTCAAAAATGAGACTTTTTCAGAATAGGTTCTTAATTTTTCATCTAATTACAATTCCTTAATAATTATTCACAATTTCAATGCGAAAAAAAATTTTGAAAAGTACCATTAATAGTAACTGCAAAATTTTTATACTTAATTTTTTTGAGTATCGCTACATTTTTTATAACTTTTAGACCTTAATTTTAAGTATTTTTTTTTTTAATATTTAAATTCAAGTGTTTTTCATTCATAAATTAAATTTTTTATCAATTTGGCGCTCAAACTTTATTTTTTATAAGAAAAATTTAAAATTGTCAGTTATTGTGTTTTGAAATTGGGCAGCCGTAATATTCTATTGGTATGTTTAAAAATTCATTTGACAAAATAAAATAACATTTAAGTACTTATCATTAACAATTTAACATATTTATAGTTCAGAAGCTTGGACTTATGATAAAGACTTTAATGTTGTTCTATATTATTAAATGAATTTTTAAAAATTGATTATATGTGATACTTGATTTTACTTATTACAATATTTCTAATTATGGTAATACTTGTGATTATCCCATTGGTATGAGACTGTATTTTCCTAAGAAACAATAAACAATTATTATTAATATTCTATTGACAACAATATACCTATTAAAAATTCTGTATCAAAAGTCATATTTAATCGTAAATTTTTTTTCGTGAATATTATAAATATGAAATTAAAAAAATGAATTTTTAACAACTTTTAAGTTTGTATAACCTTTTCAAAATGACAAAAAAATTTTGGATTACTGTTCATGGAGTTAAAAAAACAAGACATGACAGTAGAGTACCTTTCAATGAGGATGACTTTCAGCGGGATAAAGAGAGTTATTGCACGTGTATTCTTTTCTCAGAGCTGCATTTAAAGTAATGAAATGAATATTGAAAAGGAACTCAATGACTGGGGACTTGAACTCGTATTGGATGATTATATTTTTTGCATATCATGAAAATAAGATTGCGCTTTATGACGATGAATAAAATGAATGAAGCAATGAATCGGGTTTTAAAGACAGCAAAAAATATCATGAGCACAAGTGACACTTGGATAGCTCCGGGATCAGAAATGTGGTTTAAGACACTTGAATTATTTTTTTTTTTCGTGATCACGATCATGTCCGGTGAGTCTTTGTGAGATAAAGAAGACACGCTGAACCAGATGACTTGGCCTTGCTGGTGAAACTCACAAAGTGACAGAGTGTATTTAAAATTATTCTACTTGGTTGACTCAATGGAATTGAATTAAATGAAATGAAACGAAATATTTGAGGGATAATACATAGCATATAAAATATAACATGAGAAGTTATAGTCTCCAAACTATCTATAGTTCAAAGCGGTTGACAATGAATTCAATTTTGCTAAGCCACGTCAGCGTTTAAAAATTATTGTCGCTGTTCTCAAAAGTTTTTTTTAATAACAAAATGTTCAATTTGATCGCTGGCCAATCTGTTTGCGTGAGATTTTTTAGTGAATTGATGATAGCATAGATTTCATGGGTATTTTTA
The DNA here is from genome assembly GCF_013202065.1 of Cotesia typhae. Taxonomy (NCBI): domain Eukaryota; kingdom Metazoa; phylum Arthropoda; class Insecta; order Hymenoptera; family Braconidae; genus Cotesia; species Cotesia typhae. Next base: position 17,825,400 of record NW_027423774.1, on the reverse strand, counting down.
TTTTATTTTATAAAATAATCGGTCACGCGGAAACTTGTATTCTTGACAGACCATTAGCTCCCACAAGCGAAGGGACAGAGTCATCAACCCTTTTGACAGCTTCCGGGTGAAAAAAATATACAAAAAGAAAATAAACATGGAAGCTAGCGTTTTTCACTGTGACATAAACGATTGTCGGGTGAAAAGTCCCCCCTTACAAGACCGTAATAATTTTAACACTGCTTTTATTGCGAGCATCAATTCCAGTGTCCTCCATCGAGATACAAACAAGATGAGATTCATCCTTTTAATTTAAAAACTCGATTTTTTTCAGTGGGAAAAGTGGCCGATAGACAGTTAAGTACTCGGAAAGAAATTTTTTTTGCTCTTAAGTTCATGGGAAAAATTACCGCAATAAATTGTAATCGTGGGACGCTTGGGCGTTGTATTACTATTTATTATTAACAACAATGCTTTTTAAAGACTAAATGAATTAAATTTAGCGGACACATGAAATGGAATTATTATTAGGCATATCGTTATCAATAGTTTACTATTGTTATAGATTTTATGAGTTTCATATTTAGTAAATAGTTTTTAATTTGATGAGATTGAATATTTAATTGATTTTTTTATTTAAATTATTTTTTATGGTTACTGCCCTTGACAACATGTATAAAATAATAGCTTATACACAGAAAAAAAAATTTACTTCAATCAAGTCAATTTTGAAGAATTTCATCTTCTTGATTTGAGTAGAAAAATTCTTAAACCAAAAAAATTTTTCTCTTAATTCAAATTAGTTTTTTTTTTCAGTGTAGTAACAAAAAATTATGAATGGCATTGAACCACATTTTTACAAATAATATTTAACTAGTTGTAAAAAATTCTATTAGAATCATGATTGTATAAATGTTAATGTTAAAATAAGAAAAATAATTATCCATCTTATTAATTTTTTATCAGCTTACTGCAGAAATAAAATTAACGGTACTTTTTTACATTTTTTTATGCATAATAATTAAAAGAATTGTAATTCGATAAAAAATTTTAGAACATCTTACAATTACTGTCATTTTCATGACAAATTTTAAAAGAAATTTTTTTGTGTGTACAATTAACTAATGAGAAATTATATTTCAGAGGATCCACAAGTTTTGCGAGCCCTCTTTTTGCCTCGCTCCAACAGTTATCGACATTGATACGGATATTGAAGCAATCATGCCTTCTTTCTCCTTTCCCAACGACACCGAAATTTATTAGCCTGGTACTTACGATAAATCGATGTCATTTTTTTAGTTTCCTGGCATCCCTACTTCCCACGTCCTGCGAAAAACAGTCTAGACGAAAAAATGTCTGGCTTACCTGGAATTGAAAAAAAAAAAAAAAAAAAAAAACAGTGAGCATTAGTCATTGTATCGACACGTGTTTGGAGATATTTAAAAGTAAAGAGATAATAAATGTACGTGGAGAGTAGAGATATAAATATTGCATGGTACAAATAAAAATAGAGCCGCACGATTCTGGAATATGGTCTTTTTTTTATATTTATATTTATATGTGTATGTATATGCATAATGCTGATGAAAAGGGAAAAAGGAGGAGAATGATAGTACACCGCTAACGGCCAATCTCTCATTGAACAATAGGCTTTGTTACCGGAAAAATAACAGAGAGCATCGCTCGAGTGAGCGTGCTTTCTCAACTACTACACCGCAGCCTGCAGATGAATCCTCGAGGATATACACCCTTAATATAATATAAGTAAAGCATGCAGCCGGTGAATTCGGATACAATGTCCTTTAAAAATAATTTATAACGACACGAGGAAAGTAAGAGATACCGGATTTAATCTAGACGCACGTTTGTTCCTCAAGCATTAAGACTTTACGCGACACACGCTGAATACACAACATTTCCCTCGACTTGTTTGAATTTTTTCTTTTATTTTTATTTATATTATTTTTATCATTATTTATTTTTTATAAACACCTTTTTCATCGCAGCACGTTCAGTTTCTTTCACTATTTCTTTTTTTTTCATTAAAGTGTTTGTATACACATAACACTGTTGAGAGCTTTTAGCTGAGGAATGCCGTTAAAAGCCTGAGGCTAGAAATTTTTCGCTGTTAATTTATATTTGACCTAAAACTGACATCTCCTCATTTAATAATTACATTATATTATATTATATTATATATTATATTATAACACAATGTACCATCAATAGACATCAAGACAGAAAAATAATTAATTAAATTTTCTAAAGACTCATTGTTGAAAAATTTCTAACCAAACATTTGATATTATCACGAGCAAATGACACCGTTTGTTTACAGACATGTAAAGTATAGAAAAAAAAAAAAAAAAAATAATGGCCACCCAGTGTCTCGTATTTGTCGAGCACTCGAAATTTGACTTCTGCAGGCCAAAAATATACACCACGCCCTTTCATTCAAAACCCGCGATGCTGCGTTGTGAGTCGTGTGTATTATGTACACAGCTGACGAAACCCTTTCAAAACAATCTAAGTCTATATATACAGACATAGACATAGACGACTAGAGGACTAGACAAGGTTGAATGGAGCCGAGTACTTATACTATTTCGACGGATGCTCCTATTGCGTCACGGAAACATCCGACCCGTCTTAGCTACTAGACAATGAAAATAAGACGGCTCTTGCGAACAATGCTCCTAATACGGATTAAAAGGATCCCATTACAAGATCGATTCGACGATAGTCCGACTGCTTACCATAAAAATCTATTCCGGATCTGTAGGCCAAGATAAAAGATAACGGATACCAAGACGAGCGGAGTTTAAACCGCTGAAACTGAACTGAACATTAATGTCTCTCGAAAGTCATTGCTCGGTAGTCAAACTAGAAATTTTGGCTGATTATCATTTTTATTGTCATTGTTATTGCCTCTTATTCACCTTAAAATTAACCGGATTCCTTTATGTTAACTTTTGAATTTTATGATTGTCAGCTTGAATGGACCTGTTATCGCTTGGTAGTCATATTTACTTTCTTTGGATCTTTAAACTCGTGGAAGAAAAGACATTACTGTTTGGAATAAAATATTCTTCCTTTGATTCCAAGATGGAAATAAAATTCAGAGATTAGAGAATGATGATAATGATGATGAGTGTGTTAAATAAATCGAATACCTGCGAGAACATCAGTGTAGTTTAAAAAGTAAAACGTTAATTGGGATTGGTGTGGTGATATAAGCAAGTAAGTTATTCTGAGAAATGTTTAAATCGTTTGGGACCGTGTCAAGACGAAACAGGACGAGAAGGAGATAATCTTGGTCGCAGATCTTTAAATCCTCCGCTAGACTACTACTATACAGTTGTGTAGACTGATAAGGTATCCTCCGGTTAGCAGAGTCTGCTCTCTGAGGGCAATAAGCATCTGGATCTGTGATGGCGATGGTGGTGTTGAAGCTTCTGAACCGAAATACGCTGGTAAAAGACACAAAAATAAATAAAACGATGAGAAAGAATGATAAAGCGAGATAGAAAAGTGAGAGCTCTCCATTACCGAATTCCTGTCTGTGCAAAACGGATAATTAGTGTGTTCGCACGAGTTTCTTAAAGCTAACATTTCTGGTTGTTCATCTTATTCTTGATCTACAAGTCCTAAAAATCAGCATCACCATCACCATCAGCTTTATACCCTCTTGTTCTTCTTCTTCATCTCTTCCACATACGTCTTTTCAGTGACAGTTTATTTCGGTGTTGCAAATGGTACGTAGTCTTTTACAAAGACCCATTCATAGTCCGAGTCGTAACCATCAGCATAAAAGCTAAAGCCAAAGGGATGGGAAGAAGAGGAGGTGAACGAGACTGTCTCAGTCTCACTTTTACGGATACGGTAAAAAAGGATGATGATATTACTGACTGAGTTAAGGATGGCAACTGAGAGATATGTGTTCTTCAGTGGAAAGAGAGGTGAGACAGATGCGAGCAGCCACGGCTGTCACTCACGCGTCAAAGGATCATCCCATTGAGAGTGCGTTTAAGACGAGACCCAGAATAAAAGTAAGAGTAAGAGCAAGAGTTTGAGTTTTGCCAAGCCAAGAGCAACAGCAAGAACATCAAGAACGAGTTTGGGTTGTTGCTTGTAAGAGAAAGAGAATATGATGAAGTAGTTAATGTTGAAGCCAAGCTAAGGCCAAGTGGATCAAGTCGCAAAAAGCTCCGCAGTTCCCAAAATACGTGATTTAGATCTCATATACTGGGATACTACGGTGGATCCGATTACAAACTCAAACCATGCACGCCGGGAGCCGAGACTCTCTCGGGTTGATCTTGCTCCATTTCATAAAGATAACATCCTCTTTTCAATTGCATGTATACTCGGATATTTATGTCTGTTATTTATTACTATTACCAGTTTGCATTATTGCTTTGATCATTCCTTTCAATTTAAACTTTGGCAACTTTTGCCTTCAGTATATATAGACATAAACACTATATGTGTGCTTATTAATAATGACAATAGCGTCAGAACGGAAATGGCAGCAGCTGCCTGTCTTATTTGTTACTTCTTAGTGATTAGATCTGATTCTGTTCATACACAACGTGATAATACGGATATTGCGATTTAATAATCCTACGATTTTCTGATCGATTAGTTGCTGTCCCTTAGTGCGCTCTATTGCGTAAGTTCCCTTTTGGAAGATTGAAGAAGGGGTGTAAGAATCTGAGTGTAGTTACTGCAGAGTGGTATCGGCCATGGGGAACTAAAAAAAATGCGACAACAGTTTAATATAGGGTCGTAATATTTCAACGAAAGCAAAAAAACAGGGCGGTGAAGGAGGGCTGAGGAAGAGCTACAGCAAGAAGCAAGGGTGAATGCTGCTGCTGCTTTTGCACTGCTGCTGTATGTTTCAGTTCTTCAGTCTTGTCAAACATTTTTTCTCATTTTTTACCAGACAGCTCAATGTCTTTGTGATACGACGACGTACTGATAAAGTAAGAACGGATCAACGAGTGTAATCTTACATTGTTCAGATTCTTCATTCTCCAAATGAAAAATGTCATCAATGCCATTCACCATTCAATATTGTGCACTTAACACGTGATAAAAAATCTTCATATTAAAAATAACTCACCGTATTTTTTTATTTTTTTTTTTTTCGATATGATGGTAACATAAAAGCAATAGTGATAGCAACAGCTATGTTATTGTGAATCACTGAGCTAACGAAATTGTTTATCGACCCAAGACTGGTACGGGCCACGTGTCAATTAGCCGAAATGAGAAAACATACACAACAACCAATCTATAAAACACACAAACTCACAAAATACGACACGTGTCTCAGTAATCTCTACATACTGAAATTTAAGTATTTCTTATTCTTGCTATACCATACGCTTTATCTTGATTATTTTCCGGAGTATCAAACTTTCTAGATATTACCCCAAGTTTATTATTACATCGTTACTTTTTTGATTATCTATTATCCGTTGACAGTATCAATTTATCGAGTTAAAGAAAAGTCATTGAACTAAATCCAATTCAAATCGAGGCGAATCAGTGAGCAGTACATTATAACACATGTGTCATAAAATGAAACGCACACGTAAGGAGCGGTACAAAAGGGAACAGAAGACTACCCAGGGTTCAGTTTAGTTATTCTAATAGTCGTCAAGCACAATGGGACTTTATGACAGAGACGAACAGAGAAAAATAAGAGTTAGTAAGGAGTTTGAGGCAAAAAACATCACCAACCAAAAAATAGTATGTGCGATGAAAGCGGTCTGCTCTTTCGTATATGTAGTTTTAGTTATAGTTATAGTAGGTGGGGTATGTGATGCTGGTGCGACAGATGTAGGCACCACGTGCTCGCGATTCGTACCGCACTGCACAATGTGGACGAAAGAGCATGGAAAATATCTACATATACATAGATATATATTTATAAATGGGCTAATTGAGTAGTCAGTGGGCGGGTGAATTCAAAAGTACGCTTATGTGTATTTAAGTTAGCTATATTAGTACTTCTGGCCTGGAATGCTCACAAATGCGCTAGTTTGGTGGTATGAATGTTACCTGGAAGCTTTATCTTCTCGGGGTATCGAAAAAGAAAAAATATTTCAATGCAAGATTGAATCGGGTGAATGAAAAGAGTCGTTATCGATCACTGGATCTGTTGATCGAAATCTTAGGTTGAGAAACGGTACAATGGATCGAGTTTGCGATTTTAATCGAGTCTAAGTACAGCGTACAGAGATTGAGTAAGAGAAAACAATTTGAAGGTGACACACGAATTCAATCGTCTAGATCTTTTATTTTCATTTGCTTTTTTTTTTTTTTTTTTTTTTTTTTTCAAAAGAGCCTCTTTCAAGCTAAGATTCAATCGAACCTCTTTTTTCAAGACTCAAGACAATGCCTACGTCTTAATTAAGATTAAACACTAAGTTGCCGGTTCTACGCTCGTTAATGCTTATTTACTCTAATTTATCTTAATTTCAAGTGAGTTTTACCCAGCGATAAGCTCGTCAAAATAACTCGTTCCCTTTGTTCCAGTCAGCAATCACATAAATTTAATCCATTTGCTAATTGTTTCCTCTCTTATTTTTTCTTAGTTCGCTCGCTGGTAATTGTCTTGAAACAGCCATTCATCATTGGTATCATCCATCATCATCATTCTGAATGTGGAACTGTTGAGATCGATCAAAGGCAGGGACCTAGCTTAAATTTTATCATATATAATTCAATAATAAAAAATATAAAGTGACTCATGAATCAATCTTGGCTAATCGGATAAGAGCATTTGTGACGTGAGCGGTGAGCGTTGATCGAAATCCCAAATTCAAATATCCTACTCGATGTAATCAGGTTTTAGATTGAATTAGCCGCTAAAAAGTATTAGAAGGGCGAGATTTGTCTTTCTTTTTACAGTCTACAGCTGTTAGATTCTGTATAGTTGTCCTCGTCCTCAAAGACCCGGTTAAATTATTCTAATTATTGCAGCGTCGAAAGGGTGCTGCTCAAGACACATTACATCCCACACGTTGTTTTTACTGACTTAGATTTCACCCTCGATCTATCTTCAGTCACGACTTTTGATCTTGTAAAAATATTATAAATAAATAAATAAATAAATAAATGATTAAACAAACAATGAGATTGATCTCGCCGATAAGATAACTATTAAAATTATATGTAATTTAACTTGTTAATACTTTATAACGTAATAACAACACTCGCTGTAGGTAAGGACAGAGGACAGAGGGCTTTAAAAATGCTGTTGCGTCAGAACTCAATAATGTAATGATAAGATCATAAAATAAAAGTTGACTACAATATATCGGCATTAATGATCATCCTACGAATAGTTAGATGATCTTATGCAATAAAATACCTATCGTATGATTAGCGTTAGCTTACACTCGATAAAACACTGAGGCGTGTCATTTATTCTTTACACGCAAACAGAAAGCTGTTCTAGGAAATTTATCCAGTTACTTTTAGCAGTAACAATCCGTAATCTTAATTATTCAAATCCAGAGACGCCTATGCTGGTTGTTTACTTATTTTAGTTGTTTAATCAGGCATTTAAGTTGTTACAAATGTAAATAACAGATTAAATGAAAGCGAACGAGGATTATAAATGTATCGCAAATTTATTTACCGCGGTTTTGTTTAACTAAGGGACTAAAAACGTAAATGGGCAATCTCGTGACAAAACGATCGGTGCATGTGATAGTACATTTGAACGTGTATGTGTACGGTCATACCTTGGAAGCTTTTATGGATCGTTTGGGAATGAAAAAATAAAGCAAAAAACAAAGTGTAGGTGGAAGGGAGCTAGGTGACTGTGACTGGCGTTATTCTCATGACGGTGTCTAATCTGTAATCAGCAGTGCCTTACCGCGTCATGCTACACTATACGAGGACGTATGTTGCCCATTCTTCTGTTCTGTATATGCCAAACCCACCAACTACAACGCTACAACCACTGCTGTTAACTTATCACCCATTTTAGCCTCCGCTACTCCGCAAATATTCATTGTGTACGCAAATAAAAAATCACCTCGTAAAGTGTAATTACCTATTAAATAATTATCCGTGTAACTAAACTACAGATATAATAACAGAGAATGGTCTACACTAGCATCCAATATGCATCCAGAGTAGACGAGTTGATTATAAATATTAATGATAATTAACATGAAACATACCCAGTTAAATGCTAGCCTCTTATTTATGACTAATTAGTCTGGTAAATTGTTGCTGTATATAGTTCTAGTGCACTATTGGATTTATTGAGTCAACGACTTAATAGTTTCGCCGCTAATTAATTATACACATGTGTTTATATGTTTATGTACATGTGTATATTCAATTCCACCGGTATTTATTCGTTTAGGTATAAATTTAGATTTGGATAGTAATGAAATTTTGAGCTTGAGCTTTCGAAATCAGTTGACTTTGCAAATACCGTGGAGATATATGTTAAATGTGGGCGTTAGTTGGTCATGAACAAATTTACGTGAAACAGAATGTTACCATTCCAACGACTATCTATAGAACCAAACTACCTATATGTATGGATAAACATCAATAAATGGTTTAGTTTGGATGTGTGTTCACGTGTCGCTGATCTAATGACGAACCAATTGACAACTCACGCTTGTATTAACTGACAACTCTCTGCTAAACTACTTTAATATTATGCATATTAATTAATTGACTTTTTTTTTTAGAAATAGAAGAGAGAGTTATTTGTAGAATGACGTTGCAATTGAGAGAAATTGATTAAAGAATTCATGGAATGTCTGCTCGAAAAAAGAGTGTCAGAAAATAAAATTTTTAGGATGAACATAGAGCCAGTGAACTGTAATCGAATTTAGTAACCTGTAGTCCCGGTGCGGTCTCGCAACAAACGGCGATAAATTATTGACGCAGCTGATACTCGGTAGTCTCCTCTATTTGGAATTCAACAGATATAGATAGTCTGGGGAGAGTTATCAGTGAAGTAAACTTTCCGATAACTGACTTGTCATCAGCCCGGAAGCTCCATCCATTCACAGTTCAGATACAAGATTGTTCTCGGGCTAGAGTGCACCTGTTATAAACTTTGAATCTAAAAATTCAATAAATTGTCTTAGCAGACACTTTTGTTTATATTTTTATTTTTATTTATATTTATTGATTCACCGAGAAGAGAATTTTCTCCGAAAAGAGTTTATAAAGCAAAGGCTACGATGAAGCGCGGACATATAAATAATTTCCTGACGCGTTATCACGATGCGTGGCATTGTGTATCGCGCTTCTGAAAATTTATAGCTTCACCGAAGGCCAGAGCGATGACCCTGGTATAGTGCAGAGTAGTGTACAGTGAAAAAAAAAAATACATAAAAAAAAATATATATATATAATGTATAAATAAAAATGTATCACTTCTTGAGAGGAGGCCTGAGATCGGTCTTGCTCTTGGAGGAAGGAAGGGATCTGGAGGCCGTGACTGCTCGAGTGAATATAACATACTTGGATTCTCGAGCTAAGCCGATTCGAGCACAACTAAGCCTGAAGTAGAAGTAGAGGCAAAGCCAAGAGTTGAGAGTTGCAGGAAAAAAATACTCCCCCTATCCAAAAGGACTACAGAGAAAGATCTCGATAAAGCATTGCAGCTAAGATCGATTGTCGCTCGAGATTCTTTGCTACTGCCGATTTATTACACTCTCCACCCTCGATCTCTGTCCGTGTGTCCACTCTTCCGAACATTGTATGAACATGCATCTATATCTATATATATGTATCTCCTCAGTATCTTTACTCTTTACTCTGGATACATTCCTCAACATTTCACGATTTATAATCCCAAGATCATTAATTTAACTTTCCCGTACCTCCGTGCCACAAGAAAGACCTTATTTATTCCCTAATTTTTAATTTTCTCCCCGTGAATTATGAATTTGCGGGCTTAAAAAATAAAACAACCTGACAAACCAAGTTTCCGTTCATGGACTGACCACGAAAGCTTATGGTAGTCCAGTCGCGGTGTATTATATTACCATAGCGTAGAATGTAACTATAGAGCGAACAGAAAGTCGAGCTACTACCGGTATCGGTCATCTCGGTGCCATATTTCATGCCCTATCTACACACTCTACACACGGCTACGCCTATCGCGGGGTGACTCTACCTCAGCTACTTGGCATTACACCGTATTATATATTGTACTTATACAACTAGTTCTAGTCTTAGTTCTATTCGTATAACTATGACTTTCTATGAAAAAATATTTTGATATGTCCATTTTAAAATAAGCGAAAATTGAATAACTCAACCCTTATGCCCACACAGGAAGAATCCACGTTAAAATCAAATCTTAACGGAGCACTAAAAGTTATACCACTGACTGAACAATAAAAGAAATAACTTTAAGTTGAAGCATTAACAGAAAACCGGTCGGTTTGTCGGTTTTGGTCCTTCAAAGTATCACTAAATTCAAAAGTTTATTAAGTTTCGGGTTGCCCGCAAGATTATTCTCAAGTTCATGGACCCGTGCGGTTCCTTTGCCGAAATAATTGGAGCCACTAACTGAATTGTGAATTTATATCGTTACACGCTTTTCACCAAACAATAACAACTAAGTTCTAGTAGCAGTTGCAGTTGTGCAAGCAGACTGCAGGCACGGTGACAGGTAGCTCTAATCAGCAGCAGATGTCGGATGCCCTGAGCCGGCTAAGATCACGGTTCAGTTATACCAGCTGAGAATGATCTTACAGGTCCAAGTGTTACTGCTGGTACAGTGAACCTGCCTGTTGTTGTCAAGACTATCGATTACCGCATGTCAAAGCGGAACTAACCTCTGCAGCCTCTGAAGATTATGATGCTCTTGAGAGATCGCTGAGCCAGATCACTCAGCCGTCAACCACCCATGAGTATTAATTAACAGAGTGTCACTGCTAAGTGCCAGTTGCCTTTTGAATTTTAATGCCTCATAGTCATAGAGATAGAGCATTATCTCTTTAACAATTATCGTCTTTTGATAGAAAATTTTCTAGGTTAATTCGCCAAGAGCTCTTTATTTAAAACCCAGAAGCCATTGGTGAAAATGATCAGAAATTCACAGTAAAGTTGAAGAGAAATAAAGCGTTTTGAAAAGTTTCGATTGGTTATTAGAAATATTTCAATTCTTTCTGTTGATTGTCAGAAAACTCAAGAAGAAAGACTTGGTAAAAGTTTCTCTGGTTCGTGACTCTCTCACCTCTTATGCCCGGGATAGACAACTGGGATCTTCTTCTCATCTTGTGCTCGCACGCGTTAAAGCAACGTCATCTCGGCCCGCAGCAATATTCAATTTAGTAAATTACGACGTCCCATACAATTCACCGGTAAAACGCCGCTTGGCCCTTCTGCATTAGTGCTAGTGATGTTGATTCTCTTTCGCTCGGCGTTTCAATTTGGTTATGGATCGTGGCACGTCGGATCGTGAGGATCACAGGATAACCAAAGAGAAAACGCAGCTTGTGATGACCGTTGAGTTAAGGCAAGAATAATATCTCGGATGATTATGATGATGATGATGATGATGGTGATGGTGATGGTGATAGTTCGGTATATAAGGAACATAAAGAAGACAAAGACGCGATACAATGTGCAATCTACATCAAAGTGAAGACTGCATAATACCAAACGGCTTACGTCAATCTCTAAGGATACAATAAACATATAAACGTCCCTGTACAGCTATTTGCATCAGCATCATATCATATCATGTTGAATCCACAAAAAGATCTTTTGGTTTCTCAGCTTCTTTCTAGCTAGCACACACAAACTTATACTAAATCACAAATATAAGTATAGATACCACATACTTTTGGATAATCCTTATCCAAAATAAGCCTGTACTTGTAGAGGCTCATCCGGTCTATATTAGCTCGTTCATTTGCCGATTTGGGCTTCCGGCGTTACATAATCCCCATCATCCGAGTCTCCGAGGGCCACTGGATACTTTACGAGCGGGCTACTTAACTCCAGGCACTAGACGGAAACATAAGATTCTTAGTAGTATTTATACTCTTGCCCGTAAACCAATCCAAACCCGAAAACCGGCTACTGATCGCCAGTGAGCTCTTATTTTATGTATTCCGGGCCACACTGAGGATCTACAACTTAATCCTCGAGCTATTATCTTTCGGCGAGTGCTAAAAAGCATTGCAGTGTTAGAACTAGATGATACACTGAAGGTCGAGTCACTAAATAAGAGTTATCTAAATTATGGGGTGATTGCATTCGTTTCATTGGTGATTCTGAGTTTCTTGCTTTGTTCGGTGCACGTGGGGTCGAATTCTTGGAAGCCTCTCATGGGTCGCCATCAAATCGACTTATCGAAGCCCTCAGGCTTGAAACTACAAGCTCGACCAACCAATACATCTAATAAGAACAAAAACATGATGAAGATGAAGATGAAGAATTGAAATTCTGTTTGAAGAATCCATGATGACCTTTTCGAAATTGTTGGTTGCTCTACGACTAGCAAACCCTATCCTAAATTAAACAACTGCTTTTGCGTCAGGACAGGTTGTGTTTATAAATAGATATATTGGTCCGAATAATAGTATTGCATCTGTGGATTTAACGACTATAAAATTAAATCACTCTGTAATTTGTTCCTTCGAAAATGACTATCTCCAAACACTAAAAATCGATTGTTTGAAATACAGTATCGTGGATAGTTTTTATTGGGAACTTTTTATTGATGTGACGTAAGTTTGAGCAAAGAAGCTTGTAATTTTTTTTCTACCAAGAACTATCGGTTTTCAATAAAACACTAAAAAGTGTGTAAAATCCGTACCAGGATCTTTTTTACGTATAGCAACTATCAAACTCTGCTCTCAAAAGTTAAAGTTAAGCGCTCGATACAAACAGAAATAAAACAGCTACCGAATACTCTTGTCCAATAAAATTACAAACTTATGATCAATGAGATAATCAGGTGGTATAATATTTATTATCAAAGCACTTGAGTAATTTAGAGCCATTATTAACTTTTTATTATTCATTAATCCCATAAATGCGTCAATCTCGTCGCGGTTGTTAACCACTTCTTAACATAACTTGTCTGATGTAAAAACACGTTTTGTAGTTTTGATTGCCGCTCACAACTCTACCTTTGCTCTCGCTCTACCTCTTACTGTTACTGTTACTTATACTATATACAAAACTGATAAATATTCCACACACAACTAGTTTGATGTACTGACATCACTCAATCCGTAGCTCATATGATTCTATCTTAATGTAAGCTCTTTTAAATTTTTTCTCTCCGTTTAAACTTTAATAAAACGATCACGTAAGGCTTCCTGACGTACCGTGCCAGTAGGTTTCCCACGCGCTGCCCGATAATCATTAATTCAGGAATCAAACGATCGACTTGACACGTAAGTTTATTTATTACTCTCGCCTTAGGTCCAATCTTGAAGATTTTAAACTTAATTTAATATCGTTATTTGCTGTTAAATTTTTAAAAATAATTTTCATTTGACCTAAAAGAGTGATAGTGGTGATGTTGTTAAATAAAGTGTGACAGAGTGGACAGATGATTTTCAACAGACATTTCACTGTCTTAATTAGCCCCTTATTACTTGACTCGTAGACTTGTAGATCTTGTTGACCGCGTCAGTACTCTCTGGAGGTTTCTCTCGTGTATAAGTACTGAACAACTCCTACTCCTGTATAATACTTAGTACAGACGGTCTACAGAAGACTTTACTGTGGAGATATACACACACACATATATATATATATATATATAGCTATATTTATCAGTGCCGTGATGCAGCCGGGTTTTCTCGCGACTCATTAGTTGATGGAGTGCCTGCAGCTAGAACTAAGTTATCTTGTGCTGGTGAGCTAGATGAACACACCACCGTGCTACCATAGCATAGCATACCATGCCGACAGTCTGTAGTCTACAGTCTCCAGTCTGTTCTCTGCAGTTTGTCCTTTATCGCTTCGGAATTTTATTAGCTAATGGATATTGCATTGCGATCGACGTTCTGATTAAATTATTCGACAATGGATTGCTGTCTTTGAAAATGAAAATATTCCCGAGATTCCACGGTAAATTCATTTGTCCTTAATGCACCCCGGTGTATAAATAATATTTTGAATAAAGTTAAACAATTACTTCGGAAACAACAACTTTACTCTGTCTTATATAAGTTATAATGTTTAAAAACTCCCGCGGTTATTTAATTTAAAATTTATCTTGAGCGATTCTTATAAAGAAAGTTCGATCAGTGAGAATCCGGTTGCTAACCAGATACCAGAGAACTATGCTCGAAGAAATAGATATTTAATTAAAGTAGAATCCAAGTTTTACTGAAAAATCTCAACTCTAGCTCTTCTCTGTCTACTTAATATAATATAAGATAATATAAGATAATGTGAAGTAAAGTTTGTCACAGAGTCTTTTCCTTCGAGACCGCTGACTCACGCAAAATCATTTTGATCAGTTATAAAAATGCCTCGTCAGAGCTCGGCAATCATTTAATAGAACGTACGTTTAATATAATGATTATCCCATGGAGCATTATCATCGTCACTGCGTGCTCCTGATTGAAACTCCTTTAAATCAATCTATTTCTCTACTCTATTTTATTACATCTCAGATCTGCTTCCAATATAATTTAACCCTATACTATCTACTAAGAGTTACGATTTAATAACTTGATCAAATAGAGACGTCAAAAAAATTATTTAGTTCAATCAATATCAATACCAGCTCAATCTTCATGTATCGTTGATTTAACCAACTCGGGATAGAAAGTTATGAGATATGCCTTGTCATTTATTTTTCATCAATGTGCCACGCTCAAACTCGATCACAATCACAATCATAATCATGATCATACTTCCACTATACTTATTGCTCAATATACTTTAACAACATAAATATATCATAAAAATGTGTTCAAATAAATCAACAACTTTCAAAATAAACTTGGCTTTTATCAATTGTTAACTTTTTTTTTTCTGAGAAGAAAGTTTTTATCAAATATGTTCACTCATAATTTTTGATAAAATGACCTGATAAAAATTGGGCTGTGTATGTTTCAAAATTATCTGATAATTTTTATTTTTAAACAAACCAAAAATATTTTTTCAGGTGACAAAAAAAAATTATTAAAACTTAAAATTAGTATAAAAAAATCATCGCAATTTTCCAATTTTTTTCTCAACGTATTTTTTATTTTAAACCTCCAAACCATCAAGCAATAAAATTAAAATGATGATAAAGTTTAAAGAAAATTTGACGTTCTACAAAATTGGTCTGAAAGAAAATTTACGTCAGACAAACCGTTTTTATGTAGTTAGACCTTGAATATTAGTCTGTTTGACGATTTAATTTTTTGAAATTTGCAATTAATAAATAACTCAATGATTAAGAAATAATAATACATTTTTTTGAAGAAAATTGAGTGGTAAAATAAAGAAAAATTTTTCTTGGATAATTGTGACTAGACCTTAAAATTGCGAAGTAAGTGGTAGATGATAATTATAATCCAATTGAACAAAAAAAAACTTAACCAGCCAGCGTACAACGCCGAGTGACTGGAAAGGCTCCAAAATGAAAAGTATCAATTTACAAGGGACTTGTTAATGTTTGCGATGAGAAGGACTAAGTGAGGTCGAATTAACTTGCATTATATTACCCCGTACACGCTACTGTCTTCTCCTGCTTAATTCTTGATATAAGTATAAGTGTATCTTGGATTACCTGTCTCAATGCTCGACTTACATACGGTGCATATAATTCGAACATTATACGGGACTTATTTATTTTCCGTGTCATACGATACCTTGTTCACAGTCCCGCAAATTTCCATTCCCTGTATTCAGAATTCTGCTCAATATACCTATAATACGTGTACTCTAATGAAGCAGCCGCAGAATTAACCCGAGGCGTAATTAAGAAGTAACTTCGAGGAGGACAAGTAAGACTAAGCGAATTAATAACAAAAATAAGTAAATAATAGCCAATGGGATAAAAAATAAAGGTTTAAAAAAAAAATTCAGCTGTCGGGTGGCTCGTTAGATCTTACGGGAGGTCTCTAAAACAATAGGTTGGCGCCCAGTTGTACAGACCGGGCACTCGGTTGTATTCAGCGATCAGGTGAGCTTACCACTTTTTCACCAGGACAATGGACGACTACTCTACATACGTACCCATTAAAGCAGTGAAGCACGCATTAATACCGCGAGCACCCGATGCGAACGCATTAAAAAATTCACGAGAAAAAAAGGTTAAATATTTAAGTACAAGAGCAAGAGCAAAAGAGGAGTAAGTATTCGGAGAATTGGTCTTAGCCACCTACAGCAAGTTCACTGGCGCCATTTCGTGGAATAATATACGAGGGCATACGCCAGAGACGGTAAATTATATCTCTAATGCTCTCAGTGTGTGTGTAAGGAAGATAAAGAGACATAAAGGTATACAGTAATACTCTGCCGACATTTTCTTGGCTCAATATTTTTTTATTATTCGCCGTTTGCTATTCAAGCCTCCATTTATTTTCAGGACTCTAATCTATTATTTACATGATGCTACCGAAATTATTTCGAACTGTGTTTTTTTTTTTTTTTTTTAGAACAAATCGAGTTTTTATGTACCAAATTTTTTTAATTGATACCATTTTATTAGATGGACCTGTATGAATGGAATATAGTCTTTAAAATAATTTTGAATTAAAAAATTGATAATAAAAATGTAATGATTGATAGTAAAATTCATTTTATTGTAAAAACAAAAAAATGAAAGGTAATTTTGATAATTATTCAATTTCAATGAGATTTTTTTTTATCTCTTAATTTTTATTCCAAATTTTTTTTTTTACTTTTTAGTTAATTTTGCCATTAATCGGTGTTTTTTTAGTTTAAAAAATTTTCTTTTAATTCTTTCACTAAAATAAGAGGCTTATCATTTCAATTAAAGAGCTTACTTTTTTAGTTATAACCACGGTTAATATCTTTTCAAGTATTAAAAAAAACCGTAAAATCGCCGCATATTCGTCAAAAAGTTGCCAACAGTCACCAATTAATAATATTCAAGCTTCAAATTTTACTCGCGTCCTTTTAATGGTCGTCGTATCCCTTGATCCGGTCAAAGACACGAGCTTTAACTACGAACTGCTATAGCTAATAGGTAATCGAGACATAAAGAGGTGGTTTACTCTGTTCCTACACTTGTGCTCTTTTCAATGAAAATTCGGTCCGCTGAAAAAAAAAACCGAATAGTTGCAGCAGAGTTGAACATTCAATGAAATCCAGCAAAGCGGTAAAGTTTATCAATGAAATCCCGATGCTTTTAATTATGAATATGAATAAAATATCACGTTTCATATTCGATCTACAAATTTATTTGTATACACAAACAACGGTTGAGTTTTTGGTGACCTACATAAATCAGAATAATTTAGCAACGGCTCTATCTCTATCTTTACTCTATTTCTCTATATGTTTTGCACAAAAGCGGTTGTAGAGTGTTCGTACACGTACTCGTATTTCGGTTTCGGTGGGCATTTTTTCTATTATTTTTCTCTCCATTGGTAAATTTATCGCGAGCGTATTGCCATAAAATGTGTCGTTCGAATTATACCCCGATACTGAGTATAGAGTAGAGCTTTGATTACACAACTGCGATACAGAATACAGAGCAACATAAATTTCACTGGTATTAAATAACATTTTGATTTTAAGCAATTAAATATTGTTAAATAACAGTTTACATGCGTTATTAAATTTTCATTAACTGCGCGCATTTTCCAGAGGATTAAATATCAATAACTGTACACACGCATACAAAAATACGTCACAAATTAATGTCGTATCAAATATTTAAATTTTAATTACAATAACCGAAAAATCAAAGGCCTCAATAATTTCAATGTTACTTTTACATTTGTCATAATTCTTTTTTTTTAACATTAAAGCTTCTCAGCGCAATGATATCCATTCGTGCGTAATAAAAGAGACTTGAAAAAAAAAAAAACAGGAATTTTTATCTGAATATACAGCACTAACGAGACCGTAAGCGGAATTTCTCTGGTTGAATATCACCGCGACAAGAGTTAGCACACCGAGGGATAAGAAAGTGGGAGAAAAAATACATTAAAGCTTAACATTTTTCACTAAACTGTACATATAATAACACAGAGTACTACAGTACTGAGCTTTTTCTGATGCTACACGGTGCTTACGGTGCTTTGTGAGTCTGCATGCTCTTGTAACACGTACCGAGAAAAACTTGGATAAGATATCACTGAACGTGCTACCGGAAATTATGCATTGCTACAGTAACTGCATATCATATTTATATTTATATTTATATTTGTATGCATAATAATAATAACCATGCAACTATAACTATGCTTCGTGTATATATATTATATTTATAAATTAATGTTTGTACAATGTGGATAGTATACAGGTATATAAATAACAACTACCACTTAGAATTGTAAACAAGCTCGACTCTACTCGACATCCGTATCGTAATTAATGCTAATTGTCCTCGCGAGCTTTTATACGAGAATTATGCGACTCTACGATAGCTGTAATCGCTCGGGCTGCAGTAGTGCTTCAAGCAGTATTTATCTGGGAAATTCGAGTGATTAACTTTTCAAACGGGTACGACCCAGAAATATATATATACATCTATATATTTATATATTATGTTAATCGAATAATTAAATCATTTATTTATTTATTTATTCATTTAATAAATAATTAATTGCTCATAACATTTATCGATAATTACTTATTTATGTTTATTGTTTCAATTAATTCTTCGAGAGCGAGTTATTGCTTTGTTGGTTCAGCGAACTAATTAAATCCAATATCCTGACACTTCTATTCAAAGTATCAATACACACTCTCAGTGCTATTAATTGTTAGGTTTCCATACAATTAGTATTGCATTCATTGTTTTATAATAATACTATACTATGCAACGATTTATTAATGCGTGCACTTATAAAAAATTCATTGATTCAAAAATGATTTTCTGTTCAAAATTTTGTTATTATTTCATTTTTAGACAAAAAAATTTGATTGTATCGATCGAATATAACAAATTTGCAATTAAAGTTCTTTTCAAGATAATTTTGTTCTTAAATAAAAATATTTTTGTCAAATCAAATAATTTTTTTTTTTTTAATGTGAGGACGAAATTATTTGATCAGCGAAATCAATAAAACATTAAAATTACCTGCTACGGTGAGAGTTGCGTTCCTGCTGCTAACGCTGCCGGCTTGGTTCTTCGCTACACACCAGTAGACTCCTCCATCCTGTTCTTTCTTCCCGTGCATCACTCTCAGGAAGAAAAGTGAGCCCGTGGGCAGCAAAACGCGGTGAGATTTGGCATCTCCCGGGGATGTTTGTACCAGTTCCCCGTCTTTATACCACTCTATCGTTGGCTCGGGTTTCCCCTCGGCTTTGCAGTTCAGAGTCACTGGTTCGTTTTTCGCAACAATTATATCCGATGGGTGCTCTGTTATTCTCGGCGTACGCAATTGTGCTGCAACAGAGATAAAAAACCAAATTGTTACTTTAAAACAAACAAACACAATTATCATTTTAATTAATTTGGTCCGTGAAATTTCTGGATTTGTCATTAAATAATTACATAAATATTTCAACGACTGGCAACTAAACTAATGGACTGCCCATTAATTGAGTTGTATTGTGCCGATGAAAGCACGCTGCAGTTAATCATCCTCAAAAATGGTGAAATGGACCGAGGGTTGATACAACCGAATAGAAAATATTTTTAGATTTCTCTAAAGAGAATTTGATTCTGTGTTGTTTCTATTAGCACAATACGAGGAACCAATTAATTTTCATCATCGAACGGGGATAATTTTTCATTTCCATCATATTCAACAACCAACAGACTTATCAGCTGTGTTTGTACTTGTATGTGAGCGAAATAGAAAGAGAAAGAGGGATAGGGAGGAATATAACGGCGCCGGCCCAACATCGATCGATTTTACGGCATTCACGCACACGTCACCCTAATGTTCCTGGTTCATGCGATGCGCACGATCACCCTGCTAGCATAGCTAGCAGCCCTTACACCAGCCAGAGTCGGAGCCCAATCTATTCAGCTCAATCAAAACTTCCTAGACATACAAAACGAAATGTTCGTGGCAAATTACCTGCGTTTTACTTCTGGTTTGCTTACTTGTACTTGGATTTATACATGGATCTACGAATACTCGATTTGCTTCGAGTTACATGCAAAAAATATAATAATGGTAAAAAAAGGATAAAGCTTATATCCCTACAAATCATCTAACACTCGATGCTACAAGTTCAACAAAAAGAGTTTAAGTTTACCTGGCGATTATAAAACGATTTATTATATAAATATTATTTATTTGTTCATTTTGTTTCCCCTATTCTATTTTTTTTTTTTTAATTTTTTTTTAAACATACATACACGTGAAACGTCAATTTACGAGCTGGATTTATCTCGAGAAAAATTATGAAGTGAAATTAATAAAATGAAATATTATAAAAATGGGGAAATAGTTTTAATGAAAGCGCATTAAAAACAGGAAACCGTAATCGCGATATTTGTTGAGGTTTCAAAAGACTGAACGTTACAGGTACTCACCTAGGAGTAAAGAGTCGGTCTCGATGACTATTATTACTGTTCCAAGCTGCAATTGAAGTTAGCTCTATATTAAAGGGTTGAACGCGCTGCGTGTGTGCGTATGGGGTGAGTGAGGGTAAAGGAAAAATAGAGAAAAGGAATGAGAAGCCAGTGTGTGTAAAGAGGGAATGAGGAAGCGAGGAATGAAGCGAAAGCAAACAGTAAAGGGGTGATGTTTTCTCTCGTTTCTTTTGCTAGTTCGCCGGCTAGATGCTGAGCTAACATGCGTTTGGATGTCTGGATCAAGGAGGCTACTGCCTGGAGCCTCGATGTCGGAAAAAAGGAAAGGAACGTACGTACAAGGAATCAAAAGGACTTTGTAATGATATTTTATTCAGATATTATGCATAAAACATTATTTCAGTCCGGTTTTGTTTTAAAGGCCGCCATATTTTATTATTCATTTTTATGGCTTCAACTTTGAATTGAATTTTTTGTAGAGCCAAGGATCTGACCTTACGAGATCTTTCTTGAGGGGAAGAGAGTTAAATTTTCAGGTAATTATGGCTTCAATGCCGGTAAGGTGGATAATAGAGATTAGATCTGTAAAAATTGGGAAATTTTCTTTTTCAGTGAGATGAAATGCTAGACATTTGAGATGAATTTTGGTTTCAATTATCTTCTTTGATGGTATTACACGCGATTGAATGTAATCACTTGAAATTCTTTGTTTATAAGTGGAATTATGGATTTTTTTTATGGGACTGAGGATTTTTTTATTTAGAATGTGATTGAAGCAATTTTTGTAAAAAATAATTTTTCAAACTTTTCCGGGAGTTTTTTATCGAGATAAAAAAAACTTTGTCAATGGCGAATAATCCTTAAGCGATCGTGCGTGACATTTCCACGAGGCATTCATCAAAAACACGAAAATTGAAAAGGAATTGAGAAAATGAAAAAAAAATAATTTAAACTTTTTTGCCGGCCGAATCAGAGTAGTCGGATCCGAATGTAAAACGCTCGACAAAGTAAACCAGGAAATTCAATCACATCCACACGTGTGCATTGCATAAAATTTAAGCGGAAGTAAAACAAAAAAACAGAAAAAAAGCATAGCGTTATTATCGCGTAATGAAAAAAAGAGATCGGCAGAAGAGAAAAATAATTCTAAAACCGCAAATTTATGGTGTTTAAAGAAAAATATCAGTATTTCTCTGGTGGAACATACGCTGCAGAACAATCGCCAGGGGACGAGGAACCACCGAATAGAGAAGAAGAATTATCGAGACTTTGGGTGCTGTAATGGCTCGGAGTTTGCGGGATGTGTGAAATCCCATGCCCTAGGGATCATTAGAGGGAACAAATTGTAGCTCCATAAGGGGCAGTTCCGCAGTCTCGTGATAAAGACATTAGCGTTTCCACGTTTACCATCACAAACGTAGAAAATATACTACTAGTAGACTAACGCTCACATTTACATTCACAGTGCAAATATTCACTATGCGTGTTTTCGTAAGCTAGAGTATTAATACACGGGGTACAGTTTTGTTACGAGTTAAGTTTAGTCCTAAATGTGCGTTTGCACGATATAATATAATATTGTATTAAACCCGGACCAGCGAGTGGAGAAGAGGGCTGATGAGAAAATGATTAGTCAGCTTGGAAGTAAGCTCCCGGTACTCATCTTCATCCCGGCTTTATGTCTTACGCATCTGCTATTATTTTTGCTCATCGTATCACGAGCAGACGATATTAATTGCTCAATTTATCACCATTTAGCACGACTATACTCTCTATGGAATTTTAATCTTGTATATTATTTATTTTTAATAAAATTTAATAGAATTTAAATGCGAAATTAATAGTTAATTTTTTTTTCTTTGCAGAAAAAATTTTAAACAAATTATTTTTGTAGCTCGTGAGTTGTTCATAAGTTGATAAAGTAACTACTCTATGCCTAGAAGTTGGAACCCAAAGCTATACAGTGAACTTCAACCCTGCAGTCGATAATTGAAAGTCATCATCCGAATTATGTAAACTATTTCCCTAACTCCTCCATCTTCTGGTGAACAATATGCCAAACATTCGGCAACTAAACTCTCCTTTTATTTAAAACAGTAAAGTGTATCGCGTCTTGAAGCTTTTATCTCAAGAATGTGTAGAGTTTTATGCACTTATTGGAATTTTTACTACTCGAGTATGTTTACTGCACTTTGAAATACTTATACATACTTAACATTTGCCTCTTATATTATTTTTATTTCCAATATTTTACGACAGAATAAATAAACCTTAGTTTAATGTATACATTTTGCATATCACATATGCAATCGTAATATTAGCAGTAAAGCAAACTATCAAGCATTTTTGATATCGCATATTAAACGGCGATGAGTATCAAGACAGAAAAATACGTAGTCTGCTCTTTACTTAGGATTTTACAAAAGTGAGTATGATGTGATGTCATAAAAATTTGTCGAGTAAGCAGAGTTGTAAAAAAATGACGTAGACTTTTTTATCCAGCATTGAGTAGTCGTAGAATCGGAAAAATGCCAGGCTTTAAGGCCACTCTGGTGTATGTTATGGTTATAAGTACACTGAGCTACTACGAAAGTAGAAAGCAGAGAGCAGAGGGTGCATCATCTAAAAAGTAAAGTTGAGTCGGAAAGAGCCGAGCATATTGCATCCTCATAAACGGAACCCAGGATGGATAGGGTAAGATTCGATGGATACTGGTTGGAGGAAGAGCGAGCATTGGACTCAGTGGTGAATGTCGAGACCAAGGAAAATAAAAATACCGGCCACGGGGATGAGTATCAGAGTTTAGTACTAATGGGGTGGGTTGTGTTCTGTTGGTAACCGTCGATCGCGGTTTCTGCGGTTTTACATTTCCGTTCGACGAGACGACGCCGCACTTTAACCATCTACTTTTGCAACATCGACAGTGAACTCCAGTATACAGTAGCATACTATTTCATGTGGATCTCCAACTCGATCTATCGCCTCCATCTGCTCCTATCTCCGATCCACCCACATCTACACCGCATTTTCCATCCGAACCGGAGAAAAGAGACAAATTAGCCATAGCCGTATCCACTAAAATCGATCAACCAAACAACCAGAGCCAGCTTTCCACCAAACGGCAAACAAACGAACCCAAAACGGAAAAGGAAATATCAAATATTTCATACCCGGTAATTTATTCCATTGGAACATCTGCCTTTTTATATTTTAATTAAACCTGACGAAGGTATCAGTTTTTTGGTGGCTTAATGAATCTACCGCGAGGTTTTACTGCTGATTTATACCAAAATCTGAGATTTGCTTAAGAAAAACCGGAACAGTTTTAATGCTACCGAGAGCTGCATTCCAATCGGGTTCTGGAAGCTTGTCGATAAAAACCCGCGTGTCTGGCGTTCCACCACGTAGGAATGAATCCTTTCCGTTTCTTTCACTCTCGCAGAGAGAGAGAGAGAGAGAGAGAGAGAGGACTTGAGGCTTCAGACTTCGGACGCATCTCACGTTTCCAGGTTTGAAAACACTGTACAACACCAGTGACCCAACAAAAAGAACCCATCTATCAATTACCTTGTCATTTAGCTTTTTTGCTGGCTTTTTTGAGCCGTACACGAGTACTCTCGCTGAAAAACAGATTGTTTTTGTCCTTCTTTTTCTCTTTTATTCTTCTATGTTTTGTTGCTCTGCAAGGAGGAAAGAAAAAGTAACAAGTTCTGCAAATAACGCGGATAATCGATCTTATCGACTGAAGCTGCAAAAAAGCTCCAGTCGTTAAACTACCAATCAGATCACGGATTGATTGGGGTCTTGAAGCATTAGCGTAACGAGGAATTAGCTCGGAATGTCGCCTCGTGTCTTTAAACGTAAGAAAAATCATAAATCATTCGATGATTGGTGAAGATTTTTTGAATACCTTGCTCGCATCGCAGAGATGGGTAACGAGATTTTTGGGAGTTTTAATTTTTTCTTGTACATTCTGCTTTTTATTACGGTTGAAGATAGTTATAGTTAGTCATACATAGTTTCAGTAATTACACTTATTGTTGTGATAATTATGGTTATGGTTATGACTTAATTATATGTTTGTTATATGTTTTTGGCAAACTCTGGAAGGAATGCTCGATGAATGTCGATTTTAGGCGAGCACAAACTCGGAACCAGTTTTGAGGGCAAAAAAATGAATAATAAAGCCCGGACTAAAAAAGACAACCGGCTGCATTGACTCGGTCCAGTCTCATCCTTATTCTGTAGTAGTTATTATTCTTGGGCGCGAAAACCGGACTGAAAAGAAGCTGAGAGGAGACAATATTATATCGCGGGAAGTTTTTTTTTTTTTTTTGAATTTAGTTTCAAATTTTCTTTTTGTGTTATTTTTATTACCGAGAGTCGAGGCGATTTACGGTGTCGCCCGTCAGCGTTCGCTAGCACGACTTTTGTACAACAATCTTCTATATACTAGTGAGTAAGAGGAAAGTTTATAAAAACTAAAACTCTGTAAGAAGTACTGAGCATCAGTTTTAGTCGGTAATAAAATTCAATGATGTAAACTCTGAGATCGCGAGAAATCGGAGATCTTTAGATTTTGCCGAGACAAAGAATAAATTCGTTTTGCTTTTATTACTTTCAAATAAACTCTTGAGAGATCGTGAGTTCTTTTAGTCGAATTGTTTATCCATTGATTGTCGGCTATCGACTTTATAATTTTTAATTAATCATCTGTACAATTAAGAAAATTTGTGCGTTTTCATCATTTTGGATATTATTCTGGTGATAGTCAATTTTTTATGAAATTCACATTCCTCTATAAAATTATTAATTGATCCTGTAATAGCAACATTATTATTAAAAATTGTTTCAAAAGTACTCGAGCTATGTACAATGTAATTAAAAATCTAAAAATTTTTTGATAATGATATTCGCAAGAATTTCCTCCTAAGAAAAGTAAGACCATAAAAAAAGAAATGACATCAGGTGTGTGGATTAAATTTTAGGGCGTCAGAAGTACTCCCACGACGTGTCTATCCCACTAGGCCGAGACCCTCGTCGTAAAGCAGCCACCCACGCATGCCAGTGCGTACATAATACTGAAAAGCATTAATTCCTCTTAGAGGAAAAGAGAGAATCTACATCCTCACTCCTCGCTCCAAGCGTGTACACTTATTTATTTATTTACTTATTTATCTCGAGACATATATCTCTGAATTTGCTGGAAGCGAATGATGTCTTGATGTGTCGCGTCGTTTGCTCTGTACTCGGCAATCCACGGTCGACACACCACGCACCAATAATATAAAGTTGTGGGCCTTGTGTGGATTCAAGAGTGTAGAAGCCCGTGATTAACCTGTCACTAAAGCTTTCAAGCTTTCATTTCTCCCGTAGCTTTTGATACTGGATTTATATTATTTTTTATAGTCTCATATATTTATTTATACACTTTATTCTTCATCAGGGTCCGTAGCGAAACGAGGACGTACGTGTGGCCCAAGTATTATTCGCGATCGCAATTTTCAATTCTCCACGCCTCGTTCCTTTATTAACAGCGTCCGAATAAGGTTTCGTTATAATTCAAACTGGGGTCTAAAAGCCTCCAGCCAGCCTTCAGCCTTCGCCCTTTTTTCGGCAGATAAACTTTTTAACTCTTTTACTTTATTTTATTTTCTCAATGTTGCTTCAGATTTAGTGCAGCGGATTCGGAATTCTCGACTCTTTGTGGTCATCCAATCTGCCGAGCTCTAAAATAGGAATCGGACGATCGAGACCCCGAAATAGATTCCAGGAATACGTTCCAATTTTTAAGGATTAAGCGTGTATTGTGCTCCGGTTTGATTTTAAATTCTAGGAGCTACGAAGCGACAACTTTTTTTTTTGCTTCTACTTTTTATTTCATTAAAAAAAAATCAACAAATATGAACATGAATACCAAGGATATTTTTTCCTGTTTAGTTATCAACTCCAAACTTCAAATGTGACACCTCCCTCCTTACATTTAATCCATTCCCTAACTAAAAATCCACGGAAAATTCACGGAATTAATTGTTCTTTAATCTTGCAGCTTACAAAGAAGATTTATTCAGCAAATTAGCTCAAAGGGTTGATCATTGAACTATTTGCACGTCAAACCAAGATCCAAGAGCCTGCTGTACTTACGAAAAGTAGCGGATAGGAGGAATTAGGAGGAATTTATGCTCGTGGATCTCTGTGGGAATCCCTCTTGTCGCGATACAAATGTATATAGTTGACTTCTCCGAAAGGGATTCTGACTGGTAAGTAGTCGTAGAGGAATAGGAATAGGAATAAGAATTGGAATAGCAAGAGCTGGAGCAATAGCTGGAGGTCGACGAGTATAAGTAGATCCAGAGTCAGAGTCAGAGTCAGAGTCAGGATAGCTTAATTAAATATCTAAACGGGCATCGAGAGCAGAAAGGACGAAGGCTGCGGACAGTCTTGATATTCCTGAGTGGTACAAGCTTACGCTTACTTAGTCTTGGTCTTCTTCAACCTCATCTTTGTCTCTGTCTTAATCTCAGCGAGCTCTTTGTCGCTATTTCGTACCCGTTGTTGTAGTCGTTGTCGTTGTCGTCGTTCTCGTGTTACCGCCGTGACCTACGGCAGTTCTACTTCTACTTTTACTTCCATTCCTCTGGTTCTCCTTCTTGTACTCCTTCACCAGCGAGCAGCTCCCAGTGCAGTCTGTCGTTAATTAATAAGACTTTAACGGTAAGACGTGAGCATACATGTCTTGTTCGTGTACGTCCATTTCGTCTTGCTCCTTCCCTTCTCATCTAAGCACTTACTCACTCGACAATCGAGCGATCCATTCTCAGCGTGATGGAGCCGTACAAGAGATTCCTTAGTAGAGCCACAGAAGAAGCCAACGCTGGCTGATGATGTGGATGTTCCGTAGATCCATGAGGATACATCCACTACATACATTTACCACTTTAATTCTTGGTGTGTAAATGCAGACTACCGACTCCCTTCTTCTTCTTCTTCTTTTTATTCTTCTTCTTCGTCTTCTTCTTATAGTAACTGCCGGAAAACCCATCTCAAGAATCAATCTCCTTCAGCCCTGTGTTGGATTTATCCTCGTGCATGGACGAGGGTCGTGCTCCAATGAAGACCAATTCAAGTTGGAGGCATGTTAATGCTAAGAACAGGAACACGGTAAGCCACTGTATTTTTTTTTATTATTTATACTCCGGCATCACGAGAAAATGAACACGGCCCAGGGTTTATTTAATTAAGAGATTTTAAGATTTTGCCGGATAAAGTGAAAGCTAATAAGTAATAATAAAGGCAAGGCTAACCCATAATCGTTTAATTCTTATGTTTATTTTGAGTTAATGAGCGAGGGAATTATACGAAGAAGCTTCAACGAGTTATTGTAGAGTTGGGAAGGAAAATATTATAAGAGAAAGGGTTCTTATATTATATTATTTTTATTTACTCTTCGTCAGCTGGTTGTTGTTTGTGTAAAAGGCGAATATTAATTGACGCAATTAAACACCGGGTATCTCCGTGCGGACACTCTCAGCTTGTATTGGTAAATGTAAGGCGCCATGCTAAGAAAAATTATCGCCCGAGGAGGAATTTTCTCTTGGGAGATTGTATTCAGCTTGAGGCTGGTGGTATTTTTTATGGATAATTAGAAGCTAATTATTTACTGATTGACGACTAATTTCATACTCAAAGTTTTATGGGGTGTAATAAATTTTAGTTGTGTAAAATGTAAGACTTGATTGGAAAATATTAAATGTTAATTAATTAAAAAATCTTAAAGTACACGCCTAAGTTCTTGAGTTGAAATTGAAATTCAATTTTTCAAACTTACGTAGAAAATAAAAAATTAATCTCTTAATTTTATCACAAAGTTTTCAATGATAAATTGAAAGTTGTTTTTTTTACTCATTAATGGATCCGGGAACATTGATATCTACTAATTAGTAATCACCGTTATGGTATAAAACCCCGGGAGATTTTATTGCGTGTAAACACGCTAATTGCCGAATGCAAACTGAAAGAAAAGTTCTAAAGGGATATAAATTAGCACATACACGTACATTTAGATAGACGATGAGACATTGGAAAGGTATCACGTAGAGTTCCCTGGACTTTTATTCAATCCAGGACTTTATCCAGTCATTACGCGGTTTTATACGTCCCATCACACATAAATAATGAACTAATGAACTTTTAAATTATTTATGCACATATTTACTTAGCATCTCTGCTCCGCGGAGTTTACTATAAATATATGCAGATAAATATATTTATTTGATCAAGATAACGAGGATTGATTACTCACTAAATAATAACTCAAGAGGAGGAGAGTGATGTATGCTAGATACATATTTATTATAATATCATCATGCTCTCTAAATTTATTTATCGCATCGATAAATTAAACTACTGCATCACATAAAATTGAACGTCAATTTGAATAGCCTCTGGGCCAATCGATTATCGCTTTATACATGACGTATATGCTTGTGACACACAACCAAGCTAACCCAATTTTTCATATTTTATATATATATATATATATATATATATATATATATATATATATATATATATATATATATATATATATATATATATATATATATATATATATATATATATATGTTCAACCATACCAATTAAACCCACTGTTCGCTGGTACATCGTAAAGTTCCTATTTTCTGGTTCGATTATTAAATTCTTCTACTAGACTTCCGCGTTTAATATAAATTTTTCTTTATTTTTCAGCAAAAAATTAATTGTCCAACCGAACTATAAAAAATAAATTAATGGCTAAAAAAAACTAGAGGAAAATAGAATAAAAGTAGTAAATCCGATCATGGATCGCTTGGGTATTTTATAATTAAAATAATTAATTAAACGAATATAAATTTTTAAATAAAAAAAGGCAAATTATTTTTTTTTTTTTTTTTTTTTTTTAAGGTATTAAGTTGAATTTATTCGTATGATAAATAAATTTTTAAAATAAAGAAATCGATTTCCATGAGAGTGAAAGTAAGTATTGATTAGCGACCCTGCAGAACCCCAAATGTGTGATTAAAATATTAATTCTTATCTCTAACTTCCATCGGAATTAGAGTGACAGGTTTTCGGGTCCGATGGGCGCCAACAAAGTGACTCATGTGCTGTGTTGAATACGAGATTGGTGACATAAAAACAGAACAAAACAGTGATTCATTGAAAGCTTCTTAACTGGCATTATTATTATATCCATAACCAAGGAAAAGACCCTTTTACTTATTGGGTTTTTATTAATAAGGAATAATGATACAAGCGTTGACGTCTAAAACGTTACTTTGATAATTGGTAACGATACTATTATGTTTATCTGTAAAATCAGTTAATCTGGTAATTGAATGATATTTCATCCAGCGGTTTAATGTCTTATTTTTAGTAATAAAATTGCATCGTTGTCCCACGAGACCGCAGCGAAACGCGCAAAATGCGGTGCGACGTGTCGGTGGTTCATAAAAAATTCATGGGAATTTAAAACATAAATAATTTATATCCTGCCGGTTAAACAATTATCCGTCGTGATGCGTGACTATATATATAAATATATAGTAAATACAAAAACAAAAAAAAATGAATAAATAAATATGTACAAATACAGAGACTTGAGACTTGGACATTGCATGCAGTATATATTTAAAATATATATGTAATATAAATTTAGTGACTGGATTTCTTTACGATATACTTCTCACTGGCTTAATTTCAAAAATTTTTTTTGGTTACTTTATAAATAAAGAAATGTTTTACAACTTTTAATTCGCTTACGCGCCCGAGCATCTTAATTGTAATGCTAAGACAAATCTATTGCGGGAATTTAATGACATCTTGCGGCCACGTTGTAAACTCAAATTGTCAAGCTGGACATTAGCATATTAATTGAAAAATACGTCTTAAAGCTCATCGCTTAAATTATATCCCGACTGGTTTAAGATTAAACAAAATAAAAAAAAAAATTTTTTTTATTTTTTCTATTGAGTTATTTATCGTTTCTTCATGCAATGATTACATATACATATGAAATCAATATCGATCAAATTCATGAGGTGTACTTGAATAACGGCTACCAAAAAAAGTTTACTTCATATGAGGATGTGGATATCGAGCGTTGAGTTTTATTTATTACGAATAAACTCGGGTGATCGCCTCGAGCAACCTTTCATGGACCAGTACAGTATGATACCTAAATTTCAGACCAAACTAATGTACCTGGATATTTTACATGTATGTATAAATAAATAAATAAATAAATAAATAAATAAATAAATATAATGTATTTTATAAATTGCAACACTGCATATGACTATTTATGTATATTTATTCATAAATAAACTCGCGCTCGTTGACTGAAAAAATATATTTATTTTTATGTACAATGTAAATTTTCAAGCTCAAAAAAATAATTTAAATTCTTAAAACGATATTTAAGCAATTAAAGTTGAGATGAAAAACCACTGGAGTGAAATCAAACTTAAAAAAAAAAAAAAACACCGAGCGGGAATCGAACCGCAGACCTCAACTGCCGACCAAAAAGTGATTAAGAATAAAAAGTATATGATTGATTGACTGGTAATTAATATGAATATAAATATAAATTTACAACAAAAGATGGATTGAGAAAAAATGCAAACTATCGATAGAATGAACATCAATCACTGGTGCTTAATATTTAGGTAACTGAATTGCAATGAGTTATTAGCTTGTGGCATGTGTGCGGGTGAATGTATACGTAATTTGATAGGATCGACGCCTCGGGCGAGCGACGCGAGTGTCCATACACACTTGCGGGCATGTAGATGCTTATACTGCACACATACGGACAGAACACGAGGATATGCAGACTCGCATCCTTGCAGTGATATATCTAGCGCATAGCATCCCGACTCGCATTATCCGCGGTTACGCGTGTCATTTGCTTCGCTTGCACACATGCTGGATTTACTCGTGTTTCATTAGTTCGTGTGATGTCGCTCTCATCATAAATGGATATATATGATATGATGTGGCTTATATAAGAGTCTTGAATGAGAGTATGGGCTACAACACGCTGCAGGTAATGCACTAGTACATGCGAATTACGAATATTAGGGCTCCAAAGAATGAATATTCGGTCCAAGAGTCTACGGTAGTTCAGTTGGGGAAGGACCCTGTCTGTCGTTATATTACTGTACCATACGCTTTTAACAAAAGGTTCCAAGCATGTAAATGACATTAGCTAAGTCTTTTGATGCCGTAATTCAATAAACGGAATTGATAGTGGGCGTACGCGTTATATTAATGCATCGGAAATTCGCGAGCCAGACGCACAGTGTCTATTGTCTCGTCCGTGGTTTAGAGGTCGGTTATTTGATTAGTAATTCGCGCGAGCTAATTCACGTCAATCATTTTATCAATCGCTGGATGCTAGACGCTAGACAAATGCTTCCTTCTTTTTTGAGTAATTAATTTAATTGAGATTAATTTCTCTATTGGAGTAGATAAACAGGAACTGTTTAACAAAAAAACCTCTAAATCATTTTTCAGACATGCAAGATTTATTGATTAATTTCATGGGATAAATGCCCGACAAAATATCCAGCTAATTCTTCATAATCATTAATACTAGACCATGAAATTCATGAGCCCCTTTCTCTTTAGTCTCATTTAAAGTCTGGTTTTTTATTTCCAGGCGGTGTGTAACGCGGCGAATCGATATCTCGGTTGGAGGGAACGGAAAAAAAAGGATCGTTAAGCTTATATTAAACACAAGGGATAAATTAGCATGCATATGTGATGTTAGTACGGAAAAATAGACTTTGAGAACTCAATTATCCAGATTTGTTGGCGATTTTTTAGAATTGGTCGAAAATGATCGACAGATGGGCAGCAGTTTTCTTGGTGCCCGCGGGATAGGAATCGAGATAACATGCCTGATACGAATTTAAGAACATCTGCTCTTGTTGCATGTAGCTCGCGGTGACGTTGGATGCGACGATCGAGTTTCGATCTCCCGGCAATCGGATATTATCATCCAAGGTATAAAATATTACCGAACCCGCGGGGCGATTTCAATCCACGATCGTGATTACCCCCCGTGCTGTCAGTGAAATACCAACTCCCTCTTCCTTTTATCGTGCTATTGCGTCATGTGACGAAGACAATGTCTCATAAATTTTCACCCGTAGATAATCGAAAAATATTATTAAAAATTTTCAAGATTTTTACGCTGAGTAAAACATTAAATTTCCGGTTTAACTATTTATATTAGACAATGTAAGCCATAACTTATACATAGTCGATAAATTTTGTTGACTTCATCTTTCTAAGACTTCATCATGATAACGTGCATTTTGTTTTATTGCGTTATTTATTTATTTTTAAGAATTTTTGAATATAATCGGTAGCCTACACTGTGAAATTCAACCCGAGGATTTTATTAATGTTTTTAATAAATTACCGCGAAGTGAATTCTATATTTTTTTTATATTGAATATAAAATAATAAAAATATCTAAATGGCAATTTATTTCAATAGCATTAAAGTAATTAATTTTGTTTAATTAAACATAATAATATCAATAATTTATTATTATTATTTCTTAAGTCAGGACTTATCAACAAGGCTCAAAAATTTTTTTGAAAATTTGGTTCAATGTTCCAAACTCAAATTTCTTAAAAAAATATAATTAATATATACACGCTTCAACTTAAGGTAAATTTTTTAAAGTATTAGTTCGTAGTTTGATGAATGAGACTCGTTGCAGCTAACCAAAAATTTATTTTCGTCAAAAAACTCCGTACTCAGATGCTCACTAATTTTTTAAAATCCCTTCCGACTACTCAGCAAAAAAAAGGTTTTATTTTCCACAATTGTTGGCAAAATACATAGTATCATATAAGCATTTATTTTGATCTCACGGTTGATTTTGATTCATAACCGGCGCATCATTTAGGCCGCATTACGCAGCAATAAATTTTGGCGTGCAAACTGATCGTTATTTCTTGGAGCCATAAATATGTCGCAAAGAGAAGGAGCCAGAGAAGCGGGATCGCGTAGGTATCCGATCAGCGTTGGCCGCCTGTTTTTTTATTAATTCTATCAACTGGGAACTATACAACTAAACAGACATTTTTTTCATCCACATCCATTCACATAACATATAAATATAAATATAAATACAGATACAAACTTTTCTCAAAGTCAGTAGGCGATAGTCTCGATTAGTTCTGTAGTTAAGTCTCCATTGAGATCAAAAGAAAATAGATCGCGCTAAGTAATTGTCCTCTGTTGCTTTATCTGTACAAGAATATAATACACAGGCCCACAATGGAAGACTCTTTTTATGAATTATTTTATTACATTCTATTACAGTTTATACGTCGTCATAAAACCCCTGGGTAATTACCGGGGAATACTTTTCGCTTGTTAATTTTCCAACAAATTAACGAACTAATTAAGTGACTGAGTGAGCTGAATAATTCGTAGTATTCTGCATGCAACAGGCAAGAGTCTCCTTGATTAAATTTAATTTACATCTATGTATATTCTGTATAAAATAATTCCAAGGCAAACTTATAATCGCGATGTTATGTGTTATTACTCGCGATGTAATTAATTCTGCGTCTAATTTACAAAATGTTTTGCTTAAGAGTGAGCAAAGCAAAAATTATGCAAAAATTAAACGTAGAGAGATAAATCAAATTGTTTATGTTTATGCAAACGAAAATTGGTTATTGCAATCAGTGAACACTCTATGATAGCAAGTACAGCAGCATCGGTTGATAAGTGCATCAGAATAATATCATTTGTTGGTGGAACGGGCAGGTAAGCCACGATACTGTCGTAACTATTGTAGTTAACATGGAGAAATAATCGGTTTCGTCCTCTGCTTAACGATTTGATAGTTAATTTCCCCAGTGGCGCCGATTATCGTTCCAGCGCTACTGGTATACTGGGATACGATACTGGTGGAGGTTACGCACCGTTGTGCGACGCCTACGTTATGGCTTTCGACGTAACTTGTTGTTTACACCCGTAGTTACACATTAACTTACATTATGGGCACGTTGTGGCCTCGTCTGTTTCACATTCTCTACTCGTAACACACTATCAGGACCATATTATCAAGCATTTAGATACTTTGTATTATATACAAAATTTCAATTCCAGTTAAAATATACACTCATGCTCATGTGTATCAATATTTATGGCGCCAAGCTTAGTCCAGCTATTCATGGCTAAATAACTCGGAGAAAATTAACTTTAGTTTTATATTTATTTTTATTGCATTTTTTTAAAAGCCGCCACGTATGCTCGTTGATTAATTTTATGGATTTATGTGTTTATTTAATCACTAGAAAAATTTTTATTAAAGCTCTAATATATTGAAATATATTAATTATTCTTTTTAATTAAAAAAATTTTTTTAGAAAATTAAAAAGTTATTAATTAAGCATTGACTTTTTTTTTTTTAATTATCGGAAGTTTCATTGATTACTGAATGATATTTTTTAATGAAAAATTTTTTACTAACATTTTTTTAATGAGAAAAAATTTTTTAAATTTACTATAAATTTTTCTAATAATATATATTTTTTTTTATTATTAAATTAATTTTCTTCTATAGATAATTTTTATTAATCATTAAATTAATTTTTTCATTGTAGAAGATGTTTTCGTTAAAAAATTAGAGAAATTTATTATTTTTTTATTTTTATCGTGCAAAACTTATACCTTTACCTAAAATTAATAAATCTATCAGCACAAAAAAAATGCTCTGTATGTAGCAATTAAATATTACAATTTACTACCTAATGAAATGAAATTGCTGAATTGCTCTATGTTAACACAACGTAAAAAGCTTGAGACCTGGTTAAAATCTAATAATGTTTAAGCATATAAATAATTGAAAAACCTAAATCATTAAAATTGTTAAAATTTTTTATAAAAATCTACTTATTACTTTATACTTAAATAATTTATTATGATATATTAATATAATGTAATTATGTATTCTTTCTGGTTCTATGTACCACCTCTATAAAATTACTACCATAAGTAAAATGATAAATCAATAAATAAATTATTTTTCCCTTAAATTTAATAGTATTTACAACCTAAATTTCCCCAATAGTATTTCAAAAGTCTAAATAGTCAAATAATTATTGTCAATAATTACAATATTTAATTACGTATATTTTTATCATAATCACTGAATTTACAACTATTTACTCCATCGATATATTTCCCTACAAAATTACATCAATACCAATATCAATAATCCAAGAATTTATATCAATTAATGCTAATAATATTACCATTAATTTCAAAGCAATCGCACACTCATGCACACAATAAACGAAATAATACAAAGAGAGAAAAGCTTAAAACCGCGAGTTTATCAAATTGACGTTTCGGTATCGGTAATTACAATTTCGTATTTTGAATCTAGTATTCCACTATGACTATTACTATTGCCATCGCTATAACTACTACTACTATTATATTACTGTATAATGCACTATTATTGTCTCCCAGTACACCAGAGTATAATACAATATTCGATATTTTATCCCACATTCGATGCTCACTGTGACTTGGTTATTTTAGCAGTTTCGCCTACTAATTAATCCCCGTCAAATTAATTTGGTTTAATGCCGGCATTTTAATTGGTTTATTAAATTAATCACATACATAATGCGCCGGAGAATTGATGTGACGGATTCGGATGATTGAGTGAATTTTACTTTACTCTATTACTTCAATTCATAATTGTATAATAAAATGATAAGTGAGGGTACGAGTATAAGCCGAGAGTCATGCAGGCAATCAACCCGGGATTCTTGATTCTTGATTAAAACCGTACATTTAGTTAAATTGTAAGTGTAAGGACGAATAAATGCCGTATTTATGAGGATTTGAAAACAAAAAAAGACACCGGTTCTCACGTACTGCTACTGCTGCTGCACTATATATAATACCAGCAAATATACGAGTGAGTACCGAGGAAATTGCAAGAAGCATGCGAGCAATCTCTGTAAACTATGACTTGGATATTTATATGCGTCATGTGAAACGATAGTTTAAGTATTAGTTTCTCGAGAGATTAAATGCTCTCGCTGGTTAATTTGCTTCCGTTTGCTTCAAATCATATAATTAGAGACCATGAAAATTTTTTAAGACCAACCCAACCGCCGAACTTGGACGGCTAACTCCATTCAAAGATTCGTAGACAACTTCAGCTCTATTCTGACAGCCTAGTATTACCCGGTCACTAAATTCCATTTTTAAATTATTTTACGAGCTTTTTACGAGCTACAAATATTTAAAACTCACGTTTACTTTTTACATGTTTCTGATCGTTAAAATTACAAATGATTTATGCGAGATTTAAATGGTATTAAAAAATTATTCTAACAGAAATTTGTTGTTTTAAGAATATAATAATAATAATAATAATAATATTTTTTTTTTTTATTTAAAATTTCGTGTAGTAGACCAGAGTTTTAAGTTTATTTGAATTCCAATGTGTGTCTATAATTTTGTTTAGTACTTTTATGTTCCAACGTATTATTTTGGAAGTAAGAAAAAAATTAAATTTTGTTTTAAGAAAAAAAAAACTAATCTAGAAATAGGAGTTGGACTAGGTGAAGAATGTAATTTTATTTGAGTATTTAACGGTCTACTAGTAGAGATTTAAAGTTATTTATTTGAGTTAAAAGTGTTTGGTTTATAGCTAAAAACAATATTATATAAAAGCCAGTTAAATCCGTGGTGGCTTGGAAAAGTTTTATGTCAAAACTTGGCAATCTCACAAGAAATAGAAGGAGCAGAAGAAGAAGAAGACGTCTGTCGGCGCTTTTGAGACAGCAAGCAAAAGTGTAAGTGGCAATGGGACTGGTCAGCCCTGTAAAGTTTCGGCGTATATTTGTGGAATAGAGGCTAGAGAATTCAGGATCCACAGAACGAACTGTATTAATACAGAGGGTCGAAAGCTTTGGACTCGAGAGATTTTACCTTGGCTTTCGCTGACAGCGGTAAGTGACGTTCAGACGTTTGGACGGGCCAGACGTTTATACACCCCGAAGGATATTTGTGGGAAGGAAAATGTCCATTAAACTCCTACACCGAGAAAGTCAAACAAGAGTATCAATAAAAAATGATCTGTCTACGTCTGGGTGGCAGTGGTGGAAGAGCTTTTCGTTATTTTTACTATCCCTTTACTTTCTCATTCTCTTTTTCTGGACGTTGAATGTAGATACATATAATATATAATATTTCCACTTGTTTTTTTCGCCCGAGAGGAGTGTTACAGTCAAAAGAAGGAATATCTTGAGACATGTTGTTCTTCTTGACACACCACTTATGGGACAAGTGCTCCTCTGGCTTCTTGTGTCCTTTTCTCCGGTTATTCACTTGTACAAACTGGACTCATATTTTCGTATTCCTCAACATCTACCTCAGCCTCAGCTCCTGAAATCGTCACAAGAAATACCGAATTCTTATTAGCAGTTAGTTGGTTCACGAAGATCGAGATCAATAAGAGAATGATTTCGCTCCAGTTTTGACAGCTAAAAACTTGTCCTCTCAGATTCACGCCTCATTGTTATTCCAAGAGCGCAAAAGTGTATAGCGAAACTCCATTTTATTTATCTCATTTCATTATCCGTCTTCCATTTCATTATCCTTTTTTCAGCTCGGCTTTACTTTTGTGCCGACTAATTCGGTGCTACACACTATCTACTTATACTCTGGTATTAAATTAATACCCCGGTGCTATTAATTTAATTCTGATCCGCGCAATTAAATAATAAACTTTGGGTACACCCGAAAACCGAAGTGCGTAAATGCTGACGCTGACTTGCTACAGTTCATTTAAAGACCAGTAATTTAAAAACTTGTCACGTGATCTGACAAGTAAGCTAACTTGTGACTCGGCAAAGTCTCATGGCTCCCCTAAGGTCCCTTCTCACTGGCCCGTTAAATCGCCGACGGAAAGTGAAACCGGCGTTCTCAGTTTTATTTCCACCCTCTTCGTATTTTGTGTCATACATAGATATAGAAATGTTCGAATAAATATGGCTGGTGGAAAATATTTTGGAAATACCCGAGGGATCCATCCTCATACTCATCTTTATCCTGCGGATCCTGAGTGAGAGACATCAAAAGTCCTGGCTCCTGTAGATCGGGCTGAGGACATCGGTCTTGAGTTGGTTTTGACGTCTCCTCTCGGGACAGACGTGTTCGGGCAATTAATTGGCAAACACACCTCAGGGTAATATTAAGCCTGCTCGACATAGTTTGTACTGACCGAATCCTGCGTCGGCGATGGAATAATTTTAATCGGTCCTCTGAGCACGGCCCTTTGCTACCGGCTTATAATTCTGTTACTTATGATGTGTCTGTACTGTACTGGCTATAAGAAAACACGGGAATAAAAATAATTACACGGTAAAAAATAGGGAGTGAATATGAATTTTAATTCGAAAAATATCCGAGTACAGAGTTTTAGACTAAAATAAATTTTTGATCAACTGAAAAAAGTTTCATAAGTCAAATTACCAACAAATACTTCAAAAAATTTATTTAAAATTTAAGTTTTTAAATATTAATTATATTTTTATAAAAAATTTCACTTTAGAACATTGAACCAAATTTTCAGAAAGATTATTTTAATTTTAAGCCTTCTTGATACGTCCTGACGTAAAAAGTAAAAAATAATAAATTATTTATATAACCGTGTTTAATTAAATAAAATTAATTAATTTAATGTTACGGAAATTAACCGACACATAGCAATTTTTATGATTTCTTAACAAATAAATTATTATTAAGAGAATTCATTAAAAAATTCAACGTGTAAAAATTAAAGAAAGACATTAATGCATTTTCTTTTAATATTAAAATTTATTTGTAATATCAAACTAAGGAAAAAGTAACTTGTAATTTTTGAACAAATAATTATTGTATTATTTTTTAACAATAAAAAAAAATAAAAAATTCACTGCACAGAGTTTTTTTAATCACTAGTACAAATGAAATCCTTCTTGGAGTGAATATCTTTCCGTAAATTATTCCAAAAAATTTTTACAGTCCTGCAATCACAAAGTTAAAGATAAAAGCCAGTTCTAACTCTAAAATAATGATAACTATTGTCGGATTATTGTTTCGCAAGATTTAAACATACGTAAAAGCATTTTAAAATGAGTAAAAACGTCTCACTTGCCCATAACCCACAACACAACAGACTCTTTGCTGAGATTTCTCTCAGACCACACAGCATGCTCTATATACTTTCTCGCTGCGATCTCTTGTATTTTATTTTTTCTCCAGAAGAGTCTACTTTACCGAAATAGAAAACGTCTTCTTTATGGAAATAGGAACTCGTTAGAAGACATTCGAGATCTGTCGGTAGATTTAAGACTGCTTAGTTTCCATTTCATCGGCTCATCTCCAATCTACATATCGATTTCTATTAATAATTTCAACTGTCACCTGCGGTTATTTCCACACAATTTGACATTTTGTTTTGAATTTTCCAAGCCGAGACTTCTTTAATGTTTCGAAATTTTCTCGTGAAAGGAACTCCACTAACTAACCAACTCTACAATATAAATGAATTACAAAAAATGTATCTTTTTAAAATTGATGTAAATTCAAGAATTCAGGGCAGAATTTGAAGATCTCTCGTAATGATTTCTTTTAATAAATGATAAATTTAAACTCTCTCGTATTTTTTCTCATCGTTATCTTAATATATTAATATATTCAGTGAGATAAGTATATTACATTATATCTCTTTGAGAGTTTTAAAAATTGTGTAATGGCGGTATAATGCATTCGTAATAACTCAAATTAAATTGATAACATCGTTCAATAACGATCGGATCACTTACATAAGATATAAAACTTACTTTCATTATAAATTATAAGTAATAAATAAATTTTTAAGTTATTACTTAAATCTAATAAAAATTCAAAAATATTTCTAACACACCATTAAAATAAACCCTCAAACATTCTTTAAAAAAAAAAAAAAAAAAAATACAGGCAGGTGACAGGCCTCCCTTTCGTTTATCAAAATTAAATTTATCTCAATTATTTACCCATTCACTTTTCTATAATTTTCCCTCTGCATTATTCATTCCCACTTATAATTATTCCATTTTATTCTCCTAGACTTAACTTGACCTGCCAGGTACCACCGGGATAATTAGTAGGGACTTTACAAACTCTCCAAACGAACGGTCAAACCCCAACTGTAGACCCACGAGGTTTACTATTAATACAACTTTTATGCAGATTGCCCGAATGTCACGTTCTATAATTTATTTATAAACAAAAGAAATAAATTAGAACAATTGATAATAAAACTGGAATGCTTTCCATGGATTTGTTAATCCGAAGAACCACCCACATTTATACATTGCGTGTATTACCCGATGTAAACGCACGTGCGCAAATGAACAGCTTTGTAAACGTCTATCGCAGACTGTGAGTTTCTTAGCGGTCTTTGTTCGTCACCGACGTTTGATGGGCTTAATTAATAACGTTGTTTCCGAGCTCTAATTACAACTGAAACGAGTGGATCTTATCCTGGATCTTCAAGGGCTGAACAAGGATAAAAACAAAACTCGCAGTGTATCTGGGCACGACAGTAAGACTGAAAGCTGGTTCACTTATCCAATTGACAGGTTATTTTAATTTGGCCCGATGTATACAAGAAAGAAAGAAAATAAAATAAAAGGGGAGAATAGTCGACAGAAGGTTGAAGCTCCTTGCTATTGTTATTTTCATCATCATCGAATTGTACAGGACTCAAGAATACGGAATTTATTGAATGGACGGGCTTAAATTCGACAGGAATATTGTCGATTGACTAACAAGTGACGTTAAGGATGACATTGTTGAATGTACGACGGAGACGGACGTACTTACTTGTACTTGGTATTTTATTTATATTTATAAATATTATTCATCTGGAAGTCGGTGGCTCAATTCCTCAATCCCGACGGCAAATTCTGTCCGGATAACAATTCTTCAGTGTCTTTTATTTGATTCGTATTGAAGATATGCCCTCGGTAGTCATTGATCGTTAAATATTTATAAACTATTTCTTCTCTTTCTTCTTTCTTCTTGATTTGAGATTCAATGCTCGAGATCCTCAGTTTAGGCCCTCATATCAACCGCTGTTCACCAGAAACGTCAACGAGTTCGAGAATTTACTTCACATACTATTCTCAGCGGCCATGTCAGCCGATCCGACGTTTATACTTTTTATTTCATGCTTGTCACTCCACTCGCTGACAATTTTACTCGTCAGTCGGATCATTTTTGAAGAGCCTCTTAAGTGCTTTGTTTATTTCTAATACTGGGAATTAAATCTTCTGTTTTGTATAATTGATTGAAATCGTCTCTTGTAAGTCATATTTAATAAAAAAAAAAATTTTATGAAAAAGTCAAGTATTTTTTTATACCATTAAACCATTGATAGAGAATATTTAAAAAAATAATTGATATAATTTTGATGTATTTAAAAAAAAAATCATTAATAAAGAAATTATAAAAATGGGCAAAAAAGTGAACTAGTTTAAAAGTTTTAATGTAAATTTTTTTCCATAAAAATATCTGACTTTTTATTTTTTTTTTTTTAATCGTTCTGATATAAATAAATGTTAATAAAAAAAAATACAAGATTTTTCAAAACTTTTATTATTTTATTTATTTATTATTTTTCATAATTTTAAGTTTAATTTTTATGGGTTGAAGTATTGTGTAACTAATAAAAACAATTACCAAAGAAATATATTAAATTTTACTGAGAAATTTTACAATGTTAGTTTGATATTTGAGACTGACGGTGTATTCAATAATTTTGTTTGTACAGAATTGATTAAAATATGTAGTGGAGATGTTGATGAACAAGTGAAGCTACAGTAGGAGAAGGAAGACCTAGTTGAAATGTATATTTGAGATATGACAGTGGTCAGTTTATAGGGGAAAGATAATTAATTCATGACCGTTGTATCCCCGAGGGCTGTTTTGTTCCGACAATTCCCAGTTAATTAGTCAAGAAATGTTTAAACCATTTTATCTCCATAAAACATTGGAATTTTTATTCTAATTCTAATGTTGTTGAATAATTATTGTATATAATGAAAAAGAAGTTTGCCGGAAGGTATTAGAAATTTTAATTAACTGTTTCAAGAGCCGTTTAATAAAACATAGTCGACAAAACACCCTGGGCAAATGAACTGTAGACATTCTATATTCTATATTCTATATTATGCTCTGTTCGGTTATGGTTTATCTTCCCATTAACACATGGGTTGCTGTTGCTATGAAAACGACTCGATAACAATTTAGCGATGTGGTGGCTGGTTGTGATCGTCGCCACACGTGCGTGTCGAGTAAATCACGATGCCCACGCGTCGTTAAGTTTTTCGAGGGTGGACGCATCGAGAGAGAAAGTTTATTGTCAATGCAAAAAATAACGAAGAAAAGAAATCTAGAGGCTGAGAGAGAAAGAAAAGACTCAGCCACTGATGGATTTTATGCAGTAGAGAGAAGCATTAAAATGAAAGAGAATTTAATCGCGTGGACTCACTAATTATCACTCAGTATCCCGGTGATAATTGATGGTTTCTAGATAACTTTGGTTATAAATCAAATAATAATCTTCCAGCCAGGAAATATACGTACGTGGAGAGATAAAAATTTGTGTAGATGTATATTTATAATTTATATTTAAAAATAAACTTCGTCGTTATCGTTGACAAGCTCAAATGAATTTCCGTGAAGGGTTTTTATTCACCAAAATAAGTTACTTGCTTTATCAATTTTATTATTATTATCATAATCATTGTAAAAAAATTTCTGATATGGACTAAATAAATTTACTAAAAAAGTTAAAAAAAAAACTCAAAATTTCGTATTAATTTAAAAAAATTTTTAGAAGATTCAATTTATTAAAAAGTCACAAGTTAAATTTTTTGTAAAGCGTTCAATTCTTTACTAGTTTATCGTAACTTGATTTCTGCACTAAATTTAGTTAGTGAGTTAAAAAAATCAGGAGCAAAAAAATTAAAAAAAAAATCTTATTTTGACAAGTTCTTTTTTTTTAAGAACAAATTTTTGAAGCATGTTAGCAAAGAAAAAAAATTTTTTTTTTTTCGAATTACTCTAATGGACTTATATTACCATACAAGACCATTCATGGGCATATCAAGACATTTCACTAATTATAAATGGACATGTCAAATTTTTTGGTTCGTCTGTAACCACATCAGAAAATTTTTTTTAGGATTATTATTATTATTATTATTATTATTATTATTATTATTTTATAAGTTAAATGTAAGTGATACCAGTTCTATTAGTAATCCGATATAGATATTATATGGTAGATATTCAAATATCAAGTACAAGTATTTGGATGGTTTTATTTGCAAAGCCGAGTAAAGGAAACTCAGTATCGGCCGAGTAAATTGTTTAATTTACGTATAGCAGATGACAGATCGTTTGTGTATATTATTCCAAGTCTAAAAGGGACATAGAATATATCTCAACTCGGAAAAGTGGACTAAAAGCACAAGTAAGGGGAATGGGATTGGTCAGTCCATTAGTATAGGGAGAGACGAAAATTCAATCACTCAGCTCTGCAAATAAAGCCCAGCACATATACATGTCTATCGGAGTATGTTGACGTAAATATCAGAATTCGAAAGGAAAAATAGAGATAACCATGTATCATAAAGGGAGTGTATCAGTTGCGCGAATAAATACAGGAATGCTTTTTTTAATTTTCACTGCAGAATATTCATTTCATTCTCCATTTTATAAATATTCACAAGGTTTCAGCGCCAGGGAAAAGTAAATTACGAATTTATATAATTTTGAAGGACATTGTCACATACTTAATAAC
Organism: Cotesia typhae; assembly: GCF_013202065.1. Lineage (NCBI taxonomy): Eukaryota > Metazoa > Arthropoda > Insecta > Hymenoptera > Braconidae > Cotesia > Cotesia typhae. Next base: position 17,780,830 of record NW_027423774.1, on the reverse strand, counting down.
TTTTTGTCATTACTTATCGTCTAATAGGAATTGTCACCGTATCTACAGTTATCTTCTTTCTTGTATTGGTACTTTCCCGAGCTTTTATTCGCGACACGAAAAGGCATCTCGTTGTTTAGAGGATTAATTACACGAGCAGAACCTCGTCACCAGGTAAAATGTAGAAGCGCTGAAGTGGGTGTAAGCTAGACTGTAGATGGTGGATTGTAGAGGAGCTAACTCTTACTGCGAAAGTGGTTAGGGGTTAATGGTTTTAATTAACGTGTTCTTTATCCCGCTCCAGTTCTACCATTGCTCGCGTTTATTCTCATTGTTGCTGCAATAAGTAAACAGCAGTAAAGTTGTGCCGTAAAAAAAAAATGAACTTAAATCCAGACAATGTTATGCAATGTTATGGTTATGATTTTATCAGCGTAAAAACTTTTATTTACCGATCGACAAGTCTGTAAAGTTGTCTGTATGTTTGATATTGTATGGTATGATCATATATGATATGATATCAATATCGACATCATAAATGCAGCAACCGTTTGTATACTACGCGTATAGTTGAGATGTATACGGATAAGGATAAGGATACGGATGAGGATAAATGTTGAGAGCAAATAAAAACGATGAACTGTCATTTACTTTAGAGTATGGAAGATTGGATAGGAGCTCATCTGTCTTTTTCTTTCGATTAAATCCCGAGCTTACAGTGTAGTGTATTATATGAATATAATATAGGAGATACTGTACCATACTATAGTGGAAATAAAAGAAGTAAAGTCGAGTAGAGTGGAGTATAGCTATTATACACAATGGAGTCTAGTACTAGAGTGATGCAGCGGACAACTTCCAAGGTTTGCGATCGCTCAAAGAATGGAACAGAAGAACCTGAGAAGACAACAACCAACAACCAGCTACCAGCAGACATCAGACAGCAGACAACAGAAGACTAGACGGATGAGCGAAGAGGAGGAACAAGGAGAAAGAAAGTTTAACTGAGTCCGACTCGAAGTTACCACTGGGAGACACCAAGTCGCTGAGATGCCACTACAGACATGAATTATTTATCATCTATGATAGGATTCTGATCCTCCATGCACCCAGTTAGGATGATACATCAACTAAGACGGCTCGGTAATTTATCTCCGTTACACGAGCCAGTCTATTTTAGAAAAAAAAAATCAGGAGAGCCAAATATACATGCTCTATAATTAAAATAATTAATTTTATTCAGTTCATTTTTTTTCCTTTTTTTTATAATTAAAGATAGGTGTCATTGAATGCGATCAAAGTAAATTAATTTGAAAAAATCATCAAATATTCGAAAATTATTAAATTACTTTCTTTTTTTCAATTACTCGTAGAATTGTTTTAATAATTAGATAAATCACATTATATGAGCTAGAAAGACATGATAGTGATGATAAATTTTGGAAGCAAAGCAATTTATAAAAAAAGACACTCATATGTCCATGGATGGTTTGATATGTCTGTACATAATTTTTCGACCAATTTTAGAATTTAAAAATTTCAACAGATGGCATATGATCACTGAATCTTCTTCCTATAAGAAAGCTAAGTCTGAGGTAATAAAAATTTTAACGAGAAATAATTTTTTTGATTTTTTTAAGAAGCTAATCTGTAATTATGTTAGATTTTAATTTAATCAACTATTAAACTAATTTTTGTTCAAACGTGTTAAATTAATCGACGTTAATGTTTATAAAAAAAAAAAAAAACAATATGATACCGTGATACAACCGTATATATAAATTTTTCCACTGAAAATTAATTAAAATAAAAATAGTCAATAATAATAAATCAAAATAAAAAAAAAAAAATAGCCCAGGTTGTAAAAAAATTATCTAAGCTGACAACTCAGCTTGCGATAATTTCGATAAGTTGTTCTTACTGATGAGAAATGATTATAAATTGAGGGATAAATATTATGGATAAAGATGTTCAGTGTGAATATGTCGGGTTATCAGAGGAGTGAGTTATTTATTCGGATATAGCCCATGGGAGTCGGATAAAGTGGGTACATATTTTTTATTTGGTGAGGAGCTCTCTGAGCTTAATCTGACTCTTAGGCAATAAAGCTCTTACTGGCATGAGGACACAAGTGTCAAGAGTTTCTTCGAAGTATATCGCAGCTGATAGGCAACACACGGGGCGATATCTAGCGTCCTCAGATACCAGGAATGTTTATACGTCTATATCTGTATAATAAGTTTATATATATGAGTGGAGAAAGGAGAGATGAAGAGAATAAGAAAGAAGACAGAAGATGATAAAGAAGAAGAAGGTCCAACGGCATAACATGGGCGTGGAATATACGTGCCATAAAGTTTATGACTGGTGTCGCAGAGCATCTTAGAAGTAAGAGAGGCCTCGTGTGTGTCGACCCGGTGGGTCTAAGACGTATACAAATCGGGACGTGGATATGGATATGGAAACTGCAGAAAACTTTGAACACGTCTGGTACTCATATCCTATCCTACTCGTGTGCTGACACTAAGTCTCCGTGCATAACAGCTTAGCTCAAAGGAGAAAGCTATGATAGTTATATATTCGTACAAATGTCTTTTTAGTGACTGGCGAGTTTACTTCAAAGTAACTCGTACTCTGGCTCAGCTACAGATGTAATTAATTGTCTTTTAAATAGTCATGAATTACAGGGACTTGCCGAAGATGTAAAAGTGGATGCTAGATGCTGGAATTGATGCCTTTTGTTTTACTTTATTTTATTTTATTTTATTTTATTTTATTTATTTATTTATTTTTTTTTTTTCAATTGAGCTCCTTCATTTCAATTCCTTTTACCGGAATCTTGCGGACCCTCGGGAAATAAAACAAAGCTCGGAATGACGCGAGGATATACGAAGCTAAGGAAGATCTCGCGATAAAAGAGATACGGAAAATTACATTTAACTTTGTGCTTGTTGTCTGAGGGGGTTTTAATTAGTGAAGCGTAGAAATTATTTTAAATAATCAATTTTGAGGATTGAAAGCCTGTCTAAAATTTAAAAGATATACATTTTTATATTGCAAGACACTTTTAAAATTCTATTAATTTTCTTTCAGACTATCCGCAGATCTATTCCCAAGAAAATTGTCTAGTCTAGCCCATACAGTAACCGTCAGCTAGAAGAGAGCATATATCACTGATGCCATTGACTTAGCCATTTATTTTGATTCGTTTTCCACCCGGTGGTTGTAGTCACTTCCGTGTATGTAATAGAGATGTCGAAATGGCTTGAAGACCCTTTAGTTACTTTGTACTTGCTTACAAAACATATTATACCTTGATCGAATGGATCTTCATAAAGTTGCAACAGTTATGCAGGCACAGGCACAGGTATCTGATAAACTAAACTCAAGGCGGTACAATATAAGGATATCACAAGACACCGCTTCTAATTTACGTCGAAGCCGTCCAAGTGCGTTGTGTCTGTACTACCTGTACTCCTATCCTCAACAGAGTTTACTTTGTTGGCCTCGGGCATTCTTAGGGAAATACAAGACATGTATTGTGTATTGCATAATGTCGTATACAAATCTATCAAGCTGTGTATAACTGCATTAGATTGTATCAAAAAAATTGACTACTTTTGATTTTTTTTTTTTTTTTTTTTTCAAAAAGTACCTTGAAAATATTGGTCAAAATATCTAAAAAAATATTCTAAAAATTACAGCTCTTAATTTTAATATTCACAGAAAAATTTTGTTAAATTCACCAAAGAAGTAAAAAACTTCAAAATTTTTTCTAAGATTAACTTTGCTTTTGATTAACTTTTGAAAGACAAGATTTATTGCAAAAGGGGAAGTGAACTTTTTTGTAAAGCGTTCAATTTTCTACAAGAATATATTTTGCTTATGCAACGATGATCATCGGTTTATGAGATACAAAATTTTAAAGTTAAAAAAAAAATTTTCCCATGTTAATCTTGAACATAACTTTCAAAGTATTTTTTGAAAAAAAAAAAAAAAATTCTCGACTTTTTTTTATAGAGTCTAATAAATAAGTTACATCATATCAATTCAAATATGCCCATCTCGACGCATTAATAGTTAGGTGTTTATTTAAATGAATTTAAAACAGCAAAATAATTTGGTTTATCTTAAGTGTTATGTTATTGAAAGAGTTTTTGGATTTCTATTGATATTCTCAGCGATAATATAAAGGGAATAAAAATAACCGGAGAAAATCTGAATCGAGGATCGGAGCATTAGAAAGAATGACACCGTTGGGAGGATCGTGGAAGTAACTGCCTGAACAATCTTAAACTAACTGGTTTGATCCGCGAGGGAAGGAGACTTTTTTTATGGTAGAGAAGTTTGAAAACGGAGATGTGTCTCATCCTCTTATCTCATCAATTCTTCTCTTGCCATTCTATTATTTTTATTTCCTTTACTGTCCTCATCTCTCTGCTCCACTCTGTCGGCAGCATAATCTAAAACTACGGGATAGGAGTAAAGCGACTCTCTCGCGATCGCGATCGCGGTGACTTGGGCTAAAACTCTCGGTATCTATATAGTCTCTCGGTCGAGTCGTTTTCTCGTAGAGTTTCACTAAACGTAAAATAAAAGTTGTATCGATACGATTTGTTATCTAAAAAGATTCAAATTGCAGCCCACAATGTCTTGTTTATTTTTATTATTTTTTTAAATATTATTATTTTCCTTTATAATATTCCTTTCTTTATATCCGACTAATTTGACATAATGATATTCCTCGAGCCGTTCTTATCTAAAAGTTGGATAAAAACATACCCAACCGCCTGAGGGGACTATCTTTACGTCTGCACGAGTATCATGATTCGTGACACCGGGCTTTTAAATTTCGACTATCGATCCTATCTTTTAAAAACTCTCTTATTTCACGGCTATAAATCTTTGCTAACTATTCACCCTACACATTCTGCCTGCCTTACACCCAAATCCACACATTTATTTATTATAATAATCTCCAATCGGAGGATAAGAAAGTAAAGTATCAAACAGGTCTTCTTTTTTTTATTCAAGATCCAGTCAAGTCAATACGTATCGCATTGAAAAATCATTTTTTCTTGTAATTAATTGTCGACTACTTTAAAAAGAAATAAATCCCTTTAAAAATTCAGAAAAATCGATTTCTGTTTTATATTTTGAATATAATATATTGAAATTATACTGACAAGAAAAAAAAATAAAAATATTGAATATTTACCAAATTATTTTACACATTCAAGATAAATCAAAAAAAAAATTTCACTTTGCCATAATTTTATAAAAAATAAAAAAAATTTTTTAATTTCAAAATAATATGACTATGTTATTATCTAGAAAAATACTTATGAAAAAAAACTAATTTTGAGCCACCTAAAGGAACTTCTCTCTTTAACTTTAGAAAATTTTAAATTCATAATTTAATTTGATTGCTTGAAAAGTTTCTACAATTGAAAATATAATTCAAACCATCCAGAATAGGAAAAGAATAAAAATATCGCGGAGATAACTTTAACAAAGAAAAAAAATGATGAACGAGTTTGGAAGAGACGCTGGTAAAATAAAAAAAAATGTATCTATTAATTCAGAATGTGAATACAGTTGACCTAGTTTAATAATGATTTCATTAAGCGCTCTCATTCTTCAACAGCGCTTTTGAATTAAAACTTGACTTGAGCTTTTTATTATTTACTTTCCTCTTCCCATCTCTCTACTTTTTTATTCACTTATTTTTATCAAGTTCCCAGTCGGTATTTGGTTTATCGATTCGTTATGCTGAAAATGTTGACTAGGCACTGATTCGTGATCATGTTAGATCTATATTCACTGACATTACTAATGCCTTAGGCTATTATATTATACTACACTCAGTTGGTGCATGCTACATGCTCCGGATATCCCCGAGGAGATGCATCTTTCCGCGTATAGACTAAGGATCCCACGTGGATTCAACTTTGTAAGATTTTCCGAGCAAAAAGACCCGAAAAAAACGCACTGGCATCCAGGGAGTCAATAGAAGTACAAGAACATGCATACGGCTCATACGGGGGCTACTTTTTCCCAGCTATTTTCATCGGAGCAATCTCCGGGGTCTAGTGTGCTTTGATTGGCCCTATACTACAGAACTGGTTTTTTTTTTTTTTTTTTTTTTTTCCAGTACACCGTTAAATTAGATTGAAAAATAAAAAATGAGAGCAGAAATAGGAATTGGAACAAGATGACACTGGATATCATCTTAGATTATACTGAATGAAAAAAAATTTCAGATAGTAGCTAGTATAATCCAGATTATGATGAGTATAATCCAGATATCCCCCAGTATAATCTGTATTATACTAGCTACTATCTGAAATTTTTTTTCACTACAGATATCATTGAGTATAATCTGGGATGATATCCAGTGTCATCTTGTTCTTTCCGTGTAACTGATAATTTTTAGAATTATTTAAAAAAAATAAATGATTATGAAAAAAAAATTTTTTTTTCTTTAAAATGCATTCATTCTTTTCGAAATTTTCTTATATCAAATAAAAAAAATTTTTTTTCAATTATTATTTAGTAATCGTTAAGTGCTTCGTTAAATTCGTAATTTTTTTTTTTTTTTTTTTTTTCAGAACTCCTTTTCATCCTCAATTTTTTTTTCTCAATTCTTAAGAATTAAAAGAATTCAATATTTTAATGCAAGAGTGAAATGTTTAAGAGAATATTTTCTTTAAATTGAATAATTTTTTTTTTTTTAATGTAAGAAAAATAAAAGGCAAATGAAGGAAGCTATTAATTGAAAAGTAATTTATGTTTACACATGTAGTGGGTGTGTAATAAAAATCAATTTGGCGGTTATTTGCTCGGCAAGTGAAGGGACTGATTGTGATTTGGTTGATATCCGTAAATGACACAGCGATAGCGACAAAGAATATTTACACGAGATAACCGTCTGGCGGTTGAACAGAACAAGGACAATATGCACGAGCATTGTTTACAAATGTTAGCTTAGGAAGACGTTTGTATATTTGTAAATGAGATTGTTTGCACGGTATGATATACACGTTGATACCCGCGACAGGCAGCAGGGGATGTTACACCACCTGTTACTTTCTTAATCTTGCTGCGTCAGCGATTGCTTTAGCCGGGACTCGTTCAACAAATATTACGTGTTATACAGACGTTATACAATTGATACTCTGATTTTCAGAAAAAAAAAAAAAAAAAAAAAAAACATATATTACGTACAAATTTTTTAAAAGTTGCTTATTACAATTTTATGTAAATTTCGATTCTAAAAAATAAATTGAGCTGCGGTAAATGCATAATGAAAAACTCGAAAGATGAGGAAGAAATGAATATTTGGTAGCGGTGATGATTTCCTTGATGAATCTTCTTTCCTCAGAGGGACTCTGGCTCTAAAGTGCTGTCATAACAATGGGACAGTTGAATTGAAGTTAATGAAAATTTGTAAAATGAATAGTACATGAGCTTTTGAATATATATGGGTGGATTTGGATGTTTATGTGGGAGGAGTGTGTGTTGTCGAGAGAAATATGCTTATGTAAGCCGGATGATTGTCATTTCCAGTTGACTCCAACAGGGAGATGAGTAAGTGCAATTTAAATGTCCCACATCGGAAATGGAATCGGAAATGAAGCGCCAACCTGTGCATATGTCTATGGTTGCTTGATGCACCAACTTGCTCGGATTATTGTGTTAATAAATAGTCTATTAAGAAGTTTTTAGTGAACTCTATATTGAATAATTTAAATTTGCTGTCAAGTGATTCTTTAATTATAATTAAAAAATTTTTTTAAAAAGTTTAATATCAAAATTTTTCATATTTTTTACAAAATAAAAGTTTGAAGTTGAAGAAAAGATTTTAGGATTTTTTATGATTTAAATCCAATAGACTATTTACAAAAACTAAAATGAAATGCAAAGATATTAAAAGTGAGATAGTTTAGAGTAGATATCACTGTACAAACAGTTATTTCTCGAAACGCGAAAAGCGAGTATCTATCAAGAAGCAACTCTTAAAGGGAGATGCGCTTTGAGAAAAAGTTTAAATGCTCTAGTTGCATTCATAGCGGCAGTTACGTGAACAGAAAGCTTAACTCAAACTTGATCTTAAGAAAAGTATTTTTTGAACTCTTACAAATAAAATAAATTTTATTTTTACCTTTCATAGTTACTTTAAATAGATTCGCGGGAACTGGAGTAAATATTTCTTTTATGGGCTTACCTGTAACAAAAAAAAATATATACATATATTTATTTTCAAGTGTTAAAAAGTTTTCTTTTTATTCAAAAAGTTTATTTATTATTATTCAGCAAAAAATAATTTAATATCATTGAAAATTTAAAGAGTCTCGATGGAATAAAAGAAGAGATCATTAAGTAGAGCAGTGAATCGCATCTCGTGACGTTAAAGATCGAGTGGAGCGGATACGGAAATGATATTTCTGCCGTTTAATATTCCGATGATGCGGAAAAAATATTCAAGAGACAATGGCTGAGTAAAAAAGGATTGATTGTTACGTTAAATCATTGTTCATTTATCTGCGATGTACAATAAAATTTAAATCAAATAAAAAATAGAAATCGATAAAAATGAAATTTCTTTTTCCGAGTGTCATTTAATCGCACTTAAAATGAGTGATAAAAGAAGTTCAACCGCTTTCAAGTAGTTATCGGTTTACCGGTGAGAATCACCATCACCCGATTTCAAGTGATTAAAATTAAAGCCCGACTCTATGTAACAATTACATCGAGACTTTTACCGATAAACTCATTTCCGGGTATAAAAGCCTACGAGGACTTACTGCCGCCCATAAAATAACTAAAAAAGAGTCAACGATAGTTTCGCTCAACTCAGGCTGGATTAATGCCTGGAATATTACCAAAACCGGCGCCGAAGTTGAAAGCATCGATCCAAAGGAAATGGAATATTCTCTTGCAGCCCCATGGAATTTACACGTTTTGTCGATTGTCCGTCAGACAAAGAAAAAAGCTCAACACTCCGGATATAATAGGAAGGAGAAAACAAAACGGCGATTCGCACTTTCACAACAAAGAGCAAAAGAGGAAGATTCGTCTGTCAATAGTTTTATTTAAGTGTGTTGTCATGTGTACTGTCATTATATACACAAATACCTAGGATCGTATCTGATGCAGGATGCAGGGTCCGAAAAACCAAGCTCGATCTATCGAAGGGCGAATTCCAGCTAATAGCCAACATATTACCACCGGACGTCAGCCCGGAACCAAAAAATTGCGATAAACCGTATAATACGTACGCCTGGATTTTATTTAAAAAATTTTTTTTTACCACCCACCACACACTGAATTCTACTAAAGCTCCCATAAAAACTAAGCTTCGCTTCGGTTAAATTAAAACAGATATTTTCCGGTAATCGCATTAAATTTGTTTATAAATATACTCTTGTGGAAGTAACTGCTGGCGTGGTTGCACTAGCGATAATGGATTGGAATGATTGTTATTGGCGAAATTCTGTTTCGTCGGGAAGACTATAGATATGCTGGGTCGCAACCAAACAGAATTGTAACTGGATTACCTCGAATCAGACGGAGTATATTCATATTGCCATAAAGGGTAAATACCTGCGGATTTTACGTCGGTGGGTAAATGCCTCGGTGATTTTACGTCCAATATTCACAGGCGTTGTCTATAATATAGCTTCGGGTGGATTGTTTGATCCTCGTCGTCATATTAGAGTTTTAGTTTTTTTTGCAAAAAAATTTTAGATAAATTTTACTTCGGATAAATTTGAAAGTTGAATGTAGAGAATTTTTTTAGTATTAAATTGAATTGAAAAATCTAGAGTAAAATTTCAAAATTTTAAGACTTTTTACAAAAAATCCGTCAATTATAATTTTATTATTAAAATTTCAAGACAAGTCATTTGTAAAAAGATTTTTTTAAGAGCAGTTTATCATAATTTAATAGTTCAAATTTTAAAATATACACGATAATTATTGCTAGCAATCAAACCATCGAAAAAAATTAATTAAAATTACTAAATCCCAATTTTTGTTTAGTCAAAAGTTCTGAAAACTATCGACAATTAATAAATAGAATTGCTCGAATAGCATATTCGTATTTATCGAATGGACTGCAATACCGGATAGTAACTAGCATTGGTACTTGACATTACTTTGTTCTTTGTGTAACGATCTCCATTTGAATTCACGGGGTTTATTTGTATCGAAATAAAAGTTCCGAGAGTATTATCCTTTATTGACAGAAAAAACTGGTACTGTTGTAAATAGTTCTCTTCAATACGTGAAGTACGTAGATGATATTGCGCATGGAGGAATGAACGTATGCGACACCGGTGTATTGCTGCGTATTATTCGAGTATTATTGATGTAGCACTTTCGCTCTCAACTAAATTTCCGCATGTACTTTCCCTTTTTTTTCAGTACAACTCTCACTCGTAAGTGCACTTAAAAAATGGTAAAAAAAACACTCCAGGAGGTAGTACCTACATACTGTCGCAGCTGTGCTCATGAATTTGTTCTGGTGGTAGTAGATTTGCCCTTGGTTGCTCGCTATCAAAGTACTGTAAACGTGTGTCGTGAGCTAGCCACTACCCAAAATCTACATGTACTTTATTTTTTGCTTCATCCTCACCCTTCATTCTCGACTGAACCTACCACTGCCTTTTTAAATATTTTGTTCATTTTATCTCCATCCCAGCAACCAAATCTCACCCCCTAAAGGATAAGGTCATTTTATTTTCACTTTCTCCATTTTATTTTCCAGAACGTGGAAGAGGATGAGGGCGTAGGCATGAGCTGAAGAAATGAAGAGTGTATAAACCATAAAAAAAAAAGTAAAAGCAAAAGCAAAACGGAAGTGAATGTAGAGAACGAACGGTGGCCGAGAGAGGAAAATTTCAGCGGAGAGAGGAAGCTTTAAGCTGATGCACGTCCGGATACGGAACTGAGCAGCAACACAGACACGCCACTAAGCCCTAGACTATATTCACCGGGCAGAGCTTTTTCATACCCTCTCGTACCTGCCTAGGTCTAGTTACTCCTTTTTTCTTCATCGAGTAAGTATTAAAAAGACGTAATCCCTCGGGATTAGTCATCTACGAAGGACCAATAGCAACGTGACTTCCGAACGAGTGACCAATAGTTCTGATTGCACGTAACCCGACTGCTTGTTCTATTCAAAAGTACTCTCTGCACTAGCTTGCTCTGATAAGGCGTCTTGCTCTCACCAAGCTGAAGCCCTTTTGCTTTACAGCTGAAGCTCTTTCGCCGGACTATCGATTAGACGGTTCAAAAAGGGATTATAAGGACCAACTAACCACCGGGAAACTTATTTTAACCCACACGTTCAAGCAGCTGCTAATTCATCCACCAAATCAAGTGATTTGATCTTGATCCATCTTGATATCGTTTGGTTGCTTTCACTGAACAATTCAATTTACTAATTTGATTGCAATAAAAGAGCTTGTGTACTTCAACTTCTTATCAATACAATAAACTATAAGCTATAAACTATAGACTGAAAAGTATGTTTTTATTTGGCCTGAAAAATTGCCTTGAACTTATGGGGTTCTTTAAATAAACGATTCAAATAACAAGAGAGAGAAAAAGATAGAGAATGAATCACGATCTCGATAAATGGAAACATATATTTTTAACCGGACAAAATAATAGCCGACTATTTCACGGCATTAGTTTAGCCGACTTGATCGTTATTTTTTAGTGCTCTCTTCAGTGTTATCTGGTGTCTTATCCTTGAACTTAAACAACCCGGAATGAAAGGAGCTCTGGAGGTGCTATCAGCAGTGAACTACACTAAGATAAAGAGTTTATATAAATATATATATTATCTAGAGAGACATAGATAGAAAACACGGGCACAGACATACAGCTTGAGGTATAGAAGGAGGAAATGAATAAAAGGAAAGATTTCGGCGGGTGATAGCAAGTGAAATATCGCGATCCAGTGCATCGGATTGTGGATGAAAAATCACTTTATTGAGTGAGGTTGGACTCGGAGAGCACGATAGGTTAGTTGAGCTGGCATCAGGAGATCACTGAGGGTAACGGGCAGGGCCAACCGTGTCCACGAGCCAGTTTTATGGCCTGAAACGCTGCTCCTATCCAGTCAAACGGAAAAGATTGCCCTCTTCGATTCTCGATATATACGTATATATATTTACTGTCTTACTGTTATGCTGTTACGTACTTTCACTTTGCTTGAAGCTCGCACACGTCTTCCCTTGTTTTAAAAACATGTCTATGTATCATGTACCGTGAAGCGGCGAGTGTCCGCCGGATGTACCGCACTTAGATATCTTTCACCGTGAAAAAGTTTATGGTCTGGATTAATGGCTGCTACTTAGCCTGAAAAGTATGGTGCAGCCCCTAGGGAGCTTCTCGCCTCGGAAATTTAACCGTGCTTAAACATAAAGGCTAATAATTTCCACCAGTTTCATTTTCATTTTCATTTTTTCGTTCTTTGTTCTGAAAAACAATCGCTTTTCACGCGAGAAAATGACCCAAAGATATGTATAAATTATTATTCTCATTAGCAAAGCTTTCTGCATTTCAAATCGGTGGAAACTCTTTCAGTGAATTAACCACCTTTGTTATTATCACGGTGTTTTCTGCTGTGAAAAGTCTAAAGTGAGAATAGAACTGTCAACCGGGAGAAACAAATGAATTAAAAACGAGCTAGTCACATGTAAAGCAGTTAAGTTCAAGAAGTAGGGCTGTTACTTATGGATTTAAGTCAAAAGCACAGATATAATATTACTTCACCCTATTGAAAGATGTCAAATAGGCCGGGATTATGGGTAAAATTATGCGGCAAGCTTCAGTCTTCAATAATTAGCTGGTTTCTACCCCGGCTTTTGTTTGCCCTTATTCATCCTGGCGCGTTCTATTACGTATCTAGTTAGGTGCTTTATCCTTTGCCATCCAATTCTAGCAGACTTGCTGGATTCAGCAGACTCATACACATATTTACATATCCACTCATGGAGGTAGCCAGAGATACTACATTGGGCCATCGGCTCTACAGCCATGATTTTAGGTGCGGCACGCGATATAAAGGGACGAGCAAAGCAGAAGCACCGGAATAATTTGCAGCGGCTCAATAATTTACAATGAACCGGCTGGAGGCAGGGTGAACAACCAGGATCTCCAACGAGACAGAGTTTGCCGGCATCTGAATTGAGACAATGGGAATTTCATTCACAATGAATATTGACTGTGATACTGAGAGAGTGAGAGGTGTCATACACCTACACTCCTGTATTGTTAAGGGTGTATTTGGATATTGGTGATTAAAGATTTATTGACATGGGAATTTTGGGTCTGTTGAGCCTTGTGTTTCTGATATCACGGGACGTATATAGTTTGTGTAATCAAAGCAATAAAAACGGGTTGTGATTATTTTTGTCTTGTCAACACTGTAAATCTAAGTGTTCTAAAAGTGACTACAAATGGGCATTTAAAATGGGAAATTTTAAACACGTGGAAGTATTTTAAAAGTGACTACAATGCTTCAAGACAGGAACGAAACACTTTATGTTTTTTTAAAACACTTGGATTGGGTGTGAAACTATTTCTTTTATGATCCTTTTAACCAATAAGGAATCAGGGTTCATGTTTTCGAATTATTTCGATACTAAGCTAACTTCAATCAACCATCAATTTTAATACCTAGAAAACCAATTGAAGCAGAACTTAGCTAAGAGACGAAGAACCACGACGAAAGACTATAAATCAGGATGACGATTGGAATGATTTTATTAAAGGAGAAACTGCGTACGTAGGAGAAACGGTAGGAATTTCGCGTCGTCGACCAACTGACAAACGTTCGGATCAAGGGGAGGAATTACGAGCAGTTGAATGCCGCAGCTATTCCCCCGTGGTACATGATCCACTAATTCAGGCATTCTCACCTGTCTACCGTGTATTATACGTCCAACCGTTCTCGATGTGCGATCAGACGAGATAAACCAGACACGTTATCGGCGCACTGGCATTTCTCTCTGGTGCTCTAATGTTCTGGCGCTGGTGTACTTGGACGAAATGTGCGTTATTTCGTGGATGAGTGGACGTCAATTGCATTTTGGTGGAAAGGCACAATAGGCTGGAGATCTATACATCGAGGATAAAAACTCATGCACAATGTACATGTACATCCAAGCCCGGGATGGATGTCCCTTTTATCCGTATCTAGGGACTAAACGGACGAATGCTGAACTAGTGACTAGTGTGGAGACAGTTGAGCTTTTTGTTGTAGAAGGTTGTGGGAATATAAAATGAAATACGAATGACAAAAAATGCTTAAGCTTTGCTGTCTCCAAGTGGATGAACATCGAAAGGGTGAATCCACGAGGATTATTATCCAGCAAGATAGTTTCTGCTGACTCGACACTTGCCTTTGTCATTAACCGTTCTATCATTCCCTTTAAGTTGTTAAAAAATAACATTGCTATTAATACTCGCTAAAATTTCCTTCCATGTCTGTGTCTATGACAGTGGATTAATTCTACTTGCTCTAATATTAGCACGGCATAAGCCTGGGTATTAGCAATAACTGCTATTCCGAATTTACGGCTAATTCTAAAAGCATTTTTAAAAATTCATAAGTTTTCTTCTTTGTTTTCTTCCTCGTACAATTCAAAAATTGACATTAACTAGATCATCAGTTTTTCAACAAAAGCGTTTCATTGTTATTAAATACCGATATTGTGGTTGTGGAATCCAGTGTCTCTTAGAGCACCATTCTCTAGCTCTAGACTCCAGCCCTGCGCTTATTAAACAGCCAGAGAGGATTGAGGTCGTCGGTATACGACCAGAATTAAAAGGTACACAATCCCAGAAAATGAAAAATACAATACGATGTCATACTGTACAATGTAATCACCGGGAATTAAGTTGATGCCCAACCTATTGCAAATAATCTCCCTTGGTAAGCAATTCTCGTCTCTAAAAACAAACAAACAAACAATAATTCCTGGTATTTGTCATAATTTATATCCAGATTTTATTTCTCTTCAAGTCTGTTGTTTTCGGAGAGCACTGAAAGACAATCATAGACTAAGGTAAAATTAAAATCGCCTTCGGAGCTTCATATGCTGGCTCTAGACCAGACGCAAAGAGAATGCATAGTAGTATAAGGGCGTAGGAGGTTTCCATGTTCTGTGTTCTATGTTCTATGTACCATGTGCGAGCTTAAGTATGAAGCAAGACCTCGCTTACGGCCTTTCGTTTAATTCCAGTAGTTCCATTCGTCTATCATATAGCACTCCAAGGATAGAAATGAATTACCGACTGATCCTTTGACAAAACTCTATCATGATTTTCACGAATTTCGATGAAATCCCTGAGAATATTATGAAATATTTCGGTTTTGTAAGCCGAGGAAATATGTCTTGATTAATCGATCATGCAGTCACCGCCTAGCAGTACATCACTGCAGCTGTTAGGGTGTGTATAAATATCGGTGTAGTGTGTGTATCTGTATCAGTGGAGTGACATTTGACAGACACGATCAAACGCAGAAGGTTTCCAGTTATTGAAACGTTATTAGTTTCTGCGAATGGATGATTGACGGTACCATTAGAATCGTTTGGCATTAATATCACCTCTGACTCTGATAACTCTTCCCTTCTATGGCTGAATCTCTTCTACAGTCTACAGTCAACATTTTACTATTTGAGGATGATTTTTTATACTGTTTCGCCTCTTTATGATAAAACGCTATGAAATATCAGACATCAAATATCAAATATCAAATATTAGATGTATCTACTTGATGGAGTACAATAGAGAGTACCATATAATTTCGCTAATTGGCATAACAATGACAGTGAACCCAACTGAATCCTTTATCACATCAGAAGCAGAAAGGATAATAAAAATAAGGAGAAGAAAATGGTAATTTTGTTTAAATAAATAGTAAAGAGTGAAATTGTTTTAATTTAAATAAACGGAATAACATTTTGATGAGACACAAAAAGCCACCGTTGCAATTATCTAATGTAAAGCATGGCGGATGTTTTCAGGAGGAAATCCTCCTTTAACGACCTCATTTGCGTCGTCGACGTTAAAGGAAGAAAAGAGCTAGCGAGGATCTGCGAGTGAGAGTGGAATGAGACCTTCGTAATCTCGTCAGCTTCAAAGTCTAAGAGAAATGACGTCAAGACTTTATACATAACTGGAGGAGAAATATAAGAAAGAGAAGGAGAAGGATGAGGAGGAAGAAAGCAATGTCTGATGCCAGGAGCGCAATCATTGCAGACCGTCCTTCTGAATCCTTGAACACGTACCTTTTTATCCGGTTACTTGTCTGTTAGTTAAGACCCTTAAATACGTTATTCAAGTACGCATCTTAAATACTTCAATTACCTTACTACTCTCTGTCAACGATTCTCTGAACCATATTTTTGTGACTTTGCATGTTTATATTTAAAGACTCGAGGATTTACGTAAGAATTCAACACAAATTATTAAGGAATAAATAATAGAATGGCTATTTAGTAAGTTTTCAAATTCTCGGTCTAAAATAAGAGTTGGAAAATTAGTGAAGTAATTTATCGACTGATTTTTCATGCTTGGACATAATTTCGGCTAAACCAGCACTTTTAAACCTTTAATCTACTTAATTACTTCAAAGCTTGACTTTTTTAATCGATAAACAATGGAGTCTCGAGTGGCTGCGTTTAAAAAAGCTTTTTCACATCTCAATCACTTATCTATGAAACGACAAACTTTTTCCGGCAATTATCGGGACTAGAACTACGAGTTAACGTTTACACAAAATAGGAAATTTAATAATTGAGTCACTCGGAGATTAAAGCTCCGATTAGTTTGTCAAATAAGTGGAGTTTAAGCTCGCAAATGAGCGCTATAATACTAACATTTGTAGAGACTTAACCGTCTCACTCTACTCGCTTTTAAATTCAGTTTAAGCATACTGGTACCAAGTACCGAATACGAGTATAGTTCAGGTTACAGGCTGCAGAGTGTGGAGTGTACAGAGGGTGGTCGAAATATACGCATACGAATAACTGCCCACGGCACTTGGCGAGCAGCCATAGAGCTTAAACACGCGACTATTCGCCAGTCTCGCACCCGCGATAGCCTTCAAAGCAATAAGAGATTCAAATTAAAGGGAGTAGAGGCATTTGTTCTTCGTAATACAAGTTACCGGATTATTACGTCGCCGTTTCATCAACAGAGATTTGTTGTTACAGTCTAGTAAATTTATTAAATCATGTCGCATAAAATTAAAAAATCCATTACATCACATCACATCTCATCTCATCTCACTGGGGTTAATTGATTTAAATGGTAAATAAATCTCCTGGATTAATTAAAATTTAATCCTATAAATTATTTTGGCGTAATTAATTTCTCAGGCACGATATTTAGATTTTTTAATACTTAAAGTTTTAAACTTGGTACATTAATTATTATGAAAAACATGAGGATAATGATAATGATAATATTAATAATGAAGAAGAAAAAGACATGTTCATCAAGCTTATACAGTTAATTATAGAGCCCGGTGGTGTAAGAAAGGACGTGGCACGGCACGCCAGAATCTTGGGTGTAATGACAAGCCGCTCAAGATAATTTTGCTGGTAAAAATGAGGTTTAATACTCTCTAGTAGTGTATAATCAACACGAAACAAGAAGAAACGCGAAGGATGAAGATGAAGCTGATGCTGAATTATGAGAAGAGCAAGAAGACGTCTTAGTCTTAGTCTCAGTCAGACATGAAGGTTTTCGTTTAGATGGATGTATATAAATAAAATTTATCCATCCTATCTTTTATATATTATTTCTTGCATTAAATATAAACTATAAACTATTGAAATAGTTTATGACTCGGGTTTAGCTCACCGTGTAATTACAAAACCGTAGCTTCTCTCTGGGCTGTAAATTACCGGGTAAACTGCTAGATTATTTTAATATGATCGAACGTGTCCTCATTTAATTAACTCTACAGTGTTCGTTCAACCGGTTCAAAATGTCCACCGCTAAATGAAGTTTAATAAAACTTTATTAATTAGCTAAAATCAAAGAACAAGTTAGAACCTGAATTTTGATTAACTGATAATCAACTTTACAATTTTATTATTAGTATTAATAGATTAATATTGGCATTCCATGAAAAGTTTTACAAAACAAAAACTGTCCAATAACTCAAGTGATAAAATAACCAGGAAAGTTGTCAGCTTAGATCGTCTAATGATTAATAAATATTCATTTTAATTTACCTATGATTTTATGTGACATCAGCTGCGAGATTATTTCGTTATTTCATTGGGGCTACTCTAAATCAATGTTATTAATATAATAATAATATGAAATTTAATAATGTGTTCACGATAATTTATTTTGATGACATGACTAAGTTTAGCTAGTGAGCGGGGGTGTAATGTTACGAAAACACAAGTTCTATTGTAGGTTATAACTACGTATAGAGCAGTACCCGTACACGATACATGTAACACACTAGATACTACATACTACATACTATGCGGGGTAATGGTTCAGTATGGGGTGGAAAATTGGTCTGTAGCAATAAGGAAAGATGTACACAACCAGCATTCCATGCGATCCAGGGTAATCCCGAAATATACACGAGGGTGCAACCAGGCCTAGCTTAATTACGTTTCCTCGCAAACCCGTTGCCCGCCTGCTCCCTACTCAGCTCTATACACTACGCACGATACTCTATTCACGTATGTATGCATCAACAGTTTGCATGTGTGTAATGTGTAATGTATATACAGCGGGCATGGAATGGCATTGACCACCAGACGTTTCGAGTCATCACTCGTGCACGTGGACTAGTCCTACCAGAACCTAGGGCTAATAAAGCTGCCCATTAGCAAGAACGCTTCAAGCTTATGTTCTATGTTCAATGTTATATGCTCTATGTCTGCTGTAATTACCACATACACAGACGTATTTCTGTCTGGTGACAATAAATGGCCCAGAAGAATCGTTCCTCGTATCATTCCAATCGATCGAATCTGGAGTATGCAGCCAATTGCTCACCAATGGATTCCCGAATTATCGGCGAAACTAATCAGACATTTTTAAGCTTGTCAGAGTTTTTGAGCTGATCATTTGAAATGGAAACATCTTCTTTAGATTTAATGTCATCGTGAAGATGATGACGGCCATTTCGAAAGGCGTGTTCAGAACATGATCCACGTTATCAGTTGTAAGAGCCATTAAGTTATACGTTTCAAACTTTCGGTGTGGTCGCAGTAAAAAATTTATTGCTCAATTAATGCTCGGCGATATCCTGTCTGTGGTAGGGGCAAGATTTTTCGCAGAAAACCGGCTGTAATTTGCGGGAAACTATGATTGAATACACTGAGAATGAAACGAACGATGAAGAAAAGAGAGAAGAAAAATAAAATAACCAAGTTGGGGAGAGCTCGTGGATAAAACAATCAGAAATGATGGTAATAAATTGATCTATGCGATAACCGTTTCTTAATAACTCATCCGTTTTATCAGTCCGCATCGACGTTACCCAGCATTTTCTGAATCACTTTATCCGATGATTGATTAAGATTAAACCCATTGTTTCTTGCTCGCTTCTGCCAAGATTTTTAAACACTTTTAATGCTGCAGAATTGCAATATTAATTTTATTTTTTTGAGTCATCGTATCGTTTCATTTCATTTGGTAGTACGGTGGCGACCGGAGGTTAATGAGACACAAGAATACAAATACCAGGTATATGAATGCTATCTCACCCTGGTCTGTGAATTTGGCATGGAACCAAAACACGTCAGAGCTAATTGTACCGAGAATTGCCCTTTCGGAAACCATTATCTGTGCGTTTTCCCACCAGGATTCCACGCATACACTCGCGCCATGGACACATCAAATCATGAACCATGTACGCCATAAAAATCTGAATTTCACCGGCCGGATTAAAACCAAAAAAGAGTCAGCTTATATATATATATATATATATATATATATATATATATATATATATATATATATATATATATATATCTTTTCATGCATTAACTGTTCTATGGAAATGAATATTTTTAAGCTACACGCAGTCGGCTGATGAATAAACATACTTTTGGTTAATAAGCCCTATCATGGTGTACGAGAGTGTACATTGAACCGACCAAAACTGTATAGTAGTGGGCAACGTCAGGTTATTGGTAGTTTATCAAACCTCAACCCGTGATGCCATGGGTGTGTCACGAAAGATGTAAATGGGTCATGATAATAAAATTTAGTATTTCATGAAGTCTGTGTCGGTTATTATTACTAGATTTCATGGAATGACTCAGAGTAAGAGTAGGAAACCGGGACGTGAGGGACGCGCCCTCTTTCTCAGTAAAACTCCATACCAATCTACAACCCCGGGCAATAACTCCAAGCGTTTCCTCTGTATCTAGCATGGTATGGTATTCTACGGTAGTAGGCACCGGTGTTAGTCGAGTATGACGAGTCGATGTTTAGGGGTAGCAGTGGTTCTGACCATGAAAAACTTGGATCGTTAAAATGTCAGCTTCTGGCCTACGGTTTTCTCAATATTACATGGCAATAGTCGTTGTCACGCCTCAGTTTCTGTTTCTGTTTGTTGGGTTTTTTATCTTAGGCCTCCTTCCAAAGCTCGTTGATTGGCCTTCTCCAAAAAAACGTAAACGATAACAGTAACTTTTATCTTTATAGCTGGATTTTATTATTTCAGGGATCAAAATATATAAATTCGCATTCTCATTGACGTTCACATTGGCATTTACATTTATACCTTTTTTTATAGTTACTTTGATGGTCAATTTAATTTTAATACAAAGTAGTGATACGTGTTGAATTACGAAATATAAAGGACGTATAGTGACTTAAAAAAAAAAAAAAAAAAAATATTCTGGAAAATAGAATACATAAAAATGTAATACATGTTATCGGCATGTGTGGGTGTGCATTATTTTTATTTGAACCGTTTTTCTATTTATTTTATGGCATAAAAATAAAAGCTTTTACTGGGATAATTTCTATTACAAACACGGTATTGTGACCAAGTCCACCGCGAAGAGTATGCACATATGTGAGGAGATGGGTTGTTCTATAATTTAGTTCCCTTTGATACGTCAAAATTCTATTTTCACTGCACAGAGCTAGTTGATTCACTGGTATTTAATTTCAGTTCAACGCGAGCGAATGGGGTTTGATTTTTTCTTTTTTTTTTTCCACACAGAAAAAAAAAATTATTAATAGATCGGATCGCGGTCGTGAGTTCTCATTTGTTATATGTTTTCTATAAAAATTCTCTACTTTATACACATCGTAGATTGTGCAATTTAGAAAAAACATATTTAGTAAGTCGCAGCAATTATCGGAGTATCTTGAGCGTGATCGGGAAATTAAGGTGGTAGTTCAGAGTTATGAACTCTTTATTTAGCTTTAGACTGTAAAGCCATCAGGAAAGAAGTAGACTAATAAAAATAGACACCGAGAATAGAATTGTTATAAGTTATGGAGGACATGTTGTGGTAAAACAGTTGTGCTGAGAGAACACGTAGCTTAGTAATAGTTATATTCTGTGTAGAATAGTAGTGACTTGAAAGTTCATAAAGTAGGCGAGCCCTCTGTCTATATCCAGACTTACTGCTATTTATAACTCAAATAACGATCGATATCCACACTTATACATATAATGTAGGCTGCTAGTTTAGACGATAGAAATTATTACCAACGATTTGTCTATCTGTATTCGAGTGCTTTGACATACATAACGCACTCTGTAATTGCTTTATCACTGATAAATGTCCTTCACAGTGTTGTACCTTGTAGTTATTGTCAAGAACCTCTAGATCGATTGAGATTACTGTTTATGTGTGATGATTGCCGTTTTGTTGTTGAAACTTTGATCATTGATGTGGATCGTAAGTGGGAGCTTTCAATCTAAGCTAACATTTATCTTAACTAATTCGTAAATAAAATCTGAAATATTGTTTACGTACTTTTAGTGTTCAAATTTATGTAAAAAGTAAATTTTTCTTTGAATTTAACTAAATTCGAACGAACTTTTGATATTAAATACAAAAGTAAAAAGTTGAAAAACTCAAAATCATGTAAAATATAAATTAGATTTAATGTAAAAACTTTTTAGGATTAAATAAAATGTTAATTGTTTTTAAAGTTCTATTATTGGATTTATTTATTCTAATTTTAATAATGGATGAAAAATGAATAAAAAATTGGACAATTTATGAAAAAGTCGATTTTAACTAAAAGCATTACAAAGCATTTTTTTTATTCGAGTGATAAATAAAGGCAGTGATAGAAGTATGATAATGGACATCTATTGAGGCGCGAATGCATGGATATTTGTAAGCATATTTATAAGCAGCAATCGATTGCCTTTTAAAGATATTAAATTCCTTAATCGACAGGTCATAACCACCATAGTCGTTGAACAAAAATGTACTTGCGTGAATGCACTTTCATGAAATTTAATATCCTCAAACTGAAGTCGGAGTGGAGTGGAGCAGAGTGCGCTACAGAGGGTGGCAATCGGGTCTCGAGGCTTTTTCAGAATGGGGGCGTCGGAATATAGGGACCATCACCGTGGAGGTCCTCCCCCAACTCGGAGTCAACGAACTATGTAAAAAGCTTGCCTTGGCATCGACCCCGTGCCAGCGAGTTTTCGAATACGATAAAGCCAGCTCAATGCTGAGGAATTATCCAGGTCTCGGTACCGGATACTTTTGGCACTGTCACTAGTTTACTTTTTTAAAATCAACAGAAATTCATTTTTTTTTCCGTCCACCATCCTATCCTATATATATTGCTACACAGTAGAGATGGACCGTGGCCAACAGGCTGATTTCCACGGAATATATCTCAGGTTTGTTGGCGAGACTGGGGGCTGCGATCCCGTGTTTAGTTCTTCGTCATGGAGACATTCCTTGCCGCTTTGTTTTTATTGTCGTCTAAAGATTACAATCCAAAGACGAGGATCAAGAAGTAGAAGTAGAAGAGGAAATAGAAAAATATACGATTTTCCTTTACTCTTCGAACAGACAGTGTTTTGTTTAATGTCGACTTAAGGTGTGTGAAGATCGGAAGATATCGATTATTGTTTCGCAAAAAGGGACAAGCCAGACTGGAGTAAAGACACGCCCGAGGCTGCACGTTAATTAAACGGTATAATTTTACGGAAAGGAAAGAGTAGAGAGTAACAGAGTGGCAAAGGAAGAGGATGACAGCCGCGGTGTAGACTTTTCATTATCCAAATTGGGAAGGCCTTCACCGCACTCTATTTTACCCGATTTATTTTATTTTATTTTAGGATGAATCCCTTGTTTTTTTTTTCCGTGCTCGAACCAAAATAGACATGGGCCACGGACTCTAGACTGTGTTTGTGTGCCGATGAGGAAGTGGAATTTTACGATTCATTTAACGTTTTGTTCTCTCGCAGAATAGATTAATCCAGTGTGGATAACCGGAAGCTACAGTGTTTGCTCAAAGGCTCTAAACTGACGTTACCTATTTTCATTGGGTCCTGTCACCCACATAGTACTGACGCTGACTCTGACAGTGATGGTGCTGCTGATGCTACTTCACATTGTCACGTAAAACAATACCGCCGAAAAAAGTAACAAAAAGACAAATACCATTTTGTTTTATTAGATTTTTAGAATGTAGAATGTTGAATATAAAATGCCAATGCTACACCACCGAAATCGCTGTTTGTTTTGATGTTCTTTAAACAAATACCCAGAAAAATATTTTGAATCGCTCGGAGGGTCCTTTTATACCTGTACGTATAAATAGCCGGGCAAACCAACCGATTCTGGGTGTATAAAATTCGACGAGGGTTTCTAACGGTCGGCAAAAGCGCGAGTTGTTTTTCCAATTTCGCGCGCGGACAAAGAACAGCTCCTGTTTCTGCTCCAACAGTAAAACTTTGAATATATGTGATACATGATATACAAATATATGGCATGATATAAAAGTGGCATTGCAGAGTGAGGCAAGCCGCAGCTCCGTGGTCGATTAAAGTCTCGTACGTTGCTTTATTAAATCCCGTTTTAATCTGGGAAAATGAAAACGCGGAGGCTCTTACTCTCCGCAATAGCTAAAGCAACTACTGTCCCGTTAATCTGGTTTGAGCACTAAGTCGTCTACTCGGGGGCGTGCCACGTACGTGAACAACTCTTCGTTGTTGTTGTTGTTGTTGTTGTTGTTGTTGTTGTTGTTGTTGTTGTTGTTGTTGTTGTTGTTGTTGTTGTTGTTGTTGTTGTTGTTGTTGTTGTTGTTGTTGTTGTTGTTGTTGTTGTTGTTGTTGTTGTTGTTGTTGTTGTTGTTGTTGTTGTTGTTGTTGTTGTTGTTGTTGTTGTTGTTGTTGTTGTTGTTGTTGTTGTTGTTGTTGTTGTTGTTGTTGTTGTTGTTGTTGTTGTTGTTGTTGTTGTTGTTGTTGTTGTTGTTGTTGTTGTTGTTGTTGTTGTTGTTGTTGTTGTTGTTGTTGTTGTTGTTGTTTGTTGTTGTTGTTGTTGTTGTTGTTGTTGTTGTTGTTGTTGTTGTTGTTGTTGTTGTTGTTGTTGTTGTTGTTGTTGTTGTTGTTGTTGTTGTTGTTGTTGTTGTTGTTGTTGTTGTTGTTGTTGTTGTTGTTGTTGTTGTTGTTGTTGTTGTTGTTGTTGTTGTTGTTGTTGTTGTTGTTGTTGTTGTTGTTGTTGTTGTTGTTGTTGTTGTTGTTGTTGTTGTTGTTGTTGTTGTTGTTGTTGTTGTTGTTGTTGTTGTTGTTGTTGTTGTTGTTGTTGTTGTTGTTGTTGTTGTTGTTGTTGTTGTTGTTGTTGTTGTTGTTGTTGTTGTTGTTGTTGTTGTTGTTGTTGCTGTTGTTGTTGTTGTTGTTGTTGTTGTTGTTGTTGTTGTTGTTGTTGTTGTTGTTGTTGTTGTTGTTGTTGTTGTTGTTGTTGTTGTTGTTGTTGTTGTTGTTGTTGTTGTTGTTGTTGTTGTTGTTGTTGTTGTTGTTGTTGTTGTTGTTGTTGTTGTTGTTGTTGTTGTTGTTGCTGTTGTTGTTGTTGTTGTTGTTGTTGTTGTTGTTGTTGTTGTTGTTGTTGTTGTTGTTGTTGTTGTTGTTGTTGTTGTTGTTGTTGTTGTTGTTGTTGTTGTTGTTGTTGTTGTTGTTGTTGTTGTTGTTGTTGTTGTTGTTGTTGTTGTTGTTGTTGTTGTTGTTGTTGTTGTTGTTGTTGTTGTTGTTGTTGTTGTTGTTGTTGTTGTTGTTGTTGTTGTTGTTGTTGTTGTTGTTGTTGTTGTTGTTGTTGTTGTTGTTGTTGTTGTTGTTGTTGTTGTTGTTGTTGTTGTTGTTGTTGTTGTTGTTGTTGTTGTTGTTGTTGTTGTTGTTGTTGTTGTTGTTGTTGTTGTTGTTGTTGTTGTTGTTGTTGTTGTTGTTGTTGTTGTTGTTGTTGTTGTTGTTGTTGTTGTTGTTGTTGTTGCTTGTTGTTGTTGTTGTTGTTGTTGTTGTTGTTGTTGTTGTTGTTGTTGTTGTTGTTGTTGTTGTTGTTGTTGTTGTTGTTGTTGTTGTTGTTGTTGTTGTTGTTGTTGTTGTTGTTGTTGTTGTTGTTGTTGTTGTTGTTGTTGTTGTTGTTGTTGTTGTTGTTGTTGCTGTTGTTGTTGTGTTGTTGTTGTTGTTGTTGTTGTTGTTGTTGTTGTTGTTGTTGTTGTTGTTTGTTGTTGTTGTTGTTGTTGTTGTTGTTGTTGTTGTTGTTGTTGTTGTTGTTGTTGTTGTTGTTGTTGTTGTTGTTGTTGTTGTTGTTGTTGTTGTTGTTGTTGTTGTTGTTGTTGTTGTTGTTGTTGTTGTTGTTGTTGTTGTTGTTGTTGTTGTTGTTGTTATATTTTCAAACTATTCTCTGTCCTCTGGTGTGATCGTGTTTGGGTTGATTTACACGATGAGAAAACATATATGTATGTAAATGGACAAGTATACAAGAGGGTGCGTAAATACGTGGGGGTACACAACCACCACCATCAGCAGAAGGGAGTGTACAAGTGCATGGATAAATTAATACACTTAAATTTCAGGTCTGCCAGGACACAAGAACTGGAGAAACGTCTAGTTCTGTCGTCGTATTGCCGACCACACGTCTCAGCAGGGAGTGGATTAGATATTGTGGACAACAAAGGATTTACGTTAATCCGCTGTAATGTGGGACATTTGAAAAATATTTACTCTACAATCTACAAATGAAAGATACGGCTCTGTGTCTGTTTTTGTTATAGTAGTCGTCGTAAAATTTTAATCTACGTCAGAAGTAATCCATTCGTACTCAGTGTATTTTTTTTTTTTTTTTTTTTTTTTTTTTATACGAATATGGAGCATTGTATGCCAAAACGAACAAGTTTGGAGAATTTGATTTTCTCTACTTTTAGATATTTTTTTTTGCTCATACACGGAAAAAACAAGATGACACTGGATATCATCCCAGATTATACTGAGTGAAAAAAAATTTCAGATAGTAGCTAGTATAATCCAGATTACAATGAGTATAATCCAGATTACAATGAGTATAATCCAGATTACAATGAGTATAATCCAGATATCACCCAGTATAATCTGGATTATACTAGCTACTATTTAAAAAAAATTTTCACCACAGATATCACTGAGTATAATCTGGGATGATATCCAGTGTCATCTTGTCCTATCCTTGTATGATAAAAAAATGGTCCACATTAAATTTTATTTTTCAAAAAAAATTTACAGAATAATTATTCAAAGTACTCTTGCATACAATTTTTACGATTGAAAGTTCTAATTTTATTTTTCATTCGGATGTTCTCTTCAATTTTCTTACAAATTTGTTTCTTCAAACTTTTATCCATCTTATAAATTTAAGCCCCGAGCTGATCAAGTGATTACAATAATTACAATTTCTTTCGAATATTAAAAATCTAAGTTAACCATTTAAAAAAATAATTTTTATCGTTAATGCTTTTTTTTTGTGTTCGATTTGGTATGGAATGCACTATATCCATTCTACTACTTACATTATTAAATCATTATTTCCATCCACAGCAGTCTAAGTGTAGCTGAGGTTTGGGTTACACGTATCCCTCAGAACAGAACAGAAGAAAAACTAGTAATTGAGTACGTACCTGAAACATAAAAAGAAAAAAAGCATAAGATAAATAAATAAGCACATGTACAAGATGCAATCAGAGAGATTCAATTGCGAAATCCACTAGCCACTGGTACTGCTATTTTATTTTTCCGAGTGGATAATCATTCGATTATCACTCACATGAGCAATGGTCTGCAATAATTGAGAAGAATTTTTCCGGGGGGAAACGAGATTGCTGTGGCAAGTTGCCTTACCGGCAACCACTGTACCAGTGTGCAAACGTTATGTTATTATATATATTATTATATGTATTATATATCATATAGATGTACACGACTAGACTACACAGTGAAATACGTGACAGGGAAAATACAACTTGACGGTTAGACAGAGGCATATCTGTCAGAGAAAGAGAACAGAACTAAACCGGATGTTCTTGGTATGAGTACAAAGGCGGGAAAGATCGATGTAGAAAATCGCATTATTTCATCTTACTGTCGCCTGGCAAACCGAAACTCAAACTCACGATCCTTCCTCTATATCAGGAGCTCTTCTTATCACTCAAGTCGATTTTCATTTATTTATCCTATCCGTAAAGCCAAAATATAATTGAGCTATTACAATTCTGCTTTTACAATTATTATTACATTTATCGGAAATTTTATTGATAAAACGATTGACTTCCAGGGACAGGAAAGCTTCTAAAAAAGGAAGGAATTAATTTCTGAATGACAATTTAATAATTTATAGACAGCTGTCGTTGAAACTTGTCAATTAAGACCCTCCAGCAGAAAGTGGAGCGTGAGCGATACAGCTTATACTTATACGATTTATTTTTATGAAAATAATAAAACTGCAGGGAAGAATAGCAGATCTGGATCTGTATTCAGAAATTGGATTTACTTATATAAAAATTTACTCCCCTCTTGTATACGCAAACGGACCGACAACGCGTCTGGAATTCAAGTCTCGTAGCTTGTAGGCAATATACCAGGCAAAGGTTATGTTATATTATATTATAAAGGGTGTGTGAGTGAGTTACGTGCTAGTGTGAGTTTTTGTTTTCAGATGAACCAAGAGAAGAAAATAACCCTGAGCTTTATTTATCAGCTCTCCTCGTCTATCCTCAGAAGCAAGAGGAACTATTCGGTCAGCCGCGAATCCCCTTCCTGAGAAACAGTTTCATTACCTCGGATCCCCGGATTTTGAGGGTTGCAGACTAAGACGGAGGGAGATCTGTAGGGAGTAAGTACGAGAATAAAAAAGAGCGAGACAAAAGATGATAAAGAAAGTTGATAGAGAGGAAGGTTACCGAATTCCTGACGGAGAACTGGGGGAATATAACGTAAGACAAACCTTAGGGATACATGCACCACCCTAGACTTATCGTGTGTGTTGTCCAAAACCACACACCACGCCACAAAAAATAAAAAAAAAAAAAAAAAAAAAAAAATAGACGAGAATCTTTGTTTGGGGAAGACGCTCTTGTACTTGGTTCTAGGCTCTCGCTATCGATCGGTCCTTCTCCACGTGATTCCTGAGGGAGTCCTCCTGCTATTTCGTTCTATAACGTTACTGCTGGATGGTATTGCTAGGGTGACACGCAGGGAAGGAAAACAGAAGAGAGACTCGAACTTGTTTTGGGCGTACTTGAGTGCCAGAAGACGTTTTTCGGGGCTTAATTTTTTATGAGCATTCTCCGATCGATAAGGTCATCTTCAGTCACTTTCACCCTTGGTTACTACTTATATTTCCAGGAGAGTAATATTCTTTGGTTCTTATTGCTTCTATTCTTGCAATATGGATGGATTGTCACGCGTTCCAGTACTCAAAATAATAAAAAGTAAATTTATGGTTCTTGCAATAAAAAATTATTTCGATTTAGTTTTTGGAAAAAATATCAAAGATACGAAAAAAACTAAAAGAATTATTGTTTGTAGAAAATTAATTTTTTTTTTTTAAAGGGTAATTTGTACTTTTTTCGTATCTTTGAAGCTGTAAACAGAATCAAAACTAAAATAATTTTTCGATTAATTTAAACAGCAGAGCTGAAACAATTTTTCAGCACCCACGTAGGAGTCGTAGCAAAGTATTGATCCCACTGTTCACCCTCGAAAATGTAATTTGAGTTCCGGGGTCAAGAGTGACTTCTTTGTCACGCATGCACCTCACTCAGGGTGGAGAGGAATCGATTCAAGGGTTATTTTCGAGTGGCAAACAGAAGAGAAAGCGAGGTTGGTGATTTTGGCGAATTTGCCCTCCATTGGCGTGATTAAGATCGAAGTACGGGGCGAGATTGTCAAGTAGCCGAAGCAAAGCTGAGGATAAGAGAGATGAGTTCGTGAGTTTTCTGTATTTTCTCATTATCCACAAGCTAGGAGCTCAACTTCGCTACTCTTCATGCAAGCCCTCTTCACTCTTGAAACTGAATTGTCGAGAGGAGTCCAAGGAAACTAACCGAGTAGTTTAGAGGGAATAACCCAACATATACATCGCAAGAAAACTGTATCGAGTTTGGTAAACTAAATAAAACAGTATAGAAGTTTTTTATTTTCTTTTCCTTCATACGTCCCCTCTAACGGTAGCTTTAATTCCCATTTGAGCGACCGTTGAATTTAAAAGTTTGAAATAATTAAAGAATAAATCCACGAGTGAGAATTAAGAAGCCTTGTTGTGTTTCAAAGGTAGAGGAATGGAAAAAAATGAAAGATCCGAGAAGGAATAATGAATATCTTAATTTCAATCGCGATATTCGCTATAAACTCCCGGGGTTTCTTTCGTCGACTCGCGTCAGTAATAATTGATTAAAAAATCAAGTGTCCCAAAGGGACAGAAGGCCTTTCGGATTCATCTTCTTTTGATCTCTGGTGGCTTTTCCTTCCCTTGGCTTTCGCCTTCACCTTCGTCTGCTGAGTGATCATCATAAGTCTTACGACATCGAATTTGTCCGCTCAGCTGAGCAGAGAAAGCCACCACGGTGTAGGTTCAAACCTCTTCTTTTCTCAGAACTTTTGGTTTAACGTCTAGCACTCTGTCTAAGTTCTATATATTTTATTCGAGCTTTTCTTTTTAACTCTTTCTTCCTCATTCTTCCCTCTGCTATCCGTGGTGCACGTAAAGTCACCCCAGGGAATGAATTCTCGAGGAACAGAATTTCTTATACTTCTGCTTACGCTTTTTTTCATTTTTATTCTTACACTCTGCTCCTTCTTCCCTTTATTTCAGTTAGTTCTATTTTTTTCATTTTTTTTTTTTTTTTTTTATTATTATCTCTGGCACTATTCTCCGAGCTCACTGTTCGCGGCAGAGCAATGTTCACTGCAGAGCGTTAGTCTCCTTAGTCGTGTACAGATGAGAGTAACGCGTTACAAATGTAGATTAGGCAGGCGAGCAACCGCGGTTTTAACGACCACGCGCATTCAGACTATTGCACGCGGGCTCCAACTGCAATCGTGGGCCTTCCTTTGTAATTAGGATGTAAATTAGATTCTGATTCTCGAGCCGTGTACAAAAGAGAGTTTTAAAATAAAATAAAATGAAACTAACCGAGCGAGAAAGAAATACTCTGGAGAAAAAAACCTGGTGACGGTGGCTGCGCAGAACCGATGGGATACATTAACGCGATTGCAGGGAAAAATAACGAATTAAAAATAAATAGGGTAGAGAGAATAAAAGGCTGGGTTTGGTTGGAATATTCTTTTTTCACAGCTAGTACCAGAATACCCGGCATTGATATCCGATCCACGTTTAACCTTAAGAGAGTCACTGAAATAAGTTAAGAAAAGGGAAAAAATGAAATAATAAAAAAATTAAATAAAGGGTGTTCGAGCTATCGATTGACCCGGAATCGTGGATTGAATATCGATTTCTTTGTGTACTGAATAAAAGACCGGTGTATAGTCAACCAATATTAGGGCTGTGTCTATACACTAAGGGGGTACTTTTAATTTGTGTAATTACTGATGGCGAATAACTAGACATTCTGACGATTGGAAATATTTTATTGAACGGTTGTAGTTTGAAGACAAATCGTAATAAAATTTTCTGATATTGCCAATTTTTATGTTGAGAGGTTTTCAATACTTTTGTTGATTAACAAATTATATATGGGCACAGATGACTGCATCAGATCGATGATATGAAAATATCAAGTTTTAATATAAAATACTAAGCCAGATATAAAGCATTTTTTAATGCAACCTTGTATCTTAAAAATTAAAACTTTTTAGGTGACGTCAAAAATTGAACATTAAATTTTTTGGTTGTTGATTTATGATTTTTTTTCACATGTGAACGGATTTATCCATTATATATTAAAACGTAAGAAATTGATCGTGTAGGTTTCTGAAACTACATATACATTTTTTATATGTTTTCGTATACATTTTTTCTGTGAGGGTTACTTTATAATGTTTTTCTAATAATGTATTTATAGTTAATCATTAATATACGATAACCCTCAATGTGTAACCTGATATGGCTAATTTTTATTTTAGAACATATCAAAAATTTTTTTTACGGATAGAGATTTAAACTATTGAAAATATTTCATTCTCTGTTCATATCTTGAAAACAATGTTATTTAAAATGAAATACAAGAGGTATTTTTGAAAAAGGATTCAAAGAATCTATAATCCAACTAAGTTGAACTGTAAATTAATAACAGAATAGCTGAAGAGGGGATAAAGTGGCGAGGAATGCCGTAAAATTAGGAAAATGCCGGGCATTCCAGGTAGTAATAGTATAAAATCGGATACCGGTGAGTGAAATTTCGAGCTGGCTGGAGGCTAGGGGTATCGGGTGATCACCGCGAACCAAATGGAGGAGGACGGGGGGGGGCGAGTTTTATCGTCCAATAAACGTGTCGTCTACCGCGGCGCCGTGCCACCAGAGCGAGGCGACGAATTAAAATGCAACGCCTCGTAAATCTATTGTCTATTCCCGGTTACCACTAACTCCCACCCCCGGGAACACCGGCTGGAAGCTGGAGCCGCGAAAAAGTGAGTAGAGGGAACGAGGCAAAAGAGAAATAAAATAAAAATGATCGCCCGATGTGAAATGAACGTTTTATGGCTCCCTTGCCCTCTAGTGGTCGCGCTTAAATTGCTAGCGTCGATGGGTTCCATAACGAGGTTGCCAAAAAATTAAAAACTATTTTTGTTTCATATTACCTTCCCTCCTCTCATCTTTTTATTAGACCACAAACCATGAATTAGTTGCGGTATAAAAAAGTAGCCAATGTGATTTCTTTTGGCACCGCGATCCATAGGAACGTTCTATATTCACAATCGGAAAATATAAAAGTGAATGACGAGGATGATAATAATAGAAATACTTTTATTGAATTACTTGTTCTGAATGCATGAGGTAGCAATAATTTCGGTTATGTAATTTGGCACTTGAGTCGCTGGGTTTCGAACATGAGGATTACAATAGTATGGCATGGGTTGGCCCAGAATGATGGTCGAAAAAGAGAAGGAGAAAACCACTGAGTATTTTTTGTCATTTCATTGCCAACTAAGCTATGCTCTGGCGGTTTTTGCAGAACCTCATTATAAGATGTAGATTTTTAGATTGGGAAAAAAGAACAATTGAAGACTAAAATAATCCTTATGCTGCTCCTACTCCGCCACGGCGAATGTTCAATGAGCAAATGAACACAAAGAATAGAAAGAAAGAGACCGCGAGTGGTAAAATTCAAGCCGTAGTGCATAAGAAAGCTCATAAAAAGAGATTGGACTGGTAAATTTGACAGTCCTGCTGTAGAGATCATTAAAAACTCAATTACTGTTAAATTAAATTCATTTAAAAGTTGTTCTGCGTCTATGATGTCGTCTAGAGTCTCTATGCATTTGAGGAGTTTTATATGCTTTGATAGCCATATTTAGAATTTCATGGGGCAGAACAGCGATGTACCAATCGTAATGGATCGAAATTTTATTTAACTGGAAGTTTATTTGCCGGCAGAAACGCTTCAGCAGGTCTTAATATTTATTTGAATATAATACACTGTAAATGTTTATGGAAGATTATAAAGAAGCGTGAATAGATGTCATAAGTGTCTTCTCTGCATACACAGAGACTATTTGTCAGGAGTGAGGGTCGAACGTCAGCTGTGACCTCTGCTGCAACACCAGTCACTCTTTTCGCACGAGCTCTCGCCTACGTACAATGATAATACAATACTATGCGGTGTTTGTTGCCCAAAGCCATTCTTTAACGTTGTAATGAATATCCTATTCTCTTATATGATGACACAGATACAAGAACCAGCAAAGGGCCGAGGATGAGCGATGCGAAGGGGTGAATCGTAAATAGAAATTTACCATAAAAGCTGATGAGATTCATCGGGGAATACAAAGACAAGGAATTTTTATTTTATCTACTGTTATAATACAACTAAACCTTGCTTGTTTCCTTAACCAAACAATCTCCTGTTCCCTTTTTTATCCCCAAATAAATTCAACAAATCGAATTATCAAATTTAACTCAGTTTGTTTAAAACGAAATAAAATATAAAATTGAACTGCGCATCCGGAAACACTAGCAGGAAAAAATAACTTTGTAGAAGAATTTTTCTTTATACCGTAATAACAACCGATATGGAGCAAAACTTCGATGATGAATAGTCTTTTAAAATAGACTGGCTCCTTTCCTTGAGGTCTAATATTTTTTTAGATCGATCTAAATTTCTCACAGTCTCAACTTCATCCTCCCACTCGTTTAGCACCACCGAAAGTGATACCATGGCATCTTGGATTTTTTGCTTTAATGCTCGACATGTTTGTCAGCCAAAACTCATCGCCATCACGCTACCACGTGGCGGTAAGTTTTAATACGCCTGGGAGTTCAAATATTATTTTAAAGTTATGAAATATCCATACGTCAACTCATAGAGTTTAATTATTTATTGGCACACATATACATAGACAAATTTGTTGGAGAATGTGTGAGATGCATAATTATGTGTACATTCCCATGTATCCAATAAATTCATTAAATTCGCATATCACCGCTCGCTCTTCTGGTGTGATCATTAAATAGTTTCGGATTTTAGTTCGGGAAATTCCACACACTTTGCTTTCGAGCTTGTATGCATTTCTGTCTCTTGCAATCACACCTCTCCACACAGACTTATACACTTGAAGGACTCGAATTCCTGGGCTAAAATTCCGCGTATTTTCGATAAGACCTTTTACGACATGACACACATCCACTAAATCCGTTTATGATGTATGTTAACGATATAGAGAATATTATCATACAACAAATTTTATCGTTAAGCAAGGATGAAGCATTCTGTGAGGAGAATGTAGACAATGACAATGACATTCACGTTGATTGCCAAATTTCTCCAATGAATTGCACTTCAGGGTGTTTTGTGATAAATTTATTAAAGTAATTTGCGTGTGAGAAAGCTTTATGTTCACATACATTTCATTACCGATTAATTCCGTATTACTGGAATCTAATGGAACAAGACTGAGCGAGAAGAAGGTGGTACTACAGAAATAGAGTAAAAAATAGAAGGTATTAAATAAAGCCATCACTGAGTTGAACTTGAGTCTGGTGAACTTCGAGGGATAAAAATTACACGTCGTTGAAAAGTTACAGAAATACTGCTTCTGGTTCTGTTGGTAGTTCTTCTGGTTCAGCCGGCAGAGAGCTGAAAAAAACTCATTGAACTCGGGAAACGAAATCTCTAATCCAACCGCGGAGAACGAAGGGGGAGGGATGAATGTAACACCACATAGACGACATCGTTGGATGTTTTTTTGCTTGTCGTTCTATTCGCCATCTGTACTCGTGGTATTCTCATCGTACAGTTTTAAAAGTAAAGTAAAAAATAAAATAAGGCAAAATAAAATGGGCAAAAAAGTGTAAAAGGAAGAGTGTAAAAAGTGTGTCGAGTGCGGTGTAAAGTTCGTTCACTTTCTTACCCAGCTCTTCTTACTCCCCGTACTTTATACTATACACTGTGCTCTATACTGTATACCAATACTGAACAACTACTATCACTGCGTGCAATGAGATTCGACGAAGACGAGACTGTACAAACAACAAGTTGGTAATCCAAGGTCTATAGATGAGACTATCCTCTTGGTTACTTTTTTCCCCAATGTACATAAGGAAATAACTAAATCCAAAATGTCTTCACCATTCTTTCAGAATAAATGGAAAATACTTCAGAGGAAAATTGAGTAGTCGAAGTTTACTGGAGAGTCAACTTCATTTTATGCTCATCAGATTTTTTTTTTTTTTTTTTTTTCAAGAAAAAAAAATCATTGAGTAAAGTAAGGCTTATTTTGTGAATCATTTTACGGCGGTCGTTAAGATCCTCATCCTCACACTGTACTCGGTACTCGATACTCTCGGTGCTCGGTACTGTGTACTTTGTACTTTACGATACCTATATGTCGACACATTACCATCAGACTATTATCATTATTATACCTCAAGTGAAGTTGTGGCGGGTTGGACACGCCACAAACTCGTATACGAGATCGACTGGGTTACAAGCAAGAAACTGCTCTATAATGTTGGAACATTGGATACTACCCTGTTATAATAATCGAGTATAACCTAAGGACTTTGCTATAATCGTGTCCCATCCAAGTTACGGTCATAAAAGTGATCCTCAAAGGTTTATTGGAGAATAAAGATGGATAGTACAATGTGTTGAGGAAAATTTTGGTGTACGTGTATTTATTTTATTGGTTCTCTCTAAATTTTTATACGAAATCAATTAACTTCTTCTTCTTCTTCTTCTTCGTCTTTTTTAAATATTATCGGAAAGTTATCAACTAAATAGAATAAGAGTCGATGAAAACCAACTATTTAATCATCAATAAAAATAAAAAGCTAATAAAAGTATATAATTAGCTCCGGAAATTATAATGTCTTAATCGAATAAGTTCTCATAGTAATAAAATAACTTTTCTAAAATTGATTATTTATTAGGCGTTTAATGAGTTAAACTGTTGATCGACGGCTAATTTATTCGTCAGAGAAGCATGTTATGGAAAATCGTGATACAAGTCATTCTCATTAGGCGCCACGTGGCGGGATTCGAATTATATACATACGTGATCGTTAAGTATCGACACACGTACATTACACGGAAGATGGAAGAAGAGTTTGTGTTGGTTTAAGAGTAGGACGAACCGGCCGTTTCTCACCGACAACTAATTAAACTTAAGGCGTCGAACTCAGACACGTCAGACTTGGCCCCCCTCAGTGTTTATAACGCCATTTCTGAGTGTAACCCACTAAGACAGCTCACGCGTGCTAGTTAGATCTGGCCAATTTTAAAGCCCCTGTCTTCAATTAGCAGATGAATTTTTTCTAATATTATCAAGGCAAGAAATTTAGAGAATTTAAGAAGGAAGATTGAGAGGTTTTGTAGATTGTATTAATTAATTTAATTGAAAATTTAATAATTAGGCCCACTATAATCAAATTTTATCACTTAATTAGATTGGATATTTTGGACAAGTTCGCGGTAGTTAGTAAAAGTTAAGTTATTCAAAGTAGACGGCTATTAACTAAACAGAGCTCGACACAGAGACGGTATGCTAAATATTGGTAACTCTGTTACCCTGAGACCGGAGACTGTAACTATGGAGACTCTGGACCCAAGTCAGAGTTGTTTGTTTTAGTTTTCGAAAGTGAAAGTACAAAGAAATCTAAATGTGATGGCGATGTATATGAATGAGCAGTAAGCTGTAAGTGTATAAAAAGTAACTTGTAGGTAAATTATAATCCGTTGAAAAGTAAAAGTTTGTGTTTTTAGTTCAAGTTTTAGCTTTTTTAAAAATTATTCTCCGGGGGTGCTTTAACAGAGAAAGTTTGAACAAGTGAACCCCAAGAGTCTCCTGGAAAGCTCTCCTGTTTGTCGACTGGTGGGAATTAAGAGAGAGAATTTCAGGGTAAAGGAAAAAGAGCAAAAATCATTACATGCGCAGACACCAAGGGAGAATATCAAGAAATAAAAGTACTGAGGTGATATTGGGGAGGCTAAATTTCGAGGGAAGCTCCTCGGAGGAACTAAAGAAGGTATACTACTGTAACTTTCGACACATTGAAGCTGAAGGGTCTGAAAACATTAGTTCACTCGATACTTGACTGGCGTGCTTTTCTCTCTCTCTCTCTTTCTGCTAAAAAGATTATAATCTTGAGAATCATTAGACTTGAGATGGGACAAAATGAGGGTAGATATATCACGGTAGAATTGCTGGGGCAGGATCTATTGAAACTAAAAATTAATAACCATAACAAAAGTTTAGACAAAATACGTAACAAAGTTATGGAGAATTTGCGCAAGATCATTTTAAAGTAATGACCGAGTTTCTGCAGAGTCACACGCTAATCTGTTCTAGGGAATTAGAGGCTAAAAACGGGGAATTATTGCGGAATTATTAAGCAGCGTGACTCATTTAGACAAAATTGGAATACCTAAAGTTGGGAAGACCGAATATAAGATGGGAGACGTGAAACGTTTGCTGGAGATGTTTAATTTAATTTAGTTTTGGATAGGTTTACATATTAAATATAAAGGGGAATAGCGATATAATATAATACCAGTCGAGAGAAATGAAAGAATATAAAATGAGTTGAGCGTGGAATAATAATGATACTTAAATATAGTTGGTGTTGCCCTTTAGTGAAAGTTGCGGCGTAGCACGAAAGAAGCATATTGCCGCTTATAGCTCTAACTACTGGCATTTATTGTTTTATTATACGCTGACGTAATATTACTTCACATTTCAATGTCAGTATTTCAATATTATTTCTTTTTTTATTTTTTTTTTTTTTCACCATATTTTCAATAATGCGTTGGTTGTAAAAAATTTTTTATTTCTAGTTTATCGACCGCGGCTCGACACCAAGTCATTAAATTTATTCTCATATTTTTATGAATATTATATTAAATTTTATTATTGTAAAATATGAATTTAGAGGTAAAACTTTTTATTTTAGAAGTATTATATATTGGAGAATAAAATGTATAAATTATTAATAAAAAGTTGATGATGATTTAATCTGACCTAGATAGCCGCCGTAGGAAGCATTTTTCACGTTCAATACAATACCATTAATCAAAAGTTGCGTGACAGATAAAAAATAGTGTATTAAATAGTCGAAACCGAGCACTGTAAACTCTCTTTTATATATTTTGTATTTTGATATTTATATATATATATATATATATATATATATATATATATATATATATATATATATATATATATATATATATTTATATAAGACAAGCGGCTGTACGTTTGAAATAAATAGAGTACGTGATACAATGGCCGTTTACGTCGAAAAAAATTCCTATAAAAATAAAACGTGCTGTTTTTGATCTCGAGAGAGAAAGAAATAAAGAGCAGGACAGATAAATTTACTGTGAATTTACGAGGGCATCTACCGGTTCAGACGGCGGATTGAATCGGTTTAATCGGGATCATAATATTTATGAAACGTTTTATGAAGGATCCCGCAAGCGGTCGCGAGTTCTCGTGATCTGGATAGGACCGAGTTGCAATATTTATCGTGTCGTCGCTCTTTAATGTGCGTTGCATTGATCAGAATCTGGACCTGGACAAAACAATGCAGTATCATTTGATTACGATTTGGTCTATCGTTATCATATCACATTTCTGCATAAAGTCATAAAATCGTTCCGTAAGGACTATCATTTACGGTATGACTGAAATCAACGATAAAATAAGAGCAGTAATGATGTCGGCATGGTATGGTATTTAATCCGCTTAAACCGATAAAACGTTTATATATTAGTGTTTATAAACCGGATGATGGAAAATAGACAAGTGTAATGCGATATATATATATATTTAACGTCTTGACGGGCAATTAGTGATACGTCCGGCGTGTGCAAAAGGTATACATCCGGTGGAGAGCGGCGAAGCTTCAATGTATATTATACGTGATATGAGAAGTTGAGACCAAATCATAAAGTGTAAATGAATAAATAAATTAGAGAGAAGAGATCAGATGGGATGAGATGAGTTAAGAGCGAATGAAGAGGAGGTGGGATATGGGCGTTCAAACTGATAAAATAACGGATCATTATCTCAACGCCGAGGTGCTCGACTTAATATGTGAGCGGGCGGATTGGTACAGCCTAAGATGTTACGTATCTGGCCTTGACAGCGTTGATTGCTTTAATCGATTTTTAAAATTATTTTTTATCAAAAATGTGTCTTTCGGCTTCTCTAAAAACGATTGTAATATTCCAGCATAGAGGAATTGACGTAGTAAAATTTTTTAAAATTACTTGATAAGAAGATTTGTAGAGTGCAAATTTATTAAAAAAAATTGATTAAAACATTGACAATAAATTAGTAAAATTAGTTGAGAATAAAACACTACTTGAACCGCTTCGCGTTATGAGGTGTGCAAAAATGTTTTAATAAAAAAGAAAAAACCAAATTGTTTACTTGAAATTACAAAAAATGTAAGAATATTAAAAAAAAATAAAAAATAATTATTACCAGTTTGCTTTTACTGTGTTTGAAAATTATACACCCAAAAAACTAACTTAAAAAATTCTCAACATCAAGTAAATGATTCTCTTATGAGAACTCGAAAACATGTTCAACTCTAAAGTATATTAAATGAATGAGTAACATACGGTACTCAAGGCGCGTAACTAATTTAGTTGCCGGTATTGGGGCTGGTAAGTACATAGCAAAGCAAAGCAAAGTATGGCTACGTAAATTTTCTCGAGCAAGTCGAATTGCCGTTTTTCTCCGTAAAGACGATGACTAATCGATAATTTACGCGGAGGAAAAGCCGGCATTAAATTAAATACCGGTGGGAATGTATAAAACCTTCGCACGTTTTATTTTAAATATATTTTATTACATTGTATCCTATTAAATAGTATGGTATAATGTGTCTGATACAATATAGTGGGTATATGACAAAAAAAAAAAAATGGATGAACTTTTGTCGGGACCGAACCGAGTCACGACTTTCTCTGTCAATGGAGACCCGGGTAGAGGTTAAGAGCCAGTCCGATAGCAAGAGAGGAGAGACCAGACAAGGATGAGAATGAAAAGGCGAAGAAGAAATAATCCCTTGAGACACTCGAGCGCGTCGTTCCGTGAAATGGACGGCAGGTTTTCCAGGTGTTGGTGCTCGATACCTAGATATAAACTGCTGCCAAGAGTGTCTTGGACTTGGGGGTGGCGGCAGGAGGGAGAAGGGATGAGGGTAAATCTTGAGCTTGTAACCCCGGGGGTAACTATGACGCGCCAGAAAAGTTGCCTCATTTATGCTAAACTATCTTTTCGTCTTTCA
This sequence comes from Cotesia typhae, assembly GCF_013202065.1. NCBI lineage: Eukaryota > Metazoa > Arthropoda > Insecta > Hymenoptera > Braconidae > Cotesia > Cotesia typhae. Next base: position 17,740,412 of record NW_027423774.1, on the reverse strand, counting down.
GGCAGTTTCGCTTGTCGCAGTGGGAGGCTTCCTGATCGCTGACGGAGTCAAGTACCCGTGTAAGTATGATGGAAACTGTCGCGACATTGATTCGCGATATTTCAACAGATCGTCCACTGCCAGATTCGAAAAAAATTTCGTTAAATATTTACAAGATTTTCCTCTGGATTAACTGTCGAGTTGGTGCTTGCGTTGGAAATACATAAATTTAAACAACTCCGACTCCAACTCTGGGTAGCAGAACTAATGTTCTTCAGGTTCCTTCGAGACTATTCCTCCGGTATTATTCCAAGGGGCGTTCGTAGAGGACCGGGTAGAACAAAGCCGAGCTAAGGGAATCGTTGAAACGTAAAAAGAGGAAAATTTAATCTCCGCACTGTGGAGTGTGGCCCGCGTATATCCATAAGCTAACTCTCTTATTTTCATCTTTCACTTCACTAGGCAGTTTTATTTTCGCTTTTGCTTTCATCTCGTGCTTTGTCTTCCCGAAATAAACTTCCGATCGAGAAAAGGACCAAGCTAAGACCTTTCTTTATTATTAATCACTCGCACCACCTCTTCATCTCCGTCTCTAGATCCAGAGCCACCAATAATAATAAGTCTCTTTATTCACAACATAGTACAACCTATATAATACCAATTGAAGAAAAGAGGAAAGAAAATAAGAGAAGGGAAGAAAATGAATTTCTTAAACGGTACCATCAATGAATCCAATTATTCGAGGGATGGAAAATTTGGCAAAGCCGATTGGGACTTTGTTGAAAAGCCCGGGCTATGAACAACCAATTATCCAAATCCTTCAATAATACACAAGTGGCTCGACTTTGGTGCTTGGATTTCCTCAGTACAGCTTCTGGACACCGAAAAGGACTAGACCCCTCAATCTTTTGTCATACATTTTTGGTTAGTCCTCAATGGTATGCGTACGAACATGAGTATGAGTATAAATGTCTCATGTGGTACTGTCACACTTACAGCCAAAGTGTCTCAGCACATTATATGCTCAGCCCATTCGTTTTTTATCTTTTCCGACGTTCTGCCGCCGACGTATTTTACGGAATCTTGAATTTCAACCCTGAAACTGATACCACCGTCCCTCGGCACTCGTATAGTATCAGGGGTCACCGTTCACTGTTACTCGCCCCTCAGTGTGTGGATCGAAAAAAGACCGCCAGAAAAGTTGAGATGTCAGATCCTTTTTTACTTCTTCTTTAGCGTAAGCGATACCCTGATACTGAGTATTGGGTGTTCACGTAAGCCCATACTCCCCCAATTTATTTTTTCTATTTTTTATTTGAATTCGTATCTTGTGTTATACGACCACGAGCATTACAACGGAATACTTGTTTAGACTATTACCGTTTTTGTATACTTTGCAGTACCCTTGAGCGAAATACTTCGCCCTTTTATTTTTATAGCTTTTATATATTCGCTGGGCATTTATATTGGCCAGAAGATTGAAATCACGAGCAAACATTATGAAAATTAATCTTTTCAAAATTAGTCACTTGAAAAAAATTGATCTTACGTTTTTGTTCTTGGAGTTCCTTTTAAATTTTTATTACACAATAATAAAGAATTAACATGAAGATAAAATTTGTAAAGAGATTTCTTCGACAAATTTACTCTCCAAATTAATATTTAAATTCCTGAGTAAATTTAAATATCAAAATATTTCCAATCTCCAATTTATATTTATACTCGCATAAAGTAAACAATAAAAAATCCCGAGGCATAAATTAACGTCTTATGAAATTAAATAAACCGTTCCAGCTAAAAGTTATTCAAATATTTATCTTGCACTTAAATTTTATAACTTTTATTGTACAATTGCAACTAAATATAAAATAAAATAAAAATCTAGGTTTATTTCTCGTCATTTGCAGATCAGAATTACAAATCCGAACCACGCCCAGAGATCGTAACTCACAAATTTACGATCTTAGCATGTCGATTCACGTCCACTTGACTGTCAATGATTCCGCGATATCCAGGATTAAAAAAACAAATGCTACAAATTTATACATTCGTATCACACATATGCATTATCAGAATCAGAATCACCAATTTCTATGTCGTGAATGTGATCTACAAATACAAATAAATACATGTTGATATGTATTGTATATCAACTCGTCACAGCTCAACAATGAAATGAGGGAGGTTATGCAGAGCAGTGTCGCATCCGGCGTCGAATGCTCACCAATCAACAGTTACTTCGGGTGTCGGAGGGTACATATTGGGATGCGAATGCCGCGACTGCTCAATGCTCCTGCTTCACTGATTATTCAATAACAATGTAATGGATCCTCCATTAACCGTGTGCATAACAGCCTTTCAGGGTTCTATTACATTTTATCGTATATTGTCATTACCAATACCTTCAGCAATTCTCCGCATTCCAGTTGTTGCGTCGATAAATTCAATGCTACAGATAGATCCCAGTAACTTCAAATGCAAGCCAATGCTACTCTGTAGCACATAATGAAATGTAATCACAGTTTACCAACAATAATATCACATATGATCATGAGCATGAGGATGGAAAAATTTTGATTCAGCCGAAGTACCGAGTACTGATACGTGAAGTAAATACTAACTCTTGAAATTAAACTGGCTGGTTTCTGGTTGATGTGTAGTACAGAAATATAGAAAAAAAAATTAAATAAATTTGTAAATCGATTGACGTTATGCCGGTGGAATTTAAAGCATGGTATCTTCATTTTTGACAATATACATATACACATATAGATAAATGTACATAATACAAACTCATTGTCAATGACAGAGGCATTTAAATTCACAGATACGGCCTACGCATTTCCCCGAATTTATCCGAGTCGTTACCATATCCTGCATAGATTTGCCTTCTCGAGGAGGAGATATATACTTAAACTCTAACTCTAACCGGAGTTACTCCTCCTTCTTTCTATTATTCTTAAACTCATCGTCGGAGTAAGAGTAAGAGTAAGAGCAAGAGAGGCAAACACGAAAATGCTAATTCCAACGGGGAAGAACAAGTCAACCGTCTAGAAGAGATTCAAGTGCTCATTCAACAGCTAACCCACCAAGAACTCAGGCACTCTCTACAATATGCCGTCGCTCTTCCGGTTGAAGTTCCTCCACTACGACTTGACTCCTATCCACTCCAACCATTTATTCTATTTCATTTCATTTCACTTCTATTCGTTTTATTTTATACATAATATTTGACTTCTGTGTATGGGAATAGAAGAAACCTTCGCTCTACTAGTCAGCGGGTAATAAACGACCTCCAGTTTTAGCATAATTGGAATTAACCATCAACCATTGTACATGCTATTACTCAGTTCAAGCTTCTATCTGGTATATTGAGCAATATTCGGTGTTTAAAGTCGAGAAAATCCAATACTTGATCGATCTATCGCGGCCTTTTTGGCAACGCATTCACGCGGGAAAAGAATATTTTTTTATGATGGTGATCAAAGGCTACATGTCACTCCTCGGTCTCGATCTAGATGGATTATATATCGTTTTATTATATATTTATTATTATATAAACCTATCTTATATCTTATATCTTATATCAAAGAGATCTTTGATAGACCCTCGCTCGCGGCTGGCGAAACTCGTTTCTTTTCAGTGTAAGTAGGCTTGGCTGATGAGCCGAGCCGTCCTCTCATTCCATTTGTTCGTCGCGATTAATTTAGATGATGAACATTTCAGCTGCTAAGAGACAAATTAAAATGACACGTGCCGATCTGAATCTAGAGCGCATCAGAGGTGGACCAAGGGTTTATGAGCTGGCCGCGTGCCACTGACGAACCGAGCTCAGAACAATACTTTATTTCGGCGGCTTCTGTGATTGACGATCCGTTTCATTTAAAATCTATCACTGATTCATCCTTCTGTATCTTTGCTTTCCCCTTTGAGGATTGAAGAAAGTAAAAATTGAAATTACTTTTTACTTTTTGATAGTCTTAGGAAAGTAAATGGATTCGTATGCCGTAGCTTTTAATTAATATTTTGTGCAAATGATGGGCGTAAAATTTTAAAGAATGAATTTTGTTGAAAAAATTACTTGTGAATTTTTTTTATCTTCAATTTTTAACTTAAACTTTAAGAAATTATTTTTTTAGACTATTACAAGGTAATTTTTTCCAAGTACTGTGACTTTGAGATAACAATCGTGTCGAATAATTCGTAAAAATTTCTCCAGCGGAAAGCAAAAAAAAAAAATTGCCTGTCACGATCAAAACTATAAAAAAATTACATATAAAATTGATGTTCATGAAATCACACTCCCTTTACTTCTGTGATTGAGCGAGCACGCAAAGAATACGTAAAGCCGTTCCCGACACGATAGCCCACAATACGACTGAACATAAACACATAGACTTATTCACAGTTATATATATTTCCGTATCATAAATTCGTGGCATACTACGCACATATATACGCACAATCGATATTCCGTGTGGCGCTATTGGCCTTGAACCGTAGAGGCCGAGACTTTGACACTGCGCTCCGAATAGAAATATTCAGAGATTAATTTAAATGAAAAAAATAAAAAGTATTAAATATACAGTATACAATATATCATACAAACAAAAGCGCAATCTGTAACTAAAAGATAAACACTTATAAGATAATTATCAATTTCCTGACTTTGCTCTGCTCTGTTCATTTTCTTGTACCTGCATTTAAAAGTTTCCCTTCTATTTACTTAACTGCGCTTTATTACTGTAATTCTATTGTAATTTTACAACTCTGATATAACTGCAAGTGTAATTATGTACATACTCTATATTTAGTGCGCGAACTTTATACTTAAAACTCGCTGATCGATTAATCCCCAACTTCTATTCTATTCTTGTACGATGAAACAAATGCATCGTATCGCGGGTTACTACTCTCTTCTGAGTTAATAACTAAACCCGCGTATAGCACCATCGATCGGACTTTATATTATCTGTTTACATGTTATACCAATACAACCATTGAACTACTACACACTTATGGCTTTAACTACTTATGACTTGCTATCTACACAGAAAAAAAAATTATTCGAATCAAGTAAATAATTTTGAAAAATTTCATCTTGATTTAAGTCAAAAAAATTCTTAAACTAAGAAATTAAGTAAATTTTATTCAATTCAAGAATTTTTCATCTTGATTCAAGACAATGAAACTCTTCAAAATTATTTTCTTGGGTCAAGAATTTTTCTCTTGATTTAAGTCAAATTTTTTTTCAGTGTAATAAATAAAAATAAAAAAATAGTTTTTATTCGTTTAAAAATTATAAAATACATTTTGAAAGATTTTAAAAATTGATACAAATTTTTCCTTAATTTAATGTGACAAATAAATTTAAATATTTAAAAAAAAAATCGCATCAATATTTTGTTCAATTTCGACAAGTTTTATTTTTTTTTAATTCTATCTTTAATTAAATTAAATATAGGAATGTTAAATTCGATTGTTTCTTGCTTTTTATGTCAGTACTTGTCAACAAGACTTAAAAAAAAAAAATAATCTTTATGAAAATTTTTTCAATATTTTTTTTGGAATGAAATTTTTTGGAAAAATGTTAGTAATATTTATAAATACTTACATTTCATCAATACGAATAATGTTCGATAGATAACAGAGAAAAGATACGAGGAAGATGTATATCATCATATAAGTACGGATGATGCATAAAAGTAAAAGTGTGTAGGCACATTATGCGCGAAAAGTAAAGTAGTGTAGTGTTATGTTATGTTGGAAATAGTAAACCCGCATCTAGATATCGCGATCGCCTCGTGCGTCGTGGGGTTCCCCCAAAGCTAAGTCTTGCGTTTTTTTACGAGGGTGTGCGGTCTAGGTGCGCGTGTCGTGCGTGCGTCGTTATAGCTGAGCCCACTGTCGTATATTTTGCATTTTTATTGCCACACCGACAGTCACTGTCTGAGCAGTGTGTGAAACTCAAGAATGAAGGTGCCAGGGAAAAGTATCGTAGAAATAATAAAATAAAATAGAATAAAATAAAAAAAGCTCTCAACCACCTACGAGATTTAAAGTCAACGAGTTTCGTCTTCGAGTTCTCTCTTATACTTGTAGCGCCATCGCGAAATCACTCAGTTATTTACATTTTTTTTCAAGGGTTGCTTGTATATGATATTTGCAAATTTTTTTTCAGGATACTATAGAATACTCGAAATTATTTAAAACAATTTCATAATTTTTAAATGCAGTCAATTAAATAGAATGTCGAAAATCGTTATGATTTGCTTGTTTGTGGCTCTCATGGAAGTCACATTGTTGCTGCTGACCCGTTCTTTGTACTGGTGAGTTGAATTGTTTAATTTTTATAAAATAATTAATAGGGTGGGTCAAAAAAATCGAATAATTTATGTTTGACTTTATACTCTGAAAAATAGGTTCGTAGACACCTAAAAAGAATTCTCTCCAAGTATAAGCTCTTAATTATAACGGGAAGGTCCTCCGCTTTGCGGGTTTCTATTTTTTTCGAATAATCAGATAAAAAAATTTATATCTCGCTTCCAACTGCTTGGAAAAATATTCCGTGGCATAGATTTTGTGAGAAATTGAATGCTTTACAAAAAGGTCTCTTATGACTTTTTCAAAAACTCAACCGATTAAAAGATATTCATAGTTGAAGTTTGGCTATTTTAAGGAAAATATTCGTTTTTATTATGAATTTTATAAGTCGATGAAAAAAATTATTTCGGATTGCGGAACTCATGATTTTGTAGGAAATTTACTGCTCTACAAAAATAGTCTCTTATGATTTTTTGATTAAGTGAAGCCGTTACGAGATATTCATCGTCAAACATTAACGAATATCAATATTTCCAGTTTTTGATCAATAATTCGATAAATTTTAATTTAAACTATGAGTTTCAGGAAAATTTACATAAATTTGAGTTTCGATCGATAAAGAAATGTTATAAACAATTTTTTTAATATTGTTTTCAGTCTTGAGCTTGTTTGATTGCATTAAAACAAGAAATTAGAGCATTTTTTTCGACATATAGCCAATGATTAGTTTAATTTGAAGTGAATGACATATTTCTTTGTCAAATTTAATATGAAAAGTATTGAATCAAGTGAGAAACAACCAGTATTTAACTTTTTTATAGATAAATTTTTTATTGAATTATCAATTGCAATATAATTGTCTATATTTTTAACATAACAGTACGCTATTACTATAAATAATTTCTTTTATTACAATTTGGGAATGTTTTTTGATGTTCTTTGACAACTTGCAATAAGTACTGGAATTGTTCTTCATTTTTGTCAAGCATTGATTATATTCACTAACTAATGCAACAGCTCGCTCTGCTGAATTATTGACAACTTTTAGTTGTTGAAAGTATTCTTTATTTTCGAGATAACTCTCATTAGTAGGCCATAATTCAACATCGACATCAAGAAAGTCATACGGTAGATCGAAGATTTTGAAAAGATTTAATGACTTTTTAGACACAAAGTCACTCAGAGTTCTCTGCGCCAATGAATTCAAATCTTTTTAGCAATTACAAATCTTTTAGCTTTAGAATCTGTACCTTCACGAGTATTAACAGCTTCAACAATACTTTTTTACTTCTAATGGAACGCCATCGTCAAACAGTGATAAAATGGCAAGTTCATCGCTCAAATACCATAAGTGCGAAATCATTTTTTCACACGTAGCTGAAGAAATCAAAGGATTGATATGTTTGTACTCCAATAAATTTTTCATAAACTGCAAGTCATGATAAGCAGCAGTTGTTGCAGAAGTTGATGAAAACCAAGCTTTTAAATACAATGTGACTATAAAAATACAGAAATGACGAAGACCATGCAATTCTTTCTGAGAGAGTTTGAATTCATCTCTGAATAGATACATTTTCAAACTATAAATGGCCTTAGCCATCCATCTAGCATGATGAACAGCACCAGGACGTTTGAAAGAAATCTTTTCTTGAGGCATTTCTCCAAGGAAAATCAATGATAATAATCCAATAATTCTTTATCTAACTTATTATAACATTTCTTTATCGATCGAAACTCAAATTTATGTAAATTTTCCTGAAACTCATAGTTTAAATTAAAATTTATCGAATTATTGATCAAAAACTGGAAATATTGATATTCGTTAATGTTTGACGATGAATATCTCGTAACGGCTTCACTTAATCAAAAAATCATAAGAGACCATTTTTGTAGAGCAGTAAATTTCCTACAAAATCATGAGTTCCGCAATCCGAAATAATTTTTTTCATCGACTTATAAAATTCATAATAAAAACGAATATTTTCCTTAAAATAGCCAAACTTCAACTATGAATATCTTTTAATCGGTTGAGTTTTTGAAAAAGTCATAAGAGACCTTTTTTGTAAAGCATTCAATTTCTCACAAAATCTATGCCACGGAATATTTTTCCAAGCAGTTGGAAGCGAGATATAAATTTTTTTATCTGATTATTCGAAAAAAATAGAAACCCGCAAAGCGGAGGACCTTCCCGTTATAATTAAGAGCTTATACTTGGAGAGAATTCTTTTTAGGTGTCTACGAACCTATTTTTCAGAGTATAAAATCAAAAATAAATTATTCGATTTTTTTGACCCACCCTAATAATTAAACTGATACTCGATTATAACAATCGATATTTCAAACTTTCAGTGCAACAGAGATATTACTAGATTTTCAAATTTTTTTTATTTTTTAAATTTCAACATTTCGTCGCTCGTAATTATTTCAACTAATTTAAATATTTTTATTTCACAGTGTGACTGTAAGAATGGCCACTGCTCTTCGTAATGAGCCCGGAACTAAACGGCTAGGAGGCAAAATAGAACTTTGCTTTTCTCTTTAATAATTTTGGCTGTTCTCAAAGTTTGAAAAGTTTTATCAATGATAATACGGATATTGTATCTTGTGTATTCATATTTTTTTAATAAACAATGCACATCGATGAAATCTAAGTCAAAAATTTTTTTCACAACCTAGTCGTCACTTTTATCGGTTAAGAAGTTCATGAATAATTTTTTTTTTGTATATCTTTACTAATAAGTTAAATTTTTTTTTATCACTACTTTTCGAGTCTGAAAAAAAATTAATTTGATCTAAAAAGAAAAATTCATGAACCGAAAAAATCACGTTTGAGTTTCTTTTTCTCGGTTGAAGACAAATAATTTACTAATGACTTACATTTCGACAAATTATTTACTTTTTATAAAAACATAATAAATATTATGATTTTTTTTAATATTTAAAAGTTACTCCGAGATAGCACAGAATAAATTTACATTCGAACCCGGGAGTGTATAATAAAAATGATAAAGTAAAAGCAGGATTTTATATTAATAAGAATTATTAATGAACACTAAATTCGAGGGAGCAACATAAAGTAAAAAAAAAAAAAAAAAAATAAATAAATAAATAAAAAGGAAGTAAAGAGTAAGTAGTGAATAAGAACGCTAAAGTAGCAGGATAATCCTCGGTAATTAATGGGCAAGTCGACGGGCAAGGCGCTAGAATGATGAATTGCGGTGATCATGGAAAAATAACCCGAGACTGTTCACGATCCCTCTGGCTCTTTATGGAGAAATACGTAGGTATCCATACACCAAACCACGGTGTATTTTAAAAACCGGATGACTTTACGATATCACGCAATATGTCCGTCTGCTTTACTTTTTTTTTATTCTCCGCAATACCTACAGTAAAATATACAGTACTCTTTATCTAATCATTCACGACTCAGAGAAAAGTAAAGGAGCCAGTATAAATCACCAGTCTGCAAATAAAAAAAAATAACATCTCATTCTGAAACTTAAACCAATAAATCTTGATAGAAACCCTGGCAATAAAAATCAATAACATTTTCCTAGCTATCAATTTAATAATTTCCCTTCTCTCTCTCTTTTTTTTTTTGCTCTAAGTGTGTGGCAACAAATCGAATAACGACAAATAAGGAGGAGCGTATCATTACATACCAGTAGATTGTTGGCATGAAAACACAAAGCAGAAATCTCAAATACGTGTTGTACAAATCACAAAATTATAATGGTTGGCATTACGCATTTGATTTTATCAACACAATAATTTTATCCAAGTACATACTTGCATTGTATGAATGTGTGGTTTGAATGGAGTAAAATATATGTAGGGTGTCCTTATAGGGAGCGAAGGTAGTCGGCCTCTTGGATGTTATGTATTGTCATTAAAGCGGCTTTATATTGTTATATTTATTTTTTAATTGCCACGATCATTCTGTTGATTTACTTTCCTCAGCTTCAGCCGCAGCCTATTGCTTTTATGTTTCCTCTTAACCAGCGAATTAACCATTTTAATCTCCATGTTTGTGTTAATGTGTGTGTGCATATGTATCCAGGTACAATAGATTACTTGGATACTCAATGTAGAAGTTGAAAAAGCACTCGTTAAGGAGGATAAATAATTATAAGTAACTCAGATTCAAGATAATCGATTTACTCACACTTGTATTTATATAACTTTTAATTAAATAATTTTTTCAGAGTAAAATTCATTTCTAAAAAGATATTATTCGTATTAAATAAAAATAAAAAATTAATTTTCGTTCAAAAACTAAAAAAAACGTATTTAAAAATTTTTAAAATTAACATTAGTTTTTTACCTTAGTTTGATATAAAAAATAAACTTTAATATTTAAAATAAAATTGTATGAATTTTTTTTTTTAATTTCTTTAAGTTGCATTTTTTGATAAAATATCTCTGTAATAAATTTATTTATTAAAAAATCGTAATTGCCATTTGTCAGCTAAGTTTGCAGTAATATTAAAATAATTAATTTTATTCTTGGAAATTATGGATAGGATTAATAATAAATAAAGTAAAAAAACAATATTATTATCCACATAGAGTGATTCAAATAGAATCTTTATTTTTAAAGAAAAGAATCATATCGAGAGAAGTGTCGTTACTTGACAGAGTTTAGTCGCAGACTAACTATATTGTTAAAAACTATTTTATTGTGAGGTCTAACCCTCTGTATTGTCCTTAGTAAAACACATGTTTTCCTTCTTAACTAAGACCGTAATATTTGGTTGTACTTTACAGTGTAAAATAGAGAGTTCTTTGTACAACTCAAGTACATAAGGTCGTAAAATCAAGTCTATACAGGCTTTCCTATTCTAGCTGCACAAATGTGCCTTTAAATGTGTTTTTCACATTTAAAAACTAATAAAAGAAAAATACATTATTTTTCTAAAATAAATATTTCTAAGAACCAAATATCTAAAATATAAAACTAAAAGTTTGTTACTAAAATTTATTTTTGCTCAGAGAATCCAACATTTATTTAATTAAAAATTATGTTACTAATAATTTTTTTTTTTTCTTACGTTAAGATCTCTCAACAAGATTGGAAAATAAAATAATTTTGGTGAAAGTTTGGTTAAATGTCCTAGAAAAGTCAAATTTTGTGAAAAATGTCATTAATAATCACAAATTGCGTAAAAAAAAATCAAATTATAATTAATGGATAAATTGACAAAAGAATATTTAACCAATCAATGTGTTTTGAATAAATATGCCAATTTTTTATTTATTGTACTTTGATGTAAGAGAGTAGTTGTTTACCTGGGATTGGGTCATCGTCGTAAGAGTAAACAAAATGTTGTCTGAATAAATACCCCGAGGCTCTCTAGTCGCCTATGGTTTGCTTTGGTCCTATTATATTCCGTTCTACTGTGCTCTTTCTGTGAAATGTACCAGAGTGATGCCGGAACTATTTGTTTATTTACGGAAAATGAGATGAAAAAATGGAAATATTGTAATTTAAAGAGATTTAATTATTTTGAGAAATATAAATATTTAATGGACAGAGAAAGCCGTTCTGTCTGCACTCCAGGATTTGTGTTTGTATTTATTTTGTTGGTTGCAAGCTCAGGACATGCACCAGCGCATCCTTTTTACAGATTTACGGCGCCGAGTGGAGTTCAGTATAAAGTAAAGATGCCGTATTACTCTATACACTGTACACAGTACACTGTAGTGAGAGTGAAAGTATAGCATGAAAAGTAAAATAAAGAAAAGTTAAGTCGAGGGTTGCGACGCGTCTTTTATTCATCGACGTCTGGACGTACACTCTCTTCAATTGTTGCTTAGAGAAATGTTTTAAAGAAACTCGTTAAATTAGAGTATACATGAATAGGCTCTAGTAATTATACATTTTTTAAAAATAGACTAAAAAAATTAATAGACTAATTTTTTCTTTCATTTAACGGATTAAAAAATAAAAATAAATTTATGGGAAAAAAAAAAAACTTTTTAATTGTTTAATGATTAAATTCTTTAGTAAGAATTTTCTGTCTGATAAAAAAAAAACTACTTTTTTTTTTTTAAGAAAATTAATAGACAAAATTTCTTTCATTAAAAAAAAAAAAAATTATTAAAATAAAATTTTTCAAATAATTTTTTTGATTTATTTCTTTAACCTAATTCTCCAAGATTTTCTTTCTTAAACTAATTATTCTCAACTATTTCACCCGAGAATACTTTTACTCTATTTTTCCGAGAATTTTCTTCTCAATTCAAACTTTCCAGCGTACTTTCTTCCACCATTATTCTCAACTATTTTTTTCAATTACCGTAATAATCCCATGGCTTACTCAAGACTGCCAATAGTCTAAAAGTAAGCATGCATATGCATATGCATCGAGATTAAAGCAATGACCCGAGGTAATCTACGTAATAGTCCATCAAATATTCTCTTTATTCAACTGTCTTCCCAGGCGACCTACTTCGCTATCGCTAACTAACTCTAAGAATTTTAAACACTTATTTAATATTCCGGTATTTTGTCTTCAAATATTTAACACCGGATTCTCCATGCATAATTTTTCTTCCTATTCCCTGGGTTCTAAATAAAAGCAACAAAGAAAGATAATTTTTTTTTTTTTTTAAACGGCAGTATTCGCTCTGCCTTCTTGACAATGAATTAAATAGAAAATTTTGAAAATGCATAACATACATAATATAACATCTAACATGAACCGCGGATGACACACGAGCCACTTATAATACAAGCCGGAAAATATTTCCTATTACATTCACTTCTCTTCATAACACGCTTTAAAAGACATATTTTATTTGGTTCCTATTCAGACGCAGTAGAACAACACGCGTCTTTATCCTGTCCGACATCTAACGTCACGTGCAAGCTGGTTATTCTTCATATAATATTTCTTTTATCCACTATTTACTATTCTATAAGTATAAAGTGTTTCTTATCTTGCTCTTTATTTCGTAGTGAACAAGAAAACTAAACAAGTTAAGTATTAAATATAAAACGACAGCAAGAATTCATGTGCTGCCTGTCAGTGAATAATTGATCGATGGGTGTTAATAATTCAATAATCACACACCCGCTTAATAATACAACAAAAAAAATTATTAACTGTCCTATACAACAATCGGTCACTTGAAAATATATTATGAATCAAATGGTAATGTGTTGTGAGCTACTTCTAACGCCTAAACTTGTAATTCGTGGAATAGAGCTTTATTAATAAAACACTTTAATAATATTTCAGGAGCCAGATAATCGCTAAAGCACTTTTCGGTTTATTAGTCCTGGCGAGACTCGTTAACGCAACTATTTTTAGCGCGATAATTATTCGAGCGTTTATTGTTGCGGTCGCTTTAACCAACAGATAAAAATGTGCCAGTCATTAGGATAATTGCATTGCCGATAGAATTATTTACTTTGCTAAATTTTAGTAAAAAAAAAAAAAAAAAAAAAAAAAATCTTTAATTTTACTGAGTATAAATTTGTAGCTGTCAACCCTCTTCAAAAAAAAAAAAAAAAAAAAAAATGAACTTTATTTTTTTTTTTATTTTCATTTCCATGAATAGAAGTGGAAGTTTAGAAATCAAACGGGCGGGATAAATTTTTTCGTCAGTTGTCTGAATATCGAGTAGAAGTAACTAAATTGAGGGAAATATTATTTGGCATAAATATTTATACCCTGTTTTCGTTATTTAGCATAGTCTGAATTCGGATCAAGAGGGTAATAATAACCTTTCGTTTACGTCTACAAGTCCCGAGAAAATAATATTTATTCAAGGGTAAAGCGGTGGAAGTAATACAAAGACGGTAAAATATTTTTATGAAAATTGAGAGCCGCTGGACTGAGGGACGGAAAATGAGCCCGCGAACCTTGTTAGAGAATTACGTCTGAAGGCTGAAGCTATACTGACCTTGATCCTCAGATTCTCGGGTAAGTAGATAGAGAGGAAAATTCATTTCCGCAGCTCTCGATATTACGATTTATTTTCATAGGACCGAGCTCGGATTAATACATTCTACAACAAATATTTACAAATTCAGAGTTATTCAAGTCCAAAAGTTAATTGACCAAAAAATATAATTTTACGTTTAGTAGCCAAATATTTTTTTTTTTAAACGAATAATAATTAGTTTTTTGTTTCTATTTTCTTTTTTACTGAATAAAAATACTCTGCAGAATTCTTTATTAATTAATCATAGAAATAAAAACCTTCTTGGAATTTCACTCCGGAAGAATTTAATCGATTATTAAGAATTGTCCAGTCCGCAAATTTTTTACAGTGTAAGATTCGGTAAATAAATAACTGTGACATTAATCAAAATCGACGAAACCATAACACTCTCCAGGAACCCTACTTAGCTAAGCAATCTCGGTATTTCTGTGCACACAAATATAAATTCAAGAACATGCATAAAAGATGGATGTTTGTATGTGTACAGAGAAATTGAAACCGCCTGAAGCGAATAGAAGCAATCACGAAGCATTGATTTCGACGTCAACTAATCGAGGCACCATGCAAATGTTTGCATTTTAAAGAGTCGTAAGCAAGATCAAGCACACATTAATGCGTACACACATTACATGCGTCTTATATCCGCGAAGAAGTTGATTATTCATCGTCTTTATGATTATGAGGCATTCCTTAATAACTGATAAATGAACATATAATATACAAGTCGAAGGATATGTAATGTAATGTTTAAAACTCATACTCGATATGAGAAAGAACAAAGTAAAATTTGGTTATCTTCAGGTGTAATTATTTAGCAATGAGGAACGGCATTTATCAATCATCTTCGCGAATAACTCGTCATGTGTGTGTAATATATAATGCCGGGATGATTGATACATCTCGTCGAAAGAGCAGACCCGGTACCCGGTGCAAAAAATAATATGTTACGCAGAAGTTATAAAACAAATCGCATTACAAATTTGTGTACATGTGAAAAAGATGGATGGACGGACGAGCAGACGGAAGATGTTGTATTATATGTTTATGTGTGTTTATGTTCAAGTTTGCGTGCTCGGTTCTGCGTAGAGCACAGGCTGAATAGAATAGAATAGGATGGGATACTGTGTTGTAACTTGTATGCTGTATGTACGAGTATGGGTTTATGGTCTAGGCTTGTGTGGTGTAATGTTGTGTAGAACAGTACGATGGAAGTATATAGTGTAGTTGAAAAGATTTATAGGTATTTTGCCGCACGCGAAGATGCACGTACTGGCGATTTACTCCGTAACCCAAGTGTCTTCCGGATCTTTGAACCGTGACCAGACCACCATTCACTGTAATCTCATTGCGTGCGAGTTGAGCGGGATAAGGAGCGTTTGTTGTGCTCGGCAATCTCATCCCACTAATCTCTGTGTTATTTAGATTTAGATATGTACGTCACCACCTTCTTGCTAATTTTTATATAATTTCCTTGATTGCTACAATTTAGGTCGAGGGTATCGATTTTATTTATTTTTTTTTTTATTTTGAAATTTTTAATATTTGAATTTACATAAAAAAAAAAAATTATAAATTTTTATTTTGATTATAATAAAATTTAAGAAAAAAATGTTCTTAACTACACAGAAAGACAAGAAGTCTTGAGTCAAATGTAAATTTTCTTAAATCAAGAAAATCTTAAGGAAGACTGAAAATTTCTTGAATAAAGTTAAAATTTTTTGAACGAAGTTGAATTTTTTCTAAGCCAAAAAAATTTCTTCTTGCTCCAAAATAACTTCAGTCTTCCTTATAATTTTCTTGATTCAAGAAATTTTTTTTTTCTGTGTATTAATTTGACGGAAATTTTATAATATGAATAAATAATTCATGCTTTTACAT
The DNA here is from genome assembly GCF_013202065.1 of Cotesia typhae. Classification (NCBI taxonomy): domain Eukaryota; kingdom Metazoa; phylum Arthropoda; class Insecta; order Hymenoptera; family Braconidae; genus Cotesia; species Cotesia typhae. Next base: position 17,724,275 of record NW_027423774.1, on the reverse strand, counting down.
TAAAGATATAAATATTTAATAAAGTTTAAGTAATTGCCAATAAATGTTAACTTTTCACAACGAAAAAAAAAAAAAAAAAAAAAAAACAAAAACGGTAAATATTAGTTATGACTCACGTAAAATCTTCTTGTGGAGTATGACAATAATTACCGTCAACTGTATGTAATATTTATTATTTATTATAATAATATATATTATCTGTTGGTAGTAAGTTATTAGTATTGACTTTTACCTAAACTAATACCTTAGTGTAATAAATTACTATCCATTATAAATATGAATATTTAACATCAATTATACTACCAATCAATTGTTAAACTTTAAAAATAACTACCCAGTATCATGATAATAATAATCGTAAAAGTTTGCGCTGAAATTGCTGACCAGGGAAAAAAAATGATATTTTATTGGTAAGTTATTGTGAAAATATAATTTATGACGTCCATTCTGGCTGACAATGAGCTCAATGACGAAAGTATTCATCCTAGTTTGAATGTATTAGCGTATGAATGTATTATTATACATTATATATTTGAATGTATCGATTTGGAGAGTAATGCTCGGGCAACCGGAAGAATCCGTTTAAAAGATGTGACAAAACCCACTAAGGCTCAATGTATCAGTTCTTTGGTGGATCCTTGTCCCCGTGGGCTTACCAAGTGTCAAATGAATGCTGTATTGGGGTCCACGTGACATAACGGGGACTACGTAAGCATGTGTGTGTGTGTGTGTGTGTGTGTGTGTGTGTGTGTGTGTGTGTAAGAATGCATTTGTAGGGAGTAACCATGGAAAATATCACAGCTGCTGGTACTAGTATGGATATGTGTATGGACTGTGTATCCGTTTCTGGCGGCACCTGGAAAACGCTTACGTTTATGTATATTTTCACGCTGCGCAAGGTACTAGAGATGACAACAGCCATGAAACTAACGCAATACCGTATACGAAGGTACAATGTAGTTCGGGGCCGCATCTGCGTTTGAATTTACTAGTCTGGTCACAGCGAGCAGCAGACCAGGTAAAACAGACACCTGCGTCGGACTCGATAAATTTATAGGCAAATACTACTATACATTTATGTGACGTTCTATCGTTTTTCGCTGGACGAGAGGAGAAATCACAGGGAATATTTTATGGGTTATCGAATTGGTGATGGCCACGTGATTATATTTAATGGAAGGCAATAAGAGTTTACGGGGACATGATTTTGGTCATTAGTCACAGCCTCACAGCTTGGAATGTTTGACAGGGTTAATGAAGGAGAAGTCAAGGAAATATGTGATTTGATTTTTATTAATGGATAATTTATAGATAGAAAAATTTTTTCATCATTACAAAATTGATATTTTGAAACAAATTTGGCTTTTCTTATGAATTATAATTTTTATTTTTTACAATAACGGAGCTGGATTTTTTTTTAAATATATTGAACAAAAATTTTCAGCGCTATAAATTTTTATAATTCGTTCTCAAAGCCAGAAGAATAAATTATTGAGATAAAATATTTAACTTTAGATTGTATTAATATTGAAAATTTTCACTTTTAAAGAATTTTAATATATATCTCATGAATGATTCAATATAAATTTCACACTAATTTGGTAGCAAACTTGTTATAAATTATTTATTTTTATTGTTTAAGTTTCTGCAGTAGAAAAAATATTAACTTGATTTAAGACGACAATTTTTAAACCAAAAAAATTGTTTTGTAGAGTCAATCAGGAACAAAAATCTAAAATAAAAAAATTTTATTTTAAAAGATCTGTTTCTAAAAAGTTTCCACATTGAAAACATTTATTAGAAAAAAATTAATTCTTTTACATAATTAATACAATAAAATTAAAATAATTAATTAAAAAAATTCATTTCAAAATATTAATTAAGGAATATAAATTTTTTTTTCACGGTAAAATTTCATTCTCTTTTAAAGTTATGCTACTTAATTTTAGTTAAAAGCACAAGAGATTTATCAGCGAACAGACTTACATGATTTTAAATTGAGAAAGTATACGTAAAAAGTAGTAATGAGGGAAAGAGCAAGCCATGGAAGCTGATAATGACAAAATGTGCAGTAATACGATTTCTTGTGGGCTTTAGATTAATAGTCCTCTCCCGTGGAAGGAACCCGCGGGCGTTCTCGGGACACTATTGGCTTAAGTTCGATTTCCTGGGATCTCTTCCGAGTCAGTGTGCGCCCTGAGGAAGAAAGCTAAATGAGAGCTGAGGGCTCGTGAAAGGAAAGGGAAGAAGCGCCTGGAGAAGAAATTACAATGAGGAAGGGAAGGTGCGAATAATTTCCCCGTAGTTTGTTCTTCTCTCTCGGAATGCCTTCTTCTATTTGGAGGGTCTCAGAGCCTTATACTTGGGGTGTGCATCTAGGGCATGTCTAAGACCGAAATCCAGAGGGCCGACAATCCTGGAATTTATATAGTTTAGGGGAGCTGAAAAACGTTTATTTTTTCGTTCATCGATAGTGCGTGGTGTAGAGAAAAACTACGCAGACAATATTTCAGTGATTCTCATTTTTGATATAAAAATAAAAAAAAAAAAAAAACCTAATCTCTTATCCATATTGATATTTATGTGGATGTAGAGATATTTATTGTCGGCCTACATGCAACCTCGGTGAACCAACATTCAGTCGATGCTGTTATATTCTGGTGTGTAGAGTTTTGACGGTGGAATGCAACGTGTAGTTATAACAGCGGTAGATGGATAGCCCTCGATCGTTTAATTAATTGTCATCCATCTAATACCAAGTGAGCAATATATTTGTGGCGATAGCTTCGCTTGTCCTACGTGGGATACCCATCCTGATGATTTAGCGATGCTATTAATTCGCATTATCGTTTATCCCATATAACGTCGGCACTAATATCATCCAATTGGATGAGAGGATGATAAATAATAATAGAAAACAACAAATACGAGAACTGCATATAAAAAAGGTTGTGGTATAGCGTACGCTACATCTCATATTTTTGAATATGGTTTTGGTTATCACATAAATGTCATAATAAATTTCCATTCCTATCACTCAGAATTTTTAGATCGAAGGAAATTTTTACTTAGCTGAATCAAGTTTCATACAACAATTTGCTAACAAATGCTTGGGTTTTTTTAAGAGATTGAACCAAATTTTAATGAAGATTATCTAATTTTTAAGTCTTATTGAGAAATCTTAACGAAAAAGTAAAAATTATAAATCATTACTGCTAAAATTACTACGATTAATTAAATAAAATTAGTTGCTTTAATAAACTTTTATGGGACAATTTTTAAAATTTCTTGTTAAATAAATTCTTAGAGAGAATTTATCAAAAAATTCTACTTGTAAAAGTTTTAAAAAAATATTTGATAAAATTTTTTTTAATTTTTAAATGTATTTCTTTTATCAAATTAAGGAAAAAGATGGTTTTAATTATTAAAATATTTGAGTACACATATTCAATAAAAAGTAAACAAATAATTCAGTGTTTTTTTTCATCAATAATAGAAATAAATTCCTTCTTGGAGTAAATTTTACTCCATTATTTACTAAATCAATTAAAAATGATCTACTTTACAAATTTTTATAACATACATGACAAATTTTTTATCATATGACCATATCAATTTTTTTCCCAGATTTTTCTCATAAAACTTCTTTAAAACTTAATAATGCTTCCAAAGATTCCAACTCTACACAATGTATGGACATATCTCTATCCTCGAACTTCATGATCATGATTCATGACCATGACTATAAAATACTCCAGCATCCTGCAGAATAGTCAGTAATGCGATACGACACTGGCTGTTTAGTTAAACGTTGAGGGATTGAACGATGACTGATAAAACTATGAAAGTACTGAGTAGAGAAAATATCATAGCATTATAGATTCCGGGTTCGATACCGCTGAGTAAAACCGAGTAAAGTCTTTTTTCCTTACTGGACGGCGCCCGAGGACTGAGAAGTAAGGAGTTGCGATAAGAAAGAAGTTGAGACTTAAGGTGGACGTTTAGAAATTCGTCGAAGCAAGTCCGAATAGCGTTAACGTGCACTACTATTTGGTGAATGACTATTATGCCGAGAAACGACTACGTCTATGACTATGTCTGTACGCCGTCCTTTCTTGTGATTAGAAAAGAGAGCCGCGGTATCAACTCTCGGTCCACGATTCTATTCCTCGGTCCTCGGACTGGAGCTTGAAGCCCTCGACATCAAATCCACGTAGGAAGGAAGCGAGCTCGCCTTTTATCGCGGATCTTTCATCTCGTTCCAGGTCAGAGGACATTAGCTGCGCTACGGGAGAAGAAGTCGCCCGTTTCCTAATGCGGAGCAAACACTGCTAAAATCGAATCGTACCATCCGATCTCCGGGCATACAACTGAAAGTACAAACTCGCCCGCGGGACACACGGTAGGCCTTCAGCGTGTTATAAACCCACTAGCTTCTTCTTTTTATTCTCATTTTTATCTTTCTCGTCTCGTTCTTCTCGTCTTTATTCAACTGGTACTTCTTATTTCGGTTGTCCGCTTTCTTTGAATAGGGACAAATCAATCCAAGTCCGTGCTTGATCCATCCAATCTAGAAAACGTCCCCGCGAGGCCGGAAAACCTGCAGCAATCTCCCGGTCCGATCTCAGTCCCATCAATTGGACGTGCTCCAGGTTTTCGACGACAGGTTTCTCCGTGCGTTTCTATCTGCTGTAGATATACACGTCTATATACCCGGTTTGAAGATCAAAGGACGTGATCAATACCCGGCTGTCGTCGCCCTAAGACTCCCCTAATTCGTTCGTAGCTTTAACTCTCGTATTGAATTCACTTACTGTGATTAGACGTCCTATTCAAAGCGAGTCTTTTGTTGATTAGACCGCACGAAGTAACGGTTTCTTTACAACAGAGTTTACAAGGCTAAAAATACACAGCTAAAGAAAACTTCAACTTGGGTAAGCTTATTTCTCTTCACGACTTATATTATTTTAACACGATCCTATGCTAAATTTATCCTAAACTTTGTGATGAAATAACAACCGAAATTCTTTAATACCTAACAAAAATTTTAATCTAGATTTTTTACTACTCTTAAAAAGTTTCCTGATATGGCGATATGTGACTAAGTAAAAAAGAAAAAATTGTCCGGAGTATGAGGCCATGTAAAAAAATTTTTTTTTACAGATTATATTAAATTCACACCAAAATTCTCAAATATTTAAAGCTGAATTTAAACCCAGACTTTTTACTATTCAATTGACGTTTTTTCCTTTCCATTTCCAATCGAAACACGATACTAGGTCTCCAGTCCTTCGAGAGCCGAAAAATGAGAGTCTCTGCAGGCTATGCACAAAGATCCTCCCTAGAGACTCGTCAAGTCTTGGTTCACTAGTGAAGTATACAATATACAGTAAGGTATACTGCTAGTAAGTCTTAGTATTTCTCCCTCAACGTAACCCTCGTCTACTTCTACTCTTACAACAGCATACCACGTAGCCATCTTTTCCTGGGTCGACTTTCTTAGAGGGTGAAAGAACCATTTACTTGGTTCTTTGGTGTACTGGCGTGCCTTTGGGTACCTCGTTGTCCCTCGCTCAATGTCGAGGTGGATATGCACACATTTACACTTTTATAGCAATGACACATACACAGTGATATAACGCATGCGTTTGACATGTCTACATCGGATATTGAGCGTCCGAGCCTAAAGCAACACTAGGCCTAAAGAAAATACGTGCTCGGCTGCTCCTTTTCATTTTACATATACCTCATTCTCAAATGTATAAGTTAAGCCATCCCATTTGTGCCTATGTGTGTGTATCTATAACTAAGCCCTACACGCAACTTGCTCATGTCCAGTGTACATAGTTACCACGTGCTTTGTGCACTCGATATCTACGTGGAACACGTAACACCCCTATGCTCAAAATGCACTGTACATCTCGTAATAAAAGGTTAAAAATTTAAAAAAGGAATGAAATTTTGTTTGCAGAACCGCTGGTGTGCATTCACCCACGAAACTGAACTGTTACCCATCCCGTCACTGAGAAAAGGCTGTACAGATAGATACTATAAGCAATACAGAATACAGAATACTCAGTAATAATGTATAAGTACGAAGAGAAGAGACGAGAGACAACTAAGAGTGAGGGCGAGATTAGTTTTAAAAAACATCGATGAGAAGTCGCTCGACGTCGACCCACGGGATCAAGAGTTTATTCTACACTATTTTATATTTGATTAAACTTTACTTTTATTCTATCCTATCCGCCAGAATGACACCAGGGAGCGATGCACTGTCACCAACACTCCTCTTATCTGTTTGTCTACATTTTTGTAAACTTTTTAATTCAAACTCGAGCTATTACTGGTTTTCAAGCTTTAAATTTCTTTGCTTGCTGTTGTAAAAATTTTAGGATGAATTTAATTTTAAAGTTTTTGATTGGAAATTGAATTTAAATTTCAGTTGCAAAAATTCAATTTTTTAGGCTGTAATTTTTTAATTATTTTTGAGTATATCATTTTTTAAAAGACGTCCCTAATAAATCAGTTTAATAAAAGTAATTATTTTAATTATCGAAATATATTAAACACTCATTAAGTAGACAATGAAAAATGAAAATTCTTTGGTCTAGTCTTTAAATAAAAGATAAATTATAAAAACAATTTAGCGGAATTACACGCTAATAAAAATAAAACTTACAGTATTAAGTATTAAGCAGTGGAAAGTTCAGAGGAGATCTAGGTAACGAGATTTACGTATGCCCAGTAAGACCAATTGCAGAATCTCAAGCTAAGTTATTTACGACCTGAGATCGACTACGTCTTACACACTGCACACTGCACATTGAAGCAGGATGTGAGTATATCTATACAGAGAAGAGAGTTGTTAACTGTCGTTGGCTGGTATGGGTGGTAGTTTAGTGGCTAGGTGTGTAGATGAAAAATAATAGAAAGACAGGCGGAACGATGAATCATGAATAAGCCGTAATTAATTAGCCCTGGATTACATTAGCATCAACGGCACGCGAGACTCTCAGCGGTACCATAAAAACGTCACGTATATTCTCGCTAGTGCAGCTGAAAATGGTGCTAAGGCACCGACATTGTTGCCAGTTTAGTCTGGGACTTTTTATCCACAGATACATACTTATACTCATGTATATTAAATTATTATTACCGGTCGTAAAAAAAGTGCTTGTGTGCTAGAATTGCGCTTAACCATTTCTCGGAGTTATAATTTAATATTGCTGGTGGTAAGATTCCCGGGCTGAGTAGAATAAAGTGAGCTAAGACTCATCTCGGAGTAATACGGTGCTTTTTCTTGAATTTACTTTACCTGCTCTAACGCCTGCGGGTATGGCCTGACCTTACTAGGAAATTTTCATCCAAGAATAGGATGCAGTATCAAAAAATTGAAATTTCGCATTTGTGGTTATTATTATTACGCTACAGCTACTGGTGAAATTCAAAGTCTCTCGTTTTTAAATCAATTTGATTTCATCATTTTATTTTATGGCCATATTTTTATATCAAACAATTTTATATGAGCATATTAAAACATAAAAAGCCTGCATTGTAAAAATATTCCTATATTTAATTTTTTGACTAAAGTTAGTGTCGAAAATTTCTAACAGATGGCGCATGATCGCTAAATCTTCTCGCTATTGAAGAATTAAATCTGAGGTATAAAGGTGCAGTTTAAAAATTTTTTCTGAATCTTATCAGCAGCTCCTCGAACATTACATTTTAATTTTATTAATTACCAAGCCAATTTTTATTTAATTTGGCATGTTAATTGACGAACACATTATTGAAAAAAATAAAAAATTTATCCAAAATTTAAATAATTGAATCTTGAAACTGTGAAGCTTCATATATACGTATGTATAATAACTAAACTTTATTTTTTTCCGACTTCTAAGATATGCTTGGCTTTAGGTTTGTAACTTCGGCACGACTTAAGTGACATCGATGTACGTTAAGTGGTTAGCAAGTACTTGATAAATTTATGGTACGATTCGAAGGATAGAAAACCTTTCCTCGTCTAGTATATTGGATAGACGAGCCTTTGGAAGCAAAACGTAGACACAGAGAGACAGAAACACGCGTGTCCCGAGTTAAGTCACGCTGATAGTCCAGCTAAGTAAATTTCTAAAGTGCACTTTAGTATGCTAAGTCGTATCGTGATGAGATTCACCGGGGAAACAGAGCTTTTCCGTGCATGACAAATTGAATCTCCTTCTGTACTGAAGGAACATCCTACTGAGGTTAAGTTATTGCATTACAGCTGTACTGATACCAAGAATACTTCAACCGTCATATGTCAATGAGTTAAACTTGTCTCCTTACACTTGCACTTGTACTTGTACTTCTACCAGAAAGTTAAGAGTAGAATTAACTCTTATCACATTACCGCGGTACATTAACACAGTTACAGCAGATTTATAACAGCTACTTGCTATTATTCCACCGTCTGGCACACTTATTCTGTTATTTTCTCTGTATCTGTTTCTCTATAATAGAGTACTGGATATAATAGTGAGGACTGACTAAAATAACGCAGCCACGTTTGCACATTGTGGTTTTAGCATTTAGGCGGCTATTGCCGCAAAAAGATAGGGAGTTAACGTCGTTAATCGACCGCATGCACGCAAATTTACAAGGAAAATATATTTTTAAAGTGAATTATTGGTAAGAAAGAAACACCGTGGACTGCTCTGCTCATACGTGCACACGTATGTGTGCGGATTTGTGCCTTTTAGTGGAATTTCTTTTTAAAGAGACCGAAATAAAAAGCACTACTTGGAGACAGTGGAATGCGCTGGTCGGAAGGTCGAGGATATTTATGTGTTAGTACCTCGTAAAAGGGTGTTGGTTTGTACGCGTACCTTGACATTTAATTGCTTTTTAATACTGGCAGTCGAGTGTTGATCTACCAGCCCAGACACTTTTAATTTTAATGTTAATGTTGATGTTAATTTAACGTATGTATTCATGTTCCTTATCTTACGGTATTATATTGTGCTGTACTGCTTGTTGCCAGTTAGTGACTAGGAGAATTTATTCCTCGGAAATATTAATGACGATGTTCATAAAAATACAGACGGTGAGTTGTAACTTGTAATTTCTCTTACCTGAAACAAAAAAATAGAAATAATGTTTTATTAATTTATTTATTTATTTATTAGTTAGTTATGTTTATTAGTGTGTTTATTACACGAGTTATGCCAGTAAATAATCGTTAAGCACCGTGAAATTTTCATTTTACTGGATAACAGTCAGTTTGCGGAAAAGTTATTATTATTGGATGATTAATCATAGATACTGTGTATTCAATTTAGTATTTAGTTTTAGTATGTTTCTGTTAATATTCACTGGAGAGAAATGTGAATATTAATACACCGTAGATTTAACTGTGATTATTATTATAATTGTGAATTTTAATTAAATTAACTGGTGGATAAATTGTCTAACGAAAGATTATAAATATGTAAGCTTATGAATGCAGTAAAAAATTGTTTAACGTTGTCGGTAAATCAAATCCTACATAAATAACTGCATCGTTGATGGGATAGCTTGAATAAATATTGCAAGTTATTATCTCGTTTTATTTATATTTGAGGATATTACTCTGCAGAGAGAGTTTAGTTGACTATCACATTTATATATTTGTAGACTATATTATACTAGCAAAGGAATCGGGTCAACAATTATTATGATAACTGTTAAGACTTATGTTTTATCATCACGAAGTAACGGACATGAAATAGCACCATAAATATAAACCACTTATCAGTAATGAAATTGTTCTCATCTTATATTATAATATAATATAAAATAATGTCAGTGTGTGTTTTATCATCTAATTAATAATTATAATAGAATTCTTGATACAATACTAAACAACGCAACAGTTAATACAAGGAAAAGATTTATGACTTTTTTATTGTAATGCTTATTTTTATTTAAATTAATTTAATCAGTGAATGTCGGATTAATGTTTAATTCCATTTCATTTAATTAGGTGTTTATTTAAAAGTAGATTCAAGAGATTTTATGTCCAAAGATTTTAGTAGTTAATGAATTATAAATTAATTTTTTTGTGGAGAAATCTTTTGATAAAAAAATTTAGGTCAAATAAAAATTTAAATTAATTAAAAAAAAATATATCAATATTTTTTTCTGTTTTTTTGATATGTCACGACAATTTTTCAAAACTGACATTCCCTGTTTATGTTTACTCACATTTTAAAATATTAAAGGTAAGGGTATAAATGCGTGAAATTCGAACCCTAATAGAGTGTCAACAAGAACTTGATAAAGTAAAAAATTATCAATAGTAAATTTAATAAAAAAAAAAAGCGTCAATAAAAATAAAAGGAAAAGAAAAATATTTCTCGAGAAAAAAATGTTTATGTTTTATGTTACTCATTGAATTGTTTGATCTCGAAGCAATGTCAACAACACTTTACCATCTTTGTTGGAGTTTTTAACACTCGGTACACCAGCGTGAGCACAAAAGCATCAATGTTACACGTCGAGTTGAACAAAGCGTCAATACGTCATTGACACTCAGATGTTGCTGTGCTGCTACTACACCTTCATATCCCATCCACATCATCGACGCCGTGAGTTTACTATGTAGTACTATACAGAGTTCTATTCCAATGTAGTACAAAGCAAAAACTGAAGCAAAAGCATAAAAGAGTGAATAAAGAAATGAAAAACGGGCAGCAGTTTTTCCATTTCATCACGGAAATTTAATCGTGTCTATTTTATATTTTTGTACTTTACAGATCCACGCCTGCACTTTTAATACCTGGTACGTTACCTATGAGCTCAAGCGTTTTTCCAGTTGGTTTACACGTCGATATTGAGCTTTGATCTTTGCTCAGAAACATATTATTTATACATCCTCCATATACATATATGTATGGATGTATGTAACATATAGAATAACCGTACCATGTATCGTACCACATACATTCACCCTCTTCTATTCAACCCTCTGTTACAAACCCTCACTTAAAAAGTTATTGACTGAGTTAATCAACTAATGCTTAACTTATTTTTATTCATGTTATTATATTAATATTTCCATTGCTCGTTAGTTTGTTCAATAATAATATTTGTTTTATTAACACGTGAGTCTATATTGAAAGAAAACTATTTGATTTAAGAAAAATAATTTTTTCAAAATTTTACTATTTTTTTCAGGTATTCAGTTTTAATGAATTGAATTAAAAATATAAAACTAGAGAATTAAAAAAATATTCTTAAAAGAAAAAAAAATTTTTTTTCTTGTTTCTATGCACAGGTATAATGCACCTCTATAAAAATTATATCCAGAAGTAAATAAATAAATGAATAAACAACCTTATTGTTTTGACCAAAATTTTTTTACTCGAAAGTAGCATCGATTCAAAATATTACTGACTTCAAAAATTTTAATAAAATTTGAATTTTCTTATATCTTCTGCATCTAAAAAAGTTTCAGAGTCGATTAAAATCAAATTTTATTTTTTTTTTATACTTTCAAAGAAAATTTTTCTTGAATTATGAAAAAAAAAAAGGTTTTTTTTAAGGTTTCGGATAAAGAATGGATCAAAAACGTTTAATTTCTTATGCCAAGAAATTTTTTTCTATACCTATATAAATTTATGTTAAAAAAAATGAAATGAAGATTAGGTACATATTTATTAACTATCAATACAAGACCGGTTAATAGAAAAAATCTATAATGATAATGAATAATGAAATATTAAAATAGAAATAGAATGTGAGATTAGTCGTGCGCATAAATGAGTTGAGTATACGGTGTATCATATGTGGGCGCTTTCTATTGGACACACCACACACGCGACTGTCATTGACCGCAATCACACTCTGAGGAATAGAATAATAATAAATACGTTTAAAAAATAGCGCCTATGATTACAAGGTATCTTAGAATTGTGCACGTTAATTTTATTTAAGCGTTTGAATTTTGATTTACGAGGCAATAAATATATTTGCTGTATAATATAGTTATAATATAAATATAAATATAAATATAAACATCTATGTGTATTGTAGTGTTTGTACTACACATATGAGTGAGTGTAATTGGTATGTTGAGTATGTACAGCGAGAAGACAGATCGTTGTACGCACGATGCCATGATGGATGTTTTACAAACGGACGAGTGTCGCTTACAGGCCACTAATAAAATTTTACAACACCTTAAGGGGAATTATCAATTCAATTGGCTGAATCGCTTCAATTGAACCAATCAACCCCGCTTTGTGATAATTAATAATCATAAATATTTTCAATAAATCATTTTTGAAAAAATTTCAGTTTAGAATTTTTTTGTTAATTAAAATTTATGAAAAAAATAATTAATATCTCAAATCATCAGCAGCTCTAAATCATTTATTAATTGATTGAGGTATCAATTCGCTGATGTAATTAAATAAAATAAAGATCCGTATAATTGACAATTATACCCACTGTGCACTGTATTGTACACTGTTGGTTAACGTAATGGTAAGCTTGGAATTAATATAATAAAAATTTAAATGGAAGCTTTACTTTATTAACAGCCCAGTTGTTATATTATGTGAGTGTAATAAATACCCAACTTGTACACACACTAACGCTGCGTGAGTCAGGGTATCTTTTTTCTCGGTATCGTGTTCAGTCAATTAAAATAATAATCGAGGAGCCCATACTCATCAGCATACTACATAATATATAATATAAACAGTATATACATAATACTAATACATAGACTTATTTTCAAGACCAATAAAGGGTAACAGGTCAAACATGAAAGGGCAGTCGGTGGTCATTGTTTATCAGTATTAACTGTTGATATTAATTTTAAGCTACAAGTCCAACACTTGGCTCCAAAGTCATCCAGGCGCGTGGTCAGATTATGATTGTACCACAATTCAGAGCATGTCATACTGTATCAAAGTTAAAATTATAATGTGTGTATCATAAGTAATTCAATACAAGTGAAGGGAGAAAAAGCGGCGAGTCATCTCATGAACACTCCGGAAGCTGGCATTACTCACTGCAAGTATTTAAACGGGATTTCAAGGGTTAGGAAGTGGGCGGCCAGTTATATAGTGTGTATGTGGCTCCATGGAAATAATAATAATAATAAGAATAATAATAATAATAATAATACGAATAATAAAAAAGTATTGTATATGAAAGAAAGAAAAGGGCGCTTTCGATCTTGGAGAGAAAGAGGAGACTAATGGGCTCTTGATTCAAATCGGGTAGCGTATTTTGCCGAATCCGACAGATGTGTACTGACTATATAGGAAATCGAGCTAATTGCATGCCACAATGCCATTCAACATTCACTACTCTACCCACCAGCTGTATTGAAAAAAATTATTACGTCCATCAAAAGTTAGTTGTTATTATATTGTATATGAAGACATTTTATTTTGGTGGTTGTTTTTCTGGATAGTCAACCGTGGAAAATTGTTTATTAAAACATACGAGTCCGGCAAACGGAAAAGCAATTAAATTTATGGTAACAGACCTACGAGTGGAATTATAATAAATATGAATGAGTTTTGCTGAATAGAAGTAAAAAGAAGAAGTTAAATAAAATGGAGATAGTATACCGGCTGATCGTATACACACGACGACAGCCGTATGTCGTAAGCTGTCTTTTAAATTAAATAGAAAAGATAGTATCTCGAGGTGGCGCCGTTTTAACTTAGCAACTGTTTGTACATAAATATATACACTCGTCTTTCATTCGTTCTTATTCTGCCGTTTAGGTGGTATACGTATATATATGCCTGCTTGTGGGACTGCTATCCTGCTCCTCGAAGCTCAATCGCTAATTCAATCGCATTAAAACCGGATATACAATACGTCGATATTTTATTTAAAATACTCCTCATACAGTGCGGGTAGTGTGTGGACAACTGGCCTCGGTCTCAATTAATAATACGATTAATGAATAATAATAAGTATATAGAGGTAATGAAGATTGTATTTAATCCATGTGTGATGTCTGGAGTGAAAAAAAAATTTTTCAGTAAATATGTTCGTACACAGTAAAAAATTTTGATTCAATGCGTAAAAAAATTTTGTGTTAAATATTTAACACTTTTATGTGTAAATTTAACATTTAATTTGTTAAATTAACACGAAAAAGTGTTAAATATTTAACACAAAGTTTTTTGACGCAATGAAGCAAAATTTTTTACTGTGTAAAAGACGTTTCATGGTAGATAAAAAAATTTTTTTTTTTTAGTTTTGACTAATTCAATTATTTTGTAACGATTATAATTGATTTTCTTGGCCCAGTATTTATTGATATGTAATTAGTCCTAGTTTTAAAAAGAAAAATTAATAAATTACTGCAAGATTAGATTTTTAAAAATTCGTCTCGAATTAATTTCTTAAAATTTTTCATTTCGATAAATTTAAGCTTTTCTACTCAATATACAAGTTTCTAAAGGGCTTAAGGTATAAACAGCTGAGTAAATTAAGACCGAATTAAACATATGGATTAAATGTAATACATTTATGTGTATGTACGCCGGAAAGCATTCAGAGTAAATTTAGTGAGCACGATGCACATATCACGAGAAGATGACTACTCACGTTGTGCGATTTAACTCTCGGCTCATCTCTTTCTTAGTCACTGTATCTATCATCCGTCATACATTAGTCGAGGACGCTCCGAGGAAGTGCATTATTGCTCGAGTGTAAGTGCTGACTCCAAGTACTGATATACTAATACTGTATAATGCATAATAACAACAACAACAAAAACAAAAATATATACATGCATACATAATATACATATGAAAATTCACACGACCCAGCTAATTTTCCTGGCTCAATGGTCCAGAGGATTCCACAAACACGCTCAGTTGCGGTGCAAAAAAATACACATTGTTTTGTTTAACTAAATACTTTCGGCCCTTTTTTAATCACCACCCTTTCTATTCTCTTCTAGATTCAAAAGTAACTTACAAATTCAAATTTAATCCTCAAACTTAACCCCACACTTCTGCACGGAAATAAATCACAAATCACAACCGCGATTTTGTAAGTTTTGATCTCGTGAGAATCTCGATCGCGTTTGGCACGGAGATTAGTCTCGCGAAGTTCGGGGTCACATACACCGTTTCGTTATGCCTAGTAGGGTGCAGTTCTATGTGATGTGGATCTAGGATTTAAGGGTGTATGTAGGACCTGATTTTCCCATTGTCAATGTTTGAGTGTGCGCATGTGTGTGTGTATGTAAGTAGACCTACAAGGTCGAGTGAAAACAGTGGTTAAATCCGAAACACCAACGGCAACGAGAATTACCATTTCTATGGTCCCTTTGGCCCTGAAACCCCATCAATGTCTATGTCTATGTCTATATTCGACTTTCTTTCTTCCTCTGGTCGTACATATATATCCCTGGAAACCCTAATATAAATAAAGTCCCCGGTGTTTCGTTAGCACCCGTACATAATGGTGTACTGTTTAGTTTTTAACCCTCTACCTCTGCTTTTTCCTCCACCTTAACCTACGTGTTTGTATACATGTACAATGTGTTATATGTATTCATATGTGAGGTTAATACACAAGGATACAAAAGTTTAAAGACGTACAGCTGTATATCGATGATACGACTTGCCGCCGATGAGAAGAGAAGAGAACATAATAGAAGGGCTCTAAAAGCCTTTCGAAGTTGCGGTTTTTAAGGTGGAAACGAGCACTATACAGAGAATAGCGGAGAAAAAACTCCAGTCATCCTCCTGCATGGAAGTATATATATATATATATATATATATATATATATATATATATATATATATATATATATATATATATATATGAATGTGTGTTTGAAAAAAGTTTTTCATATGAGCGACTGTATAAGTACAATAGTAATGAAAATAGTAACAGTAGTAAGTCTCTGCTGCTGTAAATATAGATATATAGGCTGTAGAGGCATATTTTCGCTTCCTCTGTTGGCAAGTGCTCCACCCAGCGGGCGCTTCCGGTCTTCCGGGCGATTTTCTCCGAGATTCCTTTTATTATTTGGCTGCCATTACCTCGCTTGGAATAGGGTTGGTATGTGTGCAGTGTCTCCTGAGTTTCGGTGGATGACGTATGTGGTAGTAAAGTAGGCGACAATGCAATCTTGCCACTGTTAAAACTCTCTCGGGGATTTGTGAAGACGCAAAATCAAGTTCCGACGTCCCCCGCGGACTTGCTGCCGAGAATGCACTAGGTACTGGTGTTGTATATATAGTAACTTTCAAGCTTCATGCTGAGAAAGTTTCATTTTCTTATTTTAGTGTAGCTACGAAGGATTTTCTCGATTCTCGATATAGAATTTAGGAAAAGAAGTAGAAATAGTTTTAAAATTTTTTATCTCGTTATTATATTATCATTATTGTTATTATTATTCCATCCAGTAGTGAGAAAAATTATTCTCATCGGAAAGTTTAAGAAGAATTAGTGGACGAGGGCATTCGGTAGTTTAAGTGATTCAATCTTGTTTGATTCCGATTTCTTAAAATTTTTTTTCAAGATCTTTCATTTTAACGCGTAAATAATAATTTTTAATTAAATTTTATTAAATTTCAAAATAAAAAAAAACGATTAATTGAAACAAAAAATGTACAATTTTTTTTGTAAATTTTTTGAATGAATTGAGATATAATATAATAAAGAACACCATAAAAAGGTTAGTTATTGCGATATGAGCTGAATTGCCAAAATTAAGATTTTGTGTATCTCATGAATTATTGACATTTTTAAAGATATAAGCTCATCCCGATGTTTCACTCTCCAAGACTTTTCATTTAAGTCCCACATCAATTTTTCATATATTTATATATATCACATATATGTATATATAAAAAATACATCAAAATGCATGTGGGTACTCAAATGAAAGCTCTTGATGAGTGTGACATCGGGATGAGCTTATATCTTTAAAAACGTCAATAGTTAAAAAAGTACAGTGCAATTTAACAAAATTCATTATTTAATAAAGTAAAATTTTATTTATTTATAGTTCACAAGTCAGATAGTGACTGCAAGGTTGCTAGTTATTATTACTGAGATAAAATGAAAAATTTTTCCCATAATTAATCAAAGTATATTTATCTAACTTTGTTTTGGCGTTTTCATGTGTAACTATTATTTGACATTTATCTTTAAAGTACTTATTGACAAATATATATTTACAGATATATATTTCAATTTAAAACTGAGCCCCTTTTCATTACCCTTCGGAATCGTGGGAAAAGTTAAT
The DNA here is from genome assembly GCF_013202065.1 of Cotesia typhae. Classification (NCBI taxonomy): domain Eukaryota; kingdom Metazoa; phylum Arthropoda; class Insecta; order Hymenoptera; family Braconidae; genus Cotesia; species Cotesia typhae. Next base: position 17,707,009 of record NW_027423774.1, on the reverse strand, counting down.
AATCCAAGACTCCCTTAAAAGGGAGGTGTTCGACGTCCAATATCTGAATTTATCGATGTCTATAATCGTACCAGTACATACTATCACTCCTAATGCCATATGTATATATAAATACACAGACAGATACATGTATACATCCATACACAGCTATGTTTTGTAGAAGGTACATGTACATGCAAAACCTTATAGTTATAGTTGAGGTGAGTTCTGTCGACGCCCATGTTGTCTGCTCCTTAGGCTCAAGTTTGTAACCCCGTTGCCTCTTGCCCCTCACTCGCCAAACTTGGAGCCTCATAAGCTATATCCAGGTAAAATGTTCCGTAGCATAGGTTATAGATATGCAGACTTATCTCCCTCTTTCTCTTCGATACGATGTTTGAACGCACGGCTTCTGTATGTTCTTTGCTCTACAGACCGTAGTAGTTGAGAAGTTTCTCGGAAAACGCAAACCCGCTAAATTTTCCCCGAGATCGCTAAGGGATTTCAAGCTTTTGGAGACAAACTTTATAACAATAAAGCTAATCATAATGAATATGTGAAATATTAAATCAAATTCACTGTTGTTGAATAAAATAATTTCAACAATAAGCTAATCGTGACATATTATCATTTGGTTTAACCTTTAGATAACTGGAAATCTTGAAGCCTCTGAACCGCGAAATCCGGGATTTACAGAACTCCTAGAAAATTCTAATACTTGCTCTCTAAACTCTCGCTATTGAATTTACGGATCCTAACTACAAAGCCTCTAGTTCATTGTCTGGATTAATCAACTCCGGTAAATTAAATTTTCAACTTAACTATTCACTCAAAGAGAAATGTCAAATAAATTTTATAATGCGCGATCAAAAGTAATAGAGATTTTACTTTGATGTACAGTACTCACTTTATTATTAAAATAAGGTACCGGCGGGTAATAAGGCCTAGGGAGATTTAGAAAAAAATCGAAAATGTTGTATTTAATTATTGCAATGCATCATTAATTTTTAAATTAATACATTAGCCATAAAATATAATGGAGTAATGGTAATTTTCACCATAAATAATGTTTACCATTTACTCAAATCATTTTTTATAAATTCTTCTGTGCTACTTTAGCATATGACGAATGATGAAATATAGAAGACAAGAAACGTTGTATCGGGACTCTATAAACTTGTAGCGATATTTCTATGCTAGTCGTTCCTACTAGAGAAGTCTTTATCGGAAGCGGTTATTTTAAATAGCAATTTTATCACTTAGGCCTTATTACCCGATAGGTAAAAATTGATAAATCACGCTCGAGTTAGTCCTATGCTGCAGTGTAATGGTAATTTATGAAAAAAATTCTTTCTGTGTACTAAAAACTATACTCTACAAATACTGTAGGAATAATTACTTGGAATTTCTCTCAAACTACTACAGTAGTCCTCTTGAAACTAATTACAGTCTAAATTAAATTCAACAATAATAGAACCTGCATCCTCCATTCCAGACTTAACGATAAAATAGTTGGTTGTGAATCGGTTGATCGAACAATTGAGCACTCACGTGTACTTAGTACACCAAGAAGTGCTTAAGGGCCAGCAGAAATATCCAATAAGAGTACTACGTACTAAGTACTGCATAAGCACTAAAGTATTCTTAACGAGGATAACTTTTCTCCATCTACAAACATAACTCGTAGTTAAGTGTGCAATAATACTGTATAGTACTGTTATATATAGATATACACATACATAACGCATAACAGGAATAGCAATGACGCAAAATTTTCCATACGAATAGCGTCAGCACGCGACCGGTGCACCGAAAAAATCAATATCTCCATACTTTGGAACAATGACATATCGATCGGATTGTCCTATGGGGTACCGACAACCGACCAAGGGGCACAGCATTGTTTGGTGCCCCGCGAAATGAGTACTGGCTTCAGAGTTACCCCCTTTTAACATTATCATTATTGTAACTATTGTTATTATTGTTACTATTGTGCAGTATGGGTTCTTTTTGTTGCCAGTTCTGCGAAGCGTGGCGCATCCTCTTTTTCTTTGTTGGTTCTGCAACCCGTGGAGCCTCCCCCCTTGACACGCGTCACCCGAGGTACCAAAATTATCAGCTACTAAAGTCGAATACTTTTTTACTCCATTGGGGACATTAAACAATGTTGCTTTTTCAATCCACAACACCCTTGGTCTCTTTTCAGCAAACTAAATGGTCCAGTGATGAAATATCGTCCTCGTATATAAAAATCACAATAATAATAAAAATAAAAATAAAAATAAAAGCAGTATGATGTTATATTGCATTTAAATGTGGGTGTAATACGTGGACTCAAGGGCTGTCTATTTATAAGCCAACTACTCGGACAGGGCATTTGGATCTTATTCGAATTTCCATCGGTGCATATGTTTTTTATAGGACGCCTCAGTTTCAAGTTTCTCGACAGCGGTTTGTGGAAAATAACTGGTAAGAAACCTGCTGTACATGTACACGTGCACTATATTTCATGAGATAAAGTTGTACATACTATATGATAGTAGCCGAGCCGAACTCTATTTTCCACTCGAAAAATGTTTTTGTCGATATACACGCGGACGTTTGGCCACCGAATTCAGGTCATGGCAAGTGTTCAGCAGAAAAATATAAAAGTTGCTTGAAAACATAGATAATTTGATATATTTATGTTTACCACGACATATAAAATAGTGTTCTTGGTTAGTTCAAGAGTTTCTGAGGATATATATGTCGGTTATATAAAGGAAATTGTGCTCAATGTTTTTCGCAATAACTTTTTTCGTACACAAATCAGAGATAACTTTGGTCAAAATATTTTAGTACAAATAACTGGGACATTTATTTTGATTAATCTGTATTTATGTTTTTAGTATAAAAGCTAGAGGTGTAATTATACGGAAAAAATTATAATTTTATGAAAAAAAAAATTTTTTTAATTAAAGAAAATATCTTAAAAAATGATCAAATTTATTGAAGTAATTTTTATTCAAATGAAAAACTTTTCATCGTAAAAAAATAAAGGCATCTAAAATAAAATTCTTCATGGGAGAAAAAATCTTCTTGATTTAAAAAAATATTTTTACAAACAAAAATTCTGTTGTATTTAGCTAAAAAAATTTTCTTTTTACTTGAAATCAATTCATGTACGCAGAAAAATTTTTTAAATTCAAGTAAACATTTTTTGTACAAAGGGTCGCTTATCAAGAAATTAATCAATTAATTTATCCAAAAAAAATTGTATCTCGGTGAAATATACTATTTCTCTAAAAATATAAATTTCCGAGATGTAATTACTTGAAAATAAAGTGATTAAAAAGATAAAATAACGTCCATTAGACAGTATTGTGACGGGCGAATTCCTTTGACAAACAAATTGAGGGTAGAATGCCGGCAGGATATTACAATTGTGTAATAAATCGATCGTATTGCAATGCCAGCAATCTCGTACGTCCATAAGCGAGCGTTTGGGCACAAAGGGCATTACAATTGCCGGTAGTACTATTATTGTTATTATCATTATAACTATTGCATATTGAGTACTGTGTACTTCATAGAATGGACGAGAGTAAGAAGCCAATAGAAGAGAAGATTGTATAAATGTAGATGTAAATGTAGGTATATTTGATAGTATTTGTATGTGGTTCAGCTCGAGTGTATAAAGCAATGACGAGGGGTGAAAGCGGAAGTGGCTCGCGAACTCGTGCCGGTGCTAGCATGGTGGTCCGCCGGCGACGACGTCCGGATACTATAATCACGGCACGTTACCTTTGTCGACTGGTATAGCTGAATGAGAGAAAGACAAAGCAAAGAGAGAGATTAAGAGGAGGAATGAGAAGTATAATATAACGAGGATGGAAAATAAAAGCGATTAGGTGGTGAGACGACGAGTGACGTAAAGGGAAAAGAGAACGCTGGCACGAGAGTAGGCGTGCTCATGCTGCCCGTGGGCACAATACCCGGTATACTCTCAGTAATATAAGACCTAAGACTTTATATTGGCACTGCTCTGGTATGGAATAGGAAAAGGACCAAGATGAAGATCAAGAGCAACGTCTAAGGAGAACCGAAGAAATAATTAATCCAAGCCCTCTATATTAACTGGACTCGTATCAGACAGGACTATCGAGCACCTTGGGCTACATATTATATGATGTTTATTTAATTTCGTTCTTACACTCGTATCGCTATTAAAACTTGACATGGTTTTTATTTATCGTTATTAGTTTCTTCTGTTGACGGAGTGGATGCTGGCGACTCACCTTCGCCGATTTTTGTTTGTTCAAAGATTCTCTGCGTCGGCTTAACGGTCGCGAGGCCAACCAACAATAGTCGAGACTCCAGACGAGTCCTAATGAATATCGCTCCCTAGTTTCTGACGTAAATGTATGAGAACTCACGATGAGGTGGAGTCAGTAGATGAGTGTGGAAAAAAAAGGTGAAAATTACAGGGAGGGATCCGTAAAAATTACATGCTTTCATTCTGCATTACTTATTTTACAAAATGTTATTTTTAAAAATATTTAATCTAATTTTTCATGGGTAATATAAATTTAAAATATTTTCCTGTAAAATTAAAAAATTTTCTGAATAAATTTATAATAAAAAAAAAGAAAAATTGTAATAAATTATTTTATACATTACATTACTATTTATAGCCTGATATGACAATAAGACCGATAAAAGGAAAATTTTTCACGGATATACTGCATTAGTATTCTGTTATGAACGTTTGTTGTCTATAATTCGCCCTCGTAGGCGTGGTAAGAAAATTACCTTTATTAAATTCATAGATGGGTATAGAGCTCAAGATAGATAGACAGGAGGAATATTACTGCGTACACAAACACGCACTTTATGTCACGATGTACGAGTATTAATATAAGTAGTCGTGTAGAGGAAAGTACGCCGCCTAATTAGCCGTCGATATACCCCAAGATAAAAGCAATCGATCTTTGTCGATCGTCACGGCATAATTTTTTCCCTGATGATATATTTACTGGGTAATTAAAAATGTTCTTTGAGATCGGGGTTTTTCGCAGTAGCATTGCATTAAATAAATAAACAGCCTCCTGGAAGCTATCCCTATCCCTGTCTGTGTATCGAGGAGCGAGAGAATTTAAATTAATGAAGGTAGAGAGTAAATTAGTCTCAGTCCCGGTCTCTTTACCACATGCAGTATCTTGTGTATCTAGGTAAATATCCAGTGTATACACATGTAAGTTTAGCGGTTTGGTTGTGAGTGTACACAGAACCAGAGTATGTAAGGTGTATTTGAGTGTACTTACGCACTCAAGTTTGACGGGTTTTAGACGACTAGGAACAACATAAGTTGAGTTTGAGCTTGTACCAGTGTATAATGTACAGTGTACAGTGTGTACCTACTACACTAGTATGTCTGAGGATATAAATGGTGAGAGACTCGAGATACCGGGTAGAGAGACTAGACATATCAAGGTAACAACACGCCAGAGTAATCTAGTCGTATGGGAGTAAATATAGCGACAGAGGGCTAAATATAAGTAGAAGTAGAAGTATAAGTATGAGTATGAGTATAAGGCTCCTCTTGTTGTGTATTACTTGTGTATTACTGTGTATGTTGCTCTTGCCTGATGCAGTAATTTCCAGCCGGGAGAATTAAGGCCTAGACGAGATATGATAATGCAAATGCACTGGAGACTCGCGGTCTTTTCTTATCATTTATGCGCTCTTTCTCTTACTCTGTTTACACACGTTTGTGAGTTAATATTTGTAGGTGTTACTATTACTACTACTATTATATTACATACACTGTTTAAGAACTTCGTATGTACATGTGAATGTCTTTACTTGTAAGGATATGATATATGAATATGTATTTGTTGGTTTGTTCACCAACCGCTATACTACTTAGTGAGACAGTCGAGATTGAGAAGCTTAGAATCTCGGCATTATTACATCTATTATCTGTCTACTAGTGCCGGTGGCGAGATAAAGAGCATTACTGACATAATTACTAATTATATTAAATTACAAATGCGGTATTAGAGTTCATGATGCTTCAATCCGGAGAACAGACGGTCTAAGAACTTGGAATTTAATTTTTTTATTTTATTAATAATACAATTAAATTAAAAAATGTTATAAGCTCTTACGTAATAAAGTGAGTTTTTTATTTTTATCTGATTTTTTTAAATTAAAATACTTGTGAGTAATGAAAAAATCTTAAAACAAGAATAACATTTTTGCGAGTTAGATTTAAAAAAATCAAATTTCTTAGTTTAAGAATTTTACTGATCAAATTATTACAAATAATGTTCTTAGTTCAAGATTTTTTCTCTGAAATCAAGTTAAATTTTTGATTAAATTAGTTTCGAGATATTTGTAATGAAAATAAAAATATCGGTAAGTTTTGATGAAAATTATTATTTAGGGACAATTTTTATAAAATGTAAAAAAATTGTAATTTTATTATAAATAAAAACAAAATTGAACTTTCACGTTTAGTACTTTAATTTTTAAACCAAAATTATATGATTTGTAAAATAATAAGCTCTAATTATGAATCTCACTAAAATACTTGATTTGATTGTTGTTTACGGTGAAAATTACGATTTTTTGTTCGTATTTGAGCGGAAATATTTTTGAAAAATGAATCACGTAAAAAATTGTTAATTAAATTAAAAATTCTCCATATTTTCTTCAGAATCAAAATTTTTGTTTAGAATTGAAATATCAAATTTTTTCTTCCACAATCAAATTCTTTAAACATATTTGAACGAAAACAACAATTGATTTTTGGTCATATTATACGAAAAATAAAAATCTAACATCTGTATCTTGTCCATGGTTAGGTACTGGTGGATGGATCTAAATAAATATAATGCAAAAACATAAAATGATAGGTGAGTAACACCTTAGGTATTAATGATTCCGATGATTCTCGTATCGCTCGGTTGTACATCTCGGGTAATAAATCAAGCTTGCGTCCATGGTATGCAAATATCTCTCATACGATCGAGTTCCATTGGCACGGTGTGTGCCGCCAAAGAGAAAGGATAAGTTAACTCCGTGCTCAGTTATGTTAAGAGTGACTGGATGTAAGAACGGAGAAAGGCGGCGGCGGAGATGCTCTCAGCTCTCAGAGTCTCTGAGGTGGTAGGTGGTATTTATTCCGATCCTATCCTGTATTCTACGCTCTACACCCGAGAATCATTACACCGGATAATGCTTTTACCGTGGAAATATTTACAGCTCCTCCTATCGTAATTTTCCTCTCTCTCTCGCTCTCACGTACCCACCTGAGAGCTTCGCCGTCAGCGGGAGCCGATTGGACAGTAATCACCGCTCTTACGCGTAATATCGCGTTTAAGGAGTTTTTATTCCACTCCTCGTGTTTTATTCGATATCACAGCATGACGCCCGTCCTCTTTCAATTTATATTTTTTTTAATTTAAATTTTATTTTTTTTTACTAATGAAAATTTATTTGAAAATTAAATAATTGATAATTTTGAATTGCAACATTCATGACACAAAACATTATCTACTGAGAGACAGAAAAATTATTGTCCAGAAAAAGATTTTTTATTGACTCAAAAATTTGTGGAAATAAATGATTTTAATTTAGTAATTTTTTAGGTTATTTGAAGTCAGTAAAAATTATTATAATCAATTTGAAAATTTTTTAGACAAGATAATATATTTTCGATGACTATCAATAGTTTTTTGTCATCAAAAAATTTTTTTTAATACAAGTAATTTTTTTCTTATTCAGAAAGAAATATTTCTTGACTGGAGAACAAAATTCTTGGCTCAAGAAAATGAGCTCTCCGAATTTTCTCCAACACAATACCTCTTCGAGGTATGAAGCCGAAGTTGTGTTGGCCGAAGTAAAAATTTTTCTTGAAATTCTATTCTTGGTGGAAATAATTTTTTCTTAATTCAAATTATCATAAATACTTGATACAATAAATTTTTAATCAATAAAAATATTAATGAAAATTTACTTCTATCGAGATATTTAATGTTTTGAAGCAAGAGAGGAATTTTCTCAAAACAAGCAGACTTTCTTGACTTAAAAAAATTTTCTTGGATCAAGATACGTATTTCTTGAAACAATAGAATTAATTTTGTTTGAATAAGTGAAATTTCTTGTGTCAAAAAGAAATTTTTCTTCGCCCAAGAAAATAATTAGGAAGAAAAATATTTTCTTGGCTCAAGTCTACATTTTTTTCTGTGTACTTAATTCTATTCTATTAGTTAACAATATATTTCTTAATAAAAATTTAATGACCAGAATGATTCATGCACTTTTGAACTTTCCAAACTTTAACTTAAATTCTACTTGTTACTAATTTCTTCCAAGTCTCTCGAATCTCTTTAATATTAAGTAACATCATATCAAGGGCTAGAGAGTTTATTGACAACGTCCTCTCGCCCACATGTTAGCCTTCAGAGCGTGAGAGAACAAAATAATAAAAACGAGAAGATAAAAGATAAAAGAATGATCAAGAAGTGTAATTAGGATCGTTATCGACGCGTTATTAGATTATGACAGATCTCATGAGTGGAATTCTTTTTATTTAAATTTATATTTTAATTCTTATTCATTAGACTTCTTTTGTTCCGTATAAATTCGCGACGGGTTCAATTGACCACGGTCAAGGCCTCACGGATGATTTAATTAAGCGGATTGTTATCGATACCCTGGACTCTCATAAGTCTTATTGTTAGTTTGTGTAATAACATCTCATCAACTTGTCTGAGGAGTGCAGAGTGCAAACGAGTCTGCAATCCAGACCGACATTGCCCCCATTACATTCAACTCTCTTATTCTTCGCCCGATCAGTTTAAACTGTCAGAAGTGTCTGGATGTCGCCATTTTGGTAGACTCAGCACGGGTTTTACATTGTGTGTAATAAGAATAATACTAATACTAATACCTATATATGTAATCTCAAAGAAGATCAAGAGCTCGAGAAATTCGAGTCGACGAACTTTCAATCTTCGGTTTTATTTTTTTACGCTCTAGCTCTACTCAGCTCCTTTTCCAATGATTAGTTTTATTCTTTTGTTGTCGTAATATAACAAGGGAAGCTCCGATGGCTGAACTGAACCGTATGCTGGTAAATGGGGAAAATACTTGTCCAATTTGTGTTGGATTACTGAGCTATGGCTTTATTTTTTAATAACTTTTCGAATTACTGTTAATAATTTTTCTTTTTATTTCGATTTTCAAGTAAGTTAAAATTTTTAATTTGGTTTTAAAATTTCACTTGTATTGGAATTTACTTTATTTAAATTCTATCAATCGAATTTTAACATACATTAATGCATGAATTTTTAAAAACTTCCAATATTAACATTTAATCGATGCCCTTGTTATATAAAAGTATTTAATAAAAGTTAAATAATAAAAATTGACTATTAATGAACATTTAAACAATACTATCGTTTAATTTTGAATAATTTTATAATAAAAACTTGTACGTAATATTTAAAAGTATAAATTTTTTATAAATTTCTCAGAAGATAAAATTTACAAAAAAAAAAACGTTCAAGAAATACAAATTCATTACTTCAATTAAATATTGAGCTTATTGAGATATTAGTAAAATTAATGAAAAAATTAAAACCTTTTTGATTAATTATTTTATGTACAAACTTTTATCTTTATTGATTTTTGAGTAATGTTAACCAAATTCAGAATATTACACCGAATAAGCTTCAAGCCTTCCCAAAACAAAATTAAAAGTAAATAATTTATTGCGTTGATCTACGATACACCAATTGTGAGTTAAGAGGTAATAAAAATGGCGATAAATAAAAAATAATAAATAGAGGATGATACCCGTTATCCAATAACAAACATATCAGTTGTTAAGTTATCTAAAATATTGTTATTTAATTCGAAAAAATAGTGGTAATCCTCGATTAAAATAATCTAGGATGTAAGCATAGATACTCTATAATATAAAATAATATAATATAATAAAAATGTATAAATAATACAAAATACACACGAGATGTGGGCGTTCGTAACTTAAGTAATAATCAATTTCAAGTTCACTTAATAGATATCTAAATTCTTTAAAGCCTATTGAGAAAGAGATAAGAAGATTATATGAAATGAGGAGAGAAAAAATAATAAAATAAACTGGCCAACATATCAAGTGGATTTCGACTTTTACTTTTCTCTAATGTTAACAAGCTACAAGCTCTATGCTATCCTCTGTGTGTTCGTCGTTCGTGGGAGGTATTATCTCTGCCTACTTACAGTTAACAATTTATCCGTTTGAATTAAATATCTAGCTAAATAAATATCTTAACTGTTTTTTAATGCCCAATTTTAATTCATTTAGTTTTTTTTTTTTTTTTTCGTTTTCAGGGTCTTTGGGATGACAAACTCGCTGACAGCTGCAGCTAAACCCAAACCTAGTATACGCGTTGTATTTGTAATAGAGGAAATAGTGCAGGAGAGATGAGAGTTGGATTAATGTTACAAGAGGATTTAGTTTAAATTTAGTTTTTATATTTAACTGGAAAAATAGGGGGAGTAAGAGAGAATTTAAAATGTACTTCTTAAAAAAAAAAAAATTAATTTATGATGGATAAAAATTTTTAAATAATTCTTTACAAAATATCAAAGTTTAGTTGAATTTTCCGAAACGAAACGACGAAACTATTCTAAACATAAATCTATTAACTAAACACAAAACACAAATTTTTTCTACACTCCCATTTCCCGTTTAGCTGACTGTTGTCGCCTCTGGCGCTGCTGCACGGTAATTCTTCTACATTCGCGTGTGTCGTTTTCTATTTTTAAATCAACCGACTAAACTAAACGAGTTTTTTTTTAATCTGAATAAAAAAAAAAAAAAAAAAATAGAGCTAATGCACCCGCTCCTCTGTTAATAGAATCGACTTGCGACTTAAACTGCTAAAGAGCCAACAATCAACTCGTTAAATACACATATACATTTATAATGTGAATAAATCGGCTTCGAATAATATACTTCATACTCTATCAGCTAATTTGATTTTATCGTTTTTATTGAAATGATAATTTAAAAAATTTTAATTTTTTATTTACTTCATTTACATCATTAATTTTTTTTTTTTCATTCAATTTATTAATTTCAAGCTTTTGAAATTAATTTAAAAAAAACCAATAATAATAATAATAATAATAATAATCATGATCTAGTTAGCAAATATAAATTGCATGATACACTAAAATATATCAAATGAAGTTATGAAACATTTAAACAGAGTTGACTATATACATGTATGTCTATGCATTTAAAACGGCGACGAACTCGCGGTATGGTAATATCGCATTTACGCGAGTTTGGTCGACTCATTCGATTAATAATGATAATCACTAAGCATACACACAAGTTTATATACATATCATATCATATCAAATGTATATGATATATATATGAACCCGCATATGGTGCATCGCGACATATGGACGTCTGGCAAAGCTCATGCACGCATTTTATCCAATATAACACGCGTACTCACTAGATATATACATCCACGTATTATGACCTATGGGTTATTGGACGGGGTGAATTTCTCTTATTTCTTAGGTCAGCTCTATACGTTATATCATATAAACTATTATATTCATTCGACCTACTCGTTATATTGTGCGAAAACTATACAAGTGACACCGGATATGCCCCGTATGTTGCTTTTATAATTTATAGCTTGTCAGTGAAAAGATTCCTAACTATCTGTGACTTGGGGGTTACTGTTGCTAAAATACTCATTATTTATTATTAGAAATACCCTTTATTTTTTATTAAATGTTTTTTAGGTTGTTATTAATGGGTAATTTAATGTGTCTTTTCATATGAGTACAAATGTCGTACTGTATTTTATTGACCTTGAAAAAAAAATATTTCTAAAAATCAAAAGAAAAATTTCAATCTATAAAAAAACGGAGGGATAAACTTTTAAATTAATTAAGGGTAAAATATTGAAGATACAAAAAAATCATACATAGTAAAAAATTTTGTGTTAAATATTTAACACTTTTATGTGTAAATTTAACATTTATTGTGTTAAATTAACACAAAAAAGTGTTAAATATTTAAAATAAAAATTTTTAACATAAAATTTTTTGACGCATTGACGCAAAATTTTTTACTGTGTAAAAAACAGTTTTTGTCCAGAATTTAATCTTCTAATTCTAAGAATACGATTGGTAATTTAAATATTTCACAAACAAAATAATTATTGTGAGTCATCTCAAATAAATGTCGCAATTCGTGATACAATTTCGACTCTATTGTTTAAATAAACAATTTTAAAGCTTACCCGACGTTAATTTATCACTTCGAAGGGGAATCATAACCCGCAGTGATTTAATGAGATCAAAGGTTAAAGTTTTGTATACCACAGCTAAGTAGCAATAATATAATAAGAAAAATAGCATTGATAAGCGCCGATAAAACCGTACCACATCTAAGCGTTCCACTAGTTTTAATAGTTTACCGATAAAATAACAGTGTGTAAGCTATTCGGACTGTTTGTTGTTTTGTTCACGATATTTGTTGTTGTAGGTGAACTTATATGTGTACAAATATTCAAAGTTTTATTGTACAAAGTCTTCTCGCGGTTATTTATCGCTCATAAAAATAAAAATTAACATAAAATGGACTACTATATACATATACATAAATATACAACATACTGCATGTATACATAAATACCCTCTGCTCTGAAAAATATTTTTTGCAATGCACAGTGTTTCTTTTGTATTTCTCAGGCCTAATTGCTTAAAGAAAAAACATCTCGACACTAAACCTACTGTATGTATATAGATGCGGACTTTATTTACAAACATTTATGTTGTATGTTATACCTACGGATGCATGCGAATGTGAGTACAAGCCGCCACCGTTGGAGCCATGAATCCGTGTCACTTTAACGAACTGGCCATCAACGTTCATAATGACCCGGTAGCTTCAGGCGCTCATATTCAACGTATATGCATCACATACGCTGTATGTATACGTTCATGCACACATGTAAATGTACATTTGATGCTGATAGATGTATTGATCGTTCTTCGACGCATGAAAGCCTAACGAAAGCACCGTAGGTGATTACCGGCGGTCATTATTAATGAACAAGTCATTTAATTTTTTTTTTACAAATCAATTATTTAGTATTTTAGATAATTAATTTCAAACGATTTATCCAACTATACGACCGACTAATATTAATATGTAATTTATATTTATCGATTTGGCAGTTAATGATTATGTTAATGAGTATGCATACAAGCGTTTTAATTAAAGAAAAATTTCTTTTGTCTTAATGAGAGTTTATTTTTAGCTTAAGAATTTTATAATTGATTTTTCATTGAATTTTTTAATCAAACAAGAAATTGATTATTTTTATAATTAATGTAAATTAAAATTGATTTAATTTGTTGACGCATATTAATTGAAAAAAATGGAGCAAACAATTATCTAACACTTAATTAATTAAATTGTTAAATAATTAATTTTCCTGGCAGTAAAACTAAAAGCGTGATAAATAAATGAATAAATAAAAATAAAAGTTACTACCGAGTAATTTAAATTATTGCTAGATTTTTAGATTAAGTGTTGAATTATAGAGATCGTAATGTCAAAAAAAGTTTCAGTAATAGTCGGTGAGGATTATAATAGAACCCGGCGGATTGAAATTAAAAATCCATTTTCCTTATCCTCTTTCTCGCGTCACTGTTAAGCAGAGAGTGACAAAGAAACAAAATGTTTAATTATTTATATTTAAATTTAAATTGTTTTCTTTTTTTTACTACTTCTGTCTGTCTTTATCTCATTCTTATTATTTTTATTTTTATTTTATTTTATTTAACTGTGGAAATCTACTCGTCGCATCTATCTACTACTCGAGGCATCTCTACATCTATAGTACCCGGAAAAAGTTTTTCATCGCACGAAATAACCACTACCGGCACTTCTTTCTCCTGGACTTTAAAAATAAAATTATAATGGAGTACAGCTGAATAGAATGGATAGGAGCTGAGGCTGAGCGTACCACCTAAAATAAGTAAAATAAATAAATTTAACGAGAATGTACTGAGTTGAGTGGAATTGTTCATACTTATATTATATATCCACCAGATTGGTAAAGTTTAAGAAAAATGTTGTGCTGAAGACACTGGATTGAATATTAAATAAATATGTACACAGAAAAGAAAGTTAACTTAAACTAAGAACATTTTAGACAAAAATTTTTTCTTTGGCTAATGTAAAAATCTCTTTTTCTTAATTTAAGAAATTTTTAAAATTAATGGTATTAAAAAACTTTAATTAAGGACATAACAATAAATTGTTGTTTGAATTTTGTAAGTGAGATAGGACGTTATTTTAAGTTATTTTCTCAGTTAAATCAAAATTTAAGTTCACAAATAATAAATTGAAAATAAATCAATCAATATTAAAATAAGTAGTTAAGTAAATAATATTTATTGTTATTTGTACTGTATATTATTAAATATGTAATTTTGTATTTGCCATTCGGCCATTATAGCCTTGGCATAAAAATAAATATCTATGTATCTATCTTTAATTTTTCGAATAGAAATGAAGTAAATTATTATTAGAAATTTTGTTTTGAGTAATCAAAAAGTTAAAATTTATAAATTTGGCAAAAATATCGGAAATTTGCAATACAAAAATTTATAGAAATTTCAATTTTCGACAAAAAGGTCCTCATCAATTTTATCATCTCATCTACCCTTCAGATAAAATATTAAGATTTAAAAAAGTCGAAAAATTTAGTAAAAATAATGTCAATCAATATGTTTGAAAATAAAAATCTTAGATTTCACATCAATAATTTAAAAATTTTAAAAAGCCATTAAACATTACGTATGGCTATTAGAAACGCGAATAGATCCGCGGAACCTAAATAGACTCTCTACAATACAGACACGTAATACAACACAACAGTCCTCGCTGACTCGTCGTTCATCACTCGAACAAGCCGTGTCATTAATAATTCCACGCGAGTCAGTCAGGTCGTGGTCCATATTACCGAGTAAATAACGACTCTCGCTCTTGTCTGTATCTGGCTAGACTGAGTCGTAACTAAACATCCTTCTAGTCCTCAATACAAAGTTAAGCCTTAGTATGAGTACAAGTACGAAGCCAGCTCATTGGTATAGTAATGAAGACTGTCTTCAACTATTTCTCTGCTCAGTTTCTCGGGTCGCGTTGGTCCCTCGTAAATATTTGCTCTATTCGCAATCCTATCAAGACGCGTGCACCCTCATTTTCATCCTTATCCTCTATTTACCTACGTCTGCTCGGGATATTTTAAATTTCAATGAAAATCCGTCTTTATAATTAAATTGTGTCTTCAAAATTACCGAGTATTTTTCTCGAGCATCGTTATCATTTATTTATTCTTAGAAAAGAGTCGAGAGTTGAGGAGAGTGCAAAGTCGTACAGAAAGTTATCGGCAGTACACTTGTCGGTATACGGGTGTAGAAATAAAGTTGTGGGTAGTAATGTAATGTAACGCGTGTTATGTTGCGCGAAAGTATTACAGGGAATAATAATAACAGATCACTGTTTAGCTGTAAATACTTGAAACATTCCCGCTGATTGATAGCTCTAATATCTTTGTATTATTTTTATTCACAATTATCTTAAAGAAAAAAAAATCAATTCAACAACTCACCACTCGGCAATCTTTTAATTATGATTATAATTATAAATAAATTAATAATTTATTTGCAGATATTGTATCAGCCGATAAAAAATGGGAATTGAATTTATGTTTTATCTTATTATTATTAATCTATAGAAAAAAAAATATATTGGCTCAATAACAGAATATTTTGAGGAAGATGACTGATATCTTGATTCAAAAAAATTTTTTTCTTAATATTAAATACTTTGATTCAAAAAATTCAAATATTACAGACTAACAAATTAAATTTCATAGTGCAATAGATTCCGTCAATTGAAACCGTTTGTGCTGTAATTACTAAATGGTGGCATTCTTTTTTAAGAGCGTTTTTTATTTTGTATTAGATTGAACATCGATTATGTACAATCAATAGATGATTATCCTGGCAATTAACTGCCGAATCTTAAGGGTGTTAAAAAAGGAAAAAAAAAGAGTATATAAATAAATTTTAGGGAATTAATGTTGAAGTTACTTCGGCAAATAGGAGTAAAGTAAAAACGAAAGAATGTAAGTGCGAAAGGGAATGAGATGAAGAGAAACGAGTCTTAGCGGCGCCGTAAAGTATAATAGAGAGCATGTTGGGAGGTGATAATGCCTTGAATGTTGGATGTGTCTTGGGTTCTGCTGATGATGTGCGCCTTTACTTAAACTTTTACACTTCTACATGCCGTATAGTCGACGAAGAATGTCGACTGGCTCTGCTGGTGAGAACCAAGGGGAGTGTGTGCTCAACCAAGTGGTGGCATCTGTGTTCTGCGTTAGCGCCAAGTGTTTGATACGGGTACAAGGTACGCCGAGGAACTCTGCCTTAGACTCAAACTTTTCGCAGTCTTATTGTGTTGCTGAATTATGGATATTAATTCAGAGTTTAGTACAGTACAGTGTGAAGCTAAATTGATGGCTGTTATTTTTTTTTTTTTGAATATTTTATTTTTGAAATTCCCCTGATTAAATTAATTTTTAGGATTTAAAATTTAATTGTTTTTTAGATGGTGGTGACGTAAAGTGGCTGGGTCATTTGACACGTCGTCAAGCTGCCAGCCATTAATAATTAAATTGGTAAGATAAAGAGCTGAATGTTGTTTGTGGAAACGGGCCAATAGACCTAATGGTATAAACCCGCGTGATAAAATAGCATTATTTAAGAGAGTAGAGACGACGAGATGTGGATAAATAAAACGATATCGAGTTGAGGATATGGATATGGATATGGATGAGTGTGGTAGTTTTCTGTGTGAATATTAAATGTAATGGCTCGGAGAGATTATTTCTCAGAACAAGTATCGTCTCCTTCGAGATCTTGAGTGGCCACGGGCTCGCATGTGTGTGTCAGTATCCAGCGAAAATAAAAACCCGTGGCGCTTATGATGAAGACTCGAGTGTGGGAAATAAACGCGAATATATGCGTATCTATATTGTGTATTTTATATTATTTTATATATTGACATTTATACTTTATTTAATCATTAGTGTTATCAGAGTAATTAATGTTATAAATTCTATTTGTTTGGATCATTTTCATTTATAAATTCAATGAGCAACACACAAAAAGAAAAATTCCTTGACTAAAGAACAAGATATTTAATTTTTTGGAGTAAGAGAGAAATTTTCTCAAGGTAAAAAAATTTACTTCTATCAATAAAAAAATTTTTCGGAGCAAGAGGCTGAATTTTCTCAAAACAAGAAGATTTTCTTGACTTAAATAAATTTTCTTGGATCAAGATACGAATTTTTTTAATTAAGAAAATTAATTTTGTTGGAACAAGTGAACAATTTCTTGTGTCAAAAAAAAATTTTTTTTAGCCCAAGAAAATAATTAGGAAGAAAAATATTTTCTTGGCTCAAGTGAACATTTTTTTCTGTGCAGGATCATGGGTATTTAGAATTTTCTGTCCAAATTAATTAAACAGTTATGGACTTCCGAGATTTTTATCTCAATACATTTATCAAGCCTAGAAAAATAGTAATAGATAACAAATAAAAAATGATAAATAAAATAAAACATACTATCAAATATTAATAACGAACTTCAACGTATCTAACTGATCGTGAATTATTATTTTGTTCATTATAAATTTTTATAGAAAACGTCTGACTAGATCCAAAATTTTACTTCACGTATATAACATAATAATATAATAAGAGACGCCAGCTCCCATTACATCAACGTAGCTGTCCAAATGTATAACACAGACATGATATGATAGAAGATGGAATAGGAGGAGCGTTTGTCAGAGCCTCGTTACGAAATTCCATGAATAGTATTTTTCCCATCTCATCTAATTTCATTTCGCTGGTATCATCTCCTATATCCAACCAAACCACTTGTATCCGTTATTAGTCCGCTGATGTAAGCTACTCTACACTAGATATACCCTGTAATTGATACAGACGGCGACGGGCACTACGACAACTTAAGACGGTGTGCTATTAAACTCGTTATGTAATTGACAGTGAGAAAACCAAGAATTAATCTGTAATAATACTAATTATCTTTAGGATGGTGATATGATGATACGATAATAAGTGCCATTACCTGTAGAATTCAGGAAGCTCAAGGCTAAACGAACACTCCAATATACGAGATCATTATACATTTAATACATAACCGATGTATTTATGTATTTATGTATTTATATATTTATGCCTGTATCTATGTATTTTTATCTCAATCTTAATCTTTATCTATGGAAATAAGCCGCGAATTAATGGATTTATCGTAGATTCGCATGAACTTGATTTATCGGGAATCCGCGAGTTAGTTCTATTCATAGTCACGAATATTCTGCGGAATTTAAAAATCGTGAAGATTATCGGGTATCGGGCGATTGATCGGCGGACCGCTATTAACCTCGCGATCGGTGGCCACTGGTTGCGCCGACGCTACCCGCAAGCTTTTATTTTGTTGTATGGATCTTCACACGAGCATCGATAGTTTAGTGATAAGTGATAAATTATAATTTATGAAATTAAAGAGCAATTTTTTTTTCCTTTTTTTCAATAAAAAATCATAACAACTTAAGCACGAAGCAATACAAGTGAGTTGTAGTACATTATACATAGCAGTATAGTAGTGACTATTAATACTTTATGCTTATCGTATCGATGACTCGAAGGCGACGTCGATTATTCATGAAGATCGACAGCGAGCCTTGGAGATTGAGCACCGATAGATCTATCAGACGCGATCGGTGTCTGCGTACGACGGAAGTCCAAAAAAATAATAATCTGCCAACTAGTTTAGTTGTATATTATAATTTCACCTTGTTATTCTGATTCGTTCGATCGGTCTTGTTGGTGTCGATCAAACATGGGCCGAATTTACGCTCGGATACTCGCAGTAGGAAAATAAAATTGTGTTAAATATAAATATATAAATACTAGATACTACTATGAAGAATATCTTAAATTGCAGAGAGTACAGAATACAGAGACGATCGATCAATCGGCGACGGAGTTGATAGTCAGTTGGTTCGTTCTCGACTCGGTATCCTGTCGTCCTCTTGGCTCATCGTCTCCTTAGTTAGATTGGCAAAGCTCTTATCGATCCCGTTCCTCTACTGCACGAACCACCAACAGACGTGACACGACTCTAGCCGACATCAAGACGGACAGGAAGATTGCTCAAGACACCCGCGATCGACTATCCGCTGACGCACTTATAACTCGATCTACATTTCACGATTGACGATTGCTTTTTTTTCTATTGTTATTATTATTATTATTTAAATTAATTTTTTTATGATAATCAGTAGTTAATTTTTTGCCGAGAATTATTTTATCAGTCATAAGTCTAATTTAAAATCGCATATTAATAAAAAATTTCCAATTAAATTCACTGAAAATTCAAGAATAGCTTCGTGAAAAATTTTATTTCGACACAGAAAAAAAAATTTTCTTGAACCAAGAAAATTGTAAGGAAGACCGAAGTTATTTTGGAGCAAGAAGAAATTTTTTTGACTTAAAAAAATTTAACTTCGTTCTAGAAATTTTAACTTCATTCAAGAAATTTTCAATCTTCCTTAAGATTTTCTTGATTTAAGCAAATTTACGCTTGATTCAAAAATTTCTTTCTTTCTGTGAACCGATTTTTTTTTTGTTGAGCACTCTGTACTTTAAGTATTAATAACAAAACAAAAATAAAACAATTCAAGAGCAAAAAACACCATCACTCAACACAAGATAATTTAGTATTTTACTTATTCAGTGTTTTATTTATTCTGTGCAGAATTTGTTGTATTCCTAAAGGAAAAATATACTCGAGTTTCTATACTCTTCCCGTCGACTAAAATTGTATCGACGTTACGTGTGACAGCCCGAGAGAAAATACGTCGGGGATCGTTTTGCCAGGACAGGATCGATGCTAAAGTGAATAATAGAACACATCTATCGATATTATGAATTAAAAATACTACACCGCTCGATTGAAGTGAGAGAGACTAGATGGGATTGAAATAAAAAATTTATAAGGCCATAAAAGAGTAAAGAGTAAAAAGCAGAAATAGTGAGTAGAAGCATTGTATTATACATATACTTATATAGATCCATTCCCGAATACGAAGATGGAGACAGACAACCGGATCGGATCGGATATTATTCGACAGTTGTGTGTTCGGAGTAAGAAGTTAAATTGATAGACCCGCCGCGAGAAAGAGTAAGAAAACTTTTCACGAGTTACTGTGTACTTTACATATTTAAATTGGAAGTGTCGATTCCCTCGTTCTTGAGATTGACAGCGCTAGTTTTTTCTCCTATACTGTAAACCTTTTTCTATTCTATAATACTGCAGTATAAGCTACCAAAACATTCACACACTTCACATTATATATATGTATTTTTTTTGCATAAATTGTTTGCTCGACTTTCATCGAATCACAAAATAGTATTTGATACTTTGAACTGCCCTCCCGCGATTTATTTTATTCGCCGCAATAAAATTTACATTTAACAATTTTATTTATTTCCCGCATCGGAAAAAAAACTCAAGACGATTTCGTATTAAAATAATTCACATTTAGCATATTTTTAAATCGAAATTGAGATGTAAGCCTCGCTATCTGTCGACGCAACTGTGGGTGATAAATATAAAATAAAAAGAAAATAGACACCTGTCGGCTTCACCTGGTAGCGATGATCGTGTCAACCGGATGTATATATGAACACATCTACGCATCAATATACAATATACAATCTTTCTATCGATGTAATAATACACTCACACATATTTGATCACATATGGATACAAATTTAATGTAAACATAATCGAAGTTATATAGGAAAAAAATTAAAAATATTATCGCGCTTCACGTGAGTAAGCATCGATATCAATTATGTAGGATATACAATATCGCACACATCCACCTTCACATATTTATAGTTATAGTTACGGAGTATATTTAAAGTTTTGCTGACGCAGCCGATAGCTTTTATATATACGTATATATTTACTGCATGCTGTATTTCGTATTATATATCTAAGATTTAGATTAATATTATAGATCCAAAGTGTATAAGCTTACCCACGATTTAATACTGGATATTTAATTCTACAACCGGGAAACATACGAGAGCTATCTTTAGTTGGTGGTATAAGTTGTTATAAGGTATAAGTTTATAAGCATACTCGATATCTATAAATCTATCTACATGAATTTCGATTAATTATTCCTGCAGTGGCATCGTCCGCGGAACATTTGCTATCTCTTCAGAATTTATTTTTACGTGTATAAATTAATATATTAATAAGTGTGGAAAAAATTCAAGATTAAAGAAAAGTTTATTCAGTTAAAAGTTGCAGGAAAAAAATGATACTGCAATGTGAGGCTATGGTAATCGATCGACTGCACTCGAATTATCGTAAATCGATGCACTTGAGTGCACAGATGACATGAGACTTGAGTCTGTCGTGAAACCTCAAAATCAGAGTACATTCAGTATAAGTTCGAGCTTCTTACACTTTACGTTGCTTTACTTAGCTGATAAGTGGAGCGAGATAGAATAATAATGTTAGAGAGATATAATGGTTAAACATTAGATTAAGTATTTTATTTAATAGTTGTAGAGCTTAACAGTAGCAGTATTTGATCAAGTTTTAGGATGAGAGATAACAAAGTTGACTACTGTAGAGGAAGAAAATTACTAAGGTGTAATTTTGAGACATTTTTTGTGGAGAATTGAATTTTTTTTACAAAAGGTTTTTGTCAAGTTTGTCTTATCTGTAATATTTAAGATTTAACACAGATTGTTATGTTTTAATAAGACCTAATTTAATTAAAAATTTAGTACAAAAATATGAATACAATTTTTACAAATTTTTATTTTGACAAAAATATTGGAGATATGAAAAATCGTAAGATACATTTTTTGTAAAAAAAGATTTTGGCAAATTTGTCTTTTCTTTGACATTTTAGATTTCATACTTCTTTATGAATTACTAAGAGGTAATTTAATTGAAAATTTATAGCAGAGGAAAATTTATTATACAATTTTTTAGAGTTTTAATTTTAAGAAAAATATTGGAGGAAAAATTTGTAAGAGACAATTTTTTGTGAGAAATTGAAGTACAAAAGGTCTTTGTCAAGTTTGTCAACTGTAATATTTCAGATTTAATACTGCTTTTTATATTTTACTAAGAGGTAATTTAATTAAAAATTTAGTAAAAAAATATGAATACAATTTTTACAAATTTTTATTTTGACAAAAATATTAGAGATATGAAAAATTATAAGATACATTCACTGTAAAGAATTCAATTTCCTGTAAAAAAAGTCTTTTTCAAATTTGTCTTATCTTTGATGTTTTAGATTTCTTACTACTTTATAAATTACTAAGAGGTAATTTAATTGAAAATTTATAGTAGAAGAAAATTTATTATAAAATTTTTTAGAGTTTTAATTTTAAAAAAAATATTGGAGAAAAAATTGTAAGAGACAATTTTTTGTGAGAAATTAAAGTACAAAAGGTCTTTGTCAAGTTTGTCTTAGCTGTGATATTTTAGATTTAATACTGCTTTTTATGTTTTACTAAGAGGTAATTTAATTAAAAATTTAGTAAGGATAAAATTGAATATACAAAGTTTTAAAGTTGCAGAATTAACGATTTCTCGGGCAGTAGACAGCTCGAGCTACTAGAAATAATAGCGGAGAAAGGATTATAATTATAATGAAGACTGAAATTGTAAGAGTTGTTATGATAAAGATTGCTGAAGAAGAGTAACGAGAAACGATTGTTAATGTTCTGAGATCATGACCACTTGACAAAACGGTTTAATTTTCTCGGCTGTACTATTTTACGTCGGCTGGAATAAGAGCTCGCGGGCTTTATATTTTCACTGTGTACTAGACATAGTTATATAGATGTGTTTTTAACGACGTTGCGACCCGTACTATTAAATTTAACAGAGAAAGAGTAAAAAAATCCATTTTGAGTTGTTAAACTTCGGGAATTCGCAAAGTCAAAGCGGACAATTATGTCTCGTTGAATAAGAGCTTCTATACCTAAAATATATAACTTTACTATTACCAACTTTTTTCCATTGTATTTAACTTGCTCCGAGCACCCCAGTTAATTATTATATCTATAACTATAACCATTATCATTGCATGTATTATGTTCACCGACCGACTATTGGAGATTTAACTTTCGGTAACTATCAAACTAAAAAGTCATTTAGTTGTCTTGTCATTTTCCCAACAAATGTGTTAATATAAAAAATAATAAATTATTTTTTACATTCAAAAATTTTTTAAATAATCTTGATAGATTTTATTTAAGTTTTTTAAATTTGAT
This sequence comes from Cotesia typhae, assembly GCF_013202065.1. NCBI lineage: Eukaryota > Metazoa > Arthropoda > Insecta > Hymenoptera > Braconidae > Cotesia > Cotesia typhae. Next base: position 17,683,520 of record NW_027423774.1, on the reverse strand, counting down.
GGTGAAAAATCATTCGAGTCTTTTCAATATTTTATATCAAGAGTAAGAGGTACGATAATATTCACGAGAACTTTTTTGTACACTGAAAAAAGATACTTTTACTCAATTAACAATTTCTTGGATCAAGAAACTCGATGACGATTCAATATTCTATTATTGTTAATTATTAATTTCTGAAGAAAAGAGCATCTATATTTATCTTTTGATAATAGATAAATAAGAGAATAGCTTTATTTAAATGAATTAAAAATTACTTCAATAAACAAGTTCTTGAGCTAAGAATAAATATTCTTAAAAATTTTCAAGAACATAAATTTTTATATCAAGAAAATTTTCTTAATAAAAATATTTTTTTTCTCAGTGTAGAGAAGTTAATTTTTGTATTTTTTATATTTTACTTAAAAGTCACAAGTTACAACTTTAGAAAACTGCAAAACAATTTTTTTTGAAGCAATTTACTTCATTTCTGGGCGAATAATTCCAAATGTCATGAAATTGACCTGGATTTTTTTAGTATATTTGAAATTTTTCTCAAAAATCACAAGTTTTCACTATCAATAACTCCGAAAAAAATTTTCATTAATTTTGTTCAATAAATTCAAAATAAAAGTAGTGATCTGGATAAACTTTGTAAAAAGTGACATTTTCTATAAAAAAAAATTCACATAATTTTATCGTATTTTGAAAACATCACCCAACATTTAAACTTTTCAACAAAAAAACCATATTAAAATTTTTCACAGCACATTTGAATATTTCACAATTTTTAAAAAATTCCCTACAACCTCCACAAAAGGATTTTTCAATGAAAACTTTCATAATTACAAAAACAAACCTTTTGTCATAGCTGCCAAGGAGAAAACTACGAGGATTAAAAGCTCCAATCGGCATTCCATTTTTTTAAGTATCCACAGCATTGCGCTGGTATCAGCAATCGTAATCACAAAAACTAAATATTAAATAATAAATAATAAATAAATATAATATTTAAAACGGTTTATCACCAATACACAATCATCGTATTGACACTTATCGCCTCAGCACATATATTAATATTAATGATAACGATACTCAAATAATAATTATCATTAATTGAAATATAATATAAATAGCACTATTTATACTTCAAAACCAAATCACTCTTATTTTATTATATATCACTTGAAAACTTTACGTCAACTCAAATACTCTTTTTTTACTGAAACTGACAATCTATTTTTGCAGCAGACAACAATTGTACTGTACTCCCTGTACTGTGATTAAATCGAACTGTTATGTTGTCTAGAGCTTTATCATCGTATGGTATAAAAAAGTAATATCCAAGTAAAGTTGTACCACTGAATATTTTAATTTGGAGTATATAAATATTATTTTACTTTCGGTGTTTTTCTTTTCTTCTTTTTTATTTAATTTCACTTTTATAAAATAAAGACAGTTGTTTAAATTTATTATTTAATTAAGAAACTTAAACTTAGGACGTACATTATTATTTAAAGATACGAACACGATTAATTAAAATCACGAATGAGAATAATTAGCTCCGAAATGTTTATCCTCATTGTTTGTCAACAAAACACTTTTTACTGTAATTATTATTAATAATAATTAAAAAAAAACATAAAATAAAAAATATGATGAAAAGTGAAACTTGTGGGTTGGTACCACTTGGGCAAATTTATTTCAATTGCATTTATTTAATATAATCCTGCTAATGATAGAACAACAATACTTCGCACGATTTAAACTGGAAGTCAGGACAACAGAGTACTCCCGACAAGACGGCGGTCGTTTCGCGACTGCTGACGCTGAGATTCGGACGCGGCGCCACGCGCCCCGAAACACCCGCTCGAGGAACTTCGGAAGAGATCGGTCCCGGCGAAGGTACCGAACCGCGCGTGCGCGTTTAAATGTGAACACGCGCCGCGAAGCGCTCATTCTCAAGGGTTGAGTGGCAGGATTAGACTGGATGGTATTATATGTATGTGTATAGTAGGTATATACAATATAATACATATATATATGAAATATAGGAAGCAAGGGATGGGTTTCCCTCTGTACTCTGTACTCTGCACTCTGTACTTTATGCGCCACTTTATACTCTACAATGGAGTGGAGGGCACTGTCAGCCAGCATCAACAACGGATCGTTTCATATTTCAAACTTTTTGCTTCCCTGCCGCGCAAGCTGATCTCAAGATTTTTTTCCTTTTTTGATTTTAGTGTCTTCGACTTTAATTCTTGCTTATGGGTAATTATCGGCGGTTTGTTGGGGAAAAGTTTGAGCTGTTAGTTTTATGGATACTAATAATAAAGTTGAGTTGATACATTTGTTAGTTTGTTTATTATTATGGAAATTTATTTGACATTTAAACTGATTTTTTGATAAAAAAAATTTAATTTTTTGAATAATTTCATTAATTAAAATGAGTTTAAAAATTTGGTAATAATATTTAAATTTATTAATTTATTAAAAATGAGTAATTTAAATTTTAAATCCGATATTTTTTAAATAATTTTTTCAATTATTATTTCATTTAATTTAAACGATTTAACTTCAAAATTTCAGATTAATGTTTAAAATTTTAATAACCTTTAAAATAACATTTAAAATTTTCCATTTTATTTAAGCAGACATTTAAAATCAAAACATTTGAATTTTTTTAATATAAAAATATTTAAAATCTTTCCAATAAAGTCAAAAAATTCTTGGTAAATATTCACCATTGTAATTTTCATTTTTTTTAAGGAAATTTCTATTTGATTTTATTGCTATATTTTTTTTTTTTTGAAAAATACATAAAAAAATGAAATTTATAAATTTTTTAGAAAATTGTGAGATTCAACTTTTTTTTTTTTTAATTGTTCGTTTTTTTATGTACTTTTCAAAAAAATATATCAAGAACATCAAAAAAAGATAAAATAAAAATTTTTTCAAAAAACATCAGAGTGAAAATTTTTTCCAACTTTCGGAGGCAAAAAAGCTATCGAAATCTTTCTTTTTTTTTTTTTTTCACGAAATTCTCATACTTTTTACACCATAAAATGTATGACAATGCCAAACATCAATTTTTTTAAAAACTATTTTCATTTGTAAGCAAAAAAAAAAATTTTTTTTTTAATATAAAATTTAAAGGAATAGATTAAAAATTTATAAAATATTGATTGATAAAAATTAAGTTGTCGAATTTATCTCATAATCATTTTCATATAATAATATAAATTCATAATAACAGTCCAGATAAACTCTCAATTAAAAAAATTCTGTAAAATCAAGATAAAGAGTAATAGTTGATTATATTGGTATTGTTTGAAACAATCACCAGCTACCGCACGAATGTGTTTTATCGTGACTAAAAATGATTATCATGGTTAAAATCCGTCGATCCGTGCGCTATAAAATTGCAGTGTAATAATCACGCCTATCTAGAAACCCGCAATAACCCTTATTTATACACTTATATCTATACACATACATTTGCATCTTATTATACAACAGCAAAACAAACTCTGATTTCTCATGAACAGATCACGTTATCTAAATCACGACTAATTTCCTAAAAATAATAAATCAATTGTCGTGCATTGCTCGCAAATACAATTAATTATTTTTCGTCTAAATCTAATACAACCGCACATTAAGTCCTCGAAACAATACGGCGTATTAAATCCAGATAAGAGGCCATTTATCATATAATAAAAACAGTCCTTCCCTGTCCCGGGTCCCCTCTCTATGTCAAAAATAACCAGTTTTTCTCTTACATAAATTATCTCGATCTATAATCGACCTCATCGATAATTTATAAATCATCGAGTAAACTATACCATACCTTGCCGTCTAATCATGTCGATCGTGAGATCATTAATCGTCTTATAAGTCTACTATACTCTTTCATTAACAAACACCGTTTTGAAATATCTTTTGACAGTCGTTCGCACGCTAGCCCTCATTATTTATCCAAACTTTAAATAAAACATTCGAATATCATTAAAAATAACTCTGTATAGTTTGAATTTACTCTGTAACAATCCAGAGTGAAATCTGGAGTTTTTTTCTCAGTAAAATAATTTTATTAATTTTTAAAATTTTAAACACGCATCTTATCATTTTTTAACGAATAGTTAAAGAAATTGTTACAATTTTTTTTCTATTCATTCTTTTTTTTTTAAAAAAAAAAAAGAAAAAATTCCATCCGTGAAATTTTTTATTAATAATATAAATAAAATTTTTTTTTCCACTCCAAAAATATTAAATCAATTAAAAATCATCCACTCTGCAAATTTTTCACCGTCGCTATTAAAAATATATCGTTGGTTTGAATTTAAACCTCTGCTATTATATTTATTATTTTCTTATTTATCTCATTAGTCATTAATACAATATAACAATATATTTGGCCAAAAATTTGACTCTTACTCCATTATTCAAAAATGAAAGGGCTCAAAGATTTTGTTTGTCTGTTTTGTCTGCAGGACCTTGAATCTAGAGTACAGGTTGTATCATACATATTAGTACGTATGAATTCCACACCACAAGAAGTAGAGGATTAATCGTTAACACTGGGTTTAAATTCTTTCCCAACAAAAACCTAACTCTATCATTTATTTTCAGGTATATCAAATACATATAAGACATAACCATAGACAGATATATAGGATAATATAATGGACATACGATGCTGAGTGATTATTAACAGTTTAGCTAAAGGGGTGAATAAATTTGTGAGATGGTCTAAACTATAGAGAATAGAGAATAAACTATTGGACCGCCCACATTGAAAAATAATTCGCTTTTATTTATTAATATCCTATAGGCGAGCGTGATGTAATTTTCTCTTTTTTCCCCCAATACAAATCCAAAAAAATAAAAAATAAAAAATGTTATGGTACGCTAAAATTTAATAGACTGCACCGCCTTTGATAATCGAGAACGACAATGCCAATAAAAATTTAAAAATACTGATGTTAAAGAATATAAATAACGCAATAAAGTAAGATGAAATATTGCCATGTATATTTATCCGGACAAAAGAATAAAAATATAATAAAAACTATGAGAAAATGCGAGAAATTCGGTCCTTTATTTTGTTTCTGTCAAAAAGTAAAACCAGTCGCACGACAATGACTATTAGTCTCACGTCATGGGACCATCGGACCACGGTTTTTATTATTTCCTTCGGAGCCGCTACACTACTCAAAACTAAAATAAAAATAAAAGGTGTGTGTGTGTTATTATTTTTGAGTCCCTTGTATATTTTCTCTTTAGACACAGACTCCCGACTCTAGTTCCATTCCCTATACTACTTTTATTTCTATTCGTCTCATTCTTATATGAGCTGTTGTGTGCTAATGTATAAAACTTTTTCGTTCCATTATGAAAAACGCATTGCACCTATACTTTACAGGAGTCTAACAACAAAAACAAGAACATTGATGGATACATACATATTCAGCAAAGTCAAGGACCCATGACGAAATCACGATCCGAGTGGTAATAACCAAGAATGAAGGGAGGTCCTCGTCGAGGGTGTGACTAAAAAATTCTCCATAGATATGTACGGATATATGGATGTGTAATATTACGCTTTTTTAGGTTTTCTATCGTAGCATATATCGCATTGTAGATATATATTATATATACATGTACAAGCTAAGTGTAGGTACATTGTATGTACACGGTGTGTGACACTATAAATACATAACACGAGCATAAAGTTTGAAAACACTGTGGAAAACACAATAAATAAGCGCCGGTGAAAAATATGGCGGTTTCTGGAGTTGTCGGAGGCTGCGGTAGGCCCTTAAGTGCCCTGGCGCCCTTAGTTATTTTGCGACGGGATCCCATACATTTAAGTAACCGTCAGTTACTCAAACCATGCACAACTAGTTATGGTATGGAGTATAGACGCAACTCCATTTACTACGAATAGAATAGAATAGAATAGAAAAAGCTCTACTAGTATTTTGCTCGTTTTTTTCTTTTGTCTTCCGCTGACCATTTGGCAGTCCTGTCAGGAGGGATACAGTGAAGAATTAACACAAATTTAGGTTATTTTCTACTTTATAAGAAATTTATAAAGAATTTAATTGATTCAGATCAAATCAAAAAAATTTTAGATTAAGAATATCATTTTGAGGAATTTTTTTTGTCTAGAAGATTTTTTTTGATCAAAGATTCTTTTGCTTATTTTGAATTGACTTAATTCTTTAGAATGATTTTGGATAAAATTTGTACGATAAAACAATTAGTTAAAGATTTATTATCACTTTAAAATTCCTTTCAATATTTACTAGAAGTATAACATTTTGGTTTGGATCATTCAAATAATTTATAATTGAACTATTGCTACATCAAAATATTAAAAAATCACCCTCTACAAAATAAGGAGTTAGACTAATCAATTAGACCGCCGATATTTTAAAAATGTGAAAAAAAAAATTTCCAATTACAAAAATTAAAAATTTTAAAAGTCTGATTTTTGATCTATTTTATTTTTACGATTAGGATTTTTTAAAAATAGTTAAAATCAAAATTTTGACTCAATTCTGATAAGGGCTGTAGAAGAATAGATTGATAAGGCTCGTAGCTAATTTCAAGACAATCTGTCGTTAGAACTTGAAACATCGATTCAATTTTTAAAAAAACTAGTTTGAAGAAAAACGCCCTTTAAAATTTGAGTTACATTAAACATTTCGGAAATAATTGAAAATTTTTAAAATCCATTTTAAGTATATATTCTTCAATGTGTATCTTTTAAAAGTATGAAAAAAAATTTTTTTTACTTCTAGAATAAAATGTTAACTTGAAATTTTTTTACAATCAAAATTAATTTTGTTTTTATCAATAAAAAAATAAATAATGAAAAATTTTTTACAGTCAAACTGTAATCAAGATTTACAAATAAATTGATATTGGTCAGTTACATTGAAGCACTTGAATTAATATCGAGGAATATCAACTACCATTTTACCAGTATTAAGCACCGAAACAAGAATAGGTTGCTATACCAGGCTGTATTTGTAGCCGGTGTAAATTCAGTGACATTTACATTGACCAGCAGTATTATGAGATACCGGCAAGGTTTAACGTTACTATAATTCTACCCGGAATCCCTTGAGGGTTCGACAGAGAGCTAACTAACGAAAGGGGAAAGGGTTGCGTCCGAAAAGGTCAAGCGTACTGGTTTCTACCGAGCCCTTGTAAGCGTTTATCCTTTTCTTTTATCTCTAGCACTAACTGGTTACGAAATATTACACATACCTTTTTCTCCTTGTTTCAACTCGTTTCCCTCCTTTTCTTGCTCCGTCCTCTTCGCTCTCACGTGAGGCATGGTGCAGTAAGCGTTAAACGAACCTCGGAATAAGGGTGAGTCGGTAACAGGAAAAAGTACACATGACTAATGAATGGATACTTTGAGATTTTTTTTAATTATTTCAGATCGAGATTAGGTATAATGACGGTGATTGTCGCTGGGACATGAGTATGCTTTTAAAAATTGATTTAATTAATTGCATTATTAATTTGAATTAGGGATTGAATGGTCGAGGACAAGTTTATTGCGTGCGACGGAAAAGTTGGTTAGAACACAGGATTGAAAGGAATTTATCATTAGTGTGAGGCAGAAAATTAAAATTTTTAAGTCAAAAATTAAACGGTAATCATTTTTTTTGTCAAAAATTAATTGACTAAATTTTTGAGAATACACTGTCAAAAATTTAATAAAAAAATTCACGGATTGAGTTCTTGATTTTTTGTTGTATTAAAATGAAAATAAAAAAAATTTTATTTGTTCAATAATTACAAAATGTGTTCTTAGTGGTTTTTAAAATTAATATAATCTCCACTATGTCCATATGACAGCTTCCTAGGACCTCAAAACGTCAAGATCTGATGAAAACTCAATTTTCGCGAAACTGGGTAAAACCAATAACTTCCTGAATTTTCAAAAAATTTTTTTAGGGGGAAGTTAAAAAATGGTATCAATATCTTCTTTGAATTTCTACAAGTTAAATTTTTTAATGAATTCTCTGTAATAATTTATTCGTTCAGAAATTCACAAAATTGACGTATATAAGTTAATTTTTAGCAAACATTAAAGTTATTGATATCATTTAATAAAAATTAGTCATGTTGATATTTTATTTTTTTTTTACTTTTTATTTTAGGGTTTATAAATTGACTTTGAATTCACTCTTTTTTTTTTTTAAGCCTATAAACTTATGAATTATCAATAATTGAATTTTATCTTTACAATACACTGTAACACAATTTTAAGTTGACCAAGTATAACGAGATTAAGTTGTAAAGTATAGATTACAAGCTGTAAAATATTTTTGAACCTCAAGAGCCATAAATACTACTTAAATTTGGAATAGTTCCCGGACAAAACACATGGAGGATTTATTATACCAAGAAAAAAATCTCCCAGGTCATAAAGACAGCAGTTAACAAAGAACACAAGTGCTTAGTATTTTTCTAGAAAACAACTTTTCGGTCAAGTATTTTAATTTTTGATCTTTATGAATGTTTTCAAAAGTTGAGGCCTTTAGTATAGTATGATGAATGAATTATAAAATAAAATAATTAATAAATAATTAAAGGCCAAAATCAATATTTGAAGATTAAAAAACTGCATCAGGTGACTATAAGCCTCGTAAGTAATATCTGGTAACCCTTTAGCCGATGTATGTGCCTAACGGTCTCAGTTATCCGATATTATTGGCAATTTAAAGTTTACTTGCGTGCTGTGGTTTCAACGTAATTCAAGAGTCTCTAGTTTAGATTATTAGTTATTATGGTACGGATCATTTCTGGTGTAGTTAAACGAGCCTGTTCATCTACACAAACGTCTACATGCATTGTAAATAATAATAATCATAACACTATTGTGCATGTTCACATTTGTACCCTCTATCCTCGACATTCTGTATTCAGTATTCAGTACTCAGATACTGAGTACAGAAACGGTCGATATAAGTTGAGAGTGGTCCGCACGTGCGTCTTAGTTTTAGATTTAAGAAAACATAAAAAAAAAATCGAGTCAACTTGGAAAATAAAAAAAAAACATGGGTGTAACGTAGATTATATATTTTTGTATAAATAACACGGTAGGCTGGCATTTCCTCGCGATAGGCCGACTATTATCGGGCATTAATCAGTGGGTGGCGCTGGATACGTACCTGTGTATATATACCGTACATAAGTAATATTAAATAACTAACAGCAAATTATTTTTCTTAACTACTTGGTATATATTTATTTTTATTTGAGTAAAATAAAAAAATAAAATGAAATGTAAGGAATACATTAGCACATATAAATATAACTCTTAAAAATAATATATCGCTTAATTAATTTTAACCATTGGAAATTAATGATTTATTGACTAGTTATATTTCCGTTCATTTTATCCAATACTATTATTACTTGATAATTAACTGTATCGATTTCTTAACCGTGATAGAGTATTTAAATTATTGACTATATCATTTCTGATATCATTGACCTGAATATGTATTTTATTTTTACTTTATTTATTAGTGGTGTTACTGGTGAGGAGGATAAAAAGAAAACTAGATAGGAAGATAATAAAAGAAAGGAACGGAAAAATAAAATAGACTTAACGACTAAGATTTTGTTTGGTGCCAGGTGCTGAGAATTATCTGTTGGCTTATAGCTGGTATTCGGTATTCAAAATTATGTTCTACTGTCGCTATGCGTTGAATGGTGTAAGTATGTCCATTGTCGAGTGTCGAGACTAGACACAGAGACAGAGAGGATGTATAATATACTGTGTTATACTATATACTGAAAGAACGAACGCCACACTTAAAATACCCTCGCAACAGGGACCCCATTGAGGGACCGGAGGTCACAATTGTCCCATCATCTTTTCTCGATTCTCGTGACACTATTTGTGTTCTTTTTCTCTATTCTCTATCTATTTTTTGGTTTAGTTCAGAGGAAAGTTTCAGCATAAATCGAACAGAGAAAGAGGAGTTGAGGCTCGAGAAAAAAGGTTCCAGTTAGTTTTTTGTTTTCTAGTCCAGGTCATGCTTAGTATTACTATTACTATTTTATACACTGAATATGGAGGCGACGAGGATGAACAAAAGCCTTTACTTCAGAGTGGGCTCTTCCTGTCGATTTTTCATCCGCGGAACCAATCTCGAGTTTATCGACCGGGGATGAAAGTCCTCGAGCGAAAAATCAGGTCCATAAGAGGAACGTCACACTTGACGCCGCCAAATCCTTGGAATAATTTTATACGGGCAATCATTTGTTTGTTGGCTTTTTTTGTTCGGTTAGAAGTTTTTATATAGAATTTTTAATCGCACATTAGACAGGAGCGTCAAAGAATGTAAAATTAATGGAAATTTAATCATTTTATAAATTACTTGGAAAACAAACTTTTGTTATTACTAATTTTCATATCCGCTAGATTAAGCCATATCGGCCCTAGTAAAGTCAGATATGTTGATGTATAATTTTTGACCAAAGATAGTTTGGAAAATCTTCAGAGGGCGCATTATCACCGGATCTTCTCCTTCCAAGATAGTTAAGTTTTGAAGTATTGAGTTATGAAATAAAAATAATTTTATTGACTCTTTTTGAGCTTATCTGACACTACACAGAAAAAAAAATGTTCGTGAATCAAGTATATAATTTTGAAGAACTTAATCTTCTTGATTTGAGTAGAAAAATTCTTGAACTAATAATTTTTTCTTGACTTAAGGAAATTTTACTTGATTCAAGAATTTTTCGTTTTGATTCAAGACTATTAACCTCTTCAAAATTATTTTCTTGGTTCAAAAATTTTTCTCTCGAATCAAGTTAATTTTTTTTTCAGTCTAGGATTTAGTTATTAATTATTTTCCTATTCGCACAAATAGATTGATATAGTTTTATGTGATCATTTCATTTTTATTATTAAGAGAAGAAGCAAAATTTTGTGCCCAATGTATTTATATAATAAAATGGATTTTTATGATTAAATTTGGTATTATTGGAAAAATCTTGACCTGAAGTTGTGCCTTTTCAAGATTTCATATCATTCCCATCGATGTCAATTCATAATGATAATTATTTAGGCTGCATTCGAAAATGCTCTATTTCTAGATACATAATTAAGAAATGAACTTGTGTTTAGAGAACTATTAACATTTTTAAAGATATAAGCTCATCCCGATATTACACTCATCAAGACCTTTCATTTAAGTACCCACATCAATTTTTCATATATTTATATGTATTATATATATGTATATATGAAAAATATTTAAAAATGCATGTGGGTACTCAAATAAAAGCTCTTGATGAGTATAACATCGGGATGAGCTTAAATCTTTATAAAAATCAATAGTTAAAAAATTACAGTGCAATTTAACAAAATTCATTATGTAATGAAGCAAAATTTTATTTATTCATAGTTGACAAGTCACGGCAGTCACTACGTGACTACAAGGTTGCTAGTAAAATTTATTCATATTTTAATAATAAAGTTCAAATTTTTTTTTCAGAAATTTGCACCAATTTTTTTTCTAATTTACTTTTACCCTCGAAGTAATCAAGTGCCAGGAGAATATATAGAATAACAAAATAAAATAATCCAGTTTTATGTGTGCTGTAATCTAGAACCAATACATTCTTGACTGGAGAAAAGTTTAGCTAAGTGGCCGTTTTCCAAGTAAAGATTTTAAAGAAATAATAATAGCTGAAAAAAAGAGCCGTTCCAACTATGGTTTTTCTTGGGATTAAAATACAAAAGAACACCTTGGTTACGAGAGTTTTCAACTGATAGTTAAAGGTACTTTGGTTAAGTAAAAGAGAATATTGAAAGTTGGGGTTGATTTTAATTCTAAAAGTGGGTCGGGTTTCATTATACCGCTGGTTTATCAAACGACTAATTATACAAAAATCTTTGTCCTATATCTGGAGAATATATGCCACCGGAATTAGTTCCAACTCGGTATCAAATGTTGCCAGCGGGTAGCGCAGTACTGCTTGAGCGAGAATTCTAATTAAAATTAAAAAACATTACAACTAAGTTTCCGAGTCTACTAAAAATTTATTAATCACAACGATAATTAAAAACTCAAGTAGATAAGCAACAATGAAAGTCAACTAAAAACTTTATAAATATTTCAATGAAGAATTACAACTGTGAACACTGAAAACTAAGCAGAGACATATTATCGTTTTCTTGATATCTGACGCCTCCTATATAAACCGTTACTGCTTTTTAAGATAACATCTTACTCCTATATAATGCTATCCCGATCCTGCCCCGGCAAAGTAAAGCATTCAACTTCACCATTGTACATTACATGTATATATGTATAAATGGTACTGTGCTTCACCAGATGCCCGTTTTCTCGCTTTTCTCTTTATACCCAACTTGTGTTGGTTGCTTACTATTCAACATTTCGGGTTCGGCTTCAGAAGAACTAGACTACTTCTTTGGATGGTGTGCTACAGTAAGATATTCGTTATTCTTATCACTCGACCCTCCAGAGAGCTTCACACAAATTAAATGTCGAGATAGCTTTAAAAAGTTTTCGCCTTTAATCTCTAAACTCAACAGAATAACAAGTGTTTTCTTCGGGTTGACACATTTCTTGATAAATATTGTATCTGTTAATGTTAACTTATGACACAACTCTAAACTTTTCCCTCAAAACATCTTAAAGTACCTTTCACTCTTCTTCGTTAATTCTCTTGTTCATTTGTAATTCTTTTAGACAGACATCCTTACCCCATCTGGAAAAAATTTATTATTATCATTATTATTATTTATTTATTCATTTTTTAAAATTTTTATCATTGCGGTGTTATCATAAATAATGAATCACAAATAAAATAAATTATCTCGGCATTAACAAAAATTTAAATAATGAAATTTTTGAATAAAAAGTTGATGAGCATAAAATTATTAGAATATAATGGCCCAGGAACCGTGACTGTACGTCTCGACACGTATTTAGTCCATATCAGCATAATAACACGGGTGGGATATATATAATAGTGCACGTTGCATATTTTCCCTCTGCATCATGACCAGCGGAGGCATTAGCATTGGCATTCACTTATTGTTTTCATTCGTCCTAGCGCGAATGTTATAAGGACGACGAGGGTCCACTATCCACTATCCACTCAACTCTTTGTACTACAACTATCAAGTTGCTACTATTTCTGCTACAACCACTAACCGCTGCATGGTTGTTCGCGTGTAAGGCTCGACTATTTGCAATGCTGATATCCGATGATAACGCATTCCTATCGTCCTACAGTCCAGCCACGCGTATGTATGAAGATCGCTTTGTTCTTTTGTAAATACGTCACACTTTCACTTTCATTTTTATTTTGATCATTTCTCGTATATATCGCTTGGAAAATTATTTTGTTCGCTAAATTTGCCGATCAATTTTTTATTTTGCTGTTAAAAAAGAAATTATTTTCCGAAATTATTTTCCCTTTCCTCTTCTTTAGCTATTTCCCCTCAGTAAAAAAAAATTACTCATAAGATTTAAGCGGGGAAGGGTTATTTTGTCATAAGATATTTTGTCTGAAGGATATTTTGTCGGGAGATATTTTTTTGGGGGATATTTTGTCTGGGGCTTTACGGTTTTACGATTTCAAATATTAGAGAACTATTTTACGGGTAGAATGCAGAAATATTTTCGTAAATATTTATCATAAACCAGATATCATACCAGATCATGAACTAAACAATTCACCGGGAGCCAAATTTCTCCAGTAAACCCTTTTACATTTCATAACTCTTAAATATTTAATCGACCGAGAGATCACTGTCGTGTTAGCAAGTAATTGACAACATTCAACCAGATCTCGTTTGATAGGGATCTAAGAAGATGGAGAGCACGATAAAACCCGCTGGCAGTTGCACGCGGCCATGGGGTAAATCAATTAAAGCAAGTGCATTTAACTTTCTCCTTCTCCTTTCCGGCGTGAGACCCGCTAACAACTCGAGTATTTATCGCAACAATAATATTCCTCCTATCCACTCAACTCAGTAATATAAGATTGCAGCGTGCACTGTGTACCAGCGGGGATTTTCACGTACAAATAAATGCGAAAGTATGTGGACAAACTAAACAAGCACGTATAATAAACTAAACAAGATATTTAACGTCTTAATTATTGGCGCTATTAAATCTTGGATCTAAAAATCGGCGATTCACAGATAAATTAATCACCACGTCTTTGATACACGATTCAGCCGAGTACAGTCATACCAAGCATGCATCTTGTAGCGTACATATGCCCGGTTACCTGTCTGACACTTGGATAATTAGCGGGGTAATTAATGATTACCGGTCACCGTCGTACAGCAAGATGCCGCGTTATAAATCAATTAATAACTTTACTCGTTTGTTTAGTGACTACGACTACCACTACAGACTAGAGGGAGTAAGATCTGGTTATGTATTGGTACAAGCTATATTGGATACAGGTACAGGCACAGGCTGAGTAAGGCATATGCCAGACACGAGAATATCTCGCGGAACGATGGATATTAATCAACCAGGAAAACTCTGCTAAAAGTCTCTACTCGGTCCTTTTTGCGCGATGCTCCCTTTTGTTCTTGTTGGCGAGCAACCTATATAAACTTTCTGCTTCCGCTTTGTATATCGTCGAGCCGAGCATTGCATGTAGTATGTAGTATTATATGTATGGAGCTCCAAATCGCTCGGGGCTAATTTTTGGAATTTAAGAAAAGAAAAGAAAAGAAATAAAATGAAGAAAAATAAAAAGAACAAAATAAGAGAAGAGTAATGTAATGCAGTTACGCTGAAGGACTATCGTTGCCTGAGGTAAGGCTTGACCGCCAGTGCAAGAGTGTAGTTGACGGAGTATGCAGTATAGTTGCGATAGTAATAGTAATAGTAATAGTAATAGTAATAGTAATAGTAATAGTAATAGTAATAGTAATAGTAATAGTAATAGTAATAATAATGGTAATGGTAAAGGTAATAATAGTAGTAGTTGTGTAGTGGTTGTACAAGTAAATGTGTATACACTCAGTATTATAATATCTCACACGGTGAATCTATAGATCTGCCAATGATCCGCGAATCGACGACCGACGACCTACCTCACGATTCGATAATCGCTCGAGGGCCGCGCGACTCTATATCGCCGTGTTGTGCTGTGTTTTGCTGTATTGCTGGCGACTTATCCTGTCGGCCGGCCGATACGACGATTTCCGTGTCTCGGAGGTCAAACTGTTGGGGTCAACAATAGCTTGTGATGCCACGTTCGGTTGTTTGTATCCGTGCAGAAAACTCATTTATTTGGCATATAAGAAACTTAACCCCGTATTCATTTGCTGTTTAGAAATAAAGTTTTTTTTTTAAATACTTAGGTATCATTTTTACGCCCAAGTCGAAATTTCAAATGTGAGCTGGCGAATTGATTGTTGAGAAAGTGGGTTGAAGGGTAACGTAAAAAAATACCTGAACATCAATATCAATATCTCAGCAACTAATTATCAAATTATTTACAAGAATCTGCCAAATTTTCTTGAAAAAAAAATTTTTTCTCTCTTTTATATGATCGCGGGAATTTTTTCTATGGATTTTTAGTTTTGATTGACGGTACTAACATGAAGAACGCTAGTACAATTTTTTCAACGTAAAAACATTTTTTAATTTAGTCATCTATGTAGAGATATAAAAACTAGCTATGATCTATAAATATCATAAGTTATAAAATAAAAATTATATTTTGAACCCTCTTATGCATGGAAAGAAAATTGAAAGAATTTTTACTGTTTCATTATCGTTATTTTTATTGAATGAAATAGTAACGGTGGACTGTACTTTTCATTTAGTAATTTTTACGATATACTATTGTAAATTTTATCTAACAAACAAGAACAGCGAAAGACTTACGCTATCCGAAGTAAACTACCAACAATGTCCTTCAACATTTAGATAAACTCGGAGTCTAGCGCTGTGCATGGCCATCACTTACATTAATTGAAAAACATTCCAATTCAACTATTGTAAAATTTGTTATACTTCTATTCGAAAGATAAAGAAGCAGTACGGGAAATTTTAATCTCTTACTTTTTACAATAGTAATATCGTACTTTTTCTCATAAATTTTTTTCTGTGTAGAGCTTAATATCTGGCACTGGTTTTTAGTTTAATTAACAACAAAACGAATTTTGATTTAATTTGACATACTAATTTACGTTCACATTGTCAGAAGAAGAAATTATGATGAATTACTTTCTTACTTTTGAACACAGCCTATCAGATCATAAATGGTCATATAAAAAAACCTTTTTTTCCTAAAATTTTTAAAAGAAATTGAATAATTCAAACATTGATTTCATGTAAAATAATCTAAACAATATAGGAAATTTATCTTCTTTTGCTGGAAATTCAATTTATGATTTTTAAACAATGTAATTCATAAAAAGTTGTACATAAATAAATAAATAAATGGATACTTCGTTATTGAATTTAAAGAAGAGTATTTCAAACGTGTATGTCAAAATTGTTGAAATTTTGAATTTATAATTAACAGTATTCAGTTAAACAAAATCCTCACATTGTAATAACTATCAAGCGATGCATAAACGAGGGGTTAATGA
This sequence comes from Cotesia typhae, assembly GCF_013202065.1. Taxonomy (NCBI): domain Eukaryota; kingdom Metazoa; phylum Arthropoda; class Insecta; order Hymenoptera; family Braconidae; genus Cotesia; species Cotesia typhae. Next base: position 17,666,899 of record NW_027423774.1, on the reverse strand, counting down.
CTTGAATTTTTCGGTGAGACCTTTGATGGGCGAACAAATAAACGGTTTTGAGCAAAACGGTAAGCAAATAACAGTAACAAGCAATTTCTCGGAATCACCGAGATAATATTTAGCCTGGGGTCAGTCTGTACGCACGTGCAAGATACCGATGTCGAGTTGTTATTTGTTGTGTATTTATTTGCACACTGATATGCAGAACGGGGGTTTGGAAAAAAATGGTTACAAATGTGTTGGCACTTAATCGTTCATTATGCATCCTGTACGCTAATCGGTAATCGAGGGTACAAATGCACCTACAGAGCATGTCTCGGCATATCTTATATTATACAGTACACTAGATCGTGCGATTGTTGGTTATACTCCCTCGCGGAGCGGAACTGAAAAATAATAAGCGCGTCGGCGAGCGAGAAGCCAGATAGTGCCTAGCCGTTATACAAGATGAGCGAGATATGTTAAATAAAAGTGTAGTCAAGGTTTCTTCTCCGTGTATACATATGTATTTTGTACATGTGTATTCAATATCTGAGAGAGAGAGAGAGAGAGAGAGAGAGAGAGAGAGAGAGAGAGAGAGAGAGAGAGAGAGAGAGAGAGAGAGAGAGAGATTGATTGATTGATTGATTGATAGTTTATTAATGCCAAGGCACAAGCCAAATGGCAATTTTAAATACAATATGAATTACAAATACAATAATAATAGAAAAATTATATAAGTACATAAACTATAATAAAGATCTAATATAAAAATTTATATTTATTTTATCTGATTCAACTAACATACTCAATAAATTATTCAATTAATAACAGCTGATAAAAGAACAAAGTTGGAGAATTTAACACTTAGAATCTAACAGTAATTATCAGAGAACTTATCACTTTACAATAACAAAATTAATAATCCAAATTCAACAAATGGTCAAAAATTTTATTTTTGAACACTTCAAGACTAGATGAGTTTACAATCTCTTCAGGCAGTTCTTCCCACAATCGTATTACACTCACTTGGAATGACCGCTCCATGAAGGTCGTAGCAAAATGCGGAAACGTGAAAAGAGAGTGTTTTTGGCTGCTAACCTATCTGAACGTCTGACTTCGGTCTCCTCAACAAAAGCATCTCGTAGGTACTTGGGTTTACCAACTTGAAGTAGCTTAAAGAAGTAACAACTCATGAAGTACATTCTACGATATTTCACAGTAAGCCATCCCAATTCTCGTTGATAAGGTGTTATATGCTCATCTTTTCTAAGATTAAAAGTGAACCTAATTGAGCAATTTATTGCACGTTGAAGTTTCAAGTCATTTTCAAATGTTGAATCTACTAATACGATGGAACAGTAATCAAGAAGTGGTAAGATGGTGGATGATACTAACAATTTCCTGATGTCAGTTGAGAAAATGTTCTTCCGAACCTTGAGAGAATGCAAGGCTGAATTAACTTTGCTAACCACTAGCTTGACATGATGATTCCAACTTAGGTTCCTACTGATGTGTAATCCCAAGCACTTGGTAGTATCAACATATGGAATTATGACACCATCTATAATAATAGGTGGCAGATCAAAGTTACTCAGTTGTTTCAGCTTGCTATTTGAACCCAAGATCATTGCTTTGGTCTTGGACAAGTTTATCTCCAAGCCATGCTTCCTTGCCCAATCCGCAACTGATTGTGCATCAATGTTGACCTGTCTGACTGCCTCTTGTAGTTGATACATAAAGAAGTGTAGATAAATATATTTGTCATCAGCAAACAGACCATGGTTACAATACACTAACCATCTGACAACAGAATTCATGACAATTAAAAACAGGATTGGACCAAGCACAGAACCTTGATGAACACCAGATGAAGTTCTAAGGAGCTGAATTGGAGTCCCAAGATTATTCAGTATTGACTGAGAGCGATTTGATAAGTAGGAGAAAAACCAGATAATTGTTTCCATTGAAAAACCAAGCTCAAATAACGCAATCAGTATGATCTTGGGGTCAACATAGTCAAAAGCCTTACTCAAATCAAATAAGACTATTATGGTAAGTTTATTTTTGTCCATCGCCTGCCTAATATCATCAGTGAGCCTCAGTAAAGCTGATTGTGTGCTGTGATGTTTCCTAAATCCGGATTGCAAAGGATCGAGTAACTCGTTATCCTCCAGATAGGTTATCACTTGATTTGCAATGATTCTTTCAAACACTTTGGCCAGATGGGATAGATTTGCAACAGGTCGGGTATCTGACGGAGATCTAGGTGGTGAAGTTTTATTCAAAGGTATAATAAATATAATTTTCCAAATGTCAGGGAATATTCCAGTATCAAGAGATCTATTAAATAATGCAGTAATAAACAGTGAAATTTGTGGAAGGTGATCCCGTAGCCATCTTAAATCCAATCCATCAGGACTTTTTCCTTTAGACTTTGAAAGAGTAATATGCAATGCCTTAGTAACATCTACAATGTCAATCATGGTCCACTTGAATAAACAATTGACTTGTCTTGAATAGTCCATCGGCAGCAGATCAACAAAATTTTTATTGCAAGGTGGATGTTTTCTTACTATGTTTGCGTAATACTCATTCAATTCAAGAGCATCAAAAAAGTTTAGCGGTGATGAAGGGTTAGACTTAATTAGTCCAAGATGTTTAAGCTTACTCCAAATAGATGAACCATATGAAAGATTTGAAAGAATAGTTTTTAAGTATTCTTCACGAGCATGATTTAACTCAGCTTTTAAGTTTTTTCTCTTAATTCTAAAAAGAGCAAGCAAATTTAGGTCCCGAGTTCTCCTAGCTTTCTTATAAATTTCATCGCGTTCTTTGCACTTCACTTTTAATTCTTTTGTAAACCAAGGATTACTATGACGGACTATCTTCTTAGTAATTTCTGGTGCAAACAAATCCAGAGAAGATAGAACACCAGATTTGAAGATAGTCAGCAACTCATTTGGATCCGAATTCTCTAGTATAGCATTATCAATTCTTAAAGTGTTCATCAAAGTTCTTGAAAGAGCTTGATGATCACAATTTTTAGGTTTCTAAAGGTAACTTTCTTTGGTGCTGGTTTTGAACAATTTAATTTATATTTACAAAATAAATAGTCATGGCCATCAATGAACGGAGAATCGGATTTAGCAAACGAAACTAATTTACTATCACTGTCAAGCAGGATGACATCCAACCAAGAATCATAATTATTTTTATGAAAAGTAGCTCCGTAAGGTACGCAGAACAGTGATGATTCAAGAATAAAGTCTTTCAGGTGCCTTGCAGTATAACTATCTTCTAACAAGTTACAATTTAAATCACCAGCTATGATTATATTGTTGAAATTTGGAGCAAATCTTGAAAAAATGTCAAAGAATTCGTTAAGAAATAGCCCTTTCGGTCTTCTGTAAATGCAGGATAATAAGAGGTGAGATCCAGAGGATAAAGTGACATCGGTAATTAAATATTCTGGCTGGTTTAAATAGTCAGAAGTTGAAATATATAAAATCTTGACTTTTAAGGACTCGTGGACAAGACAGGCCACTCCACCTCCCTGGATGTAACAACCAGTATCTGCATGTTTTAAGGTTCGATCTCTTCGAAAAATATTGTAGCCATTCAATGAAAAAATACTGTTGTCGTGTGAGGGTTTTAACCACGTTTCAACAAGGATAATAATGTCAGGTTGAGTATCATTAATCAAATTCAAGAATTGAGCAGTATGGCCAACAAGGCTATTTATATTTAGACTAAGTACATTTAGCGATGAAGATATATTTTTAGTTGAGCTATTAGTTGAATCAGTTGACTGTTAATCTAGTTTAGTGAGATCAGAAACACATTTAATTTTAATTATTTCAGAGCCATTTTCTCTTTTAGCAAAAATTTGTCCACTTGTCACCCAGACATACTTGATCTTTTTAACTTAGCCTTTTCTTTAGTTTGTAAAAGTAATTTATGTGTCTCTGGTAATAAAAATTCATTGACGTATATAGCAAATGTGGAATTTTGATCAACATAGTCCGGAAACACAATTTTAGCCAAAAGATTTTTTGACTTGCGTTTCGAACTTATAATGAAATCACGTACTCGAGAAGACTTCAAATCAATAATGTAGGAATGATAGGTAGTCTTATGTTGTTTAGATCTATCTTTATTTACAAATTTACGAACACTCAAAACATCGCTGACCAAATGTGGTAACTCTAGAGCATTTAAAACAGCGGACGGAATTTCAGAAGGTGATAGTTTATCAGCCACTAAATCAGGAATACCTGAGATTACCAACTCAGTAGTACTTCCTAATAGAGATGAAGTAGATGAAGCTATACTGTTTTCAAGAGTAACTAGTTTGCTCAGATCAGCTAGTTTATTATGCATTATATTCATGTTAGTTTTACTGTCTTCTTTTAATTTTTTGATGTCTAAGTTTAATTTCGAAATTGAATCAGCATTTATTTTAACATTTTCCTTAACTTCCGAAAGGTCAGACACAGTAGCAGCTTGCGAATCTTTGAGGTCAGCGATTTGCGTACTAAGTTCCTCAAGTTTCTTATTTACCAACATGTTGGATGATAAAAACTGTTCCATCATAGCTGTCATCTTATCGTCAAGCGACTTTTCAGACCAATTTGAAGGTAGCTGGGCCATTGTTGGAGGTGTGATAGGTGAATGAAACACTGAGTCTGGACCAATCGATATCGGTGTATTTGGTGTAACAGGTGATTTCAATGAGGTTGATACACGATCTGTTGATAAACGAACAAGTGAGGTAGATCCGCGAGCTTTAAATGTATGATCAAGAGGAGAAGAGCTGGCAGATTTGAAACTGGAAACTGAAGAGGTATTAGAGCTAGTAGATTTTATCGAGGCAAGTCTTGTTTTTGTTTCTAAATTTCCCAGGAGATAGTTAAATTGTTTTCTGCAACAATCAGTCAGCGGCCTGTTTTTACATAATCTCGTGCACAACCAGGATGAAAATGCTGTTGACAAGTGTTACAAATAACAGATGATTTAACAGGTCTCTTGCATTTAATACATGTGTCAGGCACCAATGGCATTACCAGAAGATTGAAAGTAAAATTACTGTAAGGTGATCAGACAATTTAATATCAAGTTTCAAGTTATTAGTTAGAACAAGATAGATAACCAGTTATTTATAGTCTAACTTACACCTTCTCAGTACACACACTATTGGTGCTTTGTAAGTTCTCAAGTCATAACAATTAAATGGTCAGAAAGAATTTGATAGAACTTTACTGACAAGTTATCACTGATAGAAGGTAAAGTAAATGGTAAATCACTAGGTAATTAGCCAGTCATGAATAGTGTCACTTAAACCTCCTTGTTGCACACACTGTAGATCAACAGAGTAGTTATCAAATAGATGATATTTTTCAGAACTGGTAAACTTCAAGTGAGAGTTGACATTAACTGACGCTAATTTGGCTAACAATCCACTGTACACTAAAACCACTGTCAACTTAACCTCTTCAATGATGAGTAATTTATATTTAATTATTTTTCAATCCACAGCGAACACATAAGGAAAATTTATATGTCAATCTGCAGATTGCAATTTGTTGCTTGCAATATTTCTGAAACAAAAAATGCCCGGAGGCAATTTACAGCAGAAAAATGTTGCAAAAACAGAGCAAAAAATTAGCGTGTTTATGTACTTACAGAGAGAGAGAGAGAGAGAGAGAGAGAGAGAGAGAGAGAGAGAGAGAGAGAGAGAGAGAGAGAGAGAGAGAGAGAGAGAGAGAGAGAGAGAGAGAGAGAGAGAGAGAGAGAGAGAGAGAGAGAGAGAGAGAGAGAGAGAGAGAGAGAAAGAGAAGGGTGGGAGTTTCATAGTACATATATATTATATAGGAATAGGAGGGATTACCAGTTCCGCCGGTAGTCACAGGGTTACTTTTATTTTAATGGACTGGCTCTACTCCATTATGTTGCCAGCCAGGGTTCGGGATTTTTTCCTCCACACACAGCCCGCAGGGCAAAGATCGTTAGTTGTGAAATTCGATTTACGATGCAAATTCTTAATTACCGGTAGTGGGTTGAGACGCAAACACCGACTGCTATACACTTGATAATTAATTTCTATATGCGGGGGCAGTCGTGCGAAACGGGTTTTACTTTTTAGATTGGACTATCCGATGTCGTAGATATTTAAATTATAGTTACATTCAAATACAAATCATTATTCGTTTACTTTTTCTATAAAATTTCAAAATGATTTTCCACGACTTTGAAATGGTCCTTAAGAGAATCCTGATACTATTGGTACTTAAGTACCATATAACTCTTGAATTCACGACTGAATCTAAAAACTTAATAGGGTACTTTAAGTCTACCGTCCAGAATTTATGAAATCTTAAGCCTTTGATGGTATTAAAAGGTATTTTGAAGACTGATATAAAAAACCCAGATCTGAATTTTTAAGGCCGAATTTAGACAATTTCGTTGTTTTTAGCCTCATCAAAGAGTGTTGTCAACTCATTTTTTCTAAATATTAATTGGAGAAGGACTAAGATATCTTTCTGGACCTATCTTGCGTTAGAAAATGATTTTGTCAGCAAAATTGTTCGAAATAAAACTGAGCTTTCAACATAGCTGTGCTTTCAAATTTTTTTCCGTTAAAAATCGTTAACAGAAGACTGAGACTTCAGTCTAGATCATTTACGCGTCATAAAAAAAAATCAACTTTATTTTAGAGAAAAATTCTTGAATAAAGAAAATTATATTGAAGAACTTTATTGTCTTAATTTAATTAGAAAAATTCTTGAACTGAAAAATTTTTCTTGATTTAAGTAAATTTTACTTGCTACAAGAATTTTTCGTTTTGAATTAAAACCATCAAATTCTTCAAAATGATTTTCTTGGTTTAAGAATTTCTTTTTTGAACGAAGTAAATATTTTTTTTGGGAGAAAATGATTTTTTGGAAATATTTTACGGAATAAAAATCCAGCGCTAAATTTTTAAGCTCTTCGTTGGCATTTTTGGAGATTTTCTAAGTTTTTGAAGCGTGATAACATTTTTTTTTTTTTTTCAATAATCGGAAAAAACGCTTGAACTTGTAAAAGTAAATTGTTTGAAATTATTGTACAACTCACAATACGAAGAATTATAGATTGCTCTACGATCGAAATTTTTTGGATATTTTAAACTTTCAATTTTTTATTTTCACTAGAATGAATTCAAAAACAGAGAGAAAAATTTCGTATTTAAGACTACATAATATGAAATAGAATGAAAACAGTTAATGCCTCAACTTCATGCCAAGATGATTCAAGATGAGATGAGACGAAAAGAGCGAGTACATACATTGGCGCTAGCTCTATATCTGCTCTACTCGTTTTCCAGTAAAACTTGAAGACTGCACTAGAAAAGTGGGTCGGTCATAAATCACGAGTCTTTCTGGTTAGTCTCGCTCGGTCACTCGCAGAGATCTTTACTATAACCTGACTCTCTGACCCTACTCGTCGCGACAGCAGCTAAACGGATGGCTACTGTCGAGAACCGACGTCTTCCGCAGCATCACCAACTGACTCTTATACACCGCTTAGCTCGTTTCCTCGATCCTTCTTTTTCTTACTCCGCACTATACACATCTTCAGCTATAAACTAAGCTGTAATATCGCCACACTGCTATATAATATCTGCACGAGCTAAGTGTATAATACAATATACACTGTGTGGTTGGTATAGTAAAAGAATCCAACATATAATACACCACACGGCGATCTGGTATATCACAACTACTAGTACAAGAACGTCAAAATAGGCTGTCATTGTTGGTTTATCATCCTTAAAACAATATAAAAATAAATTCATTAATTTACTTAACTCTACCAAGTCATAAATTAACACTTGACTCTTTCTCTAATTTTTATAACTTTAAGAACAATACAAGCCACATAAAATCAGCATTGAACCCGTCGGAATAATGAATATTTCAATTAAAAAATGTAATCAATTTTTCACAAATTTTTTTATTTAATGAAACAGTAAAAAATTTTCCGTTATATTTGCAAAAAAAGTTTGTGTCAAAATTTTTTATATTTTCTAACATAATTGATTCAACTTTACATACAAAAGTGTTAGTGAAAATTTAACTTACATTTTTTTTTATCCAAAAAAATTTTCATTTGATCCAAAATAATTCAGGCCTTTCGAAAAATTTTCTTGATTCAACTGAACCTTTTTTTTTTCTTGCTGTGGAATTTTTTTTCTTGATTAAAGTCATCAAGCCAATTTGCAGCCGTAGTTGCAAAAAAAAAAAAAAGTAAACACTTGAAAAAATAATTAATTTTTCGCAACTTAACTCACAACAAAATGTAATCACAGCATTTTGTCTTTTATTCGGTGACTCAACAATTAGCTTGGTGGGTTAAATACCGCACATACATTACTACAAACTCAAAAAGATAGTCATGAAGTAAAGAGAGCTCGCAGTAACAAGAACACACGTGGCTGTCAGCGTACAATTAACTCTACTGTTGTTTTATATACACATGTTAAGTTGTGTACGACACAAACGCTTCACGGTAATACGGTGACCGGCTTTGTTTTGTGATCTCATTATAAACCTGGCGCTTCACGGATTGTTGCAGTTATGACGGACCGCCGCTGGCATCTGGTCATTTATCTAATACATACTCTGCGTCGTGTCATGTACGCTCGTTATTTTACTTTAAAAATACATTACATATTACGGTTCTTGTATTTGTTCGCAGGCAGCGATATGTGTTAGGGATACACACAATATATACAATATACAACATTGATAAATAATTATGCGCTGTACCTTGACAAGTAACTAGTTCACACGATATCGTTAAATAAAGTGAACAGAAACAGTGTTTAGTGTTCTCTGTTTAAGGATACACTTGTCAGCAAAACTTTTACCAGGATAATGAACCTTAAGCCACAATTAATTACTCAACTCTGATAGTTGTTTTCGGTTGGAAAAAGATACACTGTCTGTCTCCGAAATATATACTCTATACTCACACAGCAATGCTAAATCGTTTGTATTATTCAACCACTTGTGCCAGGTGGAATATTCATGAACTGCTAACCGTTAAAGTATCTTATCGTCATTCAGCATTACTATCTATTACAATGAGTTCTTTTGTGTCTATGGTACGGTAAAAATAAATAAACTCACTGCGATAATTGATATTTTTTTCTTCAAGTATAGCTAGCTTGCTTTTTTTTACTTGAGTTACTTTGCTTGAAAAGTCAAAGATTTTTAATTAATTCAATTTGCTGAAGAATTTTGCGTAAATACTTTGAAGTTTTGAAGAGTTGCGATGTTTACTTTTTGAAATTGTAAGCCAGAATGTTGAAATTGAATAAAATAGGTTCTACAGCAGGGCTTGAACTAGAAGATTTAAGAAATAAAAATAAGGACCCATAAAAATGATGTTGATATTTTTTTTAACAATCATATATTTTTATTAAAGTTCATTAAAAATAAAATTATTTAAATAGAAATTTTTTCAAAGATGGCAATTTGTGGATTCAAAAAAATTAGCAAAAAAATTTGTTTTTTACATAAAAAAAATCGAATAACCGCAAATAAAAATAATTATCCTTTGAATAAAAAAAAATTAACAAATGAATTGAAAAGATAGTTTGTAAAATATCAAAAAACGGAATGCATATTTTCAAAGTACAATTGGAAATTTAGTCTCGAATCTTGACATGTCTGGAAAGAGCATGGTAAAAAATATTCATGAAGGGTGAATACTACCGGAGGGCAAACACGAAGAAAGATAAATTACAAAGGTGTAGCAGTAGCATACGTGGTTGCGGTAGACGTATGTGGAAAGCGGAGGAATCCCGGATTGGATGATCATGCGTGCGAATCAACAACGACGACGACAGCGTTACCATATACACTTGAAAGTTTCATTGCGTTGGTTCCGTACTTACACTCTTGGCATTACTCTGTACACTCTCTAGCAGCGAGCACTGGTTTATGTGGAAGTATAATACCCGGTGGTTGAAGTTGTGCTGCTGCAAGTGCATGACTCGAGGTGAGCTATAATTACGCAGCTGATTTAGTATTATTTCAATTATCGCGTGCCACACGTATACACACATAACAGCCCGATAACGCGTTGGTTTAACCAAGAGGGCTGTTTTATTTTATTTTTAATTATTTTTTATTTAACTTCCCTCTAAACTCCTGTACCTAACTCACTTTATACTTAATTTAAATAAGAGTATAATGATAATAATAATAATGCTAAATATGTATTTGCATTAAAGTAACCAGCACTATCTTTTCCTTAAGACGAATTATCGAGCTGGGCAAAGTCCATCGCTCGTAACGTTACTAAAGCTCTACGGCAATTTGTTCGAACGATTATTTTAATCCTTATCTTTTGTGAGAACCACACATTGCATGTCCGATTATCTGGACTCGGGCTTCATGCAACTAAATGTTAAATGATTTTTTATTTATTATTCTTCAGTCTACCCGCTTTTCCACCCCGATAAAGTATCAGATACTCTTACTTTCAAGGACTTTGCTGTTATAAGAATACAAGGAGCTATTAACAGTTTTTTAACCACCTGGTAAATCAATTTTTTATTCTACCTAAACAACACAAAGTAGTTGTAAATGTCAAGCTCGATATGTATAATAACAAAGTAACGTTTAAAACTTCGGGGAATAAAATTTTTTCCGCTCGGAAAAGTTATTACAAAGAGGCAATACATGAAGAATATTTGCTGTTTGGTAATCACGCTGAAAATTTACTGGCTATGTGTCTTTGTGGACAGTGAGAGAGGCATAGAGTACTTTACTTGGATTTGTACTTGTAGACGTAGATGTGGATTTATCGATTTTCAGGTGGAGAATAAAATGACGTGCGCCTTGCCTTGTTCTAAGAAAATATTTTTAGCATCAGCTATTTTAAACATGGTACTTTTTTAACTTAGGCTTGCGTGACATAGAAAGGCTACGTTTTAGTTTATCCATACTATTATATTAGCTGGTTACATGGATAACTCTATAAATTTATACTTAACTACTTCCATTGTTATTATAGTGTAAAATATAAATGTCATGAAATTTTTTATTTCCACAACTTTTTTATAAAATTCTTGGCAATAGGAAGAATTTATTAGAGAAACTTCATTTATGGTACATGTTAGTGAAGTTCAGACCAGTGAAATTAACGCCAATGCACACATGCAATTTAGATAGACATAAACAGTAAAAAATTTTGCGTCATTGCGTCAAAAAATTTTATGTTAAATATTCAACACTTTTTTGTATTGATTTAACATTTATTCTTTTAAATAAACACAAAAAAGTGTTAAGTATTTAACATGAAAATTTCTAACACAAAATTTTTTGACGCAAAATTTTTTACTGTGTATAAGTAGAATTCCTAGGTCTCCCAACATTTAAAAGGCCGAAGTTGATAAAATACGAACATCAAGGGCTACGCTTAACAATTATCAATTTTGTTACCGGGATAAAATTTGATGACAATTTTTAATAAATTCTGACTATTTTTTTTACAATGTCTATCATATACAAAATAAAAAATTTTGCGTCAAAAAACTTAGTGTTAAATATTTAACACTTTTATGTGTAAATTTAACATTTGTTTTGTTAAATCAACACAAAAAAGTGTTAAATATTTTAACACAAAATTTTTTACTATGCAGACATTTTCAAAGCCTCAAAAAAATTATAAATAATAAAATTCATCCCGCTAGACAAAATAGACAACGCGATTTGAAGCTAATACTCTTATTTCATACCTTTATCGTTTTAAACTGTTCTAAATTTTTATTAACTTTCTTAACAGAATTAAAATTCGCTGATAATTTTTCTGTAGAGACCTATCTAGTGACCGACTTGACCGCTCCTAATGGAATCGAGGGTCAAAATTCTCCACGTCTTTCAACGAGTTGATGACTTGGAACTATAGTGTGGCTTTAATTAATTATCTCATACAATTTTTATAAATAGTGCTGAGACTGAGCCCCTAGTATAATTTTGCCATAATCATGAGCTCGAATACTTGAAAGAAACTTTGCTGCTTTTATCAAAAAATTTCTTTTGATCCAGATTTTTTTGACCTAACTGCAAATAAATTTCATTTAACTAAAATTTTTTTAAATACTCCTTTAGGTGTTTAATAATTCATACCTTAATTTTTTACGGTTATTTTTTCACTCGTGGAATTTTTAAAAATAAATCCGGATTTTTTATTCTAATAAAGAGCGACGTCTATATAAACATTTAAATTGACATGAAAATATTTACAGTGCAATTTCTGGTAATAAACTGTACAAATTTACTCGCCAAACTCTAATTACACTTCTTAATTAATTAACAAAATATATCAAAGCTTAATAATATATTTATGTAGCTAGATAAAGTGAATTAACAATTTTCTTACGGGACATAGAATTTGAAATGATACGGACATTGAGGAGGAGTTTTCCTGTAATTTACCTAACCGGCCTGCAAGAGTTATGAGTGGTTGTGACTCAAACTGGTCACTGGATGTCGTCACAGATCCTTTTGCCTTCACAGTACAGCAGTTTAGTGCGCCTCAGTACGTACATCAGCTAGATTAATGCCCGTAAATGCAATTTTCACTCTCAGAGACTCAGTGGCGTGTTATACTTGCATTCAAAGTTTGTTTATCCAACACTTCAATATTAAAATAACTCATTGCGTGGAATCCGATACGCTATATATATAATACAATTAACACAAACTATTAATTCTCAAAGCGAACTGATTATAAATCAGATTAATAAAAATGTTTAATGGTTGGAAAAATGGCGATAAAGAAATGGAAGGGGAAGGATTAAGAGAGATTTGTCATCATTAACTGATCAAGAGTCGCACATAAAATCCCAAGTTGAGTGTCGTGAAATCGTTAAGAAATAGACGCACCGACTTTAAATTTATTAGTGACACGCGGAACCACGTGCGGGCGATAAATCGTTACTATCTCCGTTTGTGCTCTACTATATACCTACAAAGTTCTTCTTATTCTCTCGCTTTAACTATTATATTATATCGTGATCGTGGAAAAATTTAAACTTACAGATAGATATAAATGTTATATATTTTATATGCACTCGACATTTCACCTACTCGACGTAATGCAGACTTTTTAAATTTCTTCGATGTTAAACTCTACTGAAGAACTTGTCACCTTTTAGAAATTTTTTTTTTTTTACGATACGAGAGCAAAGAGATATTTTTCATGTGTATAGTACCTACCTACATCTAAAGAATACTCATACTCGTAGAAAGTTAACAAGTTTTCGAGTAGGCGAGTAGCTCAAGTATTTTTCAGATTAATTTCTCGCCTTACCTGATACTACTGCTACTTCTGTGATGATATATATGTGTATATTTTTAATGCTAGAGCTTGAATAACTTTGACTTTTACTGGTTATTTTCAACAAGTATCCTTCAGACTATCATTGATTTATTTTATTTTTTTAAAGCTTTTATACATTAGTCACAAAAATTAAGGGATATAAAAAAATTCGAAATTTTTGGGTGATTTTCAACGAGCTGTAACTCTAAGAAAAATGATCGTACAGGCTTTTTGATTACGTCAAATTGAAGCGCATTAAATTTTCTAAAAAAACTTCTCAGCAAAACAATGGAAAAAAATTTTTTTAAGCCCGTAGACCTTTTTTAAGACGAGAAAAAATTTGGAAAATTTTTTTTTTGTGGTTTTTTTAGGATTTCTCCAGACCCGAACATGATAAAAAATTTTTATGGTCATATCTGAAAACTAGACACTTGGAGCCACAATTTGTATTTTTTTTTTGCTGTTCGATCATTTTCCGTAGAGTTACAGCTCGTTGAAAATCACCCAAAAATTTTTGAATTTTTTTTATATCCCTTAATTTTTGTGACTAATGTATGAAATAAAATTTTCCAACGTAATATTTACTAAATTAAAGACAGTTTATTAATTTAAAATTTTGAAGACATTCCAAGGACCAATAATTATAAAACAATTTAATTATTTTATTTTAGTATCCTGATAAAAATCGTCTGCATAAAAAAATAACTAATTTGACAGGTTATACATACACAGTTCATAAGAAATCCGTGGATATTTTCATTTTTAATTACATTTTAGTTTTAAAAATTCAATAAAATACACTCTAATAAAAAGCCTAGCGAAAAAGAATCATTTTCAATGAGTTCACAACAAAAGTAGGGTAATTACCAAAAAAATTCATTTAAAAAAAAAGAAATGTGGGACGACTTTCAAGGTATTTTTTTAATAAATATAATTTTATAAATGCCTATAAATAAAATATTTACAAAAATTTCAACAAGCTCTTCATGTTTTATTTTAAAATAACAGAAATATTTTTCTTTAGTTCAATTTTGGTTTTCTATTGAAGTTTGTTTTTCAAACCATAATTTTCTTTCCATATCAGATTTATTTACTCTATATTTTTAAGTACTGCAGTAGTGCATTATCGTAAAAAAAATAGTCTCTATTTAGTTTATTCATTTCCGCGGATTACTTGTGTACATTATCTGCAACGATTAAAATAAAACAGCGTATTCTAGCAAATTGATGGTTCACGTGACTTTAAATCGTGGCTTAGATCGAAAAATTAAGCGGAATGCAATGCAGGTAAGAAGCAGTCTTGAGGATGAGAATATGCGAATCACCTGGTAGGCATAAAAGTAATCCTAGAAGGGCGCGAGAAACGGGCTGCTGGATAAATGCACCCACGCCTGTTCCGTGAGCTTCTAGTTAAGTTTGCCTGAATATATGGACATGTATATAGGTATATGGTGTATAATATATATATAATATATACGTATATAGGTAGTATGCGCACAGAATGTGAGTACATGCACTGAGTAGGACAATACCTGCCGGGCAGCACCCACTGTCGTAGCGTAGTGAATTATAGTTGGTATTATTAAACCGCAGTCTCTACTGGCACTGGCTTCCAGCACTTTGACTTTGGCTAACATTGGGGATCTTTGAGTTTTGACTTCCAAACTGCGGGTAAGTTTGTCTGATAGAACACATAGTTTAAGTGAGTCTAATAGCATATGTTGGTTGTTTCTTTATCATTTTTTTTTCACTGCCAATATATTTGATTAGTGATGGAGATAAATGTCGATTATTTGTTCAATTAAAAAATTTTTAATATAGTTTGCCATCTACATTATTTAATTAATTAAAGTTCAGAGGATGTAGGATCTATATTATTAAGAGAATAAGCGAAATTTTGTGGTCACACTGAGAAAACAATTCATTTAAATGAATTGAGGCTCGTTGACTAGAAATAAATCTCTTATTTAAATATCACCAGAAATATTTATTTGATACGAATAAATTGATTTATTTTAGACAAAGTTATAGTATATTTGAATGAAATCCAGATTTGTTTATAGTTAACAAATATTTCTTTAGTGCTAACAATCATATATTTGAAACAAATCAGATTTGTTAACTATCAATAAATGAATATACTCAAAGCAATGATTTTTAGTTCAAGCTTAAGAAAGCAGTAAAAGTAGACATATCAAACGTTTGGGGTAAAATGGGCACTTCTTTTGAAATTATTAATTATACTGAAATTAACAATGACAATAAAGTTAGCCGACATTTAAAAATTTTTAGAGTTTTTTTATTGAAAAAATTATTACAAAAAAATTTTTTTTTTAATTTTATTTGTAAAAAATTCTAAAAACTCTAATAAAATTAATAAAACTCTTGATAAAAATTATTGCTTTTTGGTTTTATATATTTTTTAGTAATTAATTTTTTACGTAAGGTTTTTGGAGGAGTTTATAATAGTTTTTTGGTTATATAAATTTATTCGGTCACATTTATCCATTAAATTATTTGCAATTGATTCTGTGATAGCACTACTATTTTTAAAATTTATTTAAAAATTACCCAAACTATTAGCGTGATTATTAATACAAAAAAATCATTATGCCAAAGTTTTCTTATTCATAATTCGTAAATCTCGGCAGTCACATAGTGACTTTAGGTTGCTATTTTAATTAATTGTAATTTTTATCAGAAATTATGGAAAATGTGATTAAAATAAAATAATTTAAAATAAAAATGAGAAGTTTTTAATTAAATAAATATGACTAGAGCTTAAAAAATAACATTACGATAAATGTAGTTGTAATTAGCGAGATATTTTAAGTTAATTTCCACTCGATAAGACAAAAAAATATAATCACGCTTCTTGATACAATTTAAATGACCTCCAATGGAGCCTTTCATATTTACCGATAAAACATATGGCTTTAAATTATTGAGCAAAAATTTATATTTTCACTACAAATTGACGGGTTAATGATCTAACCAGTTTAAATAAAAATTAATTCGATTTTACGTCATACTATTAAATATCTTTCAATATTTTGCCGTGACACTTCTGTTAATAATAGTTCGAGCTAATTGAAACCCCAATAAAGCTCATCATTAAAAACGATAAATCACTTCGAAGACAATAACTCGGTCAGATTTATTTTAATATCATTCAGACTTATGAATGACAGGAAATATCAATATTTTAAATCATATCAATATGTATTACCAATAATCCAATAGAGTTAACTAGATCAAAGATTATAAATTAAATTTCAAATACTCCTGCATAATTATTGAACCGACATGAGCTGGCATTTAAATGGCTATTTAAAATATAATATCAACAGAATTGAACAAATTTGATTCGAAACTATTCAATTTAATGGGGTTGTCTGATATTATACCAGTTTTATCCACAGAAGAGCTCTTACATACGACATTTAGTTTTTATTAAATTTTCTTTTACTCGCGATGGGATTCGTTTGATCATTCAACTATTATATAAACTCATGCATATATGCCCCAAGTTTTATGCTTAACCTAAAAACGTTCGACTGGCTTTTTTCCAGCGCACATTTGAATTTTCTGGAGCACCGGAAACAGGAATACCTTAAAAGAATAGTTTCTCAGAACTGTTCTACAAAACGTGATATTTCTGATAGCAATTTTGTATAAAATTCAGGGTACTTAAAATCTAATCTGTCGCGAATAAAATAAAATTTAATTCTTTTTTTATTGTTAAAAGTTCTATTTTTAAAACATGAGATTGTATCAATTATATGATAGAAGTAAGTTCTATTTCTCCTCAATATAAAAAATAATCTTTTTTTGTTTTTAATAAGGTAAAAAAACGAGAGTCAATATTTACTTTCATAACTTTGAGTACCGGAAAGAAGAAATGAAACACTTCGCGTACGAACTAAATATGAATTTTTTTTCTTCAAATAAATTTTTATTTAATTGTAATGAGTTTCATACGTCAAATTACTTACTAATATTTTAAACAATTTATCTCGAGCTTAAGTTCGTGAATTTTAATTATATTTTTTCTAATAATTTCCTTTTTTTGAAACATTGATCTAAATTTTTATAAATATTATTTTTTTTTAAAGTCTTGTTTGATTGAATAAAATTAATTACTCTGATATTGTTAAAATTAACTGACGTACGAAAATTTTAAGTATTTCTTAATAAGTAAATTATAACAGAGAAAATTTATCAAAAAAATAAATTTCTAGTATAAAATTGAAAATATTAATGATGAAAGTAAATGTTTTATTTAATTTTCTTTCTATATAACCCATTAGCCTTAAAGCCAATGACAGAGTTTCCTCATTAAATACACAATTAAAGCGATACAAGTATTCAAATTTATTTATTGTATCACACTTAGTGAACAAGTTATATTAATTTCAACTAGCAACCTGGCAGTCACTATGTGACTGCCGTGGCTTGTGAACTATAAATAAATAAAATTTTGCTTTATTAAATAATGACTTTTGTTAAATTGCACTGTACTTTTTTAACTATTGACGTTTCTAAAGATATAAGCTCATTCTAATGTTCCACTCATCAAGAGCTTTCATTTGACTACCCACATGCATTTTGATATATTTTTCATATATACATATATATAATATATATATAAATATATGAAAAATTGATGTGGGTACTTAAATGAAAGGTCTTAATGAGTGTAACATCGGAATGAGCTTATATCTTTAAAAATGTCAATAGTTCACGAGATACAAGGTCATTTCTTAATTATGTATTTAGAAATAGATCAATTTCGAATGTAGCCTAAATACTTATCATCATAAATTGACTATTGGTGAGAATGATATAAAACCATGAAAAGGCACCACCTCAGGTTAAGACTTCCAACGATGCCAAATTTAACCATAAAAACCTATTTTATCATATAAATACCCTGTCCAAAAAATTTTGCTTGTTCTCTTACTAATATAGATAATCTCTAATTACGAATTAGTAATTAATAAAAATAAATAATAAATTTATAATTATCATTAATGAAATAATAATAAATTTAATAGAATAATAAATGTTTTTTACTTTGATTCAATTAAAAACGTAGAAAATTCACTCAGCGAATTTTTTTATTTATAATACAAATAAAATCCCTCACAATTCAAATTCATCCACTTCGCAATGTTTCACGGTGTATTGTTTCATATATAAAAATATTCTTTTCGTAAGTTTTTTATTCATTGAAAAAGCTAAAAAAACGATTATACGTCTGTTATTTTGAGCTTAATAAAAGTGCAACCTCAACAATTAGCAAAAGTATCTTCATTTTTGACTTGAATATTTACTTATCATTGTTCAGTTATTCGTATAATAACTTTCATGATGTAGTTGGGGAGCTATTGTGATTCGCTGAACAATCCCATACAGCATATAACAGTAGAGTAATAAAATAAGCAAAAGTACAAGTAAACTCTGAGCAACGATAAAAAAATATGGGTCACGTGTTTACAGTCCTCTGTTGAAACTCAAAGCCCAGAGGGATATTTTCAGTCTTGTCTAAGCACTTGTACTCGGCTGATAGTATACTGGTTGCACGAAAACCCCAGTAGAGGTTGTATTCAAGGTAAACATGTCTTACCCACACAGACACACAGGCTACGTGATAATGTTCATAGTCCATAGTCCAGAGTGTTCTATTGTTATTATTTAGTCGTGTACGTGAGATGCAAGAAGAAGCTGGAAGAAGAATGGTTGAACAAGTTCCAAGCATTTTCCGATCCTCGTGACAGAGCTCCACGGCAAAGAGCTTCTAAGATATTGGGTGCCTAGAGATAGCTACTATGAGTACCTTCACCCATCCCCCAGTGTGTGTGTGTACATAGAAAACTGAGTTCCATACTTTGACTTTCCCGGAAACTGCCGTCATGGATTTTCCAGTTACATGCCCTGCCTCTACTCCCAGTGTTATTGCTCCAGCACAATGGCTGCTGCCAGTAGTTTCAATTCAACCGGAATGTATGTCGCTAGGTCAGAACACACGCTGCCTGAATCGTTTCCCAATAAAAATCTTCACGTACCAATACTTTGCTCTCCATCTGTTTAAGGGCCTCTTCTATGCTAAGGAATCGGTTATACGCGTCGTTGGATTCATTCATTCACTATTCGTTATTCTATTTCATTTATTGAATTATTTTATACCTATGCAATTAAAATAGATTTTCAGAGAAGAATCATTTTTAAATCTATTGCTAGTATAAATGTTTGCGAATCTTGTCAAAATTATTTTATTTATAATTCATCGATCTTGGTTTATTTAAAGCCGTCATGGTAATTTTCAGCCGTATGCATTAACTTTGTTTTATTGATATTTTGTATAGTCGGATTATATAAAGACTGTGTGAAGTTGGAACTTTAGTTTAAAGAATTTTTAACTAAGATTGAAGAAAATTTGTTTTCAATTATTCGAAGGTGCTTTAATTCATGTCTTCATTAATTATAAGTTTTAACGATAATCGTCATTAAAGCACAGTTTTTTCAAAATAAAAAAAAATGATAGCTTTTATCATAAAAAATTAAAATAAGTAATAATAATCGCTTATTTTACGATGATCGTATAAGCTTGGGCTACTTAAACACAATTAAATAAATTAATCTTTAGCACGGTAAAAATTCTCAGTTCTCATAGAAAGCCTATCCTTAAATTAAATAATTTATTTAGTTAATTTCGTCAGCTTTATTTTAAATCCCTTTAAATCCAAAATAAGTTGATGATTAAAAACAATAATAAATTTTTTTTTTAATTACAAATAACTCTTAACTATGCCTGATTGTGAGGACACTGAAAAGAAAAATTTTAAAAATGGTTGACCCTAAAGAACATCCCTGCAACTTCTCGCTAATTCTATATCTGAGCGCTTAAAATTGTACTTATGTCGTTTTTGAGTTCTTCGACCTTGAAACCAATAACTTTCCGATTTTTGAAAATTTTCAATTTTCATAGCTGGAAGTTAAAAATTAATTAGATTCAAGAAAAAATTCTTGATCTAGGAAAATTATTTTGAAGAGTTTTATTGTCTTCAATAAAGACGAAAAATTATTGGGTCAAGTAAATTTGTACTAATTTTTCTCTTAAATCAAGTAATTATTTTTTTGAGTGCAAGTACCTTATCATTAAAAATAACTTTAAAAATACAACTTGAAGACTCAACACAAATCGACCGTATTTATATGAAACACATTGCAGTTTTTGTTGCAGATGACAGGACCGTTTCCCGAGCTACAGAAATACGATAAGATTTTACGAGGATTTGTCTATCTCTTGACTTAGTCGTCGGAGTTAGTTTGCTGAGCTGAATAAAACTTTTCAGAGCTTAGATTACAAGAATAGATATATTTGCTTTTTTATTTTTCCTCAACTCTATTTTTCCGGAGTAAGAGTAGGATCCAAGTGAGTTGAGTTGAGGTAAAGCGGCTGTTCGTTCGTTGGAAAAAAGTTTATCGTCAAGGCATCAAGAGGGCAATTGGTTTCTGAACAAAACTAATTTCATCGATTCGGTTATCGCGACCCATCGCTGGGGGACACAGAAAACTAATAAACCCCCGTGACAGGTGAGTTAACAACAGCTTTAGAACTTTCGACGGCTAGACATCTTTGTCGCTCCTAGACTGACGTCCTGTTGGATTATCTTCTCGCTCTCCGTCAGATATCAATATAAAAAGGATACATATCTTTACAATTACTATCATTATTATTATTGTTGCATTATATTATATTATTAGCAGTATCAATATCAATATAATCTAAATTGGTCGTAGGGCGGCATAATGGAGTTCACTCTCGAACACTGAGAGCATTTCAAATTACCCGGGGTTAGTTAGGTAGCCAATATCACAATATCACAAGGAACCAGTTCAATACGTTGCCTAAGATCTAACGGCTCGCCATATGTTGCAACTAATATCGTTATACTGAACGTTATAAAGTGACTCGTCAACTTCGACTTTTGTATGATATCCGGGAACGAGATTAAGGCTCTAGGAGTGATACTCGGCGTTGAGCCAGCCTACACGATACGCTATAGTTCTCTTCCTTTGTCTCTACGGTCATTGATTAAATTCTTCTTAGATTTTCGTCCTTAATCTTTTGTATAATTATTTATTGTTGATATTATTTAATAAAAAATTTATGATAAAAAAATTACATTGAATCTGAAGCATTTCTGAAATATTAATTTAACGAAAAATATGGAACAATAATTATTTACCATGTTAAAAAATATTTATATAAAAAATTATGTGGCTTATATATTATTATTTCATTTTACACGTACAATCTACACTTTATGACAAATTCAGGCTTTTATTTACTGATTTTAAACATACGCAAAGGGTCAAAGGCTTCAGGACATTTTAATTTTATTAAAATACCAATTTTGTACGTGAAAAAAATAATTGACAAGTTTAATGTAAAAATATTGTTTGAACTTGATTCAGTAGATGAAAAATAAAAGTAGTCAGTGATTTTATAAAAGGTTAATTAAAAAATTAAACGCACTGTGTAATAACAACAATTACAATAACAGTAACAGCCAGCAAACAGCAAATAAAATTAATATTTTTGTTCTCACGTCAATATTCTGTTGACACGAAAAAAGAGCTCACTGAACTGTTAAATGCAGCTTGAATTTGTATATTTTCGTTTTATCACTATTCGCAGTACAGGCACTGCGCTAGTTGGACATGATTCATGAATAAAACACGTTGGTAACACGTCAAACGCCCGACACATGAGAGACGTCAGTTGAATTCACGGTTTATTCGTTTGACTACCATAAATTGATACTTTGCGCTCACCTATTACATTTACTTTTTATTTTCTATCTAACATTATCCTAAACAGCCAATTAATAATAATTATAATAAAAAATTTGACTAATTCTTTACAAGAGACGCTGCATAAATCTCTCAGATGAAAGAAGACGGCACACTAAACATACAATTTTTTTTTATAAATTATTAGAGATTAAATAATTATTAAAAGCTTGTAAAATTTATATTTATATTTTATATTCCCTTTTAAGTCCAACAAATCTTTCATCCGATTTATTTGATACTCAATATTTAAATTTTGCTTGACATAATATCTCTTTAAAAATTATTTTTTGTGAGGAGCAACCAGCTAGACATTCATAAACCTATCATTGAATGATATTAGTAATATTTTATTTTAAAATTCTGTATTCAAAAATTCACAAAAAAAAATAAAGTAAGCCGTAAATCGTTGAATCGGATATTTTTTAAAAGGTTATTTATATTTATGCATAAACTAGAGCAAAGAAAAATACAACTTGACACAGTTTTTCTCATTGAAAAAATAATTCAGCATTTTATAGTAACTCTGACTGAAAAAATAAATAAATAAATAAAATACATATTAAAAGTAAAAAAGTATCAAAAGCAGCTTTTTATAGTTTCTTAATAAACAAAAATGTATAAAAATTTTTTTATAAAACTTTTTTAATAAATTGAATTTCCATAAAAATGAACAAAACTGTTTAGTACAGAGTAAGGTAATAATTTCGAGGAGAGTATATATAAGTAGTAATAAACAAGAAAAACGGGATGAGCTTGACTCGAAATACCTTTTAAGAGCGTGTGGATACTCGGGGCTCGGGGCTGTACACCGTCAGGGCGATGGTTTTAACCACGTGATTTTATTTAACAGAAGTGAGTTTGCTTTAAATAAGGTAAATAAGAATAAGGATAAGTCCGCGCGTGGAAATAAGTAGAGGCATCAGCATCAGGCACGAACATGCGGTACCAAAGTGCTTTACCTTATACTTGCCGCGAACGGTATAATACCAACACAGGACCTACAACCGACGGGTCGTCGAGTGCGAGAAATGGGTCTATAAATGGCCATGGGAATTTAATGCAGCCCAGCGAATTCATGACATCTACACGGTGTGTTTTGCCTTATTGCCAATACCGTTCGATTCTAGTGAAGCCAATTTTACGAACTTTTTATTTTTACCTATTCAATGAAAGCTTCTATATTCAAGAGTTCCTGTAAATAATTTCAATTAATTTATTTTGCCAGATTTTAAACTTGACCTACTATTCACAATAAAATATCCGATTTTAACTGACTCGATATTGAAGTTACAAGTTTTCAATACTTTCATACCTTTTTTAATTGATTAAATTGCTAAACCCGATAATTAAAAAATTTTTTGGTATTAAAATATTTATTAATTAATTTGCGAGGAAGGAGCGCGGATAAATGGAGCAAATTATTGATTAAAAATTTACAGTCTTGGTAAAATGATTCTAGCTTTTTAATTTTGTATTTTTTATTTTTAAATAAAAATATTGAAATAATTTAAACAAATGAAATGAACAACATTGTAAGCTTTATTAAAATTAGAAGCTTGTTAATTAAAAGCATTTGAATTATTTCTTTAATTATTTAATAATACAAATAAAAATCATACATCAAAAAAAGATAAATTAATTTTCCAGTTTTAGACATTTTAAAATTTTTTTCTCTCTCATTTTCCGAAACGCGACACTAAATAAACACAGATATATAAACCCTTCCATAATATTTACCTACATGTTTATTTAACAAAATTACATTAAGCATTTATTAATTACCAAGCAATTTCATTACCGCAGAATTATATTTTCCGGCTGAGCCGTATTAATTCCAGTTTTTCCACTTTAATTTTGTTCAAAATTGAAATGCGGATATTCGATCCTATAAGTATGTTTTTGGGATACGTCCAGCCGTGAGTCACGGCCGGAAAATGCATGAACGCACATATGCACTTGCAATGGATTTGCCTGAATAAACTCGTCTGCACACATCCACATTCACTCACATTTTGAGATAGGGCGTACTGCAAACAGCAAAGAGCGAACAGCGAACGTCAATGGTCTCTTCGAGTTATACATATTTGGCAAACCCTTTACGTCTCCATCCCATCGTTCTGGATGAATCCAATTTGCTTATTGCCCATTTGTAACTTTTCTGCGTACATCAGCAACATTTTCGCGGTCTTCTGCTATACCTATACATATTTTTTCTTATTTTCCGACCGCCATAAACTTTTCGATAAAGAGATTGTGTAGCTTACTCTGTCTCCGCACTACCTTCTCATCTATTATTTACTTTAAAACGACATATAGGTTCCTAGCAATAAACATTTTTCTTTCTTGATTTAAATATTTCTCAAGAATACATAATAAACTATATACTTTAAGGCCCTCTCCCTAAATATAGACATTTCACTGATTATATTACAAGAATATTATATAAATATATTGCTTTTTAAGTTACTTATTTACATACTTTGCTTTTAGTTTCATATTATTTTTTTTTTATCGAGTTATACATAAATTTACTTATTTATTATTATTATATATAATATCAATTTTATTTATATTGTAATAAATAAATCGAATTTTATTTGGTACTAAAACTAATAAATTTTTTTAAATTTTATTCCAATTTTAAATATATTTCGAAATGCAACCTTGTGAACTTCCACGCCTCTATTCAATTTTTTTCTATATTTACGAGGGATTCTATTCATCCACAAATATTTTTTTTCACTTAATTTAATCATGGTACGAAACTTTCAATGTAATCCAATTATCGAATTTTCATGGTTCTTCATATTGAAAAAAAATATTACACTTCTTGAGATTAAATTGAAAAAAAAAAAAATAATAATAATAATAATAATGTGTGATATGTTTATAAAATAAAAATTATCACACAATTAAATTTCGACGGTAACACATCATCAAATGACATTGAAAAATTACATTGATAGATAAAAATCCTTCTTTTAAAACTCTGTACCTAAAAATACGTTTTGTCAAATCAAATCTTGATAAAAAATTATTAAATTTCTTTATTTCCTTAAAAATGTCGTAAGTCATTTATATATTTAATGTATTATTTATACACTTTGATAAATAAAATATTATCGTAATACATTCAGTATTTTTTGTGAATCTGAATGACCTTGTAAAGACTAAAAAAAAAAGAAAATATAAAAATGAAGAAATCATGGAATGAGTAAATGTTGGAGCCTTTGAGATGACGAGCAGGTTATGCCCA
Source organism: Cotesia typhae (assembly GCF_013202065.1). Classification (NCBI taxonomy): domain Eukaryota; kingdom Metazoa; phylum Arthropoda; class Insecta; order Hymenoptera; family Braconidae; genus Cotesia; species Cotesia typhae. The sequence goes on along the minus strand of NW_027423774.1, from coordinate 17,641,431 downwards.
CGCGTCCATGCAGTAATCCTATCAAAAAGTACAGAAGACTTCGCGCCAGCAAAAAGGCGAGATACAAACGACCACCAGCACCAGACCAGGGCCCTCATATTCATCCTCGATCGTCTTTGTCGTCGTTGGGCTCGTTACTACACCTAACCCGAAGACCGTCCATGTTGAGGATACACTTTTTCTCACTGCATTACGTGGGAGTAAATGGTTGAATGTAAAATGTACATATTTCTACATTACAACTACATGTTTATAGATAATATACATTCATATATAATACACATCCCAGCGCTCATAAGGTTCTCACAGTATCAAAATAACGGCAAAGCTTGTGATCGCGTGCCAAGGATTCCCAGTGAATAACCTCCAAGTTTAAATGATGAGTAGTGGGGTCATCCCCCCGGTAAGTACTTACAGCATCACATTGCACATCTAGATGTCTGACATCATATTGCGCCTCAATCTACTGATCCCGAAAAACAATTTTGGCACCACTCTAACTTAATTCCAAAATTAATTCACGTATAATTTAATTAACACTAGCAACCTGTAGCGACTATATGACTGCCAAGTGTAAAAAAAAATTAACTCGATTCAAGAGAAAAATTCTTGAATCAAGAAAATTATTTCATTGTCTTCAATCAAAATGAACTTGTATCAAGTAGAATTTACTTAAATCAAGAATTTTTCTAATTAAATCAAGACGATGAAGCTCTTAAAAAGTTTGGCAAATCGAAAAGTGCACTACTCATAATCCTCATTCGATCGATAAATAAAAAAAAATAATTAATGTTCTGAAAAAAAATTTTTTTTATTTCATTTAAATATTAATTTTTCAATTTACTATTTTTCTTTTATATTACTTTTAAATATAATTTATTTTTTTTTATTTTTTTCATTTTAAATATCACGCGGTGTTTTAAAGTGATCATGCGCACTGAGTGTATTTTTTTCATTGATTTTAGTTTTTCATTAATAACAATTAAACAACATTAAGATGACCATCTCGAATATAATCTTCGCAAAATGAAAGCTAAGCTAATATAATAAAAAGTGAAAAAAAAAAAAAAATGAATTAATTCGTGAATTTTTACGCAAGTTATCGTGTTTCAAACGAAAATTTGAGTTGACTGACAGGAATTTTCTTTTAACTATTTTGATATTTTTTTTTTTGGTTCTATTATCTTAAATTGATTTTTACCAGTTACAGAATTAATCTCCATTAAAGTATCTATCGAATGCGCAAATTAATTAGACTACGTGGATTACCAATCGTGTAATTAATTAAATAGTTGCGAAATCGAGGCAAAACAAATTTTTCGTTCAAGAATTTTTTTTTTGAATAAAGTTAATTTTTTCTTACGTACATTTTCCTGATGATGTAGATTAACATTAAAGCAAAAGAATGATGTGAAATTAATTATATACCTGATTTAACGATCGAATTATTCAAGAGCGACAAATACAAGAAATGATCAGGATGGTAATAATTACAGCCAATAATTCAACCGAGTAAAAACTATTGACTTGGTGACGAGTACCGAGTATGATTACTGTAGAACTACTACAGAATAATCAATAATTACACAAGCAAGATTCGATCTCATACCGAGCCGAGCAGATATAGTATACAGTATAGCGGCATAGCAGTAAGCCGGCCAATCCATCACGGGCATTACTTAGTTGCGGCAGGCTGTCCGTGATTGATTGGCTGGCTTAAGTCTCCTGCTTACGGCTTTGCGTAATTGATTCTGCGGCAACCTTTAGATCTGAGTATCCACGAAAAAGCCTCCTGGTTTGTTTGACAGAAGACATCCCGTTCGATGGATATTGACTTCAATTAGGATTGAATTTCCCGTGACATTCGATGCCGATTTTTGGCTCCAACTCGCTTCATTATAATCGTTATAGTCAAAATAACTATCTGAATCCATATTTAAATATCATTATCAAAAACTGATTACATATTTCCGACTTTATGAACTAAAAATGACTGCTTAAAAAAATTAATTTTAAAAATACTTTTTCATTTAAAATAATTTAAAATCAAACTTGGAATAAAAAAAAAGTCTCAAGTTTTTTTATCACATTTGAAAACTATACCATGGATGTATTAATAAATTTCTACACTGTTTGCTTTGAGAGAAAAAAAAAGACCCCGAGTTCAATTTGTTCAAGCAAATTGAAACAAATACGGAAGTTAATTTAAAGTTTTTTATAAAACCTCCGATACAAAAATTAACTAGACCAGATATATGACTCCGTGGGCTTATATGTCAGAGCAAATGGTTCGACAAAAGTGTGTGGGCCCTTTTAAAAGACTCAACTAAAAGTTATAGTTATATTCACCTTATAGTTATTTTCCTTAGAATTTTTTCAAACTATTTATTTAGGCGTTTGATTGTTTAATGAGCCCGGTTAGTTTTTTCAAGGCTGGGCCCCGCGGTCACAAGCAGCCAAAAAAAAAAAGAAAAAAAGGAGAAAAAAAAACTAAAAACAAGGCAGCTCCATCAGCGACTTTTCATGCGACAGATGAAGAGGAATGTGAGTTAACAACTGACAGGAGCCAACAGTAGATATTAAATTAATTTGAATAAACATTTTTTATTTGCATTTTTTAGCCATACATTTATCCTCACTGGGTTTTAATGGAGTTCGAGTAAACGTGACTGTTTTATGAAACCACTAATAAAATAACAGATCGTGGCAATCGAGTAAACGCATGCTCCGAAATTTAGTGTAAATTTAGTGCTTTGCAAGCAAAACGATTTGTATATATATCTACGGGTTGACATTATTTCAATCGGAGCAACGAAATTATTTCGAGTATCCAGCATCAAACTAACATTTACTGATTATTATTTAGCTTCCGATCGGTAAGCGGTCTCGCGGTTTATTTATTATTCGCTATAATAATAAATACATATCAATATCAATAACTACAATAGCAGCAGTGCAGATACTTGTGGTTTCAGCATTAACCAATACACCTACACCGACACCGTAAATTCAGCTTTATCCTGACATATATATTCGTCCGCCCGAGAAAGAATACCATCGTGATCGATATTTAATCCGTAGATTTTATATTCTCACTTTTTATTTCTACCTCTACTTGTGCTTCTGGTTCTACTGGATAAATTCATACACTAGTCAGCACCAAATGTTGCTTATTCTTTATGCTACAATGGTATTCTCTTCCCAGCAAGCTGTGCTAAAACTTGGATTTATTTATCCTCACTGATAAATTTATTCAGAGTAGAGCATTAGAACTCACTTAACACACCTCTACCTCTCACTACATTCTTATCGAGTCAATAACTTAACCAACTGACTACCGACTACCGTGTACTTTATTAACCGACCGAGTTACAAAAACATATTTATCGTTTTTACAAATACCTTGGCCTTTCAACCTTCCTTCTTTGCTTCTGGATACAAGTTGAATCGACGTTATTTATAGCTTATTTACCAATACTCATACTCATACTCAGATACCTACAGCGCGTACATTCTCTACATATTCTGGTGAAAAAATTTTTTATCGGATATATTTTACACGTGTCGAATAATACATTATAATCGTATAATATTTTTTATTGTAAAAAATTTTGTAAAATTCACTCAACTTGAATTGAACAAGTGACTGAACAGGTTACTAAAATATTGAAAATATTGAAGACAGCTGTATGATAATTACCTCGGGAAACAAAACCCAGATTAACGTTAATGCGCACATACATCAGCAAGAAAAGAAAGGCTTTAATCCTTTTTTATATTCAACACGTTAATCCAAGTAATATAAGACAAACTTTGAATTTTTCTGTTTAAAATTTCTTCAGCAAGCCAGAAGGCAGGTGCGGAGATAAAAGACGCCGGATAAAAAATAATAGTAAAAACAGAGGATTTGACGGTAAGCGCAAGTGGTACGTATGAAAATTCTATTAACGGCATCAAAAGAAATTCCAGAGAAGTGAGCGATTCCCCTAGTTAGTGATGTTGATCTAAGGCTCCCGTGGAATAATAATAACAGGCGACAGATGCATTCTGACAGTGTTCTGATGCTGCTGCTGCTGCTGCGGCTGCTTCTCGTACTCCTCGTATATGTATATAAGTATGTATACCACACACATTTTATACACAGAGACTATTTTTCATCCTCACACATCACACATCCTCTCTTCTCTGTGCGGTATAACTTCATTTATTCCTTTTTCCGCTGCCACTACACTAACTTATTCTTTAATCTTTGTTTTTATTTCCTCTCTACTCGGTACTCGGTCTTCTTCTTATACTTGTGCTAGTTTTTTATCACGAGTGGTTGGTACGGATAAAAAATAACCAACATTTTTTATTTCCGCTGGGAGACTTTTCAACAACGTAAATAAGTGTTCAGATGCACGTCAATCTCACGCTGCATTTCGAGAATAACAAATTCTATCGCGGTGATCGATCAACTCACTCCAAGACATGACAACTCGACATCCAGCGTTTACTCTCTTACTTATAACCGTTCACTCAAATTTAAATTTATGAGACTCGAATAATTGTGCAGATTAATTTTTTTTTTTTTTTTTTTTTAAATCATATAATATAAATTTTCAATTAAAAATTTTGTTAATAGTTCAAGAATTCGATAATTCATAATAAAAAACAGCTTTAGAAAATAAAAAACCATCAAGGTTAATAAAAACGAAGTCACGTCGTAAATAAAACTCCAAATATCGTAAAAAACTCTTAACCACAGGAAGCGATCGGATATTTACCGCCTAAGTAGCGATCCCAGTATTGGTAAAAGAGGAGATAGGTGTACATTAATATACATATATTGTACTACTGGGATGGTGTAGTACTCGTCCGCAGACTTAAACGCAGACAGTAATGAATTCATGCCGACGGGTAAGAATTATCGGAACACTTTGCCAGTAAAGTCTGTTGCGAGGAGCGTTGATGCTTGGACGTTTGCCCTGGCAATCTCGTGATTTCAGCGACATGACAGATCCAAACCATCTAGCTAACCGCCTGTACGTTGCTTCTCCTATCTAACGAAACTCTTTTGCTGACGCTGACGTTATTCCGTTCATGGACATGAACATGGACATAGACTTGGACTTGGACACGAAAAATAATAAAAATAAACAACAAAACTAGCAACCTCGACGAGGATGTAGGACGTGAGGGAGTTTTGTTAGACGCAAGAAATGTTGTTAATGAGTTCCGGATATCTACATATACTCGCTAATTAACGTCTGTCATAAGTCATAAAAATAAAAAATTTAGCCTGGCAATTTATCTACGTACTATTTAATTAATAAATATATTTATCTAGGAGGTAAATTATTTAAACATGTGAATATTATTTCAAGTTCCCAAGACCGAGCGGATTTCTCCTGTCGTCCCGGTGGCCGGCATATAATAATCTACGTGCATAATGACTCTTCTAGGAAATGTACAAAACACTGAAGATCATCATTGCGGTGGGCGAGATGTCACGACCTAAAGAGAATCGGTACTCATGCCCACGCATCAGCTGCTGTAATAGACACAATATTCATGTCCATGTCTACGTCTATGTATGAATAGACACTACACCAACAAGATAGGTACATTTGCAGGTAAGACCTAGATGTTACGGTGGTTGGTAGAATAATGAAAGTACATCCGAGAACGCAGATAAATGTGTAGCAGGTTAGGTTGTTGTGTAACAGCAAAATCTAATCTAGCTCAACTACACTCGGTCTAGTCTACAGTCCAGACAATGTGACACAATATACAATAGAGCCAAGTGTTAGGGTAAAATTGCTTCAATGCTGCTATGACTGCGATAGTACATACTACCTTACTGTATATATCTGTATACTATAACTGCGAGGAATGAAATGATTGTCGAGCATTTTATGAGGTGGATGTACTCTACCCTACAAATTGCAAACCTTTACCTCTAACTCCGGTACAGGCGCTTCACGTAAACTTTCAACGTCTCTTAAAGTTTAGTGCCAGTGATTATTAATTGTCTCATTGGGCTTAGCTTGTCTTCCTTAAATTTTAATTTGTACTGTACAAGAACACTGAAACAAAAAAATTATTGGGTTCCTAAAAAAATTTTATCTTTTTCATTTTTTGCATGTTTTAGCATATTCAGTTTTAATTAATTCAAGAAATTTAAAAATTTAATCAAGAAAATTAAAAAAAAAACAAGAAATTTCTCATTTGAGAATTTTATGAATTAAACGAAGGACTGAGCTATTTTTTAAAAACAATAATCGAAATTACAACCACCAATTTCTTGAAATAAGTTTGTAATATCTTGAAACAATGTCGAAAAAGTACACTGAAAGAAATTTTCTTAAAAAATTTTAGGAAAATCAAAGAAAATCATTTTGAAGAATTTCATTGTTTTGAAACAAGATGAAGAGTTTTTGAAGTGGGAAATTTCTTCTAGTATAAGTAAATTTGACTTGGTCCAAGAATTTTTCGATTCGATTCAAGACAATAAAACTCTCCAAAATGAATTTCTTGGTTCAAAAATTACTCTTTGAAATTTAGCCCAAGTAAATATTTTTTTCACTGTACTCTTAATTAAAATTTCTCTTCACGAAGAAAAAGAGTTTCAAGGCAAGAAATACTTGAATGAAGATCAAGAAACACTAAGGTTCTCTTTAAAATAATTTTCTTTGATCAAAATATTTTTGTGAATCAAGTACACTGAAAAAAAAATAACTTGATTCAAGAGAAAAATTCTTGAACTAAGAAAGTAATTTTGAAGAGTTTTATTGTATTGAATCAAGACAAAAATTCTTGAATTAAGTAAAATTTACTTAAAACCAAGAAAAATTTCTTAGTTTAAGAATTTTTCTACTCAAATCAAGAAGTTGAAATTCTTCAAAATTATTTCCTTGATTCAAGTAAATTTTTTTTTTTTTCGACAAGATTGAATTGATGCGTATTTTATCTGATCATTGTTTTTCATTTGGAACTTTCTTAATTAACAAAATGTATTTAAACAAAGAGTAATTAAATTTCAGTTGATTGTCTTAAAAGGTATCTGCTTCGAGATAACCGAGAATGGAGCCCTCAGCTTGGGACGATTAGCGATTCAAAAGAGCCAATAATTATCACGACGATCCGGTTCCAGAGATCACTTAAAGCCCTCAGATTAACGCGGCTATTCGTTACGTAAGTTTATGTGGGACATTTCGTTGGTTTAGTTATATCATTCGATTTATTCGCGTTTCATTGGATTTACCCCGCTGGAATCACCCTGCCGATGCAGACTCCATCCATCACGGGTCTACTCCGGAGTATACTCGGCTTCTTTCAATCGGGATTGCAGTGGCTTTTACACGGTACCACACAAATTCAAGGAAACGATCATCTCGATGACGATGATGATGATGAGAAAGAAAGCTTGATCGCTGATGCGGATACTCGGTGATTGATCCTCCGTCTATTCACTCGCTGAAAGAACCCAGTCCTTTGCGCGGATTTATTGCCGTATAAACTTGAATGATATCATAATTTTATACCCGATTAATGCATCAGATAATGAGACTATTTTTTGCACTCTGCTCTTCTAACTTCAGATTACTTTCATTATTATTATTTGCTTTATTTGAAAAATTTAAAGTTAAAACTCAATTTAGCCGTCACTATTAATGACACCCGGAGTTTTTCCACTTCTAAGTGGTTTATTAAAAATAATTCACTAAAAAATAAAACGCTATCATCAGAGACTAGATAAAATAGTTTCTTAAAAGCTTTTTTCTCCGACAAGTCTCAACGCTGGTATAGATAAAACAAACTTAAATATTTAACTTTGGAGCGACGATTGTTGCCATTCGTCAGCTTAATCTCTGACTGAATACATAAGGCGAGAATATTTTTATCTATAAACGTAAAAAAAAAAAAAAGGAAAAAGTGAAAATTACAAAGATTGAAATGAATAAATGATATTAACTCGATTAATTCACAGAAAAAAATTGTTCATTAATTATATTAATTTTTTTTTATTTAATCTCGGTTATTTTATCTATAATTATTTCGTCATTTAGTTATTTTCTCACGGTTACTCTGACGTGGACTTGCGAATTGTTTGTTATGCTGTTTATTAGCATGTGTCGTTTTGTCACATTTTTCTTCGCATTAAATTAGCATTTTGCAAATTTAATTATAAAATTATTATTTATAACAATCATTTTTAAGGTTTGAGTAATTTTAAAGTAAGAAATACATTTTTAAAAATGTTAATTAAATATTTAATTTTAGTATTTTTTAAAGAGTTTAAACTCAATATATTTTCATGTATATACACAGAAAAAAAAATTTACTTGGAGCAAGAGAAAAATTCTTAAACCAAGAAAATAATTTTGAAGAATTTCATTGGCTTGGATCAAGATGAAAAATTTTTATATCAAATAAATTTCTTAGTTTGAGAATTTTTCTACTCAAATCAAAAAGATTAAATTCTTCAAAATTATGTACTTGATTCAAATAAATCTTTTTTTTTGTGTACTTTCCACATAAATCTTTGTTGCGTAGATCATTTTAATTAATTCAAGAGCTCAGGAAAAAGTAGACTTTTATGACAAATTTTCCGGGTACAAGTCTACAGTCATGTCACTTTCTCGTGTCATTCTAACTAATATAAGACTGATTTCATTTCATAGGGAACTAAAAACACTTGTCCTTCCAAGCCCATAAAATTTTTTATGGAGTTGTAAAGAAATGTTTTCTTGTACTATAGCTATAGCTTTACTGTTTATTTATTTTATTTCCCTCAAAACCAGAGCGTCAGTACAACTTGTAACTAGTCGAAGTAAAAAATAGGCGGGTAATTGAGTAGCTCAGCAGGTGATCGATCGATAAATTAAAAGCGACAGGTCTAAATAAATAATTATTTATTTTGCTTAGGTAAATCGGTTCCTGTAAAGAGATGTCTGATGCAAACGAGATGACAGAGGACAGGAACGGTCCCGGTATCGGGATTAGACAAGAAGTCGCGTTTGTCAGAACCAATCTGGTTGAGTATGAGTGCTTATACAGAGATCTGTTGAGAGAAGGAAGAATTGACTGCAAGATCTTATTAGAAGGCATCTCAAATACCGGGGTATCATTCAATGCTGTTGTTTACTTGTAGATCTAACGTCTTACATACGTGCGTGACCATATGCACGCGTCAGATGCCTACGTATCACCCTCAATCCCTCCTAGCCTCTCCATTACTTACATTCCTTGCTGGCATACTGTACAAGCCAACTATATATCTGTTCCTTGTCGACTGTCGGACATCTTGCTCGACATTCCCGGTTAGACATGTAATGGAAAAGCTGTCTATGCCACTGCTTTCAGTCTTACAACTCGCACTGCACTGAGGTAACATCTTTATGTACATCAAACAACATTCAAGTTAGCGTTCCATTAAGTGTCAAAGAGATTTTATTTTATCATAACATCAACATATAGCCAGCGTTTTTTGTTTTTTTTATTTTTGTACTATTTAACTTTCCGCTATGAAAATTAATGATTTTCAAAAAAAAAAAAAAAATCTGGAAATCGGTTGACTGCGCAAGCCAACCCTGTAACTTCCCGCTAAGTTTGAATTTGAAGCGCCTTACAATGTGTTTTTTAAACATTTTTAACTTTTGAATGCGTCGTTCGATTTTCATTATTAAAAAAGTATTCAACGCAGTTTTTTAAATACAAAAAATGAATTCATGGTTTTATTAGAATTTTTTCACCCGTTATAAAGTTATTTTAAAAAAACATAAAAATTCAAATTTTTTCGGAATGGCTCGATGGATTAACTTTCAAATATAATTACTATTAGTGTTTAAAAAACTGCGTTGAGTGCTGCAAGCCTGATGAAAAATAATTAAATTGATCGAAAGTTATTGCAATTAACAATTTTCAAAAAAGAATGCTTTTAAGTACAAAATTTTCGAGCTCGAAGAAAATAGCACACTGGAATTGCATATTATTCAATTTATAAAATTTAATAAAATACGTTGTAACCTTTCCAGTATTATTAAGAAAAAATGATAAGAAATTTTTGAAAAAATGTATTTTACCTAATGTAAAATTTTATTTTTTTTTTAACGAAAAAAAAAATATTTTATAACTTTAAAAAAAAAATCTGGAAAATGGTTGACCCTCAAGGCCATCCCTGCCATTTCCCGCTAATTCCATATCTAAGCGCTTAAAGTTGCACTTATAACGTTTTTGAGCTCTTCGTCTGACTCACCGCACAACGACTAATTACTTAATAAATTTTTTTATACTGGTATAAATTTTCAATTGTCTATTTTTCAATAAAATAAAAAAAAATTAGTTATTACAATTTATTTATGAGTTTCAAATTTAAGTGCTTTATTTTTCATTTAATTTTTGCATTGTAATATCATAGACATATGTATTCGTTACATGCATACATATGATGTTACTAAAGTTGTTGTTTTCAGTATCAGATCTAATGTATTGATGAGAAGGAAATTTTAAGAACTTTCTACATGTTATTATTCCTATCCTTAAACACAAGTATCATAAATAAAGTATAATTCAGGAATAAAAATATGTAAAATTTTATTTACCAAATCAAAGATACATAATTATTTGACACGAAGACCCAGTGGTTGACAAACATTTTTTGTGACCAATGGACCAATTGAAAGAACGTAACACAGTGACACAGCTGTATTTGTGCAAATAATACAAAACGTGTAGTTTATTTGAAGTCTAGTTGAGGAAGAACTTTTTTTTTTTTTTTTTTGATTTTTTTTCATTTGTTAGCAACCCGGCAAATCAAATAGTTGGATCATAACGGAGCAGAGAGCAACTGAAGAGCCGGGAGTGAGAACTAATATTATTCTACCCTACACGTTACTTGGGAGAAATTTTTTTGGTATGTCATCAGCATCGGAGTGTTTTTCTCCAGCTAAATTTTATTTCGAGCGTATTCTAGGTTGAGACTAGAGCGGAAAGCACCTAAACGTACTAACGAACTTGCGAGTTACCAAGTGCCTTAAAGTGCACACTTCTTTCGTGGTGCGACTCGTTGGCATCATCAACATCAACGTAATTAGGAGACAGTTCTTAGCCTGATAAAAAACTATTTGTCACTGTAACCTACTTCTAAATAATGTCAGCACGAGAGTTTGTAAAAAATAATAAACCTCTCATACTAAAAATTACTTTTTTTAAGTTAGTGGGAAAATAAACATTATTATTTTCAAATACCAGAGAGTCTGTGGTATGATGAGAATTATTTTTATGAGTTTTAATGTAAATTACTGCCAAAAAAATTTTTTTAACTCATGAGAAGTCTCGAATTTTTTTTTTAATCGTTAGCACGATGTTTCTAGATTTCATTAAAGTTTTGAAACTAAATTAAAATTTATTTAGCAAAGCTTTCTTGATAATTAAATTTTTAAAAAATTAAATCAATCATATGTAATGAAAAAATTATAATTATAGGAAAGTAACGAGAATTCACGTTTCATTTCATTTGAACAGCGTCAGAAGCTTTACTTGTAGATGATACAGCAACAGTTCTAAATTCTGGTGATAAAAAAAATGCTTTTATTTATTTATTTGATATGAAACTTTAGTGTAATACTTACTGTCTAAATAATTCTAAAAAAAAAGTAGAAGAAAAAAATCAATAAAAAATTCTCATAAAAATAACAATAACAACAATCATTTACATTGGAACTCCAGGTACTTTTTGGCGAATAACCGACATCAACCACAGCTTATAATTTTCTTGATAAAAAATACTTATTTGCTAGCATCATAATTTTTTTTTAATTCCAATGATATTCTGTTTTTGCCACATCAATTATATTCTTAATATGATACTTCGAAACGAACGTTTAATCGATTAAAATGATCAAACCGTAATCAGAACCTGACAAAATATGTACATAGACAACAATAGCCAGCTAGAGAACGAGTCAATATTCTGATTCAATTTTTAGTACTTAATAATGAGCTGTACATCGAGATTTTTGGATCCAGAGCTTTGTTATTTTTTATCCTTCACTTTGAAATTCAAATTATAGTAAATTATTGTGATATTTATTGAATAATAATCAGTCAAAGTTGCTGTGGAATATCTACGCGTCTATTCATGGTGTAAACAAACCGATATGAGTACTGTAATGATCACAGTTTTTTTTTTTTTTCTATGATCAGAATTTTTTTTCTTCTACTTTTTTTGAGAATTTCAAATTAAACTGTGAGACAAAATTAAAATTTAAAATACAATAGCTTAAATTAAGAAAAATCATTTCATGATTTTTAATTAAATACATAAAAAAATTTCTCGGAAATTTCTTTCATCACTTGTTATTTTATTTTCTCAACTTTTAAAATTCAAACTCGAAGTGAATGGACCATAGCAATTAAAGCCAGATTTTTTTCGTGTCACGTACAGTTGTTATCTTAGTGGCCAAGAAGTCACTACTTGGGTGTTGAGCTATACGATACGAAACCGAGAAAACGAAACGGTTTGGTTGCCCTCAAGTGTTTGCACGGAGTAAACACGAATCTTAGCTTTGCATAACCAAAGATTGCAAACCTCCGTCCTCTGTTGGTCAGTACTTCTCAACAGTATCAGCATTTCTCGACTGCTCACTGAAATTTCTCTCTAGAGTATTGTCAGGGCCAGATAATCCCAGCTCGGTTTGACTCAACATTCGTTCTTATACACACAATCAACAGTCGACTGACTTGATCACACAAATTATTATGAATCGGCGAAATTTGGATTCATCCCTTTTGTTTTTAAATATTTAGTTAAGCTTTGTAAACCAAGAAACCATTAAAAAATATTCGGGATCTAATTTTTAAATATAAGTATAACAAAATCATAAAAATTAATCATTTAAAATAAAATCAAATTTTTCATGAATATTATAATTAAACAAATTATCAATAAATTAACTGCACTCACATTGTAAAAATTTTTCGAGTTTAAAATTTGATATTATTCTTTTATAAATTCAATTACATGTAATTAATAATTAATCATTAATTATTAATTACAATACGGACTGTTCAAACTATTTCAACAATTTGTAATATAAATTAAATTAAAAATTCTTCAGATTGTTTGAAAACAAAAGAATAGAATTTTACTTCCTCTCTGAAAGTAATTAAAATCAAATAAATGAATTGGAACAGTAGAACAAACCCACGAAATCAAAAATGAAAATAGCGGTCATGCATTGGTGAAATATTTTATTTGTATAAAATTTTATCAAACAATAGCTTCGGAAAGTTCAAATACGTCCTCTCACGTTAATTAAATTAAATGAAATTAAAATAAATAACATCAAAGTGGTTATCAATAGACAGTGATTTGCTGAACTATCCCATTACGTGTCCGATCCCATTGACCTAGTATTTGAAATCGTAACTCAACTGAGCTTCGGGTTGTTTGATTCAACATTATTTCAACCGGAAATTCATTTTACACTTGTTCAAAGTACAAATAAAGCTAAAATGCTCGCATCTGGCTAACAAAATCCCACATATCCCACGAATATCCGTATAAAAGTGAGTTAATACTTGCTAATTACATCTGTTTGAAGACAGTTGATTAGAAACACAAGCCCCTGAGAATTATTGCAATGATTATCCGGTTTTTGTACCCGCGATCCCCCATAACTCGCGATAATTCATGGGATGAACCCATTACAGCATTACCGACTTTGATATCCGAGATCTTGTCAGTCTTTAAGGATTATCATTAATCATGGAGTTGTGAGAAAGCTCATACCTTTGTGCGATCATATCGATTCCCAATCATGAATGAACGGGCCTCTCTCTTTCTCTCACTTTGATCATAACGCTAGCTTTTCTACCCGGTGGTCCGATGCTCTAGTCTAGTCCTTCCACCCCTTGCTCTCTAGCCCCTCTCAACTCTGTTGCTGGCATAACCACGAGCACTCACAAGGGCATAATCTATAATTATTGTAATCCCTATAATTTTACGGAAAGCATACTCTATCTTGTATTTATGCTGAACATTATCTATTCATGCCCGAGCGATGCGTATCATAGCCCATGAGTTACTGCAATAATGTTCATCTACATCGATACTTGTATTTACGTATGCTCTCAATCTGACTTATACCTAGTCTGTGCAACGTTATTGCATCTACATTGAATTGTTACCGGGTGATTCCCATCTACATCCATGCTGTCGATATTAGCTTTTGCTAGAGATTGTTTTAATGGCGGAAAAATATTTTCTTTATTAGATGATTTAAGAAAAATAATCATTTATTAAACTTGATTCATTTACAGTTAATAAATATTTGTTTATATCCAGTTAAAATTCATTTTTTTTAATTTTTAAAATCGATTAGTAAACTCAACATACTTACTGCTAATAAATATTTATTTGCTGATGAAAAATATTTGTTTACTTATAATGAATATTTTTTAACTCTTAATCAATGTTTTTTAACTTTTAATAAATATTTATTTGGATGCTTGAATGAAAAGCGAGAGTCAAAATCTGATTATCTTGAATCAAAACAAAAAATTTTAAATCAAGTAAAATGTACTTGAGTCGAAAAAAATTTATTAGTTTAAGAATTTTTCTTTTGAATTGAGTAGATTTTTAACTTCCTCCTAAAAAATTGAAAATTTTCAAAAATTGGGAAGTTACTGATTTTACCCCGTTTTACGAAAATCGAGTTTTCATCGCCACCAGTCTAGTCAAAATCGGTTTATTTGTTCGTGAGATATCGTTGTCGAAAAAATTAAAAAAAAATGTTTTTTTCAAAATTTCTATGAAATTTTTAGTCTGGCCAGCTTGCGCTCTAAGATTCTCTAAAGAGCTTAAAAAGCTGTGTTGAATACCGTAAACCGCGAGAAAATCGGTTGATAAACTGGTAAAAAAAAATATTGCAAATAAAATGAATAATGAAAATTAATAATTATGGATCACAGAATATTTTGTTTAGTGATATAAATTATTAAAGTAATAATATTGCAAGTGATATACATTCAGTGATAAATCTATTAAATTTTAATAAATATTTATTAACTTTAAATAAATATTTGTAGACTATTAATAAATCCAGTTTTCTCTCAAAAATATTTATTAAAAGTTAAAAATAATTGCTTGCATTTGATAAATTTATAAATTATTAAAAAAAAATTAGTTTATTAATAGATTATTTTACCAGAGTATTTATAAAATTAATTAAACATTGAAACATCAGCAACCAAATGCATATCGATTTATCCAACACGTTAAAACTTTTATGGTCTTTTAATTTATAAAAAATTGATATCCGTGCTTCCCTCGGGAATTATTTTGTTAGCAATAGGAAATAAAAATAAACAGCAAACTGAGGGAATTTTAGGGCAAAATTGTTCAATAGTGTGTCGAGAAATCCAACCAGAAATTGATCTTCCGTGTATCCGGTGGAGTTACAAAAGCCTATTTACAGCGCGTGTTCTCTGGTCAATCGGGCAAACATTTTTGTTTTTACTGTCAGTTCTGTCGGCTAACAAACTTCCTAGTGTAGGCGTTTGAGTCCAGTGTCCAAAGTTCAGAGCCTGTGAATAGGCTGGCGAAAAAATTTGCGTTGAATTTATCACACGGTCCGTGGATTTAAACTGACATGTACAAATTGACGTGTCAAAAGTTTCCGAATAGGCTATGTAGGTGCTGCTATGTTTTGCTATAACTAGAGCATATGTGTTTTACGTACTGAAACCTCAGTGATGTTCTTGTACAGATTAACGAAGCAGCTCGTGTCTATAAACATACTTTTTATTTTCGTCCGATAATATTGATAAAAAAATATGTCGAAATATTGAATGTAAAAATAATAACGGCCCGAAAATTCGATGAGACTATTCATGTAAGAAATAAAAATGTAAATGCTCTTGGACTTGAGATATATTATTCCGTCTGGGTAAAACGTTATAAAGTCTATCAGATGTTGAGTTTGCATGCCGAGTATTCGAGTCTTAGAGTCTTGGATCCAGTCCAAGTTGTTTTGGGGACATAAGTGGTGCCCCTTTATTTATTGGTACTTCTATGGTACCTTTGCTTGTAAAGGGGTCTAAGTAACGTGACAATGCTCTATTTCGGATTGTTTAAACTACAACTTTGCTGCTGAGCGCAACAATCCATAGTAATACCGAAATAACAACTTGATAGAGATAAAACGTGTCGTCATTAGGTGATGACTGTCCCTATATAATTTTTATCTTCTTTGATGCAGCGCTAACAGATGTCACCCAGACGCGTGCTCGCCCGTGAATGTGTAGACATGTATCTCGTGGCATTCGACTGAAATGCGTAAAGTGGTTTAACTTTAGGACCGAGCTGTTAATATTAATCCAAACAACTGGCCGGAAAAAGCATCTTCTTAAAAGGAGAGATAAAGAGTAAAATATCATCCGTTATCTATCGTACATTATTTTCTTTTTACAGTCCCTTCGAGTTTTTTATTTTAAATCTCAATTGGATTTTTCGGATTTGAAGATGATATTTTTATATTAAATACGGCTTATAAATTTTATTGTTGCTGAAAATTGAATGAAGATTATTGCCAAAATTGAAATCCAAATTTCTGAATTATAGAAGTTTCCAAACGGTGAAAAAAGATTTATTTTACTGATCTTTTGCTTGATTAGATTCTGAGCAATCATTAATGTTGGTCAATTCTGAATAGTGTCAATGTTATTTTTACAGACGTCATTTTTTTTACTTCCCTAATGAGCTCATCTTCTATTGATCTGTGGTTGAATTAAAGTAGTACGTACGTGAAAAACATATTTAAAGAAAATTATGAAATTTTTTTTATTGAAAGATAAATATATTGATAATTCGCCCCAAAATTTCAGATCAATTCACAGCACCGTTTTCGAATAATTAATTTTCGAAATGGATTTTTTTCACGTAGAGGTATAGAGAATGTCATTAAATCACATCTTTACAATTAATAGTTAACTAATTGCATAAAATTTTATTATAATAATAATTGTATCAATGTTTGTTAGAATTAACAATAATTAACTGTAGTTACTTAAATTCTTTTTTACCAGAGACTCCGACAAATTTTACAGTAGTTTCAGTAAAATCTTTTGATTTTACTTTAATTTTTAAAATTAAATGAGTAAAAATAACTTTTAATCTAATTAATTTTTTACGTTTATTATTTTTTACCGATATGCTACAGTAAAAAATAATGGTACTTTTCTGGATTATTTACATTGTAATTGTGAATAATTATTGAAAGAATTGTAACTAGATTAGGAATTTACGAATGTCCCACAATTACTGTGATTTTAACGGTAATTTAAAAAAAAAATATCTTTCCATCTAATAATTCATATGATTCAACAATTTATCAATAAAAAAAACACTTATTAATAAATAAGCTGGTCATGATTAAACATGTCTTTGTAATTAAAAACTGTAATCAAATATCAGCAGTTAATGAAAATATTTATTTGAAATAAAATTAAATTACAAACGATTATAAATAGAATGAACAGTTTGAAAATATTAATAAAATACGAAATATCTTTGTTGGTAGTCCATGTACATCGGGAGTTGATTAAATTATAAAGCGTCCGCTGGCTCTTCGGTAAAATGAAATAATAATTTGCCTCGAATTACTTTATGTTTAATAATGCTGCGTGGTATTTGTCTGGAATTTAGTTGATAAAATTCACGTACAACGTTTATTTAAAAAAAAATCAAGTTTATCGAGAGCTCGGACGTTTTTTAACTAAAAATATGTACACCAATTATTTAAATGAAAAACCAAAGCATTCATGACGAATTTTTCACGAGATACCCATTTTCTCTATCAGAAATAATGCTGCCTTTACATTGTATTGTTCATAAAAGTTAAATGGTGAACTCAATCCCACGAATATTTTAAATTTTTGAATAAAAACCGAAATATTTGGCATTGGTAGCTTGTGAATATAAACAGAGAAATATTTTTTTTTCTATAATTAAACTTCGATAAAACCAATTCCAATGAATTCCACCGAATGTGGTATATAATTCATTGCAGTACAGCAAGCTGGAGATCGAAAGGTCAATGGTATTTTTACATCGGATTTTTGATTCACCAAAAGTATCTTAATCAATAAACAATGTGTAGGAAGTTGTGCCTTTTGTAATTGAGCTTTATTGGAAATAAAATTCCAGGTTTCGACTAACTAAATAAACTGAGTTAATCATTTATTTTTTTTTTTTTTTTAATTCACGATGCCATACGATTTCGTCTATATATAGATTTCGAAGACAACACAGTCGTAGATATTGATGTTGATGTTGATGTCCATTGCATCGATATTTACCCGTCTAGTCAGCGACTGCAGTTGCGTGACCAGAAAATTAGAAAGAGTTGAGAGCAAGCCTAACCGGAAATACTGCGACTGGTCGAACAATTGCAAACTTCCCTCCGTAAATAACCGGATATTCGAAAAAAATATATTTATATTGTATATTGTAAATACACATACATGTATTTGTTGAAAGTGCGGGACTCTCAGTGTGACCGCTTTTATGTAGCTTGATTAATTCGACAGCAAATATGTGGACGCGAAATTAACTCAATGTCCATCGATGTGAAACTATCGATTGTAGACTTAACATGATACACTGCATGGGGCTGCTGTCTAAATAAAGAAATTTATTATACGATCAACGTTGATGTATTTATTTAATGATGTGATTATTGCCATTTATATTACACTCTTTTGAAAAACAGGATGACAGAATTTTAAATAATCGGTAGCTTCAATGATTTTGCTGTATGTTTTTACAAATTTTTATTAGTTTGGCTTGTATGTATCTATAAAACCTGATTTTTCAGCATCATTTTTACCGACTTTAAAACATTTAATTATTAATTATTAATTGTTGAACATTTGTCTCAAAACTTTGAATGCGTTTTTCTCGAAACTACTTTTTTTGAGCTAGCGGTAAGGATATCTCTAGTTCTAATGGACCGATCTACTTCAAATTTGGAGAGGATATTTTTTACACATTTTTTTATCGCGTGAGCCTTGATCAAAACTATAACTTTTGATTTAGTATTTTAAAAAAATTCGGAATTGTTAAAACAATATGCAAAAAAAAAATTTTTTTTCAAACTGTCACCATTTTTAGAAAAAAAAATTTTTTTTAACTTATCCAAGGGTCATACGATAGAGGTATCTATAATAATTATTAATTAAGAATCCGTCTGTTTTTTATTCATCTTAAATATATCTTAATTTTTATCTTAAATAAATCTAAATACTAATTTTAACATAAATTAAACTAAAAGGTAAGAAATAATTTTGAATAATTTCTATAGTATTTATTTTGTAGTAAAAAATGGGTGCGAGATGCTTTCTAAAATAATTTCATCATAATTTTAGTTTTATAAGTATGTAAAAATAAAAAAATTTACAACAATTTCATCTAGCACCTCACACATTTTTTACAATAAAATAAATTCTGTTATTACTCTATTCTTATTTTAAATTTGTTCAAAATTTTCAACAACTTAAATTGCAGTAACTAAATTTCGATAAATATTTACAGTAAGTTTTATCAGACATTTTTTGTCTAAGCTCAGTTATCAAATTAGAAAACTTATGAAATCAATGATCCAACTCCCGAAATTATCATAAATGTTGAATGCTTAAAAACTAAAAATGATGCCTGACTTCTATTAGATTTCCGAGCATTGAGAAAAGAGCCAATGAGCTTAAGGTGGCATTGGTTAATTGAGAATCACGACGATGTACGTGAGCTGCGTCGCCAACGATCCAGAAACTCGATTTTCGTAGCTCTTTTGCAGAGAGGAGGCTCGGTTGAACCTGCTCTTTTATTTTTCTCCAGTAACTCACACCTCTTACAACTCAGCTCAGAGCTGCCGGATAACGAACTCTTCTATCTTCGAAGTCCACATCCAGGAGGATCCTTCGTTTCCCAGAGTAGAGTATAGAGATAGAACCTTTATGTCTATATCTATATCCACGTGCCCGATAAAGAGAAAACGACTGAGAAAAATGACCGAGGATGAATCCTCACAACTTTTCATCTAGCTCATTTTATCCGCAAGGATGAACAAACGACTGAACATATTTTTCTTTTTATATCGCTCCTTTCTGTTTTTTTTTTTTTGCCAGAAAAAACTTATTTTCTTGATTCTGGACAAAAAAATTAACGCTTGAGTTCAAGAACGAGCTTAATTTTTGATTTCAATGGCAGTTCTTATTTATTGAGAAGACTCACGAGTTTATTCATGCATCCGGTGCTTGATATCAACAACATTAAGATTATTTTTTTTATAAATGTTATTATAGCTTCTTAAATTCGAGTTTTAGTTAAACATCAGCTCAACAAGCTTCTCAGTAGACACATGACCTGATTTTAGGAAAATCTCATTGCGCACCTGTGGTGCTCCCGTCTCTTGGTTTTGCGTTTTCCCGCAGATGCAACCGCCTCTCGAGTTAGTTCACCGACATGTATTATACCCGGCTTTGGGTAATGTAAGCTTTGACCGTAAAATAAATTTTTAAATTACTCTACAAAATCCCGTATCACTTTGCAGTACTTACTTAAATGTACGTTCGTTAAATCTCGAAATTTTTTGTAAACTATTATCCTTTTTAATTTCTTACATTTTAATTAAATAATTTAAATAACATAAGTTAAAAATTAAAAACTTTTTTTAATATTCATCTTTAATTTTTTTAATTTCATTTAATAAGAAAAAAAAAAGAAATTTGTCACTAAGAATTACTTCAGTGATTTGCATCAAATCGGGTTGAACAAACTGCTTACGCTTATCGAGCAGCAGTCAGCATGAAGTCTGATTTGTCGGGCAACTCGACAGAATTTTTTTCCCTGGCTGACTACCCTCTAGCACTCTATGTATGAACCAACATAGTTTTCTCAGCTCGATTCTCGTAAATTTTTTCGGTCTATCCCATGTTCTTTCGCCTCTGTAGCTGACCAGACACACTAAGAAGAGACTCGTGATGTTGCAAGACAGTTTTTGCTCCCACTGGACTCAAGCGTAGGTGATACATAGTACATAGTACAAAGAACATGGATAGTATGAATGTGAAAGCCATTTTTTGGATAAATTTTTTCAATGACCAATATCCGTAACTAAATTTATAGCGTAAAATTAAAAACAGAAGAGTTATAAATTATTTGAGTCAATGATTATTTAAAAAAATACGAGCAAGCTGTACAAGTGCCAGAGGGTAATTAATTAAAGACAGATGGCTAAGAAAATGTCTTAAAAAAATAGCTAGATTCTTCGTATAGTGAAACATCCGGGCGTAAAGTCAAAACTAGTCTACAAATTATCGTGTCGTGTTATTCCGACATCTGGTTAGAATTTTCCTGGACAAATAGTCCGTCTTTGCTCGCGGTACACTTTTACGAGTTTAAACAAACTATTTTAGTGGCATAAGGCTCTGACACGCTTGAAATAAAAATCCGTTCTGTTCTAGGAAGCCCTGTTTATAATTTATAAAAGGGAAACTTTTGACACCACTAAATAGTATTAAATAGTCACATAATATTGCTGGTTTAAATCAAAGGGCATCACGTTTTGGTGTTAAGTGTTAACTCATCGCCTGTATACTCAAGCTCTTATTTCTGCGTTGATTTCAGCTTTCACATAGCCGATCTTATCTCTTAACTTGACGGGCAGCGTCTTCCGGTGTATATAGTGGTAATCGTGATGATGCAGGCCTAAACTTTAGGGTCTCTGTGTCTGTGATGGTGATGAATGATCCGCCTGCAAAGACCTCTGATCTATTTCACGGGATCTTTGCCCGCTCTCAAAATATCAAAATCACCTGCTATGCGCTACTAACGTATACTAATTTCATCTGAAATTCCATACCACTCTCGGTTAGCAGTTTGATCTCAGACACTGTAGTCAAATATCAAAGAAACATTTTTTCCTGATACACGAAACTACTAACTCTCATATTCCCTTATTCGTAACATAACTCCTAGCAATTACTAATCGAATTTAATTACCCGAAATTTTGTTTGCTTTAACTATCAATAATTTACTGATCTATTTATCTCATATTAGCTTCAGTTCTCCCGTTACATTAGTCAAATATTATTTATTCCATTTATAACTGTAACAACTGGCTCAGAGCAGAACTTTATGGTTACGTGCCGAGTTTTATTACTAAAATATTACGTTTAAATCTCAATAAATATAATTTTATTTACACATGAGCTAACTACGAAAATCACCGTTGATCCGTTGAATGGGTTATTTGCTCAAGTTATTTCAAAAACAGTGTTTACACTTTGAGAATAAACATCGAAAATTATTAATTTTCATCAGTAATATTGGATGCAAATTTTATACACTTACAAAAATAATAAAATTATTGCAAATATTTTTTTATAAAAATAATTTCGTATAAAACTTTACAAATTTCTGCATCTAAATAAAGCTCGCTTTGTTTCTGCTGCAAGCAAACTATTCACCAGAGAATTTCATTAAAAAATAATTAAATTATTCTTGGAATTATTTATCTATTTTCTAGTATCAAATATTAAATAATAAATTAAAAAAGTTTTTCAAAGCCAAGAGGAGCTACAACTTGTTAGCGCTTTGTGCTCATTTCAATATTATTAAAATAAAAAAAAAAGTTTGACGAATTTCAGCTGATACGAAAGTTCTGATGTCTCGTTATTTTGAAAACGTAAAAACTAACGAGGGTCCATGTATGTACATTGAAAGCTCAGGTTCGGAACTAGAGTTGGTCCGAATGCTGAGCAAGGATTCCAAAAGCTGTTCCTCTCATCCTCTTTATGTTCTATTCACTTTATATGTATAACACTTCACTATACCAGTTCTCATTCGTATTAAATCCGTGGCCTGCAAGCGTGCCTAAAAGTCGAGTATCTGCATACGAACGGCATCTGAAGGGGATAGTAGGGGACTAAACAGCACACACACATGTTAAGTACACAGATACCTCGCGGTACCCGAAACTAATGCTGATATAACTAAACTATAACTAAACCGGGTCTATGGATTTACAGATGTCAACTGTTTTTGTAGTGGCAGCTGTGCAGGGCGGAACGTGCCGTATAGTCCTATAAGTCTCTCCTACAAGAGCCGATACGAGTACAGTGTATATGTAAGAACACTTGGAGCCTATATATTCGCACATTACGCCGAAGGATACCGGTAGTGAAGCATATCCAGTTACAACTATAAATACCTTATATCTCTAGTTTAGTTTAATGCTTTATATCTACAGCGATTAGATCCACCGATACCGGGTAAAATTTACTCACACTCATAATCATAATGGTATCAGCCGTATTATTTCATCCAAATGGCTGTCCAATTTGACGAAATTGCTCCGATCAACGGACTTTATTCGTATCAAATTTTTGGTCGTTATTTGTCTTTTTTCATTAGTTTCACTCTCTGCCACTTAAAGCACCCTTCGTAGGGTCAACCGGCGTTGAATATTGATAAAATATATTTCTTTACGAAGAGATAGTAGTATGGATATATGTCTATATATGTATATATATACACAGAAAAAAAGTTTCACTTGAACCGAGAAAATATTTTTCTTCCGAATTATTTTCTTGAGCGAAAAAAAAATTTTTTTTTGACCCAAGAAATTTCACTTATTCCAACAAATTAATTCCCTTA
Source organism: Cotesia typhae (assembly GCF_013202065.1). Taxonomy (NCBI): domain Eukaryota; kingdom Metazoa; phylum Arthropoda; class Insecta; order Hymenoptera; family Braconidae; genus Cotesia; species Cotesia typhae. Next base: position 17,617,729 of record NW_027423774.1, on the reverse strand, counting down.
CTTTAAGAAATACGTATCTTGATCCAAGAAAATTTATTTAAGTCGAGAAAATTTTCTTGTTTTGAGAAAATTTAGTCCTTGCTCCAAAAAATTAAATATCTTGAGAGAAAATTTTCATTAATATTTTTATTGATTAACATATCAAACAGAAAGATCAAATAACATGGAATCATTTTTTTTCATTCAATATCTATAATTAGGCGCTAAAATAATCTAAAATAGATATAGTCACTCATCACGATATCTCTGGAACTATAAAACCTATTAAAGGCTTGAAATTTGGCAAGAATATTCCTTTCGCCGAGTAGAGGTCAGCTAAGAACGGACTTTACGAAATTCCACCCACAAGGAGGGTTGCGGGGGCGTTAACAATGAAAAATTCCCGTTTTCAAACTATAGCTCCTATCGACTTCAAATTTGGTAGGAATCTTCTGTAAGAGATGTAGAAATAATCTATCAATAAATTTTACGATATCTCACCCCACAGAGGGTTGCGTGGTAGATATTAACAATAAAAATTTTTAATTTACAAGCTATAGCTCCTATAGACTCCAAATTTAATGGAAGTCGTCTACATGTAATACAAAAATGATCTAAGAACGGATTTTACACCGAATCACCTCCAATAAAGATCGCGGGGGTGGGTGTTAATATTAAAAAATCTTAATTTTTAAAATATAGTTCCAAAAAGCTGCAAATTTGGTAAGGATCTTTTATTTGTCATGCAGAGATCATCTCAATACGGATTTCAATAAATTCTACTTTCGATTCGATAGAATGTAAAACCTATAAAACTACAATTCTATAAAGTGTCCAGCGGAGCAGGCGGGCAACAGCTAGTATATAATATAAAATGCATGAAAATCGTATAGTAGTTTTTGATGAAATTCTTTTGAAATTAAGAACAAAGAAATTATTCTTGCAATTTTTAGCAATTTGAGTATTTATTAAAGTTTAAAATCAATAATCATCATATTGAGTAGAATATTTTTTGGAGTAGCTTGAGATAATAAAAAACTAGGTCTCTATGAAAAATGTTGATTGAATTCGGTAGAAAGGATCATAAATATGCCAATATATCAATGGCGAGGTCTTATTGAAAAGTCGGGTTTTAGAATTATCGATTTTCGATAGAATAAATAATTTTATTTGACAACATAAAAGACGTTAATACAGATCGGGTGTGTGTTTATGTAATGTAAGCGAATAAAAATAGAGAGAATTAGTATTGAGCCCGTTGAGAGTCGATCGAATGGATTGAAATTGGCAAACCAGCTCACGTAGGATATTCTCCTCAGTGGATTTTCAAGTCGTAAATGGACTACGTGGTTGGGAATAATTTTCCCTTGACTGTTTCGCAAACAATTTACTTACCGAGTAACGATATTCATCAAGCTCTTGGTGTTTATTTATAAACACACACTGAAACATAAGAATAAATTATTTTAAATAAAAGTACATTAGTGGAGCTTTAGATTTGAGAAAATAAAAAATATTTACGAGAGATCCGACTTTGACTCTTGGGGGCTCGGTTTGTACTAATGTAATGAATGTTTATGAGAACCATTTTGATAATGTATGCTGGTCAAGGTTGATATATATTTAAACCGTAAACCGAGAACAAAACAACCTCGAAGATCCTGAAATTTTATCTCTCAACATTTCTGTCTTTTATATCCATTGTCAGTTTATCCGATGCCCTGTAAATCTGTTTTCATACAAAACATTGGATACAATGTTCCATTGTGTACGAGATGAACTAAAAGCGATGCCAAAGCCACGAACTGCACTTCTATTCACTCTCTGTCCGCATTATAATGGTTAGTATCAAGCAATATACAAATAATCTGAAACGGATCCTTTTCCGATCTCTGTAATAATGATAATTATCCTAAATGCTCGCTTCGCTTTTCTACTCCGTTGCATACACAACTTCACTGAATACTGAATTAATATTCAAATAACGAAATATGTAAAGCTCAAACATTAACAAAATTTAATAAAATATATTGAAATATTTTCGCTTTTGTATTCCACTCGATCCGTACTCAGAATATTCTGAAACTGTGCAATAGACAAGTATCGATTGATAGAAATTTTTACAGCGCTTTGAATTGAGAATAAATTAGCCAGTTAATTAAAAAAAAAAAAAAAAAACACAACTAACTGTCAGTGTTGGTGTATAAATCTTAATAAACTTCCGGTTGTAAATACAAATAGAATTTGATTGTATAGACTTGAGAATGTAGTACCTACATAGTAGAGGAAACAATGAACGCAACTACAGGGGTGCCAAAATAAGTAAGCAAGGTGCAGACTCTCGCATCGACTTATCCGACCACATGGCACGGGGTTGTAAGCTGTAAGAGAGACCATCTGCGTGCAAAATGCTAATTATCACTCGGTTCACACTTATCTGCAAACGATATCGCCCAGTGCGCGGTAAATGTATCCTTGTATAAATATATAAACAATTAAGATAGATAAGTGGCTGGTAAAAAGCCCGCGGTCATTTAAATGTATGCATAAATATACTTAGTGTACTTCAGAGCGAGTATATCAATCAGTCAATAAAACAAATGGATGTACGAATAGAAAAAGACAAGTTAACTACCCCATGAAACTCGGCTCCGAGCGCTGTAAATTTGTAATTGATCCGGTGATTTCTACGGCATAGAAGCTCCTGCCGTAACTGCGGCTTAAAATGCTTTGTCAGATTAATTGCAAAAAAACGAACAGTATAACATTGACGATTAATATTGTTGATTGAAAATCGAGAGTTGATCGTCGATTAATACGAGCTATCTTTCGTCGGCTGCAATCATTATGGTACCGAATCATTACACCTTTATAATTATTACGAGTGTATTATTGCGGAATCGATTATTATTTTCATTGTATTGCAGTGGAATAAACAAAGAATTGATGTTACTGCAGTCAGATGGTAATACAATATCTTTATTTTTATTTTTTTGACTTTGAAACGTCGATTCTTCCTTTTCCCCTGAAAGGTAAAAAAAACCATTCGGCAGCCGAAATGGAAGTAGATTTCATTTTAAAGGTAATTATAAAATAATAATAATAATAACAATAATTTCTTGTTAATCAAAAAAATTGCAATTAGATTTATATTATAAATCTATATCATATTTATACTATAATATAGCAAATAATTTTAACAAAACGGCTGCAACAGTAAAACTGTTTCTTTAAATGGACTAAAAAAACTGAGTAATGTTAAAGCCATTCTTACTTCTAGGTAGTGAAAATTTAAGCTTAATAAAAGAACTTTACGATAAAACTTACTAAATTTGGATATCTTGTCTAGTTCAGTAATTATATCAAGTTAAAGTAGTATAAAGATCAATTTTTACGATTTTCAAAATTTCAAAATCTTGTCATTTCCAAACTACTCGCCCGATTAAGCTCATCTTCAAACTTAATCTTGGTATTTATTGATAGATAAAGCATGTTGAGTTTGAGAAGAATCGGATATAAATTGAGAACGCTATCGTGCTTACAAGCCGCGTTATATCGTATGTCTATAAACTTTTGAACGACCAAAATTTTTGATTCAGCTCGACAAACTGAGAAAATGACTAAATTTTTTAAAAGTTGCGCCATGAAATCTACCAATAAAATTCATTTCGTTCAATTTTTTTTCTTTGTCTGATTTATTAATTTTTTAAATCTTTTTACAAAATTACAATGTCCTAAATTTTGCTGATAAACGAGACAATGCAGGAATAGATCAACTGAAATAGGACCACTCGATGCCTATTCCCTTTCATCTCATGCCTTATTTATTTTGCTCGATCACCGAGTTTATCTTATTACAAATCTATTGTCAGTCGTAACAAATCGCTCGAGAGCTAATCAGTTCCTATTCAGAAGCGCATTCGAAAATCCAGTGTCCTTTGTCAGGCGCATCATTAAAATCGCGTTTAGCGGAAAGGACTAGACTAGACCGGTCGGTGAATTTGTGAAGGGATCCGTGGATGGACACTAAACCAAAAGTCCCTTCTATTCTACTGCACTTCTTTTCTCTTTCTGTTTTTCATTCAGACAAACCAACAGAAACTATCCCGCTTAGCTGTTATGTACACTGTTAAAAATTTCTATTGTATTTTTACAAAAAATATGTTGGAAGTAATTACGCACCACGATTTAGTAATTTTAAAACTCAGTTTTGTAAATTTACTATACTATTTAGTATAATTTAATATAAGAAAATTACAACATATTTGTTGAAATTTACTAAACTTTCACTGAAAAAAAGTTTAGTAAAATTCCTAACACGTATTGTAATTTTACTAATCAAATGATACCCAAGATGTTTAGTAATTTTAGAATGAAGTATTATACTTATACTATGCATTAATTCCATCTATATTTAAGAATATTACAGAAAATTTGCAGTAAATTTACTAACTATTTATCAAAAATTGATGAAAATTACTCAACATTTGTTGTAATTTTACTAAAAATTTATCCAAAATTTTTTTAGTAATATTGCAATATGAATGTTGTAATTTAGCTCAATAAATAAATATTAAAAATGTGTGATAATTATAAAATATTGTATTTTAACTATACTCAATTCATTTTGCTTAAATTTCGGAAAATTATAAAATATTTGTACAGTCGAGTCTTATTTTTTTTTTTTTTTTTAACTAGATTTCCGTTAATATAAGAAAGACATTTGCAATTTTTCAATACGCGTGTTTTAAGTTTATGTAACCACCGAAATAAAAAGTATTCAGTTAATTTAAAATAAGGTACATTTATTAAAAACTCAGTTTAATAAAATTATAAATATTAATGACTTTTATTTCAAGAAATACTTAAACCTATCAAGCATAAGTCAGCAATTTCACACATTACAGATATCGTTTGTAGTATAAAATGATCTCGTTATTCTCATAAAAAATAAATTTTTATAAAATATCAGTAATTGAAATCATATTTCATTACAACTAATATTAACTAATTATTTTATGTAATATAGTATCATAAAATATAAATAATAATATTATTATTTTTATAGAAATTAGCACCGTAATAATACAATGGTTTAATAATATAAGAAGTCATATAATAAAGAAGTAATAAAAATTAAATAGTGACAGTAGAGCAGTCGTCATGTGTTGATGCAGTTACTCTTTAGTATACTCTGTAGTATACGGTTCAATCATCGTGATCAACTTGATAACTTTAGGAGAAACATTTGTTGCCTTTCGGTTCCCACCCCGTTTTGTACCTTTTGAAGAACAAATTTCGAGAAATAGTCTGAAATTTAAATTAAGTGATAAATTAATTTCATATAAACAACAAAATAAACGGAATAACATAATTTTTAAAAGATTGAAAATTCAGACGAAATAAGTAACAAAGGGAAACTGAGTAAGATGAAATTTTTCTCTTAAAAAACGTCTTAATGCTAATTCTATAATGTCAAGCTAAATTCACAAACTTGCCAATATCAAGTAATAACTTAAAGATTTTTATGACATTTTTTTTCGAGAAACTTAAACTTAAAGTTTTTAGATAGAAGTCAGATGAAAAAATATTTATGCTGCAGAAGAGTTGAAAGTCAAATTTCAATAAAATTTTTAAGCACTCACCGTTGAATTGTCTCCAACGTTCCCTCGATTTCCTTAGGGTAGACGATACCAAATACATAATTAGAAACCAAAATTTAAAAAGTTATTTACTTAATCAATATTAAAATAAATTTATTAAACTTACTTGATGCCGATTGTAGAAACAATAATTTTTTATCCTCAGTCCTGATCTATTGTAATTATAGTTATCACAGAAACTTTTATCCTTGGTCGTAGTATGATTATAATTACTATCACCACATAAATTTTAATTTTTAATCACCTCAGTTTCACTTTTTGTTACACATTACTGAAAACGTAAGGTCGCTTTGAACTATTACAAAAAGAATTCAATGACTTTGTTGAGCTGAAAATGACGTAAACCTGATGGGTGTCAAAATGCGATTGAATGTGGATTAGTTCGTTTCTCATAAGACGTCTTAGTGTCAAGATTTTCTTCTGTCAAAAAAAAGGGGTAGGAGGAAACATGTTAAAGCGTGCATTCTGTACTGTACGATACCACAAACAAACACTGTACGGAATAGTGCGTAATATATAGTCCAGTATTTGTTATAAGTCTATACTGCTGTCCTTTTTATGAGTGAGATATCGTGATAATATGACAAAAAAACGATCAGACTTAAAACACGTACTAGACTGTGGTGTGTTTGAGCCATTTTCTCGAAATAAATTTGACACTGAGTGATATGATTGGGTTTTTAAAATTAAACATATCTGCTATGCCGCTAGCGGCTAGTATGCAATTTGAATGTTCTCTCAACGTATAAATAATTTTTTTTTCATAACATTATTTAAATAAAATTGAATAATAAGATTTTAATTATTGAAATGATTTTCTATATTATTTTTTATGAATACAAAATTTATTGAGGGAAATGTCGTTACTTACTGACAGAGTTTAGTCGCAAATAAACTATAATGTTAAAACCTATTACTATATGTTACCTACACTATGCTTAAAACTATTTTTTTTGCCCTCTCAGCGGAAAGTGGCAACTTTCGTCACGATGCGCGAAACAAAGTTGATGCTTCGCCTGATAAAAAAATAGTATACACTTCACGGAAAGTAAATAAAAAAGCCTCAGATCACATGTTTGTTACTTCGGCTTCGCCTCGGCCACCAATTATATGTGATCTGAGACAATTCTTACTTTTTACTTCTCTAAGTGTATAATATACTATATTGTGAAGTCTAACCCTCTGTATTGTCCTTAGTGAAACACATGTTTTTCTTTTTAACTAAGACCGTAATATTTGGTTATACTGCACATAGTAAAATGAGGAGTCCTTTGTCAACTCAAGTACCTAAAATCATAAAATCAAGCCTATACAGGCTTTCTTGTTCTGGCTGCACAAATGTGCCTTAAATGTGTTTTTCACATTTAAAAACTAATAAAATAAAATACGTTATTTTTCTAAAATGAATATTTTTATGAACAAAATATGTAGAATAAAAAATTAAAAGTTTGTAACTGATTATTTTTTGCTCAAAGAATCTAACAGACTCGTCCACCAACTGTGGACCCATTTTTTTCAGAAAAAAGTTTGTCATCAGAAAAAATTAATATTGTTTTTTTTATATACAGGATTTGGAATGAATTTTAAATATTTGCAGATTTTGTTGAATCACTCAAAATAAGTCGGAATTCTAAAAAATGTTATTGAATTTAAATAGTTCAATGAAAATTAAGCAAATCGAAATTATTGATCATGAAAAAAAAATCGAAATTACATAATGAAATATTTTTGCATAATTTAATTTAAGTTTTTAGATAATTCTTTGTTATGAAAAGAATTTTTAATATCTCCATTGTAATAAATAAATAAATTTTCGGTACATTTTTTTTGTAATTTTTCTTCTCAGAAATAAAATTCCAAGAAACGTTTGTTAATATGAAAAGTTTTCTATAAAATCTCAGCAAATAGTCTCGTACAATTGCTGAGATCATTGAAAAAATAAAAATTTTCGACAAAATTATAATTCACAAAGTAATTGTACAATCGAAAATTGAATAATACAAAAAAAAGTATTAAATTTTTAAAGTCGTCATTGTAATTCATATTACAACTTTAGTTCGTGAAAACCAAAAAAATTCTAGTAAATAAAATTATAAAAAATGTTTGCAAATATAAGACATTTTTAAAGTAATTCAGCAAACAGTCTTGTAAAATTACCACACACATTAAAAAAAATAATAATTGTTGGTGAAATTACAATTCATGATATAATTTCACAATCAAAATTTGAATATTACAAAGAAAATTACTAAATTTTCAATGACCCTATTGTAATTTCTATTACAACTTTCTTTTGTGATTTTATAAAAATTTCTAGTAAACCAAATTACAAATAATGTTTGTAAATCTACAATTTTTTTCATGGAATTCGACAAACAGTTCTGTAAAATTACAATACAAGTAGGATTTTTGCATTAAGATCGTAAAATTACAATACATCCTACTAAGTTTCCTGACATCTTTTGGAAAATTACTAGAATTGTTTCATAATTTCGCAGTGGTAAACATCGATTTGTAATTTTACTCAACCTTTGTTTTGTAAAATGATTGTAATTTTACAAACATTTTTAACAGTGTACTTTGCTACTCTATTTCTGGGTAGTGTCGGAGTTTTGTGGCATCACAATGAGCCCACATAAAAGTTTTTCAGATCGCCTGTTCACTGGTATCGCACTGGGATGGGGGAGCGACCTGGTTTCCTACAATTTCAATGCCTCGATGGCTTACTGTGTATGTATATGTATACCCAAATATAATTTGGATTAGAAACGAGATTTGTGGTTTAAGTGTCTGCGATAGGATCCAACCACACACGATACGTCCGGTTCTACAATGTATGCCCATTCCTATGGTTAACAAGAGAAGAGCGATGAAAATAGTGTAAGCAAGTCACCGGTTTCGCTCACTTAATCACTCGCTTTTATTTAGGATACAAGTAGCTTAGACTTCTGAGCAAATTTACTACTTCAAGTTGATCAAAATAAGGGAGATTAGTTTAGGTCACTCGTAAGCCACTTCTATCTGGGTCAGCTCTCAACAAACTTGTAAAGTTTCTTAATATATTTTTACAAACTTACCACATGTTTGATCAACCAACTGAATTAAACTTTGTGTACACGATTTATAATCCAATTACTCAATCAAAACTACCCAATAGTTGCTTGTTAAAAAAGATTTATATGAAAAGCTTAAATTGACATCGACTCTATTAAAATCACACATAGAAAAAAAAAGGTTCACTTGAGCCAAGAAAATATTTTTTTTCCTGATTATTTTCTTGAGTGAAAAAAAAAATTTTTTTGACACAAGAAATTTTACTTATTCCAACAAATTAATTCTCTTGCTTTAAGAAATACGTATCTTGATCCAAGAAAATTTATTTAAGTCAAGAAAATTTTCTTGTTTTGAAAAAATTCAGCCTCTTGCTCCAAAAAATTTTGTTCTTGATAGAAGTAAATTTCCATCTCTTGAGAAAATTTCTTTCTTGCTCCAAAAAATTGAATATCTTGACAGTAAATTTTCGTTAATATCTTTTTTGATTAACATGTCAAATGGGAAGATCAAATAATATTGAATCTCAAAATCTTGATCAAATATAAAAATTTATGATAATTTGAAATAAGAAAAAATTACTTCCACCAAGGATAGAATATTAAGAAAAATTTTTACTTTGGCTAACACAACTTCGGTCTTCCTTCAGGCACCTGAAAATTTTCTTGAGCCACGAATTTTGTTCTCCAGTCAAGAAATTTTATTCCTTGAATAAATATATTTTCTTACATTATTCATACCATTATTGGAGTCTTATATCATAAATTTAATTTTAATAGACAATATTCTTATTTTTCCGGATTCATTGAAGTATTTTATAGTCTTCAAACCAATAGAATTTGCAAGAGAACAAATTTTGAAACTGATTTTTTTTTTCAAGATCCCGATTCAAAAATGGTGAGTGTAATTAATTGAACATTGAAGCTGATTAACTTTTTGACGACTTGACCGTGGGATAAAAACCCGTTCTTCTTAGTATGGACCAGTACAGAGCTTAAACGGTATCTTAAAATGGACACGCGATACCTCGATTGTGTACCGGTATAATATCGAACAATATTACGTTATTAATCCGTTTAATAAATCACCTTACCAGCGGACTAAAAATTTATGTCCCAAGGTCCAGAGGGTAAAGACGCGTATTTTTAAAAAACCAACTTCTTGAGAGATGATTTAGTAAACGAGTAAGGAGTGTAAAAGTAAAAGTAAGTTTGCCATCGATAGATTTTTTTAGTTTTCGGGTAAAAACCTTTTGTACTTTTCTTTCGGTTTGTTTTTGAGATCTAGGATCTAAATCTATGAAATGATATGAGTTTATAGATTATACTGGTCTATAACCGAGGTAATATTTTCGACCATCTGGACCCGACGCCCTTCTTTGCCACGGTTATTACTTAATATCACCTAATCCATATTCCCTCCCGATCCCCGATAAATGTATACATACATACTAGCTTCAACATTCGAGTCATGTGTTGCCAAACTTTCTCATTCTGGCTCTACTCTTGGATATAATTTACAGTACCATAAAAATAACTTCCTAAATGTTATTGACTCTCTTAAATTAATCCAGGGTGTCCATTTTATTTACATTTAAAGTGTCGGGTGGATTAAAATGAATTATTGCGCTGCGATAGAATAAAACTTGTAGCGTTTAGTTTACTAGCTAATGGTTGTGCTGATACTGATGCTGATTCCGATGTTGGTGGTACTCGACAATGTAAGGCTCCAATTTATATAATACAATACAAGCAGAGCAACTTGGAGTAAAGTTCCGACCACATTACGAGTATTATTAATGGTAGCCCTGAATCTCATGACGCCGGCAAAACCGTCCGCTGATCTTACGTCCGTACAAGCTGTGACGCGATAGATCTCAGAGAAACGTCTGATGTAGGTGCAACTTCAACCAGTCTAAGTGTTTTATTATTTATCACTGGTGGCCTTTCGGGTAGGTGGTCTCATCATTTTCTTCAGCCTCTGCCGTCAAGTTAGGGTTGTCAGAAAAAGGAGTTACAAAGTACCAGATTGAGGAAAAATTGTTAACATAAACAATTTTGTTTGCTTATTATTAGTACCTGGTCTAGGAAATTTTCATCGTTATTTTTTAAACAAATTGTGAAGAAATTTATGATAAATGTTTTGTTAAAATTGTTCCTAAAAATTTAATACAATTATTCACTCCAGATTGAAGTTTTGTTCAAGCTTCATGGAATTTTTTCATGCCTTCAATATTTTATCAAAAATTACAACTTTAAATTTTTCTCAATCAGTTTTATTCCAAAAATTTTTCTTATATTTTCGTAAAGTTTTTTTTTTAAAAATTGTGTTATAAATTTCTTAAAATATTTTCAGTTCATCATAAAATTTGTTCCAAAGAAACTCGGAGAAAAGAACAATCGAAGATGAATAGTCTCTTCCCGAGTCGAAATTTAAATCGTAGATTCAACGTTTTAAACGTCAGTTTAACGTATTAGGTGTAAAAAAATATAGATTCATCATTTTCAAAAAAGAATAAATTAAAATTTTAAAAAAATATATGATTCATAGTAAAAATTGATAGTTACAAAGATCGTTATTCACATACTGAAAATTATCTTTCTAGTTGATCATTTGGCGTTTGATAGACTCTTTTTAAATAAAAAATAAGCTTGATAGCTTCTAGCGCCAAATTTTCTAGCTATGAGAGTACCCAAATATACTCCAAGTACCACTGGTTCTTAATTAAGCACTTGGTAGTCTTCATAAACAGCCATATACCTTCAAAAAAAAACATTTTGGAAACCATTCCACAAGTAAAAAATTTGGAATGAGTATTTGTATCGAACAGATACTTTAAATATTATTAATAGTATAAGTAGGTAGAATTTAAACCAAAAAACTGAAATTCTGCCTAACAGAATTGAAAAAACATTTTTTATCGTACTTCCGTTTAAAACCATTTAGTTATCTGAATAGTTTTGATATTACTTATTTTCACTCCTTATCGGTTTGAATCGGTTCAACTAATGTTTTTAACGTTTAATACATTCAAATGATTTCAACGTTCAATACGTTGAATCTACGATTTAAATTTTAACTCGGGTTGCTTCAAATTCAATGATTTACCACGATAACATAAATATCAATTGTTATTTATCTAAATACGTACTCAAGAATCGATCTGACAAACACAACCGGATCTATTCAATTTACAACCCAATAATATAACCGAGTCGTAACCCGGAGCAGATCCCTCGAGCATAGGCGACCTTAGTTAAACTTTTGGTATACGGAAGTTTCCTGTGATATGATCTCCTACGACACTGGACTTTCGTACCGGGAGGTCTTGTCATACATACAATAATATTTATTATAATGGTCGTAGAAGCTAATTTTCATCCCGATCGGCCCCTGGATCTCAATATTTGACAATGACAGACCGACATAGAACGGAGTTTCTCGAAATAAAAATCAGCCTCGAGATCACTGGGACCGATCTTTCAATACTTGTTAAGTATCCACATATTTAACAAGTCGCCTACGAGTTGATTACACGCGAAAGCGTTACCTTGAATTCAAATGTCTCACGACATCCTCGACGACATAAGTGACTGAATTATTCTCAGGGGTCCCCACGCAATACTGCATTATTCACATGCGAACACGCCTTCGTGGAAAACATCTGCTCCACACTTGTTAATGAGACCGGTCGCTGATTCGGCTCGATCAAAACCGGCTCGAGGCCTATTTCAAAGGATTAAATACAAGCCTGAATATCTCAGCCCCCAGGCTCAACCCCCAGCATCACCAGCAACCAGCAACTTAACTCTTTTACTTTAATTCTCTCAACTCATCCTTTATTTTATTTACTCTCTCTTAACTTCCACGATGTTGCTCTCGCTCGCAAATAACCCGAGTACCAGTGTCAGTCGTAACTTATACTCCACCCAGCCTCCGAGTAAACCGGCACCACCCATTCCAGGACATTTATTTATTCTGACAAAAAGTTTACAAAAACATCGTATCGCCCCGAAGTCGCTTCTATCGAGTCTAAGTCCTTCCAAGGAAGGTATAATTGTTTTTGAGCAATTCCGAGGTATGCTCTTTCTCTAGCATCATCCCATATTCATCTTCTATTTTATATCATTTAATAACTTTTGTTGTAATGTTTCATATCCTTGACACTGATCATAAATTTTTCATTTGAAAAATTAAAATTACAAAACTTTAAACTATTAATTTTTTTGTTTTGTCACCTCAAAAATATTTTTATATGATAATTAAATATGACACTATAATTAGCAAACGTCTAAAAATTTTTAATTTTTTTTTTTTAATTAAATAACAGCTAAAAAAATATTTTTAAAAAATTGCACTTGTAGTTTTTCAAGTTTTTAACATGTGAAATTTTTTTTTTAATTGTTTAATTAAAATTTTTTTAATAAAAAATTTATAAAAATTTTGAAATGTCAGCTAACTTCATTTTCATAATTAAATTATCGTCTAAGAAAATGTTATTCCGGCATTATTATGAAAGAGTAAGAAAACCTGTCTCTGTGTCTGTTTTTGTTGGTGCAATCGTCCTGGAAACCGGTCAGTTTATTTAGGACCGAATTCCATAACTCATAACTAACCCAATTGAGAGGACTGGAGAGAAGGATTGGACGCTTGACACAAAGCAAACAGAACTAATTACTCATCGCGACTGAAGATACTCAGCGATTTTTGTCTCAAAAGGATTTAATTATCCCAGATCAGTCGACGTCCTAATAAAATAATAATCCAGTATCGAGCTTTCATTGAGCTATTTTTATGCACCCCTGAATTCAATCAGCAGGCTGTAAATCCGTAACAACTGTTGTTGCGTCCGCCGTATAATATATCTTTATCCACTTCTGCAAACAAGAGCATACAGTATATTAAATTTATATTTATGCTGGACTAAGCTGTCATTTAAATGCAGATCTCCCGCAATCCTCGTCACTAATTTTGCCTTAATGCAGTTTGTGTATTGTCAAGAGGCCTATTATATATGAATAAATACAATTGGATACATAATATAAAATAATATAATACGTAGAATGTACAGTGCATACAATAAGCGGTGTTAGCAAGCTATGTACCAATAAATTAATTATCTATCTGATAAATTAAAACAACATTTAGTACCCGCGACCCGGCTATTGATACTGATAACCCCAGATTAATATTTATCGGCAGCATTGAATCAATAACACTGTACCCGTAACCGTGTAGGTTAAATATCACCGTCGGTATAAAGTGGCGGTGGTTTAGTTGGTACTCAGTTTAGTTGGCATCTTGAGTTGTTGAATGTCCCTTTCTGCTGAGCAGTAAGTACATGCGTTTCGCGGGAGCGTGTCCTAAAATTTAACGCGCTCGTAAAATTGTACATGAGCTCGAGTTACACGGCAACCGGAACGAATGCTATAAATCCAATGACATAACACATTCGCGCTCAATCGGCAAAAAGGTTGTTCCGTTCTGCTGGCTTGAGATCTGCTCCTGCTCATAAATTTCGGACGCTCTGCTCTCTGTAGCTCGAATAAAATGAGAAGATGCTCTCTTTCTTAGTCTCACAGACTGTGGGGAGAAGAAATCGCGAGACAGTTACAGCCTGCTACTGTAAACTTATCCATGCAAGACTTAAATCTCTTGTTTGTTTTTTTTTGTGCCAATTCTTGTTTGCTAAAAATTTTTGTAAGCAGTATGGATTAAAAAATAGTAAGACCGAAAAAAGCGATTTTTTCAGAAAAAAATTTTTAATTAATGAACATGAAAATGTATAATATGTTAATGACATACTTGAACTTTATTAAAAAGTTATTTTATTTTTAGCGTTTAATAACTGTCTCCAAAAAATCCTTTAAAAAAGTAAGATATCTTGTAATGAGCACAATATTTTCCTAATAAAAGTCTAAAAAACTATTAACCCTGCAGACCATGCTTTGAACTTTCCGCTTTATTTGAGCTCACATCACTTGAAAAATTTCTACAAAGTTCTAAAATTGCATTCATTTTTGAGTTTTTCCCAAAAAGTTTTTCAAACCTTGGATCTTGTGGTTTGGAATGTCAGTTAGGAAAATATCGTTAAACGTGCTAGAAACCTAAAATGAAATACTTATGAGATACTATTTATAAATTAATCGAATGAATTATAAAAATATCTATTTTGAACAAAATGGAGCCTTTACAAAACATATTTGCGATTTTTATAACAATGTTAGCCTTCAATAATTCACATACATTTCTAATATTTATAGGATTTATAAATCCTAGGATCAATTTCATAAAAATACAGTTAAGAAAATTCTGTTAAAATTAAAGACTTATGAGTTTAGCCATTTTTAAAAAACCTTCCTTACTGACTTCGAAGATACTTTATATTTTATTATTGTGTATATTGTTTATTATGAATAATTTAATGTATTTGTATTGAACTTGATGTAAGATTTATAATTAAAAAATTAAATAATTTATTTTAAATCATGGATGAGAACCACCAAGAGTTTGAAAATACAGATCGTTCAATTGAGATTAAATTTTCAATGAATATACTTAAATATACACAGTAAAAAATTTTTCATCATTGTGTAGAGTGTTAAAATTTGTGTGTAGAATATTACACTCTAGTGTGTAGAATTTAACATTCTCATGTGTTGATTTAATGATTTAACACACTAGAATATTCTACACACAAATTTTAACACTCTACACAATGACGAAAAATTTTTTACTGTGTATGTTCAGAAAATAAAAAAAAATGATTTTTTAAAAATTCCTACCGCATGTAACCCCGTGAAACTATTTAAATTTAAACTTAAAATTTAAAAATTTTTCATCCGTAGACTTTAGTATCGATTCATGAGTTATTTATTTACTGATATTTTTATTGGGTATTTTAATGCCGGATGGAAATCTCTTTATTCCTTAAATTCCGGTTTGACATGAATACCAAATTGAATCGTGTCCGGTTATATAACTTTGGGCAGATCCCGAGTACTCTCGTTAAAATGCTCAACACACTGCGGCGGTATAACTGAAGATACTAATACACAGTTATCCACAGACACAGACATCGACACAGTTGAATTATCTCTGGAATAGTTAGTCCACGGACGGGCCTTAATCCAAGCGGATTTCCGAGTCTAAGCCGTGTAAGCACTTTCGAAGAGTTAGGTGTACTAGGGGCACCGATCATAAACCGGGTACCCAGCGAAGAGAATACAAAAGAGCGACAGAGATCGGTCTATATAAATAGAAAAGAAAAAATGAATAATAGAAATAAAAATACAAATAAAGATAATAAAACAAAAAGTACATAATACGTATACAGAGGAACTTGCTCCCCTGGGCTATGATCCTTCGAGGGGTTATTTTCTCTGTATAGACAGGAATGAACGGTGATGTGTGCATAGTGGCTCATTTAACGGCGGACCACCTGAGCTCCTGTTTGCACAATGACGATGTCGATATTGATTTTTAAAATAAAACCAAACCCGTTACTATACAACTTTTGTAAATAATTAACCATCGCTAATAAGGATTTTTAAAAACATATTATACTGACATCGGCTCGACATAACCGACAAAAGAAGACTAATAATAAATGTAAATTAATATCAACGGTAATTAAGCCTGACGTGAAAATAAATTATAAAATAAATAATAATTTACATTCGTAAATTAAATATCGATGTACGTATATTTAATATTATAGTTATAATAATGTACATGATCACATAAATTGTCCAGTCGGGAACTCAATGATCGGAATCGTGTGCTCGGATGACCAGTCACGTTAATAAGCCAATAAATCAAACTTGGTGCCACGATGTGTGCATGTAAATCTCTCTCTCTCTATATATATATATACACATATCTATATGGATGTATATTGCGGATATATCAGATGCACATGGAACACACGTTAGAGACATGCCTGGTACAACTAGTCTTTGCTTAGAGCAATGCGCTAAATTGCACATATATTGCATCCCGTCGATAGATTTGTCGTCTGCAGTGATAATTAATATGTATTACCGTCTCTGTTGAGTTTACTCCGTCGTCAACCTGGGGATCTTCTTGATCGATTGTCTATAAGGCGTCTTTGATCTTCCATCTTGATTGTAACCCGCCATCTTTAGATCCAATCGAACAAGAAAGATGATTTGTTATATAGTTAGTAATAACATGAGTTATTACTAAAAATTTCAATTTTTGACTGGTGTATTCATTGTGTTCATATGCTGACAGCAATTTCACGTTTAATTAGAGTTGACAGTTAACGGATGATAGCTCAGCGAGGTGAAAGTAAATTGACTTTTTCCGTTATTGAGAGCCCAGCCCTTTATTTGCAGAAGCGTATACAGAAAAAATTATCGGATTTTGGTAGTATAAAGTGGAATTAAATAAAAAAACGATCGATTTATTGGACAACGAGTCACAATACTGTCGCGTCGAGAGAAAGGGTTGTAGTAGAGGAAATCGAAAGCAAGAGCGAGAAGCAAGGAGATAAATAATAGAGATTACGTGATTTATGGAATAGTGACCGATGTGTTGCGGAGGATTAATTATGCGGCTGAATATAGCGTGTTTGGTGAGAGATTGTTCAAGGCTGATAATGCCAGAAGTGCATCTCTCAAAGAATGATGCCTGAAACAGAAAAGGGAGGGAGAGGAGGAAAGTTAACTTTACCGATGTCCATTAATGATTATCCCAGTAGAAATGCAAGACGTTTGAGGTTGTGTTAGAGGAAGAAGCATGCCCGAGTGATTTGTTATTCTGAACGTTGAGTGAAGAGACTCATCTTCGCCCACTATTTTCGTGGATTATTATTGAGAGGGTTAAATATTATATTTCAGATGGAACGAAGAAAAATGATTTTATTTTTATCTTGGTGGCTCGGAATTATTTGATAAAATAAAATTTTATTTTACTCAAAAACGGAACTATGGATCGATGCTTAGACCCGTTTGATGAAAAAAAAAAATTTTTTTTTATCTTCAGAAGCAGTTTTCATTGAATGAATCTTTATACAGGTCACGTAGCAGCGACTGTTGTTTGTTGACACTCGAGAAAAGTTGAGTGCATTGACAGGCGTCGAAAATTCTAAGGACGATTTGTAGCCTCTCTAGAAATCTCAAAGTTTCGGAAACTCCAGTCTCCTCTTCACTTCTATTCTATAATCTCGGGATTTGTTTGAAGACCAACAAGGTGACTTTGCGCTCTTCGATCGATCCTCACCTAAAAAGCTACTGAATAAAAATATTCCACGATTTTACTCTTTTCCCAGCTGCCTCGATCGTTGAGTCACTTCTGAGGGTTCAGACTTCCAGAGAATGTAATATATAGGCACTGAGGTTCCAGAAGCGGGTAGTTAGTATTTAGGGGTAATAATAGACACGCGCCGGCTGGTTTTTGATAGACAAGGTCCGTTGGCATCACTTAAGACTTGTTTACCAGCTAAAACGGTATTCAGCTGAAATGAAAGGCCCCAGGGCTCTCAAGGGCTTGTGCTGCCCTATTAAATTCCGTCACTTAATTTCCCAAGTTTATCAACCCCAAATGTATTCACAGCCACCGAACGGGACGTTAGAAAGTCCAATCTCCTCGACTATTGAATTAACAAGTAAAATTTAATTTTTATTCGACATTTTTATGACAAATGAGTCAAATCTGTTGAAGCTTGTTATTGAGTGTGTTTCAGTATTTTTTCCTTGCCAAGCTAAGCCACTTTTATCTTCTGTACTAACATCCTATGTGACACAAGGAAAAATCAAATAACTCGCAAACATCAGAAAATGTTTGCTTGCTTCTCCGGACACCGATAATATGCCCACTTCAAACGATTCTCGGTCCGTCCTGGCTGTCGAAGAGGCACCTGTCGAACGTATACCAAAGTTTGCATAAACGTCGGTGGGTATATAATATACAGTACAGTGTCTAACCCGCAGACCGTATCCCCCAAGTGGGTATCGATATTTACCGTTGACCAACAGCTCACCGCTTCTATCTGTGTCCACCTGCTCCTGGAACCAAAAAAACTGTTACGTATTCCGCGAACAAACTAAACCTTCCAATTGCAAGCCAAACCAAATTTATGCCTTCAAATTATTCATGTAAGTGCTAACTGTTTTTTGGTTGTAAATTGCAAGATGTTAGTTCTCTGTTTTTATCCTTTAGTAAATTTTTTCCGATTTACATACTCAATTATCTTGAAATTGAAATTGATCGTAAAAAAAATTAAATTTAGTTAGAAGTTAAAAAAAAAAATCTTTCTTACGGAAATGATAATAAATCTTAAGCGCAAAAGTTATCGAAAGAAAATCGATTAAATAAAAAATAATTCAATAGTTATCGGGTCGGCTTTTGTGTATCCGATGGCTGGATTTGGTATCTCAAAAACTTGGTGGAAATAGTTATAAACAAGACCTTCGGCTAAGGAGAACTTTAATCCCCGGGGCATAGAAGAACCCCCTCTAACACTCCGACCGGAAAACTTTTTATCCTCTTATTTAGTATTCAAACCAAGCAAAAATCTTGTACAAGACGCGAGACGTCGGCCCCAGGCAACATGCCCTCGCTCCCAGAGATCCCTTTTAAACTTCCAGATGGTTATTTCTCTAAAACGCGATGCAATGAAACCGCATCCAAGCTTGTCCACAACACTCACTTCCTTGTCCTTCTTCTTCATCTTCATCTGCACTTCCTTTTTTCCCGCTCTACTTTTTACTAGCGTTTTTTTGCCACCCTCATTACACACTAGTTGGCTAACGCCAACAATGCTCTGTTTTCTGTTTTATACCGCGATAATACTTACCTTCAACCTTTCAGCGACAAAAGGGAGGGCTGAAAGTTCATGTTCATGTTCGTGTTAAAATCTCCGATAAATCCAAACCTTAAATATCCCAAACTGAGCCACCTATTATTGTTATGTATCATGCATTATACGCCGAATTTTTTTACACTTTTGGACCTTATTCATTGAGATGGGTAAGAAGCTTATTGATGCCGAGGGCCTACAATAAAAGCCGGGCCTTTTCACTGCAGTCAGCGGGTGTCCAAACACTTGGTTGCTGATAAATGGTAATAATCCCAGTATTTCATCTTATTTCAGTCTTTATTCTCAGCGCAGTTTATATTATATTCATTCAGTCCTCAAAAGTGAGTCTATACTATACTGTAGACATATGCTCTAGTGAATGACACCTGATGTGACCCTCTCGTGCGTGTATCGAGTAACAGAGCTCCCTAGAACCTACTATTCCATTGTAAATGCGTGAGCATTAAATAAAATCGAGATATATAGTCGTAGAATCCACTTGGAAGTTCAAGAGGCTACTGAAACTAAAAATTCCTACACTTTCTATCTAAGTGTCTGTTTACTTACATGTTTTCGTGTGTGACAAGTGGCCTTATAGGTGTCGTAAATCGAAACTTCACTTTTTCAGGTATCATTTACTGTCAGAGATTTCCTATTCAGTTTAACATCACAACCGAGCTGCTACACTAAAAAAAAAAACAAAGTAAAATAAATAAATAAATTACTACTTGATTCAAAAGAAATATTTCCTTCAAAAATTTTTTTTTGTTTCGAGATAATATATTATATTACAAGTTATTTTAATTCAAGAAATTCATTTTTGAATCAAGAAAGAACTTTTGGATGGAAAGAAAACATTATTTATTCACGAATTTTTATTTCTTAACAATTTATTTTATTTCTTTCAAATGTGATAATCTATATTTTACTTAAGAATTCATTTTTCGTAAATTAAGATATTAGTAAAAATTGATAGTGGTAACAATGATTCAAGATATTTATTTATTTATTTATTTACTTCCTTTATTCAGACCTAACAGCTTAGAGCTATTAACAGGGTCATTTAATACAATATTTAGTATAAGATGGCGATTATAATTTAATTATGTATACAATTTCAGTAAGAGGATAGTAATAATTGCAAAGCCAATACTAATAATGACAAATCATAACAAAAGTAATAATAAACATCCTCATAGTTGTTCGGTTAATAATATATGAAACAACCAGTGTCATATTACTTAGAATACCAAGACTATTATCGACTATTACCGACTTGTTTTAATAATATAAACAATTATCCTTTATTTTTTTTTTAAATGATTTTTAGTATTTTGAATGAAGAAACTTCTTCTTGAATGAAGAAAAAAAAATTTTTATGGTAAATGAAATTATTTCCACACAGAAAAAAAAATTTACTCTTGATTCAAGTTAATTTTTTTTTTTTCAGTGCACTTGAAGAAAATAGTATGTTTTGATTAATAAACTTTGATTACATCGAATTGTAGAATTTCCTAATCCAAGAAAACGAATTTTAAGACAAAAAATTTTCAACTCAAGTAAAATTTTCATAAAAGTAATTTTCTTAAATGAAAAATATTTCTTTTGAATAAAATAGACTTTTTTTCTTTCAGTGTAGTTATCTATGGTACCAGCAACAACGAAGCATCTGTTGAGTTTGTCTAGAGATTTATATTTATGTATTTTTTTGTCCTCGAGTTATTTAATATAATATATTGATTGCCTATATGAACAGAAGTGAAAATTCGGACAAAGAGTGTATATAGCTGTAATTTTTCAAATTTTCTGGCTCATGATATAACCGATGGCTCTGCCAGAATAATTGCCGAATTACTGGTGTATGAACGAGACAATGCTCCCGGTGTTAGAATATATTTAGCTGACTCGGTTTACGCTGTGTAGCGTGTTACAATAATAATCGTTATAGTTATAGTTATAGTTGAAGTAATAGAGAATGATAAATATCAAGCGAGTCAATATCCGTAGGTTTGTAATCGGTTATATGCTATGCACACTATACAGATTGTATTGTTTGCAAGGGCTAACAAAATACTAGTGAAAAATAGCTGCAATAAAAAACGGCACGACTACTGTAGCCCCGGTTTTCAGTTTTTTATGTGGACACAAATATATTGTACTGAAGCGTCGGATGTCCCACTGGAATATAAGCAACTGGAGATTAGTGCTCGCAAATATTTAATAGATTCTGCCTGTTATTTGATCATGTGGTGGCTGGACGGTAATGAGATAGGGTCGGCTAAGGAAGATGAGATCTCATCATATGTTGATGAAAAAAATTTTTCATTGATACTTATACAATGCAGTAACTGATTTTCATTTTTCTGTAGCGCTTGAAATGAACAATTTTTTTTTTTTTTTCATTTTTTATAATTAATTGATGTCCGGAATAAATAGATTATTTGAGATGAATATTGCATGAATATTTTGAGTAATTTTTCTGCAATGATGTTGAGAAAATTTAATTTTTGAAAAGACTGATAATTAAATATTTAACACGAATAATGGAATTTAATCAAACATTTTTAATTATTAATGAAGTTCTTTTATGAATAATTATTTGAAGTTAACAATGACGACCATTTTTGGTGGAGCGCATGTTAAAATTTATTTAAATTTTCATCAAACATAAATTATAAATTTAATTTTCTGAACCAAAAGGATTGTTTTATCTATTTCTGGATGTGAAGTAGCTTTTTATAAATGGGAATATTAAATGACAATGAAGTTTAATGTTGTCCACAGAGAAAATAATTTATTATTGTGTTCAGTGAAAAATTTTAGTAGTCGTTCATTTTCAGAGGAGCGTAAGTAAATTGAGCGGTAAAAAAGGGAATAAAACTGAACAACTCAATCAGAGGATCATTTTTCCGATTAAAAAGTTTGGTGGATTTAACGGTGGTCATTCTGAAGCTGGAGCTTGAACTGGAGCAGAGAAATGTCTTTGCGTCGCCAAAATGTAGTTATAGTTATATATGTACCAATCCTGGGTAAACTCGAATCGAATCAGAGTTCATCTTCGTAAATATTGATGAGTCCTATCGTAAAGTTCACTCACTCGTTTTACAATCAACTTGTGCCATCCGTTTACTCCTTCTTTCATTTTATTTTACCTAAGTATATATGGATTCTTTAAACTGAGCATGTCACGCGGCAACAGTAAAAGTGATCCCGTTCCGTAACATCTGATCCATTGACTTTATTTTAAATTAAACTTACGACTTTAGAAGAATTCCAAGTATCAATTTTATTTATTGAAGTTTTATAAAATTATTTTTTAGATTTTTCAATTAATTGGCTATCCAGTCTAGTACAACAATTTTTTTTCTCTAATTTTTCGTAAAATTGTTAGCTTGTATTTCTCTCCAGACATAAACAATTTAGTCCCAAATTACGAAAAAAAAGAGAAAAAGAATTGTTGCATTAGACTAGATAACCAATCAACTGAAAAATCTAAAAATTATTATTATTATTATTATTTATTTTTTTTACATCCTTATAAATATTAAAATTTATAAATTGTAATTGAACTTTGAAAATTTTTCATAAAATATCAATAAGTAACAAAAACAAAACTTATCTCCTTGGGTGGCATTAATTCATAATAATTCACATGAATTACCAGTGGGATAAACCGAAAGTTTAAACTAGTACTGACAAAATGTAATTTCTCAACGATTCGCGGCAAGTAAAGTAAGCAGAAGGCTGGATAAAATGAGGAGGGCAAATTAGAAGACAGTAGCAGTGTATGCTTGCTGGAAAATACCATACAACCTTCAATATTCATATATGTATATATTGTACGTAACGGAGGTAGCTATTCTATATAAATATATACAGATAACTACACAGCAGATGTATATATATGTATATTTCTCGCGTGTGCAAAAGCTTGGTAAGCTCTCGTAAGGCAGCATTAATGGCCTAGCTTTATTCAAAATTTAAGCAGCTTACAGAGTCCATGTAGCTGCGGTAAATCAATTGGCTGTATTTGTAACGGTGGCATTATTTCGCCACCGCCTGACAGGAGTCTAAACTTTTACGCCGTGAAATATTGTATTTCACATTATTATTGTGATTTCAAAGTAACCTGACATGCGTTTACACTGAATTATATAAGACCTTATGCAAATATTGGTGTGATAATTTTCAGCGTAAAAACAAAAATAATTACTATATTAACTTTTTGTTTTGAGACATGCCAATGTTAGGTATCAATTATTTTTGTAATGAAAATTTTATTACGGCTCTAGAGATTTATTTTTAACTTTTCGCAATTAAAATCATCAAGGAATTTTTAGTATTTAAATAAATACTGTATTTTATAAAAAGTTTTTGAAAGTATTGCTTGAAAATGCTGTACCTATTTTCAAAAAATGATACGCTAGAGCCAGATAGTAAAATCTTCTGATCTCCAATTTTAATATTGACATAATTGATCAAAGGTAGTCCGACAATACACTTGTGATAAATCTCCTCTTTAATGAAATTTTTATCAAAAGGTTCAAAAAGTGACAATTTAATCTAAATCTATTAAAACATTAAACCCGTTCACATAAACAAATTCTTTAATAGAATAACATCAACGATTTATAGGAGTTAAAATTTTGTGAGAATGAACAGATCTAGGTCTATTTTTTAAACTCGTCATAATCCTAGTCGACCTCTTGAGCATGCAGAATCCGTCAGACAGCATTAAAACAAGCATTTTTCATAGCCATACCAAGGTTTACAAGCTCTGGAGGTTCGACGAACTTATAAATCAACTTGCGACATTTAGTCTCGAATATGGACCAACGTTTAGCAGTCCGCCGAAATTGATGGTGAAAATAGGAAAGTGAAAAGCCCTAGCTTACCAGTCGGGTAACGTGTAGGGCCTCGACTTTCAGAGAGTTTCCCACTAGCCTACGCTCGACTGTGCTCCGATAAATCACCCGGATAATTAAAGATGTGTAGAGATAGCCGGCGTTGAGATGTGCGATATACACCTTCTATATGCGGCTGACTGGCTGGCTGAAATTAACGTAAGGGATACATTATACACTTGGGCATGCATTATACATGCGCGGCACGATGCATGAGGTGCCGCCGCTGCCGATTATGCCACACACTACCACCCACGTAGGATCAAAAAGGCCGTCGCGATTAGGCGTTAACCCGCATAAACGCTGCACTTGCTCAATTCCCATGAGAGAGCTAAAAGATTGTTTTATTTTCGACCTTAACTCATATCAACTGTACTAGTCAAGTCTTCGTGTACTAAACTACTGAGATGATTGAGGAGATTCGGTGTGTTCCCTTTTACGCGGGCACCTTCAAACGCCGGTAATATTTATAAGACCCGGAGCAACAATTCATCCCCGGTTGCAACAAGATTCATCAGCCATTATATATAAATAAATCCCTTCTGACTGAGCCAAAGTGATGCCTTGTGACTTTTGTCTTTTTATTTTTATTTACACCAACAAGTGTATGAGATTGATAGTTTTGTTGTATAGTTTGTTTTTTTCCGAATTAATTTACAGTCGGGCGATTCATCTTTTGAGAAAGTCCGCTCGTTAATCGCTAAGTAAACTAATTTAATTGCAAGTGCAAATTATTATTGATAACAGTACTTGGTAATATATTTTCGGTGAAACGCTCTTGAAAGGTAAAAAAAAAGATTGTTTCGATAATTTATTTTGACGAAGTTTTCTAGTTGAATAAAATGAAAATGGATGTAAATATAGTAGTACACTAGTAAAAAATTTAACACGATTCAAGAGAAAATTTTATTAAACCAAGGAAATCATTTTGATGGATTTTTTGTCTTAAATTAGGAAAAATTTTTTGAATCAAGGAGAATTTATTTAAACCAAGAAAAATGCTAGGTTCACTAATTTTTCTAATTAAATTAAAGACGATCAAGCTTTTTAAAATTGAACACGATAGCGTCAATTTGAATCATCAAAATTTGAAAATCTGAAAAAATTCTGTTATTCACTTTTTTAATATTTAAATTTTGTGGTGACAATTGGCGTACGCAAGCAGTACTACAGAGTGATCTCTTCGAACGAAAAAATCTATATAATTTTGATTAATCTACAAATATAATCTACAAATTATGAGACATTATCTAGTGATTAATCAAATGAATGATAAAAATATTAATTTTTAACGGAAAAGTGGCTTCAGAAAAAAATTTATGATTTTCGATGAAATTTTTAAACTCAAATTGTTTATAAAATATCAAATATTTATTGAAATTTATTTATTGAAAAATGTGTGTAAAATTAAGACTGATCGGCTTACTTGATTCTGAAAAATCATGCTTACAACTTTGAAAATGCTCGCCCATTTTACAATAAATTTTTTGTCTGTAAACATAAATATATTTACACTACAAAAATGAAATGAAAAAAAAAATATTTTTCGAAAATTCTAGGTGCGTATAACTCTTTGAAGTTCACAAGACAAGTTTTACAAGACATACTTTTCAAACTAAACTTCAATTGACAGCTTAACTTTCATCGCTCCTAAAATTCAAATTAGTGTAACCAAGGATGTAAATTCTTGAATAGTACCACCGGGTACAAGAAATAGAGAAAGAAAATATAAGGAGTAAAAAGAGAAAGCAGTAGGCAATAGATTCAAACCCTCGGAGAAATCAGCGTCGATGTATCGGTTGCTAGAATTTCGCGTCAAGTCGCGGGGTATTTATGTCTCCGATGAGGCTATCTATTACTCTAGCGGGACGGCTGCGAAAATTCCGAGCTCTATTTGGCCCAACATTTAGACCCCACGGTAACTTACTACAACTATAACTAAAACTGCATTGATACTACTACGTGTGAAGTACATAGTAAGGAGTGTACGGTACATGGGTAAGGAGGTGTAACACTCGAAAGCGATATTCCCGCTCTGAAAAGTGAATTTATCGCGGCGATAGGTTCGCATCCGGAGGCACGTGTACCTGTCAGGTCATTACGAATTTTAGGTGCACATATCTGCATCGATAAATAATCCCGTGTGAAATTTCTAACCTCTTGATTCATTGTTTCCTTATTATCATTTATATTGATAATCAAATTCACCCTACCAACTAACTTTGCCCAACATATGTACAAACTCTTTGACAAAACACCGGGATATCTCTAACAAAATAATAATAAAATAAAACAGCGTGTACTCAAAAGCTCGAGAAACATCAAAAGATAATAAAGTAAAAATACAAATCCATTTACTTCAACAGGAAACTGTTTTTATTTAGCTCGACGCTTATATTTGACGTTCTTATTTTTCTTGTGACGCAAGTACAACCTAAACCGTAATCCGGGCTATCACTTTACAATACCATTATACCTTGTGCTCGTGATATATGTCTGTATTTGTGTAAGTTGATGTACTGCTATTACATATGTAGTAGTAGTAGAGCTGGGTTTTGATGGCAGTGATGCGCGGACAGTAAAGAGACTCTGAGAAAAGAATAATATTGACTCAGCAAAGCCTTCTCCATCTACTACAGAATTATATGCCACAAAACACGAGGACGAGGACGAGACTTTAAAGACGAACGGGCTGCTTACATGCATGTGAGCCCAGGGTGTTTGATGTGTGTTGGGCTGCTTCCAAGCTGACCGTTTTATAGTACGTGGTATGATAACTTCTTTAAAAGTGACACGAACACGCTACTTCAATTTCCGTCATGGAAAATTGAAATGTACCCCTACAGTTTTTAGATGATTTTATGGAAATTCATTTTCAAAGGTGACTAGATGACTGAATATTTAAATATTTATCAAAATTTACAGTAATCATGTTTTTTATAAATTATTTTCCTGATTATTATTTTTAATATTCATATTTTGTGCAGATAATATTTTCCAGTGATTTGATCGACTGAAAAATTAAGAACCCAGAGGTATTAAGAAATAATCTACAAAATACAGCTTCCAAATCTGTTGAAAGCTTCAGCAATTGACGCCCGAGTGATTCACATAAGAAATAAGCAGCTTATGATTTTTTGCATAAAACTTTTTATTGCACGCCTCATAGTTCGTCCATTTCCATTAACAAGTGACATGTTTTTTCAATTTATTGTTCCGACAATATTCCTGCTGTTTTCTATTATATACCTACTTTAGATTTAGTTTTTTCTATCAAAGCGAATTCGCTGACATGGAAATCACGTTGATAATTAATCGTTTGACCTGCTTCCTATAAACATATCCATCAAATCATATCCAGTACAATACCAATACGAATGATGTCAATTAATAGAAATCGGCTTGTCTATCAATAACTTCATACCCACACCCACACACGACCTACGTACGATGTTGAGTTTATCAAATAGTTTTATACATTTATAATCTAAATGCTTTTTAATTGACAATAGATTGATAAGTTATCTCAACTAATCAAAGTACACATGTGGTAGTAGTTTGTCAAGAGGATTACTTGCGCGTCAGCTTCACGAAACTCTCTACTACTAACCGTTGACGAGTTTTAAGCGTGAAGTCATCAGAAACTATGCCATAGTTCTCTCAATCATCATTACATTCGCGTTAATGGGCCATTAACCACCAGGATCCATTCCGCCGAGTGGCTGTCACTAATATCGAGCGTTAATGGTTGATCACAAATTAACGTCTCTGTATTATATGTGGGTCTGAATGATGTGCGAGAATTAATCGTCGTCAGAGCAAATCCAACATGGTGATGACGGAACCGCTCAAAACAATCACCAGAGCTACTACACGAGAGAACAACTAAGAGATTATTTCGCATTGGACGTGACTGACATCACAAGTCCCGGTTCATGTCTGTTAGATCGTGTCAGAACCTTTTGCGATAACATACAACCAAGCTTTGGACTCTGAACTCCGAACTATAGATTCAGAATCTGGATTTTAGATTGTAGAATGTAGACTAGGGTTTTGATGTGCTCTGGTTAGTGTGTGCCCCCATGGTGCAAAACCACCAGCCAGTTAAGCTATAACGTCAACTGAACCGCAGTAGTCCCTAAGGAGGTCTACAAGCGCGGATAAAAGATATTAACTGCTCGGTGAACGTGTCTAAACGTCCGGGCGTTAACTCTCTGTCATTCCGATGACGAACACGATTCCCATCGGCAATGCACTCGCGCCCACATCTGCTGCTCAAAGGATTGTTGTATACCTTGATGTCAACTCGGACACGACAATTCGTTCCTCTTAGGCTGCTTACAACAGCGCAGGATTCATATAGGAGTTGTTTTATGTTTGTTATATCCAACACACAGTAAGATCGGTCGATGGTGTCCAAACTGGCTGAGTAAGTGTAGGTGCTATCGAAAAACGTCGGCATTTCTTTGGGATTGTGTAAGGTTTGCTGAGTGTCATATTACAGAACCTGTTTTTGAGAAGGCTCGTTAACACGATTTCGATTTATTGCTGAGCTATTGTTTGCGATTGTTTGTATTCTGGAATGGAAATCTTTGCTAACGCCATCTAGCACGCTCCGATAGGTGATAGGTTATCACTAACTCTGTTTATATATTTTTTTATATATGGCAGCCTAAAATCCAAATTTTTTAGCTTCAACAGTACACATTTTATTATTTTATAATCAAATGAGTCATAATAGATTTGTGGTTTTTTAATCAGTTTATCACAATTAATGTACGGATATATTAAAATAAACTTTAAGAGTATTAGTTTTGTTTTTCGAAAGATATGGTGATTACAAAAAGAGTGTTACATGAATTTTACAGGATTTTTTCTGAAAAATTCATTTTTGATCTAAATCGTAGGTTGGACCAGCTGTATATTGTTCAGAAAAGTGACCATTGATGTTTTCTCTTACTGTGGTATGAAGGCCGACCGACTTTAACCACAATGTTATTATTTATTTAAATAAATTTCTGACGGAACCCAGTTTTTTCATTTTTAGGCGAGAGTAGAGCATATCTACGCTCGCGCTTAAGGCATGCAATACACCGTAAAGTAGAATAAAATAAAAAATCCAGTGACTGACACTGTCCTAGTTATTTAACACTGCAATTTTACTAGAATTACAAAAATAAAATGTTCTCAAAAAAACCATCTATGTTAAAATTTGTAATTATATTTATTAATTTATTGGAGTTCGTTTTTTTTTTTAATTAAAATCAAATTGCAAGTATCAATAACTGGATCTTTTACCTTATTTGGGAAAAAAAAAATTAAACAATGTTAATTTTTCAATTTTTTATATCAGAAAACCCTGATGGCCGCAAAACTAAGCAATTACCACAAAATATTTTATTTTATTGAAAGACCAGCCGTGACTTTAATTCCTAAAATCGTTTGTCTTTATCGAATATAAATTAAACTTGAAAAAGTTTATCAATTTATTTTCTCTAACTAAATTACCAAAGTGTTAAAGAATAAATGCCAAGGAAAGTGGTCAGTATTGGTTGACCGAATTATTATTTGTATAAAGTTAGTAACTGAGTCAAGGAAAACGCTCGACACCAAATTAAAGCTCCGTAAGCCGAATAGCAAGTTGGAGAAACATTTCTGGGACCAGTCCTCCCTAGAAACCCTCGAGTGCCTCGGAAATGAGGATTGGGGTGTTTTATTTAATTAAGCGGCAGGCTAACAACCCTTGCCACTGCCACAGTCATAGACCGGGAGATAGAAGACGAAGATGCGACGCCCTCGGCTGTTTATGTCCCTCGGGAATTCTGGTACACGTTTCTTACTGCTCGGAGCGTGGCAAAAGGTTGAAACTCGTTAGCAAATACACGTTTTTTTTTTTTTCTTTTAATTCATTTAAATTTGTGCTTTTGTTTTATTCTTGCAATTTATCCGAAAATAATAGTGGCTGTGAATAAAATGATAAAGCAAAAAAAATGTCCAAATAACTTCGGAATGAAACTTGCTTATCTTCCTACCTACTGTACATATCCAACATCCAACTGTAGAAGACATTCAGAGCTGTCTCTCGGATGATTAACGGCTACGAGCCCTCTCACTCCGCCTAAGAATCGACGAAAACCTTTGCAGCACCGTGAATTTATATACGCACCCGACTATCCTTACCTCTTACGCGTTGGTTCACTAAGCATATAAATTTTTCACAACTCATGCAGTTGCAGCCCATAAATCGAATTAACGTTCGCGCCATGTACCTCAGAATAATTACAAATCGAGGCTCGTTCATCCTCGTCTCAAGACGATATAATATCTTTCGCGGGAGCAAGTGAAAGTTCATTTATTCACGAGATGCGTGTCGTTAATGTTTTATGCCTCGATATCTGCGTACAACACCTCGGCGTGTCATTTGTGTACCCCAAAACGAACAAAGATTCATCTGTAACTCATTGAATCTTGTTATTAATATCCAGTAGTTTTTAGATGCTAAAAAATTAGTTTTTATTTTTTACTTGTTGCAGAAAAAAATCGACCAATTCGTTGCAGTTTTCTCCAAGTTAAATATTAAGTTGGAAGAAAAAAAATTTTTCATATAGATAAAAATTTTTTTTTCTAAAAAATTTCTTAAAGAGAATCATGTCAATTTTTTGACTAAACAATATTTGTCATGGCATTAAAGTTAGCTGTCACTTGACAATTTTTTTAACAAATAAATTGGCTCCAAAAAATTATTTTTAAATAATTGTATTTGCAGTTTCTTTTTAAATTTCTAAATGTCAATTTTTTTTTATAAATTTTTTTTGCTATAATTTATTTATTACAAAAATTCTTAAAATTATCATTTATTTGTCTTTATCATCGAAGGTTAGCATAAGATATCTTCATTTGAATTAAATAAACATTTATTTTGATTAATTCGACCGAAATTCTTCACACAAAAAATTATAATCACACAATAAACTATAATTATCAAGGATGTATGTTCTTGCGTCAAGAAAGTTAACAATAGAAGTAATATTGAGCTCTTAAAAAATATATACTTGATTCAAGAACATTTTTTTTCTGTGTACCCGACCAAAAGTCAAATATCTATTGATTTCAGCATCATTTTTAATATCAAACTATTTTTGTTCAAGTCGTTGATTTTCTTTGTCTATGAATATCAATAAATTAATCTGCAGAAGCAATTAAATAAATTAAAAGAAAAATAAAAAGAGTTTAGTGAGAACGATAAAATTGATTGATATAAAGTATTAATAAGCGATAAATAATAAAGAGAGGTTATTTATGAGGTGATACAATTTGCCAGAGCGCGACACGTTAACGTCTTCCATATATGAATCCTCGTGCTTATATAAGTGGGCCGTAGGATCATCGAGGAGCTCGTGTTGCACGATCAGCCTCCGTCTAGGGTCAAACTGGTAGTGGTTGCCGTTGAAAAGTATGAGGATATAATACAGTATAATATAACATCAGGCTGGTGGAATAAGTAAAGGGTGCAGCGTGAAAATGTACAAGGTACCAATAGTCCAGCTAAAAATAAAAGACGAGACGCCTTCTTCGCATCATGTGTCGCGGATCGCCCACGTCGCGTCACGCGAGACTGATGGAGGTCTGAGTAGAGGCAAGTCCTCAGCTTCAGCTCAAATCCGTGGCCACGCAAAACCACATTTTCTCATCTTATATTTATTATTATTTTCATTTTCGTTTAAAATCTACTGGACATTACTCCAGCAAAGCCCAGAGATCATGATTTTGCGTCCACGTTCTATCTTGTCGAATTCAACGAGCGTAAACTTTATTTAGTCGCGTAGCACTTTTAGAGGATATGATTATAGGTAGATAAGTGTTGTTTGGGTGGCGTTATTGGTAAATGTATCCCGTTAATTCAATATGAAAGCCAACGCCGATATGGCTACACCTCAGTTCAGCACAAAAGGAGCATACCCAGACACAGAGGTAGAGATGGAGGATCGGCAC
This sequence comes from Cotesia typhae, assembly GCF_013202065.1. Taxonomy (NCBI): domain Eukaryota; kingdom Metazoa; phylum Arthropoda; class Insecta; order Hymenoptera; family Braconidae; genus Cotesia; species Cotesia typhae. Next base: position 17,585,315 of record NW_027423774.1, on the reverse strand, counting down.
GGTTATTGGAATTGGCCGAGTGGTTTCGTGTGCCGAGTTGCAGAATCGATTCAACATTTTACGAGGACAATGCCTAAGTGTAAGTGCTGTTATCGGCAAACTATACTCTCGACACATACAAACGTACATGTGGGATACAATAGTTGCATCATGTGGACATTAACTCGGTATAATATGCTTTCGTTAAACCAAACGCTTAGCTTGCTGACACAAGATCGCCACGGCCCACCAGAATTGTTTCCACTTTAAAACCACTCGCCAATTATTTATTTCGGTATGTTATAACTTATCGTATTTTTATCTACTTTATAGATTGTAAATTTCATACCGTATCCAGTTTAAGGAAAAATTTATGAGACAGCTGAGTTGAACTTTTAGAGGACTTTGTACTTTTTTTTTTAATTAATCTGTACACTGATACGCTGTTGGAAAAATTTATTAATGTTTAATAAGACTTTTTAACTATTAATAAATTCAAGATTTTAAATTTAATCCGAATTTTAATCTGAAGATGACGTTAAATTGTTATGACATCTAGCGATATTTAAATAAAAATTATAGAAGCCTAATTATCAGTTAGGATATTTGTATTAATTGAGAAAGATTAAAGATCATTACAATTTTATATTCTCATAATAAACAGTTAAATATATTTATTTTTTTTAATTCCAAAAAATAGTGAATCTCTTTTTCAATTCATTGCTATCAAGCCCGTTATTTTCAAATATAAATCATGATAAATTAACTACAAGCAATAAGTAATAATGTCGAGAACTGAACGCCCACTTAGAGAGTTAGCATCGCGTTATCACACGTTAAACGGGTAAGTTTCCCTCTCGTAACTAATATAAACTCTATATTATATTAATTTGCCAACTCAAAGCCACGACAGCGAGTAGGTGAATTTTCCACCGCATTACACTTGTGTTAGAGTCGCGGTTATCGTTTAGTTGCCTTACATCTTCGTCATAAAACTTACAGTACACTGTACTGAGTGACGGACCCGATCATTTATTTAAGTAATTGACGTAATTGATTAATGAAAATTTTAATAAAGATCTATGACTACAACTATGACTATGAAAGCATGTGATTATTATGATTATATAATTACTCTGACTGTTACGGGAGACCATTATATTTTAATTCCGAGGCAGTCACAGATCCATCATACGTCACACGAAATTCAACAAAAGCCGAATAAAGTTGAGTAGAGTAGAGACTATGTCTATTTTTTCGGTTGATTATGTGAATTATGAATGTTCATCATAGACATGTAACTAATACCAGCATCCCTGCCGTCGAGGATTTTACGTCTCCACTCGATCAATGTCTTGTCTGCTTTTTTCTCGTATTAATATATTAATGTACTGGTTAAAAGACTCTTTGGGATGTACGTACATACACTCTCTGAATAACGAGCTTTCAATCATACTTTGTCTCATGAATAACAAACAAATGCAATGGCTCAGATGATATGAAGCTAAAGCTAATCTACGAAATATTTCACACGGATTAAGTTTCTGGTGAATTGAATTAACTTTGACATTTATCGCGTTTATCATAAGTATCGTATTGTACTGTGTATTATTTGTCATACTTTTGCATAGTAGTTGCTGTATATATCTTTGAATTTAATCACTGAAATATGGTACAGGTATACTAATTGGTACATTTTACTAATTTTATTACATTCATTTACTCTTTAAATATCAAAATGGAATTTTTTTTTTAACTTGAATTTAATTGATAAATTTTTCTGCAAATATTTGTTTATATTTCAAGAGTTTATAACAAAAATTTTGACCAACAGGTTGATAGATATATTCTTAGATCAAGCATTATTAAATTTTTTATTTTGTGAAAATTTATTTATTTATTTATTTGATTTGAATGCCAAGGAAACAGCCAAATGGCAAAAATACAAAAAAGAGTAATATAAAGGTCCACATAAACATATTAACAATATTTAAATTAGAAATGAGGATAATAGAACAGTGTAAATAAAAAATTTGAGAAAAAGTAATCAGCTATTTTTAATCAGTGAAAATGAAATGAAATAAGAGTCAGCAAGGAATTTAAAATAAATGCTAGACTAAGTTTAGATTTAGACCACAGCAAATTACACCAATTTTAATGATTTGAATTTTCCTCAGTAGTACTAGGTATCAGGCTCTCCTTAAGCTCAAGGTCATGGAAAAATTGATAAGCCTTTGTCTTGAAGGTTTCAATACTAAGTGCATTGATGACATCAGGTGGTAATTTTTTAATTATTTTTTGACTTTTTTTCATCGTGCTATTAAGTAATCAAAAAAATAACTTCTCAATTTTCAAAAACTATTATTTACATGGTGAAAATTTAAAATATTAACTTCGTTTTACAAATTGTTCTTCAAATATCAAAATTTACATACTTAAAAATTTTAAGTTTTACATTTCTATTTCTCAGAAGTATTTCGAAAGTATCAATATCAATTTATAACTTTCACCCATATAATTCAAGGGATTGAAAACTACAAATTTCAAAAATAGGTACCCAATGTATTATAATAATAACAAGATCCGAATTATTATTATTATTATTATTATTATTATTATTATTATTATTATTATAACTTTTCTTCTCGTAATTGTTATTGTTAGGATTTTAGTTTTACTGTCAAAGTTGAAAGCGAAAAGACATTGAGTAAACTGCGGTATGTGTCGTAGAGTTCTTAAGAGAAATTTCGTTGGGTTTCACAAGTCTCGAGTCTTAGTCTCGAGATTACACTCGAGTGGTGGCTGATAATCGAATTAGTATCGTCAACAACCCGAAGACGGTTATATTCGCAAGCAATGTTGGCTGTAGCTGAAGTAGTAGCAGCAGTCTACAGTATTCAGTCTATACATATATATATATATATATATATATATATATATATATATATATATATATATATATATATATCTATGTACCGAAACAAGTTGATCTCAGGTTGTGTGTAACCCAGAGTAGTGCCGAGCTGGCAATTGGGTTGGTGAGAGTACCCCCGTAGTATGCTTTAGCTTAGATTAATGTCTTCGTTACTCAAGTACGACAATTTTACAGGATATATTGTCCGGAGCCTCGAAGAAGCCAACTCAAGCAAAACCTTAATGTACTGGTGGGCTGTAGATGGTGCTTCTGGTTCTGGTTCTGGCTCTGCTGGTGTATGATGTTGATACTGGTGTTACTTCTGCAGGGCCAAGCAAAACACTTGACATTGCCAGTGTTACGAGAATCACCTGAGGTCGGATAATGCCCATCTGCTCGCTGCAACTACTGTCGCTCTTGACAATGGGATTTATTAGCGGGTACTTACTTAGACAAGCTGCTAAATCTTTACTTAGTCAGTTCGCAAAAACCGCAATCCGCTTTGTGAATTATCAACTTGGGTATTTTTTTAAATTTCATAATCGATTCGTCTTCCTTCTTCGCTTCCATCCTGAGAGCTTATAGTCATTTGTCATTATAAAATATTTATCAGGAATTAAAGCGTAATGACGGTCGTGAAAATTTATAATCTTCTATATGAGGCCTTTTTCTGGATCCAGACAAGACTCGACTTAACTCATTGTCAGAATAAATGTCGTCTTTACTCACTTAGAGTACAATTAAACTCAGCTTCTCAGTGTAATGCCGTGTTATAAAGATTATAGGCAAAAGAGAATCATGAGTGTGTACTAACAATCTGCAATTATGAGAAGGGTAGTGACAAGACACACTTTAATTACGGAAGAGGGACCAGGAGGTACATTCCTAGAGGGCAACAACGCACAGCATAACAATGTCTTCTAGATTCGTCTTCATGTAGTTGCAAGCCCTATATATTCTACAGTGTATTATATTATATTATATTCCGTCGGGAAATTTAGTGAGAGAAATCGCACGTTAAATTCAAGGCAATTAAGTTCCGGCGGCACTACTGATACTATGAGACTACTCTGAGAATCCTGTTGGGCAAGGGTCAAATTTGAAGCTTCTGTTCGCGGCCCTTAATTCTCTTTCAACCCTGCCCGCAATGCTAATTTTGAATCTGCCGCTACAATCTGGTGCAGCTCGTTAATCAAACTGGTCATTAAATCTAGTCATTTAATTGGCTGTTCTATTAAAATTTACTAAAATCATTGTTATTTATCAATTATAAACAACAAACTAGTTTTTCATGATTGTTTAAGAAAAAGGTACTGGTGGGTTATAAAATAAAGTTAAGAGATATTTTTGATGAAGAATGTTCAATTAAATAAATTCTCATGTCAATCATTATTCAACCAATTTTTTTCTCAAAAATAGAAACAAAAATCATTTCCATAAACAAAAATAAAATATGCCATTTTTTATTTAAGTTAAATAACAAGGCTTACTTTATCATAGTTTTTGTTTTATTTTGCAAAAAAAAAATCTTCAAGATTTCAATAAAAATTACAACGATGAAAAACAACATATCAAATATTTTTTACCAAAAATAATAATTCAGAGCATGTGACTTTCTAATTTTCTTTCTCCGACCTGAAGTTGAATAGGCAAATCTACAACGTAAATCAAACGAAACTATGTATTTGACACTTGACACTTGCAGGATCCCCAGTACTATCTTATTCCCTGCAGATACCTTAACTACTAAAATTTCTAGCTGTTAAACAATATAATTATTTATCGGCTCTTTGAAAATAAATTTCCCTTGAACCTTTACTTAAATACTAAAATAAGCGATTCTTAGGAGCTAATGACCTTCCCCTCGAGTATAAAAGTATCGATAACCCGACTGGTATCCCATAATTATCCTCTGAGCTACCGAGCTTTGCGAGAAGATCCTTCATAATAACACGTAGCCATACAAAACGTGGATTCAAAAGGTCGCGGGGTGGGCGTGGAGTAGCGCTTTCTGTGTTCACATACACGGGATCTCATAAGTATGAGCAGCAAGAAAATAACATTAAAAAAAAGATAAAAAGCAAGTTTCTTTGGGTCTTCTGAGGGAGAAAAAGAGAGAGTAGAGAAGGCCAGACGAAATAAGGACGGGCTCTGTATATTGGGTACACGATAGTCGTGTGTATCGGAAAATACGGGGTAATATAAAGTCTAAAGTCGCGGACAAAACGCCGCGGCCTCTGTATTCTTCGGAGTACGCCTGAGATGGGCTGGAGAGGAGATGAGAGACGAGGATGATATGGATGAGCCAACACACGGGGGAGGGCCAAGATGCCGAGCGAGACAAACGAGGTAGGAAGATTCTCTGTGTAGGTGGTCCAGAACTCAGAGACGAGCCACCAGCAATTCACCTCGTACCTCGTCTCCTTTCAGTTGTGATCCCCCTGCTGGATGCTGGTTGCTGGTTGCTGGTTCCCGATGCTGTTCTTTCTCTCTGTCTCGTCATATAAAATCTTCTCTGCTGCTTGGTTATTTCATATGTTTGTGCTGTACCGCAGTCGAAAACAAAACGCTGGTACGCAAGTCTAATAAATCCTAGACGATCCGAGCAATGTCCCGAGGAATTTATAAAAGTCTTCACGGATGTGATGTTTCAACTCAAAACGACGATGCAACTGACATGTAACGTGTCTTGCTGGGAATATATCTTTCTGGTATTACCATACAGGTTCTCAGAGAGGTGAAGATGTCCTCAGTTTGCAGCTCGTGCTGTACACAGTCGAGGGAAAATTTGATGTTAATTTGAATTGTATCTCATGACTGAATATGTGGACAAATTTTAACATCATTAATCAACTATTTGTCTACAAGTTGAATAATTACATTGAGAAATTTTGAAACGTAGTAATTTTTTCTGAAATTACCAATCTGAGAATTTGAATGATTTTTAGGATCAAAATTCCCAACTTCTTTTAATTTGTTAAAGAAAATTATGTCAAGATATTTCAAGCTAGAAATTTTTCATATTAGGCAATTTAGCAAGATCAAAAAATTTTTTCATAGTTATTTTTCTTGAAACTCTTCAGCAGATTTCAGAAAAATCAAATTATCAAACTTTATCTTCAATTTTAATATCCACTTGTTTTTTGAAACCAAAAATTACCTATTTTTTTAATATTTGATAAAATTTTACATTCGCATTTATTTTAATAATTCTGAAAATTTTTAGCAGCTCTGAAAAATCTACTTTCATTTGAATTGCCGAATGATCATTTTTTATTTTCCGAAAGTATGTGTTCATAAAATTTTTCCACACACATAAATAAGCTTTTAATGTCTTTCCCCATACTTTCACTCTCAAAACCAAGCTATTCAAGATAATAAATAGCAATGGTAATAATTGGTATGATAAATAGCAATGGTATGATAAAAGCGCCTAATGAGAGCAGTATGTGCGAATAGAGTGTATATTTACCCCATGCGTATCAATTCCTCGGTACGGCTGCCGATACCTGACGGCAATGTGTTTTCTTTCACTTTACTTTCTTTTGTCCCAGTTCCAGACGCAACCGTATTATATTAAAGTTAAATTATTGGATGGACCCCCGGCTGCCGGCATTCAGGGCTGTCATTGTCATCTATCTCCAATGAAGGATCTGGCTGCGTCTTCATTAGTCACGATGTGAGCTCTTTACTGTGATATAATACGGCAGCAATCCCCTTCTCCAACTCTCCAATCCCAATCTCTTTGCCTCCTATCCGAGGATACGATAAAAAAAAAAAAAGTCTTTTGTAATTCCTTCCCCTTTATGACCCAAGGTGATTTGCTCCCGGGCAAACAGACACAGACCGAGCAGAGCGCCAAGTAAAGATAAAAAGAAGATAATTAAAGTTTACAAATAAAGAAACCGTAACTTGAATTAATTTTGCAGAATGAGTATTTGCTCCATGTGTCAACAAAAATTCATTTGCTGCATGCTTCGAAAATTCCAATCGACTTCATACCTTGCTGGTCTGCTCAACCGAATACCACCTAGATTCTGCCTCTCTACTTTGTCTAGTTGAAAATATGAATCGGCCTCGTCTCATAGATGGTAATATTTTTTTAAAAACTACGACTATTTGAATGGCAAAAGCTGTTTTAAGTTTTACGCGGTAGCTTCTGAATAAGCGGTATGACGTGTATGTTGAGTACGAAGTACGAAGGTAATGTAATGGCAGTACGCCCGGCTCCCAGAATGTGTACCTAGTGCAGCGAGAGAGAAGCTATGATCCTTTGATCTCTGGATATTTGTTTAAAGAATATGACGCTCTGTTGACTCTGGTATCCCCGGTGATGGTTAGGGCTCCTACTTCTACAACCGGCTCGATAATATCTGCATCTACACACATCTTCTGTCTCTCTTAACTCTTTTAACTGTCTTTCGTTTCATTTACTTGGTATGCTGCTATGCTACGTTGTGGCTGCTGCTATTGCCGGAGAAAAAATATTGTCGGAACGAATATATTTACGAAAAAAAAATCTTGTCAAAATTACAGAAAAATCTGTTAAATTTAAAGTTTTACTGTTGTCAAGACATAAATGTGAAATTTACAATTTTAGAAATGTAGTTTTAGATTTTAAAAACTAACATAAAAACGTAGATTTTGCAAAAAGAAAAATCTTAAATTCAAATAGAAAAAATGTAAATTTAGTATTAGAAAATTAATAAATTTTACATTGAAAAAGTATATTATATAAAGCTCTATCAAATTATATATTGCTAAAACTCCTATGAATAATTCTAACTAATTGTGTAAAAGCTCTTTCCTGGGATTGTTTATTCTTACAAATCCATTCCTGTGAATTTAACATTTTTTTTGTAAATGTAACATTTTTCATTTATTGGAATTTTTGTATGTATGAAAAAAATTTTTTTTTAAAAACTACCGTTGAATTGATTGTAATCGTGGGACATAATGCGCTCCTTTTATTTAGTACCACTTTTGAAATAAAAATTACAATAAAATTCATTTATTTTATGATAAATGCCACAAAATTTACTAAAAACCGAATAAAATTTACGGCAAACTACGGTAAAATTTGTTGAAAAAAAATTAAAAATTGTCTCACTTACCGACAAATGATTAGGTTGTGCAATTTTTCCTAAGATCACCGTGAATTTAGTGATAATTTATTAGTGTAACCGATTTTATACTTCCACACATAATTTTTTTCCGTCTCCATTCATCGCTAAGTAAAATTAAAAAAAAATTTTTATTTTAATTTTCTTAATGGCAAACTTACAAATCATTTTATATTAATATTTTTTTTTCTTACTTTATAAATAAAAAAAAAAATTTCAAAGTTAATGTTTTCTTTTATTAGAAACTAAATTTCGTGCCATAATAACGTTAGATCTAAATTTGAGATCTGATCTCGAGTTTGATCTATTACATCATTGAAATTAGTATTCAACTCGACAAAGCGTTGCTGCATGATGTATGACTCTTACGGATGATAACACTATTAGTCAATTTCATTTGAAAATCTAGCGTAAATATTTAAGTCAATGAGAATATAAACACAATAAAATTTTAGCCTTAATTTGACGTAATGGCTAATGGCTATATATAAATCCTGCATCAGTGTACCGATAGTCTCGGTGTGAAAGCGTCTTACTTTACGACTAATACGCGGCGTTTGCCAGCTCGTAGTTCGCCGGACAGTTAAGAAGAATGAACATGTGCCGGAGCCGAAGTAATTTGCATAAGACCTCACGAGACACTTTACTCTTAAAATTTACAAGTACACACTCCACATGCACATACATAAGAGAGGAGGTGGTGTGTGAGGATATCTTTGAATGTATGAATGGACATTTTAGTGTCTCGAAAATGTTTGTCTAAAATTTACCGTTGGCCCTAACACAGCTCAGGGATCCAATTGTTCCTTATTAAATTTTAATTAATGCAATAATAACAATAATTTTGAAAATTTGGCTTGAATATTTTTGCATTAGAAGAGAAAACAGTGTTGAAGATCCTCACAAAGAGAAAATCAAAAATAATGAAGTAAACTCTCTTCTACCGGGCCTCTTTTCCCTCATGGTCGGTATTTATGGCCCGCGGAACATCTTCATCCATATTTAAGCGCCGTCATATAAATCACGGAACTACAACGCCCGTCAAGAGCCCGCCCAGTCGGCAATCGACAAGACCGATCATAATAATTTTTTGCCTTTATCATGAAGCAGGATCTCCTGAAGGCTGTCGATGAATTTTGCGAGCAGGGTTTATGGGCTGGACGTTCGACATCCTCGACTGCTGAAATCTTATTTGCTATGAAAATTTAATTTGCAAAGGATCACTTTTCAGTTTGTCATGCTGAACACACACGTGTTTCTCACAACGTATACAAACACCTTTTTATAATATAAATAATCACTTTCTTCCAAAGAGCAACTTACTATAACTGTAACTATAGGCGATTAATAACATAATTTAATTATATCCCTGCATAGTGTGTCGTAACAAACGGCAGCTTTCACAACTTGGGATTTATCCCAAGTCCTCCTCTGTACTCTGTGTCTGCTCCTTATTCTATACAGATGCCATTGAATCGATATTATTTTATAAGATATATCACCCAAAAGTTTCCTAATATGCTGGTGTTACTCCTGGCAATGACATAGAACGCTTGCAATCGTTCGGACCCTATTATCCTTTCCCGTCCCTTCATTCTATTATTCCCGTCCTGTTTTATTATATTCCCTTGTATTTTATCCTCAAGACTGATAATCATGACGTACATGAAATTCATTAAAAATTAAGGATATGATTTATTTTTTATCGAGTATTTATTACACACAGTTATGGAAAAATAAACGTTAAATAAAGAAAAGAATATTATTTTAATGAATTTTATTTCTTGAATTTTTTTTTGTTTTTTTTTTTTTTTTAATTCAAATCAAATTTTTTACAATGAATTTCTGAGTTCAAAATTTTTTTTTTTTAAACAATTCAATTTTTCTTCCATTGCACTGTTTATAAATAAAATGTTCATATCAGTAATAAATTTTCAAATTCATTTCTTGCAATTCAAAAATAAAAAAAAAGACTTCCAAAATTTTTTATCAAGTATTTGAAAAAAAATTAGGTAAAACCAAAAGTGCATGCCTTGAGCGCTCGTTATGCCAACTACTTACACTGTTAGAACTCTGTTTATTAAAACATGAAATATTTGGCCGACCAAAATGGGAAAATTCGATGTGAGTGCCAATCAAAATGTTTTAATTACAACTTAGCGAAGCAATATCAAGCTTTAATATTGCATAGGGTTCTTCATTAAAGCTTAATGACAGGGCTGAAAAAAAATGAGTCCTAAAATTATATATATTTTTAGATTTTTTGACCACACTGTCATGTTCTGACAGTTATTTTCGCACTAAAATTTAAAAAAAATAAAAAAAACCGGTTTTTTCACTAAAATGATAATTAATTTACTAAACAGTATTTTCAATTAGTTCAGTAATCATTCTTCTTGCTACTAGTGTATTTTTTTTACATTTCTACGAGGATTATTGATTAAAAATACAATTTCTCTTGAGAGAGAAACTTTGATTTTTAGGCCCCAGTAGAGCTGTGCGTGAGCGCATTCACCCTTAAGGCGTGCAATTGAGTTAATCTTAAAAACAAAAAAAATGTTTAACAACGATTTTTAAGTTTTTTTATGATTCAATACCGAACTAATTATTAATTTTTTAGAGTAAAAAACTCTGAGTTTGATTAGAACAAATTTTTACATTAAATCTCAAAAACTATTCAATATTCATAAAATAAAATAAAAGGACAATTGATATAAAATAGACAAAATTTCATCTTTCAAAATTTTGTACAAATTTAATAAAGTAAAAATTTCCACTTACAATCTAATTAAAAATTACCCAATAAAATAATTGTTTATTCTTAAAAAAATTTTTAAAGGTTCTGAATTAATTTCGTTAAAAAATTTAACCATCATTCGATTTCACTCTTCTCTACACCATGTACGTACATCGACTACACAGCGACGACAGCTTTAATGAAAATCTGTTATCCCACCCTCATTATTTACGATTTCAGTTAACCCAAAATTCCGAAAACAATTGAATTCCACTCACCCACATATATTAACCCTGCTCAATCAATCGCATTTAATATTCCTCAATAAATTAAACTATTTTTGCAAAGCAAATTCCCACCCCCATTTACAAAAATACCAATTTCACAATAACTGCAAATAAAATAAAACAAAATAATCATTTACGCCATCGAAACAATTCCCGGTTCATTAACTCGTAATCAAGCTCGTTAAGCAATCATAATCAATCGATCACCCCATTTGCAGTACTCGCGAAAAATTCAGGTCAAACAGCTGACGCATATATGAGTACAATAAATTGAAGGAGTGCAAATCAGGCCAATAGTCCAAGAAAAATGAGCCATAAACCCGGTCCACTATCGCCCGCTGTATTCAATTCAAATTTTATAGCCAGCTTCCTGAGCCTCGAAAATGTAAGCATATAAAATATTGAGTAATAAAATCGCGGATCAAATATCGCACGCTCTAAAATCGTTATTGTTATCAGCGTAATAAATATGTGCTTTTAAAAATCGCAATTTCTTCTCCGCTTGGCAATGCGCGAGTACTGTACACCAATAATGTTTCAAAAGTCTATAATATGTCTATAATACATTATATATTATTATATCATAGAAAAACTATTGACAACAAATCCTGCTTAGCAAAATCCAGGTATTCATTTCCCGACAGTGATGTATGTAATCGTTATCAGATCCTTTTTCCAGGGCATTTGCTTGCTTATTTTATACTTGATACAAATTCTATCTAAGTTCGCAGTTATTTATTGTTGCAACCCTTATTCTACTGGCCTCTAGACACTCTAGACACTGACTCAACTTGTTTTACTTATATTACCTTCTAGTTCAAACTATATCCTTTTATACTTTATTCGTCTAAAATAACCATTGATATAGTTGATGCGTTAAGGTTACACTGTACTTGTGTAAATGTATAAAATAGATCTAAGCGAACGTTGGTTAAAAGCCGGCTAAACGAAGAACAAAAGTACAACTAAGATGATAATATTTCTCAGGTGCCACCCGGCATAGATCCTGATTTACAAATCTAGCACGTTCCTTCAGGTAATAACAATGCGTCACTTTTATACGTCCGCATAAACAATGTGGAAGACCTCCCACGTGTTACCTCTATATATGTATAGAGTAGTATCCCGGTCTGGCTTTCATTCCTCTAACCAGTACCCGGTAGTTTCATCCAGGTATAAATATAAATACAAACATTGTGCAGAACATCATATAACAAATATTTTCACGAATGCTTTTCACAAACCGGTGGACATCAAACATTAGTAATCCGTCATATTATATCAGCTGAGCTTTATTCAAATTAATATTTAATGACCAGTGTTATATTGGACGGATCATTGTATTAAATTTTATTGCAATTGTTAATTCTCTGGGAGAATATGTCCACATTTGAAATTAATTACCAATCCGATGACTTGGTTCTGAGTAATCATCAGGTCTGCAATAATGTACAATTCGGATATAAATAGTAGGAGTACAATCCTCCCACAAAAAGCTTTTGTATTTGATATCAATTAATGCATGAATCCCATTTGCTTTATACCGCATTCAATTATTTCTCCAGCGATTTAGTACTTTAGCTATTTATATTGGCATTCATTTGTGTAATGCCTATTATTTTTTTTTCTTAATAGTCAATTCATTGAACGCTATTTATTTTTGAAAAGTCCATATTTAAATCGTTTTATCGAAATAATTACTTCAGGAATCAAGCTTTGGTGAAATTTGCATTAAAAAAAACTATTCGATAAATGAAAAGTATTATAGCTTAAATTATTGTTATTATTTATATCATCAAAATTTGTCTCGATAAATTTCAAAATGAATGGAAGAAAATGTTTATCATTTCTTTGTTTTAAATAAAGAAATTTTTTCTTGGATCAAGAATATAAAATTTTAAAAAGTAAATGAAATTATTGTTAGTTTTCAATAATTGTGTATTGAATTGGAGAATTTTATTGTATCTCATGAAGATGATATATTTTTGATTGAAGATGTGAAATTTCTCAGGCTAAAATAAATGATTTTCAAGATAAAAATTATTAAATGAAAACAGCGTCTTTAAAATAAATTTTTTTAGATCTAGAAAATTCCTCTTGAATCAAATAAGATTTTTTTTTTCATTAGTACAATATTTAATCATATAAAATATTTGTGAAAAAATTCTTCTTTGCATCAATAATGAAATGAAGATTTAAAAACTTCATCACAACGAATCTGCTAAGCGTTTTCGGCAGCAAAATAACTAGACAATTACTAAAATTAAAATTTATAATAGTCTAGGTATATAAATTCCAATTTACTTGGTAGTCTCGTAAGGTTTTCTGCGATAGAATCGACTCAACGGTTGATTTAAAAAATAATAAAAAAGAGTATAGGAAAAATGGAAGAGGTTCCAGGAGCATAAGTCACTTGTGAGGCCGTAGGGTGGCAAGAACGATAAACTTCTTTCACGGAAACGGGCATAGACGTTGAGCATAATTTACATCTTCTTATCGCTTTGGGGGACGAAGACTTTAAGGGTAAGGCGACATGGGTTACTTCGAAAAAGCATCTCGCTGATTACCAGAATCGTAGTTCAGCGATCAAGTTACGCAGGGCTCCATAAATATAGCAGTTGAGAGTTGAAGCCAAGTTGAGCGAAATAGTCCCAGAGCAAAAGGTAGAAGAGGTTTAGTAAGCTAGAATAAATTGACGTAACTGGCTATGAACAATGCGTTAGTCTGCTCGGATGCTCATCTTGTCACGTTAAACAATGCTTGGTCGAGCATATCTACCTCCAGAGCAAGTTTTGCTCTCAAGTTACAAATGTTTTTAGTACTTTTCCTATCTCAGAACATATAACGTTAGCTTTTTTATTCGGCATACTTTCAAATCTAATTTATAAGGTGGAAGTCACTGTTTAGATGCTGACAACTGATGGACAACAGCTTGAAGTATTGTTTTATCGTTTAAAGAGCCAATGACGGCAGTGTTCCCATCCGTTACATAATTATTGTAAACATCACATAATTTGAAGCATTGTACGATCGTCCCGTGCAAAAAAAATTCTGATTCAGAATGAATTTAAGATTAAAATTCATATTTTGACACAAAAATAAATTAGTTTTCAGATCAATCCAAATTTGAAATTGAATTGTAGATAGAAATTAACACGCCTGTAGAATCTTCAATCCTGATTCAGAATTTTAATAAAGATTTAATAATATTTAGGATAAATTTTATACATAAAGTATTCTTAAGTCTTATTTAAAATTCTGAAGCAGGATCAGAAGTTCTACAGGCGTGCTAATTTTTATCCACAAATAAATTTCAAGTTTAGATTGATCTCAAAACTAATTTATATTTGAATTTGTTGAATCAGAATTTTTTTTGTACAGGGTACATCCAACTTTGATTATGTGATGAAAAGTTACGATAAAGTGAGACTTTTACGGTAACTGTACGATAATTTTTGATGTTTGATTTTCATTCTTATCCGTGCGGGGTAAGTTTCATTTATTACCCGTTCAAAGTATACAGATGATATTTTTTGATAGCATTCATACGAAAAAATTTTTTGGAAATTAGTAAGTTCATTTAACATTGATAGATTTGAAAGTGGTATGATATGACATCTAAAGTATTATCACATTTTTTTTGTAAATATTTTTCAAAAGTAAATTTATGTCCGAATTCTAAATAAAAATATTTTTGCATTAAAAAAATATGTAAATTCAATCAAAAATTTAAATTAAAAATTTTTTTTCATAAAACCCGATAGTTTAACGGCACTGTGTCGATCAGACAAGCAAAAGTTTCTGGGAAGACTGAATGACGGATAGAATTTTGGCTTTCTTAACTGGCAACTCAAGTTCTTAATTAAAAAAAAAATTTATTTCTATATTGGGCATGAAATCAATTCCGACAGTAAAAAAATAATTAAATAAAGAATATGTTTAAGAATTTGATGTTAACATTTGAAGCTATCAAACTGATGAACGTTATTATAATGTTGCAGTGAGATTTTAATGAGTTTAAATTTAGCAAGTAATTATGACGAGATCATTAACGACAATTGCGCGCCAAAAGAGCAAAAGAGGTGACACCTTATGTTCTCGGAGACTTTAATGGCGATTATAGTCACCGTAATGAACCAGCTGAAGAATAGGCGACCTCTGGAATGCAAACTGTTGACTTGTTATTGTTGGTGTTGTCATACTTAACAAGGTTACAAATTACAAGAGAGAAATTTTCAATGTGTTTGTAAAAAATACGAGGTGACAATTAAAGTCAGAGGAATAATTTCTAATACAGCTTTATTTTCTTATATTCTATAAGTAAATACGAAGAACTGTACTATTTTTGAAGCTAATGTGAACTTGTAGCGTTAGGGTAAACTGAAAAAATAAAAATGTAAAGTCAGTTTGTTAAAGAAAACATAACTGGTCTATGCTAAATTAATTTACTTATATGGTACACATTCAGTAATAGATTTTGGCCAGTGATTAATTTTACAATGGCACAAATTTTCAAAACATTCAGAGTTCGTAACCACGCAAGGATAGTTCTCCGAACACGATTCATAAAAAGTTGGTGCGCATGTGCCATTGTTGACTTCTAAATAGCCTTGTGTGCAGATACATTTCTTAGTGTCTGAACACGTAAGATAACTTTCTATGTCACAATCATTGTTGCTTTTGCAAGGTGAATTCAAAAGTGCTAAAAATCAAAGCAACGCTTATCATTAAAACGAATAATGAAAATCGATAATCTATTCTGTCAACAACACTGATAGAAATATCAACTTTATCAAACTAAAAACAATTTAATATCAATTTAGTATCAGTTAAATTAATAAACATGAAATTTACCTGATACACATTTACGATTGGATTTGGATATAAAGCCATCTTTGCATTGACAACTATTAAATATACATTGAGAGTTATCAATTAAACAGTGTCGTTGTAGCGTGCAAAAATGTCCTAAAAGTGCACGACATCTAAAGTTATATCCAAACGACTTGTATTCTTTACAAGCATATTCCCACTCTGTTCTGTTTGAACCAAAAAAAACTTGATTACAGTCAATATCGTCAATGCAAAGCTTCTCTAACGGCGCTAAAAAACCATTAACCATGATAATTTAATTATTATTAAAAGTCTGCAGTGATACTTTAATAAATTCAATATTTACAAGCTTGACATTTCTTATACGACATAGGTTGGAATCCATATTCACATACACAATGATTATTGATGCAGACTGAATTATCAGGCCAACAATCAGTGTAAAATTTACAGTATCCTTCTAAAAATGATGCACAAACAGCATTGTCCATTTCTTGGTAGCTTCCAATACAAGTGCAGAGATGATTATCTCCACAAACTGTGTTATCTGTAGTCCAACATTCATCATCAGCAGAACACGGTTTTTCCAACGCCGCTAAAAAGTATTAATAATTCTATTACTTCATTTTTTGACTAAAGAACATTTTCATTCAGAAAATTACCGATCTGAAGTTTCAACATACTTAACACACAGGTATAGTTAGATGATGGGTGATATGAAGATTTACATTTGCATATATTCTTGTGGCAACTAGAATTCGGAACTGCGCAGTCGGAATAATCCTTGCAAGGTTGACCTAAGATTGATGCGCATTTATGATCGTTAACTCTCAGATAATTTTCGGAATATTTGCATACCTCTTCACTAGGACTGCATATTACTGATTCCGAATCTGAACAGTCTGAATTGAACTGGCAAGGTTGATCCAATGTTACTATATTACAAACGGAACGTGAGTTAAAAAAAAAATGACAATTTTTTCGCATATTTAAGTTTAGATGAAGCGTATGTGAAGCCAATTTGTTTGTAGCGTGAGTAGTCGAATAGGTCATAAGCATAAAAATGTATCTAATTCTATATTAAGCCGCGCACACATTATTTCTAATAATTATAAAATTAAGTAAATACTTGTTTTTAAACACTTATACAAATTTCGATCGTTCCAGTGCATAAGCGTGCAATTGTTATTTTCCTCACAGCAAGGTAAATCAATATTTGGATTACACTTCATTTTTAAAAAATATCATAAATTAAATAATTTAATTTGATAATTTACACCTAAATTCACAATAATAATCATATTTACCTCTCTGTAATGATCAGCACACTGATTAATTGAATCCATTGGACATACTGGTAATAAACCAAAAATCATAAAAATAATTTTCCACATCATGCTTGTCTACTCGTACAATAACTGAATTTTTTTGTTGTTCTTTCGCCGGTAATTAATAATTTGAAGGCTTAACAACTTTTTAATTTAACAAAATTATTAGATACTGGTTAAATTTATTTTTAACGAGCTTAAAAAAATTGATAACAAAAATGCGTTGTTAATTCTATTGTATTCAATACGAAGATTGTAGACAACTAATAAACTAAAAGATAATAATTCAGGCCACGATTACGAAAATGAACATACCGGGAGCATTGATAATGTTTTTTTTCAATTCACATATACATGGTTTTAAATGATAAAGCGTATTACAATTATTAATTAGAAAAATTCCAAGCTACCCGCAACTCAGTTATAGACATTTTTTAATATGATGAAAGAGATAAATTATGCTGGGAAATAAATATTCATATCTATCCAATAGATAGAAATATTATACTAAAAGAAATGTTATTTCAAAATTACAGTAATTGTGGTACACAATTTTGCTAGTTTTGATCTAATTACAATATTTTTAATAGTTTTCACCGAATATAATGTACAAAATTGTAAGAAAGTAATATTTATTTTTACTGTATTATTAAACGTGAAAAATTATTAAGATGAATACTTATTTTTTACTCCATCACTATTTAAAATTACCTGCAAATAACTCAATTACATTCAATAACTCTCTCGTAGAAGTTATTGAATGTAATGTTATTATTTACCGATTTTGAGACGGCGTAATAATCGCTTCTGACTTTTCAGCTGTGTAAAAATTACTCATATCAGTGATCAGTTGTCGAATGACAATTATTTCTAATACTTCTATTTTTTGTTAATTTTAACTATTATTCTTTACATATTATCAAGTGACATAACAATAAAATTGATCAAAAATGAATTCCTATTAGACACGGAAAAAAAAATGTCGCTCTGCTAGCAATATACTGTATTGTTAAAGCAGCTATTCCCACATATCCATCTGTTTGATTATTACTAGAGACATTTACTAGACCGCTCTGACAGCGATACGTTAAATGGCTAAAATAGCTATACGGGATTGCTGACAGGGCTAATCGCCTCACTGTAGTCTCAGATTTTGCGCGCAGTCTTTATCATGAATTCATTGATAACTACCCAATAAAATATTATTTATGTAATCTTGAAGAAACATTATTTAATTCAAAAATTATAATTTTAAAAACTAGTCAAAATATAGTTGAATTAAATTTATATAAAAAAATTAGGAAAACTTAAAACTTAAAATTGATTATGACGTTTTTGAGCTCTTCGAGCTCCAAAAAACAATTTCTGTATTATTTTGAGCTCTCTGAGCGTAGATGACTTAGCTGTTCTACGCTTTTGAGCTCTTTGAGCTGTATAATTAAGAAAAAAAAACATATGTACCTATGAATGTTTAAGTTAACGAGATTAAAAAATGTAAATGGTTAGTAATTAATTAATTTGAATTAGCATACAATCCTAAGTATACAGACTGCGGGCTAGAGAACTTAGAGCGGGAAATGGCTATAATCACTTTGAGGGAGTCTTTGAGTTTTGGGCGACTGGCGTCAGAAACATGGCAGGATTCTTGTAAATCGAGACTACGTTGGTTCCCGGTAATAGTAATAGTAATAATAATAGTAATAGTAAGAGTGCCGGGTTCGAGACGAAAAGAGACAAAGACAAAGCCCTGAAAGGAATGAAGACCAGGACAAGGACAAAAGATAGGACCCGAGGGTGAGTATTGCCATCCAACTATTTACTCGGCTGGTAAACAGGAGCCTCTATATCTAGCCGGAGTTTGAGGAGTGTGGAGTATATAGTATGCGGTATACGGCGCTTTAGCCGTAGAACTACCATCAGAAAGGACTTACACAGAGTTTTGCCGGAAATAGAGACAGTCAGATATCTTGATGCCGTACTGAATAATGCATCGTTCAGAGAAAATTGAATAGCGACTAGTTGTAAGTGGGAGGGCACCGGCATCTCGACATCTTTTGCATTCAACACAAAGAGTACTACGGTTTTTAAATTTTTGTTTAACTTTTTTTATGTTAACTCTTCGAGAGACCGGCTGGTTCTTTTTCACCCACTATATTTTCATGGCAAAGTATATACTGAGATAGTAAAACGTCGCCAAGTCAATTGATTTTCTTTTGCCTTTGACAGCGCCAACTAAAATGTTCCACTACACACTTTTACTTACTGCACACTTATATTACTCACATAACACACCCACACCAAATTTTATTGACGTACACTATACTGTTAACTTGAGAGCAAAGTTTATTCATCTTTGAAAATATTTAGGTCCATAACTACAACATCTCAACCTTCACTTGTAAACTTGCTAATTTCAAATTATCCACAAATTTATTTGTTCAAAGCTTCAAAAGAAACTGATAGCTGTGTACAGAGAAAGTTCCTGTGTCAACTCAAAGGTTTTTAATTTAAGTGGTGTATGTCTATGTATCGAGCAAAAGACTGCCTGTAGTAATGAAATGGATCCACTAAATAAAATATAAATTACAAATAAAACACTAACTCATACTCCTCGGCAGCTCACCAAAAAACTCTTACTTTCGATCATTTATACTTCATAAACTTTCGAAAAACTTTTGATCATATTTACATTCAATTACGTCCGCTCGGCAAACCATACTGCTGCCGTCTTCATCGTCTACTTGTTGGAGAGCTATAAGTATAGGTATACTCCAGCCTACTGCCCTTAAAAATTAAAACGATCATTGATTTTAACTACGTGACTCTGGAAATCAAAGAAAATTAAAGTAGAGACTTACTTTTTGTTACTAGTTATCTTTCAATTAGTCTTTCACATTAATGTTGATTGGAATGAACCAAAAAAAGATCGACTAATTTTATTCTTTTAAATGATCATGAAATTTTTTTAGAAGACTCTCAATAAAAATCCGGTTAAAATCAGAGCTATTGTTATTGATATTCAGATTTTTCAATTTAATAATATAGGAAATAAAATTTTAAACTTTGGAATTGTTATATCTCGCCATACAAGCAATTTATCTGGGTGATAGATATTTTTTTTTTAAATTGAGCACTCTTCAAAAAAGGTCTTTCATGATTTTTCAATAAATTACTTTTCAATAGTTGTTCGGAGTTAAAGTTAGACATACTATTAATTATCGGTTTTTCTTTCACCGTCAGGTAAATTATTATTGTTTGGACAAAAAGTTTGGATCATAAAATGTTTTAAAATGTGATTTTAACAAAAAAAAAATTTTTTTTTGTTGAAAAAATGATAGAAAATCCAAAAGTTGATTTGTTTTAAAAATTGATTTTTTTAAGTCACTTGCTTTTACAAATAGAATGAAGAAAATACAATAAAAGTTGCTAGGCTCGTATAAACGCGGTTTTCTAACCATTTTTGGTCACCATAAAATTTTAGTCAACGTTAAAACCTTTAAAAACTGATTGAAAATTTTATTTTCACAAATTTTTATAATAAATATCGTACATAAAATAATTTAGAAAACAATGTGTTCCAAAACTTTAATTTTTTACTTTTCTTTCGAAGTCAAATCAAATGATCGTGAAACAGCAATTACCATTAGCTCTTAAAAGTTTATACTAGTTCGCTTCATCAATTGTTATAACGAGAACTAAAAGAAAATTGAGAGGAGTAATTTTTATATTTTTAGGCGCAAGTTGAAGACATGCGCGAGACAAAAATGTTTAGAAAGTCTTGAGTTGTAATGAAATCTTAACAATCTTCCTATCAGAAAACTTAGACGAGTGGAAAGGGTAAACGTAACTCAAATTAAACGTAACTTGTCACCCTCATATTATCTTGTTGAGTATCGACAACGTACCCGAAATACGAAATCGATTTTCTTGGCCACTAATTTCCCATTACCAAGTGCGCGTACGGCTTTTACCTAAAATTCCCTTTTACCCCCTACGAAGCTTTAACAGCAACTGCGCCCTCACTTTTTGCGTAACCAAATTAGTACGTATACGGCTCGCAATACTCCTCTCTCCGAAAAGACCCTACGCAAAATAGACGCGGGAGACAAGGACGGAGAAAAGGAGTAAGCAGAATACGTGTAACAGTAACGGTGCGTCGAAAATTACACGCTAACACAATTCTATACCTAAATCTGAGGATTGATTACTCGAGATTGCTCTATTTACGAGCAATTTTCTCAACTTAATTTGATACTAAAACACAGCGGGCAAAGTATCATCCCGGCTGTCGCAATTTATCCAAAAATCTAAATTACTTAATGCAATTACACTGAAATTATCATCGTTTTTAGTTTTGAATTACCCATCGAATTATTTAACATTTAACAATAAAGCTGTTAGTTTAAAACAGTTGTTGCCGTACAATTTTACATGTTTACTGACTATTTAACGTCGGAATGTGAGACCGTTAACTTTAAAACTCACCCGTCAGGAAGCCTGTTTAGTATTCGCGTTACTAACTGAGAGTCTGCCATAGAGCACACACTGCGCTGTCGACTGAAAGACAAATATAACTTTTGAACAAAATAAAAGTTATAATCTCTGCCTGAATTTCAATTTCATCCCAATATTTAATGACAAGAAAGCTACTAATTCAGTGAATGTGTTGCTTTTTTGCTATCTCAGAGTAGTTTATATCAAGAAAGGGTTATGTAGTGAGTTGCTTGATTCCGTTAGCTGAAAATTCAAGGGGTTGTACGCACTTAAAAGGTCAACATAAAGCGATTTCCATTTTTTAACTTTCCGCTAAGAAAAATTAAAAATTCGTTCATATAATAACTGCCATTCTTCTTCACAATTGTAATTCAAAACTCATTTATAGCATATCCATATCCCTACCCAAAATATCACCTCTATCTCAATAGAAACACTCGATTATATTTTCCAGTCAACTCATTAAAGCGTAATTATTCACAGAGTGTTTACTCGGAAAAAAATGACCCCGCAAATAATTATCACAAAGAACAGGGCTTTTTTTTCGATATGCAAATTTTTTCTCCAACTTTTTCAATTCACGCCCATAACTTACATCATTGAATTATTGCAGAAATCCCAGGCATCATCAAAGAACAATAAAGCGACATAGTGCAGAATGTAGTAGAGCAAGGGCGATCGAATAGACGGAGCGTCGCTCGAAAAGGTTACAAGGTATTATATTATTATATTATACAGAGTTACTTTCTGTTGTGTTTAGTTGTACTTTCAGCCACGATGCACAACAGAATTGCGCGACAAGAGACCCAAATCACTCGGTATTGTGTTTTTGTTCGAGCCTTGACGCCTGTTTTCGGGCGCAGCTGTTGTCAACCCACGTCTTCTGTAATAGATATGGGTTGTAACGGTAACAAAACTGAGGACAACTTGCCGAGCAAGTACATGGATAACTTACAGCATTATCATAAGTTATTTGCAATCGTTTTTGTCAAAGATAGATCTGATTGTCTGCTAAGGAAATCTCCCTCTCCCTCTCTTTTTTCGAATAGTAAATGTTAAATGTTGGAAGCTCTCAGGCTTTTCACCCCATCGTTTTCTCAGGGTTTGCTGGCTTTGCAGTTCGTAGTTCTTAGTCCGTTCTTTGCCAGGGCCTCGATCAATGAAAACATTTAATAGAATCGAGGAATGCCTTTTTCCCAGGATATAGATATTGATGTAGATAAAGAAGTAGTGTTTTTTTGGGTGCGACAGCTCGATTTTCGATTAGGGTCTGAGAAGTTTAAAGGGAGAGATTACGTGATTTACTTTCGAATTAAAGTATACTGGATCGCTAAGCCCAGCCGCCTCTGTTGTCTATACTTTATGGTCTCATTCACCTTATTCTTTTCTTCCCTTATTCTTTTACTAACTCTTCGCTCGGGTGATTTTTTCTTTTTGCTCTCATCCTCCAGCCTCCAGGTTCTTTTTTACAAGAAATTACGTTTATAAATTGCCGACCCTCTATTTCGAATAGGAATACCCCATGCTGATGCGATCATTGGAGAAAATACAATCTAATTAGAGCTTAACTTTATTCGATTAATTTTATGATCAATTATAATTTTCAAATTTAAGTAATGTGTACTGTAGGAGTTTTGTAAAGAGACTAATTGCTGGACATTTCAAGCAAAAGAACGAATAATAGAGATAGAGATGCTGAGACTTAAAATTTCGTGACACTCCCCCTTGGGAATCAGTCGAGGTACGAAAACTTTGAATCAACCGGTATTCAACTCTGTCCGTAATGCTCGTGTAATTTGAATATGTAAAAGGTCGGATCGATAAAATTTCCCTTTCACTGAATCTGTTAAAATGGACTTTCAAGAGCAAGACTAAGACTAAGACTAAACCTGTATTATATTATTCATCAGACTCTTTAACATTCGGCGTTTAAAGAGCTTGCTTTTGAATATTTTAAATATTTTCATCCAACTATTTTTATATTTAAATCCAAATATTAGGGTGATATAAGAAAAGAAACCCGAGGATTTTTTTGTCTTCAATGAAAATTCACAAAAAATCTTTCTAATAAAAAACATTCCTTAGGGTGGCTACAGAATTCAAAAAATTTCTTTGTGCAAACACAAGTTTCAAGATGAATAATTAAGTCAACGACAGAACAGATTCGGGATGTTTTGTCTAAGAAATATTCTTTGAAATAAATTTTCGGACTTGGTTGCTTCAGAGTTCCAAGGTCTTATTCCTCCGGGAAATATTCAATTATTTCCTTCAGATGTCAATTTAGTTGGAAGAAACTCCGGAGGAGCCACTTTCCGCAATGGAAATTTAATTATATCCTCCCAGAGGAGAACAGTCATTCATCGAATTATTCAAATCCAAGTGTGTATTCGTGTTCTTATTAATTCGATACTCTCGCTTGCAAACACATAATCAAGGTTGAGATTCCGCCAATACTAAAACTTACGCTAATTCGAAATAAGTCAAATTCAAAGCATAGCCGTAGTAATAATTACAACGACGGTATAAAGAGACTTCTGAACAGCAGAATTTGCGCAACAAATGACATATCAGGGTTTAGCGTACGCGGAAGCTTCCATGACAGAGTTATCACCCACGCACCTTTTAATTCCGCTGCGTACCCTCATCATGAGCCTCCCTGTGCTGCCTTACACGTTCTATTTAAAGCTTTACGCCAAATGAGATTACCCACCGCGACTCGTAAATTCATTCCATCAAATCCTCGACAATTGCGCGGATGTCTGGTTTACATTAATGAGAATTCTATACCGGTGGATCCCTAGCAGATCAATTAGGTAAATTTCGAAATTCATTCATACGAATGCTGAGTGTGCATTTCAGTTGCAGCTGCAGACATTGCCGTCAATACGACAGCGAACCGGTCCGGGCCCTTTATTTGAGTGCCTACATGTCCAGTCATAGTCATACTCACAGTCCTACAGTAGCTGTCATGCACTGCAAATATGTACATTAACTTTTAAACTTTTATTTATCGGTGTTTAATCTGTCACGTGCGTGTGTCTGTTACGTTACGTTGGAGTAAACATTACACGCGAATGAATCGTTGGATCTAGGTTCTGGGTCTAAAACTATCCCTGTAGCCTGTACTACGCGGAGTCCCTTGTCATGACAATCTGTCTGACTGTCGCTTCCAGATGCCGTTCATTATTTGCACTTTCGAGTAGAGAGTTCTGATGCTTTATAGATTCTCCGATAGGGGAGAAGGATTCATTCGATTATATTAAATCTATGCATGAGATTTTGAGACGGGAAATACTGAAATAATGTTTAAATTTTCATTGTCATCCCCAGTTGCTATGAATTCACAAGTGATATGTCACTTCTGGTGCCCTCTTGACACTAAGAGTGACCATTACTCTTATGAATCTTTAATTGGTTAAGCGACCAGTATTGATGACACATGTCATTACTGGTGAATAAATTTTATGACGTATCCATAGACGTCTTACGTGACTTAATAAACCCCTACAACGTTTAAAACAATCATATATGCCCCTATATAATTTTTTTATCAAAGAAAGTGTTGAGATTTTCCGACAGATGGCGCATGATCGCTAAATCTCTCTATGGGAGAGTTAATTTTGAAATATTGTTATAAAATAATAATTTTTTTTTTTGTTTATAAATGTACTTTATAGATAAAAATTTTTACGAATAATATTTTGATAAGTAATAACTTAAATTTACAAAATTCATAGATAAAAATCGACCGTTCTTTTTCAATCAATTTAAAATATTCTGAACGTTGAAACTCTGAAACTTTTAACTCTAAATATTGTAACAGTTTCGGAGATAAAGTTCAGTAGTTACCATTTGGAATTTCGAGATTGTTGATCAATAAGGGTACTCATTCGAAAATCTCTTTAATAGTACAGTAGATTACTCAAAAAACTTTTGAGCATTAATGTCGTTGACGTTGTTATTTATACAAATGGCTTCATAACATATTTATCTCGAAAAAGTGTTCCGAGTCGTTGTTATCGAGTCCGCCGAGATGGTAAATACAGAATGAAATACCAAGGAACCGTATTGTTTCAAGCTAAAAGCGGCGAGGTGGCTGCTTGCCAATAAACTTTATTCGAAACGATTCATGTGAGCAAGTCGTGATTTCTATTCGAAATTTCGCATCGTCTTTCTCTTTATCTGTGTATTCTCCTTTTCTGGTCGAAGACATGTGCCTTGTATTAGTATGACAACTAGACGGAGATGAGGAGAATGAGAAAAAGAGCTATGGCTAAATCCAAGGGATGAGCGATTTTTCAAAGTTAAAAAAAAAAAAAAAAAAAAGAAGAAGAACAAGAAGAAGCATGTACGATACGACTCATTTTCCTCTGGCAGCTCATTCCGTCTGATTCATACTATTATTGCAGAAAATACTTTCATCGTTTAGCAAAAAGAGAGTAAGGAGAATGTAATGTATAAGAGAGGTAAGACAAAATGATAAGTGCCGGTAAACCCCTACGGGAACAGTTACACCTGGGAACTTAAGGTGCAAAATTGTAAGAAGCCGTCGGGTTTTTCTCTGAAACTACTTATGTCAGAATAAAACCAGGAACCGGCAGTTTAAGAAAAATATGGCGAGCTCCGCCGACTATGAAATGTCTTTACGGATGAGCAAATGCAGGCTCCACTTTTATTTTACGTCTTGGCAATTCGAAATGGGGGCAGGGAGTAACCTAATTTTCCGGATACCACCAACACCGAGCGTATGTTATTATTATTATATATTGGTCGTTGGCTGTTCGTCGCTATTCATTTTGGGGATGAAAAAAATGAAAGAAGAATTTCTATTGAAGAGAGAAAGAAAATTAGAAAGCTGTTCTTTATCTGGAAGCAGAAGAGCTATGTCTCGCCCTCTAAGCCCCCATACATCAGCCAAAGCTTAAGGTGTATAACTAAGTGTACCGTTTCTCGCGTCTTATTCCACCTGCTCGAGCTGGCGAAACCGGTAAATTAAAGCCATCGGTGACATCGGTATCGTCGTACCGAACCTCCGAAACTTGATATAAATGTACGGTGTAACCATTAATCAAAAATTTCACCCATGCACATATTAATACTAATACTTGTGGATGTCCGTTTCTCGGTGATGTTTTGTGATGTGATTATTATGCATGAGTGTAACCGGTAAGATTTTTGGTAATTAATAGTCTGTACCGGGGCGGTCACCAAATTGGTTGGGACACGTCGTCGAAGGAGACCCGAGTAAATTTTGGAGGCGTAAACCTCTTGGACAAAACGTGTCTTTCCAAAGTACCCAATTTCCACGCCCTACATCGTTTCAACCGTTTAATTTAACGTCAACGTGAATGATATTAAGTTACAGCTAGAAATTACTCCTTTCAAAAATTCAAACAAATAATAATAGTAATAGTAATGATGGTAATGGTAATAATAATGAGTAGGTTAAAAAAGTGGAACTGGAGTTAAGTAAAAAACAAAATCAAAAATCCATACTGCAGGATGGATCAAGGCAGCGCGTGCCAGCTGCAGAGAAGCTTCCCTCTATTTTGCACTTATGGGAGTGGCTGATGGCTCTCAAGTTTAACCCTTCCGATGACTTCGGTGATGGATCACCTGATGGCCTATTGTGTGCTGGTACGGTCAGCCAAACTCGATTCCATTTCCTACGGGAACGCGTGCCACTATTTTTTTTCAGTCTTCTGTTCTACTGACTGTTTGATCGATTGTTTCCGTGGTTTGTTTCAATTTATTATCATTGTTTGCTGCTTTTATTGTTGAGGATCATCCGGAAAGGAGTTAGACAGATCTACTTTTTTTTTTTTTTTTTTTTTTTAATTAGGGTTAACTTTGGGTAAGCTAGAGAAGATAAAATTAATTTTATTGGTAAATAAAGTTTTCATGAAACTTGGAAAAATTTAATTTTTTTGGCTTAAAAAATTAAAATTTATATTTTGAAACCTTGTTTTTTTAGTGATTGTGAAAATTTGTAAAAAAAAAATGTTTAATCAGTTCTAAAAATTTTATTTTGACCAAAAATTTTTTATAGAGTGCATGCGTAGAATTTTATTGATTTTTAAAAATACAAAAAAATAACATTGATTTTTAATGAAAACAAAAAATTTTAAATGAAAAACTGGAGATTTTTTAATAATTTTATCATTAACTTGTTTTGTTGAAAAAATTGACTTTTTTTAAGTTTTATTATTGATAAGCTTTGAGAAAAAATTTGTGATTATTCACAAAAATTATAAAAATTGTTTCTATCGGTTCGAATATTGTAAACAGTAAAATTTACCAAAAATTGATTCGACTTTTATTTTGTTATTAGCAAATCCTATTTCCAGAATGTGATTCAATTAGTATAGTTAAATGATATTAAATACATATCACTTAAATAATCAGCAGCACGTTTCAGTTTCATGATTTCAGTCTGCACGACCCGGTCGTTTAGTACGCGCGGTCTTAATTACGTGAACGTTCAGTACAATGATATTTCCAAATTGTGCATGTATACTTTAGATATCGAGATTATATTTGTGGTACTTGGTGTTAATTGAATTCGTTTTACTGCTAAGTATATTTTCTATTGACATTTATAAAAAAAACTTCAATTATACCGTAACTTTATAAATACAAAATAAGATAAATTAGTAAATTCATGACGCTAAGATCTGGAAACTTAAACGAGTATTGACTTAACCTGTGACAAGATTATTTTGAAACTCAAGTAGGTTAATTGAAACAGACACCTGAATTTTATATCGATGAATACTGGCTGTCAATTTTACGTTTTGGGAGAATGCAATATTCAGTGACAGGATATATTCAGTTGGTAATAATAAATTATAATATCCCGACATAAGTCTCATAAATGATTCAGAATATTTCTAAAATAAAGCTCAGCTATATTTGCGTGATCGATCAGTATAAGTACAGTTGTAGTAATTCATCGCTTAAATTCTATATTTATTCTTCAGTGGGAACTTTTTGGATCGATGTGCAAAGCTCATTGCCCGTGACACGACCCGGCATCCTCCATGGCAACGGAAATAAAATATACCGATGAAAAAATAGAGTTCGCTTACTCCAGGTATAGATCCGATTATCATTATTTTAAGAATTAAGCAGCCCACCTGTAGAAGATTTTTTTTATATGACCGGCTATGAAAACTAGCCCTATCAGGCCTCATATAATTAATAGTTGATCTCACCATTTATAGCCATAGATAAGAATGAAAAATAAATTATTTTTAATTTTTTAGAAAATGTATACGTCAATCATCATGTCTTATCAAACAAAAATTGGAGTAGTACTTGATCAAACTAAAAAATTATGATAGCAACTCTTTAGATGTAAGAAAAAAATTTTAAATATCGAGTTTTTATTGATCACAAAATTGATAATTGTAACAGTTACAATATAAATAAATATATTTAGCAATTGATCCCCATTTTTGAGAAATTTTCATTAAATGCAACTTAAATATTCATGAAATTAATATTTGACCACATGAAAAAATTCAATTCTTGATAGAAAAAAAAATATTTTTTTAATTGAGTAAATGTTTATGAAAACAATAATTATTTTGGACGAAGTCAAATTTTGATCTTCTTAACATACATTTTTTTTATTTATTGAATTTAAATGCTAAGGCATAAATCCAAACAGCAAGACGTAAAATACATAGAATTATGTTTCACATAAGTAATAAAATTACGATTAGAAATATTTGTTTAAGTATAAAAATTTTGTATCAATATTTTGTATAAATAATATACTTTAAATTTGAAGTATAGCTTAACTAAATGTAATAATTAAGTACATTCAGAAAGAGTAGCATGTTTACAATTTTAAATATCTTAATATATACATTTTTACACTTTACCAGTATTTCACAGTAATTTAAATAGAAATCTAGCAATCTAAACTTAAAAGAAAATCGAATAGCTTCGATTTGAATGATTCTAAGCTAAGAGAATATGGGATTTCCATATTTTGTAGCATCGCTCGTTAATATCGATACATTCGAAAAAAAAAAAAAATTCCATCAAAACCCTATGCAATTATTAGGAAAATAATTTTTTCATTTCTTAGTTTATTTATTTATTGATATCATATTTACATTGTCATTATACATTAATGACCTATGATTTATAAACTCAACAAATTTGTAATTTTTTACTCACTGACTTTATTCATATTATATTTATTTATTTCATCAAGAATAATATGAATAATTTTCTGTCACTAGGAAAATTTGGCAATAAAAAAATTGTATGTGAAAATACATGACCATATGATGCCTAATTTAAACACATGGTCTCATCAAGAATTATTAAAAAGTATAGATGGACTTATCAAAAAAATTTTCCACTGGCAAAATTACTAATTAAATTATTTTACTAATGAGTTTTAACTTTCTGAAAAACTTTGAAGGTACTCCCCGAATAATATGAATAAGTTTCACTTCTAACTTCTTGTTATTATCAACATCAAAGTATAACTGAATTATCAAAATAGCATAATACAAAACGACGATAAGACGATACGCAAATGCACACCCGAAATTATTATTGAATTACAAAATTACAGGTTTACCTAAGGAAACTGACACACACCAGGGACTTGTACTTAACTCCTAATTACCCAACTCTAGAGAGATTAACGTTGCTTTAGATCAGAGCACACAAGAGAAGAGAATGAGGACAAGGGCTCTGTCTGGCCTGGTGTACAGTAGTACAGCTGAAAGTGAAGTTACCCTCCTTTTCTCTCATCCAGGTGCCTGCTCACTAGCTTGCGACGTGTTGCTCAAGTTACAAACTGTTTCTGATAGCCCGAAATGTATAAGAGTACATACACAATTGTAAGTTTAGATTTAAGCCTGCTGTCTGGAAATGTAAACTTTCCAACAAAACAGAGTTTTGAGCCGTACCATCATCTTAAGCTCTTCAGTTACCTCATTAGTCTATTTGCATTTTCTTTCTATCAACAATCTTATTTTTAAAAATCCAAGATATTTCTTGCACTTAAAAAATATTATCCATTAGAACTTTTAAGCTCTTTATTTTTTTTACGAGCATCATTTATGTTATATTCCTCTGAGAGTTTTAAATAATAGTAATCTTGAAATGTATTACGGTTAATTTGTAGACTCGATCCAATTAGCATTCACCAGACAAACTTCGGCGAAGCAGAGATGTAATACCTTCTTTAGACAAACAGAGTTCGTGATTCTCACAAGTATCTTTACAATAACTCGTATCGAATACTTGCTGCACTAATTATCTGCTAATTAATTCAGCATTTGCAAGACTTAATGTCGACTATACAACGTTCTATTTGATATGCTGAATATTTAAACCATTAGGAGAATTAGAGCAAGTATCCCAGTAATTTTGACAAAGCCGCTTATCAAACACAACTATAAGTGACCCTTAAAAGCGCTTTGTTTCAATAATAATGATTTATTCTTCTTCTGATAAATCAATTTCTTTTATGTAAATTCCTTATTAAGGAAGTATTATTTTTCATGTTAAAAAGACATTGTATTACGCGCCTCCTCCTCAAGATCACCAAACGTAGTACCCTGACTTTAGCCCAGAATGCCACAATATTTAAAGTAAGAAACTTATAATATTGAAGTTACTTACTCAACTCTGTTACGGTATTCAGATGTCTCGATCTTCATTCCTTTTCTTTGTGCTCAAAGAAAGCCACGTATTTTTTACATCTGCTAATTATTTATTAATATAATGAGTATTAATAATAATTATCAAGATTCAGATTTTGCTATAGAATTACGAAGATTAAAAAGGAAATTAGAAAAACAAGATGATGAAATTAATTATCTACGAAGAAAGCAACGTAAGTTCAATAAAAGTGACAGGCTGGTTATGTTTTACGTCATTTTAGTTTAGCAAATAAATTTTGCTTTTCTATATCCTTCAAATAAGGTCTTTTACGTTCAAATAACGCATATTAATATATTTAATTGCTTCTAATGAACAAGTTTTCATTAAAATATTGTGCAAGTCACTAAATATTTTCTTTCACAAAGTTAACTAGTGTCAAGTACACTCAATTAATTTTAACCAATAAGTTTGGTTTGGAATAAATTTCCTATAGTATTTACTTGGTATTACAGGTAAATCGAGAACCCGATCTCGCTCAAAAATGAGTTCAAGATCCAATAGAAACAGGTCCACCTCAACTGTCCGTTCCCACCACCGCTCCCATCATCGTTCTCACCGCCGCTCTCATCACCGTTCTCACCATCATTCTAATCGCAATCGTGATGACTCTTCTCTTCGAAATCGTCGCCGTTCTAGGTCTTCATCAAGAAATAGACCTAAAAGAACTCCTGTTATTGATATTTCTTCAACTTTGTCTTCTCAATTATCAAAAAATTCCAAGTCAATTCCTATTGTAAACAATCCATTGATTAATCCGTTAAATAATAATTCATCAGCTGTTCCAACTACGATTTCCCAAACAACTGTTCAACAGCCTACCTCATCTAGTGCCCAAATAACTGGTGATTCGGGAGTTCCACTCAATGAATCATCTTCTAATGCTCAATCAACCACTCCGCCTGTCGCTAATTCAGCAATTGATAATTCTGCTGTTACTCAAAAAGAATCAAGTGAGCCATCTCTTGTTCCAGAAATTTTGGAGGCTATGGGGAAACGTCTAGATTCAGATAATCAACGTGCTCCTGCTCTTCATAATGACATTGTTGTTCGCTGGGAAGATATTATCAAGAAAGGTTTACCAGAAGAAGAGAAAAAAAATCTCTTCAAAAAACATCTCACTCCAGAAAATTGTATTATTTTTGAACCTCCAAAATTGAATGCTGAAATTAAAGCTTCGGTTTTAGAACCGATTATTACAAGAGATAACAAAATAGTGGATAAACAACGTAAAGTTTCCGTTTATTTATCCACATTGGGTTCTATGCTGTCTAACCTCCTTAAAGGTGTAACTTTAGATTCACTCACTTTAATTTCTAATTTGAGTGATATGGGACGCATTCTTGTAGACCTTCAACGGGATGAAACCGTAACAAGACGTTTGATTATTTGTTCAAATCTCAATACATCTATGAAAGAAACATTAAATGCTACTACTGCTGATGAGTGGTTATTTGGAAAAGATCTTGGTGAAACTCTGAAGACCGCCAAGTCTCTCGAACGTTCTTCTAAAGATCTTAAACCTCCATCAAAATCAACTTCGAATTTTATCCCACGAAATTCAAAAAACTTGAAGGGTCCCCGTCGTCAACCTTACAATCAACCGCCTTCGACGTCGGGGCAACGCAAACCGTACAGCCAGCTTCCGAAAAGCTCAAGTTACCGTCAGCCGATGAAAAAACAAGGGGGGTCAGTATCCTCCAGGAAACGCCGATAGTCGAACCGGTAAGTGCGGTCGCAGGAAGGTTAAAATATTTTTTGCCTGTTTGGAATAAATTATTTCCGGATATTAGCATTTTATCCTGGATAAATGGTTATGAAATCCCTTTTAGTGAGACACCCAAACAATCATTTATACCAAAGGAACCATGTTGGTCCAAAACAGAATTTACTCAATTTACTGATCACATTAATGAACTTTTAGAAAAAGGAGCAATTCAACATTGTCAGGAATGTGATGGCCAATTTATTTTGAGTATTTTTCTTACTCCTAAGCCAGATGGTTCTAGTCGTTTTATTTTAAATCTTAAAAAGTTAAATAAATTCATAAAAACTGAGCATTTTAAGTTAGAAGATATTAGAACTGCGAGGGATTTATTACGACATCGTTGTTTTATGTCTACTTTAGATTTAAAGGACGCTTACTATTTAGTCGCTATAAAAATTCGTCTAAAAATATCTAAGATTTATATTTAATGGGGTTTTATATGAATTTAATTGTTTACCATTTGGTTTAAATACAGCTCCATATGTTTTTACTAAGTTAATGAAACCTGTCATTTCTCTTCTAAGAGAAAGAGGTTACTCCTCTGTTGTTTACATTGACGATTTTTACTAATTGGTTATAGTTTGCATGAGTGTTTACTAAATGTTCAACAAACAATTTTATTATTAGAAAGTCTTGGATTTATTATTAATAAACAAAAAGTAAGCTTGAACCGTTACAAAAACAAAAATTTTTAGGCCTCATATTAAATTCTGCTGATATGAAAATTGAATTACCAGAATCAAAAGTTATTAACACGATTAACCTTCTTAATAAATTCAAGGTTAATTCTTATCATAAAATCAGAGATTTTGCATCTTTTATTGGCGTTTTGGGATCTTTATGTCCTGCGGCTAAATATGGTTGGGTTTATATGAAAAGCTTAGAACGAGAAAAATTTGTTGCTTTAGAAAAAAGTAATGGTAATTACGGGGCATCAATTGTTTTATCTTCTTTAGTAAGTGATGATCTTGATTGGTGGAAGAAAAATGTTAACAAGATTTTTATGCCAATTAAAAGTCTTAAATTTGTATCGGAAATTTTCTCAGATGCTTCATTGACCGGTTGGGGTGCATGTTGTGGCACTAGTAGAGCTCATGGTTTTTGGGATAAAAATGAACGTCATAATCCAATTAACTTACTGGAATTACAGGCTACATTTTTTGGTTTAAAATGTTTTGCCAGTAATTTAAAAAATTGTGATATACTTTTGCGTATTGATAATACTACAGCTATAGCTTATATCAATCGGATGGGTGGAATTCAATTTAAAAATCTTAGCTATACTTCAAAATTAATTTGGCAGTGGTGCGAGGAAAGAAACATTTTTATTTATGCCTCTTACATCAGTTCAAAAGAAAATGAAATCGCCGATTATGAATCGCGTCGATTAGAACCAGAAACTGAGTATAATTTATCTAATTATGCTTTTAATCGGTTATGTAATAAATTTGGTTACCCGGAAGTTGATTTGTTTGCTAGTCGCATTAACGCTAAATGCGATAGTTATGTTTCATGGAAAAAAGATCCCGGTTCTTTTGCTATTGATGCTTTTACCTTAGATTGGAAAAAATTTTTCTTTTATGCTTTCCCTCCTTTGTCATTAATCCCAAAAGTACTAAAGAAAATTGAAAATGATAACGCTAGAGGATTATTAATAGTTCCATATTGGCCATCACAACCCTGGTTCCCTCGGTGTATGTTGATGTTTGAAACGTCACCGATAATTTTTAAGCCAAGTTTAAATCTCCTTTCTTCTTCCGATAGAAAGCCTCATCCTCTTCACTCCCAACTTTCCCTCGTGGGAGGGCTCTTATCAAACAATCATTAGCTGCAAGAGGACTTTCTTCTGATACTAGTGATATAAGTTTAGCTTCTTTATCTGATTCAAGCATACGTCAATACGACTCAGCTCTCAAGAAATGGTGGAATTTTTGTCATCTTACAGAAACATCAGTTTTTACAGCCAAAATTCCAGATATTCTAAGGTTTCTGACAGGTGAAGTGGACAAAGGTGCATCTTACGGTTCTATAAATTCTCTCAGATCAGCTATTTCATTAATTTTGGGTTCGGGGTTAGGTGAAAATTTGGATGTTAAACGTTTTTGCAAAGGTGTCTCAAAAACTCGACCACCTCGTCCTAAATATGACAGTACTTGGAATCCAAAAATCGTCCTGGACTTCATTTCAAAATGGTTTCCAAATAATGAAATTTCTCTAAAAAATTTAACCCTCAAAGTTGTGACATTATTGGCACTCACAACTGGTCAAAGAATGCAAACTTTGGCAGCAATTAATGTGTCTAATATTGAAAATTTAATTGATCGTATTGATATAAAAATCCCTAAAATTTTAAAAACTTCTGGGCCTAATAGAGTCCAACCCAATTTAGTCCTTCCTTTCTTCAATGAAGATTTTTCCATCTGCGTAGCTTCAGCACTCTCTGAGTATGTTAACCGCACAGAAATTATCAAAGGAAATGAAACATCATTATTTATTTCTTGGAAAAAACCTCATAAAGCAGTTTCAGAACAGTCTTTAAGTAGATGGATTAAAGAAGTACTCCATTTAGGTGGTTTAGATACATCAAAATTTTCTGCTTATAGTACAAGACATTCTTCAACGTCTACTGCTAACAAGAAAAGAGTTTCCATTGATTTAATTCAAAAAACTGCAGGTTGGACAAAATCTTCAAAAGTTTTTGCAAAATTTTATAACTGCAAAGTTGTTGAAGACCGTACTATTTTCGCTAAAACTATTTTAAGTACAAAAGCAAATTAATTATATATATAATTTATGTTTTTCATATCTTCGTATTTCTGTTAATAAAATGTTAATTTCTTTTCTTTTAAAAAAAAAAAAAAAAATTTTATTTTCTACTTCTCCCAATACTTGTCTTTAAACATCTACGTTTGGTGATCTTGAGGAGGAGGCGCGTAATACAATTTGACGATTAAACGAACTTACCTAAGTGAAGTTCTATCGTAATTGTATGAAGCGCCTCCTCCGAAAAGATCAGTCCCATCCTATAATAATAATAACCCTTACTAAAAAATTTTTAGTCCCTATAGACGTATCGGTAGATCTTTAAATAATGAAGATCGAGACATCTGAATACCGTAACAGAGTTAAGTAAGTAACTTCAATATTTTAAGTTTCTTACTTTAAATATTGTGGCATTCTGGGCTAAAGTCAGGGTACTACGTTTGGTGATCTTTTCGGAGGAGGGGCTTCATACAATTACGATAGAACTTCACTTAGGTAAGTTCGTTTAATCGTCAAATTAAATTGCATAAGATTATCGTTTTTTTTTTTTTTTTTTTTTTTTTTTTAAAAACGAAATAATATTGTAGATTTAATAAAGAAACGAGTGTGTGACAGAGATTCCCATGAAAAATATTGATACTAAAAATATGTGTTAAAAAATAAAAAATATGTTAATTATTAATAAACAATGAACATATTTGTTTAAAAAAATTTTGTAATAATTAATTTCTGGCTGATTTTTGTATATATTTAAATCATAATTCAATTATCTGAAAAAGATATCGTGAAGATAGATAACAAAGAAATGTCTGACAATTTATAAAAAAATTAGAGAACTAATTTTTAACCATTTAGTATTCTCGATCTTATAATATAAAATTGATGATTGAACTGAAGTTAGTTTAGTAACTGTCAGAAAATCGCCACTTCACGGCTTTATGACGTAAATATTTATTCTGTATTTATAAAATAAAACATTTTTAAAAATTTTTTTGCCTACATACTTTCTATAAATTCTTAATTTACTTCAATTATTGATAACATATGCATAAGCATTTGCCAAAAGCTATAAATTGAAAATATATTTCATATATTATTCATTCATTTTCAAGATATTTTTTATACTTCAACATCTATTTTAGCTATCAATTTTTTCAAGGTGGGAATGTGACATAATTTTTTATAACTATTGTCAACTTGTAAGATTAAAAAGAAAATTTTATTAAATCCAATTAAATAAATAGTACGGCTGCCTTATTTCATAAATTTTGTTAAATTTGTCTGGTAAAAAAAAAATTTAACACTTTTGATTGATAATAAATTTAACTTAGAAATCTAAAAAAAATATCAATGATAAAAATTTTAAAAGGAAGAGTATTAGATTGCTTACTTTTTAACAATGACATACTGCAAGTACTAAACAATTTAACAATACAAAAAAAAAGGACTAAAAACTTGCTGTTGTTATGTTTTGATATACAACAGCTGAATGTCTATTTGTTATTTTTTTTTAAATAACTGAACATCTTTCGAAAAATAACCAAAAAGTTGATTAAAAAGATTATAAAACAATACAGAATTTCTAAAAAAAAAAGTGTGAAAAAAAAAAGCTATATTTTATCCTCCCTGTTTCAGGAAAGAATTTTTTGATGCATGTTAGTAAAAACGCTAATCTATTTAGAAAAATATATCAACTGAACCGAAAAAATCTGAGAAAAGAAGTATAGCACTAGCGAAAATGACGTTTCTACAAGTAGAGAAAGACAAAATGCGCGTGTTTGTGACGGGGCGAGTGTTACTGGCGTTACACGCCGGATTATGACCATTAGCAAAATATTTTCCCGTTTAGTTGTTGGTGGTTGTTAGCGACCACGAATAATTCGTCGAGAGTGCAGGGTAAAGAGTACTCATGCTCTTTTTTGTTATAAAACTAAAGCGACTAGTTATACGCATACGCGGGTACCTATCAGCACAATGCTGATTGTTCATTGTAGATGTAGATGTCGAGCATAATAGGGGAACAACGAAAATTGAGTTTTTGACTCTCATTCGCAATAACATTAGTTGTTTATGATGTTTACAAAAATATGACAATGAGCAACCAGAGTATTTATGTTAATTAGTCCGTTATGATGCAGTTAACGAGTGAACTTGAATAATAGTTACTCGAAAAAGC
Organism: Cotesia typhae; assembly: GCF_013202065.1. NCBI lineage: Eukaryota > Metazoa > Arthropoda > Insecta > Hymenoptera > Braconidae > Cotesia > Cotesia typhae. The sequence continues at coordinate 17,547,220 of NW_027423774.1, read as the reverse complement.
ACACAGACAAGTAAAGTTTCACACTGAAAATATATATAAACTATACTAATACAATTGAATACTGTAGATAGAGAATTAACATGATGTGAGGTCACGGGATTTTGGAATATAACATTTTGTAATTCAGAGCACAGGGAAAATCGGTGAGGAGAAATTCAAGTAACGTATTAATACAGTTGTATAATAAACGGTGATCCCTTGGCCTTTCGTCCTTTGTGGGGTCCACAATGTCGGCATTGATCAACTAGTGTGGGGCTTTGATACGATTCTATATACTCGGCAGAGAGTAGATCCATTTTGGATGCGGGTACCTGCCATTAGATCTGATAAGGTAGATATAGTGCTCCATAATGTTCTGGCAATCCCGAAGCCTAATAGACCTCTCATGCTACTATATACTCGATGTTCTACAGTTGATTATATTGCACATGGCTTTGCATAGGTACCCTACATCACTCAATATCTTCTATCACTACAGAATCTGTATTAGACTGTTATAAATTTTCTTCTTTGAGTTAATCAGATTTTCTTGTAATTCAATATTAATCTTCTGCTTGGTATTTTGTCAACGAATTTTCTGATCCAGTTCATTTTAATATCAGGCTTGTTATGACTTGATAATAGCTGATCCGGTATTTATCGGCCATGTATGAGGATAAACTATACATTTTTAATTTTTATTAATTCTCGGAATAATGCTGGATTATTAATTGCCTAAATTAAAAATCAATGGCAGATAGTGGTAGTAAAAAATTTTTTTTCTACGTTTTTTAAGTATTTTATTGTTCTCATATTGTCTATTAGTTCAAATTATAATATTCATTTTAATTCGTTTACTTATTTCACGACTCCGTCTTACTAGACTCCAATCGAATTTCACATGAATTCAATAAATTTATCTGATTTAATATTTTTTATGAAAAATAAAGTATATGATTTTCATTATTTTTAGGAGAAAAAATTTCGTAAAAAAGCTAATTAGAAGCTTAATTAAAATTAGTAAATTTTTTACTTATCCCAAGTAGAAAAAATAAACTTAAATGTGCTTAAATAAATTGTTTTAGTTATTTATAGTAAGATCATACGAGTTCATTTTTTCGATTCGTGATTAGAACGGAAAATTCCACAAAAAACCTTTTTTTTTTTATTGATTGTTTGTATAGTGAATTTAAATTTCCTGACTTTTTAAATCAGTAAAAAATTACTAATTTAAAAGCTAGCCATATAAATTTATTAAATTTTTACTAGATTTATTTCGAAACTACTAATTTTTATGTAGTTTCATATTTACTACTCCAATAATAGAAAATTTCACTAATTTAGTTTTTGAGAGCATGTCAAGCCGTATCAGTAAATTATCTATTGAATATTAAGTTCTTCAAACTTGAATTATCACGATAGTTTTTTCGAAGACTATAGACTACCTTCAAACTCTAACCCATGTGTATATTTAGCACCGGTATGGCTATCGACCGTGAATGAAAGAAAGTAGAAACAACTCTGGTTGTAATCCGGGCGTGAGGGATCTTGATAGATGATACCTTCTTTTCACAATTTTCTGGGCTAGAGAATTTTTGTTTCCTTCCCTAATGTGTCATTGTAGCACTACACTGAATCTCTTTACAATTTACAATACACGCACTTACTATGAGAAGAACAGCAAAAGCGGTTTCTTACACCGACAATTGGAATCACCGATCCATCAAGGAGCTATTATATAGGAGTGTAGTCCTTATGGAGAAATTTTTGTAGAGTGCATCGCGCATCTTTATTATAAATGTTTTCTGGGTGCAGTTGTATCATGACACGATTCATCACTGGCAGCTTATCATCCATCAATCGATTGTTTACTCAATGCTGTCAGTGTCACACTCAGCGATTCCACTTTTATTTCAATTGTTAATTTAGTAAAAGACCCAGAAATAACGGTAGTAAGTATATCAAAATTTATGATTGTCTAGTGATGGGAGTAAATTGTTAAGGATATTTTAGATGTTCTTCAGTTCGACAATAGAGTAGGCTTCATTACGTTAATTGGGGTGAAATTTTATGACAGATATAAATTTTGTGGTTTAAGATGGATTTCCAGTAATTTTGAAAAATGTTTTGTTATTCTTATCGAATTTTTAGATTGATATTCTAAAGAATGTCGTATATTGTCAAAAACTTTTATTGCGCGATAATTTTAGAAAAAATACGCTTTATTGACAAAGAAACTTTCAGCTACAATAACTTCCGAATTGTGATCCAATAGAATGTTTTTACTGTTTTCGTTTTGAAAAATCATATCCTAATTCATTTGTTCGTTATTTTCGTTTCAAAAACAATTTATTCTATTCGAGTAATTTTTTTTAGTGTATAGAAAATTTTCTGCATTCAAAAAGTTATCATTTTCTGTAACAAAAGTAATTTTTTATTTACCAAATTAAGGATGAATTTTCAGTAATTCTGATAAATGTTTCATTATTCTTGACAAATTTTTAGATCGATATTGTGAAGAAAGTAATTTACTAATAAATACTTCGTGTAGAAATTTTACAACAATTATTCTCTAAAAAGAAATCAGTGAAAAGAAATCAAAGAAATTTTGTTGAGTAAATTTTAGATTTTAATTTTCCAAATCATTTTATTGGTTTTCATTTTGAAAAACTACAAAATGCAAATCGGAATTCGTTTATTTGTTGTCTAACTGAAATACATTATAATTTAAAATCAATTTTTTTTTAAGCGTAAAGAAAATTTTCGGGATTTAAATGTTCTCATCTTCCATCACAAAGGTAATTTTCAATTTATCAAGTAAAAAATGAATTTTCCGTAATTCTTTCTATTATTATAGTAAAACATTTAATGTTTTTTTATTCTTATCGAATTTTAAGATTTTCATTCAGTAGATGTCATATATTGTTGAAAGCTTTTATTGGGTAACAATTTTATAAAAAAACACTCTGGAAGTTTATTAACAAAGAAACTTTTTACTAAAATACCAATTCATAATTTAACAAAATATTTTCACTAATTTAAGGAAAATTACAAACTTATTTATTTTGTTACTTTCATCTTCAATAAATATGAAGTTTAACAAAGAGTTATTTTTCACAGTATAAAAAATTTTTTGCATTTACAAGTTCTTATTTTCTATTGCAAAAAAAATTCTCAAACTCGGAAATAAATGACTTAAAAATAATCGTAGGTAATAATAATACATTCTCAAAAAGTTTTCTCGCCTCAAACAACTATTTAAATTTTTTCCTCTTTTTAATTTTCTCAAAAAAAAGTAACTGATCCGTACCGCTGATATTGGAGCGGAAAATAAATTAATGTAGGGTGTGCAAGAGAGTCTCTCAATTATTTCACCTCGGTGATCTCGCTCATTCAAATTTCTATAGGAAGTGCCGGAGAGGGAAATTCGGAGAATCCAGTGAACGGCTTGAGAGTGTGGGTGAGGGAGTAAGCGAGGGGAGGTTACTCGATCCAAGAATTTGGTTCGTACTTGCGTCCCCGGGTTCCGGGAGCTTGCAAACATTCCCTACGGCCTCACTACCTCTACTAGTTGGATAGCAATAGGTAGTCATGTTGAATCTGCACCATGAAGCTTCTCTCGCCATGGCCATAGGAAGAGGAAGATAACTGTCCGTGTCTCGGTATTTGAAGCTAGACGAGTCTCCCATTCCTCTCTGTGGCTGTACTTGGATTTTCTGGTGGCTCGTCCTTGGAATCAGCGGCTCCAACTACACGGCAGAGGGTGAAACCTAAAGGGGAGGATTGCAACGTTGCACGCACGTATACCCTTCTGGTTAAAATCCGGCACACGTACGTACCAATCACAACGCGGTGGAGGACCGAAACTCCAGACTCCAGGAGCAGAAGAGCTTTCTGGACCACGAACTCGTGTCCAACCGACCGATACAATCGGAGACATGTTACATTCGCAAAACAATAAACAACCTTCTACATTTGTCGCTGTTTTAGTTTTTTTTTTTAGTTTTTTTAGTTTTTTTTTTTTTTTTTTTTTACCAATAGAACGAGATTGTCCCGGTAGAACAAGCCAGACAAAAAAAGTTCGTTGACACTAATTTTTTTTTGCAATGCTACACTACTCTACACTGGTTATTTTTTTTCTGGGCATCTATCTAAGCGGTGATTTTTAGACGCGATGGAAGAATGAAAACGGAATGCCACCTTTTAAATTTCCGGAGGGAAAAGAGGAAGAAGAAAGAGCCACATAGCCAGAGGGGTAAATACGACGTCACAGAAAGAGAGCGAGCAAGAAAGTGAAGGTAATTATTTTATTGGCAACAATTGGATTACAAACCCTTCTGCTGGATTTTCTCCGGAGGAATATGCTACGGGGGAGAAGGTTTCTACGCCAGTGAGGTATTCTTCGTCTCCTTCGTCTTTTTCTTCTTCTTCGACTCTTGCATGTTTTGTCCTCTGTTTCTGTTGCTCGCTTCAAGCAGGAACCCTCCGGCGACAGATTACTTCTGCACATCCTAGATAGACAGAACAAGAGACGTGAGCGATGGTCAGGTTCACCCCTCAGAATTGTTCTTCTCACCCTCTTTCTTTCCCTCTATCGATGCTCGGCAACAACTTTCTCGGTGTCGCTCGACCATAAAAGAAGATGAGGAGATGAATCCATATCAGAATGCCCTCAAATGCTGTCAGATATTTATTTTTGTGGAAGATATCGTAGATAGTAGATAAGGATAACTGATACTAGATACTAGTCTTAGTATTTTTTAGGTCGAGAAGGGACCAAAAGCTGGGGTGTGAGTGGATTTGATCGTTATGATTTGACGATAGATGATGGGAAATGGCTGGGGCTTCTTAGTGCGTGAATTAATTGAGCTTTTGTAGGGCAAAACCCATTACTGTTTTCAGATAAAATTAATCTATATAAAAGAATGAGGAAAAGTTTTTTTTTTTTTGTAGAGCCTAATTGAGAAAACTGCTGAAAAAATTTATATGAAACTGAAAGATGCAACGTGCTTTTTAAAAGGTTGTAACCTAAATTTCTTAGGTAAAATTATTACTATTTATTATAAAAACATAATTATTCATCATAGTTAAGTTTTTTTGTGAATATTTCGATATTATTGACATCATGTATCCTTGCATATAAAAATTACAAACATTTACAACATTATTTAAAAACATACTTTCACAGAAATGTTGATGTGAAATTCCAAATTTTTTTTTACTTAAAAACAAACAAAATTTAAATCAAGCCCAGCAAAGGTATTAAAATATAAAATAATATCCACCCACATCCGCGAAACTAATAACCTACCTTCTGAGTCTCACCCCTTGCTACTTAGAGGCTGAGGAGTTCATAAAGCAGAAGAGCCCCATTGAGGGTATTGCGCTTTTGCGGAGCGTCATCTCAAGGAGTAAGTGCCATTTGCTGCCGAATGTGTGATAAAATGCCGATGGTATACAGTTTAATGTCCCATTTAGCTAGAAGATTGAACCTTGCATCGCTGAGTGCCTGTTTATTTAAAAGTTTTATCTTTTATTTTGAGATTAAAGATGGATTTAAGACAAGATTAACCCGGTATTACGATAGCTTAAAGAGTGTTAAGTAGTTGGGAGAAGAATTTAATGAGCTTCATCTAATCATCTATTAGAGTTTGAAGCGCCAATTACTTCTTAAGCTCAAGTCTTTCGACTAAAAAATAGCATAGCCGGTAAATAAAGTATACAAGCGACTCATTACATCAACCTCTTAAGGTTTTTGTTAACTGCCCCACGTACTTAGCTGACCCGTTCGCGGAATTATTCATTACGCGTAATTAATTTAGTCAACGTCTCAATTACAGAGAACAGTCTCCAGTTCGCCAAGATGAGTGAGTACAATCCCACTGGCTATTTTTCATTGCAAATGTGTTTAAACCGTCATGTTTTATTAATGTCCTTTGTGATGAGTGCCTACCTTTATATACATACGTGTATATTGTATATTTATTTACAAATGGTCAGAGTTTAAGGTATGAATGTTTATTTGAAAGCTGAAGATAATCAACTGTGAGTAGAAACAGAGACTGAACCGTTATCACAACCCACGTCATACCGGCATGCATACAACATATAACGCGTAGCAGCTCGAGTATCACCCGGGTGCTTTACCTGTTATATCCTGAGAGCAAAGCTGACGGCCATGCCCTGTCAGGAAAACCATGGTTTCACTTATCCAAGCTCAAAGTTGATTCATCAAGTTATATTAACCCCCGCGGGAGTCACCTACTGTACCAAGTTGATTTCAGTCGGCGAGTACTCGCTTCAAAGTATCGTATTACCTTGAGTAGTGGTGATGCCGTCCCGGGGATATCAAACCGAATAGAATAGAAGTTTGTAGATGGAGAGCCAAAGGTTCACACCCTATTGTCCATACTCAGATCACGGGTTAAATTAGTGAGCACGTCAGCTGACCTGCCAGGTTGATCATTTCTGTTATAGTTTTGTTATAATCCACTTTTATGAGCCTCGTAAAGTATCCCTTGTTTTCGGAATAACTTTAGGTTTATGCCCGTAACAGAGGAGCTGAAGGATAGTAGTAAATACTTGCTGATGCTATTCATTTTTAGGGTAATGGTAAATTTATCTTGTCTTTGGAGATAGATAAACTTTTTTCAATTTCAAGTTTTAATAATTTATAATTTTAGATCCAATCGACCGATTTAAAGACATAAAATCGCATTCAAAAATTTTTATTGACACTTACATCTGATTAGATTTTGAACTCAATCATTTTCAAAATATTCAAAAACTAAAAACCAACAAAGACATTTTTTTTTTTTTTTCAATCGATTTAAACTTCTTCTATAATTTAAATTAAGTCTTTTTATTTTTGAGCTTAAAGAACTGCATCGAATAGTGTTAAGAGAATAGAAAAATTTCTTTATATGGCCTATGTGTCTTAATATCCTCAAGGATAAGTCTGATCCTAAATTTGGTCACATCTGGAGATATCTGACCAGCTATGTCCAAATATGGCTTGATATGACCTGATATACTCATAGATAATTTTTCGATCAGAGATAGTATTGAGAATATCTCACAGATGGCGTATGATCGCTAAATCATCTTATAAGAGATTTAAGTCTGAACTAATAACTTGGAAATGAGAATGATTTTTTTACACTACCAAAGAGCAAAAGTACATGCATTTCTAGGAAAAATAATTTTTTTACTCTCATACATAGTCTAATACGGCCAAATATCGCTTTGTAAGCCCTTATATAGGGCATGCATAGCCATTGATAGGAAAACTTTCATCAAAAATGCAGTTAAAAACTAAAAAAAGAATAATCTTTCGTTAAAGTGTTGTTAAAAAAAAAAAACAGTCATATTTTTAAATATCCTAAACTTGAAAATTGTAAAAAGTTACAAAGATAGTCTGCAGGATCAACTCCTTTGAGATTTTTTAAATCAATTCTAAATTCAGATTTCAATCAAGAGAGAAAGTAATAATTCTCTTTTCGATATCAGGCACATATGATCTTACTGAAAACCCTCTATCCACAAAATCCCAAGACAACAAGAAGCTATCGGAACCTCGTCGACCTTTCGTCATTGTGTTGCCCAAGTCGACGTTATAAACGAGGTTGTATCGAGCAGAGATAACCAGCGTCTACACTAATTGCTACTCCCTTGGGAAATTCCGTCCACTGTTTCCTCCAATGTCTTGGGGTTGGTTGCCCGTAATCTCAAACAAAACCTTGATCTTCGACGTAACTGATGTAATTTCACGGTGGATAATTTTTCGAACTACACAATAATAACAAGGGAGGCTTTTGAATATTCCACCTTCAAAATGTTTACTCCGTGCGTGACTATAGTATGTTTCAAAGTTCTTCTTAAGTTTTTGCTGTTCACTTCTTTTTGTTCTCGGACTTGAAGTTGTTCTTACTGTGGATCGTCGTTGCCTTTACTCTCGAATGGGAAAGTTTGTCCCAGGTCCAAGGAATATTCCCCTTCGACTTTGCTTCCTTAACTCTCCGTCGGGAGTAATACCCATCTTACAGATCAATACTTTGCCAGTAAGCTATCGCTAATACTTTCCTCCGCGCGAGAAGGATCAACCTCCACCAGCTCGGCTGAAAGTCTCCGGGACTTTAAAGGCTGTCGTGATGGACCGTAACAATGGAAGAAAGCTCGAAAAAATTTCAAACGCCAATGCAACTTGTTCTTACACATTTTTTTTTTTTTCGTTTTTTATATTGTCGCTGAGGACGGAGCCATTACGGAGGAAAAGTTTTTCCGATCTCGATTCTTGGTGATAAAAATAGTAATTTGTTAACAAATTACTTCAGATAAGTATCCAGTGATTTTCTTCCCGGATATTTTGCAAGTACGTCAGGATATTGCGACCTACAAAAAAATAACAAAAAAATATTATAATAAAATAGAAAGAAGGAAGGAAAGGACGATATAATAACAGTACACACCACATTGAAATTTTTTGCGCAACAGCGTAATTTACAAAGTTCCCTTACCTCTTACAGCCGAGAGACATTTCGCTAAATAAATTGTAGAAACGAGTAGCAGTGACGCAGCATGTGGTCGACATGCAGAATTCTCCCTTGTCTCCAGTCTAGACTGTAATACTCCACTGTCATATTTTAGGAAAAAGCACCGAAATATTCCGTTGAGAAGTGAGTAGAGGGAAACGGGAAGGTGGAGTGTAGAATTAGAAAGCGAAGGGGCGATTACTATTTTCTTAAACTTTGGTCTTATTACCGAAGTACTTTTACCAGATAATTCTGATCTGGGGTGGAAATATTTTTGAGGGCAGGGCTGCAGGGGACTGAAGATTCTAGAGCAAACCGGGGAGCAAAGTTCACCACTACGCTCACCAAGATTTTGTATTTATGGAAGCACTCAGCGGACTGGTGATATACGAACTGAAGCACGACATGCGGTCTGTCGTTATGCGTCGCCGATATCACCCATTACGACCACCCCTGTGCTAATTCAATTCTTCTCTGAGTTATTGGTCCCGTTAGTTAACTTATCATCTTAAAATAAAATATCTTAGATATTGATTTAGAATTCGTGAACAAGTTTTTCTTCAAATCAATGCTTCCAATAATTGTCATTTGATACAACAAACAATTTTATTGATCTAAAATCAAAATTATTTTGATGAGGATCTTAATATGACTGACAAATTTTTTTAATTAAAATTTGCTTTTTTAACAAAGCAAAATTTAATATTTTCAATCAAAATTATAACTCATTTTTAAGAAACAATTAAGTTCTGTATCTAAAAATACAATTTTTTATGACTATCCGTGAAAAAATTTTGTGATGTATCATATATGTCCCAATATATGTCCTAACATGACTATGTGTCAACATACGGCTTAATATGATCATATATGCCCATTAGGGTGGGTCAAAAAAATCGAATAATTTATTTTTGACTTTATACTCTGAAAAATAGGTTCGTAGACACCTAAAAAGAATTCTCTCCAAGTATAAGCTCTTAATTATAACGGGAAGGTCCTCCGCTTTGCGGGTTTCTAATTTTTTCGAATAATCAGATAAAAAAATTTATATCTCGCTTCCAACTGCTTGGAAAAATATTCCGTGGCATAGATTTTGTGAGAAATTGAATGCTTTACAAAAAAGGTCTCTTATGACTTTTTCAAAAACTCAACCGATTAAAAGATATTCATAGTTGAAGTTTGGCTATTTTAAGGAAAATATTCGTTTTTATTATGAATTTTATAAGTCGATGAAAAAAATTATTTCGGATTGCGGAACTCATGATTTTGTAGGAAATTTACTGCTCTACAAAAATGGTCTCTTATGATTTTTGATTAAGTGAAGCCGTTACGAGATATTCATCGTCAAACATTAACGAATATCAATATTTCCAGTTTTTGATCAATAATTCGATAAATTTTAATTTAAACTATGAGTTTCAGGAAAATTTACATAAATTTGAGTTTCGATCGATAAAGAAATGTTATAATAAGTTAGATAAAGAATTATTGGAATTATCATTGATTTTCCTTGGAGAAATGCCTCAAGAAAAGATTTCTTTCAAACGTCCTGGTGCTGTTCATCATGCTAGATGGATGGCTAAGGCCATTTATAGTTTGAAAATGTATCTATTCAGAGATGAATTCAAACTCTCTCAGAAAGAATTGCATGGTCTTCGTCATTTCTGTATTTTTATAGTCACATTGTATTTAAAAGCTTGGTTTTCATCAACTTCTGCAACAACTGCTGCTTATCATGACTTGCAGTTTATGAAAAATTTATTGGAGTACAAACATATCAATCCTTTGATTTCTTCAGCTACGTGTGAAAAAATGATTTCGCACTTATGGTATTTGAGCGATGAACTTGCCATTTTATCACTGTTTGACGATGGCGTTCCATTAGAAGTAAAAAAGTATTGTTGAAGCTGTTAATACTCGTGAAGGTACAGATTCTAAAGCTAAAAGATTTGTAATTGCTAAAAAGATTTGAATTCATTGGCGCAGAGAACTCTGAGTGACTTTGTGTCTAAAAAGTCATTAAATCTTTTCAAAATCTTCGATCTACCGTATGACTTTCTTGATGTCGATGTTGAATTATGGCCTACTAATGAGAGTTATCTCGAAAATAAAGAATACTTTCAACAACTAAAAGTTGTCAATGATTCAGCAGAGCGAGCTGTTGCATTAGTCAGTGAATATAATCAATGCTTGACAAAAAATGAAGAACAATTCCAGTACTTATTGCAAGTTGTCAAAGAACATCAAAAACATTCCCAAATTGTAATAAAAGAAATTATTTATAGTAATAGCGTACTGTTATGTTAAAAATATAGACAATTATATTGCAATTGATAATTCAATAAAAAATTTATCTATAAAAAAGTTAAATACTGGTTGTTTCTTACTTGATTCAATACTTTTCATATTAAATTTGACAAAGAAATATGTCATTCACTTCAAATTAAACTAATCATTGGCTATATGTCGAAAAAAATGCTCTAATTTCTTGTTTTAATGCAATCAAACAAGCTCAAGACTGAAAACAATATTAAAAAAATTGTTTATAACATTTCTTTATCGATCGAAACTCAAATTTATGTAAATTTTCCTGAAACTCATAGTTTAAATTAAAATTTATCGAATTATTGATCAAAAACTGGAAATATTGATATTCGTTAATGTTTGACGATGAATATCTCGTAACGGCTTCACTTAATCAAAAATCATAAGAGACCATTTTTGTAGAGCAGTAAATTTCCTACAAAATCATGAGTTCCGCAATCCGAAATAATTTTTTTCATCGACTTATAAAATTCATAATAAAAACGAATATTTTCCTTAAAATAGCCAAACTTCAACTATGAATATCTTTTAATCGGTTGAGTTTTTGAAAAAGTCATAAGAGACCTTTTTTGTAAAGCATTCAATTTCTCACAAAATCTATGCCACGGAATATTTTTCCAAGCAGTTGGAAGCGAGATATAAATTTTTTTATCTGATTATTCGAAAAAATTAGAAACCCGCAAAGCGGAGGACCTTCCCGTTATAATTAAGAGCTTATACTTGGAGAGAATTCTTTTTAGGTGTCTACGAACCTATTTTTCAGAGTATAAAGTCAAAAATAAATTATTCGATTTTTTTGACCCACCCTAATGCTCATCGATAATTTTTGACCAAAGTTACAATTGAAAATTTCCAGCAAGAATGCATGATCGGTCAAAATTGTCTCTTAATAAAAAAGTTAAAGAATATGTGACCCTATCTAACAAATTTTTACGTATAAAAATAATTTTTTTCTTTTTTTTAAATACAAATTTTATATTCCTGGTTCTAAAACAAGTTCCTTTATTCAATAGCAAAAAAAATTACATTGCTTGAACCTGTTCTAAAACTCTTTGAGACTTATTCTTGAAAAATAAATTATGCCATGAAATGTAGGTTATTTTTCTTAGAAAATAGTAAAGTGCTTCGTTGAATTTAAAAAGTTCTTGAATAGCAAACTTTTTTTTATTCATTCTAGAGTTTTATTTTCTTGATTTGATTTATGAAAATTTTTTGAATTAAATCAAACTAAACATTTTGAAACAAGGTCGAAATTTTGGAGATAATAATTTTCTTCAATAGAATAATTTTTTTTTTCTACTGTAAAATGTTTTACCAGTCATTAATAAATCTTTAAAACCTTAGAAAAATTTCTATTAGATTAATAACTACTATTTCTGCTTAGTTCGTTAAAAAGAACATGACACTTTGGATAAAGTATCTCGAAGATCTCATGTGATTGCAAAAGCACATACGATGTACTTTCAAGTGCAATAAGACAGTGCTAGTTCGGCGGGAGATAAGTATATATAAAAATGTACGAGTTTATGCAGAGCTAGACACTCATGCTCGTGGTGGTGCTTTCGTTTCCTCGTCTTCTATGAGCACTGACACGCAATAGAAGAGAGCATATGCAAAATATTTTTTATCTGTCCAGGAAACACAAGTAAGATTTTAGCTTTACTGCCTTCACACGATGGGCTCGCATCCTTCAGTCTCGCGAGTGCAAAATATACACATTTCATTTTATTTACTTTTTTTTATCACTATGATTATGATATTTTTTTTTTTTGTATCGCGAGATGTTTTTTCCCGGTTTTATAGCCTGGGTTTACTCCAAAATGATTTATGTGTTTTCACCTCGACAGTTTGTTATTACGAGAAATATAGATGTCAAGGAAGAAGTAATTATTTTCATGCAGACTGCGAGTGGATCACTGAGTCATCCGAAGTTTGTTTGAGAATTGATGCGCTTTAATTGGCAGAAAGTCATAAAGTCATAAGTTTTAATTTGATGATTTTATTTTTGAAGCTGCAAATGCGAATTTACGAAATCGACATTTACTTGCCTGGAGGAAAACATGTGTATAAATCTGGCATAACTTACTCTGGGAGTAAATCATCTGGAATGTACAAATCTTATGGCGCTGGAGAGTATACTGATAAAAAAAATTAACTTGACTCAAGAGCCACAATTTTGAAACAAGAATACAATTTTGAAGAAAATGATTTTCTTGAGTCAAGAGAATAAATTCTTGGTCTAATAAAATTTTTTTATTTCAAAAATTTATTATCTTGACTCAAGAAAATCATTTCCTTCAAAATGGCATTCTTAGTTCAAGAGTTTAGCTCTTGAGTCAAGTTAATTTTTTTATCAGTGTATACTTCTAAAGTGACCCATCCCAGGCCCTCAAAGAGGTCCTTGGTTGAAATTTTGAACTTCTATAAACTTGTCGGCAGTTTGAGATTATGATACGGCTTAAATTACTTAACTTTTCACGCTTCTGGTATAGTTTTATTCTTTTAATATCAAAATAGAGATGAAATGTATGTGAAACTAATTTATTCGTGATGTGATTGGTCGAATAAATCATAAGCATAAAAATATATGCAAAGCCTGTAGTTGGGTGCGCGCTTGCACGCGCAAATTTAAATTCTAGTTTGGTAAAAATGAGCAAATTCACCGAGATATTAAAAAACGTGGTGACTTTTATAAGTAAAAAAGATAATAGGTATTTTTATTGTGCGTGGGATATTCAAACAAGACAGCAATATAGAGTGTACTTGTTATTTACGTCGATCCTCATAAACCACATTAGTATGTCGACATACATAAACGTTTAACTACAATCACATTATTTCATAATCTTCCGTTTAGGATAATTTAGCTTTTAGCGCTAATTTTGGTCAATTTAAATTATTATTTGAAGCCGGTCTCATCTAACCCTGGATATACGGAAATTTTACGGTCTAATTACGCTTGAATTAATTTTTTCCTTCAAAATATATAGTAGATTAAATTAAATTTTTTAATTGAAAATAAATTATAATTTATAATGCTATAAAAATGTTTCAAAAAAAAGATTAAGCTAAAGAATTGAAATATTTATCAATGAGTCCAGAATAAAAATGTAAAATTAAAAAAAAAAAAAAACTAATTTAATTTTAAAAAAAGTGTGTTTTTATATTTATTTTATTATGATAAGTCAACGTAATTATATACAGTTCAATATTCGCAGACGCCACCCAGTACTCGTAAATTAAACTTACTGAGTGAATATGACGACAAAATAATTTCAAATCATTTCTCAATCGAATTTCAATCCAGGTCATCGATGTTCTAATTAAAAAGTTCATTAAAAAAAATGGCTTAATAAAAATATATTGCACCATACACATCGGCGGTAATCGAACTATCAAACTCTATGTGTTAATTTCTGATATAATTAAAAAAAATTTTACTGGGTCACCATGCCAGCTGACTTTCATTACGGATTCAAGAGTCAATCAATCGAACGTCATAAATTGAACACGAGATCAAAAGCTTCAAGCAATCGACAGTACAATAATCCACGAGTGATAGCTGGATGATACTCCTCATTGAAGACAAAAGGCGAGCGATATTTCCGGAAGCGGCGCTGCAAGCGCGAGACAAATGTCTCGAAATTTAATCCCAAACTTTTCATATTTACCAGCATTAAAATAAGAAGAAAATGTCCAAGTGTCATTTCTGTCGTAAGATCAAAATTTTGCGGTGAAATTAAACTGCCAGTGACACCTACTAATAACGTGGAATTCAAAAGTTATATCAGACTAGAAGCTAGAAAAATGAATTTTTTTTTTTTAAACAAAAACGTTAATGATTTTATAGCAGAACAATCCTTTGCCCCCTGGAGCGCTACTATCATTCGCGCCTACACAGCTAGACACAAAAAAACACCGGGAATAAATTACTGATAAAAAAGACCACTGAATTACGAGTTGGGAGTCTCGAAGGCTTAAATCATTTTATTTTGGACACTTGAATAACGAATTGAGTTTATGAATGCAGCTCATCAGCAATTCAAGATCGAAAATACGCACATTCTGGCTGTTATTCTTCTCCTAAGCATTCTTACATTCTTTGGCCTCTTCTCATCCTTTTATATACGTATTTATATTTATAAGTAAGGGTCTTTTGATGAGCTAATCGAGAGTCACGCGATTCACAGTGATAAACGTTTCAGTTCCTCGTGACTTGAGCGGTCAGCAAACACGCAACAGCAAACAGCTTCACCTTTTTATCCTTTACTTCGTTTGGTATCCTCGGTTTCATTTGCCTATATATATATATATATATATATATATATATATATATATATATATATATATATATATATATATATATATATATATATATATATATATATAATACATACCATCGCTGTCCCATCGCTCGACATTGTCCTTGTTCAGAAACGGGTAAATAAATTTATCGCGGCGCCTGAGCTTATATTTTTTTCCCTAATTACACACGATACTTTGTGGATATTTTATTTCAATAAAGTAACAACCAACAACACAATCAATCAGCCGCTCCAAAAACAAACTCGCTTTACATGAATATCAGTGTAACGTATATATTCAATCAATAAATTAATATAGTAATAAAAATAATATTATTAATAATAATAATTACATATGTCTGTATTTTTATATTTATATTGACATTAATATTTATATTGAATATGAGCAATATCGCCCGAAATTGAAGCCTTTTTATTTACCTTTCGAGTCTATGGAATACCATGATGTAAAAAATTCATGAAGCATGAGAAGCTCCAGGCAAATAAGTTCCCGATTTATTGAAATTGCTCAATTTTTTTTATATACATTAATAAATAAATTAATTTGTTTCAAGAGCAAAAAATCTTGATCCAAGAATATTACTTTGAAAGAAATTCTTCTTAGTTTGGATAATTTTTTTTTTTTTGATTTATTTAGTAAAGAATTTGTTGGAAGTCATGGATAAGTAATTGTGATTATTAAGGTTTCATATTTATAAATAAAATATACAGTGGTTAAGAAAATTTTATTTAAAAAATTCATCTTTAGAAGCTCTGAAAAATTATAAATGAGATTTTTATAAATAATTTTCTATGCCTAGTTTATTTTTCAAGAAAAATCAAAAAATTGTCAAATATCAACGAAAAAAAAAAGTTAACTTAATTCTCAACAAAAATTCTTTTACCAAAAAAATCATTCTAAAAAGTTTCATTGTCTTAAGTCAAGATAAAAATCTTTTTTAATTTTTCAAAAAGATTTTCTTGGTTCAAGAATTTTTCTTTTCAATCAAGTTAATTTTTTTCATTGCTTAATTTAAAACAAAGGAATACTTCAAATTGATTTCTTTGATTCAATAACTTTTCTCTTCTTTCGATTTTATTTTTTTTTATAGATGTAGAAAAGAATAAATAAATTTTATTGAAATCATTTCAGTAACTTTTTGAAGTACAGAAATTGGTAGTTATTTGTTTTGAATAAAATATTTAAACCTTGCAGATATTAAAAATAAAATTACACTGCAATCTGACATGAATTGTTCCCAGCGTGAGATGGCGATAGCGATAGGGGCTGTGATTTTTGAATTAAGAGTTTTGAATAGCGAGCGCGGTTGTTAAGAAATAATTCCGTGATATACAAGGGATAGGGTGAGTCATTCCAATCAACCCTTGTACAAGTACTGATGTGCAAGATCCAAGAGCCTTGTACTGCACTGCAGGGCGTCCCGAGAGACGATAATGAATTAACTATATGTATCCCTTTATCGTTAGGGTGAGATATGCTTATCGACCTATTAATATTCAGCCTCTTAATTATCTAATTATTCTGAGACTATTTATGATTAATTTAATCAATCGCAATTATTGTGAACTTGCTGTCGATCACTTGCTTTGGTGGGATCAACTCGAAATTTTATTTTTTTCTTGGAAGGAAATTTTTTCTTTACATCAGCATTCACCCGAATTTATATTTATAAGGATTTTTGTAAGTGTTGATAATTTTTTATTTTCAAGCTAAATTATCAAACTATGACTTATAAGTTAATCTTGAAAAATACAAATGATTCTTAGTTTTATGCATTGACATTCTTATAATCGTAATTGAGATTCTGTTGAACTTAAAAAATTTTTAATTTGTCAATCAACAATGTAGTTATTACGTTTTATTTGCTTAAATAAGATTACTGAAGAAATTTTTTGTGATAAAAAAAAATTTTTGTTTTTCAATTATCAAAATCTAGAAAAAATATTATTAAGTTGAAAGATTCACTTAAAAACTTCATTTTATGTGTAAAAATTATTTGTCATAAAAAAATTTTTTTTTTAATTAACAAAATATAGAAAAAATATTATCAAATTGAAAGATTTACTTAAAAACTTTATTTTATGACATTAATTTGATGTCGATTGGTTTTTTCGGTTAGGCGTGTCTAAAAAAAAATCTTGTTATTTATGAGAAAATTATACACTATTAATTGTTTCAAAATTATCCTCTAAATTAAAATAGATGAAAAAAAATAAGTGTGAAGTTAATTAAGAATTGGTTGAAAAATTAAGACATGCGAAGCGCGTGATTCAAACTCCTAGTTGATACAAAAATTTGGCCATTATTAATTTCTACAAAAAATAATAAATTTTAAATGAACAGAAAATGTCAAAAATGTTGATCTTTTATACCGAAATCAAATCAAATTTTGTTTGAAACCAATTTAATCTTAAATTTTGAATGAACAAAAAATGTCAAAAATTTTTGATCGCTTTTACCAAAATCAGGCCAAATTGTGTTTGAAACCAATAAAAAAAAAATACACCGTAACAATTTCAAAGCGAAGTAAAATTGGGTCGTGATCGAAACATTGAATAAACAGCACTCTCTTACAGACCACCGATTTCTGAGATGGAAATC
Organism: Cotesia typhae; assembly: GCF_013202065.1. Taxonomy (NCBI): domain Eukaryota; kingdom Metazoa; phylum Arthropoda; class Insecta; order Hymenoptera; family Braconidae; genus Cotesia; species Cotesia typhae. The sequence continues at coordinate 17,529,458 of NW_027423774.1, read as the reverse complement.
ATCCTTGAGGGGGACAAAATTATAATTTTCCCCTCGCGGGCAATCAACCGAGTCAAAAATCCAAACAAGCGCATCTGCATCAATTCCTTAATACAACCTATAAGGATGAAAAAACCAGAAGCAGGGGCTCGGTGAGTGAATTCAGCGCAGCTGTTGCCGAAAAATAACAAGATTTAAAGTGCGGAATCAAGACCATAAAATTCATCTCGATCTTATTTAGTAATATCGCGAATATAAGTAAGAAGAGAAGAGGGAAAAGGTTATTGTTCTCACGCAAAGTCTAGCTCCGTTGACGTTCTCGCTAACGTGGGAGGTCGCGGTAATAACACATTGTTATTTAAAGTCCTAGTCTCTTGGAAGGATGGATAGGAGGTTAAGCGGTGTTTTTTGAGCCCAAGTTCCCATGCAAGCCTTGGGCCTGGGCAATAAAATTATCATTTATTCGAGGACAGAGACTGACAAAACAGAGGGGGGCAAATGAAGGGGAATAGAGTGCGAATAGAGGAAGAAAAGTGAAAAGGAGAGTTGAGAAGCTACGATAGTGTTGGAGAGACGTCACTAGCTGAGACCGGGCAACTGCTTGAAGTTTGATGCAAATATCCCGGGTGATGCATTATTCAGGAAGAAACTATTAAACTAATACTAATACTAATACTTATATAAATATAGAAGGAGGTGGAGGTGTACGAATGGTATGGCTGATAGATGTGTGTGTCTCGCATTCTACATCCACACACTTGGATATGGATGGCTCTGTGCTCTGTACTATTATATATATCGCGGAGCAGTACATGAGCCCGAGTGCAACTAGGCGTATTAAACTACCGCAACGACTGTCGCATGTTTGTGTGCTCTGCAGTGTTTTAATGTATTCGTTCCGGGCGGTTTCCTCGACGAAAGTTTCGTGTCAAAATGGCTCCTTCGTCGGCGTAATTCGAACCAACCCGTGACTGTCTTGCATAATGAATATCCAGAGACCGTAGACCGTCCACGGGCACGGGTGACTTTATGCATTATCCATCTAGACGTCGTCAAGACAGTTTCACTGTTTAAAACTTTTTTCGCTCCCAGTCATTCTATCTGTACTTCTCCACCAGTATTTTGCTTCCAACGCATTGGTATCTGCTGCCAAAATAACTGGGCTCGTACATCATTTTGAAAGAGAAAGACAGCTTTTTTTGGCAGTGGTATGCTGCAAGATTTGGACTTTGGAATTTCGAATTAAGAAACAAAATTTATGCTTTGTTTGTATAACATGTTTTTGAAGTTTAAGAATGAAAAATTAGACAATTCAAAATAATCACTTCTTTAATAATCGAAGGAAAACATAAAAAAAGATAATTTTTCTTTTCATTATTGACTTTGCAAGAAAGTCCATTCTATCACAAACAATTCAACCATTTTCCGTATACTACTAAAAGCAAAAAGATACTATCAGACTCATAACTTATATCCCGAGCTCCATTCACGCGAACAAGACTAACAACCGAACTCCTCCGTCCCCCGACGATTAAATAGCATAACAATGAGTATAGCATGAAGAGGGTCTGTGTTCAATAACCCAACTAAACACATTCTGAGGGTTTTATTCCCGCGATCTTTGTCTGTCTCGTCTGGTGTTTCTGCAGAAGCCAACCGGAATAAGGGCTACGGGAGCTTCGGCTAATGAACAGTTTGAAATTGGTCGCTTTAACAAACTACCCCCAAGAGCTGCCCGCCCACTACACCACCAAGGATTCACAGGGTTTGAATATGCAAATCGCGGTCTGTCTTAGACGCGGGAGCTACCGAAGGCAGTTAGTCTATTTTGTGGCCTGGGACCGTTGCACCCCGGAGATACGAAGATACCAAGGGTGGTGAATAGTTTGTCCTGAGTACGGTCAACTGTTGTCACTCTTGGCGCATGCATCCAGCTCGGATTTACGCCACGGCGATGCCCATTAGCGATCGCTGGAACTACACTGATGCACCGGATTCTCGGGTTTTTCCCAAGGGGGCAAACAAAAACTCATATAACTTGTCCAATAACAACAATGACAATAGTGACAACAGCAACAGCAATAACAGCAAGTACGCTATCAATATCACACGCAATAATAATTTCCATTGTGTTATTTATTTTGCCTCAAGGCGGCAGGTCACGCTTTTTTATTTTTAACGATTTGATTTCCCTGCATGTTCTTCACTCTAGATCACGGCATTGTCTGTGTGTCATTAAGGCCAAACGACTCTGCTCAGAATAGAATTTTAGCTGGCCTTAACGAACATCGAGAGGAAGGTAGACGATGGATGCTGGATGTTCGCAAGGGGAGGAACGAGAATGATAACGACGGTGAGATTAAAATTCACGTGAAGGGTTACCCTCGTATCGGTCTCGGCAGTAAGTTTTCGGCTTGGCAACCCTTCACACCGCTACTCCACGCTCGAGCTCTTCATACAGAGATGAGGAGCCTCCTAATGGTGCCATAACGAATAGAGACGCACCTCGATATAATATGGCATTGTAGAACGAGTACATACAGGGGAACTGTAAAATGGATCGTGCTTGGCTTCCGATTCATTACCCGAAGGAAGGGAGAGATTCTCACTCACGGAAGTCCCACTAAATCTTATTCTATCGCTCTGATGAAAAGGGTTTGGCTCACTACCGATAAACCCAGGAAACTTTCCTAGTAAATCATCGAGCAGGAAGTTATATAGGTTTTTGAAATAAAGTTGTAATTAAGATTTTGGTTTTGCGTGAGTTTCGGGGTTAGTTTATCAATTGATTTTATGGGACTGATTTTTGATAAAATTTTTTACTGCATTAACAAAAAAACTGAACTTACGAATAATTTTGCTATTTTTTGACTCATCATCCTGATTTAGAAAATACATATGGTTCAAAAATTTATATATGTATAGGTATGTATATGTTTTAATTTATTTTTATTTTATTTATTCAATTTAATCGACCCTACAACGAGTGTTTCTTAAGGGCCGTGAAGTACAGAATATTACATCAATAGTGAGTAATTTTATACATCATAATAAACTACAAATACAGCATAATAAAACTACAATAGATATAAACATAGAAAAACATTGGATTTTCCCAAGTTTCGACAATAATCTATCATTAAAAAAATATGAATTTATAAACATTATTTATTTTTTATATAATTATTATTATTTTATTTTAATTGCATACTTTTTTTAAGAAATTTACTTCTTTCATTTATTATTATTAATTATGGATAAATGTAGCTGTTAATGAAATCTATTTCCATTTCGGCTGCCGAATGGCCTTTTATTTTTTTAGTATTTTGCTAGTCACAATTAAACGCTATCACTGTAAATCCAGTCTAAAGTTAAAGTGTGTTATTTTAACACACATCAATTTTTCACCATGCTTTGAAGCCATTAATGTTCAAATCAGATGCATTTAAATTATTTCAAATATTGAACACACTTCATATGTGTTAAAACAATCCATTTATGTTTTACAAAATTCGTACAAGTTCTGCTAATCATTTAGCTGTACCATACAGCTGTAATATTAGTTCATTATTATTTTCTCGCTTTTTTTATCTTTTTTTACACTTGTCAAACCCACAATCACTGCATTTACAACAACAAGCTTTGAACAAGCGAACCAATAATTCTTTCTGTTGTTTCGGCAAAATAACAATCATCATCAAAATCGGTTGTATTATCTTGAAATACCACAATATCCAAAGGTTCGGATAGATTGCTGACAGCGCTCCAGACAACCAAGGAGAGTCCATCAGAATATAAAGCTTCAAATAAACCATATACTTTTCTTTAACATTTTTGGACTTGTAGTGGTCAGCAAGCGCCTTGTTGCCGCGGATCTTAATGATTTTGTATGTCGTATACACAAAGAGCAGTGAATTGACCAGCAATATCATCCCGGGAAGCGTAAAATTGTATACACGCAGATACTCGTGATTTCCATGAATGTTTGAGTAATTCGGCCGGTAGACCGAGTCTTTTGGAAGCCAAGTGTTAAACTCCATGACAGCAGCAATTGTCAACGGAATCAGCGCAACTCCCCACACTGCAGCCGAATAAATGATAAACTTTTTGCACTCGTCGGTTTTTTTGTTCTTCCTGCTGTCAGGCGCCCACTGAAACCGCGTGATCGCCAGAGTCATGTCATAGCACATTACGAACAGCCACATCACCGACGCCTGAATCAAGTAAAGGATGCACAGGCCCATTATTCCGTAGCGTAGTCATCCAGTCTCGGCTGACAGAGTTCAAGGAACCTCATGATCTTCAGAAAAACGTTCAGTTACGTAAGAAATGTTGAAGCAAATCACTGATCTGTCGTAAGCGCGATTCTAGGATTTGCTACACAAGCAGTAAACGAGTATGACTATTATATAGGGTATTGAATAGATCATTTGTACAAAAACGATCATAGGTGATCCCCAGAACTCTATGATTTTTGATACACTAAAACATTTTTCACAAGAAGTTTCGGTTACATTGTCAGTGGAATTATTGATGTTGAAGTGATTTTTGGGGCAAATTAATGTTACTGCAGTTCCGTTGCTGAGATAATCGGTGCAAGTTGGAGAATTGTCGTTTCTGGAAGCTTAAAAAAACAGTAAAGTGTTAATCAATTTTTTTTAATACATGCTAGAAAATTTTTGTCATTGCGTCAAAAAGTGTGGTGTTAAAAATTTTTATGTTAAATATTGAAGATTTTTATGTGTAAACTTAACACTTAATCTCTTAAATCAACACAAAAAAATAAGGAAAACGGTTGACTCTAAAGGCAATCCCTGTAATTTCATACTTAAGCGCTCAAAATTGCACTCTTCGAGCTCAAAAATATAATTTTTATGTCATTTTGAGCTGCCCAAACTCAAGTAAATAGCTTTTCTATGATTTTGATCTCCTCGAGCTTAAAAGTCTGATAATAAAACACTATTTTTTGAATTTTCAAACCGCAATAACTTTTAAATGAATAAACCGATTTTCACGCGATCAGAGGCAGTCGACGAAGTTTTTTAAATCAAGCAAAAAATAAAAATTTTTAATGGTTTTCTCCATCAAAAATAATGTTAGGTTTCTATTAATTTCCAAAAATTACGAATCTATTTCTCGATTTTTTAAACGAGAATAAATAAAAGCAAATGCATTAAACAGACTCACCGGTGATGCAAATATCAGTAGACATTTGAGCCTGATCAATGGATTGTGTAACATCAAGTTCTGTTTTATCTATTGGACTAAAGCTAAAGTGGTTGGTTTTAGCAACACACTGGAGGGTTTCATACAGCAAGTATCCATTGTCACAGCACTTATTTAGTGGGATTGGGGCCGAGTTTGCGAAACCCACGGAACTGCATACAATAAGTAAAATTACTGCTAGAGCGATCGAATACATGATGACTAGCTGTCACTGAAGCCCGTAACTTATGTACAACACAGTACGCATAGCAGAGTACGTGTACCTTTACATTGACAGTTCACTTGTTCTACTGGGAATTCGAGCCGAGTTCTACGAATGAAAGCTGTTTCTGCTGGGTTTGTTCGAAAACTCAATGCTAACTGCATTTAAAACTTTGATAGAAAATATCAGTTGCAAATAATGCAGATGCGATGACTGTTTTTGCCAAGTGACGGAACGAGGATACGTTCCCGACGATACTGACCTGAGATCCTCTGACTCGCCATCGTTTACTACACGATCACGTGATACTTCTATGTTTATGTTTATATTAATAATATTAAGAGTTTTTTCGAATAAGCAATTTTTTAGTGTCACTCACATTTTTTTCGCGGTATTGTCATACTTGCAATAATTTAAAATTTTTAATATCCATTATAACGAACATACGTTGATCTTTTAATATACTTTGCTCAAGAAGTAAACTTAATGTTTTAGCAGAAAATTGCTTTGTTGATTTTTCAGTTTTGGGTCAATAAAAAACTCACAAGATTCAAAGCAGTATTTTAATTTGTCTGATGTGATTGCCATGATTTGATAAATAATTTCATACACCAATAAAAAAAAAAGTTTACTTGATTCAAAAGATAAAAAAGTGGCGTTCGGCAGCCGAAATAGAAGTGGATTTTCTACTTAAATAAAATCACATCACTAATATAATACAAATACTTCAGTCACATTGATGAAATCCCCTCTCTATAAGTTAAACCGGATGCAATAGTGAAATTTAATTTAATATTTTCAGAAGAAAAAGTTATTTTTAGTCTAGGAAAATAAAATGACATAAAAATTAATGCGCTTTAAAATGCAATTTATAAAAATTCGATAAATTATTACATTAAAAAGTTATCCGTGAATGAAACTGACAAAATATGAATTTTCACAATTTTGAAAATTTTGAAACTCTGTAATTTCTGAAGTACTTGACCAATTAAGCTCATCTTTAAACTTGACCTTGGTATTCGTTTAAAAATTAAGTATTTTGATTTTGGAGAAGATCCATTATGAATTAGAGACGCTATCGTCCGGAAAAGCCGCGTAGGATTTTTTTTAAATCTACTAAAAATTTTAAACCATGAAAATTATTTTGAAGTATTTTGACTTAAATCAAGAAAAAATTATTTAAACTGAGAAAAATTAAGTTGATTCAAAATTTCTTAAAGTGATTTTTTTAGGTAACTATTATCGTTTTTATGAGTAACAAGATTTAATTTTCAATTTTTTAATTAGATCAATAAATGAGGTTGTATAAGATAAATTTTTGTTTGGTAAATTTATTTTTACGTTTTGAAATTGTAAATGTAGATTTTGGTAATCAAACCTTAAAAATTATAAAATTGAAACATTCTTCATCTAAAAAAAATTTTTAAAAGTTTATGGAAAGTGAAAAGTCTAAAAATTCAGTTGATCAAATTAAAATTTTTGAGTTATTTACATCAGAAATTTTATTTTCTTTTTTTTTTTTTTTTAAATAAATTATTCCGTTTCATTCATTTATAAAATAAAATAAGAAAAGAATACGGCAAGCAAATGAATTATTCATATGTAATGTCATTAGCGTCGCGAGTAGTATCAATATATTATTTTATTTATTTTTAATAATAAACTAGGTCCGACAAAATCCGAAAAACAGTAATCAATGAAAAAAATCAAGGAGAGATAGGCGCAAACAAATAAATGGATATTAAAAAATAAATAAAAAATAATAAAGTTATGACTTATGACTAATCAACAACTTACCATTAATTGACATGTAATTATTTTAATGCAACACAATGTCAACTGACGTAATAGCATTTCTTGAAACAAAGTTATGATTTTAAAAACCCGAGTAATTTCTATTTATTCAACTTTTCAGAAAGAATATAAATTTCTGCATACATTTTGATACCTCACTGACGTACTCAAATAAATTCCGTTATTTAATTAATTATATAATTTATTAACAAACACCGGTGTGAAATGAATGCTTGATTCCCATGTCAATTAAGCTGCCACCAATAAATTTACTTTTTCGCTTTATTTTGGTATGCAAATCGCTCGCGTAATCAATATTATCAATACTGCACACTGTGTACTGGTTGATGGGAATTTGCAGCGGCTCATTTAAAGAAATTACCAAGAATTATCCTTCAAGTTGTATTATTACACAATGGGAAATAATTTATGATATTTTAAAAAGGCGTAACATGAATTATATTGACAACCGATGTTAATTTTTTCAATGAATTATTATTTATCATTATCATAATTGCTATAATTATTATCATTTAATTAAAATTTGTAAATTCTTAATCAATCTTGTAAACAATTGATTCTTATTTTTTTTTTCTAATAAAAAAAATTTTTTTTTTCTTAAAAAAAAAATATGTATTTAAAAAATTATATACTAGAGTTCAATTAAACAAGCGAATACATTTTTTTTAATCCTCAAAAAATATTTCTTTGAATCTTCTGAGTTAATTTATAATTTTTATAATATATTAACCATCAATCTCTTTTATTTTTTAATTTGAATTGCTGATGAGTTAAAAATTAGTCAATTTAAATTTAAAAACTTTAACTAATAATATTAATAATAATAAAAATTTAGAGGAAATTTTTTCGAGATCATTTTTTAAAATTGCTAGTTTTAAAATTTTTTAAATTTTGACATACTATTACCTTTATATATATATTTTGCTAGCAAGTATAGTTACCGACCGACTAAGATATATTATAGTAAATCCCTAACCTTCGTATTTCATAGTTGTTTGATTCGCACGTGGAACTTTTTTTTATCTGTCAATTAATTTAAAGTTCTACTCATCCTATAGCCACTGAATTAGTTCGGAATTTTAGAGTAATTAAACTGAAGTTATTTAAATTAAAATTGCATTAACATCAATGAAAAACTTAGTCTAAATATCGAAGACGAGGTAATATAATGAATGATATTCATCCAACAATTTCTATCAAGAAATATAATAATTATTACTTATAAACTAATTAAAAAATAATTTATGACTAACTAACAATTCTGTTAAAAAAATTAAGTATCACATATATTAAGTGTTAATAACAGATACAATCAACAATTATCAATAGAACAAAAATATGATCGTAAAGAAGAATTTTCCTCAACATGACATCATGCATGACGAACGGATAACCAATAATGATCCGCTCGAAGTCGGAAGAAAGCATTGGTGCGGTTACTCCTATCGGGAAAAGACATCCTATTTAGCCGGGTACGACACAACATACTGCGATCGATGAGTCCAGTCATGTAAGTCAATCAGTTCAGTATCGGTGAGCGCATCAATCAGCATGCATCCGCGACCAGTTAGTTCCTTAATACCACCAATACAAATAATACTCCTTCTGGTATTTACAACACCCAGTTCCACCACTCGTCCCTTCTACCTGTTCGAAATTCCGCGGAAGTGTTGCTCCTCAACCAGTTACTTCAATGAACACCTGGAGTGTGTCGCCCGAGTCAACGGAACATGGACTCCCAAAGTGTTCCTAAAAAAATTTTCCTGGACCTACTCTTCATCGCCATCACCACTTTCATCACCAAACATCGTAAGCTCCGTGTGTCACTTTAACATTAGTGAATCCCTATTTCTTAACGATAACTCCAAGGCATCGAATTATTCGCAAATAAAGCTCGAAATGGGCAATAATTTATGCGTAGAGGAAACCATCAATGGAACCACAGTCCTAGCCAAATGTTTGTTCAGGAAGATCCACGAACAAATTCACACTCTGGGTGCAGTGATTTTCTGGGGAGCGCAAACCTACATGTCGACAAATATCGCCCACGTAATTTTGTGCATCATCGTAGTGATCATCTATTTATCTGTTCCGCGACTTCAACGCGGTGTTTACAATCGATGCGTTGTAAGGCATAACATCTGCTTAATGATGGCTGGAGTAGTTCTGCAGATTCTCGGTTTCTGCGAGCTCGGGAACTGCCAGTTCAACGACTATCTGATGATCCTGTCATGGTTGGTGCTTCAGTACTTCACAATCGCGACCGCGCTGTGGTTGAACGTTGTCTGCTATGACATGACCCTGGCAATCACCAAATTTCGATGGATGACAGGAGCAGGTCAGCTTGACAATGTTGACGAAAACCGCAAGATCTTTGTCTACGGACTCTTCTCCTGGGGAGGCTCTTTGGTGCCTGTAATATTAGCCGGACTCTGTGATTACATTCCTGGAGTTCCAAAAAACTTTATTTTGAAACCAAATTACTTGAACTTTCGCGATGGACCCAGTCCAATTGTGAATTTATACTTTTTCTTGGTACCTGCGTTTACTTTGTTGCTGAACAATGTTCTCTTTGTCTACACCACATTTAAGATTATCAAGATTCAGCGCAGTACGGAGATTGCAACTGCGAATCAAACGAATTTGCTGAAGAAAAAGTACTTTTTGTTCTTGCGGTTATATTTACTGATGGGCGCGCCGTGGTTTTTTGGAATGGTGCTTGCATGTCTGAACAAACTGGTTCTTTTGAAAACTTGTAGGCTTATTCAACCCTCTCTGTGGTTGATAATTCTCGCGACTCACAAAAGTGTTATTTTGAAAGTTAAGTCGCTATCTGCGAATTATAAACGAAGAAAAAGTAGCGTTACTACTATCAGTGCCTAAATTTGGGAATAAAGATAGTTTGACTGTAATTGAAAATTTTGGTGATAGATTTGTACATAGTAAATCTTGAAAAGTGCATTTTATAAAACTGCGAGCATTTTTTCATTTATCATCGATTTCTTGGAATTCGTGAAATTTTTGATCTATTATTTTTTTTTTGGTCTAAAAAAATTTTTGAAATTCAAATTTCTTGTAAGTATAATGAAAAAATTGGTCAAGTTTTTTATTGTAATTTTTTTTAATTAATGTGTTAAAATTCTTTTTATACCAAAAATTTAATCTTTGAATAAAGAGTGACTTTTTATTCTGCGTCTGTAATTTTCACAAGTGATAAGCATTTAAGTAACAAAGTAAATATTTTTTAGGATTTAACAATACAAAGACTGAATATTAAATAATAATTTTAGTTATAGGCACTAATTATCACTTGAGTATTTTCCATAAATTAAGTATTCAAACACATTAATGTATACATGTTTGTATAAGTACGGGATATCCAGTTTTATTTATAAAGTCTTGGCAAGTGATACTAAGAGACTGTGGTTTGAATTTCCGTTATGCAATTCGTATTCTAAGGAATCCCCGTCGAGGAAACTTGTTTTGCAAAAAAACATTTATATACACATACATAATTATTATACACGCAATATCGTTCTTTTTTAATTGACTCATACGAAGGAAATACACACGATCATAATGTCTATAGTTTATATGTTTGTCTATGTTTGTATGTTTATTTACATAATTATATCTTCCTCAAATGTATTGTTAGTTTTTATTGCAAATACTGTTGTGATTGCGAGTCACAAAATTATTCTTAATTTTTGTATTGAATTTTAAATATTATCAATTAATTATTTAGGGGTAGTATTTAATATGGAATAAAATAAATCTGTGACTGTGATATGATACTGAAATAATAAAATAATTAAACCGTTGATTATGATTACGATTGTAAATTATTAATATAAAATAAATAATAAATGATTCGATTAAATCAGTGAACGATTATTTAAATGTACCTGGATACAATAATTGATGATGATAATGTATGTTTATTAATGTGTCTCGATAAGTCAATGATGACGGATTGTTAGCAGCCTCAACGGACGTTCAATCAATCAATGGATAAGCGGATTAACGTGATTACGCGTCCCATACATAATAGCGAGGATTATGGATTTTCATTTTCGATTGAACTTTTTTTAGTTTTTTTGGTATTTGCTGCAATCATTGTTGTTTTGCATGGATAAATAAGGACAATAGGTTTCTTGGAAATCTGGGATTGGTATTAGGGGGCGTGGACTTGGATTAGAAATATTAGTTGTATTGTGTTAGAGAGTCGTTGATGTGTTTCAAAATTTGGTTTCAATAATGTTCTTATTTGTAGAAAATTTTTTTTAATGCAGAATTTTTGAATCTATTCGAAAAATAAATTTAGTTAATACTTATATGTTGGCAAACGGCAATATAATTTTATAAAAAAATTAAAAAATTAATTCGATAACAATACAAAAGTATTAAAATGATACAATTACAAATCTTTGACAATCTAAAAAATTTCTAATTTTGTACAAATTAATCTTATTAGTACTGTTGCATTCAAAACCAATAATTTTATTCTATTGATTTGGTCGTTCATTAACCGATGGAGTAATATCAATTTTTGATAATCATACGAACCCAAATTACATCTATTTTTAAAGTATAGATTGATGAAAAAATCAACTTGATCCAAAAACAATTTTTTCTTATTGAGTGTTGTCTCAAAAATAAGTTGAATTTATTAAATTTTACGATTTGATACCTTTTAATTAAGGAGGTATTGCGGCAAGAAAAAGACACCAATAGGTTATGGCTATTGGTTTCTTTCTCATGAACATTATAAAAAAATGAATACCGCTCGTTTGTGTTATTTTTGATAAGAAATAGTTCTTATAACTTCAATTAAATATTCTCAATTTTTCAAAAAAATCCTTAATTAAAGGATTAGCACCGCAAGGACTATTAAAAAAAATTTATTCGTATAGAGGACACTAAAAAGTACGTGTATTTAAATATTGAAAAATATTGTAACAAAAGTGATTTTGCACAGGGCTTCCTTAATAAAATTGAATCAAAAAAATTATTTTGATAAATTTGAATTACTTTTTTCAATTTCAAATAAATTTTACTTCAAAAATTTGTTTGCGTGATCCAAGAAAAAAAATTCTTTACATGATTTTTTTTATTTAAAATTTATTTTTTTAATTTCCCTATATTTTTAAAAACTTTACTCCATTAATTTTATTATCTAATAATTATTTCTTCACCATTCATTTTACTAAATTTTCTCAGTATTACAATATGTATCTATTTTTTTAAAATTCAAGCAACATATGTCAACCATATATCCTTTTCCTGTACCTTTCTTAAACAATTTCGTAAAAAAAAAAAAAAAAAAAAAAAAAAAAAAAAAATAATCAAACATTAAAATGACATCAGCAATAACTATCCAAGCATACTACAAACACCGTCGCTATTTTCTATTCATTCAGTATAGTACAATAGTCCAAAATAAATAATACGTGTAGTTATTTATGACTACTGATTGCATGTTGTGTAGATAAATAGTGAGATTTATCGTAGAAATGAGTATCCTTGTCATGTAAATAATATAAATACAGGTTGAGTGACACTCGAATTGGAGTTTTCACAGAATTAAATTAATCCCGATAGAACCCGGGGGATAGAAATGGATGAAATATTCATTAATATTATATGTCCATTCTGTACTGTAATGTACTGAGTTGTAGCGACGGTCTACTTGTCGTCGGTACCGTCCCCCTTGTATCGTTGACGGGCAACATCCCCCTATCATTTCGTTTTGGTGGACCCTCGGCAATCATCTAATGAAATCATAATTTCATTTATTGGTTACTCTTATCCGCTATTAAAATATCATCATACTTCATGCACCATTACGCATTACTCATTATTAATTTAATACACACGTATTCAGACATATACGCACACATTCGTATCATCAGAAGCAAATATTCCCGGTGAATATGTAATGATAATGAATAATAATATTTAATCAGAAGAAAAAAAAATAAACTGAACCAACTGCTGGCGATGTTAATTGAAATCACAGGGAAACATCCTGCGCACTAATTAAAAATAATTTGTTTGTTTTATCTTTCATTTATTTCAGAAACCGAGATATTCAAAAATAATTACCGGCATTTTATTTGATGGCGGTGTAATTATTGTTACTGTGTAACGGAGTACACGAGACCTTCTTTATCCGGTGAAGGTCTTCGATCTGAGCTAAAATTATCGACCAATTCCCCAGGGCGCTGTGCTCCGAAGTACTCGCGCCAATAGTCTTATGCTAGTGAGTAAGTCCCCGAGAGGGTAGCGCCGGCGCTGAGAGAGAGAGGGAGTGGGGAAGACAGATCCAAGAAGAAACGAACCAACAAATTTTGGTAAGTTTTATTGTGTTCGAACGATCGAAGAATCGACATCGCAAACATCTCACTCAGGTAATTATTTCTATTCTATTGTTTCTTGTGGAACGAGGCGATAAATTTTAGTTAAATTTAATGTTTGCTAGGCCCAATGCCGGCTCGCTTAAGTTTAATTAATCTAAGAAATATTCTAATACCAATTTCGTGTTCCAGAATAAAATATTCTCTGAGAATTAAGTTACGAAGTGGCGATTCAGGACCGTGCTGCCAATAAGACTTCATCAAGGAAAGACGAGAAACCCGGGAGTAAAAGCGTCGAGGGATTTTTGAAAATAAAACCCAAGGAAACTCCAGGTACAATAAATACGTCTAAATAGATTCTCGGTGAAGCGGCATCAGCCAGGCCTTAAGTCGGCTGAAGGTTATCGCCATTTCGCGTTCGATTACAATCATTAGTTTCTAAATAAAAGTTTAATTAATTAATCTTGCCAAAATTTAAGTAATTGGTTTAGTCAATAATTAAGCACTCGTTACTTGAACTAAAGTCTGAATAAAAGACCGAATAAAGTTAAGAAAAAATTTAAGAACAAGTCAGAAATGAAATAACTAAATATTTAATTAATAATACCAGGAATTATTTCGGGTTATTAATTAAACACGTAGGCAGAGTCGGGATTAATCTTACTAGGAATTATTTCAGTTTGTTAATTCATGATTTTGGTGTCACGTGAAAATTTGATCTCTGGTAATTGGGTTTGAGTAAAATCATCAGAAGTTAAAATTAATTAAAATCAATATAAATAATTTGGAACGAATTTTGATTGTGTGAAATAAAATAGAAGTAAAATTAGAATCGTAAAAAAAATCCTTAGAATAATTGTTAAAATCATTTAGATAAAAGTAGAAAATAAATCAGTTGTAAATTACACTTGAAGAAAAATTCAACAAAAGTTGGGAGAGGGTCCGCCATCTTGTTTCGAGCTAAAACGCTGAGTAAAGGACGTACAAGGTCGAGACTAAAAAATCTCAAGGCGTTGTAAGGTGAAATATAATCCTCAAAATTAAAATAAAATAAATTTCAAGTTTCAAACAATACAAAAGTAAAATAAAGTAATTTAGCAAAAATAAAATAAACTCAGTTATTCAGAGACAAGTAAAATAATTTAGTTAAAATTGAGTGAAATAAAACCAATTGTCAATTTCTTAATTCAGAGATTAAAACTAAATAAATTAATTAATTAACTCTGACAAATAATTTGGACAAGATTAAAACAATTCAAGTAAATAAAATAAAATTACAAAAGTCGGAAAAATGAAATTCGAAGAAAATAATTAATAAAATGAAACTAAATTAATTTTAAGGAAATTAATTAAAGTAATCAAGTAAAATTTTATAATAAAATATGGCGTAATAAAATCAACAAAAGTAAAATAAATTTGTAAGAATACTAGGACGTAGCGACTATTTTGTCGGCAGATTATTAAGACCTCTGTCATCAAATTTTAATCTATTAATACGAGATACGAAGACTTCTTAGTATTAAATATTTATTGTATTATTAAGACCACGGCAGTAAATTAGTTAAGAATTTTAATAAGAAAATTAATCGCTATAGGAATTTGGATTGGGAATGAATGGAAAATTTATTCAAAAGAAAATTTAATAATTGAAATTTAATTTGGATTTAGAAAATTTAATAATCAGATTTAATTTGGAAAATAAAAGTAAATAATAGTCTTAGAAAATAATTAATAAAGTATGGAAATTTTAATTAGTGTGTTTGAATGATAATAATTATATTGTGGGTGCGTGTGGAAAATTATGAAACTATGAAACTATAGCAAATTATGGAAAATTATGGAAAATTGAAAAATGGAGGAAAATAATTAGAAACCGCGGTATGGTCGCTCCATAAGAGAGTACCGTCGGGAATAAGTAACTATGATAGAAACCGCGATATGGTCGCTCCATAAGAGGGTATCGTCGGGATTAGGAGCTTTGATAGGAAACCGTCTTATAAACAGGAATAGGACTTAGGATTAAGTGTTAATTAATTGTAAGGGAAATATCATTTTAATGGGGTGGGTTAAATAAAATTTCTTGGAAAATGAATTTCTTTGGTGATTTCTGTTTTCTTCCCAGCAATCTCTCACGACCCTGTAGAACTTACTCCATGCTCTGGTCCAGTTTCTGGATACTGTGTCTAAAAATCCAGTGGTGCCCTAAATAAATTTAGGGGTGACCAAAGAGAACGAGGGGGCTTTTCAAAAGAGTCGTGTACCCTTTCAACTGTAGTCATTAGTATAGATATTTATTTAAAGTTCTGGGCTTGTGAATTCACCGTTTGTTTTAAAAATGGTAATTTTTATCGTACAGAGTGAGTTGAGGGAATTGAATTGAATCGAGTGGAGGTTGCAAAGCCATTTAAAGCTCACAAGTTTCGGTCTATCTGGTTTATGTAAATCAAGTAATTTAGTGTAACAACGTCCAGCCGAGTAGAGTTCAGGTATTTTATGAGAAAGTTCTGTTAAATACAAACCGATTTCTGCTATATATATATATATATCACCACTGCACATATATATGTCAACTTGACAAGTTACTGACTTATTTAGATGCTAATTCAACTAATACTCGTGTTCATATTAATTGTGGCTCAGTTTGACATTTGTGGCTTCTGCTACTGACCTACAATAGTCATACCAATAATAATAATAATAATAATAATAATGTAATAATGACATTTGACATTAAGGATATTTTATATTTGAAATTTAAACTGATTATTCAGATTTATTTATTTATTTTTTTATTTTTTTATATAAAAAATTGAGTCAATTAATATTTTATTACTTTATCAGTAAATTTTCAAAATCAATTAAATCTTCCAAAAAAAATTTGCTAAATATATTTTTGAGACTGTATTTATCAAAAATTGAATCATCAATTCAATTTAGTCAAAAAAATAATAAATTAAATCAACCAAAATTTATGAGAAATAAAATTATTAAAAGAATTTGAATATTTCATGAGAATTTGACAAAAAAATTCTACGTCTCTATTAAATCTACTGAAATCTCAAAAGTTACAATTTTTATCGATCATACCGAAGAATATTGAGAAATGCATGAATTTATTTGTTTAAATAAAAAAATTTTTAAATTAAAAAAATTTATATAACTTCGTCGTATTCTCTACAATTTATGCTTTTATACTTAATTCCTTAATTATTCTATTTTAGAAAAATACATTCGTCTTCATTTTTTTTTTTATATTTGAACTGAATACAGTTTTTTTTATGATAAAAAATTTGAATAATTTTAATTTTGATGTACGAAACTCAATTAAATTTGGATAAAAATTAATGCACTTTCATCAACATTTTTCAGGAATGAGTTCAGAAAAGTATTTTACAAACGAAAAAAAAAAAAAGATTATCTCTGGCAACAGTTGTCAAAATTTAATATTGCATCAAAGTTATGTTCTAATAAAACATGACTGCTGCATTAATCTTTGCTCCCGAGTGGTTAGCAGTTATGAATAAATCAATAATCAATAAATAATAAAATTATCTCAATCCAGTTATAAAATATATGACATGGTAATGAATAATAAATAATGAGTAAAATGAAAAGATCTGGTTTGGTAGTGATATTTATCTCGACTAGAAGCATTTTAATAAACACTAAAGAATCCAGAGCATTTCTCGATCCGTGGTATTCACGCGGACAAAGTACTCGAGATTGTTGAATGCCATAGAGAGAGAGAGAGAGAGAGAGAGAGAGAGAGAGAGAGAGAGAGAGAGAGAGAGAGAGAGAGAGACGGGTTCGAGGTTGCGAATGAATATTCAGTGGATGCTGAGCTACGAGGACTAACTTCTGAGCATAAGCTGCTGCAAAGGCACCCGTAGATAGATTGATATAAATATAACTCCAATAACAGGAGGAATAGGGATAGAACAGGAATCAAACTAGAGTAGCGATGGTTCTTGATTTGCGCTCGCTTTGAACAAAGGAGTTGGCTTTAGGTCAAATTTGTACGGATGGCAACATATATAGCCATGATATGCACCCGTCAAAAAAATTACCTTGATTCAAAAAGAAAATCAGATAATTTCATAACTATTTATCAAAAATTAATAAATTATTTACTTTATTTAATTTATTACATTTAATTCATTAACAGGTGATGAAAAATTGTTAACATTAAAAAATATATATTAATAGTTAACGTGTACGTAATGTCACGTAATATGTAATATGCACCATATAACACAACACATTGGCATATAAACCTCAAAGAATCAGAGCACAATAAAAGTACAAAATGCATCGAAAGCCAAGTGGTACTTATTAAATAAAGGCCCTCTTCTCTCAGGACCTAATGGATGAAACGCATTTTCTCAGATACCTGAGCGCAAACCCCGTACCAATACCTCAGTGTGCACTCTAATTAAATTCCTTTTCCCTCTTGATCCCGCTGAACAGCGAACAAAGTAAAGTCTTTGGGTTCGCGACATTTTCGAATAAGGAATTCCCATTTATAATGAGCCAACCTTCTAACAGCCACCAGTCGACTCCGTGGCACAGAAGCCACCAGTGTAAATACTAGTTTAGGTTCTATAAATCAGACTAGGGTTCTTTGAAATTTGTCCTAATTAAATAATGCTTTTTTAACTCATAAATTATCGTCGGTTTAATATCATAAATTACCTTACATCCGATAAATCAATACCAATTAGCTTTTGATTAAAAACTAGACGCCTTTTTATATTGTACTATAATCTTCGTTATTATATCATCCTACGTAGTGAAAAATATTTTTACTAATTTCTAATTTATTGTTTTGTTTCGCGCTGTTTACTTCACCGTACCTTTTCATATTTTGGTAATAAATTTCGAGTATTGTACTTAATTTAGAAGCTCAAATAATTTAATTACGCTTTAAATAAATTATTAATTATTAATATCTAAATAATATGCAAATATTAAAGGTACCCGTTAAAATTCACCTGAATCTGTTTTGTTACTTGGTCGATAAATTACTCGATAGTTTTCCGATTTATGTGTTCCGTTGTATTTGAAATTTTCTATTCCGTTTTTAGACGCTTTGTATAAAAAATTTTATTAAATAATGTGAATGGAAACTTTTAATATAATCTTAAGAAAAAATTTTGATTCATCTTTCTTATTTCTTAAATGTTTTAAAATGAACTGACGCAAACCAAGAGCTCTGCATAGAGTCGAACCCTTGGTTAATTGGATCCATAACCTTTGAAATAAGATTTAGGTTTTTCATTTATAAAAAAATTTTAAAATAAAATAATATAAAATCAATATGAATTTTTTAATAGCATTGTTAATTACTTGTCGATAATTTTTGCTACAAAATACAAAGAAAAATTTATCTGAATTTTTTTTAAATTTATAAAAAATGTTTAAAATTAAATAAAAAATAAATATTATTACTTAAAAAAATTTTTTTTGTACATGTAATTAACTCTCATATAACACACGATAATCGATAAAAAAATTACCAGTGCAATAAAACAGAGAGGGAAATTAATCCAATGTCGACCGAATGTTAGTGGCATTCAAAATCCAATCAAGCAGAATTAAACGACGGCAGAGTCTCATCTTCTGGTGGTGGTGCTTTCACTTTCTCAGACTTAGAGTTAGTCATAGTCATAGTCTTGGTCTGATAGAACTCAAGTGTTGAGAATAAATTCCTCGACACGTCGAATAGTCTGGATAGAAGCTGGAGATCTGGCTCTGTTTTCCAGTTATTGCGGGTAGAGAGCGAGACAGTTGTTGAGAGAAACCAGCGAACTTGGCGCTCCACACACGCGGATTACTCTAAGTTGCGTACCGGTGAATGGATCAACCCGTGAACAAGGTGGATAATAGAACGACAAAGTATGCGAAGGTGTTTTAGACACCATACCCCAAGGGGAACTTTCGAGATAAGTTGCTGCAGGATAATGAGAGCAATCTGCTCATCTGGTGTCTCTGCTATGTCTCATCCGGTTCTTCTCTGCCGATTAATCCTCCCGGGTTTATGTCTATTTTACACGTGTCCTTACTTTTTTATGTCATCCTTATTTCGCTCTAATCGTTTTCCTCGTAAAAAATTACTTGGTCTTAATATCCAATTATACTTAAGTAGAAAAATTAACGCGTTAAAATGTACAATCTCGATCAAGATTTTTCGGTCTGACGTGAAATTTTTGAAATTGTTATTTATTATTATTACTATTACTTCCAAATAAAAATAAAAATAAACTACTGTCATATACAGAAATTACAACATAGAACAACAATCTTATCTTTTGAATATATTGAACGGCTACAGCAGTGCGTTAACGATTAAATAGCCATCAACACAATTTATCATTGCAACAAAATGTATAGTCACGATCTCTGATAAAATAACTCGCCTAAGCGCCAAGTAATTTAGATATAGATATAATACAAATAGTGTGACTACGTACTGTTGCGTCAGATATGTATCACCTTAAACACAACATTAGAACTTTATATAAAAAAAATCAAACTCTAGAAATAAAATAAAATAAAATAAAATAAAATAAAACAAAGCTGTCTAATCTGCTTT
Source organism: Cotesia typhae (assembly GCF_013202065.1). NCBI lineage: Eukaryota > Metazoa > Arthropoda > Insecta > Hymenoptera > Braconidae > Cotesia > Cotesia typhae. The sequence goes on along the minus strand of NW_027423774.1, from coordinate 17,509,288 downwards.
TAGATCTAAAAATCGGGTTTTTATTTATTAAAGAGATTAAGTTGTATTATAAATATTAATGCGAGAAGGGGATAGAATAAGTGTTAATACAGTTAGTTTTAAACACGTTCTCGATAAAGCTATACAGGTAAAATAGGTTGATACTGGTATGGTGCATGGTGTTGCCTGCAAAAAAGGATTAGCACGCAATTCCGCAATTCATATAGTCTGAAACATTACCAACGAGCGAACGATGTCGAGCATCCATTATCTCGTCTGGTTTCGCGATTGCCCATATAACATATTGCTTCATTTTCATCTTTACTTATATGCTCTATGTTGTATGCTCTATGGAATATGTGTACATCTCTCTTCGGTAAAGTACGAACTAATGTAAACATGCATATTCATTTCCGTGTTGATGGAGATGAGCTTACCTGATTCAAATCTGCAAAGACAGGCAAGGGGTTTTTAAATGTCAAAAGATCAATTAATTAATAAACTGGCCTTGTGTTATCATTTTTATTCCTGTAAGTCTCAATCTCAATTTAATTTTTAAACTTTAAATATTTAATATATTGTGACAATTTTATTTATTCTATGAACAATGTTTAATCTGAGTAAGTGGTAAATAATTAATGTAAAAGCTAGTACTGAACATATTTACTTCGTAAACAGCTTAGCTTACCTCCGTTTACAAAATTATTAATGTAATCTTACGTAGGCTTATTTTTTTCCGACTCGGGATTAAATCAAGCTAAAAAATTAATAAATTAAAATTAACTCAATTCTTTTGGTTGTATAATTTCTTTGCTCAAATCGAAATAAAAAAATTCTCCATAATAATCGTTTTGGTTCATGATGTTTTATTTTGAATCAAATTAATTTTTTGTCTGTATACGCAATTTATTAGTAGCTTTTCTTTAAATCGTTCAATTCGAAATTTTTACAACACCCGTGCAAAAAAAAAATTCTGATTCAAAATGAATTTAAGATTGAAATTCATATTTTGACACAAGTATGAATTAGTTTTGAGGTCAATTTTAATTTAATACTTCTAATGAAGACAAGAATATTTTAAATATCTAAGACTTGAAAACATATAAGACTAAAGAATATCTCAAATATAAAATATCCTAAATATTCTTAGATCTTTTAATCTTTTATTTTTTATTTTGATTTATCTCAAAAAAAATTCTTATTTGTGTCAACATATGAATTTCAATCTTAAATTCATTTTGAATCAGAATTTTTTTTGCATGGGCATTAAGTCCTTCGCTTGAAATTTTTGGAAAAGTTTATAATTTTTACACACTTAATATTTATAGACAGTTTTATTATTTTCAAACGAAATATGATACAAAATCCATAAAGAAATGTGAAGATTGGCATATTTTCATTATCCAACAATTTGTTGACTGAAATAAATATTCCTTGCTTAAAATTAATAAATTTAAAGCACAAAGTTTATGCATTTTCTTTTATAATAAAATCCATTTCTGAGTGAGGAAATGAAACTGTTTCGAGTGATTGACTTAAACAGCGAAATGAATTGAAAAGTACGTTTCATTTCTCAATTGCACCTGTGTCAGTAGCAGCACCAGCTCGGTAACAGAAGAAGCCTCTCGGGAGCGAAGTAAAAATAAAAACACCGCGGAGTTGGAAGGAGCAAAGAATAAGAAGAAGAGGTTCTCGAGAACATCTCATTTATTTAGGATATATTTGAGCGTAACAGACTTTATCTCGAGTCTTTAACTTATTTTTCTTACTCCGCTGTCTCATAACGCGATTGTCGGGCACTCGGAGCCTTCGAGGCTCGAGATACTTTCAGAGATTCGATCAGATTACCGAGGATAATACTCCGTGATAAAATCGGCGGTGGATAGGCCCAGAAATAAGTGTATGATGATGATGAAGATTAAGTGCACGAGAAGTCTGCTCGGATAAAATGAAACCGGAACGGGAACTGGAACTGGAAGAAGGAGTAAAGTGAAAAAGACATTAGAGATGAGAAGCTACCTTAATTCCTTCTCGGGATAAGGACAGCCGTAAGAACCCAATAACCTTCTCGTTAACTCGAGTGATTAAAGACCGTGCGAAACCGCGTGTCCGCCTTTTTATCTCACCAGAAGTAAAGCTCAAGTGTCTTTTATTATCATCTATCTTCTATCTGCATGACCACGCTTTTTCATCTAATCATGTAGACAAAAAATCAATTTTTTTATATTTTAAATTTACAGACTTTTCAACCCATCGCACACAGAAAAAAAAAATTTCTTGAACCAAAATAATTGTAAGGAAGACCGAAGTTATTTTGGAGCAAGAAGAAATTTTCTTGGCTTAAAAAAATTTAACTTCGTTCAAGAAATTTTCAATCTTCCTTAAAATTTATTTACAAGAAATTGATATATGTCTCTCTTAGCATGGATAGATTAAGCAACATCTATAATAATAAATTTTCTAATGATTCATCACATCACCCCCGCTCGTAAATTAATAAAAATTTTATGTGTTTAAAATAAGATTTAAAAAAGCACAACAAAGATATGCAAACACGTGTGAACAAATGTTGATCACGCACGAGCCTCGGTGGTATCCGGGATCTGAGAAAAAAACATTCGGGAAGTCAATGTCTATTAAAAGACTAAACATATACATTAGCAGTAGAGCTTTGAAAAAATATTTTCTAGAGTACTTGCTCGCGGGAGGTTCTACTGCGAACCAGAAAGTTAATATACCTCCTTCGTGGAAATTCGACTGCGGTCCTGCACTGGTTATTTTGATTTTTAGTATACCAGGGTGCCGAAAGAAATATTATCAAGTAAAAGAAAGGAGAAGGAGGGCAAAAAGGAATTGAGAAACTAAACCGGGTTGTCGAAACACCCAAAACATTTAAGCTTTGGTATACAAACAACTAACCCTCGTTACGAGTATATTTTTTTCACTCGGACGTTTATATTAATTTTTATTTCATACACTGTCTTTAACGCTAAACATGTATTATCGTTAAAGACATGTGTTTTTGAAATTATTCTGTTCTTAGTGCCTACAGAACACTTGTAGGATCTTTCTTCTTTTTGTTTGATGGCTTTTATTTTTAGTTTTGTTTGTTTGTTTATTATCTTCGTATTTAATGAAGATGAAATTTGTATTTTATTAAAATTTTGTAAATCTAGCAATACATCAATAGCAAAACTTTCTTCAAAAAAAATATTCTTCCCAAGAACGAAATTATTTTCGAGAAATCGGTTGTTTTGGTTCAACAATTTTTTGTCTTGAATTCTGACGTCCTAGTTTAACAGATCTTTATCTTCGGTCGATATCTATTATTCCTTGATGAAAAAGAGCGTTATCTCCAGTTGATAAAGAAAGCTTTATAACTAATAACTACTCAAAAACTAAAATTAATTCTGTTTTTTTTTTGTAGAAGTTTAAATTTTTAGTGCAAATCGTAGTTGCTTCATTCTCATAACTTTTTATTTTTGCGGAAATTGGAGACCAAAGTTGAGATTATTACTGAAAATTTGTAATTTAGTGTACACAGAAAAAAAGAATTTTTTGAACCAAGAAAATTATAAGAAAGACCGAAGTTATTTTGGAGCAAAAAAAAATTTTCTTGGCTTAAAAAAATTCAACTTCGTTCAAGAAATTTTAACTTTATTCAAGAAATTTTCAGTTTTCCTTAAGATTTTCTTTATTTAAGAAAATTTGCGCTTGACTGAAGACTTTTTTTCTTTTTCTGTATCAATTAATGGGTATTGAATACGTTTTCTTTGGAAATTTCAAATCAATTGTCTTTACAGTTTACAAAAAATTTTTGGATAAATGTGTATTTTATTTTAAAACAGTAAAATACTTTGCTAAAGTTAAATTTGTCTAAAAAATTTTATATTAATTTAAAAGTTTCAATTTATTAATTCAGGAGTTAATTTTTCGACTTATAATCTTAATATCTTGAAGGAAAAATCAAATTTTGAAAAAAATTTTTTCTTGAGTTGATGACTAGTTCTTTTTTCACTATAACTACCATTGACAATTTTTGCAAGCATTTAATCAATGTCGATAATCATAAATGACCTACCAGTAGTAGTAGTAATACAGTAGTGCCTTAAAAAAAGACTTATGAATATTGGTGTACTTAAATTAGCCGGATAATTGAAATGAAATATGCATAAGACCAATATTGGACAAAACTGTTCTCTGTGAGCCATGTATTGGAATTCCATTTGTTTAACATGCCCCGTATCCGATATAATACCCGTATAGAGCATACAAGGTCTACATACAGTGAATATGTGAAGTGTAAGGATGTTACGCCCGTGTATTTGCAGAGATAATTCCTCGACAGAAGGGGCAAAATTGAAACTGACCTGGAACTAAGCAATTCCCAGTACGGAAATGATTATAAGCACTCCTTAATAGACTCTTTAACTAGGTTACACGGAGATTGAAATCCCGAATCAATGTTTCGCTGCTCTGACGCCACTGCCCTTAACATTCGCTATCAGCAGTTATGTTGTAATAAAACCTATTCGAATACAAGAGATAGAATACAACCAATCTCTTTCAATTAATTTATCGTCTGAATTAAAGTCCAATATATTTCTATAATTAAATTCATCTTTACAGCCTTCTTATCGATTAAACTCTAACTAAAACTTATTTATTAATAATCTTTGAAAATAATAAAAATAAATTTCAGATTGCCAGACATGTTTTGTGGAAGATCCAGATTTGATTCCTGGCTTGGATCCGTGTCTTCATAATTTTTTCGAAACGATCTTTTTCTTTTATTTATAGTTGAATATACACAGAAAAAAAAATTTCTTGAACCAAAAAAATTATAAGGAAGACTGAAGTTATTTTGGAGCAAGAAGAAATTTTCTTGGATTAAAAAAATTTAACTTCGTTCGTAAAATTTTAACTTCATTCAAGAAATTTTCAGTCTTCCTTAAGATTTTCTTGATTTAAGAAAATTTACGCTTGACTAAAGATTTTTTTTCTTTCTGTGTATAATTAAAATATTTGTATAATAAAAATGTATTTGTCAATTATATTAAATCGGATTCATAATTTAATTGATTTTATATTCTTAATATTTGTAATATATTACTAGCAACCTTGCAGTCACTGTGTAATTATCGTGACTTGTGAACTATAAATAAAAAAAAATTTTGCTTTATTAAATAATTAATTTTGTTAAATTGCACTGTACTTTTTTAAATATTGACGGTTTTGAAGATATAAGCTCATCCCGATATTACACTCATCAAGAGCTTTCATTTGAGTATCCACATGCATTTTAATATATTTTTCATATATACATATATGTAATATATATAAATATATAAAAAATTGATGTGGGTATTTGAATGAAAGGTCTTGATGAGTGTAACGTCGGGATGAGTTTATATCTTTAAAAATGTCAATAGTTCTCGAGATACAAGGTGATTTCTTAATTATGGATCTAGAGATGGAGCATTTTAAAATGGAGCCTAAATACGTATCATAAATTGACGGTTTATGAATACTTTTCCGATACCAAATTTAACCATAAAAATCCATTTTATCATATAAGTACACTGGATACAAAATTTTGCTTATTCTCTTGATAATATAGATTATTGTTAATATAATAATATAATCTTAATATTACTAATTTGATTATAAAAATAAAATTAACAACTTTCTTATATAAATATTTCCGGCGACTTATTGAGATCAATTAAACCTCGAGCGTTAAATTTTAACAAGCACTCGGCACGTAAATCCCTTCCATAGTAATGATTTTAAATTTTCTTAGCAAAAAAACTTTTTAAGGAGTTGAGACAGTATGCAAAAGGCGATCAGAGATTGGTTCGGCGGAATTTTATTTTATTTTATTTTACCAAAGTTTTATTCTTTTGCCTTGCCTCCCTCGCCCGTCGAGTCAGGTACCAAGGAAAGATATAACAAGAGAGATAAAACTCCCAGAAGATGAAGAAGTGAGGGGTGGAACGGGAGGAGGCGAATGCGTAGCTTTTGAGGTTAGGGAACCCGAATAGAAGAGAAAATTGAAAATCGAATCAGTGAGTAAATCGGATTACTCTATAACTTGAACTCTATAACCACAAGCACAACCACCCGAGCGAGTCTGTATGTGCTGTGCAGCTGTCATCACGATCCAGAGTAAGAGCTAGAGGGTAAGAGAAGAGGAGACTCTTCTGAGTGAGTAAGAGATGAGAGCAAAGAGGTTACGGAACTCGTGCATCTCCCAGGTTACCTTCTTCCTTCTTCCCGGTTCTCCGATATTGTGTATTATATATTATAAAATGCATTCTCTGCATCCGGTAATTTGGTAAGTTAGGTTTCGAATTGTCTTCTGACGTCGATTGGCTCTCGGTGAGAGTCAAACAATGAAAGAATGGTGATGATGATCAGTTTATTTATGATTGAATTTATTTATTTGGTGTTTGGTTAGAGATTTAAAAATATTTTGTATAAGTTTGTTATTGCATTTGCGCACTATGTTCGGTTTTATTAGTTTATAGAGAATAATGGTAGGGATCTTTTGTGATAGGAGGATTTTATCACTCAGAAAGTTCACCTCGACGTTAATGTAATGCTCTGGCTTTTAAGGAGCTAGCGGAAAATTAAAGTAGCTAGACTTTCCGGCTGACGGAAGCTCATATCTTCTCCTTCTTAATATTCATAACTAAAAAATCTTTAATAATAATAAAATTTTGTAAATTATTTGGAATGTTAAAAATTAATTGGATATTAAAAATTAGTTACTTGAATAAAAAAAGAACAAAAATGTGAAAAATGGTTCACTCTTCGGCCATTCTTAGAACTTTCCGCTATGTTCATGCTCATAACCCGTAAAAATTTGAAGATATGTAAATATTAGAACTCTTTGAGCTTGAAAATATTTATATACATTTTGTATATTTATCGATTTTGATAAACAATAAAGTATTTTTGGCATAGTTTTTCAAGCATATCAAATAAATTTGGAAAATCCAAAAATGCAGTCCTCATAATCTCATTTTCCATAATCAAATTGATTAAAATAAAATACAAAAAAATTATATAATTATTCATTAAGTCGAAAAAAATACTTTTCAATGCTGGATGTCTACGGAATAATTTTTTAAAACATTTTTTTTTGTTTATTTAAAAGGCAAAATTTCTCATAAAAATATCATAAGTGTTGAAAATAGTATTTTTCAATGACATTTATATATAAATATTATTCTACAAGTGCGATAAAAAAAATAGAGACAATTTTAGTTCAAGAAATCGCTTGATTAAATCAAAATCAATAATTTACAAAATAAAGTAAGAATAAATAATAAATAATATCTCGTTTAAATTCAAATTGATTTAAATTATTAATTTGCATAAAGAATATGTTTTATTGAAAATAAAATCACGACCAGAAGAGCTGTGTAGAAAATTCTATAAAAGTACAACGATAATAATAACAATACAAAGATCCGTTAAAAATATCTAAAATAATAATTTTCAGCGTAACAGCAGCATGAAAGCCGCGTAATCTAGTAGATACATTTTTCAGTCTAACAATAACACGGAAGCATTTACAAGGCTTTTAAGATTTCGGTAAAGTAGGTCACGAATGACCCGAGGGCTGGATAGTGATCGTTGCACAACCACGCGCCCTCCTCACAAAATGACTTTCTCATTATACACGCCCTCCGTTCTGGTCTTATCCACGCTAGAGGGTGAGCATGATAGACATGAAGCCATATGCTATTGGACTCGGGTCGTTTCGTAACTACAAAAGGAATATTGCTGTCATTTATAAGTCCTCAGATAAGACTTACTCCTATCGTTATTTTCCTCTCATGGGAGAACTTGTCCAGAAAATATCTATTCCCTAAATAGGAAAAACACCTCATGCCCATCAATAAAAAACAAAAACGAGGAATTTTTTAATATTATAAGAAGGTAAAAGCATCAATTATTGTTGCTATTTCTTATTATATGATACATTTAATTACTTGAAATGTTAATAATAATCGTACCCATTTTTAAACAATCTTAATAACTCAAAAAACTCATATAAATTTTTTTAGTAAAAAGTTTATAAAAACAGCTCGTAAACATCAATTTAATAAGCTATTAATAAGCTATTAATAAGCTATTAATAAAGCTATTTAATAAGCTTTATCAACTGTTAAGAAAATGATTTTTCAACATCATAGGATTTAATAAATATTTATTAATAGTTAATAAATTATTATAAAATACAATTTATTAAATGTGAACAAATATTTGTTAACTATTAATAAATACTTATTAACTATTAATAAATATAATTTTCTCCCAAATAAATATTTATTGAAAGTTAAAAAATATTTATTAAAATTTAATAAATTAAATAACTGTCTTCAAATAACTTAAATTAAGTGAATTTCTGTAAGATCATATCAGTCGACAGCGCCATAGTGTCTTTTTATTCAAACATAAATACGTAACAGACTTCAACGATAATTTCTAATACTTTCGGACAATTTTAATTTTTATGTTTTTTATCCTTCATGTTATAAATCTACTTCCAATATCATTCAAATATTAGAATAATAATTAATTTTTTGTATCGATAAATATTTAAGGATTTAATAAATGAATAATTATTTGTTAGCATATCCCTACTCCTTAAAGTGCCAATAATTAGTGCTTTTATAATTTTTATATTTTTTGGTTAATTTATTCGTTTGTAAATTTAAAAAAATATTGTTGTTATTTGTCATTTGGCCTGTAACTATTAATTAGAACCCAGATTGTGAAAGCAGATTAAAGTCTTCCGAGAAACGTTACAGCAGTCACAAGAAGTTTAATGCTCGGAATGACTTAGTGTCTCGAGAAGTCCATTGAGTATTAAATATACATATATATGGAGCGGAAAAACGTCTTCTGGAAAGTTGACTGTCTCAATTATTCACCTCGTAAATTTGCATTGGGAGCAAAAGATCCTGTTGCCTTCGAAATTCCTTCTCTCTTCTCTCACTAGAATCTGCTGCCGTGAAAAAAAGCTCACAGATAAAAAATCAAGACACTAGTATCTCCTAGATTTATTTATACTATTACTATTACAAGCTAGTATTACTATTCGCCACGACAATGACATTCTAACACCAGACCAGACAGAAAATGAAAAAAAAAAAAAAAAAAAAATAGATTCTTTTTATTCGAACGAAATTAGATTATAAAGTCAAATAAATGCCCGATGCTGCTAAGTGTTGATATTTATATAGGATTTGTGAAACGCGACGCTCTTTTCTCTTGCTTTCTTTCTTCTTCCAATTTTAGTAAAAATAAAAAAGTTTTTTTACAGAGAAAAGAGTTCATTTAGTTTTTGTTTAATTTTAATGGGTTGTAATGAATCAATCTAGGAGAAAAGTGTCGTGTAGTTAAAATTTACGTCGACGTATATCAGGCTGTAAAAACACGAATTACTCGTAATATCGGGGGTAATAAAAAACCAATAATAGTCTTGGTAGAATACAAGTACGCTCCCAAGAGAATAGAGGGTTGCTAGATCATACAATCGCTCATACCCGGGCAGGGTATTGTTCGCTAAAAACTAAAAGTCCAATTAAGAATCAGTAATGGTCGTTTTTTAAGGATGAGGTTGTAATTTTTTTCTAATCCCTCAAGAAAATTTTCTTGTATGGCCATGTATGTCCTGAAATGAAAATTGGAAATTTTGAATGTGAGATATTTTTTTTTTTAATGAATAAATTTATTTTGCACTCTAACAATAAATTCTTTGACAATTTTTTCTTTTACTTTCTACTTTTTGGTATTAATATAAAAAATTTTCGAAGCTTATAACATTACATTCCAAGCTACCAGTCTTGAGGCACAAAAATATTTTTCAGAAGTTTGTTTTCCAATTTTTCTCAAGACATTATTTACCAAGACTTGCTTGCAAGCTTCATCGAATTTCGATATCTAATGCTTGGGGGTAGTGTGGATTTGAGAATTCAGAACGTACACTATAGCGAGTACAGTTTCCTTCTTATTCAACTTCTATTTGAACTTCTACATAACACAATAGTGAGACAACGAACCGAAAAAATAACTCACCCGAGGTGAACGCGGACTGCATGTAATGCGGATACATGAGCAGAACCCGTCACCCAGGTAGGAAGGATGCACGAGCAAAATCACACGTACAATTGGAATTCCATTGTTAGACTAAAAGCCAGTCTTCTTATCGGTGCCAAAAATTCAGACATTATTTAGCCCGATTTGTTCGCTCGAAAGTGCCCTTACCTGCACGGTCGATCTTCCGGAACTGGTTCATTTCATTCCAATAGAAAATAATCACAATCAGACTGTTAAATAGAATTTTATCGTCATTATTGAAATTATTATTCAATGAAATGTTCAAGTATTGAAAATTAAACAACGTATTAATTACCAGAATGACTGTTATTGTTATTGCCGTTATCCGCGATTAATTAAAACTAAAATATTTAAATTTTTATTGTTTTGCCATAATAACAATAAATCGGATTTTAATTATTCAGTGATCAGTGGATATCTCCGATCCCCAACGGCTATCGGAGTAACGTAAACGCATATATATTTATGTTTGAACTACCTACATTGTTATCAGCAACTAAAAATTCATTTATTGATTAACCGGGTATTAAAACAACGCTCCAAAGTGACCCTAAAATTTTGATATCCTATAAAATTTTCATAATAACAATGTTTTATTTTAGAGAAGAGCGGGTGAAATTTCTTCAGCCAGCTCAAAAAAATGATAAAATTAAAAATTAAGTGAGCTTGTTAAAAAAAAAAAGAAATACAATATTTCTTAAAAGATTTCTATCTTAAAAATATAATTAATAGTTTAAAAAAACTAAAAAACATGTCAGCTGCCTAATTTTAAAACACAGTAACTGCAAAATTTTTTTGGTATTGCTGCATTTCTTATAACTCTTAGACCTTAATTTTTTCTTAAAAATATTTACATCTAAGTATTTTCTTTTCATAAATTAAATTTTCGATTAATTTGGCGGGCAAACTTTTTTTTTAATAAGAAAAATTTTTTTAAATCTCAAAATCGTCAGTTACTGTGTTTTGAAATTAGGCAGCCGACGTTTTTTATAGAAAACCAAACTAAAAAATAGAAAATAAATTTTAATAAATATAAATTAATAATATCGTAGGTAAGAAAAAAATGTATTTCATTTTAAAAAAAGCGTGGAATGCTTTTTAAGACATAATCAAAATGATAATCCTTCTTCTGGTATCTGTCAATGAAATATTTATAACTATTTACACCGTGCAACCCACGCTTTTTTTTATAATCCAATACATTTTTTTCTTATTTATACTATTATTAATTTATATTTATTAAAATTTATTTTCTACTTTTTAGTTTGGTTTTTTATAAAAAGCGTTTTGTATTTCGTTTTTTTAAATTCTTATTTATTTTTTAATTTTTAGTTTGGTTTATTTATAAAAGTGTGTAGGGTAAGTGTGGGTATTACTGCGGTTTTTTCTGTAGGTCTTACTTCAACAGTATTTTTATTGAATTTTTCAAAAATAACAATAGTTTTTTTTTAAACAACAGTTTATATTAACATCCGATGTAATTAGATACATAATAAAATAAGATAGATTATTAATAATTGGATTCATGTTCATAATTGATGCTTTTACTCAATTGAAAAAATTAAAAAACAATTGAATACTCTGCGAGTTAAATCTCAATAAAAAAAAAAAAAAAAAAAAAAAAAAGCGTATTTATATTGACCATATATTGGAGCTTCTGTCCTAATATAATTTCCTTAAAGAGATCTAAAGGTTTACATGCAGTTTTGTTTCCGACAATCGCATTTATTATTTTCAAATAAAAACAGAACGGACTCAGGGAGCCTTAGCCAAGAGATACGTTGATCCTCTTTCCACCAGTTCCACGGATAAAGTTAGGATAAAAGAGGTGGACATGTCTCGGATGTTCCTCGACAGAATAGAAGGACGGAAGCCAAAAAAATGAAGAGGAAAGTTGATCCCGGTAGCGATCGGGCCGTTCCAGCGAGCAAAGACTGAGTAGTCGATAGCGGTAACAATGAAATACTTTCCCCTTGCCATCCAGACCGACCATTTTTTCCAAACATCCCCCACATCAGGAGCACCGCAAAGTTAAATCGCCGGCTTATATGAGACAGAACCAATACGACTTCCAGCTTCTGATGAAACCAGAGGGTTAGGAGAAACTAGACAGACACCAGCAGCTAGCAGCTATCTCGGGTTCGGTTATCAATTCTTCTGATGATACTGATTCTGTTGATCGTCCTCGTGATACGACTCACTGCCCGATATTGTTATTGCCAAAGTTTAGTTTCCATTTTTTTTATTTTAGTTATCACAAACTCGCACCGCTGAGTCTTATTCTGCAGATGATAAAATTTTTCTGGTCTATTCTTACGAAGCTGGCTCCTCGAAAATTTTTTCTTACTTCGGCAATATCTTCTGAGTTAAAGGTTTATCTTGGAGTTTAATCTCACTAAGCCGAATCAAATTCTTTTGCTACACACTCTCCTCCTTCTCCTTCTTTTACGCTGCTGGAAATTTAAATTCGGTGACGTTTTTTTGAATAAACGAGCAGAAGTAAAGAAAGGTGAGACCACGCCAGAAAAAGGAGAGTCTGCTATTCTGTTAGCGAACCATCCTACACGTTATTTCTGACGACGGCTGAGACAGGAGAGCTGATATTTCGCTATTCGTCTTTTCAGATTTACGTAGATTCTTATTCTGAGCTACGCGCTTTTCTCGGATTTTACATAAAGTGAGAGGAGAGGCATCAAGGTAAATATTTCTGAAGTCAAAAATATCTTGTTGAAGTCTACATAAATGAAAATTTATGCGGAACTTATATTTCCTGATGTACTTACAGCAAAATCTCAAAGAATACAATTTTCTTATCGCTCATGAAAAAATTTACATTTATGGCCATATCAGACTATACATAAAAATTGAAAAGAAATTTTGTCTAATTTTTTTGTTTTTTTCTAGAAATTTCTACGATATCTAACAAAAATCGAGATCTACAAAATAAAACTTGGTTGATAGTTGATTAAACTAGAAATTAATGTCAGATAAGCTTCTCAGACGGATCAAAAAATGATGTTCATCTAGTATGACCACATTAGACCACATGTCTTGGACCACTCATCAACCATTAATGGCCCAATATTGGTATTTGACCATCGGTCGATGATTGTAAGCGATTAATAGGCCAGTCATCGGCATTGTTATATGCCTGGCGGTTCCTACACGGATTGGGCATACACTGATGAAGGATTTCTCAGCATTTAAGAAGATTTCTTAGTATTTAAAAAATATTTCTTAGTATTTAAATACTAAGAAATGTTTTTTAAATACTAAAATTGATATTTAACAAATAATTTCTTAAATACAAAGAAATCTTAAATACTAAAAAATCCTTCTATCAGTGCATCAAAACATAAAAAACCAGATATTTTGATAAGCACTCGCTAGCATATCGGATCTCACATTTAGAAAACTTTTACTAGATGATAAAAACAGTTTAATCTTATTATTGTAGTGAAAGAAAAATTAACTTGATTCAAGAAAAAAATTCTTGAATCAAGAAAATTATTTCGAAAAACTTCGTCTTAATTTAAGTTGAAAAATTCTTGAACTAAAAAATTTTTTTAGGTTTAACAAAATTTTATTTGATTCAAGAAAATGAAGCTTTTTTTTTGTTACATAATTTTTTTCTTAAATTAACATAATTTCTTTTCCAGTGTGGTTAGACAAGATGTAACGAATTTAAAAATTTATCAACAAATAGTTATTGAATGATTCAATCTCTAAAATTCCACTCTGAACTGCATGACATTATTAAGATTCAATTTTTCTAAAAAAGTGAACTTTGTGGGTTCCAATGTATTAGAACGTGAGTATCGATATAAATTTTTTGATATGGCTATAAGTAGATGTATATAAGTAGTTTTATAAATAACCACATCAAAAAAATTTCTCGAACGTAAATTAGCGACCTGGAGGCCAACATAATAACAACGTGCGAAAATTTTAATAGAAACAAGAAGAATCTTATTTTTTTCTTAAATACGTGAGAAAGGGCGTATGAAATAATGCATAAAACTAGATAGTGGATAGAGGCTTAAACGTTCCTCTTTCGTTCATCGCTCGGACAGGTTTAAACCGAGTCGACAATGGCCCGTTTTCATTGGTCGCGTGTCACCTAACTCGGCATTATCATTGTCCTTACGAATCGAGCAGCTATATATAAATACGAATGGGTTATCGATATATGCCGGTGTCGGAGAATACGTGAAATAGTGTGAGGTCCTTTTGTCGGGACCTCTTCTTGGAGTTCTCGGGGAGCCCAAGGACTTTCAATCGCCTCGTTTATCGCTATTCGATTCGACACTGCGATTTGATATTCACCAGGCGTACACTCCGCTATATATTTATACTTTCTTCTCCCTTGGCTTCTTATCCTCTTTACTCCTTTTCAGCTCTTCTTTCTTTTACACATTTCATTTCTCCTTCTTTCATTCTTTTCGAGTCTCTGCTATACTGTACTCTCTGGTTCTCTTTTTACGTACACTCGGTGTTACACCTCTCCGCGTAGATTTTCGCCGGAAGAAATTCCTTGCAGCTTGCTGCTAAAACTCACGGTCTCGCGCTTGCAAACTCTTACAGGATTAAGTATACTCGACGCTTCTATATAGGGCCTGCGTGAATGGAAAGTGAATTAGAGTGTTATCCGAGGAAATAAAAAGTTAAGAATAGTCTCAGGTGTCGAGTAGAGCCTCGCCAAAAATTTATGTCGCAAATGGATACTACATTATGCATATTTTTTTATTGTTATACGTGAAATCATTTAACGCCATATCTCGCTCTTTATTTCCGGCGTTTTCACGAAAAGTTCTGATATAATTATTTTATTCTTATAGGAAAAAAAAAAAAAAAAAAAAACATTTGAGATAATAAATCTTATGAAATATTAGCGAAACCTGTCCTCTTCACGGACGATAAATAGAGTATCGTGACTGCTTTATATGTGAGGGAATTTTAAAAATTTTATACTGACGCAAACTCTACTAATTACATTAAATTAACCGTAATTCAAAAATATGATTATTCCGAATTTTTTCATCACTAGCTAAATATTTCATTAAAGATCAAAAATTGGCTTTTTCTTAAAAAAAAATTTTTTTTTTATTTAAAATTTTCAAACATATTTTTTTTACCCAACTGAGTAATTTTAATGAAGTATCAAAATTAATAGTTATTTAATAAAAATTTTATTTCAATATCTTTAAAATTTATTTTTTTTTTTTTAGAAATTTATTTTTAATAGTCAGAAACAAAATTTTCAGTACAAATAAAATTTGAATTTTTTGTAGTCATTTGAATGTTTAATTTTCTTGATGAATCAACGGGCTAATTTTTTTAACAGCATTTAATAATCTTAAAGTTTTTTGTAATATATCTTAAAAATTTTTTTCATTATTACTTTATCTACATCGAAATATTACGATTCAAAATTTGTGAAAATAAGCCTTAGTATATCTTTTGTACATTATAAACAACTTCACTTTAATTGAAATGATCCTCAAATAATTGTTATTATATTTTTAATTTAAATCAATAACTAAAAATTATTCACACAATAAACTTCGATAAAATCGAACAAAAAGTTAGAATTCAAAAATTAGAAGATCAATTTCCAAAAAACTTTCTCTTTCACCGTTCCCACGTGCTGTTTATACCCCTTAATATCATCTTTACCACAGTATTAAGTACGTTGTATAAATTTAAATAAAGTGCAAACAACCCCACAATATAGAAGTCACTAAAAAATAAGTGAGTATCCGAGAAAGCAGGAGGTATCAGCTCTCGAGACCGGAGATACAGGCGCTCGTCTTAATCCACGTCCGAATTTGTGACATATTACAAACCGCCCTATGAATACTTATATTCCTCGAACGCCTCGAACGCCTCACACGCCGGCACACTCCCGGCTCCTTCATATTCAGGACGATATCTTCTGGTAAAGTGAGAAAATTGGACACATCAATCTCCCTCCCACTAAAGTAACATGTCACCCATTATTTTCCATGATAAACAATATAAATAAACAAAGCTTATTAAAATTTAACGAAATAACCTCCCTACGAAAAAAATTCTATAAAAATTAAGAAAAACTTTATGTGTAGAAAATTTCTAATGCATATTTATCTACCTATACGTTTTTTATTTAACACCAAAAATCCATTATGTAAATAATAACTTGAAGCTCAAAGTGTTATGATATTCAGAAAAAATTTAAATCCAGCAGAAAAAAACATTTAGCAAATGCGAAAATGTGAGTTTAACCCTCGAGTTTTGAGCTCCGATATTTGAATTCCCGTTCTGGGAATATTGAAAACACACCGCGTTTGCCAGGAGATGTCGAAAAATTCAGAAGTTTTAAATCCCGCATTGTTCGTGGATTCCCCGAGGATTTTTCTGCCCTATAGGCATCACCATCAGCATGTAGAAGAAGGTACATGTACATGTTCTAAGTAGTAGTTTAAGTTCGAGCTCAGGAACCAACGTCGCGTAGAACCACACCATGTATTATACCAGAGTTTATAAGCCAGCGTGCACGGAAGTTGCTGGCTAAGCAAAAAGGACTCTCGTCTTTATAGCCGATACGAGAAGTCTTTATGCACATTCACGCCGGAAGTGGGTCACGCCGCAGCTGCATTAGAGCTGTTCCATATGTCTTGTCCCATCGGTTCTATTCCTTTTACTTCCGCGTAATTTAGGTATGCAGCTCATCTTCAGCCCAAGATTTCCGGTCTCTCTCTGTTGTAGAATAGAATCACGAGATATGAGCTCTCGTACTTGCTCAGCACAGATGTAGCTTGCAATAAATCTTACAGTATGTAAGTGTAGGTAGATAGTGTATATAAAAATATGCATATTATACGGGGAGGATATCCGAAACTTTAAATAGGTGGAATAAATAGTTTGTGTTTATTGTAGGATAACTTAGAGAAGAACTTTTGTCCTGATTCAAAGGAATATTCTTTTCAAGAACAATATTATTTTGAAGAAATTGTTTTGCATCAATCATTTTTTATTTTGATTTCTAATGTCCTAGTTTAAGAGATCTTCGGTTGGTATCTATTGTCAATTGGTAAAAAATGACGTTATCATTAGTTAATAAAGAAAATTAGAGCGCGCAGTAGCCTATTGGGTCCGGCCTTTACTTACCAAAGCATTGGACCGGGTTCGAGCCCGGCGTACACCAATGAATATTTTCAATATTTAAGTGTATTATTCTGCTCAGTCCAAAACATAAAACGAGTTCCAGCCTCAAAAGCTGGGTAACCTTAGTAGTTTATGTGACTTTAAAAAAATAAAGAAAATTCTATAACTACTAAAAATTCTCAAAAACTGTAATTAATTCTGTTTTCTTTGTAGAACTTTTAAATTTTTAGTGCAAATTGTAGTTTCTTCATTCAAAATACCGAAATAATGTTTTGAAAAATTGAATTTTTACTTTAAAATATTCTGAAAAATATTTGAAAAAACTGAGACTATTACCAAAAATTTGAAATTTTGAGTATCAATTTATGAGCATTAAATACGTATGTCTGTTCATCAGTTTACAATAAATTTTTGGATAAAGAATAGGTATGTCTATTTTATATGAAATCAGTAAAGGTACTTTGCTAAAATTAAATTTTTCTGAAAAATTTTATGTTAATTCAAAAGTTCAAATTTATCAATTCATGAGTGAATTTCTGCAATTAATTCAAATTGATTATATTGAAGCAATATTAAAATTTTGAAGAGAATATATATTTCTTGAACTATTTAGTTTTTTTCTGAATGTATCTTTTAGCCACAGAAACGTGATGGGATCAGTAATTGTGATTGCCGAAGGAGAATCCCAACAAATTAATTACCAAACTTCAGGCTCTCAAAAATGAATGCCAAGACGCGAGAAGAGAACTCATTTCTTAGTACGATTGTTGATCCAGAACAAACTTTGGACGTGATAAGAGAACAGAGGTGTTGAGCTAAGGGTAAACTTTTTCTTGGCAAACTCCGGACTTGAAGCAGGTTGGTTTAGGCCGCGGTAATGATTTTAATTAAGGGCTGAGGGTTCTAGATCGCCGCAGAGTCTGTCAAGGGCCACCGAGTGTCTACTTTCAGGCGAATTCCTCTCTTCACTCTAAGGAACACAGAACACAAGATTTCCAGTTTTCATTTCTTCCCGCTGTTTATTTACCAAACTTTTGTTTTATTATTCTCATAAACTTAAATCTAGTCTTTAATTACCACAAATCTGGCATTAAATAAAAGACTACTCAAATTTCGCCTCAAGACATCTTCAGAGTTTACCTCATAAAATTGTCATTTGTCATTTTATTCGATAAATAAAACCTTATAGACCAGAACTTGAAACTGGATTTAGAAGTTTACTGATAGAAGCTAATAAAATACAGCAGGTCTTCAGATTCTTGAGTACCAATGAAGAAAGATACCAAAATGACAAAAAATTCGGGCAGATAAGTAAGAAGAACATGGTATGGGCGTCGTCAACCATCTCTTGCTCTTGGTCAACCATCAAGACATCTTCACCGTCTGCTGTTTAGTTTCAAGTGGAGAGTTTTCGCTCGATGGTCCTAGACATCAACAGAACTGGAGCAAAACAGCTTCAAAGAAGAATTTATCTGGAGCAATAAATCGAATTTATTAAAATAATTTCTAGACAAAGACAATTATTGCAGTAAGATTAATTGTTGTCTTGCCTCTCGTTTAACTTGAAGAGGCTTTTTCATTGATTGATAAGAGAAATGATGTGCATTATCTTTTTTTGATCTGTATTTTTTCAATTACTTCAATTAAAAAAATATTCTTTTCTAGTTCACATTATTTTTTCAAACAATCAAAATTTAATGACACAGATTTTGCTTAAACATATACACATTGCAAAAATAATTAAAAAAATAATACTTATTTTTTTTTAATTTTAAGTGCGTATAAACCCTTAAACAATCATCAATATTAATCAAAAACAAAACACTGAAATCAAAATCCCTATCTAAAATGTAATGAATTCTGATGTATGTACCTTTGCAACACTTGGCACTGATGAGTTGTCCAAACTTGTGCTTGGCATAATTACTGTTCTATTTTGACATATCTTACAACCAGTCTCATCTTCCTTCTGTCGTTCTACCTAAGACTGTAACCCGCACCCGGTGTAATATCGAAGCTACCCAAATTACATCTCAGAAGGCTGCTTGAATATCAAAACCGTCATTACGTTGTATCACTAATTAATACCGAAAATACACGCGTTTCTCCTTCTCTTCCACTCGACCATCATTAATTAATCATGAATCACTATTCATTATGATCTTTCACTAACGTACTCGAAAATTTCGAGTACGGTACACCAGCCCAATAATCCATAAAACGTACTTCCAATTCTAATGCTCGAAGACTCACCGAAATTGCGAGTGATTAATCAACGGATTAATGGATTAGAAACCACTGAGTAATGCCAGTTAGCAGCACAGTCAAGGGTATCCCGGCAAATTAACGAGGCTATCAACATTTCGCCCATCAGCCGCTATAATCCTTTTATTTCATTTCGCCGAAATGCGTCTTATTAATGCCAATGCGGCCTCATAAACCAGCCTACAGTCAAATTAGCCTCATTGGGGTCAAATAACAGCGATAACACAACTGTAAAGTGTAAAGATTAAATGCAATCACTTATTAACTTATCATCATAAATAAAACAGGCGCAATAAAAATGAACTGGGTTTTAATGTTTTAGATTAAAGAACGGAAAAGAGAAACGAAAGTGTTGGCCGAGAATATGGCACCCTGCTGGGTTTTTCCAAGAAACTATCGCATACCACACATACTTTAAACTACAAACCGATCACGCTGTGAAATTCACTAAAGACATCCTCTCACGATTGTAAAAATAGTGATTTTGTGTTTAGTTGTCGTATCGTTAATCCACCAAATATATAAAGTCGAACAATAAAGTTACATGAAATATATTCAAATTTGGTTGGACTTTTTTTTTTTTTTTGGCTCCTCTTAATTGTATGCAAAGTGAAACAAGTCAACCAAAATGTATATAATATGAGTAAATAATATTTGAATATGTATAGTATAGGCACCCAGTGATGTTGACCTTATAAACGAAATTTGAGAAGCAATAATGTAAAAGGTAACTGGCAAAAATTGATTTATCTGCGTGTCACCTGGGATTTATGCCCGGTGTGTCAGATTTCTCTTGAGCCCTAAGACTATCGAGTGGGAGAGAAAGAAGGCAAACAGTAATAAGCGCCTTGGTATGGTAAACAACGTCAGCGGATTATAAATATAAATTTTAAAATAATTCATCGCGCCCCACAGACAAACACACATACTCATTATATTCCATTATATCTTATCGCGTTGTATTGTATTGTATTGTATCACATTGTACGTACGTTGTGTTGTATAAATAAATATAAATAACACCAGCTCTAAACTGCGCTATAATGTGTAGCGAGTAGGGGCGAAAAATGTCACTAATTGGCCGTCTATTTACACAAGCCTCAAGATTATTTATCGCATAATTTGTCGATCCTTCAATGTCGCTGCGATTTTGGGGTTCAAATCCTCTTTTTGTGTTCCGTCTGTTTACTCCTGCTCCGAGAATGTCTGGACTGGTGTTTACCCTTCAGTATTCGATGTCTCTCTTTTGGGTATTGTCTTTCTTAAGAGCCTATTTGATCCAGTGATTAACGGGAATGAGCAGTAAAGAATGCTGCAACTGTAACAAAAATTTATTTTTCAGGTGAAATTTTTGTAGAATTTGAATCGAAAAAAAATTCAAGAATTTTCATCAAATAATTTTCTTGCTTTAATCAATCCAATTTAAATGATCAGAAAGTAATTTTAAAGCTTTAAAAAAATTTTTAAGTTTTATCGACCACGCAGTTATAAGTCGTCATATAGTCAGGTGGTTCATTTCTGTCCTAAAAAAAAATTCCCCTAAATTTTTATTAAATGTAAATGAAAAATTACAATCTACGACATTATAATCTTGAAGCCGTAAAAAATTACCATTTTAACGAAATTCAAAGTAAAAATTTCAATTCTGCTACAGATGAAATTATGTTCTTTTCTTGAGGAGTTGAATTTCAAAAAGGTATCTTTTCATTTTTTATTAATTGAGACAAAAAACTGGTTATCTTCAATTATAAATATTTTTATTGAACTTTTTTAATTTAGCTACAAAGTGCTATCGGTTATGAAGCTACAATTCGATTTTTAGTCCGAAATCTTTATAATTCTTGAAGTAATTAATATTAAAAAGTTCAAAAAACTGCTCTTTTAAAATATGAAAAGATACCCTTTTGAAAATCAGCTCCTCACTTATAAAAAACACTGCACTGAAATGAAATTTTTGATTTTATAACAAAAATCAGTCCAGTTTTATGGTACTTTTCAATTTAATAAGTCTTAATTGATATTTCATATTATTATAATCTAGCTCTGAGATAGCGGAACATATATATTTAGCCTCGGAAAAAGAAGAAGGTAGCAATAAAAGAGAATTATTCTTAAACCCGTCATCGTTATTTTTTCCCTTGTCAGTGTTACAAGCAACAATTGACAAGGCGGGAGTAAAAAAATGATTATTTTCCGTGCAATAAATCTTGGTTGAACCGGTTCCGGTAAATCGAGGAGACAAAACCGTTTTTTCTAAATTTTCGTTAAAATACTTAGGATCTAAATGACCCGTGCTCGGAGTAGAAGCCTGGACCCTCATGAATTTATAAGGGTATTATCCCGTGCTTACCCTCACACTTGACTCGGGCACTCATACTCTGGTCACATGAACTCATACTCCTGGAAGCGAAGTGAGGAGACGGTTTCCGATAAATCAAGGATAAACCCAAAGAAAGGACAGGTCAGGTACTCAACGAGGCTCGTAACCGTCTTTGGTCACTGCACTGGACCAGGACGGGGAAAATGGAATTGCTATTGATGTCCACGCATAAAGTAATAGTAAGAGTATAAGAGAATCCAGTGACCTTGCGCGACGATCCTCCTCGGGTTAAACGCTCTGGCCTCCTGTGTGTGTCAAAGGTTCACGGCCATTATTTACCCTCCACTCTCCTCGGATACGAACCAAGCTATTGCTTCGCTTCTTTTATTTTTATGTATTTGCAACACTGGCATATATAAATACACGCGCTCAGCTCGTTTAACTGTAACTGCTGTCCTATGGAAATTTCGATCGTATATATTCACTTGTGGAAATAAAACCCATAACGCGGCCGTACCGTAGCGCTGCTACCGGTCTTTTTTATGCTACCTCTTTTTTTTACTTCTATTCCTATCCATGCATGTTCTCTTTTCATCGCCGATATTTTTACGCTAGTATATATGCTTAATATATAAGAAGGTATAAAGTATAAGGAAACGGCGTAGGCTGATGCAACTCTTTAAGCGAAAAATGGAGCCGTGTTTTGCATTTTAACGTTAATATACTTCATGGGACTGCAGTTCGCTGATTTTACGGATAAAAGAGTGTACTAGGATATTATTTACGTATATTTTATGGTAATATTGTCAACAGTAATTTTATGTTGTTGTTACTACTAAATTTTAAATAGTAATTTTAATGTTTTAACAAGGTATCACTTTGAACTTTTTGTAGCTTCGAATGAAATTTATTTAACATTGAAAATAATCATGAAGAGATGAAATATCATCGCAGGAAACTGAGGCCGAGTTGAAAATTGAGTACTATCATTTATTTATTTATTACAATCTATAATTATTTTTTTTCTTAAAAAATAAATTAATAATTTTATTAGAAAAAAAAAAGTTTTGGGTTCAAAATTTTTTTATAAATAAAAAATAAGGGTTAAAAATTTTAAATAATGATTTTTTAGGTTTTTTTTTTGACGAATAAATTAAAAAAAAAAATTTTTTAATTTTTGATTTGAAAATTAGTTAAAATTACTGAAGAACATTGTTATAAATTATAAATGACTACAGTATCAATTAAATATCGTAACTCATAAATATAAAAAATAAATTGATCAAATTATGTATACAATTAACGTGATAAAATTTTTATCTCAAACATAGTAAAGTCTGGTAATGCACAGAAACGTTAATGTTGATAGCAGAAGTTTAAATTGTTTTTATAACGAAAACACTGGCGATAAATTAGATAAACCTGGAAGAAACTTGCATGAAGAAATTTAACCGAATAATATTATTAGAAATCGAGTGAATTTTAGCAGCAGTGCTCTGAGCGGATGTGAAAAATAAAAAGTGAATTTCGAAGAAGACGTTGCCGAAGCTAAAGAAGAGTATGAGGATGAGGTGGGAACTGTGAGAAAACAATGAATTATGAATGAATATTATGATTTCCGTAGCTCGAAACGACGACGTTTCGCAGGCTTATATCTAGATGCGATTTGAATTCCCCCGAGCAATCCCACGTACATTTGTTGTAGCGTTAACCCGCCGACTGTATTTCACCCCGCAGATGCTATACTAGAAAAATTCCAATATCACTTTTTATTCTCGTACTTTATACTTTATTCCACTCTATACTATCGCCCGTATTCGGTTTACAATTGTTGCAATACTACCACTTCTCTAGGTGATACTCTGTACTCACCTCTACTTCTTTTATTTTTTATTCACATAAATATAAATATACATACACACGTTTTTGCTGACATAAAAATTCAAGAGTGAAATTGTAAGTACAAAATATAAAAGATTTGTTTTGAATTTATCAGCGGTTCGAGAAGAAAAATACTCAATAACAAATGCTCCAAAAACGTTAAAATCCTATGCATGAAAAATTCAAATATATAAATGTTTTTATGTTGAAACAGGGTGATGTATTATTTATAACCATAACTTCATGAAAATTATTCCATCTAAATTTTGAATACAATTTTTATCATATTTCGTACGTTTTCGTTCATTATAGCAATTGTTTCATTTTATAATCCAAAAAATAATTCAACCCATAAAAATAATATTTCGAATTTTTTTTAGAACAATCACATATTGTTTTTTCTCCATAAAAAATCATAAAACAAATAATAATTTTTAAAAAATTAAAAAATGTCAATTTTTCAAAAAAAAATTTTTCTTTTTCGAAAAATGATATAAAATGTAAAAAATTAAAGGTAATTTGATTTTTTTATGCTAAAAAAAAACCAAATAATCTTTAGTTTCTAAAAATAGTTTTACCCGTATATATCAGACAGAAGGGAAAATTTATTTTTTACGTTCTGAACTTAGATAAGAATTTTTTGGGTAACAAAAAGGTTAGTAGCAAGAAATTACAAGTTACAAATTAGTTTAAAAAAAAAAAAACATAAAATAAAAGTTAACGTTTGCTCGCAGCTTACAGAAGATTTAAGCATCCTAAAAATAATAATAATGTTGAATAGAGGATAGACTTGGACCTGCGGTACTCGAGTGGGTGCATGGGGCATCGCCATAAAATCACCGCGAGTAAATAACCTTTTACACCCTACTTTTCGCCTCCGCGCACTAAAACAGCTACTTTAACGGTTAACGTGCCAGTAAAGACCAGAGAGAGAGAGAGAGTAAAGAGTGTATGGAAAACGCCGGGTTACTTAATTTCCTTTAATAAATGAACTTTATTTATTGCTTAATTGATTGTCGATAACTAATTATCCGGTTTTTAAGTTGTGGCTCAGAAAATAAAAGAAAAGAAAAATAAATTATACCCATCCGTGAAAAAATTTTTTGATTTGACCTGTCACAGCATGATATGCGCATTTATCATTTTTTGATATAACTGTATATTCTGGTGAATTCTGATATAACAAATGGCCATATCGGAATATATATGGCTTGACATGTCCATATGAAATTTTTTGATATGGTCCTATATGGCCTAATATGTCTTGATCTAAATAATTTTCATACCTGGATATAATAGACTACATCAAAATATATCAAGCCTGATATGGCTGTATATGTCTTGATATGGCCAATTTCCACGTGGTAGTCTCAAAAAAATTTATATGCGCATATTAGATTATGTCAAGCCATATATACACAGAAAAAAAAATTTACTTGAACCAAGTAAATAATTTTGAAGAATTTCATCTTCTTGATTTGAATAGAAAAATTCTATAACTAAGAAATTTTTATTGGTTTAAATAAATTTTACTTGATTCAAGAATTTTTCGTCTTGATCCAAGACAATGAAAGTCTTTAAAATTATTTTCTTGGTTTAAGAATTTTTCTCTTGATTCAAATTAATTTTTTTTTCTGTGTAGACTTTTCAGAAATTTTCTCCATGGGTAGATATTCTGTAACACGAACTGGACAGAGAATCTATGTATAGAATGCCATTACAGATTTAGAGCTTGTATAAGCAGTTTATGGCATACTCCCAGTCAATTATAGTTTAAAGCTTTACTAGAATCTGATAGTGATAATTGATTCTGATTAAATAAATTAAAGTGTAATTGATGATGATAATGGAGAGTGATAAATTCATAAAATGCAAAATCAAAGTTGAATTAATGGGAATACTTATGGATACAATGGATAAATATGTGGATGGAGATTGATACATAGATGATAAAAATAATTTTAGCGAGTGAGGAAGCTACGGTAATAGAGTCATTAAAACCAGCCGGTCATGCGAAGCGTAGGCAAGTTTAATATTTTATTTTTTGCCTCTGGAATTGAGGTCATAAAACACGGGAACCCTTTGCAAACTCGTTCAAGTCACGTTCTCTGATCAGGACCACGTTCTGGAGCTTTTACGTACGTGGGTATTAGATGGTATTACTGACAAAAAAGTATGTGTTATCTCAAGTGCTATGATGTCTGCTGTCTAGTCTTCTATTTATTATTGTATCATATACAACATTTATTTTTCACTAGTTACTTTTATCTCAGACGTGAATTGCAAATAACTTTCGCTTTTTCAAGATTTCTTTTTTTTTTTATTGTCAGTTCCGCCGAATTTTTTTACATCACAAATGTCAAAAACATAACAATTTCTATAATTCTCACATATTGTTGTCCTTGTAATTAAAATGAAATTATAAAATCAAAATTAAGTTTGAAATAAAATTTATCCAGGCTTTAAATAAATCCAAACTTCGTAAAACTGAAACATTTATATTTTATTAATTTGACAGTAAAACTTTTAATTTGGTAATTAATAATCATAATGGTAATGGATGATTTTATGAGAGAGTAATTAATTAAAAAGTAATTAAATAAAAGCGGAAGTGGAAAAAGAATAACAAAGTATAAATAAAAGATAAAAGTAATTAACTGTTCTCACTTAGGAAAAATAAATAGTTGGATCAAGACACTTGGACGAATTAACGCGCCGCTAAAGTAATCATTTTCCTTGAGCAAATGGCTGGTCCTACACTGGAAAAATACGACACGGTGACTTGGTAGATTGCTCGTGTCGTCGTTGGGAATAAAAGAAATAAAATTAAATAAAAGACGGACATCCCAGAGAAGAATTAAAAGGAAATAGACGGGCGTGTCTAGAGGATCTTGGATTACCGAAACGTCTTTGCAGGCTGTCTTAAATTAAACTGTCTACTCTCCTTCACTCTCGATCTGACATGAATTGCATTTGCTATTGAAAAATAGATATAGAGAGGCTTCAGAGTTCGCTGATATTTTGCGTGACAAACGCGAAACGGGCGCATGAGAATTTATTTTTTGCCGTTAGATTATACGATACGATTTGTTTTGGCGTTCGTAATTAAAAAAAATTTTTTTTACTGATGACATTTTGAACGATTTTATGTTGAGTAACGAAAAAAAAATATTTTTAAGCACTCTTTTGGCACAATACTCTATAAAACTGCTGTAGTACGCCCTTTTAGCATTTGTCACGTTATTTAGTTGCGATTTTCTAATGCTCCATTTGCATTTGATTGAAAAAAAAATAATGTCGATGCATTCATCACGTGTTGACTAATGTGGGAATGACGACACATAGGATGATGCACCGTTATTATTATATAAGCTGCGATGTTTCCTATTTGCAACACTTTAACAGTACAGCAATTAAAAGTGTAAAAATATTTATAATCTTCGCTGTAATAATCTTGAGAAGTAATCCTCTCACTAGAGGATGTCTCATGTAATGGGACTTAAACGCTGTACCCTTTACCAGATACACTACAAATTCAAAGCAATATAATAAGTACAATCATCAAGATACTAAACTCCAGACAAAAGAAATGAGAGTTTGCAAAATGATTCAGCGGAAACAAACAATAGAGTCCGAGATGTTGTGTATGTCGTGGGCGTTGAGACAAGAATAATAAGAAAGACACCAGCACTTTTTAGTTGGATATAGTTGGGACCTTGCTAAGAAGAAGCAATACTTTCGGAGAAGCTGTAAATGATGCGAAAAAGTATCCTTGATTTAATTTTGATAATTAGATATATTAATTAAAAATGAAAACTGAAAGAAAGTGTCACTATAGTGTCTACAATCATTGACAGGAAAAAAATAAGTTTTCAAAAATTGTAACGAGGAAAATCCCATAAACGGAATCAGCTCAAAGTTATGTACAAGATGAAAAAGTTTCAAATCATTAAAATTAAAAAAAAATAAAAAAAAAAATTTTAAGTTTTAAATAAAAAAAAACGCATATTTTCACATTTTAAATAATTTTCTTGTATTTTTTTTTACCAGTACATAAAAAACAAAGATTTTACAATTTTTAGAAAAAAAAAAAAAAGATTTTTTTGAAAATTCGATGTCTTTAAAACAAATAAATGAAAAAATAAATTATTACTAACAAGTAAAATAAACTATCAACAATAACCTCTTAACTTCCTACACCTACAATGATGATGATGAAATATTGTATTATTGAATAAAAAGTACACTGATAAAAATATTAATTTGACTCAAGAGCCAAAATCTTTTACCAAGAATATAATTTTGAAGAAAATGATTTTCTTGAGTCAAGAGAATAAATTCTTGAGTCTAGAAATTATTCTTGGTCTGAGAAAATGTTATTGTTTCAAGAATTTATTCTCTTGATTCAAAAAAATAATTTTCTTCAAAATGGTATTTTTGGTTCAAAATGTTTGCTCTTGAGTCAAGTTAATTTTATTATGTGTATAAACATATTATTAGTTTGTTCTTTCCATTCTGCATTTTGATCAATATTGAAGAAAATTAAATTAGACACTATTAAGTATGGAGTTAAAATTTCTTTCGTTTTTAAATGTTTTATTTGTGAAATAAATATTTAATGGATTTTCCACTGCGAAGTCATAAACAACATTTCACATGAAGTGGCCTTTTTACGAGGTACAGAAATTAGTTACCTGAGTAATAGGTCGGAGTAATTGAGGGACAAACTAAAGTGTCGAAGCGATGGAAAAACTGAAGCTACACGAGGGGCTCGGGATCTGAAACACGTTGTTGGATTATCATCAAAGTTGTGTACTATATGTAATATAATAGAAGACCAGAGAAGAGAGTATAGAGAGCTCGGGAACGAACGGTTATCTTGGTGCAGCAGTTTTAAGAACGGCTGCATCACCGACATCAGTATAACCATAATCGTAAACATACATGGTGTGTGAAACGATATACTCTGCCCTGTTCACTTCGGGATGAGGGGTGAGTCGAAGGCTTTACGGATTGTAATAGGCTGACCTGAAACTGATAACGCGGGCGATGAAACGGGAATTGTGAGCCGTCTGCCAAATCTTCTTTAATGATTTTTTTGTTTATTTCAAACTCTGTTTAGTACATATTCGATGGTTTAACAAAATGAAGAAATAAGTTTTTGAAGAAATATCAACAAAAGTAAATACATACAACGAATTTTGACAAATGACTACCACTGAATGACAAAAATAATAACGTAACTCGTAATATGCTTATGAACTGATCAAGAAGTTTGTTAGAAATGTCATGAAATTTTTTGCTTATCGAATTCTTATTTAAAATCTTCTTAAATATTCGAACCTCTTGAATAGTTCGAATGTTTCGACTACATATTTACACCCTTCTGTTCTAAAGTAAACTTTGAATAATTTCCTTCTTTGAAATACGAACGATCACCTATCCTGGAATTTTCGTGGTAAATTCTTTAAAGCAAAATTCACCTGGAAAATACTTCGAACCCTGAAATCGAAAATTTTCGTAGCTCTTATCTTTCCTTTGCAGTAATTTCAACTGAAAAAAAGATATATTGTATTGCACACCTCATAAACGAAGCAGATGAAGTTGTGCTCTACACTCGCCTTACAAAAATCAAGCGATTTCTTCAACTAAAATTGTCTCTATTTATTTTCTATTGCACTTTTAGAACAATATTTATACGTAAATGTCATGAAAAAATACTAATTTTAACACTTAAGACATTTTGCTTTTTAAATAAATAAAAAAAAATGTTTAAAAAAATTATTCCGTGGACGTCCGGGTGTCTAATGTAAGTATGGAAAATGGCGTGGTCACGATAACTGCCGAAAAACAACTGATCAAATCCATTTTTTTTAAACGCTTCTTCAGTAACATCTAAAGTAAGTCCTTTTGAAGATCACCATCTAGTTCAATGTAGTTTACTTATAATTAGCAATAAACTAAAATCCACTTGTCGTTTGTGTATCTATATCTATGTAAATAAGGTTCGCTTGCAATACATGTGCAGTACCTTTTCTTTTCTGGGTAGACAATAGCGCGAAAGACTTAAAAGTATTCTTTGTATTTTATTTTAATAAATTTTATTGTGGAAAATGAGATTATGAGGTATGCACTTTTGGATTTTCCAAACTTTATTTACTTGTACTTGGCGCAAAACACTACCATGTTAACACGGAGAATATTATTGATTTATGCTAGAATCCTTTATAAATTTAATTTCTTAATTCTTTATAGTAAAGAATGGATTTAACACTTTAAAACAGTTATTTAGTTTACAATTCAATTTGCTGTTCTTTCTCAGCAATCATTATAAAAAAATTGCCTACCTTAAAACTATAAAATTTTTTTTCTTGAAAAAAATACACTATTCCAAAAAATCTCCATATTGTACTGAGAAATACCTGATTCTCATTCTCCAAGAGCTATAAAAATATCGAAGAACAGTGAATAAATAAAACACCCCGGTATAATCAAATTGGTTCTCATTGATAGTCAGATAAACGGGAGTAACGGCCGTATCGGATGGCTCGAGAGAAAGGTCGCCTACGCCAGTACTGGTGTTCGAAAAATAGTGCCCATTGCACTAGACAAACGAGAAACGCAATAAAGAGACAAAAGTGTCTAGGTACCTCGTCGATACCCAAATGGAGTATATCTCGAATAATCGAATTAAATTACACGAATAAGGACAGAAACATCCACAGATACTGTGATTGTCGTTGAGCAGATTCCCACACTTAGACACCGGAATCTGTTGAATTACCGGAGGACAGTGAGAGAACAGAGCCCTTCGGCTCTGCATTGTTTAGAGGGACATTGACTTATACTTTTGAGCTCTTCACTCCAATCCATTCACAATTCTCACGGGGAAACCTCGTTTCACGAGTCAATCGTATAATCCAACAGAACCAATTCCAGCAATCAACGAATTCAGATTTTTGAATAACACCACATACATACGACTGCCAAGAGAATGCTCGATCTACGGTACTATCTCGATACCCTCTACTATAGGTGCAATAATAGACTGAGCGTGACCGCGGATTTAACAATAGAATAGAAATAGTTGGAATCGATTAATCGAATCTTGATAAGAGAGTTCTATTTCTATTTCTACTTCCCATCGACATCAACATCCATCATCCATCAGCCCAGTTGTCTTGGCCATATGAATTGTGAACATAAAAAAGCTTTATCCCGCGGAAACAATGCAAGGCCACCGCAACTAATTTGCTCTCGATCCAGAGTACAATTGATTCGTCTCGTTTCGTGGGGCCAAGGAGTTTTATCAAGGGCAAATCGGTATCTATTGGGACTATCGTTTTATTCTGCATCATCCGAAGCTCTTGCATTCCACCCGCAGTGATAGATATGTATGGATGCATATATGTATATATGATATGTGTAGCATTAGAGAGCACGCAGGATCAGATCCTTGCATTGGCTTTTAGTGGATGCGGTTGGGCCGTCCATGCCCACCACAATCACCGCAACGGATGAGGGTTACCTGGAAAGTGGTCAGTGTGTAACTCCTCACACTCACTCATGCTCTACTCGCAGAACTTCTAATGGTTACAATTATGCTAATGGTATGTAGGGATATGATTCTCTTTCTGTGTAGTTTAGTGCGAATCTGCCGAGTTACATTCTCGAAATTGATATTTGAACATCTATCGATGATGAAAATTCTTTTGAGAATGCTAGATTTGGTTATGAGGAAAATTACTGGTGACAATTAATGTCATTGGAAAGGATTCTATTTTTAAATTTATGCCTAATACTTAATAATTCGGGAACTTTTTCATGGTCTAAAAACAAGATAGAGAATGTTGACGACATTTTGAACAAATTTAAAGTCTAAAAAGATTGCTCGACAGCTGATATGGAAGAGGAATTTTCAACAAAAACTTGCAGAATCATTGAAACTGATGCAACAGTAAAATTTCATTCAATACTTGAAAAAATAGGTAACTTTTTATCTGAGAAATCAAGTAGATAAAGAAATTGAAGCTTATTTGTTGAGTTTTCAGACGCGTTTTTACAGAAATTTGATGTCATCGATTTCAGAAGTTATTTTTGGATTTTTTGAAAATTGCACGCCACACAACGCGCCAATGCTCACCAAAGGTGAGCACATCTTATAAATCTTTACGCAATGAATTGAGATAAATCCTTTTGAATAAATTTCTACGCATACATACGATAATCCTTATCGAATTCAAAATTGTTTCAAAGATATCAACGAAAGTTGATAAAATTTTTAGATTTAAGCGTCGAAGTTTTTTTGCTCTGATTTTTCTGTACGCAATACAATTAAAATAAATAAGTGTTAAAATTTTCTTTCTCTAATTCTGACGTAAAAAGTAGCGAAGCTTTTGAATTTTCTAACTGAGCGCCACTGCTCCTAAAACAAAGATCGTTAAACGACGGGGAAACGAATAGAAGTAAACCAGAATCGCGTAATATATATGGATTCCGGACACCCCGAACATTTTCATCTCGAGGGCTTTTGCTCAGTGAAACTGAGGGAGATGTAATTTTGGTACTTACCCCAGCAGGAAAGTTAGAAACACAATGTTACGTGAACGTACTTCCCGATGGAAGACTACGCCGTGTTTCTTGTAGTCATTGTCTGAGGGCTGAGGAAAGTAAAAGTATCTGGAGCTGGAATCCTATCCGTAGAATAACTTGTATTGCCCACGGTACGGTACAAACTTCTATGTATACAGTTAAGTCGTCTAAACGGCGAACCGAATTCGGCCGATTACGATGCGGTGAGACAATAGTGATCATCTGTGTTCGACTTGGAGTGTTAACGAGGGAGCACGTGACTCGATCTCAGTTATTCGAGTTGTCCGTTACGTATCCGAAAACCAATCTCGTAATATCGGTTAACTGTTAACTATTCCACGCAATAAACTTGTTTTATAATCTCCAGATAATGGAGCTTCGTCTTATTTCCAAATAACTTTTATTATTACTTTTACTTTTGTTTCACTACCGATATCATCAGTTTCTTGTTTTACAAAGTGACCGAAAGAAAATAAATGCTGTCATAAATTTTTTTGATAATTGTTCAGTTTCACAGCTCCCAAAACATTCGTTTGTTCTTAAAGTTTAAAAAAAAATAATTAGATAAAAATTTTTTTTTCGATGTCAATGTGTTAAGAAAAAAATTTTTTTTAGAATCGTTAGATTCATTTGGACACATTTTATTAATGATTTTGGTCGAGATTATATTTTATTTAATTAAAACCTTTTAAAACAAATAACTAAATTTTTTTTTACAAATTTTTATGATTTTTATTGTAAATTTACCGTTCAATAAAATAATTTGAAGAAAAAAAAAAGTTAATTTTCTAATATTTTATCGAACAAAAAAAGTAACTATGGAATTATTAATTTTTTTATGCGGACAAAAAAAATTTAATGAAAATCATTTTGAACTCTCGAATTAAAAGTTCCACCTTCAAAAAAACATTATTTTATTTTTTTGATGCGATCTACAGAATGTAATTTTTTACGAGTCCTTACTTGTCATTGAACGCGAAAAGTCGCGTTATAGTTAATAGCGTCATAATAGTGAGGGCACTAAATTTTACAGAGAAGAGTAAAGTGTTTGTGCAATTTTACGGACATCACATACCACGGTTGGTTTTATTCTTAATTCTACCGGCTTAAGTTCCAGAGAATATAATCCGAGTAATGAAAGTATGCCTCGTAAACATCACTCATTTAATTACTCCTATTTAATACCCAGACAGACACTTTCTTAGTTTACATCCTTTTTTTAATAGCTCCCTTATCTCAGACCATTACTCTGCATTCGTCGATAATCCTGTCTCTTGGCACAAAAACCCGACGCCAGCCGAATTAGCCCGATACACACGAGCTATAATAGTTAATCGTTATACTTACATTATATTGGGAAAAAATCAACAGCATTAGTAAGGGAAAGGATAAGCGGAAAATGGACATGTTTTATAGAAAAGAACAAAAAGATAGGGGAGAAAGTGAAAATTATGTTGAAAAAAAAATAATTGTCTTAGCACTCGTGCCAGTTTTCTGAAAATGCATTAGCCTTTGTAGCAAACACTTAACCAACTCTCTTTCCTTTTCCGTCAAAGAGCTCCAGTGGTACTAATTCTCCGGCTATTACTTTTGTTTATGTTCAATTACTCCATGGAATTAGTCTTTTATGAAATAAAGTTATTCTGGGTTCTCGTTTGTACTCATAATTACTGTAAACACACATCACGTGTTAGCATGTGTCTACATCTCGAGTAAAAATTAAAAAGTTTGAAAAATCCAAATGAGTATGCCTTAAGCGCCCGTATTACTTGTAAATTTGTCAAAGTTGATAAAATATCAATCACAAAAAGGAAAAAGATGAAAGTAAGTGTAAATCAACTCAAGTTAATTCGAATTTTTCCGCGTAAATCGGAGAAAAAAAAATCAAGATTACATTACCGACATTCAGTATTAATTATGCTATAATATGGACATCGCTTAAGTTTTCTAATAGACAGCAAAAGACCAATCAAAAAAAAATTTATTGTAATTAGACGAAACGGTTTTAAGTTACAGTTTTGTATTCCGTTTGTTTGCAACTAAATAATGAATTAATGAATAAAAAAAAAAAAAAAAAAAAAAGAGTATAAAAATAGATTTTTATTAAAGTTATAGTGCTTACTCCGACAGTAATTTGTAAAAATTTACACTGTAATTATGTAATAGTATATTACACACCGAGGGAAGTAAAGTAAGAAATGTCTCAGATCACATGTAATTGTTGGCCGAGGCGAAGCCGAGGTCAACAAACATGTGATCTGAGGCTTTCTTATTTACTTCCCTCGGTGTGTAATATACTATTTTGAATGATCAGTGAATTACTTTAAAAAAAAAAAATGACAGTTGTCGGCTAATTTCTGGCTCAAAAAACATACATAACTGCTTGAAAAAAAAATTTATTTTTTATGGCTAATAATAGGTAGATTCGCAATTACGAATAATTACCAAATATTCAAAATAAATAAATAATTTTCAATCCAAAAAAAAAAAAAAAAAACAAGCTCCATAAAAGAGAACGTTTGAATGAACTACCAGCAAACTTTTCAGCAAATGACGTAACTAAAATCCAATAAAGAAAAAAATATTCGTAGAATAACCATAAAAGTAGTAAGGTGTTAACTGGCGCTGGCGCCGCTATAAAAACCTATGGTTTATCCGGTATCTCTAGATAGAAATAACGATGAGCGACTATCAAGAGTTAACTACTAACTCATTCAAGCACCAGTGTGCTAAAAAACAGTCAAACACAAAACTAAATTTGTAATTACTGTCTGTCGCCATTGTACAAACACTGTCGTTTATAATAATACTAAAATATTAACAATTTTCCAGTCATAGCATTTGAAAGTCAATTTGTTTTTTCTTTGTAGCAAACATCCTACACATATTTGATTTTATTTTATTTGATCCTTTCTATTGCTTGTTTTTTTTAATTCTTTTATTAATTTATTCTCACCAGTACAATATCCAATTATTGGCGTTTTTATCTTGGGATCTATCTATCGCTCGGGATTTTTAAAGTTTATCACTGGAGTACAGCACAAGTATATTATTAGCAATATTAAATATTATAAATTATAATGTACAATAGCATTGTATTAGTCACGAGGGTCATACGGAGTGATTCGACAGAAAATCACATAATAGGAATCCATTGAATTATCGGTGTTCAGTTTGCAGTGGTGGATGCATGCGGACACTCGCTGGGAGATATTTTGAGAGAGCGAGTGAATAATAATGATCTTCCCTCATATCACGGGCATAACAATAACGATATGCTAATTCTCGGCATCAATAATATCATATGGACATTTAAAAGCTGACACTATGATGGGCGTTGAATCGAGCGTGACAAATTGTCGTGTTTAGATATTACATGCGCGGCCTGGCCTGTAAGTTAACTCTTTATATACTAGCTCTGGCTGGAGAATTCCGGGATCGTAATAAATATAAACATAAATAAAATATAAACAGCTATTTATGTGTACGACATTATACAGTACAGGATCAAATGCATAAAGTCACCGCACAAGTTTCGCTTAAAAATA
Organism: Cotesia typhae; assembly: GCF_013202065.1. NCBI lineage: Eukaryota > Metazoa > Arthropoda > Insecta > Hymenoptera > Braconidae > Cotesia > Cotesia typhae. Next base: position 17,473,420 of record NW_027423774.1, on the reverse strand, counting down.
TAATCGCGAGTGCTCGCGGTCGTGCATAAACTCACATCCGTTTACGATAAACGCTTTCGTGAGAAGCTTCATCGGGTTAGTAACGAGATTTACGATGTAGTTGACGCAGCAACGTTCATTTCACCGATCAAAATTATGTTATCGGTGGATTTAATCGACCAGAAATTGAATCCAGTTCATGTCCACCTCACGTTACCGGCCATCCATCAAAAATCAACCTGCTGAGGTAAAAATACGAATACCTATTTCATAACGAATATGTTATGCTGGACATGTTCATGGAGTTAAACACATGATGGATAATCACTTTTATTGTAACATGGGAATTATGTTCCTTTTTTGGACAAATATCGTGTAGTATGGAAAATTACTTATTATTTCTGTATAAAAAATTTCTTTATTCAAGACAAATTTTTTATTCGAAAAAAATTAACTTGTTTAAAAAAAAAAATTATTCAACTGAAATAATAATTTTTAAGAGTTTTATCATATTTAAGCAAAATAAAAAATTCTCGAATCAAGTGAAATCCATTTAAGCTATATAAGGAAAAATTCGTAATTCAAGGTCTTTTCATCTTGATTTAAAATTATCGAATTCTCAAAAATTATTTTTGTGGTTAAAGAATTTTTCTCTTAAATTGACTTGGAATTATTTTCAGTGCAAATTTATGAAATTAAAAAAATTTATTAATAATTTAAAAATTTTAAATTATTTAAGTATTCAAAATTTTTGTTAGATAGTGAAGATAAAAAAAAATAATTTCTCAGTTTCAAATTTTTTTTCTTGAATCAAGTGAACGATTTTTTCAGTACACTATAAAAATTTGAATGTGTAAAATAGTTTCCAAAAACTCAATAAAATCAACTTGGTCTATATCATACACACTGCAATTTTTAAACAATTTTCTGATTTAAAAAATTTCGGCTTTTAATTTAAACTTTGTCTGAAATATTGAAAAATGCTTACAGAAATAAAAAAAAAATTGAATTTTTGTACAAAAAATTATTATTACATCTCTTCACCTTCAATAATTTTTCAAAAAATTTAATTATCTGTTTTTAGGAATTAATATTTCATTATTGATTATTGTAATTTCTATACAGAAAACAAACCGTCCATAAAAATCGATAAATCAATTATAATTTATTTTTATAAGTCAATTAAAATTTATTTTTACTAAATACACCGTGAACAAAATTTATAACATAATTCACAAAAAAAAAGATGATAAACCTGTCAATTAAATGACATATTCTTCGTGTAAATTGAATGAAACATTGATTTTAAGGTACCAGAATATCGATTAAACGTTTAGAAGTACAATAGCGATGTAAATCAAGGGAGGTTATTTATTAAATCTATTTAATGGCAACTCGTTCGATTGGTTGTTAAACACAATTGTTTAACACGACAACATGACCGTCGCTGGCGGCTTTGAACCATCCGATGCGTATAACATAAAGTTGTTTGTGTACTGATAATATCGATAATAAATTACTGTCAACTGTCACACTCTACCGCTATTCGAATAAAGTTCGACGCGTTAATGCTGTAAAGTTCTTTCGATGAAAGACAGTAACGGGTTTGTATTTTTAATTAGTCATCAAAAAAATTTATTAGAGACCCGCACAATACATTGCATCGATAATTAGAAAATAATAATAAAAAAATTAAGATTAAATTACCGGGTATTGTTCACTAATGATTTATTTTGTGAATAATTAGTGACTGTTGTCTCATGTGGGAAACAATTAAATTAAGGTAACATTATAATTTATAATTTATAATTTATAATTTATAACTTATAACATTTAATAAATTTACTGACAAAAAAATGAATCAACGAAATCGAGTTTTCAGATTACCGCAGCAGCCTTATTATCGGAAATGCAGTGTGGCGCATATTAAAACAACCGAAATGACATTAAATCGCAGTAGCTACTGGCCTGTAATGTGGTACAATCACCCGGGCAATTTACACGTTAACATAATAATAATAACGGTGACCGGTGACCAGCGCCGAGGTAACGAGCTCCAAGGGCCGCTCGCGCGACGTCAGGAATAATAATCGCAGATGCATACGTCGATTGGCATTCGAATCATCGAAATGATTATAGCGTCCGTCTGGTCTACGAATTAATGTGAATTAGCGCTCTGGTCTCGGGCCATAATAAATTTAGTATGCACACTAAAAAAAAAAAATTAATTTGATTTGAAAAAAAAATTTTTAAACCAAGAAAATTTTCATCGCCTTGATTTAAATTGAACTAAAAAATTTTTATTGATTTAAGTAAATTTTATTGGTAATTTTCTTTCTCATGAATCAACTTAATTTTTTTTTTCCAGTGCAGAAATTTAGTTATAGAATTTAAGGAGTAAAAATATTTTATTCGATCTGATCTCATTTCTTTCCTAGCTTGATTAAAAAATTTCATACATTTGACCCAATATGCTCTAACATGTTTAAATACACAGAAAAAAAGAATTTCTTGCACCAAAAAAATTTTGAGGAAAACTAAAGTTATTTTGGAGCGAGAAAAAAATTTCTTACCCAAGAAAATTTGTCTTCGATCCAGAAATTTTTAGTCCTTATTATTTTTTTGAGCTAAAAAAATTTACCCTCGATTTAAAAATGTTTTCTTTCTGTGTAGAATTTTTGATATAGCTTGATATAAAAATTGGTTATTTCTTATAATTATTTATTTAATTTTTTTGTTATTTTACTAATGTATGATAATTATAAATTAATTGTTGAAAATAAAAAATATTAATAAATTTAGAACTGCACATATTTTTTTATTGAAAAAAATATAAACAATCCATTTTTTATTTACAAATTTAACCTAATATTATAATGAGATCAACCTACAAAGCGCCCAATCAGAAAATTTTTTCACACCCCGGTAATTAAAAAAGTTACCAAAACTTGTCACAACTTTAAACAGAATATTTTTATCCCCCCGAATTCCACTGAAAAATAAAATACCAAAATAAACTCCCTTACAAGCATTAATAATAATGAAAATGATAAAAGGATAATTCTGACAGCGTATAATATTGTCAAGTCTCAAGATTAAGGAGTTAATTTTGTCAGAACAAAGTAAAGTGACTTAGTCGAAGGAAAAGCCTCAAGCCCGGAGATATGCCTATTATATCGACTAAACAGTCCCAGGAGTAGCAACAACCAGGAGTACCATAACTTCCTCTCTCTCTTTCTCTCTCTTTCTCTTCCTCGCTCTCTAATATCTTATCCAACCCTCGTGAGCTGACGCCCTACTGTTTGCCCTATTGATTATACAGTTATGCCAGCGAACGCCATTGCTTCCGGGTACTTGGCGCCCATACCTATATCCTACACCTATTACCCAGTTCCAAGTCCCTCATCCTCACCCTCACCCTTGTAACTTGTCTAAGCCTGGTCCGTATTCGGTAGTACCTTTGCTTTTGCACCTCAGCTTGTGTTACCCTCCACTGTTTGCCCTATTATTATATTTGTCTTTGATTTCCGACACCATTCAACTCTTTCGCACTTTGACTCTTCTCTTTGCTTCGGAGTAAAAACTGAAACTTAAAAGTTAAACGCAGTGTCACGTTCTTTAGACTCTGACCCTCGTCGATGAGATGTCTCGTGCGAATTCACTTGTGAGTAGACTCCAAAATAAAAGAGCTTGCGCTATTAAAACACAAGAGCTGGCGCCGTGACGATCTCCCTCTCGCTCTCCTGCTATGCGCCGCACTACATGTGGATTCTGTGGATATGAACTTACAGTACTTTCCTATACCAGTGCCAGTACCGACGCTGTTCACTACGCCAACTACAACTACAAGTCTCAAATAGATTTAAACCGCTTAGCTGTCGTCCGAACAATGCCAACTTGGCGCTCACCTAAAACTATTATTCCCTTTTTATTTTTATTAGTTGGCATTAAACTCGGCTACGCTATCATCTACTCCTTTGTTTTACTTTTTTACTAATAAATGTCATCTGAAATAAAGGAGAGGTGCTGCAGTAGGAACAACGCTGTCTTGTTGTTTTGTTAGGGAGAAACCAAAAACAACAGGTTGAAAAACATTTTTTTTTTAATGTGTGAAATTAATAGTTTTTGTTTAATAAAATTGTTGGAATTTCTGTCAAGTTAATATCTTATTTTAGTTAGATAATCTTGCTTTGAAAATTTAAAATTGGATAAAAAATTTGAATTTTTGATGACTAATTCCGCAGTGCCATCATAAAGCCATCAAATTTGTCAATCACTTGAAAAGTTAAAATTTTATTAATCTAAGTCGTCAATGACATAATAAATCATCCTGTTTCCAAATTTCTTCTAAATTTCGAAATTATCACAAAAAAAAGAATTGAAATTTCTATCACATAATTACATAACAAATTTTCCTTAATTTCATTGATCTTGAAGAAAAATAACATTAAAACTTTGATAATTAATAAATTAAAAATTTTAATTGACTAATCGTAAGTGATGTCGTAAAACATTACGGTTCCAAATTCTTCCAAATCTTTGAGAATTTTCCACAAAAAAAAATTTTTTTTTTAATTTGTACGAAATGAATATCAAATTTCACTTAGTCCCACTTGCTTGGAAGGAAAATTAAATTCAAAGTTTTGATATTTCATAAAAATTAGGAATTTCGGTCAACTCTCCACAAAATTGTAACGGAAAAAAAATTTTTGAATTTCTGTCAAATAAATTTCTAGTTGAATGATTATTATTATCAATAATATTTATTATTGTTATTAGTAATATTATTATCATTATTATAATTATTAAATTAATGTAAACTTTATGAATTGATAATAATCCACTAATAGGATAATGGATTTACCTTTTAATATTTCATGTCGGACATGAATTTCGTTTAGTTTCACAGCGGAATAAAGTTCTTAACTTGATCCGAATATTTAAATGTACAGTACATACAACTAGTTTTTGACTCCATAATGAGTTTTGGTATTCCAGTGAATTATATCAAAACGTTTATTATTATTCATGAACAATGCACCGGGGTTTGCCACTTGGCAGATTTCATAAATACGAAACTCCGCTCGGAGGGAGGTCTAGCCTGCTCAGAGAAGAGAAGAGAAGAGATGTGTACTCCATTTTCCTCATAAGTACTTGCTACACCCGTAATGAGATACCAAATGCGAATGCTGTACAAATAATAATTAGGGTAATAACCAATACCGACGTAAATATTAATTTATAACATAAAGATTCCTCGGTAACTATTACGATCCTTCAAAGCCCACGTTCACGTCGAATTAAAAAAAATATTATATCAATAATAATCTCTTCAAAGAAAAAATTATTTATTATTAATACTTACGTCGACGTTTACGTTCAAAGTAAATATCACAAACTTTATATTAGCGTATTGACTTTTATAAATCATTAAATGTCGTCGACCATCGACGGGGAAATAAAAAGCGGCTTGCCAATTAGATTGATTGTGAAGAGACTGCTGTAAATCTCAAACATCGATAATAATAAATTCTAATGACTTTTGAAGTCTTAAAGAAAGTCTTGCACAAAATTATTTAACTTTTTTTTGGTCAAATGAAATTAAATTAAAAAATCTTTGATCAATTAATCAATCAAAAAAAGATTTTGGTAAATTTAGAATTCAAATAATTAATAAAAATTGAAATTCAGAATTTTGGGTGAAATACTGAAAACAAAATATTTATCAATAAATTTATAAATAAAATCCTATGTATTAATTTTTACATTTTCTATAAATTGTACCTCAAACTACAATTGTTTTTTTTCCAATGTATAAAAAAAATTTTTATCAATTTTTTCTCCTCTTATTTTGAAACCATAATCTATATTATTAAAAGAATAAGAAAAATGTTTTATCTAGGATAATCATATGATAAAATCGTTTTTTTTTTTTTTTTATTTTAGTGAAATTTAGTGTCAATGCAAAGTCACATAGTGACTGCAAGGTTGCTAATTTTGATTAAAAGTTCAAATTTCAAAAAATCATAATCGTGCAAGCTTTAACAAAATTAAAAATTTTTAATTCAACATTGAATACTGATAAAATTTTTATGGCAATTTACACCAAGTTGAATCGAATGAAAGTCCAAATTCCCTTGACTCAAAAAACTGACCAATTCCTCCAAATAAACTTATCAGTATACACTCAGCAGAAAATAAACAGGCAATACGTTGAATTCCTCACGTTCTGTCTCCCCTCGCCTGAAACGATTTTCGTACTTGGTTTCCATGACAGCAGGTGTCATAACAAATTTTGATTCTCTCGGCCCAAGTGGCTGCTAGTTTACGTCGTAGATTAGTGTGTCCAAGTCTCGTTCATAGTCTTCTCCTTCTCTTTCTGGTTCGCCTTCACCTTCACCTCGGTTATTGTTGGGGTCATGATGAAATACGTAAGGGTAGCCTCGACTATTGAGCATATTTTCTTTCTTAACCCAAGGCTTTAGACATAAATAATGCATACACCCTCGTAAAATTAAGACTTTCCTTTGTCGAAGCACTCACAGACAGACAGAAACAAACAGAGAACAGATGACAGAAAGAGAAGTACAAAGTTAATAGTAACTCTAATAGTATATAAGCAAAAAGTATATCTTTTGCTGCCGGTAGTTATGCAGCTTACGGACGGAAGCTCTGAAGAAGAAAATGCATAAAAATAATTGATGTAATGTTTTCTTTTGGTATAACAACCTCTATATAAATATATATATATATATATATATATATATATATATATATATATATATATATGAATATACAAATATAATGGTACTGCATATACTGTGCTGGTGGAATGGTTCGTTGTCTCAGCAGACGAGTAGTCTCAAGAGTCACCTGTAACCCGAATGGGATATATTATCCACTAAGTATATATTTGCATAGACTCGTTTATCTCGAGTTCTAGGCGTTTATCTCTTGTCGGAGATTAAAACCTTGTCGCTTTGCTCACCGAAGAACTTGGATAGGAATGCTACTTACTAAAAACTAAATAAACAAATAAATGTAAAAAGGTCTCTTGGTCTGAAAGATGCTAGTTTGTAGATGATAATTGATGCGAATTTCTCCATGTTATTTTTATTTAAGTATAAATAATATATCGCAGATTAGTAACTCCGCGATTCATGGACAAGAATAAATTTACTCGAGTCACGATCTTGTCATTTTTACGCTGCTACTGTGTCGAATGCTTTCACACATGCTTAACCTCAGTCAGCATGGGTGTGTGTAAATGATGGTGATGCTGCTAAGTACGTGTACTGAAGACTCATACTCTATAGAGCAGGCTATAGCAAACAGCCTCGATGCGACTCTACACTAAATACTGTGGTATGTAATGTCTCATACGTGTTTTTTCGTGTGTTTAGTGACCGAAATAAATTCATCTGTTTCGGTGATTTACTCGAAAATTCGCTATGGCACGGATTCCGGATGCGTTAATACAGTAACAAGACCTAATTTGATTCTTCAGTCGCTGAGAAAATATGAAGGGGGGTTTGATGAATCTTTAAAAATTTTTAGTTGCTATTGCGGGATCAAAAACGGCTGCTGTGCTATAATTAATCTGTCTTATTACAGAGCTGACAAATAGAAGAGTGATTGAAATTGATATTATTAATATTTAAGATTAAAATTTTATTATATTATGTGCAATAACATTTTTATTGTATGTTTATGTATAATTAATTTTTCAGATCTTGATAAACTCACAATAAATTAGTAAGGAAACATAAAAAATCAGCAATAATCTAATTTAGTTGACTACCGATTCTCTAAATACCCGCAATAGATTTTAATTACACAATCTTATTTATAGAAAATGTAAGTTTCTTTAAAATTAATTGAAAATTTCGACCTCCTTTCTGCTACTCTAGAAATTATGAAATATTCATAAAACTTTCACTTTTAGAGTTTCGAGATAATAAAAAAAAGCTGTGAAATTCGATGGTAGAATAAATAGAGTCCGAGTGAAGCCGATTTAGCAAGAGGGAAACATTGAGAATCGCCCATCTTGCCTACTATCTACAGGCGCCCCCGTTGTCCTTATGAACAATTCACGCGAGCATGTTGTCCCAACAGATACTACTGAGAATACTGTAATTGAGTTTGTGAATTTCTAATAAAATATTAATACTCCGAAAGAGGCGACTGATCCTAAAATTCAGATCAACAGCATATGAGCATCCCTGTTTTTATTTTCATACAACTCCAAAAAAAAAAAATACACTCAAATTTCAGCAACGCAATATCTGTTTATTTTTACTGTCAAAAATATTATAAAGTATGTTGAAACTATTTAAGTACATCGTGAGAAACCCCTTATTTGTTTATACTTTTTTTTATTATTATTATTATCATTAATCATAGATCTTAATTATCAAAGGTTTTTTTATGTTACTTCAATTTAGTCATTTCAATTTAAATAACTTTTGTCTTTATTCTACCAAGCAAAAAAAGCGTTTGCATTTAAGCAAACTCCGGGCATTAACCTCAATTTTCCTCTTATTTAAACAGCTTTATATTATGAGCGCTTGGACGTCATAAAGTCTCATATTTTCCAATCAAAAAGCTTCTAGATCACATTTAGATTTTTTAATCAACCGCTAAACTGGTTAAAGTTAAGTAAAATTTTGTAAAATACGGTTATCAAGAAATTTTAATCCAGTGAATTTTTACAGAGCAATTGTCATAGTTTTGCATAAGATTACTAAAATTCATGTTGAATTGAACCAAAAGAGAGGTCCAGGCAAAGTACTTTCATCGAAATTGTAATTTCGAGTGCGTGCGAGCATTTAATAACATGCAAATACGGGATCTCTATTAAAATTTTATCGTATAGAAGGCAGCAAGCTCTTTCGCTCTCCCTCTAGCCGCGAAACTCAGCGGCTAGGGCATAAAACGCATCTGGGGAATGGTAAATACGCACGTAGTAGAATAGCGCTATATTGCTGGTGCTATTACTATGTAAGGGTAAAAGGATACAACTAACATAAACTATATGTACGCATAAAGTCTAACTCCAAAGTCTCGACTATTGTTACCAAACCAAAGGTACAATGGAGGCGTTGGCCCCGTAAATGCAGAGATTTCCCAGCCTTTTGTGGGCTTCTGAACCATTTCGCGCGGATGAAACTTAAACGTGACAAATCTGTGAAAGGCAGACGATGTAACGTTTTTATTTCTGTAGTTTACGTAACGTTTTGATGAGTCAATATTTTTTCTTTAGAGCTGATATTGAGAACTTTTCCCTTATCCCTTATAGTTGATCATGTACTTTGGTCAAATTTCGTGAATATCAACTAAATTTTTTAATGAAAAACTTAATAAACTAGAAATATTATACGAAGTAGGCAAAACTGCTAAGAACAATCCCTAGTTAAAGCATAAAATACTTAACCAAATAATAATCAATCAACAATCTAATAACACAAATATAAAACAATATCAAATAATGTAAAGTAAATATTATCTACAAATGTCCACGTTTGTCTTAGTTTCTAAGATGTATAAATGTAAATACTTAGACTTAAGGCATAACATATTTATTTAGGTTTTTCAATAAAAATTTTTCACCTAAGAAAATAAAACAATAACTAAAACATGTAAAAATCATATAAATTTATAATAACAAAAAATATTTGATACAATTAAGCAAAAATCGCGAGGAATTGTAAACGTATTATACATGTAATTACAATAGCACTTACAATCATGCAATTACAAGAACTGATGTACAAATTTAAACATGTCAATAAATATCTTTAAGATAAAAAAAAAAATTCATGAATGAAGACCTTAAAAACTCAGGACTGAGTTTTTCGAATCTTTTTATCTTATAATCGATTTATAAGACGGAATTTTCTCAATCCCATTGAATTTCTTTGGTAAAGAACAAAAGCTCTCGTATTATTTAAATCCAAAAAAATGTATCCCCTGTTAAATATTTATTAATTCACCATCAAAAGCAGGAAGGATCTGAGACAGTACAGGTTGAAGTATCGAAGTATTGGCAGTTAAATGATAACGTGTCTATAACAAAAAATAACGCATGAATTTAAAAGAAATTACGTCTGATATTTAAAGATCTGAAAATATCAAATAATAAAATCTTAATTATATTGTGGTTGCATGATTGAAGTGTTAAAATCGATGATGACAAAAAAAATAGACTGTCAGCCGTAGATCTGGTTGATCTTCTAGAATCCCCAAGAAGTTATTCCGAGGGTGGAATATAACGACGCGCTAAGAGAACGTTTTTATCTGTCTAGAGATATAGATAAAAAGAGAAAGAGAGAAAAGAAGTTAAAGAGGAGGAGGAGATAAGCGTGTCTCATCTGATATGTGCATCACGTTGGATGGCGATCGAAACTACCCTACAGTAGATGACTCTCGGCATTCTGATCACTTCCACCTCACTGACCGATAAATCATCCGTGAAATATTTAAAGTATCTATTAAATTTACTCTGACCTTAGAATTCGTATTAATAAAATATTTATTTATTTCATTTTTTGAATTTAATAGCGTGGTAATTTTTCTGACACTGAATACATAAGAGCATAAAACTTTTATTTCAGGCTCGAGTCGGAAAAGCTCGATGAGAAATGCACGACAAACCTAAGCCGCATTTGCGTAAGGATTCACTATCGGAGATTTACGCAAAATTTTACTCCGACTCTAAACTTTCGCTGACATTCATCGTCTTGGCTGACTCGTGTATTGGGATTGGGGAAATAAAAATAAAAGAATCTGGTGAGGGTTACATCTAAAATGTAAGACGTAAGGAAGAAAAAATATAAGATAAGCATCTAGATTCATCTTCTTGGCGAGGATTTGGTCTAAGCACCTCGCTCGTTTCTCAATATTAACTTCCCCTCTGACAATTGCCGTTTCTAGAAATCCCACTCAGCACGATACTAACATATTAATTTATTTACCGACAATTATAGCTGCTGCAATATTTTTTCATCTTTAATCTTACTTATCAGTACCATTTTTTTTTTATCAATTAATCATTGCTGAATATCGTACTAATATTAACTTGAAGGGAAAGTTCATAAAAATCAATAAAAAAATTTCTAACATTACTTTATTGATGCGCACTATTATTTATATAAATAGAGAAATAAGGAAATATTTTTTATAATTGTATAAATTAATGTTTTTTTACACCTAGCGGTATTTACAGATACCACAAGCTTTCAGCTTCACTAGATGGATCCCCATCGATCTTATGTGAAGAGAGAATGTCTCTCAACCAATAAAAAAGGTGGAATTTCCATCTGTTGGCTTAAATTAGATTTACTAGTCACTTGATCGCTAGGTGTAAAAAAACATGAATTTATAAAAATATAATTCGGTTGTAAAAAACAAAAATAATTTTTTATAATATTTTTTGGAAGTTTTATGCTGTACAATGATTAGTTAATTAAATTTTCTGTGATTCTAATAAATTTCGAGTTAGTTCGGAACAACAAATATCACTTCAAAATTTAGAGGTTTCGTCAATTTTTCGAAGGACGTTTTTTTGGTCCGTTATAATATTACTTCCCACCAGTTTCTATGCTTAGAAATTTTTTCTAGTCTCTCATCTGAACTGCAATTAAAAATATAAATACTGACCGAATATTTTGCGCAAGGCACTACCGTATCTCTCGACTCAAGTCAGAAACCTTCAAGAAATTATTTCATCAATTCTTTTGTTATCAAAATTAGGTGAAACACTTAGAAATAATTACTAAAGTTTTAATTGAAGCCGCTAAAGTATCTTAAACAATTTTAATAAAAAATATCTACCTTGAAATAATAAAAGCGAAAGTCGTAATTTGTGATGATTAAATTTAATAAACTCATGACAACGTTTAGTCATAATTGACTGGCAGCCTCAAGTTATAATTAATGGACGTCACTATAGCAGTGTATATTTAAATCCAAGTAGCCCGGGGGTTTTTAAACTTTTCATGAGAAACATTAGAAATTTTAGCAAAGAACCACGTCAAAATCTACTCTACTCACCGTACAAGTTGGATGTTAGATATTGGATAATATAAACTAGTGTAAAGAGCACTGCAGGAGCGAGGAGTACTTCTCGAAGGTTTTTGTTCTTTAACATCTCCTCGAGTAATCCGCCAACAGCATAACGTCGAGTGGTAAGTAGCAAAGTTCTGGATAGTAATAGTAATAGTGGAAGTAGAAATATATAGTAAAAGGTAAGACCAGGACGGAAGAAAAAGTAAAGGCGTCTATGAGCATTACATCTACGATCGTACATCCACGAGAAACTGAAGCATTCATTTACACGGTAGTATCTGTACTATCTTATACCGTATACGGAAAAGTTTAAATGCCGGAGGAATGAAGCAAACAACAAGGTAGCTTTCTTGGACAGCTTGCATTCCTATTTTTCTATTGTACTTACTAAACAACAAGACACCAAAGTTTACCCATTAAATGCAACAGATTGCCGGCAGTGACGCGCCATTTTTCATTCTCATAAATTTACAATCCATTTTAAATCACTGTCAGCTTTTAAATTAAACTCCAATAAATAATATAATAAAATACACTTTTTCTCAACCCTGTATTGTTTCAATTTATGTATTTATATTTTATCATATATCTTATATTTTATCATTCTATCATCAGTTTAAACCAAATCCTTTTTCATCCTTTCAAATTTACATTTTTATTGCGTTTTTTTAGTAATAACTACAGCGGTCGAGTAAATGCCGCCCTGGGTATTTGTTTTATTTCATATTTTTGGCTTTGTTTGTTTATTTATTTATTCATTTTTGTAAAATAGAGAGATCTAGGGAAAAATTTTATTATGAGGTTGATATTAATTAAATGTCAAGCTGTCAACTTATTAAGCGGGTCAATAAAAAGTTAGTAAAGTGATTTAGGTGAAATGTTGAAAAAAATTTTTGAAAAGAATTTATATCAAAAATATGTTAAAATAGAATTTAGAATTTTTGTTTATTAATGCCAAGGCTCAGGCCAAATTTCATTACATTGTAAAAATGTTACATAGAACTTATATAGAACAACTATATAAGTAAGAATATTTTAGATAAATTTGATTTAGGATTTCATCAATATTCACTTGGTAAATAATTATTAAAAAGGAAAGTCAAGGATTTAAGATCTTAATTTCACTTTTACTTATAATTAGTTCAATTATGATTTTATGTATTGCACTGAGTTTATCCTTATCACAGTCATTAAAGAATTAGATTTTTGACTTAGTATACAGTAATTAAGATTTTAATAAATATTTTATCAAATATTTACTCTTGTAAATATTGTTAATTTTTAACTTAAAAATAAATTAACAATATTAAGACTTTAAAAACGTATCTTGAAAATATTTACAAAATACGGGGATAAAATATTTAGAAAATATATTTAAAAAAACAATATAGTTTAATACAAATTTTTATTTTTTTTTTTTATTATCTTTATATCTATATTTCTTATTAATTTTTGATGTATTCCAATTATCGTTAAAATGTATACGAAAATCGGCCAAATAGACATTAAAAAAATATTTTTTATACAGACGTCATAAAGTTTCATCTAATTGAGAAGAAAAAAAAACGATTAAAGAGCAAAATTATCTTGAAGAACTTTATTTTCAAATAGTGTATTATTTATTCATTTTTAATAAAAATTTTTTATATTTCAAAACATCTTTTTAGGATCAATTACATTCATGAAAACGGGAAGAGGGTATATAACGACAAAATGGACCTATTTCTCAACTTTTAAGTTTGCTAGAAGCTCAAAAAAAGTTACCAAAGTATTTTTGATGAAATTATTAAAAATTCAATAATTCAAAAGTGGACGAATTATTTTACAACGTAGAAAGAAGTTTTTTCTGATCTACCCATCAGTTTTCTGAAAGAGCAATAAAAGAGTTTTTTTTATAATTGAAAATTTCCCTCATAAATTTATTATGCCCGATCTGATTCAAATAAAGTTTGGGCCAACTCGCTTGAATTTATATAGCTTAGCTTAGATTGAAACAGCTCTTTATAAGCGAAAAGAAGTAATAGATATTTATATATACCTCTACATACTTTGACAAGCAATTCCAGATTAAACGAAATCGTCGTTGGTGTCGTGAGAAAAATAAATAACTCGATAAATCATCGGTAAGTTCTGTCCCTCCGTACTTTGGACCACAAATCTCGAGCCAGTTTGGGGTGTCGCCCTTCAGAACGTGAATCGCGTGCAAAGAGTGTCTTTGTTCCTCCTTTCACTCCGACTATATTGGCTGTTTCAGTCTCTCCGCCCTCGCGGTCCTTTACTTGAAAAGCGATCGTTTTTAAACTCAATACTTTTTTATATTTTCCAAGGTTTCTTTACTCTGGTTCACTCAGTGGCCCTTCTCTCTAAAAATTGTATTCCATTTGTCGTGTAACACGTGCGTTAAAACGGCATCTCAATGGATTTGTCATTTTATTGATAGCCTGAATCACGAGAAAATAACTTTTGCATTCACTCGTTGCCTCCTTTATTTTCTTACTTGGACCTTTTTTGGAAACGGTACATGTCAACTGTGCAACACGTGTGTAAAAATATTGAACGATATATGAGATTAGTACTTGCTGCACGTACAAGTCAAAATCTTTATGAAGGGGAAAAGTTGAACTCCAACACGGAAACCTCTCGATCGTAATCACAATAATAAAAAAATCTCTATAGAATATATATTGTTCAAAAGTTAACGTTTCGCTCCCAGACATTTGTTATAAATAACAAACTTTTCAAAAACTAATTTATCATACCAAAATATGTATTATAATTTATTGATTTTACCTATGGTGTTTGATCTGTCAATGATTTCCTTTCTGATATTATAAGTTTCGATAAAACATCGTAAGTTTAAGAAGTAAATCATGATTCGATTTCTTTTTATTTATCAGAATTTTTAATCGACTTCCACGTACTTATTTAATTTCTATTATTTTATACATTTAAATATTTTTGAAACCCTAAAAAAAAAATTTTCACTAATTTTAATAGAAAAATTTTTAAACGAAAAAAATCATCTGCAAAGCTTTATTGTCTTGATTTTAGTAGAAAAATTCTTAAACGAATTTTTCTTGGCTTAAGTAAATTTCACTTGACTCAAGAATTTTTTTATCTTGATTTAAAAAAATTGAATCTCTTTAAAATAATTTTTTTCTTGAATCACGTTGAATTTTTTTTTTTTTTTTAGTAGATCAATATTCAATTTTGTAATTCTACGCTGGTTATTCTTTTCAACTAATAACTTAAAAAAGTTACAATGACCAAAAGTCAAATATAGATTGCAATCATTTTATTATTTTGCAGATAGCATTTATTACTACCTATACTGACTATTCTTAATTTCTTAAGGCAGTTTACAAAAAATATTGCAACTCTTTTTTTGTATCCTTTTGTAGTAATCATGTAATCATTTGTTTTTATATATTACTTCAATAAGTTAAAAATAATCAACGAAATGTTGCAAGTTTTGATAATTAAAAACCTGTTTTATAAGTAAATTATTTATAAACGTCAATTAATTAGTTTTGTTACAAGCCCTTTAGTTATGGGAAATTATTTAGTTAAAATTAATTGATTAAGTTGAAATAGTAGAAGCATTTGTGAAATTTAGATAGTCAAGGTTACTTGGAATATATGTAGTTTGAATATTTAATGAGGCTTGTTAAATTTGTAGAATTTGAAATTTGTAATTTTGTAAAATTAATTCTAGGCCGTTGGGCTAAATTCAATTAATTTAGTAAATTTAGTGAATTAATTTTTTGAGAAAACTGTTAAAGAATTTAGTTGAGAAATTTTGGTAATGAATTAAATTAGTGAATTTGGTATTTTGTATTAAAGAAATGTTAAGCGTAAAATTTCAGGAATTTAGAGAATTAGTAATTCGGATAAAGCGTGTATTGAGTTAGCGTCCGGTGGACGATGTAATAGATAAGTAAGAAAAAAAAAAATGATAGAATAAGGAATCCGTCAGGTTGACGTGGAATTAGGTTTAATTGAGAATCCGTCAGGTTGACGTGAAAATTGAGAATTTTATGGTATTCCGTCAGGTTGACGAGGAAATTAAGATATTGAGATATTCCGTCGGAGTGACGAGGTTAAGAAAATTGGTTATTTAGTTGTAAGAAGAATTGGCAAGGGCCAACGTAGGTGAGAGGTTCTCACGATTAAGTTAGTTTAAGTTGTAGGAATAATCGGCAAGTGCCAACGTAGGTGAGAGGTTCTCACAATTAAGTTAATATTAAGGAAATTGTTAAGTTTGTAGAGTTGGTTAATAAATCAGCTTAATTTTTATAAATAAATTTTCTCAGTTTTATTTACAGCCTTTCTCGGACTTCTCACGACCCTGTCTTTTCCCTCTCATGCTTTCCCGGTTTCTGGGACACCGTGTCTAAAATCCCAGTGGCGCCCTTTCTAAAGAGGAAAGGGGTAGCTAACTGGACCTGGGCTAAACCCCCCGGTTACAACTTAAATCGAAATTTGATTACCGAACGATCAATAGTGAATTACGAGCGATAATGACAATCCAAAGTGACGTCTACACGGCAATCAATTATCATTGACTGCAGTATGGTGATAAATGACGCAAGTACCCTCGAGTTACTCAACTTGGCGAACGCAACCAACAATCGGGTGTAAGCTACCCACTATCGCTTTTAAATCAGCGGAGAGAGAATCTGAAAAACAATCACAGAGCAAATTCTTGCCATGATTATTTTACTATTATTATTTATTATAAACCACTGTGTCACCTAATAAGTTCGTTATAATTATAACTATAACGATGATTGCAAAACAAATTAATTAGCTACCAAACAACCAGAGCTTACGGAAACTACCGTGAACTATGAGCGATGAGTAATAAGCTTACGCAAATAAATAGCAAAGTAACCCCAAGTATAACGGTCTTTAATGAGTAAAAGTACATGCCGTATAATAATAACCAGGATGAGCATAATGACGTTGATGATGATGATGATAATGTATTAAATGGTCTGCTAAAACCATCAGCAAGCATTTACATGAACTGACTATAGTTGTAATTTAGAAATTAAAAAAAATTTTTGAGACCGTGGAATGTATAAATTGATATTCTTTTACGGCATATTCGTTCAAAAATCAAACGTAGGTACATGAATAATTTATTGAAGTTATCAATATAAAAGATTCTCGTAGTAAAATATTGAAATGATTTCAATTATTTTAAAACGTATATATAATAATAAAAATTGAAAATTTGATTACTTAGGTGTTCTTTATGAAACATTTTAAATTCTTAATCAGTGCTATTATTAATAAATGCTGATATCTCGAAAACAGCTAAGCTTCATAAAGTTTTGCTCAGTAAATTTTTTGTGGACCGTAAAATTTCTTTCAAAATTTATTACCTAAAAGTTTTTTAATACCGATCGTTCGAACGTTGTAAAAATTGATAAAAACAAAAAAAAAATTTCCTGTGTTATTTAAATGAAAAAAGAAAAATAAATTGAGGCAAAACTTAATATCGATATTAAGAGTAAAATTTGTATTTATTTATTTATTTATTTAAGCAAAGGCCCAAAAGCAAATGCCATTGACAGGGCCACTAAGTACATTCTTATTGGCAACAGATAAAATATAATTAATAAAACGCTTACTTAGGATTGTGTAATTGTTCAAAGCCATATAGTTATAAGAACATTCATACACTAATATTACAATATAACTACTAATTATTATGAATTACTAATTATGAATTACATAATGTCCGAGATTTTATGTGTAATTTTATTGTTAGGTAACTTGTCGACTTTTGGACACCATCAGAAAGAATAAAAAAATTTCGAGATTTTCTAAACACCCTAACATATACTAGTACATCTTAGAGCATGAAGCGTCTTTTCAGTGGGTACAGTGATACGGGTGTTACACAGATAACAGGGTGGCTATTATACCCATATCCATGTCCGTGTCCGTGAAGCGACCGCAGGGCTTTGAATTGAGAGCGCGTTATATTACCTGCATGTTGAGCTCCTACCCACTAAATGGAAACGCGAACTAACTTTCCACAAGCACACTACACGCGATACGTTACTCTTCTTTTTAATACAGCTCTAACACCCCCAGCCCCCGCCTCTTTTTCAGCTCTTTGTCTTTTTACTAGAGAATATTTTTCCACTTTGGTGTTTAAAATAACGCGCGCAATATAGTAGCTTACTTTGGTTTTAGTTTTATCATTAAAGTTAATGTGTCTTGATGCTAATTGCTTTGAAATAAAGCCCTAACAATCGGTAATTTCGGGGTTTGTTCAGTCTGGAAGTCAAAGTTACGGTTAGTGGTGATTTTTTTTTTGAACGGAGAAAAATTAAAGTTTAATGGCGATAAAAAGTTTTTAAATAACTTAACTGCTAGATTTTGTAATTGAGGTGGTTATTAAATGAGACGTTTACGTGTTATTTTGTTCTAGCAGTTACTGTTAATTGGTCGTGAGTTGAATCTCTTGATTTTTTTTTTTTTTAACTAATAATTCGTGACAAAGTTTTTCCAAATCTTCCACAAAAAATATTACTTATTTTAAAAAAATTACATCGTAAAAAATTAACTTGATTCAAGAAAAAATAAACATTTATCTTAAATCAACAGAAAAATTTTTGAATTAATTAATTTTTCTTGATTTAATTGAATTTCACTTTGTCTAAGAAGTTTTAATGCTTGATTTAAAATGATAAAGCTCTAGAAAATTTTATCTTTTGATAGCAAAAAAAGAAAATCATTTTTAATAGCTTTATTATTTTGATTTTAGAAAAAAAATTCTTAAACTAGAAAATATCTCTGTTTTAAGTCATTTTTATTTGAATTGAGAATTTTTATGGACCCTGAATCATTTTAAAATGATTTTCTTCGTTCAAAAATTTTTCTTTTGAATCGAGTTAGTTTTTTTTTTTTTCAGTATGATTATTATTTTCAAATAAATTCACTATCAAAAAAATTTTTGAATAAAAAAATTATTAATATTATTATATTTGATTCTAATATAATTTAAAATGCAATTATATTTTGCTTACTTGCAGTTAATATCTGCATAAATAGTTAAATTGAACGCAAGTTAGAGTTTAGTCGCCTAGGGGATTAAGTGTTCGCCGTTGGTCAGATTTGACCGTTTTCCATGCATTTTGTTGTTAATGTTTTTTCTGGTCGTGAGTAGTTGTAAGTGGTTTTGTCTATACAATGTAAAAATGTGGTGATGCGCTGTTGTGTTGATGAGGCTCGTGTTGGATGCTGGTGTAGATAGAGAAGAGGGAAAAAGCTTGAGCTTGAGTATGTTGGCTTTGATTCAAGTTAGAAGCAAAATGGTAGTACTCTTTAGTAGCTCAGGGCACAACGCCCATGGATCTGACTGACAATCTAATATCTGCGCCCGCATAGGACACAATCTGAAGAGGACTGGTGAACGAATGAGTGAGTGAGTAAGTACCACAAGGGCAACAAGAGGAAAAGAGATTTACTAAAGATACTTTACTTTGCTTTGCTTTAGTTGGTATGACTCGTACTCGGCAGATACTGCTTCTTGCTCTTTACTTACTTCTCTTCTAACTTGCATCAGCAACCAATCTTCAAGAGTGTTTATCCCTTGGGCAAATTATATTATAGTCGTTGAGAAATTGGAAGCACAGGAGATGTGTGAATAGAATAAAATGGTACTCGTAGTGCAGGCATACAACACCATACCGTGTTATTTTGTTTTTGCAAAGAGCTCGTTTGTTTTTCATCCGAGCGTAACATCACGGGTTTTTCTGTTTTGTATAATAAAGTCGATGTAAATTATAGAAAATATGATACCTGTACTGAAAAAAAAATAATTTGATTCAAGAAAAAATGTTCATATGCAGCCATATCAAGCTCTGCACGAAAATAAAAAAAAATTGTACTTTTAATGGTCTCATAATTATGGTATGTGTTATCATATGCTTGTTTAATTGATAAAATTATTATAGAATTATTTTAAATTACAATAATCATTCCTTATTTAAATAATTACTAGTACTAATAAATTATATTTCAATTATCAGATACAAAGATATAATATTTCTATTTTTATACGAGAATTTTTATTCACTTGAAAAAATTTAAGAAACCAGGACCAAGTTACGAACCAAAGCACAATATATTATAACTACACTGAAAAAAAAAAAATTCTTGGCTGGAGTGTAAATTTTCTTGGCTAAAGAAAATATCAAGGAAGATTGAAAATTTCTTGAATGAAGTCAAAGTTTCTTGAGACAAGATAAATTTCTTGAGCCAAGAAAATTTCTTCTTGCTCCAAAATCACTTTTGTTTTTTTTTAAATTTTCTTTTCTTGACAAAAAATTTATTTTTTGTGTGTAGTAGTCATTTAAATAAATACTGAATTTATTTCTTGTAGTTTGTAATTATTTCTTATGGATTGAACTAATCACTTATGACTTATATCCTTCTTAAGAAATTAACAAAATGATTTTCATGTTAAAACTTAACATCTCAAAATTAACTCTTTTGTAGCGAGACAATTTCACGATCATGCGCCCCTGTCGGAAATTTTTAATACTAAATTTAATTCAACAATTAATATGGACATTGCAGACTATATATGGATGTAGCAAATTTTCTGATTTGGCCATATATAAGCACATATGGTCAAATCAGACAATTTTGTCGTGGACAATTAAAACGAAGAAAAAATTTAGATTCAAAGAAAAATTTAACTTGTTATTAAAAAATACAGTCGTCTTTTAATTTAAGAAATTCTTCTATCACTATACAATGAACGATGTACATAGTACGTATAACAGTAGATGGTACATAGCAGAAACTTGCTTTCTTACTCTTTGTATTAGTTTACTCTTGCTGCAGCAATTACACTCGATAGCACCCGAGGGATGACTAAACTTGCCGGAAGCGCGACATGATTTCTCCCGAGGAATAACCGCAACTAGCGCGCCCATACTCCACATGTACACACATATACTCATAAACATACAGATATATATATTCGCGGGTGGTTGAGTGTGTGAGGGTGTATTTACACTTGCTAAATCTGAGTCTCTTGCGAATGGCATCACCTCTGTCTGTAACTTCAATAGACGGAAGTGCTAAGTCGTTTGTCTTTGTATAATTATTTCCTAATAAAATTGATGGTAATTGATAATATTTATGATATTTTCTGAAAGAAAGAGAAATTTATTATTCGAAAATGATTCCTAAAATTTTTTTTTTAAGATCTTTAATATTTAACGGAAAATTTGAACTCCAAAATTATTATATAACTTTTATTGCACCAAAATTTTGTGTTAATTTGAATAGTAATTAATTTAAAATTTATTATAATTAAATTAATAGAATAATAATCCTCTTGGCTCTGAAAGTACGAAATAACGCTAGTAATAAAGTTTGAATTTAATTAGAAGTTTGATTGCTTGATCGAATGTGACATTGATGAATAATAAATGGATAATAGATAAGGGATAATAGATAAGTACATCGATAAATGTAAGATGAGGAGTATAGAGCGATATGATGGAATAGAAGTAAGGTGGATCTAGAATTAAATGGTTAAGAGAAATCAGGTCTCGTTGAAAATTCATCGGGTGATTTCCAATATCGCTTAGATAAGAGAGTGAGGGTTGTTTGTCTTCTGTTCTATTCGTTCTACTTAAAACCTAAAACTATGTGACCCGATTCCATTGAAATTCATTGTGAGCATCATCTCTCTCGCGGCATAATACCTTGGCATTCTTGCATTAAAATGTCATCTTAACAGCTCGCAATGCTTCAACAACTATTTGCTTATTTGACAGAATTGCTAAAGTGTCTTACGAGCTCGTTCTGTTCAAGCTCTTACAAGCTCAAGTTCTGAGTAAATGCACTCCTCGAGGACTAGTTAACGTTACAAATTACGTTCGTGGTTAGTTTATTTGTTCATTCAACTGATGTAAGTTCTATTTCAAACTTTAGTTTAATTTAGCGGCTTTTAATTACTCTTATTATCTTTTCTCACTTTAAAGTTTAATCTTTTGCAATTTACTTGACAATTTTATTGTGTAATTAAAAAACATTAAATTTTACCGTCCCACGTTGGGTGACCGAAAAAAGCAAACTACAGTGACCCAGCCTGAGGAGTCTGCAGAGATTTAATTTTTTCATTATTTAAATTTTATCATCCTTAACTTGTTATTAGCGTTGTACTTTATTATTATTATCATCAGATGTAACTTATAATGAATGAAGTTAATTTTTTTTTAGTATATGATTAAGAGAATAAGGAACATTTTGTGACGAGCATATTTTTATTTAAAAAGAGATTTTTAAAGTTAAATTTTATTGAAATAAGTCTTGACATAAATTTTTACTATTCCATAATTTTTTTATTTTTTTATGTCAAGTCTTTGTAGGAATTCTGAACAGTTTTTTGGTTTCATAAATTTATTTCATGACATTTTTCGTAAAATTATTGATAATTAATCCTGTCATAGCGATATTATTTTTTAATTCATTACAAAAATACTCCAACTATAATTGTGATTAAAAATATAAAAAAAAAATCATCAGATTAAAGTTCAATTACTGATAATTCGTAATTCTCAGCATTCACATAGCCACTGCAGGTTGCTACTTCTTATAAATTAAACGGAAATAGAATCCAGTGGTTCCTTCATGCCGGTAGCTAATTAATTGTTATCTTTAATGAGAAAATAAAGAGGATTGCGGCGAGCAGTAGGTCTCAACACAACGTTAACCACCGAGCGCTCAACAAAAGACTACCCCTCGCCTAACTAAACCGGTATATATACAATTAAATTGACTTGACACGGTCCCGACCTCGTCTCTCTTTGCCCGCTGCATCCTGCATTCTAATTATTTCAAGGTCAACGCTTAGAATGTGTGATCATCTTCGCTGATTGCCCAAGAAGCGATCGACATTTGAATTAATTACGCTCAACTATCGGCATATTAATTTATCGTGATTATAAATATTTATACACTTGTAGCTTTTATTTAATTAGCTTTCTCTTAGGAAATTTATTTAATTTTTTTTTTTTTTTTTTTTTTTTTTTTTTACGAAAAATAAATCAGAACAACAGTAATAATAATAATAGCAATAATAATAACAATTCTCCCCTTTTTAACATAGGTGAATCCAGATTGCCGCTAGTGGTGCCAATTATATGTGAAATTTGATTTTTATCTGCGCTCACATGGGGTTTCATTCGCGTCCGATGCATAACAGTTTTTTCTGGTGAATAACGTTCGCGCTCGAGTGTCTGTACTGTTGTCATTTTATGAAATAAAAATATCACTGATTGGATTTTTACAATACAAGTCAATGAAATGACTGCCCAATAATTGGTGGAAAATTCATTTTGATTTGATTACTCAAATTTTTTAAATTTACTGTTTTTTAAGAATAATTTTAAAGTTAGTTTTTATTCATATTAATTTTTTAATAATTTAATTCATCCGATTCATTAGAATTTACTTAGTTAGAGAATTTTCAGCTCTAGAAAAATTCTCAATTTTCTATGTTACAAAAAAATCACTTTTTAAGTAAGAAACAAATTTTCTTGACTCAAAAAAATAAATATTGTTATTTTGGATAAAATCAAATTTTCTTGAGTTTAAAAAAATGCTCTTCACTCAAAAAAATTTTACCCCGGCGAGGACTAATTTAATCTTCTTTTTTAATTTTTCTATAAAGATTATTTTACAAGCCAATATTTTCTAGCTTAAAGTAAATATTTTTTTTTTTTAAAGAAATTTTTTCCGCTTGTGAAAAATTTTTTCTTTACTCAAGAATTTTTTTTTTTTTTTTTGTATAACTAATCTGAAATAAAAATTTTTTAAATATTAACAAATTTTAATGAATTTAAATAAATTTTTCTAAGATTGTAACTTTGAACTAAATCTTCAAGAATTTTGTAAATTTCAGCTGTAAAAATTTTTATAACTACCAAAATTATTTCAGATTTTTTTTCCCAAAAATAAAACAATTCAGCACACTTGAATTTCAAACCTTAAACCGCCTAAAAATAGTAATTACACGGTAAAAACTCTAAAATTATGATAATTCGCTGGCGAAGAAGATTATATTAACATTGAAGACTGAAGGAAGCCGTTACCTGGTGGAATAGTATCTGGGCCTAGCGTTGTCCATGGGCCCGAGGGTGAATTAAAACTTAGCTCCGATATAAATCTCGAGGGTTCACTTCCTCCGGCAGGCATTCAAGTACAGACTAGCTAACAAAAATATTAGAAAACAATCTTATACAAGCTCTTTTATTTCTGAATGGACTTGTTCCTCGATGGGAGGGTATATTGTGCTTCGAGTAGCCTCCGCGGGTCTAGGAGGGCCAATTATATTGTACCTATATTATAAGTATTATATTGTACATGAGGTACAACTCATATACAAGGTACAATTCATCTCGTATCGTGACTAATGCCAAACGATGCTCGAGCATCCTTCGCGCTCTCGTTGCATACCCCAACGATTTCATTGTACGTTTTCTTGTCTGCCATCTTAACAACCGTTTATTCCGCTCAAGAATGCGAAAACGTTATTCTTTATTCGATGAATAATAAAACTGTGTACAATAGTCTTTTAATTTATAATTTATACCACGAGGACTGTTTCTCTGCTTTGGCGCCCAACAGTTGTTGAGCTACGAGTAAATTTCTTATTACTTTTGTTATTATTATTATCATTGACACAAAAATATTAAGTTGAGTAGTGAAAGAATAAGGACAAGAAAATTTGATTTTATTCAAAATAATTATTAGCTTTATAAATATTTTCTTGAGTCAAAAAATTGTATTCTCTATTTAAGAATTGATTTTTTTCCAAGTAATATTTATTAAGAAACATATAGTTGTAGACTAGAGACTTACAAAAAATTTTAATTGAGAAAAAAAAATACAGTTTTCTTCAAAATAATTTTTTCTAATCACGTTTTATTTTCCAAAAAATTTTTGTTATATTTTTTAGTGAATTTAAATATCCAAATTTTAGAATTTTGACTGCGAGAATTTTAGCCACCTGGCGGAGCCTTTTGAACTATTTTTGATACAATTTATTTTACGCTCTATTTTAAATTTAAACTGATAAAAAAATTTATTAACTGTTAATAAATTCATTTATTTGGGAATAATTTTTTTATTTATTAAATGCAATTAAATATTTTTCAACTATTGAATTTATCAAACTATCTCATTATAAAAAATCATTGATAAATTTTATTAAATATAAGGAGGTCTTTCTATTAGTGCATATAAGAATTTACTAAAGAAATAAATTATTTCCTAACAAATGAATTTATTGACTGTTAATTATTTTTTTTAACAGAAAAAAAAAATTACGAGAAAAATTATGATTACGTTAATGTAATATTTTTTAACTGCATTTATGATTTTTTTTATTAAAAAAAAATATTAGTATTCACCAATAATCACAATTCAAAAATAAGTATTCACACTGGCTGCTCTGTCATTTTAGTCTTCATGCAAAAAAAATGTATATTTTTGTAGAATTATCCTTCTTAATGATAAATTATAGTATTTTAAAGAGTTTACGGCGCGAAGCCAAAAAAACGTGCAGTATGAAAGAACATTGTGAAATTATCTCTCATTACAGACGTTTCTGGATGCACCATCGGAGCAGAGTGGTTACCAGTTTAAAGAGCCTTTGGCTAACCCAGTTTCGAAACGCTTGATCGCATATCCCAGTGCATGGGCCCCGTCGAGAGTTAATATAAGTAAAGAGCCAGCATATAGTCCAGAGCAGAGCAGAGATCGAATCTGCAATTACGGTACGCGTACTATGCAGTATACACGATATTATATGGACAGTATGCAGACTTTAAAGAGAGATGGACTGCATTCAGGGGCAACAGTAGGCGCGGGAGTCCCAGGGCCTCAGATGCATATCTTACAATGGGCGTAACACCCTCTCCCTTTATCAGGTTCATAATCTTCCTCCTTCGTCCATCTCCTTTCTTTCTCTCTCTGGTTATCTCGCAGGGTGCCAGAGTATGATATAATGTAATGCAACTTACGCATGTCTTCGTCTATCAGTACCTCTCCGTATCGCCGGAAGAACAGTATACCACGATAATAGTAATTTACGCATGCATGCTGCTCGAATCAGCCGGAATCTCGAAAATATCTTGCTCGCCTGTGCCTCGAGCAACGCCATATCCACGGTGTTGTTGCCAGCCATGCAATTTTCGAGGGTAAAACGAGAAGAATAACTGATATGCTACCAAAGGATTTTATTTGACGTTGTTTGGACTCATAAAATAAATTATTTATTTGAGAGAGATAAATTGAAGTATTAAAAGATTTGATCCCGGAAAGAAGCTGTTAAGCTTCTGTTTTATTAATTTCCGAGAAGAAGATTTTTTTCGGTTGATGTTAAAAATTGAGTTTGATAATTTTTTAATTTTTTTTCAAGTATTTCTTTAACTGAAAAAAAAAAAAAAAAAAAAAAGCAATTTGATTTTAGAGAAACTTTTAAGCCAAGGAAATAATTTTTTTAATCTTCAGTACACAGTAAAAAATTTTGCGTCATTTTATCCACAAATTTTATGTTAAGATATATGAAGAATGCATATTTTTGTGTAATTGCATATAAGTTAACGCTTAATGTATTATCTACAAAATTTTTTAACGCAATAACAGAAAAGTTTTACTTTATACATTACAAAAAATTATTTACAATATTTTACAAAATTCTAAGAAATTCATAGAATGTCAGAGCTGAAATTTTACAAAATTTAACAAACTTTGCGATGATGCAAAATTTTTAAGCTTAAAAATTTTTTTACTCCCAAGTAAATTTCCCTTGAACCAAGAAGTTTTCGTCTGAATTCAAGCTTTTAATTCATCAACCAAGCCTTTAACATTGGAACAGTACACCATCGAGTTCTCATCGTCCTTTGTGAAAACTTCCGGATCTCCTCTTCTCTTTTCCGATAAAAGTAAGCCGTTACCTTTTCAGCTAATAAATTTTTATTTTTTAGTCTCGATGCCAGTAATTCAGCTCTATCTTTAGGCAAATTCGAATCTCATATGAAATCATTTAGTTCTTCTCGATTAAATGGTTCAGGGTCTTTCTTTTTCCCATTTGACATGAAATCTTCATCTTCGGAATTTTCATCGTCAGAAATTTCTTTTTCCTCTTCTCCTCCATTGGCACTCCTTTTTTTTCTACTTCTATCTTGCCAAGAGCTTCAGTTTTATCAACAATAACTGTTTTCTGTGAATTAACATCTGATGAAACATTGGCGTACTGTATTCTACTTCTATTCGACAAAGTAAAACCGTCAATTTCAGTCATACAAAAGTAACAGTTACAGTACAAATTGTAAAGTAACAGTACAATAAAACCCCTCAAAATAATTTTCTCAGTTTAAGAATTTTTCTCTTGAATCAAGTAAATTATTTTTTTTATTTTTAAGCGATCTGCGGAGATTGTAACCCCTGTATCGTGTACTAATTATTTCTAATTTAATGATTTACAAACGTGATAACCAAGTGGGAAAGTGCGCTCAGTATTGGGAGTTTTTGAGGCAAACTGGTAATGTAAGTAACAATGAGGTATTATTCATTGCGGTGGAACCCCTGTAGCACTACGAGATAATTAGAACCAGTAGTCGGTAGTCGTCCGTAGATACGGAGATACATTCGCGGGTGGGAAATAGCTCTGTGTAGCGCAGGGCTTTGTAAACTCGTCCATGCGTGATCCTCACCAATTTAGCGTGAACAAATAGACGGATTGCATGAAAAATACAGCGGGTTTTCCGGTCTGCGTTACACACTACTTTAACTAAACTGTCACAAGTTTTCGTTTCCATTTAAATATTTTTTTAATATTGCCTTTGGAAAAAAATAAAAATATCAATTTGAATTTAATTTAGATTAAAATAGATCTAAGATTTAATCGATGCACCTTTTTTCACAGCTTTAATAATAATTGTTATTGCAATCCGCACAATCAGTTCCTCGTTTCCTAGTTTATTTTTATCCCGATGTTTTTCAATAGCAGCTCGTTAAACTTAGCCCGAAGGCCTGACGATCAATGGCATTAAGAATAACTCAAAACATTATACACATTAGGTTCAGGTTCAGGTTCATTGTTCTGCTCGCAAGATTCCATTAGCCGTTCCCGATCTACGACTGCTGTGCTGGTTTCCTCCTGGAGCAAACTCTATCTGCATCATTTCATCCTTCTATTCGTCCAGCCACATAATGCCTATTGGCATCATATTCCTGGTATCTGGTTACCGCCTCCCTATTTCCTGGCTCACTCATATCTAAAACTTCACTTCGAGTCCAGCAATCCTGCTTGTGCTGTACCTGTTAGCTTGTATGATAACAGCGAACCGTTTATGAATCATACATATATCAAGCGAAATTAAATTCTAACATTTTACATTAAAAATAAAAAAAAAATTACTTGATTCAGTAAAAATATTTTCTTTAAAAATTCTTGAAAAAACATTAAATTATTGTTAGTTTTTGAGAAATTTGTTTTTTGATAAAAAATTTGATTAAAGATAATATACGGTTAGTCTTAAAATTAAAACAAAAAATTCTTGAGTTAAGACATACCCCTAGACTCGGTTTTTTTTGTTTAGTTTATTTAAGGTCGCTTTTTAACAGCTTGGTTATTAGCGACCATAGTGAAATTTTATTTTGTTTAAGAAATTTTTTTTTATCAAATTAATTTTTTTAATAAATTAATTTTTTTTTATACATTAATTCCATCGTTATATTAATAGTTTATTATTTTTAATAAATGTTTTAAGTCCTATATAATGGACAGGTTTTTTTTCGTATTTTTTGTAACTCTGATGGCAATCCATTTTTAAGTCATTATTGTTGATATACTTGGCATACTGAGAGGACATATCGTACGAAGTTGTTGAACCGCAATGTGGACATGGGGTTAACTAGACTCTCTTCTTTGGAGAATCTCCAGATCATTTATGGGAGCAGTACGGGTCATTATTTTTAAAAATCGAAAAATGTCCATATAAAATCAAAACATACCACTACATGTTTTCAAACTTTTTTTATACATATCCAAAAAAAAAAAAATTCGTAAAGATCAACTTTTCTTAGCCTTGCAACGGCATATTACAGGAAACTTTCGGGTTCTCTTCAAAATAATTTTCTTTGATTCAAAATATTTATCTTGAATCAAATAGTTTTTTATTTTTTAATTTAATGTATCGCTTTCTTCCTAAAAAAATTAATATCACAATTTTCTAAAGTTCCAAAAGGTGGAAAATAATGTTAAGATCCGGAACAAAAGAAATGCTTGAGCCAGAAGTAACGTGGCCTTGAATGGGAAATAAAACTCAATGCCAATGGCATTTGACCGACGCATTACAATAATCAAAGTCCCTAGGGGTATTTTTTATTTACTCAGTGCTTCACGGTACCGAGTTTTTATCATTAACATTGCCATTGAATTCCCAATGAATAAATAACCAGGAAAGCATAAAATGAGGTTTCTATTAGCCGGTGAATCGACTTTTCAATTTATATTTGCGTCCTCAATTACACTCGTCAATTGTCGAGAGTCAACGCGTAGATAAAGACCGTATCGCCGTTTGTATGACGTACGCCAGAGTAGTTCTGTAATTGTGAGTGCAGTACACTGTACTGTGTAATAATAATGATGATAATAACTACAGACCCTGAATCTCAGGGAAGCTCGGTGCGTATAGTAGTAAATGCGGATGGACCTCGTGAACGTGGATGGACCGGGACAACGACCCTTTGACTGCGTACTATAATCGATTCTTGATTAATTTTACTGTCGGTGACACATGTTGGATATATTCAATGAGTTATTCAAATTAGCCGGCAAAGAGCGCTGGATATTGAATTATCTTGTGCTGGGGCTGCCAACGGTTCTGCTTCTATTCGATCAAACTGCTATTAACGTAATGCAATCTTTGGGCAAACTGCGATGAATCGCGCCGCGATCATACGAACAAATTCTGGGACTGTCGATATTAAACGTCAAATAACTGTCTATTGTTATCTAAGACGTCAATAATTATGTTATGATCTATTATCAATTACTAGTTTACGTTTCATGATTAGTTAATTTCATAAGGAGTGTATGTATGCAGTAATTTGCAAACAAGCATTTAATATTAGTGGAATTATTCGAGTTCGAGTTAATATTTCCTACATATATTGATAAAATAGAACAATTTTGAAGAGTTTCATTGTCTTTAATCAAGATAAAGAATTTTTGAATCCAGTAAAATTGACTTATACCAAGAAAAATTTCTCAGTTCAAAAATTTTTCTATTTAAATCAAGATGATTAGGGTTTTTAGGACGATTTTTTTGGTTTAATAATTTTTCTTTTGCCTCTTTTAATTTATTAAAATTTCTACAAGTCCATTTTTTTTATTATTTTTTTATGCTATAATTTATTTGTTAAAGAAAATTAAAACAACTGTGAAGTGACAGCTAACTTTAATGTCATTAAAATTTCTGCTTTAGTATCTCTTGAATTTTTAGAATAAAATTATTTTTTGCTTTCAGAATCAAAATTTTTTATAAATTTGATTTTCTTATTTAAACAAAAAAATATAGATTCATATTTCTCAATTCCAAAATATTTAGTAAAAAAATAAATGAAAAAATTTTATAATTAGTACAAAAACACAAATCAAGTAGAAAATTTATCGATAGTATGAATTACAGCATAAATGATAATTAAAATTCAGTTTTTAATATTGAATATGACATTACTTATTAATAATTTTAAAAAATATCAACAAAATCGTAGATACAGTCAATTCTATGAACCTGTAGACAATAATTGTTGAAATTCCATTCGCTCCGATCCAGCGTTGAGCGAACGAAACGACGTATGGTTACGCACGGGATGTATGGAATTTTGTTTGGATCGTCAATGCCCTATACGAATCGCGCTAACGTTGAAGGTTCAATCGAATGTATCCTGATCTGGATTAGCTGGCAGCAAAATTCTGTGGAGGTGTATTTCACTGTGTGTCCTGTATGCACGTATATATAATATGAGTATGAGTAAGTCTGCATAGGTATCACGACAGTCGACATATACGCGCTTCACAGAGTGATTTCATGCGATTAGTATTGTTCCACGTCCATTCTGGTAGACGAGATGGCTGGCTTTACCACCCAACATTCACTGTTACCACATCACGTTCGCTTTGCTCTTTGCTGACAATTCTATCCTATCTATACTAGTTTGGTCTTCGGTATTCGCCGCTTTTTTAACTACAACTACAACCTACGACCAAAACTACCCTTTTCATTCAATCGGCACCCCTCTACCCTGTTTCGTTCTATTTTATTGTTTTATACTTTATTGTCCGTCATATAGATGTCATACAGAATTGACTTTACCGAAAAAAAGCAGTACGTAATAAACGGTGTTTGTTTTAACGCAAGAAATGATAACGTAAAATGTTAAATTGTTGTTTACTAAGTAAATATTGCACAACTGATGCTCTCCGCGAATAAACCAACTGAGAGAGAAAGTTTCCGATAGAAAAGGACACTTTGAATCGATATGTGCATGAGTATTGTGTATATTGTACATATAACTGGCAATATGTTGCATTGGCAATTGGAAACATTGATCATAATCTATACTCGTATTCCCTCGTGAATTGCGGTGTACCGTAATCATTATGCACTCTGCATACATTACTATCATCATCAATTTATCAGCCGCAAATCATTAAAATTTTAAAATACCCGTGACAATGATAATAATAACAAGTATATGGGGCTTAAAAAATTGGAATTCTTATTTTTTTTTTTAACTCTAATAACTGATAAAAATTGAGTCAGTAAGGAATTTAGTGTAGTTTTTTTTATTCAAAAATATTTTGTCTAGATTCAGGTTGATGAAAATTTTTACAATGATTTTTACTAAAATTAATAAAATTTCATGACAATGAACAAAAAGTGTTTCATGAAGTCTTATTAATGTATAATTGAGTATAAAAGTAGCCACAATTACTTAAATATTTCAAATGGTTGAAAAAATTCAACTTTTGATTTCTGAATAAATTAAGTGTCTATTTATAAGGTACCGGTGGGTAATAAGGCCTAGCTAAGGGAAATTTTGAAAAAAATCGAAAATGTTGCATTTAATTATTGCAATGTATCATTAATTTTTAAATTAATACATTAGCTATAAAATATAATGGATTAATGATCACTTTTACCATAAACACAAAATTTATTCAAAAATCTTGCGAATAGGCCTTATTTTACTACGGTAGGGTAATAAGGCCTGCGGGTTATACAGACTGGAAATAGTTATACTATACTTGATAAAATTGGTATTAGAGATCAATCATCACTTAAATTGAGCAACAATACTTTTTAAGATGTTGATAAAAATTAAAACAATGATTTTAAATTATTAAATATAAAATTATAAAAAATGTTTACCATTAACTCAAATCGTTTTTTAGGAATTCTTCTGCGCTACTTTAGCATATTTAGGATGATGAAATATAGAAGACAAGAAACGTTGTATCGGGACTCTATACACTTGTAGCGACATTTCTATGCTAGACGCTTCTGCTAGAAAAGTCTTTAGCGGTTATTTTAAATAGCATTTCTATAACTTAGGCCTTTTTACCTGCGGGTACTTTAATTGAAAAATAACTCTTTATCATAAAATTAAATTGTAAGCTATTATCGATTTTTCAGAACAATTTAAAATAAACGTATCGAAAATATTTTCTATCAGTGCATATGAATTGCAACCCAGTTTTTTTATCAAATGTACCAGAAAATAAATGTCGAGGACCATTTTTTAGGATTATAAAAGGGATATATTGGAATAACTAGGTGTACATTTACAGCTGTGGGAAAACCAACATCGGTAGTATTGGTTTAAAGCAGGAAGGAACTGCCTGCAGTCGGCAGATATTGCGATATACTGCGATAGCTTCAATTATCCACAGAACGTTGAGAAAAAAAAATCTTTCCGATAAATTCAAATTATTGATTAACAGTGAATAATAACTTAAAATTATTATTAAAACTAGTAAAAAAAAAGTCGAGTTTTGAAAAAATGATTGCAGTTTTTGGCTGACTGTCTACACTCGAAAAAAAAAAAAAAACGAGGAAAAGCCGAGCAATTAATTTGAATGGACTTGTGCTGGATAGAGTAGGAATAGGAAGGTGACAGTCGAAGGTGGGATACCGGTCACCGACACCCAATCTAAAAAAACAAAGCTCTTTGTCCATCTTGTCCCTTTGTCCAGGCGTATGTCACCCCTATCGCTAGCAGTACGACCCTTCGATTTACTAAATACAATCAATAGTCAAGAGCCACGCCTACCCTTGAATCACGCGGGTACATCGCCCGCGCGACCACGCACCGCTGGCCAACGTTAATTCTCTCTTCTCCTCTGCTCTATCTGTGCTGGTCTTTGCGAGACATCGGACACTGTATGCTAAAACGGCAACAGGCAACACTGACGACGATAATTGAATGCTCACTGTCACTCTCGGAATAAACAGCCATTTTTTTGTCCCTCCGAGCCCAACATCCCAATCAAAGACCAACAAGAGATAAATCGTCTGCACAAACCTGTTCAGTCTATTTATCTGGCTAAATTTACTAGTTTACTGATAAATCATTGCTTTTTATTCCGGGCACTAATCTATTGGTTATTTTTTTTTTATTAAAAGGTAATTACTGCTGAAATAAAAAAAGATAGTTTAAATTGTGCAAAATTTTTGTTTGAAAAAAAAAAATTTATCTTTCTTTAAAAGCGTAAAAAAAATTTTGAATTAAGAATTTTAAAATCAAGGGAAACGTTTTTTTAGAAAAGAAAAGTTTTCAAAGATAAATAAATTTTATTTCCTTAAAATTTGAAAAAATGGAATAATTTAATAAAAATAAAATTTGGAAATGTCAATTTTTTGAGTTTAAAACATAAAAATTGTCATTTTCCAACTGTTTTTTTTTTCCTTTTTGATAGTGAAAAAAATTATGTGATTGTTCAAAACACATTAATTATAAAAATTTTGAACAATAATTAGCAATTTTTTAATTTACAAATTGAACATATGTTCAAAAAAAAAAATTTTTATTTTTTTGAATTTATTAATTCATATTCCTTGTTCTGATATAGAAGAGAATTTTTTTCAGAATAAAAAGTTTCAGTCTTTTAATTTTGCTTTTTAGTAAAAAGTAAATAAAGTTGCAATTTCAAAGAATAATTTTATTATTTTTTTATAAAAAAAAATCATAAAGGTAAATGTCAAGATTTTCTTTGTAAAGGAAACTCATCTCCGTGGTACAGTAATAAAGGTCTCATCCCCGATCGGAGCAGAATATAGATACAGTTTTTTACAGTGGGCAAAAACAACCAAGATCTTTGATAGAATTTTAATGAGTAACCAGTTTTAATAAACTTTGATGGTTCAGCAGCAAGCATTTTACAGAAATTAATAATCTGTTCATCATTGTAATAATAACAACAATGACAACAAAAAATAATGCAAGAATAAAAACAAAAAATGCAAATATTTTCCTTTCCCACGGGATGAAGCGATTTTACGTAATAGTACTTAGCGTGATGAAAGGAAAATCTTCAAATAGCCATATAGTAATATAATGTAGTAAGCGGATCACTTGAGAAGCACAAAAAAGCGTTGGCAAATGACACACAACACTTAGACACTCTAACATAGACCGTATAGTTAGGTAATAATGGTAATAATGGATGAAATTAGCAGATGATGCACTTCTTTGCTCGAAGGTCCGTGAAGATTGTAGCGATTTAAAAAGTAGCCTGTTATGATATTTAGTTATATTCTTTGGTACTATCCAGACTTGGGCGTGCATTAGCGGATTTCTTTGTGGCCAGTATGGCGTGTTTGGGTGCATTACTTCGTGCGTGTAGTGTGGTGGTTCTTTGTAAATTCACAACAATGTTCAGTTTAACCTTTTGTAAGCTCGAATAGGATACCGATAAAAAACCGGGCTCTTCTTTGGTACATGCGCTAAGTTCCATTCCATTCCACTATTTATTGAGTGCCGGGAGTGGCATTTTAATACGCTTTGTTGATTTAATGCACGTGCGAGCTCGAGTGTTCCGACATTTGTTCAAAGCCACCAGCTCAGAGTCATGGGAATTATTTTTTATTAGATTTTAATGCGATAATATTATATCAAGGACGGTATTGTTTTCTTAAATTGTTTTGGGAGATGTACATATAGTTCTTACTTTGAACTTCGTTAATTAGTTTTTTTTTTTTAAATAGTTAACATCGAAATTCAAAAATTCGAAAAAATTCCATTGATATGAAATATTGTCTAGTGATTATTCAAAGAAATTATGAAAATATTTATTTTAAAAAATGTAGCTGCTTCAGTGAATAATTTTTGATTTTTGATGAAAATTTTTTGTAAAAATATTAAATATATATAAGAAATTATTTTATTATTTTATTAATCCTTCTACTAATTAATGGAAAATGTATCTAAGAAAATTAAGTTAAAATTGGAGATTGATTGGTACAGTAGTTTTCGATAAAGTTTGCTTACTGACTTCGAAAACACACAGAAAAAAAAAATTACTTGAATCAAGTAAATAATTTTGAAGAATTTCATCTTCTTAATTTAAGTAGAAAAATTCTTAAACTAAGAAATTTTTCTTGGTTTAAGTAAATTTTTTTCAATTTAAGAATTCTTCGTCTCGATTCATGACAATGAAACTCTTCAAAATTATTTTCTTGGATCAAAAATTTTTCTCTTGATATAAGTTAATTTTTTTTTTCAGTGCACAGTTTTGAGAAAAAGGCTTTTAAAATCTTTGACTTCAACCTCATTCACAATTTTGAAAAAATTATATACTTAAATATATGTAAATTGTAATATGAAATAAAAAAAACGTTCATTTAAAAAAATTCTGAGTGCGTTTAACCTTTTACGCAAAGAAAATTTTTCAGATTTATTAATTTTGTATCAATATAAATTTTTATTAATTAATTTAATGTATTTAGTTTAAATTAATTAGTTAATTGTTATCCTTAGTTTATTAGTATCTTGACTAAGAGTATTTCAATAGTGATAAAATGAAGTAAGCATAATAAATGGATAGCGAGATTGGACGCTAAATGTTGTATGAGTTAAGTCTAGTAGTAAACACACATAACAACAAGAACAACAACAACAACAACAACAACAACAACAACAACAACAACAACAACAACAACAACAACAACAATAAGAACAACAACAACATGCCAGCGGATAATCGCCTGGCAGGAGGAGCAAAGTAATGCAACTCAACTACTCAGTGTTGGCTAATTAACAACCATAATTAATTGAAGATCTTAGAGCTTCTGGTATAGACGGAAGTAGTTTTGAAACGACGCCCCCAGGAGTTGCCTTGATACACACAAACTTTAAGAGAAAGTCACGCGACAGGAATAGAATACTTAAGTATTTCCCACACAAATTTGGGACCAACAATCAGCTATTACAATAATTGTAAAAGTTGATCTAAAAAAACAACAACAATAATAATAATGCTCTTAAATTTTAACGGTAGCTTTTAGTGTGATAGTCGACTTTGATTATTAAATGCATTAAGCCTGTGCCATTATTTTTGAACACACATCTATCAGTCAGAGTACACGCGAATTTATTCAACGAAATGACTATCCAACACATTTCGATACCTGTGACAGTATTTTTTCATTACGGCAGCCCACATTTTACCAATAACTCAAGCTCTGTAGTTTCATACCTCAGAGAGATATTTCAGCCGATGACAGTACGCAGATGGTTCATTTTGACAGCCCGATATCCGAGTGAGCGCCCTCTCATCCCTTTACCAGCACGGGCTGATCTTCTTTTTTTCCACCCTCTTTCTTAAGAACTCGTTTTCAAGATACCAAGTCTCAGCCTATTTTTCTTGTACATATTTTGTCTCATTCCTCCCATTTTTTATTAATATTTTTTATGCCTAAGGCACTTTTATCGATCAATCTGACTCTGGCCTGGTCCACATTTCATTGTGCAAAATTCTTCATGGGTATATTTATCAAACCCCTAATGCTGAGAGGTATCGAACGTTTTTTTGGCCTCAGTCGCATCAAGATGATTTTAATAAAAATTTTTCGAGGTGAATGATTGTTTTCAATATATATGAATGAAGGAAGTCTAATGTTATGATATTACACAGTTACTACGAGGTTTGAACGTTAGTAATCTACGAGGCATAAAAGTGAATGTAGCATAACCTCCGACGTGTTGTCAATTCATATCTATCCACAATTCCTTATTTTTAACATACAAATTTAAAAACATAACTTATACTAAAAATTTTTGATTATTTATTGTATACAGAAAAAAACTTTACTTGTATCAAGGAAATAATTTTGAGGAATTTCGGCTTCTTGAGTTGAGTAGAAAAATTCTTAAACTAAGAAATTTTTCTTGGTTTAAGTAAATTTTACTTAATTCTAGAATTTTTCGTCTTGATTCAAGACAGTGAAACTTTTCAAAATTATTTTCTTGGATCAAGAATTTTTCTCTTGAATCAAGTTAATTTTTTTTTTTAGTGTAGGACCTTAAAAAGTGGAGATCTGGTGAGATCTCGATTTTCGAAAACTGGAGTAAAACCAAAACCCCGTATTTTTTTTTTTAATTATTGATTAAAAAATTTATATTTTCAAAAGCGACATTTATTAATTTGTTAATATATATAACTCTTTTATCCGTGCATTATTTCCGATAGAATTTTATTTTAACTCATCCTCTTAAAAAAAAAAAAAAAAAGAATATAAATATATAAATACACCTTGTAAATTCAACTGATGAATAATAATAATAATAATAATAATAATAATAATAATAATATTTTACAAAATTTATAACCTTTCCAGTATTAACGAGCTTAACATTAAAATGAATTCTCCCAACTCCACGAGCTTTTGTTCCACGTACAATGGCTTATCTTACCAGTGCATATTCTCATCGCAGTTCCCGCGGTTCGTTAATAATTCAACCGCGATAATGTTGTTACATTTTATGCATAAGAAAAATCGTGGCGTAACAAAAGGATTAAATCATTTTTTTTTCTTCAATTCCAACTCTAGTACCTTTTAGTTCGTTTTTTTATCATGAAAAAAAGAGCAATAAAAGTTTAATTATACAAAATCTTAAATTTTAATCATCAGCCAGAAAATGAACAAGTTGGTCATTTGTTAATGAGAGATAAAAGTTATTGCCAATATTGGTATTGCTCTCATTAGCATCCAACACGCCGACTAAGTAAGAAGTGCTTCAGTATTGTACATTATAAATATATTCTATTCCCAGTCCGCGTATTTAGAAATAAAGATTATTTATACCAGCGACGTTTGGCGAAAACGTGCCCGTACAAACGTACAAACTTTCCCTTAACTTTAAACTCCACCTTATTTCACTAATACTTGTATAATATAATAGAGTATTACTTGCTCTGTATCGTACCGGTGTACACAATTGCACTTTGAACAGGGATTATGCACTCCGAAGAAGTAAGTTTGTTTCACGGGTGGAGGTGTGTGATCTTCGGTTCGTTTCCTCTTATTACATTCTCTTCTTTATTCTTCCGAGCAAACAACCCCGCGTGGCATTTTTCAAACTAAATTCCAGACAGTTTAGAAGCCTCCAACCCGCGACTAACTAAGAGAATACCCTAGAGTTTTCGCGAAAGCTAAAAGTACGCCGAATTTAAGCTCAACTCGGGGAATAACGGCTCGTCAGTTTTCATAAGATCGGGCCATCAATCCAAGATATGCCTTGACAGCGTCGCTCATCATCCACTCGGGATCTTCATTCATTTTACCCCCGAGCGCTGTAAAACATTACATTGTGTTTCACGTAATTCTGCTTCAAGTTCGCGTAACAAGCGGAAAATTGATTCAAAAATATATCAAACCAAAAATATACAAAAGCGTTTTTATAAAAAACGTCAAATTTCTGCTGGAAATTTATTACGAATTTAAGTGGCTATATCTTTTATTACGCTAAAATGAAAAAATTTTGAAACATACAATTTATTGGAGACTTTTTCAAAGTTTTTAACACTAAAATGAATTTTCAAAAGATAATTAAGTGTAGATATATTGATTTTGAAAATCAAAACACATCGCATTACCAATGCCACTTTTTGGCTTTGCAGAATCAAAAAGGCTTATAAAAATGTTTTTTTTTTTTTTTTTATTGTTTCAATCAACTCAGGAATGTTAGGAATGTGGAAGTTTACTGAAGAAATTTGATTTTAATTTTCTCATTTTCTGCTCCAGAAATTTTTGAATCTATGAGTATAAAGTTTCAAGTGTATTTTAAAAAATGATTAATTTTGGTGATCTAAAGTTGAGAACTTTAAATTTTTTAAGCGAAAAGTTAAAAAAATAAAAATGTATTTTTTATTCTTAACATTCTTGGGGTCAATGAAAAAAAATTTTTTTTATACACCTTTTTGGCTTTGCAGAGCCACAAAGACATACAATTACTGAAACACACTTTCGACATTAGTTATTTGAATTTTTGGGCTCTAAAAAGTCAAATTTTCCCTCAAAATTATCGTTTTCTTTTAAGAAATAAATAATTATAATTTTGAATCGATTCAATCAATTTTTGCCTCGTTAGGCCACTTTTTTTTATAAAATTTAGTACGAAATAATATTTTTGTTAGAACATCAACTATTGCTTGGACAGAAAATTCGAAAAAACAAGATTATGGCTTATTCTAAGCTCTACATTTTACCTGTTGATCCCAAAAATATCAAACCAATAGTTTCAGAGATAAAAATTTTTCAATTGACATTTTTCAAATTTATAAACAATGTAAGAGCAGCTTTTACTTCTTTCTACAGTTGAATATTATTTAATAGGGTATCGAAAAACCATAATTACAAACTTTTCCGATTTTTTTTTAAATTAGCGAACTTTTCTATAGAAATTGGTCAACTTTTATGGACTTATATGTTCCACAAAAGGGAGAATAGAAAGACTCTCATAGCTGGATTCCGGAGGTCTGTGGTCTATCTTGATCCTGACGAGATTCTTTCGAGTACAGCAGTCCCCATTATATTACTACAAATTAATTAGGAAAGTCGAGGTCATAAAATGAGAAACGGGGTTTAATTAATTCGAGCCGTTGGAGCTGTACTGCGGAACTGAAATTCGCTCTACCTCAAAATGATCCGGTCTGTCCTCGGTCCCTCGAACCGCGATAAAGCTTCATAGCGAAAGCTTGCTCGCGGTACGGGTCTCGCCGACTGGTGGACCTCCAGCTAGTAAAGTTGCTTCCGTGCGAACGGAACCGCAGCCCTTTGGAACTCATAAAGCTCGGAGACTAGCTGAGTAACGAGTAAGAGTGAGGAGCCAGTTGTAACTTGCGGCTTACGAATTTGTAGGTAAAAGTTTGCTGCTACTCCCGTTCGTTGCAAGGATTAGAACCGTATGCAAGCTGCTTAAAGACTGACTATGGTATAATTCGATAAAAATTTTACCCAAAGCTCTATTTCCGCATATGCAGTTATAATTAGTGGCTTGTTACGTAGGATTTGTCTTGATCTAGTTATAGTTTCCCACAAAGAAAACCAAATAGTGAAACTTACCCAAATTCTTGTTACCATTTAATGTTTTAAATGGCACAATGGAATCCGGAGTGGCATATCATTAAATATTACTAATTATAATGTAAAAAGTATAAAAACAAATATGATCAATGTTAAAAAATCATATATGTACACATCAGACCAAACAAGGCTATAAATGGCATCAAATTTTCTTCTATGGCCATAACAGAACAGTTTTTAGCACGGACAGACCGATATTTTTAAAAATCCACTGATGAGAAATTTTTATTGTA
Organism: Cotesia typhae; assembly: GCF_013202065.1. Lineage (NCBI taxonomy): Eukaryota > Metazoa > Arthropoda > Insecta > Hymenoptera > Braconidae > Cotesia > Cotesia typhae. The sequence continues at coordinate 17,432,439 of NW_027423774.1, read as the reverse complement.
CACGAAGAATTCGTGATTCCATGGAAGAAGTAAAGCAAACGGGTCTCATTCGATCCTCTGATTGCCATCCGACTTGAAATCCACGCTTCGGTGAAAAGGCTTTTGTTTAAACCGACAAATGCTCAGCTGTAGAGTACAAGAGTAAGCTCATCTACTTGAGGATGAGAAGGCTGATCGTTGAGAAGATGAGTCGGTTTCGTTGGCTCACTCAACGATAAAGTACTAGAGGACAAGCTAAACTTGCTGAAACACGCAGTTTCTCACAGATTGAGCCATTGAAATAAGATCTCACTTTGCACTTTGTTCTCCTCACTATCAACAAAATAGTCATGTCACGATTTCTCCGACAAGTTGTCAGGACAATTTGTTGCTAAACTTTAGTATTCATGCTCGAGTAATAATCGTACCAGCAGGTGAATAAGAGTAATTTGATTAAGACAAATGTCACTTTGTATTTATTAATATGTTATGTGTGTCTAATTTTATTCGTAACGAAATAATTTAGGTTATTAGTGGAACAACTTTGTTTCCGGTGATTGTATGTTTTTTTTTTTTTTTTTTTTTCCAGACAGTGCAGTATCAGTCGCTAAAACTGATACTCGAGAGAAAGGTGTTTGTCGCGATAACAATCTTTCGCATAAAATCTTCTCACTCAATTACAACACAGGACATTTAATGTTGCGTGTGTCAAGTCGACCCACTCGCTGGACTTAAAACTTCCATATAATAAAATATATAAGAATAATAATTAGGATTGACCAATTTTCGCGGAGTAACAGTCGGTTATTAACTCTAAACATTTGAAGTTATAATTGGCATGAAATATAATTTGCTTCCGACTTAACACAGATTATTATCCTTTTTGGTACGGCGCATCATTATAACCAAACAGTATGGCTGTTATCGGGTCTGGTTCGAGTAACCCACACGCGAGTCTCACCGGTTGTCACTTGTTTAAAATAAAATAAATAAGTTTAAGAGAGCCGAGAGTAAAAAATATAAAAATAGCCGAGTCGAGTCATTAAAACCAAGAAGAAGAACGGTAATTGGCGACGATATCATCTCTGATGTAGACACGACATCGGCTGAGTTTCGTAGCCTCCAGCCGCTAGCGGTTATGGGTCCCTTGTGTATACATTTTGTAGGTATAGGTATGAATGTATTGGTTTTTTATTTTAAAGTAATATTGGATATGGATTTGAGGAGGGGAAATCAGATGGATTTAAATACAGATAAAATTTTCTGTGCATTGTGTAATGCAAGGTAGTACAGTGATAGAAAAATTTGTTGGTCTTAAATCAAGAGGAATATTTTTGATAAAAGAAAATTCTTTTGAAGAGAGTTGGTTTTTTGAGTCAAATATTTTCGACAAGTAAAAATAATGCAAAAGATTTATAGTTTTGGAAAATTTTGGAGGATAAACCATTAATAGGTGACTGAATAGTACACAGAAAAAAAAAATTTCTTGAACCAAGAAAATTATAAGGAAGACTGAAGTTATTTTAGAGCAAGAAGAAATTTTGTTGGCTTAGAAAAATTTTAATTCGTTCAAAAAATTTTAACTTAATTCAAGAAATTTTCGGTCTTCCTTAAGATTTTCTTGATTTAAGAAAATTTACGCTTGACTCAAGATTTTTTTTTTGTGTAGTTACGAACAGTGTCTCAGATAGCTTAACAGGTAGATCCTTTGACGCGTAACCAAAAGATCCAGGTTCAAGTCCTGGTCTGGGCCGTCCGGATTATTTTTTCAGTCAAATTTATCTTTAACAGCCGGTCCCTGCTTTACATTTCCTTCCTAGTCAAAGAAGAATTTTGAAAATAACGCTCTGCTATGTAATAGATTTTTTTAATTATCTATTTCGTAACAGAGCGTTTTTTTTTTTTTCGAAATTCTCATTTGTTTAAAAGAAAAACATAAAACTGCAATAGCTTTATAATCATAATGAGTGCGACGTGCGAAAAAGAGGGGATCGGCTGTTACTGATAAGTTTAGATATGAATTATAGCTAAATTGTTCATGCTTGGAGGGAAATACATGCTAAAATATTAAGTGAAAATTGGAGAAAAAATTTTTGCATTAGACTGAATAGCCAATTAATTGAAAAAAAAATCTAAAAAATATTATAAACCAGTCTTTAAGATAAAATGAATATTAAAGTATAAAACAATGTTTTTTTTTTATCCTATTTAAATTTTTATCTATTTGTGCAATAGAAAAATTATCGACTTGATAATTTTAATGGAACTTCACTGAAGGTTACATTTTTAATTGCTGTGAACAATTATAACGATAAGTCATTCTTTATGTTTGAATATTAATTCTATATATATTCTAGAAGAAGTTCTTTACAAAGTAGTTTGTGACAGGGAAAACTGAACTTCTCATGGTCGTTATCGACCACTTTATTGACGCCACGATAAATGAGGGTTTTCCCTTACCGTTTGGTTCTTGACAAGTAGTTCAGACTTGTCACCGGGCGTGCAAATCGAAAGTCCCCACTGCTGTCCCTAAAAACGAAGCGGGGTTGACAATAGGAAAGTTCGAGAACTCGGAGTCAAGGGTTATAAAAGGTCCGACAAAAGAAACATCGAGGCTTTTTGAGCCAGGCCCTCGAACAAGTAACGCTTTTTTGAGCCAGCCCTTGGAACAAGTAACACCTTTTGAGCCAGGCTTTTGAGCCAGTGACGCTTTGAGATAGTGAGGCTTTTGGCACAACAGTGAGTCAGTGTAGTGCTGTGTAATAAATTCTGTCATCGAGATTCAGGACCATCAAGAAGGAAGTCAATCTACGATCCGGAATTGGGAACCCATTACTTGGAGCCGGAAAGTTTATTAGAGACGAGAGAGAGAGACCAACCAGCCGCTGATTTCGCCCGTTTCCACCGGGACTTCACTTAACGTTTGGAGAGTTGTAAAAGTTAAGTCAGGTATTATTATTACAATTATTTCAGGCCAAGCTTGAATTTGAAAATGGAGAGGCCGAATTAACTGTAATAAAATTTGTCAATTAATGATCGCTATTGTCTCAGATGTCACTTTTAATTTAGTAGATTCTTTTATAAGTAAATTATTCATAAACGTCAATTAATTAGTTTGTTACAAGCCTTTTAGTTATGGGAAGTTATTTAGTTAAAATTATTTGATTAAGTTGAAATAGTAGAAGCATTTGTGTAATTTAGATAGTCAAGGTCACTTTGGAATATATGTAAGTTGAATATTTAATGAGGCTTATTAAATTTGTAGAATTTGAAATTTGAAATGTTGAAAAAATTAATTCTAGGCCGTTGGGCTGAATTTAATTAATTTAGTAAATCTAGTAAATTAGTTTATTGAGAAAATAGTTAATGACTTTAATTGAATAATTTTGATTGATAAAATTTGGTAATGAATTAAATTAGTGAATTTGGTAATTGGTATTAAAGAAATGTTAAGCGTAAAATTCAAGGAATTTAGATAATTAGTAATTCGAAGAAATTTGAGTAATTAGAGAAAGTGTGTATTAAGTTAGCGTCCGGTGGACGATTTCTGTATGGAATTTAGTGAGTATTTAGAAACGTTGTATAGACGCCCGAGTCGGGGGTACAACGGATTAAGTTAGGAAACCACTGCGTAGACGCCCGAGTCGGGGGCGCAGTCGGGAATAGGTTTTAACTGGTATTCCGTCAGGTTGACGAGGTAATTAGTTGGTATTTTATGGTATTCCGTCAGGTTGACGAGGAAATTAAGATATTGAGATATTCCGTCGGAGTGACGAGGTTGAATAAATTGGTTAATTAGTTATAGGAAAAATTGGCAAGGGCCAACGTAGGTGAGAGGTTCTCACAATTAAGTTAGTTTTAAGGAAATTATTAAGTTTGTGGATTTGGTGGAATAAATCAATTTTATTTTTGTAAATAGTTTTTTCAGTTTATTTACAGCCTTTCTCGGACTTCTCACGACCCTGTCTTTTCCCTCTCATGCTTCCCCGGTTTCTGGGACACCGTGTCTAAAATCCCAGTGGCGCCCTTTCTAAAGAGGAAAGGGGTAGCTAACTGGACCTGGGCTAAACCCCACGGTTACAAGTTCTAACATTAACAATTTAGCGACTGAACACTCAAGTCTTAAAATTTTTAAACATTCATTTTAAAATAAAAAATGATTGTCATATTTAACGTCATCTTTATATCGTCATGTGTCTCACTGATATCAGCTGGTAAGAATAATTTGCGCTATTTAGCTTCTAATCATTAATTAAAATAATTTTTTATGCATTAAAAATTTTTCTCCAGATTACAATTACAGTAATGCTAGCGAATGGGCGACTGAGATCCACAATGTGGTGGTTCATTTCAATCGCCTATCGATGTTTCTTATGATCTCCTTGATGAATTTGATTTTAGTGCTGATCGTAAACCATTAAAGCGTAAAAATATTCATGAAACCGTACCTGAGAAAATGACATTAGAGAACGATGGTCACACAAGTAAAATTAAAATTTCTTCTTCATTAATTTTTCTATTCTTATTTTTGTTTTTTATAATTATTTAAAATGTTATCTAGTAAAAATATTGTTCAAATGGCCTCAAGACCCAAAATTGTTACCGTACGTTCATGGCGGGCCTCTTACAGGTGAATTTATAAGACATTCCCACCAATTCCGTTGGGGATCTGACGTTAGGAATGGAAGCGAACATCAGCTTGACGGCGCGAGGTATTATTAAAAAGAATTAACACAATTAATTATTATCAAAATACAACAATTACTTTTGACTAATAATCTAACGTAGTTATGCAATGGAGATGCAAGCTGTTCACTATAATAGAGAGTTTGGTAGTTACAAAGAAGCTAAAGGCTCGGAGAATGGAGTAATGATCATGTCTGTATTTTTTGTAATGTATCTTCCAGAAATTTTCAGTGTATTCTCAATTTGTATGGCACAGTTCAAATTTTTTAGTCATTTTATAAACTTTTAATCAATAGAGATTAAGAAAAGAGTCCGAATACTTAACAAGAATCATCGAAAAACTGCCTGAAGTGTCTGAACCGGGGCTTACAATAGATATGGAACCATTCGCATTGGGTGAATATTTTGATAATAATAATTCCACCACTTATACATTTTACTCAGGATCTTTAACACATCCACCATGAATTGAGCCAGTCATTTGGATTATAGATGAGAGAATATTTTCAGTCTCAGAAGAACAAGTAAATTTCACCATTTGATTAACTTCAATGTATTAACATACGTTACAATTACAACATTAACATGATACTATTCTTGCAGGTAAGAGCTTTTCAACAGATGAGTCTTGTTGATAATGAAGGCCACAACAATCGACCTCTGCAACCTATCAATGGTCGCAAAGGTCAATATACTGAAGTTTCTAATGATCAGGAGTAAAACAATCCATGAAGACATATCGATAATATTTTGAGTGTTCTGTAAATTGTTTTGTTTTTGAATCCCTTATAAATGAATCATCAAGCCTAGTTAGCTTGATATGCTGCATTGAAATCAGATGAAAAGGAGAAAATGATTTTTGGGCTGGCGGCGATCGACGTGGTTTTTTTTTATGTTAAGAGCTGATTAGTTTTTAGAATTTATCGGTGAAGCCGTTGAAAAGTTATTCTAAAAAAACCACATTTGAAAAAAAATTTTTTTGTAGCCTTTTTGAGATTTCTCAAAATCTATCAGTTTGAATCGGTCCAAATTGTATTTAAAATCTAAGTTTAGTCAAGCCCTATCGAATGGCGCCAACCGTGATGAAATCGGTCAAGCTGTTATTAGTTTATGGAATTGATCCGTGGAGCCGTTTAGAAGTTATTCCGAAAAAACCATTTTTTGAAAATTTTATTTTTGATATATCTTAAAATCTAGCGAACCAAATCGATTCAAATTTTCTGACAAATTTAATGACAAATTTGAAACCAATAACTTCCCGAATTTAAAAAAATTTTCAATTGTTCTTAGCGGAAAGTTAAAAATGAACCTTGGTTAAGAAAAAAGTTCAGACGAAAAAATTCTTTAAAATTACTCTTTGAATGAAATATGATTATCTTGTTTAAAAAGATTCATGTTTGTTGGTAAAATTTTTGAATTAAAAATTTTTTTATGCTCAAAATTTATTTTTTTAATTAAAATTGTGAATTTTTTGAATTAATTTAAACTGAAAACTTTGAAAAAAAAGTAAAGTTATGAAGAGAACATTTTTCTTGAATCGTCGTTTTTTTCAGTGTGTAAATAAAGTAAAGTATGAGTATTTAGTAAGTTATTATCCTGGGCAATAAAGTGAACAGAGGAAAAATTTAATCATATAAATACAAATACAAGAGGTGCTTGTAGAGTAGTATCTGTGGGTGGACGTGTAGATTACTGAGGTACGCGAGGAGTGTAGAAGTATAAGTACTAATACAGTCTGATACTGAGTAAAGAGTGTGTAAACTACACACAGTAGAGTAGAGGAAGTGAGGAGAAAAGGAAAAGGAAAAGGTGTAGAATAATAAGTACCTGAGGATGAGAGAAACATACGGCAGTAAAATTGGCAAAAGCGTCTCAATTTTCTTAACAATTTTGTTCGGTAACTGTACGGTATGGTTAAGGTCTCCTTAGGGGACGCTTTTTTCACCGGAATCCCATGTGTGCCTGATTGACCGGTATTAACAGAAATAGCTTGCGGCCAAATTGCCGGGATAAATCTCGACACTTAAGAGGACGCCGGAATTTATTGACCGAAAATTAATAAATAAAATCGGGAAGTTTATTGGGCTTATTTTTACGCTCACCGACAAGCTGACATGAGCTGAGAAAAGTATGTTTATTGTTACCGTTTATCGTTATTGTGCGTGGGGTATTGCATGTTAAATCATTGTAGATTGAAATACTTTTTCTCGTCTGATAGAGTAGGATTGATATATATTCATATTTAAACGTGGTGTAGAAAATTTATTAATGAACAGTGAGATAAATTGAAATTGATTTCGCAATGCGTTGACTGAGAAATGTCATCGAAATAATATTACTGATAACAATGGTTATTGGTCAAAAATTTTTCATATATTCACTTGTAAATTTTATTAGATTTTAAATACATTGAAAATATAAATTCTAAAAAAACTCTGGGACGATCTAGAAATTAAATCAATTATTAACTACGAATAATTTTTAAACCTTGATCGGTTGTCGTTAAAAATAAAGACAATCGGAATTATTATGAAGCTTATATTAATATTAAGATCATTTAAAAGGAGTAGAGGCATCCAGAGTAAAGTAATATCTCTCCACCCACAGCAAGTCCGTATGATAAAGTTTTAACCTGAAGGTAAAACAGTAATTCGCTATTAACCACTGTGTGATGCCCGGTATTCTCAAGGTGACACGAAGGTGGAGACTTTAAATTATTAAGCCTCGAGGGGTAGAAAATTAACCATGGAAAAAATATTGTCTAGCATGGAGTATACTGTATGGTGCATGATGGTTGAGAGCTTATATTAGTATTCGCGTATTATATATTATTATATATAGCGAGGTTGTCACTACATTTTGTTTGGTATAAACGAATGCGTGTTGGCTCTGGAGCTTGTGCGGCGTGTAAACAACTAAAAGCTGGAGAGCTGTTTAATGTGTTCACTGGTCTGCTGGATAATGATAATAATGATAATGAATAAATATAATAATTCTAACACGCGGGCTTAAGTAGATGAGAGTGAGTTCCATGAAGTAAAGTAGCGTAATTTCAAGGTAGGCGTCATCGCCAGTCGGACATATGAGTATGAGTATGAGAGAGTATTCTAAGTTGTGTATACAGGCCTGTACTGAGAATTTGCGTGGGTGAACCCAGAGCTGCAGGATCAGGATAACTGTCCTTAAATTACAGACTTCTGGCTCGATACACCCAGTATACTTTACACTGTACCAACTACCAACTCATATAATATACTACTATTTTATTTGGCCTTCTCTATCTCTTTCTCCAGTTGTCCAACACAGACAACTCTCGTCAACTAGCAATGCTTTTTCACTCGTAGTAAATTAAAATTATATTTAAATCAACTCAACAAAAATGACAGTTTTATTTTACAGATGGCTTAATTTAATTTTATTTATTTTTTAATCAAAATTATTATCATTGTTCTCAATTCTCTTATTTGACGTTGATATTCATTAAAAATTTGAATCAAAAATTTTTAATGAAAATTTTTGATGACATTAAAGTTAGCAGTCATTAGAAAAATTTTGTTGTGTCTGGCCAAATTTTTATATATTTTTCCTATCGATGGGAAAATTTTCATAAAATCCCAAGTAAAGCCGATAAGAGCTTTATCTTTCTTAATGGTTAAAAAAAAAAAAAAAAAAAAAAAAAAAACCCAGAACCATAAAATATATTAGTAATATTATTTCAAAAGTACTTAGGTTATTTGCTTAAAAATGCCTACACAAATAGCCTAATGCATTTTACTTTCTCTAATATTTTTATTACTATAATCCAAAAAGGTTCTTAGATAATGTTAAATTGTTTATCACGTCCAGGCAAAATTAAAACATTAAATATTGATCACAGGAATTGCGGACAAATAAAAACTTCAAACTTAGTTTTGATTCAAGTTGAACGTTTCGTCCATTTATTTGGACTTCCTCAGCAACTACAAAAATAAATAAATTATAACCTTTCTGTACATCAATATTTATATATATAATATATATATAACCTAATAGACTAATACCTTAATCATACTAGTTCACATTAAATTAAAAATTATTGTTAAAAACATATAAAAAACTGGTATATTGTTTTTAATGTTCCTTGACATTCTATTAACTTTTGTAAATAAATTGTTAACTGTATTACCAAATGTAAACATCGACGACATCAGCTGTAATACTATACTACTCTTAGCTAGTGTATAATAGTTAAGTTTCAATACTATTACTGCGCCCTCTAAGGTCTCTATGTCTACCTAAATTTTTCAAATTTTAGCGGTAACACATAAAATATTATTATAAATACTACTTAAATTACTTGTATCTGTTCTTAAGTTAATAGTGTTATTTCTTTTAATATGAATCATTTCACTGATGTTCCTCTTATACCAATTTTCTTCTATGTCTAAAATCGTTGCTAGATCAAATCTAAAATTGTGTCCAGTCTCGAAATGGTGTTCAGCTAATGCAGTAGAATTTGTCTTTAGTATATTAATGGGTTTACAATCATTTTTATGTTGAGCTAGTCTTTTCTTCAGTTTCTGCTTAGTTTGTCCTATGTAGTACTTATTACATTCACATGGTATTTTATATATTACTCCAGACTGGTCTAATATATCAACCCTATCTTTTAATCTTGTGTAAATAGAGTTAACTTTAATCAAATTGTAAAAAATTAGTTTTACATTTGTTTTATTGAAGCACTTATTTACTTGATTTGAAATTGGGTTGACAAATGGAAACCTAATAAACTTTTTTATTTCGAGTCACTTATCAGGTATGTTTTTATCTCTATCGTAATTTTTAAAAACACTGTGAATTAGGCCTGATGGATAGTTGTTATTCCTCCTCATATTATCTATCATAAGGTAGGATAAAGGTTCAATATTAACTAATTGGTATGTCAAACCGACCAACTCAGGAAGATGTCTCAATTACTATTCGAACCATCCCCTAAGTCAAAAAATAAGTATTATTAAGGGGTTTGTTTTCAGAACTTTAACATTGAGCAGTTTCCATTTGTCAACCCAATTCCTTTTCATAAATTTTATTTTCATAAATTTTTGCCATTTTGGGGACTTTGTTAAACTGCCAATGAAATTTACAATGTAAATTCATTAAAAAATACAAGAACAACATTCTACACTAATCGTAGAACGCCAGATGGAGATCCAGGTTCGATTCCTGGCTTGGTTCGATCTCAATATTTTTTTAAAATTATTCTTGTATTTTTAATGAGAATTTTTTTTTAATTTTGATTCAAATTCACTATAAAAGTAACGCCGTTAAAAGAATTGAAATGGCTTTAATATTTAAACAATTAATATTTTATATAAATGAAAGAAAAAAATTTTCTATTATTATAAATCATTAAAAAAAAAAAAAAAAAATATATATATATATAAAAATAAAAACCGGAAAATGAAAAAAAAGTCGTACAATTTGTGAATTTAATTATACAAATTTTTTATATTGTTCATGCACCAGTTAAAATTATTTTCCTGAGCATTGTATTAAAAAGTGTGTCAAAGAATAAAGAATATTACGAGTTTTGCCTCGGTGACATTAAGAAAGATATAATTTTTTTTTTTTTTTTTTTTTCATTTCATTTCATTTCCATTTACCTGGCGTGCATAGTTCCTATATTCATACAACATAATAAGAATATTAAATTTTTCTCGTATTCATTTATCATTTAAACATTTTATTTTTCCCGTATAGTGCTATACCGAGCTTATTGTTCTCGCGATTCATAAATTTATCTTCGTCAGTAAAAAGTAAATGCAGCACCGGCAGCTCAATTAGTACTGAAACACTCAACCCGATAAAATAAAATTCATTTTTATTTCATTTTATTTACATTATCTTTTTCGGAATAAACTGTTTTCAATTGGTCGGCACAGAGTAAGAGCTAGAAAATAAGTCCCGAGTGCGTGGGTCACAACGATCAGATAAGATCAGATAGGGCTAGTTTACAGTATGCTAAAATAAAAGTATTTATGGATACGATAAGCGAAAACTCATTATAGGCGTAAGAATATCGCGATAAGCTTGGAATTATCCAGGCGATAAACCGAGATTGGATCTCAGTGATGTCCTTCACCAGAAATAAAGTTGCCGCGTTTGTTTTTAATTCAATATCGATCTATTACTTCTGGAAATCAATTGCTGTTTATTTCAGAGTCGTAACTGTTTATATTACTCACGATATTTGTGCTGTTTTTTTATACTTGTTTTTGCTTCAGTGATATCGCCTTTTTAAATCACTATTGCCATTCAATTTGCATTTTATTACCTAAAGTGTTAATAAAAATTTGAGTAGCCGACTAAATTACAAAAAGAAACAAATTTCTTTCCAAATTTTTACGTTTAGATTATACAATTTTGTAAAAAAAGGAATTTAATCGCGAAATATAGTCATAAAATTATCTCATGTTCGTTGAGGTAATAAATGTATATTTTTCTCAAATTTACTATAAATTTAATGTTTCTATAGCATATCAAATTAAAATCACTCACCAAATTTTTCCAAACCGCTCCTTCCAATTTTTTTGAAATGCTGGTTGACTTTTTAAATTTATCGATCCGCAACGTTGAGAGTGCTTTCTAACTTATTCGTCTCACATTTACTCATTCCACCTGTTTCAATATAAAGCATTAGTAAAATTATTATTTTCATAAAATTATTTAAGAATTTTTCAATTTTTTCAGTTAATAAAATATAATTTTTATCTGGACAAAATCGATAAATTAAATAAAATCCAGCCAACCAATCAATTTTTTTTTTTCAATGAATATTAAATATTATACTAACACATTCATAAAAGTTATTGATGAGGTTGGGTGGATTGTTAAAAAATTAAAAAGAAAAATAAATACAATGTTTAATATTTAAAAAAAAAAAAAAAAAAAAAAATTAACATCACAAGATAAAAATTAAAAATGATTATAATTGCGAACAGTTTGATGGTATCAACTTCCACTTGAGGACTTTTTTGAGTAAATTAATTCAATAAAAAGCAGCTTTAATTCAGCATGTAGTTAAAATTTGTAGTATGGAAAATAAAAAAATATGAGACTGTATATTAATGTAAGTTATAGTCTTGGGAAAGTGTCTGCAGTAACTTTAAATAATGCTTATCTGCTGGTGAGTCTTTTCGACGTGGAAAGGTGTAACGGAGCGGAGGGTAAATGGCCTCCGAGCGAACCCCGTTTTAAGAGGGTGTGTCGAGAACGAGAGCAAGAGTAGACCAAGAGTGAGAGTGAGTGAGAGTAGTCGGGCTTAAATAGTATGAGGTACGAGGAATAGAAGTGGATGAGGCTGATGTAATGGGGATGGCCAGCGGAAGGAGAACTGGTGGTTGGAACACGGCATTTCACCCAGGGGTGTACCAGTCCTCATAAATAAGGGATCGCTTCTATAGTGTAGCTGGATGCCAGGATCGCTGGATGGCTTCTACACCTAACTACCCGAGGCCCAAATTGTGTTGCATCCACATCCACATTTACATCCACATCCACATCCGCGAATATTACGAACATGCGGTGGCTGAAACCCAGATATAAATACGTCCGTGCGTTTAGGGACATTTAGTTTCCACCGAGGGCTGCTGGATGTAATATCGAACCTGTCCGGCTCTACACGAGCACAAATATATTAACAGCTGAACCCGAGGTTAATAGAAGGAGAACAGAGAAGGGTATCAATTCAAAGTCTAACATCTAATTACACGCAGCTCGTAAATTAATCCTGTGAGTCCGAGCTTTTTTTTACTTTCTATCTACAGTTTTTGATGCTTATCATTCCGGTCATACATGAGATGTCTTGTGGAGTGGGCTAAATAAAACGACTAAGTTTTTTTTAGTCACTGTGAAAATCTTATTCAAAAAAATGAAAAAAATTTTGTCAAAATTTGAACTTGTAATATTAATATTAGCAGAAAGCATGAAATCTGATGTTACACGGAAAGAACAAGATGACACTGGATATCATCCCAGATTATACTCAGTGATATCTGTAGTGAAAAAAAATTTCAGATAGTAGCTAGTATAATCCAGATTATACTGGGTGATATCTGGATTATACTGCGTGATATCAGAATTATACTCATCATAATCTGGATTATACTAGCTACTATTTGAAATTTTTTTTCACTCAGTATAATCCAGGATGATATCCAGTGTTATCTTGTTCTTTCCGTGTAAGTGGCATTTCGAACGACAAAAAAATGTTGAAAAGTTTACTCTTATTAAACAATGGCAAAAAAATTTTCTTAGTTTTTTTTTAAATAACTCAAAATTGATCAAAATCATAAAAAATGGTAAATTTAGAAATTATTTACTTTCCACTACGAGATAATGATTTTTTGTTATTTTATTTGATAAATCATTAAAATTCGCATCAAATTAACGCAAAATTTTTTTTTACTCTTAAATTAAATTGTGCTTAATTTTTAAAATAAAAGTTGTATTAATGAAATTTTTTGAAGTTATTTTATGAAAAAAAATTAAAAATTTTAGTAAGACTTTTTCAATTATTTTCTTTTAAAAATTTTTCCATGAAGAATTTTAAACTTTACTTACATTAACGAGCTGGTTTGTTCTGTACTAAAGTCTCCAGTTCTGTCAAACAGAGTTCGTAATACGGCCCGAGGCACTAGCTAGACAAGATAGATGTAGTTGTAGTTGTGAGAAATGTCAAGACAAAGAGACATGAGAGAGAAGAGTGCGTGACCATCACAGGAGTGCAGAAAATACAGAGTACTATTATCGTCAGCATTATTATTATAACAGATGTACATGTATAGAACGTAAAGATGCACGACCCAAGAGATGACCCTGAGGACATGCAGTCAAGGTACGAGGAGATAATCAACAAGTTTAAATTAATTTTTATTCTAAGTCGAAGTTTTTCAGCCAAAACTTTGCATTTTCCGAAGTCAGAAACGCTTTTAACGACTTTTAGGAATTAATTTGTATATTTTATAAAAATCATGGAAAAACATTTCTTATTTACTGGTCATTTACTTCCGTGCGATCTATTCAATTAATTTAGCTTGCAATGGAGAATGTTTGATTCAATTTTTAACTAGCTTGAAGCTTGTAGGCCAAAATTCATCATCTTTCTCAGTGAGACACGTTTTCAACGATCTAATAGTTAAATTTCTGTGAAATTTCATAAAAAAGTAAATTACATAAATGCTTTTGTTGGTTTTAATTCAATCCCTCAGAAAGAGTAACTAGTGACGGCTTTGCTAGGCGGATCTTCGAACTGAGTCTGCAATACTTCTGACGGCAGCAGATAAATAACGTAAGATAAGAATAGAAAAAATATCTGACGGAGACGCTTCAGTTCAAGCGAATAGAACGACGCGAGTGTAGATTCTTATTTTCATTTTATTTTATTTTATTCTCTACTTTGGTTGGGTGTATTACTCTTTGGTCTTTGCTCGAGAAAAAGAAGACAGTTATCTGTTATCTGAAAAAGTTTATCACAAATAGTTCTATCTTGTCTGATTTTGGCAACCAAGTGATATTTGTTTTGTTTTATTAAACTCTATTTAGCTTTTCACGAGCCGTTTTATGCGTATTTATTTTTTTATCGGGTCTTTCTACGGCGACTAAAGGCTCTATTTGAGACTAGAAATAAAATGAAAGTGGAATCTGAATTTCAGTACGTAGTAGAGGTGATTTTAACAAAACATTTATTAGTAAGAGGAATAAACAACTGGGTAGTTCGAATAAAACGATATTATTTTCTTCAGTCGGCGCCAACCGCTGATAGCTTCACATCAGCTTGATGTGCTTCTCTGATATTGGATTATTTCGCATTACTGCCTTTTTATTTAGCATAAATTTACTCTCAGACTCCATTTATTTTATTTTATGGCATGAATTAGTTGAAGAGACTATTTGCAGACCTCGAAAAAATTTTTACGACAAATGGCGAAAAAGTCATCAGTCATTAGTCATCACAATATTAATTTTGCAAAAATAAAAAACTAAATAAATTCCAAAGCACTTGATGAATTTTTTTTTTTTCATGGTTTTTAAAAAAAAGATTAATCGTTAAAACAGTTTTACATAACTACTCCCTTGGAGCATAACAGCCCAGGATATTGCCTATAAATTGCATGTGGAGGTGCTGTATATTTGACGGAGAATGTTTATTAATAACGGAAACTCGACGTCAGTGATGTATAATTGTATTACGTATTATTTCAGACTTTATACATACATTAAATCCACCTCCTACTGTACGTTGCATTGTCAATAATTAAAAACCTATTAATGTGATCTATACGCTGAAAAAAAAAAATTACCTTGATTCAAGATGAAAATTTTTTAACGAACAAAACTATTTTGAAGAGTATTATTATATTGAATTAAGTCAAAAATTTATTTAAACCAAGAACAATTTCTAAATTCAAGAAATTTTCTATTTAACAGCTGGTCCTTACGATTGCAGCTTTATATTTCTCTCTTACACAGAAAAAAAAAATAAATTTGAATCAAGAGAAAAATTCTCAAACCAAGAAAATAATTTTGAAGAGTTTCATTGTCTTGGATCAAGACGGAAAATTCTTGAATGAAGTTAAATTTACTTAAACCAAGAAAAATTTCTGAGTTTAAAAATTTTTTTACTCAAATCAAGAATATAAATTCCTTCAAAATTATTTACTTGATTCGAGTAATTTTTTTTTTCTAAGTGGACAAAGATGAATTTTGAAAAAAACGCTCTGCTACTTAATCGATTTTTTAATTATCTATTTCGTGGAAGAGCGTTTTTTTTTTTTTTTCAAAATTCTTATTTGTTCAAAAGAAAAATATAAAACTGCAGTAGTTTTACAATCATAAGTAAAACAAGGATAGTACCATTTCTCGTAGAAAAAGAGGGGTCCGGCTGTTAAATCGAAACGATGAAACTCATTAAAATTATTTTTTTGGTTCAAGAATTTTTTTCATGAATCAAAGTAATCATTTTCACGATTTTATGTATTTTTAGGTGATGGTCAATTTATGATGTTCGGTTTTTGTAGGAATTTTTAACAGTTTGTTTGTCTGTGACATTTTTCATTAATGAATCGGTAATTCATCTTGTCATAGCAATGTTGTCTTAACGCGATTGAGAAAAATAAATATGAAGTAGAAGATTTGATATTTCATCGATAAATTAGTATTTTTAATTCTACCGATTAGAATACTAATATTATCAACTTATTGAAGGATGTGATATAATAAATAAAAATTTATAAGAAACAAAATTAAAAATGCGAAAAAGCAGCAATAATTTATTTATGAATTGTCATATAATGTTAAAAATGATATTTTTACGCAAAACAAAACAAACATAATAATAAAGTTTTAGTTTCAGAACAACTAATTGTGATTCGCCACTCGAAACTCACACAGCGCTCCTATACAAAGCTATCCGCCCAACTATCCACCCATATAAAGCACTCTACAACACTTTACTCATCCATATGAAATTGCACTCATTTCAACACATGGACAAACTAATTTCGACGGCACAGCAGTGAATTTCCATAATGCGAATGAAACGGGATATTTTATGTCACTCGTTAGATTGTCCCGTCACAATGAAAAATAATCTTAAAATGAAAAAAGGTCTCTGGGATGTATGATATAATATGATACGCCGGAATCCGGAATTGCGTGTGTCGATGATAAAAATCTGTACTGACATAGCAGTAATTCATGCAATACATCATACAAATTTATCATCTATACTACATGAGACACGAGACGGCGACATCAGACAGATTTGAATCCTGATGAGATAAAAATTATACTTTTTACCTATCTCGATTTCGGTGCGATTGTTTTACGAGCCCGAATTTCGCTAGTAATTTATTTCACAGCTGCGAAGACCGCGAACCCAATTACTCGGATAAAGAGAATGAATACTGGAAATGGCTCGTGCTTTTGAAAAAGATCCGGGTAAAATAGGTGAGCTTAAATCGTTGACTATCAATCCACGATTTATCGGCAAAATGTTAATATCAAACGATTTACCGATTTTTGAATGGTGGTAAAGGGTTATTGATTTTTTGATTAGTACAAACTTTACAAATTTCTGAATATTTGACTTTTCATGTAATTCCAAAAAATTAATTGTAACATAAAAAAAAATAAGTAAATAATTAGCGTTTATAGTATATATTTTAATAGTTTAATAACAAACCATAAGTCTGACGTAACATATATTTAAATCGTCTAATTATATTTAATTTAAAAAAAAACTTCATCATCATTTAAGAAATATTGTATGGAGATGTTCTAAAAAATACCCATTTGTTTATCTCAAAAAATGGTGATATTAAATATCTAAACATTAATGAAAATAACCAATTAACATAATAAATACTCAAACATTTAATAATGGACGAGGAAGAATTATTAATCTATGTATCTTGTTATTCAAAATAAATCTGTTTATTAAAAATGTATGTAACTTTGAATCTTTACTCTACAGCATATTATATAATTTTAAATCTATTTCGTCATAGAATAGATTATTTTAGGTATATAAACACCAGAATTGGAAAGAAAACTATCATATACAATCGAGCCACAGTGAACTTAGCTTGCAGAGTCGATTAATTTCAAAATAAAAATTTTGATTTTTTTTTTGTGAGTGCCTTAGTCGCATGCTTATTAATTGAAGTTAATGGTGAGTCTTATAAAAATATAGTTATAAATAAAGAAAATATTGTCAATATCTTGAGCTTTATTTCTTCACAACTTTTTCATTTTTCATGTCAGAAAATTTTTAAATAAGAACAAGAATCTTAGCTATTTATTTTATCGAGACAATAAGTGAATATATAAATAATTTTTTTTTTTCTAATTAGCCGAGGGAAAAATAGTCAAAGAAGTAAATGGTGAAGGATGTACATTAGAAACGCACTATGATGACGGGAGTGTCATTGTAAAAGGGTAAGAAAAACTATTTTGATTTTATATATTTATTATTAATAGCAGTCATTGAAATAGATCTCATTTATGGATATGTGATTAACAGTTGTGCGCTATGGCATTGCCAAAGTCAGGAAGACACTATTGGTTACAAAGAAGAGGATTTATCGAAACCATACCCTCAATGCTGTGATGGACCTATTTGCAAAGTATAACTAAACAGGAATTAAGAAGTACTTCAAAATGATATTGTAACAACATGTCAATGTTAACCAAACTTGAAAAATTTATTTTATATTATTAATAGAATTTACTTTGCAGAGTGAATTTTATATTCCTTGTATTGAATAAAAATAAATAAATAGTTTTTACTTGATTAATTTGTAATTTTTCAATTTTTTTCCTCAAAGTGCCTAACTATTATATTTTACACTGTAAACTGTAATCGTTGGTTTTTTTATGTAAAATATTTCATTGAGTAAATTAAAAAATTAATACATTATTTTAAAAAAATGATACGATTAGAGTAATGTAAAAATTGACATAAAACGGTAATTCATTTAACACAATGAATGTTAAATTTACACATCAAAGTGTTAAATATTTAACACAAAATTTTTTGACGCAATGACGCAAAATTTTTTACTGTGTAGCTTTTCCAATTTTATTTTTTTTTTTTTTCCTTTTTTTGAAATCTCACGTTACAGTGTAAAAATGTAACTTTTTTGTTATTAATTTTTAAATGTAAGTTTTTTTTATTAATTTTTTTTTTTTCCGTAAACGAATTCGAATAAATTAACGCATAAACTGTGAAAAAAAAATCTTCTATTAAGAAAATTTTGGTGATATAAAAAAGTATATTCTTCATAATTATATTAATATAATATATATTTACGCGGATATATTTCCTTGTCTGAAAAGTTAGTTGAATTGATAAAAATAGATTTTGTCAATAAATTAATAAATTTAAATAATTCATTTCAACAGGAGCCATTACTAAGGAAAATTAAAATTTTAAATTAGAATTTTCACAAATTTTGTAAAAATCTATTTTAAAGACTGTAAAAAAACACTCTTCAGGATTGTAGTTATTAAAATTTTACTTATAACTGTGATTTTTCTTTCCCTGAGTGTGCTACTGTGATTGTGTATGAGCAAAAATATGACACTAATGAAAAAGCTTGGTATTGTAGATAAAACTACACCAGAACTTTGATACACTGGATAAATATTTCTACTGTGGTGATAATCGTCCGGTGTTACTTTTTTCTCTGTGACGGAAGATACTGCAACTTGTTGGACAAAGGCAGTCTTGCAAATACGTCCACCGCAACAATCAGGGTACGGCTTGGAATAATTGTACGGCTGAAAACCGATGTATTCTTCACAATGCAACCATTGAGGACATCTGTGTAAGAATTTATTTAATAGATAATAACCAACAACTATTAGAACTTGAGAATAAATTTTTGAATTTACGTCGTCCAAGTCCATCCGCCCTTTTCCTCGCATTCGTATTCCTTACAATTGTAAGTCATTTTTTCGCCTGTTTTAAAAATCCTATCTGATCTGAGACCAAGGTGCGTTGTTGTGCAATCGGCTGGTTTAAAAAAATTTATTATTAAGAATTTCACAGAAGAAAATTTTTTCACGTGAATAAAGGAATATTTACCGTCAATTTTAATCCAAAGACACGTAAATAGCACACAAATGAAACCACTCGCTAAAACATTCATTATGTTTTTATTTTTATACTATCCTATGTTATATTATGTGACCAATCAAGATCACAGCGGAAGACAGAATAAATGTGATACAAGTCATTTCAACTCACCTTTTTATATTTATATAGAGAAATAATTTATTCAGTGCATGGGCGTTGTAGTTTATAAATAATAGAACTAAAAAAAAAATGAATTGTGTCATCAATACAAAATTTCAAGGTAATAATTGATAGTTATTAACGTTTCTAGTGATCATGAAAATTATAAAATATTGAAAGATGAATACCGACGTCCTGAAATATCGTAAATATCTAATTGTTCAATTTAATGTAAATTGATGACTTAACTTAAATGAGAATAATTTCTTAAATTTCATAGCATATTATGAGGATACCATTGTTCCAAAATTATTCTATGGTTCAATCGGATTCAAAAGTTTTAATTAACTAAATGAATTACCATTTTATATCATTTTTTACATTACTCTGATAGCATCATTTTTATAAAACAATGTATTAATTTTTTAATTTACTCAATCAATTATTTTACATAAAAAAAACCAACGATCACAGTTTACAGTGTAAAATTTAATAGCTAGGCACTTTGAGGAAAAAAATTGAAAAATTACAAATTAATTAAGTAAAAACTATTTATTTATTTTTATTCAATAAAAGGAATTTAAAATTCATTCTGCAAAGTAAATTCTATTAATAATATAAAATAAATTTTTCAAGTTTGGTTAACATTGACATGTTGTTACAATATCATTTTGAAGTACTTCTTAATTCCTGTTTAGTTATTCCTGTAGTTTAAATACAATAGAATAGAAAAAAAGATGAATTGTGTCATCAATACAGAATTTCAAGGTAAAAACTGATGACAGATTTTGATTATTAGATGATACTGCTTTTATCGAATTTTAATTAGAAATTTAATCATAATGTGTTGTAGAAATTTGTTTATAATCATGATGTGTTGGAATTGAATTTGGTTAATATTAAAATGACGTTACTTAGATATTTTGAAGCACTTCTTAATTCCTGTTTAATTATTCTTTGCAAATAGGTCCATCACAGCATTCAGGGTACGGTTTCGAAAAATCCTTTGCTTTGTGACCAATAGTGTCTTCCCGACTTTTGCAACGCCATGGCGCACACCTGTTAATTACATATCCATAAATAAAATCTATTTCAATGAATAGTATTGATAATAAATATATGAAATTGAAATAGTTTTACTTACGCTTTTGTACTGAAACTCCCGTCATCATAGTGCGTTTGTAATGTGCAGTTTTCACCAGTTACTTCTTTGACTATTTTTCTTTCGGCTAATTAGAAAAAAAATTTCAATAAAAACAACAAATTATTTATTTATTCATTTATTGTCTCGATAAAATAAATAGCTAAGATTCTTTTTCTTATTTAAAATTTTTCTGACAAAAAATAAAACAGTTGTGAAGAAATAAAGCTCAAGATATTGACAATATTTTCTTTGTTTATAACTGTATTTTTATAAGACTCACCGTTAGCTTCAATTAATAAGCACGCGACTAAGGCACTCACAAAAAAACAAATAAAAATTTTCATTTTGAAATTAATAGACTCTGCAAGTTAAGTTCACTGTGGCTCGATTGTATATGGTAGTTTTCTTTCTAATTCTGGTGTTTATATACCAAAAACAGTATATTCTGTGACGAAATAGATTCAGAAAAGTATATATGTTACAGAGTAAAAATTCAAGTTTACATACATTTGTAATTAGCAGATTTAAATTTAAATTTAAGGTTATTTAATCTCCAAGCTTCAGTAATTAGGATTATAAATTCCTTCATTTATTAGTCATTAAGTATTTGAGTATTTATTATTGATATTGTCAGTCTAATACGTTGTATCCCACATTTAGAAAATTTTACAATGTATCGGCTCATTTTTAACATTAGTTAAATGAGATTCGACAGATTGAAATGTTTATTTCAAATTATTTATTAAACTATTTGACTTTTTAATTTTTAATTGACGCATAATATCGTTATATTTCTATTTTTCAAAAAGGGCAATTTGTCAGATGTTGTGGGATACAACGTATTAGAATGGTAGTATCCATATGTTTATTTATTGTTATCATCAATGGTTTGTTATTTTATATTGCAATTTTTGAAAATGGACAAGTAGGTCTCCCACACACTACTTAAAACTACGACCTATTTTTTCAGATGTAAGTAGAATACAAATAAAAATTATTTTTCCTCCAGACTTATGGTTTGTTATAACTCCCAGACGAGAATAATTGAAACAATCAGTGAATTTTCATTGAATAATTTAATAGTAAATTATAATAATACTGAAATCGGCAGATCTTTGATAATTTAAAAAAATTTTTACAGCAATATAATTTTTATGAAAAGACATTTAGTAAAAAATTTCATATCTTAGAAATTAAAAAAATTTTTCAGTGAGAACATAAAAAACTAATTTTTTTATCACACTGATACAAAGATTTCTTATTATTTAAGAAATCATTTCTTAAACATAATTTCTTAGTATTTAAGAAATATTTCTTAGTATTTATAAATACTAAGGAGATAAATACTGATTATAAAAATCTAATTATAATTATAAAAATAAAAATAATTATCATAAAAATAAATGTAATTTTTTTTTTTAGAATTTGTTGATACTTAATTAGGTTGATGCGTTGAACTCTCCTTCTATCAGTGCATGATTGATTTATCATAGAATTTTCTAATGTCTACTGATTTCTGTATTATTATAATTGACTATTAAATAGTTATTAAAAAAAATTACACATTTCATTGGAATATATAAATATTCCAAAATTAATTTCCTTTGATACCAACCCGTTGGCATGCGCAAAAAAAATTATCAATTACTTTCATTTTAAAGTTGTTCAACTTCAACAACGAGTTTAAGATTAACTGACAATTTTTATCTCTTGTTTTGATATTTATAAGCAGAAAATTAATTTATTCATAGAATGGCTCACTTTTTCGCTAGTCGTGTGAATTTTATCTTGTCTATTCTACTAGGAAAATTCTTTCTGTTGAAAAACAAGTGAATCATAGAGATAAAAATAGAATACCTGTTCCTGGTGTAGTCACACACAAATTCCAACAAAAATTTGAATAGGTCATCGAAATAAATTTCAAGGTAATGATTGTGAACAAACATTTGTTTTAGATAAAATTTATTTAACATAAATTATAAATTCAAACATTTAAAATTTAAAAATTAGGTTAAAAAATAATTAATAAATCAATCACAAATGGGATATCCGCAGCAATAAGGAAATGATTTTGAAAAATCAGCGGTTTCGTAACCGATTGCCCGTCGTTTGCATATCCACTCAAAACACCTGTACAAAAAATATTTAAATAAGCTCTGACGTATTGAATTAATATTTAATATGTTTTCTAAATTGGTTAATTTACCCTCTTATCGACCACTCTCCGTTCGCATTGCATGTATATTCCACGCATTGGTCAGTCAACTTGTAGTCAGTCTTGAAAGTCTTTCTCGATCTCTTACCATCGTGGGTATTAAAACAGGAGGCTGATGATCAATGAAGATATTTTATTTGATATTTAAATATAATTTAAAGAAAAAAAATATAATTATTATAATTACCATCAGATTCAACCCATAAAGAGATGATTAATAAACACACAACAAAACCAGCGGATATTTTCATTTTTATCTACTTGAAGTAGATAGGCCTAAGATTCTCAAGTAACGATTGCGACTGGTCGCTTAAATTTTTACGGACCATTATATATATTTGTAGGAAAGAGTGGGACAAAATAGAGAATTTGGATAAACCCATGTCATTTGAAATTTAAATTCGTTGAAGGATCTACTTTATAGTTGCATTAAAAATTTTTTTATTGACGTAAAATAATTTCTTTTGGCATAATATAAATTTATTAAGTCAAAATTTATCATAAAAAATTTATTTTATTAATAAGACTAATTTAAATGATTTTTTTACATAAGTAAAATTTTTTATTTAAATTATAAATATTCAAATTTATGATTTATTCATTTATTTCCCAATGTAAATATACAATACATATTTATTTAATGAAATTTTGTACATCAGTAAAATTTTTTATTAAAATTATAAATAGTCAAAACAGCGTTACACATTTTATATAAATTTTTAATTCTTTAATGGTAAAAAATTAAACAAATTTGGTAGCTTTGATTTATGATTCTCAAATCAGTATCACAGAATTAAGATATGGTTTTAAAAAATCCTATTACTTATACTTGATAAGGCTGTATAAAATCGTCTTAGAACATCTGAACATAAAATTCCAAACTTATCTTTCAAATTAATTAATTGATAATTTAATTGTGTTCCCATCAGAGCTCTAAGAACTGTCTTTAAGACATGTCTATTTAGTGCATAGTTCTTCTGCAGTGTCACCAGTCCTGATATTTATTGGTCTTAGCAAATCACAGAAACTGACGCAGCGTCCAGGTTGGTAATTATTAAACATATGAATGTTTAAAATCATAAAAAAAAATCATTATGATAATTTTGACAAAAACTTACCAAAAATTAAAGATTTTTATTTTTTTTTCTTGAATGAATTTGAGACACAATTTTAAAAATGGTAATTAAAAAAAAATATTTAAAAGTATAAATTATTAAAACAAAACCAAGGTAATGAAAGTTTCATAAAAAATAAAAAATTTATGTCAGAATTATAATACGTCATTAAAATTGACATTTGGTTGCTTTTTGTTGAAATAAACAATCTTTATAAAAATTTTTTCAAAGTAATTATAAATACGTTATTGAATTATTGAATATCATTTGGAAGATTTAAATTTTAAGAGTTAGAATCACTCCGAATTAATTGAATATAGATTCCACGCATTTATGAATCACTGTATCGCCAACTTATCTTCTCCTTCAAAGGGACCCACATTAGGGTGGGTCAAAAAAATCGAATAATTTATTTTTGATTTTATACTCTGAAAAATAGGTTCGTAGACACCTAAAAAGAATTCTCTCCAAGTATAAGCTCTTAATTATAACGGGAAGGTCCTCCGCTTTGCGGGTTTCTATTTTTTTCGAATAATCAGATAAAAAAATTTATATCTCGCTTCCAACTGCTTGGAAAAATATTCCGTGGCATAGATTTTGTGAGAAATTGAATGCTTTACAAAAAGGTCTCTTATGACTTTTTCAAAAACTCAACCGATTAAAAGATATTCATAGTTGAAGTTTGGCTATTTTAAGGAAAATATTCGTTTTTATTATGAATTTTATAAGTCGATGAAAAAAATTATTTCAGATTGCGGAACTCATGATTTTGTAGGAAATTTACTGCTCTACAAAAATGGTCTCTTATGATTTTTTGATTAAGTGAAGCCGTTACGAGATATTCATCGTCAAACATTAACGAATATCAATATTTCCAGTTTTTGATCAATAATTCGATAAATTTTAATTTAAACTATGAGTTTCAGGAAAATTTACATAAATTTGAGTTTCGATCGATAAAGAAATGTTATAATAAGTTAGATAAAGAATTATTGGAATTATCATTGATTTTCCTTGGAGAAATGCCTCAAGAAAAGATTTCTTTCAAACGTCCTGGTGCTGTTCATCATGCTAGATGGATGGCTAAGGCCATTTATAGTTTGAAAATGTATCTATTCAGAGATGAATTCAAACTCTCTCAGAAAGAATTGCATGGTCTTCGTCATTTCTGTATTTTTATAGTCACATTGTATTTAAAAGCTTGGTTTTCATCAACTTCTGCAACAACTGCTGCTTATCATGACTTGCAGTTTATGAAAAATTTATTGGAGTACAAACATATCAATCCTTTGATTTCTTCAGCTACGTGTGAAAAAATGATTTCGCACTTATGGTATTTGAGCGATGAACTTGCCATTTTATCACTGTTTGACGATGGCGTTCCATTAGAAGTAAAAAAAAGTATTGTTGAAGCTGTTAATACTCGTGAAGGTACAGATTCTAAAGCTAAAAGATTTGTAATTGCTAAAAAGATTTGAATTCATTGGCGCAGAGAACTCTGAGTGACTTTGTGTCTAAAAAGTCATTAAATCTTTTCAAAATCTTCGATCTACCGTATGACTTTCTTGATGTCGATGTTGAATTATGGCCTACTAATGAGAGTTATCTCGAAAATAAAGAATACTTTCAACAACTAAAAGTTGTCAATAATTCAGCAGAGCGAGCTGTTGCATTAGTTAGTGAATATAATCAATGCTTGACAAAAATGAAGAACAATTCCAGTACTTATTGCAAGTTGTCAAAGAACATCAAAAACATTCCCAAATTGTAATAAAAGAAATTATTTATAGTAATAGCGTACTGTTATGTTAAAAATATAGACAATTATATTGCAATTGATAATTCAATAAAAAATTTATCTATAAAAAAGTTAAATACTGGTTGTTTCTCACTTGATTCAATACTTTTCATATTAAATTTGACAAAGAAATATGTCATTCACTTCAAATTAAACTAATCATTGGCTATATGTCGAAAAAAATGCTCTAATTTCTTGTTTTAATGCAATCAAACAAGCTCAAGACTGAAAACAATATTAAAAAAATTGTTTATAACATTTCTTTATCGATCGAAACTCAAATTTATGTAAATTTTCCTGAAACTCATAGTTTAAATTAAAATTTATCGAATTATTGATCAAAAACTGGAAATATTGATATTCGTTAATGTTTGACGATGAATATCTCGTAACGGCTTCACTTAATCAAAAAATCATAAGAGACCATTTTTGTAGAGCAGTAAATTTCCTACAAAATCATGAGTTCCGCAATCCGAAATAATTTTTTTCATCGACTTATAAAATTCATAATAAAAACGAATATTTTCCTTAAAATAGCCAAACTTCAACTATGAATATCTTTTAATCGGTTGAGTTTTTGAAAAAGTCATAAGAGACCTTTTTGTAAAGCATTCAATTTCTCACAAAATCTATGCCACGGAATATTTTTCCAAGCAGTTGGAAGCGAGATATAAATTTTTTTATCTGATTATTCGAAAAAAATAGAAACCCGCAAAGCGGAGGACCTTCCCGTTATAATTAAGAGCTTATACTTGGAGAGAATTCTTTTTAGGTGTCTACGAACCTATTTTTCAGAGTATAAAATCAAAAATAAATTATTCGATTTTTTTGACCCACCCTAACCCACATGTAGTCAGCTATTGATTGTTTAAAAGATATTATTATTAGATATAATTTGTCGAAAAAAAGAAACTAAACTGAACTTAAGTTATTATCAATAATAATAATAATAATAATAATAATGAAGAACAATGCTCACCTTTGGCTTTATTCCAAAAACAAGCTACAATCAAAAAAACAAAAAAACTAACAAAAATTTTCATTTTTATTAGCTTGGCAAGTAAAACTACTGACAACTGTTATTCTGGTTGTTCAAACTCTTACTCACCTAACATTTATACGAGGGAGTTAATGTATTCCGCGCATGACGCAATGGCGGGATAGAAACGATAGAATAAATTTAATCAAAATTGTAGAATTTATAAAATTTATATCGTCAACACAAAACTTTAAGATGAGTTACAATTTATTGTTAATAAAAAATTTTATTTTTATTTATTATTTTATATCATGGCCACAAATCGTAATTTTGCTTTACGAACAGTTTAATTTTATTTATAAAAATTGCATTCGTGTTTAAAGTCTGAAAATTTTTAATGATCGCTTCTTCAATTTTTTTTTTCTACATCTGATTTACATTTCGGTCTAGGACAGTATTCAGGAAACGGTTTCAAATAATCGTAGCCTGTGTCCCCAATTTGGTCCAACAATGTGATTTATCACACTAGTATAAAACAAAGCAAACAAAAAGACTTACAAAAATTTTTATCGTCAGTTTATTTAACAAGTAAAATTCACGGCTAACTCGACAACAGGTCTGGTTGTCCTAACTTTAATTAAATGGTCTTTATTTCGGAATAATATATTAAAAATATGACGCAATAATAAATTCGACTTCTGTCCTATCCATTCCAATATTATTTGAAAAAAAAAAAAATAATATGAAAACAAAACTTCAAGGAAATAACAAAGTAAACATTTTTTTAAAATAAATTTTATTATGTAAATAACAAATTTAAATTAGTGTTTAAAATAACTGTTAATTGAGTATTAACTCGTTAAAACTCATCAATCAAGTTTGCTTCAATTCCGGCGTAGTATCTATCTTGAAGATAAAATCCTTAATTTTTAAGGTCTGATTTACAGATCGGGTGAGGACAGCATTCTGGATACGGTTTCGAGTAATCGTAGTCCTGGTACCCGACAGCATCTATACACTGCCATACGCCACATCTAAATATCACGCGAAAGAAATTACATATAATTATACACTGAAAAAAAAATTAACTTGATTCTAGAGAAAAATTCTTTAATCAAGAAAATAATTTTGGAGAGGGTAAATGTCTTAAATCAAGACAAAAAATTTTTAAATCAAGTAAAATTTCCTTAAATCAAGAAAAATTTATTAGTTCAAGAGTTTATCTACTCAAATCAAGAAGATTAAGTTCTTCAAAATTATATACTTGATTCAAGAATATTTTTTTTCTGTATATATATATATATATATATATATATATATATATATATATAGAAATTATATATAATAAAATTACAAGAATTTTATTTCTAAAAATTTGAATTTGACAATTACATATTAACAGCCGGTCCCTACGATTGCAGCTTTATATTTCTCTCCTCGACAAAGAAGAATTAAAAAAAAAAAGGCTCTGCCACGTAATAGATTTTTTAATTATCTATTTCGTAGCAGAGCTACGTTTTTTTCGAAATTCTCATTTGTTAAAAAAAAAAAAAAAATACAAAACTGCAATAGCTTTATAATCAAAAGTGCAACAAGAATAGTACCGTTTCTTGCAGTGAGTGCGACGCGAGAAAAAGAAAAAATTGGCTGTTAGTTAATAGGAATATAACTACAAGATTAAAAGTTTTTCGGTAATTTTAACAGAGCTTTTTTCCATCAAGTTTTGAGATTATTTTAAGATTTCAATTAGCCTTAATTATTTTATTTACCCAAGAGAAGTCCATGAGCCATCCTCGTGGCAAGTAAATTCCGCGCATCGTTGGATCATCGTCTGACCGGCTTCGTACATTTTCTCCCCTTCTTCTTTTTTGTTCAAACTTACACAATTGGCTAATTGTCAAAATAGATTGTTTAAGTAATTAGAATTGAAAAATTGGAGAAGCAAAATCAAAAGCACCAATTATTGACTGCATATTTTTTTTATATTATTTAAATTTCAATCAATTTTTTACAATGTGTTTAGTTCATCCTTCTGCTAATCAATTTCAATATTAATTCATTAAATGTAATGATTAGTTTTAATTACTGACATATTTTTAATCACATTATTGATGTAAAATAAAAAATTATTTATTAAATATTCAAAGTATTCTTTTAATATTTTCTAATGAATAATATCCGTTATTTTTTTTTGACATTAATTTTTTAAAATTAAAATAATGTAAAAAATTTGTATGATTTTTATGAAAAAAAATATTGAAAAAAAAAAGGTGTCAATAATTTGTGCGTTCATGTTCAAATATTCACCATTAGCTTGGATCCACAAACAGACGAAAACGCAGAGAAAAATAAAGAACGCTTTCATTTTTAATTCAAGAGATTGTTAACAATAGAATAGAATAGAATAGAATAGAAGGAAATTCGCAAGCGTCTGAGTAGTGACTGATTAAATTTTCGCGAGCTAGGTATTTATACAGTGGGTAATTTATTCATCTGATTGTTGATGTCAAGACGATTTTAATCTTAATTCAAGTTTCATAGACGGCATTATTAATTCTACACGAACTACATTTAACATTGGTGTTAAAAACTTATTAACATACATATCGTTAAGCTAGTAAATATAAATCTGGAGTTTCTGACATCCAATGATTTCCTTAAGAATATTTTATTTATCAACAGATTCGGTAGAATCTGGCGCCAAGTTCCGTTCTCAAGCCAGACTACCGAGTGTGTATATACCGTAAGCAGAACGGTTTTTTGAGGTTACAATTTTTTTTTCAAATTTAATTTGATTTTTTTTTTATATGATATTTTATAATAGTAGTTCATGCTTTTTATTACGCGTATTACTTGATTATTAACAATTATCTTTATAATTTTTATTTAAAATTATTAAAAATAATCAGCACAAACTATAGCGACCCAGATTTTTAGATTTTAACTTTTTTCTTATGTAAAAAGCGGACGGCCAGAGACTAAATAATATAACGATGCATGCTAATCTTATGATAGATGGAAAACTACAGTGAAAAAAATATATTTGACAGCTTGCAATTACACACGCCAGGCGGCGCAAGAATAACTTTTACATGAACTATAGCTTAAAGGGGATAGTTTGCCACCGGAAATGTATTAAATTAAAATTGTCAATTTTATTATAATTACAAAAAAACTGAAATCCGAACAAAAACAGTTTCACTGTAAAAAAATCGTGCCAAGTCCACGTTCATAAGACTATTAAGAAAAAAAAATTTTAATTCTTTACAAAAAGATATAAAATAAAAAATTAAAAAATCCAAGTAACCGATATGGTTGTATATGATTTTCGAAAATTAAAAAAATTTTTGTAAATTTAAAAATTAAAAGAAACAATTTTGGAACGTACTTGGTGTGCGTTATTGTGTACTTGAATTTTTTTTAAGTGCACTAGTAGATACAATTTAGGAATTTCATAAAAAGTGAAATATTTCGTAACTACGCACACTAAATACGTTCCAAAATTGTTTCTTTTAATTTTTAAATTTACAAAAATTTTTTTTTAATTTTCGAAAATCATATACAACCATATCGGTTACTTGGATTTTTTAATTTTTTATTTTATATCTTTTTGTAAAGAAATAAAATTTTTTTTTTCTTAATAGTCTTATGAACGTGGACTTGGCACGATTTTTTTACAGTGAAACTGTTTTTGTTCGGATTTTATTATCTCTTATCTGATTTAATGAATTTATTATGTACAAGATAATAATCATTTATAAACATAGAATTAATGACTAAAGTAAACAGAAATATTTTGCGGGTTTAAAGCATTTTTATCGCGTTGATTATAATTTTATGATTTTTAATTTTATATATTATTTTATTTTTCAGATTTTTTAAGATACAATTCATTTTGGGAAGAGGTTCGTCCTAAAATAGGCAGTGTGTAATCAGTTTTCAGGGCAAATTGGTTGAGGACAACATTCTGGAAAACTTAATGAGAAATTGTAATCTGTCGATCCGGTTTGATTCTGGCATCGAGATTCAGAGCATCTGGAAAAACAATTGAAAAAATTAATATTGTTTTATGTCCTCAATTTTAATAACTATCGGCAATATTCGTTATCTTTAATCATTTAAAAAAATTTTTAAAAAACCTCATTAGGGAGGAATAAATTTCAATTACATATTTTTCCGTGTATGAGTTTGAACAAAATTCCCGATAATTAAATTAATCTCTAATTTTTTATTTATTCATCATGTTATATTACTTTTATATAAATTAGGAAGTCTATTAAAAAATTAATGTATGGTAAATAAAAATTGATTATTGAGATCAGAAAAATTATTTTTTTAGCTGTTGAATTTTTTTAGTACTTAGAATTATTTCAACACTTTATAATAACAGAGGGAGTGATTTTTAATTTTCTGCTATATATTGATATGCAAATGAAATTGGGAAGTCTATAAATGGGTAATTATAAAAAATGATAATTCTATTAACTTTTAAAAATTCGGTAGTTTTTTTTTTTTTTTTTTTTTTTTTTTCCCCATAAACATAAGTAATTTTGATTTATGAAATTCTGATTTTTTTTCTAAAAATCAACGACTGAATCAATTCATCAAATCATTGCTTATTTTTTAAAAATTAAAGTTTATTTCTGGATAACTATTCATTCTTTAAAAAATCAGTATTGCATCTAGATTAAATGACTTATTTTTTAAAGAGTCCCTATCATATTATTGTAATAATTAAAATAACCATTTTATTAAGGATAATTGATAAACTACCAAAAAATTAAAAATTCTAAAAAATACTATTAACCTTACAGTCACTATGTGACTGCCGTGAATTATAAATTATAAATAAATAAAATTTTGCTTCATTAAATAATATCTTTTGTTAAATTGCACTGCACTTTTTTAATTATTGACATTTTTAAAGTTATAAGCTCATCCCTCTGTTACACTCATCGAGACCTTTTATTTGAGTACCCACATGCATTTTGAAATATTTTTGATATATTCATGTATATAAATATATAAAATATATGAAAAATTGATGTGGGTACTCAAATGAAAGGTATCGATGAGTGTAATATCGGGATGAGCTTATATCTTTAAAAATGTCAATATTTCACAAAATACAAGGTCATTTCTTAACTATGCATCTACAGATAGAGTTTTTTTTAATGCAGCCTAAATACTTATCATCATAAATTGACTATTAGTGAGAATATTATGAAACCTTGAAAAGGCACAAATTCAATTCAAGACCTTTGCAATGACACTCAATTTCTCTAAAAAAATCCATTTTATCATATAAATACACTGGCCACAAAATTTTGCTTATTCTCTTAATTAAATAGATAATGAAATAAATTATAATAAAATGTCAAAAAAAATAAACACTTCAAAAATGAAAAATTAATAAATCTTACCCTGTTGCGAAGTATCCACCATCTTTACATGTGTACTGAACGCAGTTTTTATCGAATGTTTTACCTTCCGGTACAGTTTCTTCTTGCGGGTCATTAAACGGCGGACAATCGGCTTCAAACAAAAACATTAATTAAAAAAATTAAAACTATTATAAATTAATTAAATTATTAAAAATACTTACCGTTGGCTTCGACCCAGAAGAACGCGAAGACACACACAAATAAAATAAAAGTTTTCATTTTCAAAACACAAATAACAAAAAAAATATTTGCGACTTGGTTGGAATTATTTCGAAGAATGATTCTTTAGCACTTGAGTCCGAATATTTATAGCTGATACTTCCTAAGCCCACTCTCGTCAATTTCGTCACGGTAAATTTTTAAGCAAATTAATAGTCCTCATCTCTAGCCTCGCAAACAGACTATATCTTATCACAGAACTGTTAAATATAAATTTAAAGTCCACGAGACTTAATTACCAGCTTGATACTAAATTAAATAGTGTGTCGTATAATATAATATAAATTCTTTTTTTACCGGTTGTTAAAATGAATAAACAAGGTCCGCTTGAGCAATATTGACATGGTGTATTTACAAAATATTCAACGGGTACAAAAATTCAATCTGTCAGTTGAGAAAATTGATAGTAATAATAATAATAATAATAATAATAATAATAATAATAATAATAATAATAATAATAATAATAATAATAATAATAATAATAATAATAATAATAATAATAATAATAATAATAATAATAATAATAATAATAATAATAATAATAATAATAATAATAAGTAATGAAAAAAAATTTTAATCCTATTCGTAAAAAAATTGAAGGATCAAATTTTTTTATTGTATAATAAATTACTGATATTAATGATATTATCAATAATATTGACCTAATTTTAGTTAAGCAGATATATCATTATGTTGACAGCTGATCAATGTCCAATGACACCAATAACTTTTTTTGTTATATTACAAATACAAATACTGGTGTTGTTTTTGAAAATGCAAATTTTATTAATTTATCATAAGAATTAATTTGATAACGTGTAAACTTTAGGTTAAAGCGATGAAAATAATCACATGACTTATTTTAGTAGGCTTTTCTTCAATAAAAGAAGATTAATTTAAATTTTCTCTCTGGAATAAATCAGTAGAAAGTATTTTTATGAGATAATACTGAAATTAACTGACATTTGACAATTTTTTAGATTTTTCTAACAACTCAATTATTAAGAAAAAATATTAAATGAAATAATTCCATATGCCGAAATCAAAAAAATTTTAAATCCGAATTTTTAAACATATATTTTTTTGAATAATATTATTTATTTTAAAAGTTGAATGTAATTGTCAATAGTCTAGTAATTTCAGTATTATTTTATTATTATTATGCAAACAAATTGTTACAAGTATCTACTATTTTATTGATGAAAAAATCGTTTAGCATATTTATTTTCGTTGATTTATGAACACAAGTACCCATTTCTCTATAAGAACAACGTATTTTTATATCTGTTGACTTTTAATCCCTTTTTTAACTTAAACGATTTTCTATCCTGAAATTTATGTAATTAATTTTTTGAAGCGAAACCCACAAAGAAAAAAATTTTGAGCCCTTCTTAACCGAAAATTTTTATGACGTTCATATTTTTTAAGAAAAGAATCAAGTAAAAAAATAATTAATGTAATAATGCGCTTGAATTGTATAAAAATATAAATAAAGAAAATTAGTTAATCAGAAAAGAAAATATCTTTTTAATTAAAAATTTGAATTCCATAAATTTTTTATAAAGTTTTGAGCATACAATTTACTGTATGAATAAGTATATTCCTAAGAAGTTGTGCTGTATAATGATTTTTACTATTTCTTAGGGCAAATTGGTTGAGGACAACACTCTGGATAAGGTTTTGAATAATTGTACGGTGTTTCTCCAGTTTGTCCTTCACAGCGAGATTCTGCGCATCTGATTAAAAAAAAATAAAGATAAATAAATAATTTTAGTGACGAAATTATGAAAAGAAAAAAAGTCTCGAAATAGATTTTTAATTTGTCAGTTATCTTTGACATAAAAAACCCGCTATTAAACTGAACCAATTATAAATAGCATTGTGTTTTACCTTGAAATATTTGTAAACAAAAATTCCGGTAGTTAAAACCTATCGGGATTTTTACTTAGTTCATATGAAATTACTATTTATTAATAATTAAATACTGATTCAAAAATCTATTTAAAAATCAGATAGTAAATTTTACCCGACACCACCCCATTTTCCTTCTCGACAAATAAATTTGGAACATTTTTGATACTTCACAGTGCCCTCTTTCACGGTTTTAGGTCCCTTCGGATTGTCAAAAGACGGGCAGTTAGCTTCAAATAAAAACACAAAATTATAAAATTCAAATTAATTATTAAAATAAATTATTAAATATACTTACCATTGACTTCGATCCACAAAAGTGACACAATACACAAAAACAAAACGCAAGTTTTCATTTTAATATTTAAATTACAAAAAAAGTTCACAATCAGCTTGAAATTGTGTTACACACTGATTTTCCAGTACCTCCTTACGAATATTTATAGCCGACAAACTGCTGAATTTAATTCTGCAAAGTTATAAAACAATTACTGGATTGTTATCTCAAGCTTTGCAAATAAACCATATTGGTAATTAATTACCGATTTCTCTCAGTTTAATGATCAACGATGATTTTATCTTCATTATTAAAAATATTTATCGATACTTTGTTAATTCAGTCTCTTTACCATTGCAAATACCGATAATTTTTTTCCTCGTTTGATAAATTACTTTATTCATCACAGATTTTTTCTTTATTGGTAATTAATTGTAAAAAAAATTTTTTCTGGTAATTAATTGTAACAAGAAATTAAAAAAGCTCGAGTACGCAAAACTCGAAAGATTAATAGTTGGAATGAAAAGATGATAGTAAAAATTAAAATTTTAAATTTAGAAGTAAGTTCTCTATTTCTATTTCTAATTTACACAGAAAAAAATGAACTATATTAATTAATAATTAATGGATAATAAATACAATTTTAAACAGTAAAATCGTAATTTTAATAATTAATTTTTGACATTTATTACACAGTAAAAAATTTTCCGTCATGGTATCATAAAAATTTTATGTATAAATTTTGTGTGTAACAATACATTATGCGATATTTATAAACTATACAAAAATATATCGTCATCACGTATCGTCATACACGATTTTCGTATAAAATGACTCATAATTTTTTAACGTATACAATTTAATAACAATACAGCAAAAAATAACATTTAAAAAAGTAATAATCTAGAAGAAACAAAACCTGACATTATTAATTATGTATTTCGATAAAGAAAATAAATATTTGAATCCTATAAAGTTTTTATTGTGTCAATTACCACTGTACAATATTATTATATTTTTCTGATGTGTTATCTTACAATTTTCTACAGGATTAGTTTTTACTTATGAAGACGATCTGCGGAATTATTTTTACTGATTTCTGGACAAACTGGACAACAATCTGGGTAACGTTTTGTATGATCCATTATAGGCATGACATTATCTTTACATTGAGGTAATGAACACCTAATACAAAAAAAATATAAATCAAATTTTTTAGTGATGTAAAATTATCGAAGATTTCAAATATCTGTATTCGTTTGATATTGTCATATTATGTATAATTAAAAACCTGTTTAAGGTAGTTCACTCATGACTCATAATTCTTTTGCTTTCTTTTTTACTCGTTAGTGCTGTCTTTTTCACGAACTCTCTCTTACTATGCAATTTTTTTTAATATTAACATTTATTTTTTATATAAAACTAAGAAAATAAGTTTTAATAATTTTCAAAATTTGTTTAATAAATTTAAACAAATGAATTTTTCCTAGCTTATAAATATTTTATTCCATATATTTCAAATCTCGAAAACTTAAAATTTTACATTTATGAGTACACTACCTTGAACTTACAAAGTATTAATTTAAAATTTAATAATTAAATCTTACGTTGCACGACTGTATTGACCATTTTGACAAGTATACTTGGTACAATGTAGATCTATATAAAATACAGAACCTTCTTCCACAGCATTTTCTAAAGCTGAATTCTCCAAAGATGAACAATTGGCTTAAAAGAATAATACAGAATCAAAAATTTGCAATTAATAATTAAATTATTAAAAATACTTACCTCTGACTTCGACCCACAAAATTGCTATAACACACAAAAATAATTCACGATAAAATTTCATTGTGATTCTCAAATTCTTAATAGCTTGGAAATACCTGAAAAACTGAGTTCTCAACACTTGAATCTGAATACTTATAGATGACGAACTTTCTAAGCTAAACCCCCGCCGATTTCGTCACGACTATGTTCTAATAACGAATTCTCAAGTCTTGCCCATGAGTTTTATGAACAATTAACGACAATTTTTCCATAATTCAGTAATAATTAACAAAATTTAATACGTAACTTATCTTTAGAACTTTAAAAGAATGTTTTAATTTTAGGTAATTAATTGCAAAGAAAATTTAAAAAACCTAACTGCGTAAAATATTTTTTGTTTAAATAAAACTATTATTTTTGCAACTATAAATTATTATCTACGGCTATAAAAGTGTAAGCCACAAATTTTTCCTTAAACTTCAAAAACACTTTACAACTTTTCATGAACATAAAATTTATTAGTTTTATAACTTTTTATGAACATAAAATTTACTACAAAAATTATCAGTAACCTTGAATTTTTCTGGCGATATAAAAAAAATTTACTCAAACTGCCCAGAGAAATATTTTAATATACTATCGTATTTTTTGGCATTTTCATAAATTTTCAAGAAATTTTACTATTTTTATTTTTCTTTTCTCGATTTTCAGAAACTTTTTTTGGTCATTATTCTATAGATAAAAAAAAACACAATTCAGTGATCCAGATATTTATTTTTTACAACCAAAAATTAATTTTTTAATTAACATAAATTTATAATGTGATAGACAAGATTTTTTATAAAAATTTTAACAATCTAGACAAAATTTTGATTAAAAAAAATTAAATGCATCCAACATTTAACAACTAACATCTAACATGACGGAGGCGGGCAGCAGTCAGGGAATGACTCTGAAAGCTTGTAACTGGGCGCAAATTTTGGGTGAGGACAGCGATTTTCAGCACATCTAATTTCAAAACAAATTTTATTGTAGAAATAAAAAAAAAATTTCACTTAAAATTTTCTTACGTTAAGCCTGACCAAACTTGGTTTTTTTCGCAGGTGAATAAACCGCAACCCCACTGGATTGAGGTACCTACGGTAACATTAGGTCCATTGGGATCGTTCGGATTCGAACAATTAGCTTTTACATAAAAAATGAATGAAAGATAGTTAATAAAAAAATTTTTTTAATTTATAACTTAAATTACAAATAAGCAAACTTACCTCGC
Source organism: Cotesia typhae (assembly GCF_013202065.1). NCBI lineage: Eukaryota > Metazoa > Arthropoda > Insecta > Hymenoptera > Braconidae > Cotesia > Cotesia typhae. The sequence goes on along the minus strand of NW_027423774.1, from coordinate 17,394,847 downwards.
GATTCGAGACACAACGATGCAATCAGTGCACTCGCAAATAAAACAGCAATAGTTTTCATGTTTACTTTAAATTTATCGATTTATTGACCCAGTTGAACAAGACTTGATTATACTAGTTAAATCTTTGATTGTCTCGATATTTATACGAAATGTATCGATGTCATTCCGAACACTAACGGATGTGGTGATAAAAGTTTAAGAGTCATATTTATATAAATAAAACTATGTTAATAAAAAATATACGTTGTTTCGATGTCGTTAACAAAAGCAAGGATGTGTCTCTTATCGTAAAAGTTTAAAATAAAAATTTTGGGTTCAACAACTTGCTCGGAAGCTAACCATAAACCTGGAATATTAACAGCGATGAAATAAATTTCTCGTGAATTAAAAATTACCAGAAATAAATAACTGTATTGACGAATCTCATTCGTGTAAATTTAAAATGAGATAACACGAAATTTGTGTGATTTTATATTTATATTGTCGAACACAACAACTTTATTTTTAAATAAATTGCCTGATTAATAGATGTACTCTGTGTTTAACGATTGTAAATTTATTCAACAGTATACATTATTATTATTATTATCTCTAAAACTAAATTAATCAGTTATTATTTATTTTCACCTATCAATATTATTTTTTTCAATAAAATTTTTATGTCTTTTAATAGTAATGGATAAATAGAAACAATATCTATTTCCGTAAATTTGAAAGAAGTAATAAAAATATTTATAAATGTTGATATTACTAGAAACTTAGAATTAAAAAATGATGCGCAGAATCGCCGGTACGGAGAATGAATAACTTTCAAGGTTGATATTATAATTGCTACGATCTAAACTATTGATACGTGTAATCTTAGGTTTATCATTATTCTTGAAGCGTAAACTTCTCAAGACAAACACTCGGAACCTCTTACACAGATATGTCTTAATGATTTAACATTTTTATTTGTACTTGCGTTTTCCTGTATTGACGTCACAAAAATTTTTTTTGTGTGACAAAATACCGTGGGGAAGAGGAAAGGAAGCATTGTATCGGTACTTTATTTTGAAGGAAATCACGTAAAAACTATTAATTATTTAAGTACAAAATTCTATTAGATTTGCCGTTTTTTTTACTGATTAGTTTAGATTTATTTGTTCTAAGAATAAAATTCTGGAAAATTAAATCAAGTATCTATAATTGTTTTTTTAATTTATCATGACAAAAATTTATTATTAATTATAACTAAAAAAAAAAAAAAAAAAAAAAAAGATTTGTTCATGATTTTATTAATCAAAGATCAATATAATATTTATTACATTCTTCACTGATAAAAAAATTTATTCAATTAAAAAAAAAAAAAAATTGAGTCAAAAAAATTATTTTGCAAAATTGATAATTTAGAGTTAATTTTTGAAGCAAAAAATTTCTCTTAGTTTAAGAAGATTTAATTCAATTCAATAATTTTTGGGCTCGATTTAAAATGATCAAAATGATTTCCTTGGATCGTAAAATTTTTTTTAAATATAATTCATTTTTTAACTTTACAAAAGAACCAACTAACAGAGAGTCAACGAAATTGTTAATGAGCCCAACAATTTATTTTAAAAACAATCCCTCGCTTGAATTTCGTAAATTAAAACGATCGATATTCAAAAATGAAAGCAGCCGGATTAACTTCCACACATTTAATTACCATCATCAGCATCATTAGCAAGGATAACAATTATCTGGCTTCCTATCAATATAATGGATCGTATGATCAATTAGACAATTGAACAATGGATGAATAATCGTATTTCTGATAGCGAAAATTTCGGACAAAATAAATAATAACCGCGTATAAATAAATAAATAGTAATTCAAATTAATTACGCAGAAATAGGAGTCTAACAATGTCGGTTCATACATCGAATGTAATCTGCAATATAATATCGAAAACAGAAACATGACCTGTATGAAGTAAAAGATGGATGGAAATTTTAAATTGTTCATTAACAATAGCTTCCGCGAGTAATACCCACGTATTATGTTGTGCAAAAATAAAATAAAATAAAAATACCACCAACAGGCTCGATGTCTAGACGAGAAAATAATATCTACGAGTGATAGAGCTCTACTGGGTTGTAAAAGCATATGTATCGCATTAGAGGAACTAAATCACTCGTTTCCGGAAACGCATAGGTAAAAACGGCTCGGGGGTGCGATCTGTTGGGGTTGTTTTTGGTAATTGGGCGCTTCGTGCCACGCATACTAATGCATTTATATTCGGCGACTGTCCAAATGACGAGCTCGTCCCGCTTCAGTGTACAAGTATAAATTCATTAATTTAAATCTCACAACAAAATCCAATTGGTACATCAACCTCTTATTTTGGTGAACGAACGAGACCTGAACGCGAATACTATCAAATTTACATATAAATAACGCTGGCAGATCATTAATGTTTATTTAATTATGCTAATTTTACACCAAGTTAATGAATTTATTTAAAGCGAAGACTTAACGCGCCATTTGTTTGTTAAAATAATTCGTTTTATTGTTGTTTATTGCTAAAAATACCAATTTTGGTATTCGTCGATTATAATTTGTCAGGATTATAGACTAGAAAATTTTTAATCTCATATCATGCACACATTGTAAATCCAAGTGTTTTAACAAAACACACATAAAATGTTTTGTTCCTATCTTGAAGCATTGTACACTGAGAAAAAAAAAGTACTACTCTTGAGAAAATTTTCTTGTCACAAAAATAAATATTTTTTAGGGTCTTTCAAAATGTAACTTCCTGACATATTTTGAGCGTAAAGAATTTATTTGATATTCAGAGAATTTTTTACAGAAGCTTTTTTTGGATACTTCTGGCCAAATTTTGATATTTCAGCGGAAATGTCCAAACAAAGCTCTGGTTAAAAAATTTTCTTGATATTCTTTCGTCAAAAAACCAAAATTTATTTTAAACGATTTTTGAGCCAAGAAATTTTTTTCTGGATAAAAAAATTTTTTTTTCTCAGTGTAGTCACTTTCAAAATACTTCCACGTGTTTTAATTTCCCATGTTAAATGCCCATTTGTAGTCACTTTTAAAACACATGGATTTACATTGCATTTACATTTACCAAACTTGTTTTTTTTACACTAAATTTCACCAAATTGTCTAAGTGAATATTAACCGAAAAATAACTAAAGAAGGTTAATTTGGAGGTAAAGGGCAAGTTATTTGAACGTATAAAGAAACCCGAGATGAGAGTGTAAGAGTATGAGGCTAGTCGGGATTGTTGAGGAAAGTATTTCTATCTCACGGCTGATTGTACCAGCACGGTACGCATCCCCGTGGGCACTAAACACAAGATAAGAGGAGACAGGAATAAGGAGTAAGGAGTGAAGAGTCAGGAGAGCACGTGTGTGCGTGAGACACATGGCAAAGCTTGAAAATCAGAATGCTGGCGTTGAGACTCATTGGTAGTCTGAGTGCAACCCCTAGGTTACTGTCTGCTAGGTGTGGTCGGAGGTCGTGTGGATCGCGTAACGAGTTGGTTACTGCCGCGGGCTTTAAAAGCACCCATGCCAAGAATATATCTCGTTTGCTCCTGCCGGGAAATGAAAAATATAATGGTCGGCGAGATATTTTCTATCCTCTGTTTCTATGAGCTCCATGCTCTACTTCGCCCACTTCGCACACCGAGGGACTGTGCTACATAAGCTCAAGTGCTCCTATACTCTCCATCTCCATCTCCATCTTTATCTTCATCTTCATCTTCAGAGCTTGCAAGAGAGAGATGAGAAGAGATGGTATGAAAAGTGCATAACGTTTCACTGGATGATTGTAATATCCCCGTCTAGTGGCTCCAGGTTAAATATTATGCTGCACATATATTCATGCTTACATACTTACATACATACATACGAAAACTCTGCAGGTTACAGCTACTTTGCATAATATCAGCTAATCGAGATAATTGAAAAGCTTTTTCATCACAGCTATTTACACCAACTTGGCGAACTACCAACTTCATTTTTCACTAAAACACAGTTTTAGATCAAAGAAACTCCATAAAAACTGCTATAGGTGCTAGTCCCGTGAGTATAATTTATATTAAAAAATATATTTGCAATAATTCAATTTTAGCCTACACAGAAAAAAAATTAACTTGAATCAAGTGAAAAATTCTTGAACCAAGAAAATAATTTTGAAAAGTTCCATTGTCTTGAATCAAGACGAAAAATTCTTGAATCAAGAAAAATTTATTAAACCAAAAAAATTTTCTTAGTTTAAGAATTTTTCTACTCAAACCAAGAAGATGAAGTTTTTCAAAAATATTTACTCAATAATTCAAGTAAATTTTTTTTCTGTGTATTTTTGTAAACATTCTTTATATTTAAACTATAATTAAAGTTGAAAAAAAATAAATATAGTTAACAGGAGGAAACAAATTGTATGCAAAAATTACACTGAAAAAAAAGTATGAGTCCCACACTTGTAAATTTCAATGATATTGCAATACTTGGTATTGTGAATATTCTTATACAGTGTTTGAGTCCCAACGCAATATTTTTATTGAGACTCCTGGAATTCTAGCTTGAAAAACAATCATTTTTATTTAATGTTGGAAATAGGGTTCCGCGCGACTTTTATCACACGGCCGCGCCGATGCTAACATATGACATCAGTTGCGGAAAAAAATAAAATAGTTGAAAAAAAAAAAGCACCCTACTATGTATATTCATTTTATACCGACGAAAAAAAAATAATTTGGCACATAAAATTTGTTTCAGTCGAATAAAAATTGATTTTAGTATAAGAACTCCATACTTGGATGTGTTCCAAATTGAAGTCCAGATTCAATCAGAATCACTCCGAACACGAAATTTTACGGTGTATTTTGTCATGAAAGTGTTATCATGACTCTTCCTATCTTTACATTTAATTCTCCAATAACCTGCAGTTGCCTCAAAAATAATGCTCCTAGACAATGTGGATTGGTGTAACAAAATACTACGTAAAAAGCTTTTTTGCTGGTGACAAAACTCGTTGATGCTAAAGCTTGTTGTGTGGAAAAGTTTTCACATGATATCGAAAAATAAGATAACCGGATCTGGAATCGAGTGAGTACCACTACACACTGAATACCAATTTCGTATGTTGCTGAAAAAGATACAAGCTCACCTAATTCGAGTACCAACTTGTCGAACAATTCTAGCTGTATTTGTCGAAAAGTTTGCTTTTCAGAATAAAATAATAATAATAGAAGTAAAATCTAGTAGCATCGAATTTTTTACACTGTCCTCGCTGTATATTTACAAGTGTACGTACGGTTTGGGTTATCAAGTTTTTAGTGGCTTTTTTCGGGTATCCTTAAATGATTAAAGCCCCAGCAACCAAGAAACGGTTGAGTAGCAAAAAAATCCATTTGTCATCGAATCCTGATGGGAAACAAATAGATACAGATATAGACATATACAAAGGTGGATTTACCTAATGGAAGGGCAGTCGGTAATGACTGATTTTTTGTGTCAGTGATATCTTAGAGGAGTTGATGAAGGCTGACGTCAAGATATCCCGGTAGATACATCAGTCTTGCGTAATGGGAATATCATAGCCAAGCATCTTGACGTAGCGTAATCAAGGCTGCAAGAAAAAGCAATTAAGGCTCACGCACGAGGGTCGGATCCACCCTCTAACAATCGAGGCCAAGAATACCAAATAAAACCGAGTTGAATAAAAGAATGAAATAACCAAAATGAAAATAAAATATGATGTGGTTATGATTGGGATATCGCGTTCCTCGGCTCACGAGTACTGTCCGATTTGATAGATAGAAACTTTGCTCTTTTCTATCGTTTCTCTATTTTGTCTCACACATTCACATGTGTCCATGTGTGCCTATCACATGCAAGTTTTTCAAATATCATTCGAATAGACGATTCAACTATGAAACACACAGACAAACAACGTAATGGCAATTCGAGGATATAGAATAGACTCTTTGTGGGGGAAGGGGAGGTCTACAGTCTACAAGATTGGCTGTATCGACTTGAGTCGTTTTCTCAACGATACCCCTAGGATTTGTGAAAACACGGGAAAAACTGAGATGGAGATTCTAATCTTTCTCGCCGCTTCTCTCGGTTTATAGTATGTTTCAAGTGATAACAGCATTTTCCTCTGGCAGATTCGTCTCACACGAACACCTTGAAGTTTCTCTCATTCGGAAAAGTGGTCTCCGTAACGCGCGATTCTAAGAATTCCATTTCTTTTGAGGTGTTTTAGATTTTCCTTTGCGATTTTTCTTCAGCATTGTCTGGTTCATATCGTCGTGGATCTATCGAAACAACTGTTCGATCTACTTCGACAATAAAGAATAACAAGTAATGAATAATACCTTTAGGTGAGAAGAGAATCAATTTGTTTTGAGAAAAAATAGAGATTTAACTGTCTTTTTGTATGATAAAATCGCAAGGAAAAATTTAATCTTTTCAATCTTTTTATAAGTTCAAAACTACTAGTCTGATTAACTTTAAAACTTCACTGATAAGCAGATTTTTTAAGGTCTTATAAGTTTCATTAACTGTTAATAAATGATTTTTTTATATTATTTAGTTTATAAATTCTTCAATCAGTTTTCAATATTAAAAATTTATCATTTTTATAGAATCTCTCTTTTTTTTTTTTAGTAATTCTGTATTTATTTAAATATAAATTTTTTTGTTTTTTACTAACAATATTTCGATTTATATTTAAATAAGATGTGAAAAAAAATAGTTTACGATTTTTTTTGTCACTATCATCTGATGTCTATTGAATAAAATGATACATGACTTTAAATCAGAGTTACGAATTTTCTAATGCAAAAATTTCAAAAATTAAAAATTTTTAATTCAAATATTAAAGTTACAAAAGTTGCGATTAAGAATATTTATATGATTCTTTAACTCGAATATAAAATCAAAAACTGAAAAATAAATTTCTAATGCGATAATTAAAAATAAAATTTTTCCTATTCTTTAATTTCTTTTACAGAATTAGAAATTTAAAAACCATTTTTCTGAATAACAAAAAAAGAAAAAAAATATTTTAATGCAAATCCAATTATTTTATAGATGTATTACCCGCAAATATTCAAAATTTGAATGGTCATAAGTTATATCTGAATGTGTAAAGTTAGAGCATGTCAATATTTGGCAACGATTCTATCAAGCCGTTTAGGTATAATTATCTATGATTGGTCTAACCGTTTCTCTCGATATCTAATCCAGGATTATGTTGAATGATGCTGGAAAAAAGCAAGCAAAATGCCCATACCGAGAAAAATGTTATCCATTAATTAGCAAGCACTCTCCGAGATAGAGGGATTCGAGATGGTTTCAATTCGCTAATTCCCGCGATATCTTTTTTAGCTCCTGTTTAGTTGGCAAACTCGTTGCTGGCTTAAGTCATCTATACAAGCTTTCTTTTGTTGCTTTAATGCCAGGCTGCTCATACCAAGTTTGTGGATGTGTGTGTGAGGACCATATAAAGTATATAGCTACCGGAATAGCTTTGTTATCTAGTTATAGTCGGCAACAGAGTCCAGCAATCCGTTTCTATCAATCTGTACGAACGACAACGGATGAAAGCTCGACAAATAGATTGAAACCGGTAGTTCGGTAGTTGTAGTGTTCTATCGTCGAAGGCTAGACGCTCCTGTACTTATCTTCTGTCTCATTTTCTACTCGAGAGAGACACCAGCACAAGGCTAACTTTTTATTTATTTTATTCTACGAGTTTTAGATTTTTTTCATCCCGTTATCAGAACAATGTAATCCGGCAAATAAATCCTGTTCGCTGCAGACGCCACGAATTACTCGGGGGCAACAACCAACTCTTATATCGACGAGACACACTGCGTCGATACCAGAGCTCACCGATCACCGGTGCTGTATATATATGTTTACGTTTCTTTACTCTCTTCTCGTCTTCATCCTCGTCCTGCTTCAGTTCTTTGGATCTGATATTTCTACGACAATAACGAACTGTCCACTCCTGCCTGTTCTCTTTCACCCTCCTCTATCGATTTGATCAAATCCACTTTGAATTGTGATAATAAACAATAGATCAGTTCCAAGAATTCGATTTATCTAATTAAATTCGAAGTTGGTTATTGTTGATTTCAAAATTAATGTAAAGAATATATTTTACTTTCATCTAAAAATCATTTTTGTCCAATTGTGCACTGAAAAAAAATTACTTAATTCAGGAAAAATATTGTCTTTGGATAATTATTCTTTTTGATAAAGAAATTCATTGTATCGATCGAATACTTTGAATTTCTGAAATTAGAAAATGAGATGCAAGATAAAAAATTCTTGAATCAAAACAACCAGTTCTCTACCGGATCAAAAATATTTCTCTTGAACTAGTTCTTTTTTTTTTTTTCAGTGTTGAATGAAAGTAACAGAAAAAACAATCAATAAACCAGTACAAATTTTTTTAGTCGTTTAAAAATTCGTCAGTGTTTTACTAAACTTTTTTAATCTCGTTGAAAATATAAAAAAAATTGAGTATCCACAAAAGCCACTTATTGATGAGTAGGAAACTGATAACGCAGCAATTGGTCGAACGAATTCTAGTACTATTGAAAAAACAAACAGAAAACTCGAAAAATAGGATCAAGGTATTGAAAGTTTGTGCAGAAATGAAATAAGGAGCTAGTTCTATTCTTGAATAGCCTCGATCTGATATCTGACCAGCAGTAAGGAGTACTCTTGCGGATGTAACCGCAATGTTATTCCTTGCTCTTTGCTCAGTATTCAGTGTACAGTATATTTATATCTGGACCTTGCAGCAAATGTTTTCTTTATTTACTCAAGCTTTTCCGTTTTTTTTTTTTTTTTTTTTTTTTTTTTTTTTTTTCAAGGAAAGAAATAGGACACGGCTGAAAATAACGTTTCGGGGTCAGTGGTGTCTTGTTCTTTCCGCAATTCAATAGCAAGTGGGTCAGCAATCAACATTTCCCGCAGATTGCGCTCAAGAACGGTCACATCGCATTTTAATTTTTTGGACATCTGCCGTACAGTATTAAATTATATTATATACGTGGTATGATACTATACATTGTCTGAAGTGGAACAAAGTACGTTCAAATTAAAACAAAAGTTTTTTCAATTGTAATGAAATAAATATAAATTACTGTATAAAATAGTCGTAACTTTGGTGTTACTGTTTCTTTACAATGTATGCTGCAGAGTCACAAAAAACTTTTGACATTCTGTTACTTTTATAGTTTAGCAGTAATCCCTCTACTCACCTCCCCAGCAGTCGAAAATGTTATTTGAGTACTTTATGATACGACATTTACTAGCGATCGTTGGATTTTTTATCTGGGAAAACTTCTTGTATTACACCGAGTATTAAATTTACTTTAGTTTTATCAATTTAAAAGCGACCGTCCTACCAAGAGATTTTATTACCGAAAATTATGCAATGGTAATTGAATTACTAATCATTTAAACTCTTTAATTGTTTTACTAAAAGTTTTCAATTTTATTTGTCAGCAGAAAGTAAACGATAGAAATCAATAAATGGAATCGAATATTGTTGTTGAAAATTGAAGTTTGAATTTTGAGCTAAAAAGATATGTTTTTTCTTTTTTTTTTTATTTAAATTTAATACTCTGTTAAAATTTATATGTTTATACGAACATGAATTTTATTTAATCATCGGATTAATAATAAAAGATTATTACTGAAGAAGTTCTAAATTACAGAAAGAGTTCTATAAATTACCACAAAAGTTTTTAATTTCGCCAAAAAAATTCTAGTATATAGTAAATTTACATTAATGATGTCAATTTAAGAAAAATATACCATTAAAATTTCAGCATGATTAAAAAAAATTCTGTAAAAAATAAGGTTACGTTTTTAAAATAAATAAACTATAAATCAGCAGAGTGTGAAGAAACTTGTATTAAAATATACCGATTTGATATCCCGGTAATTTAAAGTAAAGGTAACAGTTAAAAAATAGCTCGCGGTGATTTATCATCATCAGAAAATATATAGAGTAAAAAAAAAAAAAAAAGAGAGAAAGAAAAAGACAAGTTAAATAAAATAATGATGATAATAATTTAGCATCGCTATTGGATTCTGCGGAATTTTAGTTAAGTTACCGATTGGGATGCTGTAGCTTCCAATCCATTAAACTTTAGCATTGATAAAAGAGAAATACCGTTTTTCAAGGTATCGATAAGAGCATCACGTCGAGCTTGCACTAAAAACAATTATTTTTGACCCCGAGTATAGCACGGAAGAACCGATGGATTTTGTAGAAAACGGAAAAAGGACCCGAGAACAGTGAAAAGTGGAAAGTGGAAAAGGTGATGGGGTATAGGCGGTGCAAATGAATGAGAATAGAAGAAAGAACGAAAGAAGAACTGAAAAGTCGACGATAGAATCAGCAGTAAATTTAATGTAATTTCCGGTTGAATCAAAATGTAGTGGGGATGTCGTAGTTTAATTTCGTTTCAAAGAGAATTATTAACGATTCTTACTCCCTAATGTCCGAACCCGAGACTCCAAACTCGATCCCGATAATGCAAGAACTTTAAATTAAATTTTCATTAATTACCTGTACTGTTGTTGTTATTGAGCAAGTAAATGTACCTACCCATTTTTTTTTTTTTTTTTTTTTATGTAGATTAAATTAAAAACAACGTAACATGAAGAAAATTTGAACAGTTGTCTTTATTTTCCAATATAATTACACTGATAGGAAGATTTTTTAATATTTAAAAATTTTCTAATAGTTAATAATTATATATTTCAGCAACGTTTCGACTTTTTTATTTTTATATTACATAAATCACAGTTCGACAAAAAAAAAATTTCAAAAAACAAGGAGAAAAATTCTGTGCATACAAAAACTGAAATGTTCTGTAACATTTGATCTAACTGTAATTTAGCACAGAGTAAACGAACGATATGGTGGTTCAACCATAAAAAATTTATTATATTTACATTTTTAATTAGTAAAAAAAATTTTTTATTCCCAAAAAAGCCATTTAACAAAATTTTAAGAAATTAAATTATTACACCCTAAGGAATTCTTCTATCAGTGTAGGTTAATTTATTAATGTAAAATCTAAATGACACTTTTCATCTCTCGTGACATGATAAAGATCTCCTCTTATTAATATAATATTTAAGTAATGTTAACGTTTTAAACTCGGGGTTAAATGATCCAACTTCCAAGTAATGGTAATTTATAATTATGTCCTTGGCGATTAAATAAATAGCCGCGATTAAAAATAAAAAATCGCGAGAAATGTTTTACTAAATGGGTAATAAATTTTCCGAGTAATCTTGAAGGTTCACGAGCAGAGCGAACAGAGACTAACAATGAAAATCTCGAAAAAAGGTAACACGGAAGAGGAGAATCATGAGACTGGAATTGGGAGGAGGAGGAATTTAAAGAAACAAATCTTAGACGAACGCTATTTCCTAAAGACGAAACTAGAGAATAGAAGTACGCGTATCGCGGAGGTAAGTCAATTTAAAGAAGACGATTTAGAGGCTTTTCGTATAATAAAACGATCCAGAGGGGAATACGAGGAACCAGCCATCGTTTTATTTGAATCAAGAGTATGCTTTCAGGTCCCAAAGGCACTCATCCCCGGTCCAAATGAGCGACCGATCCCAAACGCCCGCGAACCCTCTCAAGTCCAAAGAATAGAGTCGCCTGGTGATAGATTTCATGTTTAAGGAAAGATAAATCTGCCCTACACTCGTCCGCTATTCTACCTACTGGAAATCGAAAAAAGCACACCAAATGGAAACTTTTTGCCATAAACCCAAACCCTAGGCCGTTTGGGTGATCGAATCGAGTTTTTCCCCATCAGAAAAGGTGCAGCAAGGAACTCAACTCAAGAAATCGGAAAAACGTTTACGAAAGTAAAAAGCTGAAAGAGTCTTATAGGAGCGATAAATAAGCGGATCGTGTTTATGGTTACAAGCAAACTCTTCTATTGTATCATATATGTAACTGAGATATTAAATTGTCTCACTTTGGCCTTCATTTGATAGTTTTTACAACACTCTTTCCGGGATTAATTGTAATACAATAGCAATCTTAAAGGCGGGGTGCATCCATTCAACAGTATAAATTCTCCGCCATACTCATTCCAATTCAGAGATTTACTTCTGATTCCAGTACAACTACTACAATGGCTCAAAGGGTGAGTCTCTTAATTATAAATTATTATTTTATAAAAAAATCCAAGGCTTGATTTGATAAAAATTTTGGAAAATCCATAAGTGCATGACTCACAATGCTCATTGAATTTTTAATAAATAATATAAAATATTGTTAATTGATAGAGTCAAAAATTTATTGTTGTAAATTATTAAAGTAATTTTTGTTTTAAATATTTCGCGGTATTTTTATAACTTATTTTCTTAACAATAAATTCAATCTTGTAACGAGTCGATTGATAAAAAAAAGTGATGTTAACAATGGATTTTTTGTCAAGTTATCGTTCTTCACTTATCTCTTGTTTGATGGTAATGATTTTCTCGTTTCATTAACACCAAACAAATTTTCGAAAATTCCAAAATTTTCATACATAATTATTTCTAAATCTCGAATTGAAATTATGGGTAAAATATTGAACTAGAATCTGACTCTAAATTCAAAATTTCCAGACCATAACTTCCTATTAAATTAAAAAAAATTTTCAGTTCGTTATCGTTGCTGCATTTTTGGCAGTAGCTCATGCCGGTATCATCAGCACCCCCGCTGGAACCGTCATTTCTCGACCAACTATAATTGAAGCCGAACCTTTCGACCATAATCCCCAGTACAGTTACAGCTACGCCGTTGCTGACGGATGGACCGGTAAGAATAAAAAAATTAGAACCTAAAATTTTTTTAAATCTCAATATTGAGTCCAAAAATAAAAATTGAAGGCGATAACAAAGCCCAGCATGAAACACGCAACGGAGACCTAGTTCAAGGAGCTTACAGCCTGGTAGAACCCGATGGTTCCCGACGAACTGTTTCCTACGCAGCTGATGCCGTCAATGGATTCAACGCTGTTGTTCAGAAGAACCATAATCTAAATGTAAACAGCCAACACACTGTCGCTTCTTCAGTCACTCCCGTAAGAAATGTCGTCAGTGAACAGCGATCATGGAACCATGGCTGGTCTCATGACCATGGCCACGGCCATAACCATGGACACGGACATGGACATGGATATGGACCCGCGGCTGTTGTCGCTACTGCCAATGCTAATGTATACCGTCACCACTCGGTAATTATTAATTTTATATTTAATTTTTAATGTTTAATTTTTTGATACATTAATAAACAATCAATTTGATTCAATAATTTTTCTGTTTGACTTAAAATGATCAAACTCTTCAAAATTAAGTTATTGATTCAAGATTTTTTCTCTTCAATTAAATTAATTTTTTTATCAGTGTAAAAAACTTGAATGATAATTTTCTAAAATGGATTGTTATGAATTAATTTTGACAGAATTTGGCTACTTCGCCGTACGTCGCATCTAATTTCGTGGAAGTTGGCGCCGCAGCAGGTGCTTCTGCCGCTACCGGGTCGCTCTATGATCCCCAACGTCGGTTCTGGATGTAGGGTACTCTTGGCTACGATTCAACTCGTGTAGTGAGGATACACTAACGTCATTGTAAAACAGCACTCTCAATCCCGACACTATAAACTGGATTAAGCTGACGAGGTTAATTTAACGATTAATCTGACGAAACAAGCTGCCTGACTCCTATAATGATGATAATTAATACCTTTAAACAGTTTTTAGCACAGCATATTGCCAATTACTGCCTTAGATTTAGCGTGGACAACTTTTGATCCTCGATAAAAATAAAATTGTTTTTAATTTTTGTAATGAATTTTATGGAAATAAAATAAATTAGCGGTGAAAATCATTGATAAAATTAACATACCTGTTGTAAGTTTTATTTTATTTCCTAATTTTTTTTTTTTTTTTTTTTTCGTTATTTTATTTGTTTATTAAATTATGAAAGAGATATGAGCGTAATATTGTGCAGTCGGTGCGTGTACGAGGCTAATAAAGTCCGATGAAATTGGCGGAATATTTTCTAATAAACAGAGTCTGGACTCGCTCGCAGCAGACACACCAGGTGGGGAAGACCGGTAATATTTATGGATATTTATGGATCGTAGTTCACAACTCTCGACTAGCGAAGAATTTGCTGAAAATCCAAATTAATTGTCGTTGATATATTGCCAGGTGGACTTTGAGAATATTGTTTTATTTTGAGCCCAAGAGATAAAAAGAAAGAGAGAAAGAGAGATGTGGACGAGAACGTGTACAAGGTAATCAATTGAAAAATTATGCAACTTTGCATGGTTTCAAGTTAACAAAGGCTTTATATAAAACTATTTGAGCGAGCTAGGAAATGGAGCAGCGGAGACCAACAGCCATTTCCACTTTGCGTGTGGTTTTGCGGTCTGGTTGTCAGAGACCAATTCATGAATAAGTAAAGACTTGATGAACCTCGGGCCAACTTTGGCGGGGTCTGGCGCTGCTAAACCCAGATGTCACGGTATAATAGAAATATCAACTAAACATAGTTCTCTAGCATGGTACTTGTGTTAATTTATTATTGACTGGTTGGAATAAGGTTAATCCATCAACACTCTTTTATACATTATTAATGGCTTTCATATCCAAAACTTATCAGTTCGTGTATTCAACACATTATTTATTCAGATCTGAATGGCTGAAAAGTCGAGCGGTATTTTTTGTCGTACTAAGAAAAAAAATAAAGTCAAGAAAAGTTTAAAATTTGAGGGGTTAGTTATGTTTTGTTAAGATAAGAACTATTGTTGTATTTAGGAGATTATATGTGCTTAATTTTTTTTTTAACTTCGATAATTCGAATCGACAATGTTATGTTGAAGAAAAATTATTATTTGTAAAAAAAAAAACTTATGATTAAAATTAAAATTAACAATTTTATGCACATTCATTTTCATATTAATCAATTGTGTCTAACCCCTTAATCTTTTACTTTTAAGGAGGGTTTACACTCTTTTCTCTCTCACCCTCTATTGGTCAAACGAAAAGTATCTCTGTCATACTTGTACAACAAATGGAATCTTAAAAACCATTTTATACATTAATAAATTAAAATTTCCAAAAAAAAGCTATTCGCTCTTCGATAGATAATTAAATTATCGATCGAAGAGCGAAGCGTTTTTTTTTTTAAATTAAATCTTATACGTGAACAAAATATGTTTGAAAATTAACTATCAACCGCTCTTAAATGTAAAACTCTATTTTAATAATAGAGCAAAGTATGAATAAAATGAGAACTTCAAAAAAAAAAATCAAACATAATACTGTGTATTACATCTAGCTTTAATTAGATTATATTGTTCCGTTTGCTGTTATGTACCAAAGCACCAATCTAGATCCTTTGCACAGCAAGTACTAATGAAAGGATAAAATTTCCGTCTCATACATATTTTTATAACAGCTACCGTGACTATAGACAGTGCATACATGGATTTTAATTTCAACAATCTCATTCAAGTACCGGGAGATGCACGTCGCTAGATTTTCACTGTGTGCTTAGAGTAAAGGAACTAGAATATCTGCTATGCCGGAGATCCTCAATTTCTAAGATTAAAATGAAATTGCGAGGAAACGACGTATTAAAAATACTTGGTTCAGTATCTTGGAGCTCTTCAAATGAGTTGAATTAAATTTCTCCTATAGACCGAAAGTAAGCCCCCTTTTATAGTCAAGCAAAAAATATTCTTCGCTCAATAGTTTTTTATTGCGAAACATTGTCGCGGCAATTTCGAAATTTGAACTCAACTTGGCGTCAAATTTGTTTTTTATCAGTGCCAATTAAATTACTTCGTTCTCTTATTTTTACTGTACGCTGAACTCAAAGTATTAATTTGAAAATAAAATATAGTTTAGGGGAAGAAAAATAAACTTTACTTGAGGGGTTTGAATTTGTATGAAATCAATATCGGAGTTTAAAAAATTGTTTAAGGCGAAAACAAAGAAATATCTTGACCCAAGTAGTTGTTCGGGATCTCAAATAATAATTCTGTAAATTAAAAAGTTTTCTTATTTGAAAAGTTCGAACCAAGAGTGGATGACTTGGAAATAAAATAAATTACCGAATTAGTTCGATTAAAAGAGAAGTAAGGAGCAAGGACTGTTACACGGTGGATGATTACAGTGGGGTGTATTATATAGTAAGCTAGAACACGTTTTCTGGGTTTTATCAACCAGCCGAACTTTCTGAGAAAATAAATTCAAAAATATATTACACAAGACCAGAGAGTTATCTCGGTTTAATCGACATCCTTTAGATTAATGGCCTTGAATAGAACGTTAAACAGAAAGTAACCAGCGGTATGCGGTAAATTTGGTAATTATTTTTCAGTAACTGCACACTGTTGGAACTTCTAATGCAATATCTTTCGAGTGATTTATGTTATACTCTTCTGAAGTAATCTTATCAGTTCAAATTTTAAAATAAACTGACCATTTTTTTTAAAACGTCATATGGCCACACCCAACATTAATAAGTAGATTTCTTAGACAAATATCTAAAAAAATGAGATTAATATTAATCAAGAATAGATCAAAATTTTTGAAGATTGAAGCTCGAAATTCATTTTTAGAAAAATTTTTTTAATCTTCGAAGCTATGTAAGAAATTAATTTAAAATATCATCAAAAGTGGAAAAGTGATTGATACAATCTAAACTATTTTTTATAAAATTCAAAACATTTTTAATTTTTTACAATCTACCAAAAAAATTAGATCTCAGTTCTTGCTTTTGGTTTGTGACAGGGAAAACTGAACTTCTCATGGTCGTTATCGACCACTTTATTGACGCCTCGATAAATGAGGGTTTTCCCTTACCGTTCGATTTTGACAAGTAGTTCAGACTTGTCACCGGGCGTGCAAATCGAAAGTCCCCACTGCTGTCCCCAAAAAAACGAAGCGGGGTTGACAATAGGAAAGTTCGAGAACTCGGAGTCAAGGGTTATAAAAGATCCGACAAAAGAAACATCAAGGCTTTTTGAGCCAGGCCCTGGAACAAGTAACACTTTTTGACCCAGCCCCTGGGGCAAGTAACACCTTTGAGCCAGGCTTTTGAGCCAGTGACGCCTTGAGACAGTGAGGCTTTTGGCAAAACAGTGAGTCAGTGTAGTGCTGTGTAGTAAATTCTGTCATCAAGATTTGGGACCATCAAGAAGGAAGTCAATGGACGATCCGGGATTGGGAACCCTTTACTTGGAGTCAGATAGTTCATTGAAGACGAGAGAGAGACCAATCAGCCGCTGATTTCGCCCGTTTCCACCTGGACTTCACTTAACGTTTGGAGAGTTGTAAAAGTTAAGTCAGGTATTATTATTACAATTATTTCAGGCCGAGCTTGAATTTGGAAATTGAGAGGCCGAATTAACTGTAATAAAATTTGTCAATTAATGATCGCTATTGTCTCAGATGTCACTTTTAATTTAGTAGATTCTTTTATAAGTAAATTATTCATAAATGTCAATTAATTAGTTGTTACAAGCCTTTTAGTTATGGGAAATTATTTAGTTAAAATTATTTGATTAAGTTGAAATAGTAGAAGCAATTGTGTAATTTAGATAGTCAAGGTCACTTTGGAATATATGCAGTTTGAATAATTAATGAGGCTTGTTAAACTTGTAGAATTTGAAATTTGAAATTTTGTAAAATTAATTCTAGGCCGTTGGGCTGAATTTAATTAATTTAGTAAATTTAGTGAATTAATTTTTGAGAAAACTGTTAAAGAATTTAGTTGAGAAATTTTGGTAATGAATTAAATTAGTGAATTTGGTATTTTGTATTAAAGAAATGTTAAGCGTAAAACTCAAGGAATTTAGTTAATTAGTAATTCGAAGAAATTTGAGTAATTAGAGAAAGTGTGTATTAAGTTAGCGTCCGGTGGACGATTTTTGTATGGAATTTAGTGAGTATTTAGAAACGTTGTATAGACGCCCGAGTCGGGGGTACAACGGATTAAGTTAGGAAACCGCTGCGTAGACGCCCGAGTCGGGGGCGCAGTCGGGAATAGGTTTTAACTGGTATTCCGTCAGGTTGACGAGGAAATTAAGATATTGGGATATTCCGTCGGAGTGACGAGGTTGAATAAATTGGTTAATTTAGTTATAGGAAAAATTGGCAAGGGCCATTTAACGTAGGTGAGAGGTTCTCACAATTAAGTTAGTTTTAAGGAAATTGTTAAGTTTGTAGATTGATTGAATAAATCATTTATATTTTCTAATAATTTTCTCAGTCTTATTTACAGCCTTTCTCGGACTTCTCACGACCCTGTCCTTTCCTTCTCATGCTCCTCCGGTTTCTGGGACACCGTGTCTAAAATCCCAGTGGCGCCCTTTCTAAAGAGGAAAGGGGTAGCTAACTGGACCTGGGTTAAACACCACGGTTACATTGGCGCCCAACGACTCTAACAACCCCTGAGAAGTTTGGGAAGGGTTACAAATTTTCTGAGAAAAATTTTTGAAAAAAATCTAGTTAGTTGAAAATTAAAGAAAATAAGTAGAAAGAAGAGATTAGAAAATTTTAGTTGTGAATAAAAATAGAAGAGAAAAACCGAATAAGTTAGGGATTAAAGAAAGTAATATTGGTAAAAGTAAAAGTGAAAAATAAAATATTAGAGATTAAAATTCTTGAAATAAATTTTGCCGACAGTTATGAGTCATTTCGTAAAATATATTAAATGGACACAAATCCTCTGAAAAATCTCTTTTAGAAATTAATTTTGTAAAATTTTTATTTTCAAGGTAGATAATTTATCTCTATTTAAAATATTTGGGGATTAATTTTGAATACAAAATATTTAATTAGAGTCATTATAACACTTACTTAAAATTAAAATTTGATAATAATTAGTCTCAAACAATTTTAAGAATTTTTATTATTATCTTTTAAAAGATTGAAAAGAGACATCAGATAATGATCAATTCAAACATGCCAAAGACACAGTGGGATGGATGTAGAATGGTTGCAGGCCATGGGCAAGGCCGGTATACTGCCATGGCTAACCCAGGCTCGACAGACATGTATCCACTAACTCCAACGTTGATAACAGCGACAACTACGACTTCAACAGTCAAACCTACGATGAGTAGTAAAGTTTCTGATAGTTCAATGGTTCAACACACCTCACAGGCCAATAATGAGTCACTTCCACAGAGTACTCTGGCTGGAGGCGCTGTCCATAACTACAATCAATACCATGAACCTCCAGTGGATCATCGCTCAGATGAAACGGTTGTACCTCCAGATATGCAGAGAATTTTCAACCGTATGGATCGAGCATCAGATGCGGTTAGACAAATGGGCACGGACCAAAGGACAATAAACGAAGAAAATTCTCTTGTCATTGGTCGTTTGTCGCATAGGCTGGAGGAGATACTTCATTCCCAACGTGAGCTGATGAACAAGTTTGTCAGTCGTAACAATTCGGGGTGGTCACGTTCACCGGTTGATTTCAACGCTACTGATTTTGAGCTACGTGGTACAACCCTGGCCCCTCCGGGTCAAAGTTTGGCAGGGGGGGAAGGAACGGTTCCACCGCCTAGTTTAAGAAATCAATCGGAGAATAACAGGGTCAGGATTGAGGATGACCAAACGATTCCTTTAGCAGAGAGGATCAATTACCTGCAACAGCAACTAAATCAGCTTCAACTGTCCTGGAATCAACAACAAACAGATACACGAGGCGACTCTTCGGTTAATAATCAAGACCACTCTGGACGAGGTCCAGGCCAGGACTCCCAAGGCCAAAACACAAGGCCGGGGATGGCTCCACCTCCGTTCCAAAGTCAATACCAAAGCCGAAACATAGGTACCAGGTATTTCCTGCACGAAAGAAAGCGAAAGGACATTTTATCAAGCTTGAAGATAGATAACTTGATCTTCCCGCAAGATGGAATGTCTGCCGAGGAATTTCTCCGAGCGATTGAAAGCAGAGCATACCACGAAGGCTGGACAGAGGATGAAATCCTGAGCTCCATGGGATATATGCTACGTGGAACACCAGCACGCTGGTTTGACAACAACCACCAGCGCTGTAGCTCGTACATGCAATTCAAAAGAGAATTCCGCAAGGCTTTTGTTAGTGCGACGACAGATCACGAAATCATTCATGACATTGGTAAACTGTGGATGAAACCTGGAGAGAACGTCACAGAGTTTGTGTTTAAGTTTCAAGAAAAATATTTGACCATGATAAGACCTCCACCTGTAGAGGATCAGGTGGCAAATATTATAAACCACCTAACGGACGAACTACGAACTCTGGTCTTTTCCAGGCCGGTCTTTTCCTATAAAGATCTTTTGAACGCTCTACACGAAGCCACGAGGTGTCTTGAAGAGGCTGCACAGCCCTTTCAGAATCAAAAATCAGTAAAACTCCAGGACAAATCCAGATTTGGAATAATGGGGCAGGATGTTGATAAAGATAATTACCAGGAGAAAGAGCTGGAACTGCTAGGTTGCAACGCTTCGGCATCACCGACCACATCATACAATAATAAGTATGGGGTTCGAGTCAGAGCTAACCAGAACGATTATCGCCAGCCTTATAGGCCTCAGTCCCTAAAATTTCCTAGACCATGTCACAACTGCGGTCTCCTGGGACATACTTTTGATACCTGCACTAATTCCAGACAAGATATATGCAATAACTGTTTCGAGATTGGTCATACTAGACAGAATTGTCCGTTGTTCTCGAATGATATTCGCTCAAGGAGTCCTCAGACTAGTCCAAAATCAAGTGAGCATAAGAATGAACCTAGGATTGAAGAGGAGAAAGAAAAACTAACTCCACCTGTCCCGAATTCCCCGTCGGTCCAGGTCATTAAAAGAGCAACATTGGGGTCTAGTAATGATAAAATACAGAATGAGATATCTGGCTGCTCAGAACCAGGACAAGCCTTTGAGCAACATTGCTCTGAAGTAGGCCCATTAATATCGACCGCGACTTTGTCTACGGACACAGGAAACTTTAATCAACGTATCTCTTGGGTCGAAAATGATCAGCACAGCTATCATTCTGCGACCAGAACATCACCTGAGCCAGAAAATCAACCAGCATTTCTCCAACAGGGTATTAGGGTATCTGATGATCCTAGTTGTACTATGATTAACACTGATAGTAAGACTTATACTAATTGCAATTTATTTTCTTCAGGAGTGAATCAGGAGAATAATGAATCCGGAACTTCATGGGAAGATGAACCGGACCGAGGTTTTGAAGTTAAAGAGGACAAGACCCGGCTGTGGTCCCAAAACACAGGCCTCGAAGGCTGGTTTTCGGATCAACAGGCCCCGAATAACACACCGGAAACGACAGCGAGGGCAGTTTTCATTCCTGAAACACTCCAGAGTGAATTTTTGTCAACGAGGGTCAACTCCAAGCTAACTGAAAGAAAGTTTTTATTCCAGGAACAGGTCCCAAGCCTCCAAGCATTACGGCTAGGGTCCCTGTGTCCGTGTGGATATGTGGAGTTACTCTGAGTGGTATTTTAGATACTGGCAGTGAGAGATCGTATATTAATAGCAAGATATATGAGGCTATAAAAGAACTTGCTTCGGGTGAACTTAGGATGGATCTATCCCAGGAACGATGGATTTTATTGGCAAATCAGACTGAATGTAAAAGTCGGGGTGGTGCGTCATTTATTATCCAGATCGGCTCTGTTGCTGGAGAACAGTATCTAAGTGTACTGGATGATCTTGGTCATCCAATGGTCTTGGGCATGGATTTCGCTCTCCAATTTGGAGTGATAATTGACAGCAAAAACAGGACTTGGCGATTCAGTGGAAGTTCAGAGTTCTACCCATTTGAGTTGATTTCCTGTAAAGAGAGGCTCTCAGACTGTGTCGAAATTATCCCAGAGCAAGACCAAGACTTTCAGAAATATTTCAGACATGAGTTAGAAAAGTCCAAAGGTTTGTCAAGGCAGGGACTCACGAATATTATTGAACATAAGATAGCATTAGAACCCGAGGCTATTCCGATAAGGATCAGGCCAGATCGGGGGAATCCAAGTGAGGAACTTGATAAACAGATCGACAAGCTCCAGGAGGAAAAGTTTATTCAACCGAGCGATAAAGTATGGACGTGTTTTCCAGTCATAGCGTCCAAGGACAACAATACTTGGAGATTTTGTGAAGATTGGAGACCAATCTATCAGACAACGACACTTCCAGCGGATTCACCACCAAATGTGCTACGAATAACGAGTGCTCTTCACGAAGCAAGCTGGATGTACACAAGGAACCGAAAGGAAGCATACCACCAAGTCCGTGTGGGCCCCGAGTCCATCCCCCTTACCGCTATTTCTGGAGAAGGACGAGGGCTAGTTGAGTGGCTTCGAATGCGTTATAGATTGGTTAAAGCTCCAAGTACATTTAAAAGAGCCGTGGATGAGCCGAAGGAGCGGTCTCATCGGAAGCTGGTTAGACGGTAATAAACCCTTGAACGAACTGGCCGCACCCTGACCACCTGAAGTGGGTGTCAGGCCTTTCTGTTGCATACACCCGGGCGAAAGTCTGGCAGGGGGGAGTGTGACAGGGAAAACTGAACTTCTCATGGTCGTTATCGACCACTTTATTGACGCCTCGATAAATGAGGGTTTTCCCTTACCGTTCGATTTTGACAAGTAGTTCAGACTTGTCACCGGGCGTGCAAATCGAAAGTCCCCACTGCTGTCCCCAAAAAAACGAAGCGGGGTTGACAATAGGAAAGTTCGAGAACTCGGAGTCAAGGGTTATAAAAGATCCGACAAAAGAAACATCAAGGCTTTTTGAGCCAGGCCCTGGAACAAGTAACACTTTTTGACCCAGCCCCTGGGGCAAGTAACACCTTTTGAGCCAGGCTTTTGAGCCAGTGACGCCTTGAGACAGTGAGGCTTTTGGCAAAACAGTGAGTCAGTGTAGTGCTGTGTAGTAAATTCTGTCATCAAGATTTGGGACCATCAAGAAGGAAGTCAATGGACGATCCGGGATTGGGAACCCTTTACTTGGAGTCAGATAGTTCATTGAAGACGAGAGAGAGAGACCAATCAGCCGCTGATTTCGCCCGTTTCCACCTGGACTTCACTTAACGTTTGGAGAGTTGTAAAAGTTAAGTCAGGTATTATTATTACAATTATTTCAGGCCGAGCTTGAATTTGGAAATTGAGAGGCCGAATTAACTGTAATAAAATTTGTCAATTAATGATCGCTATTGTCTCAGATGTCACTTTTAATTTAGTAGATTCTTTTATAAGTAAATTATTCATAAATGTCAATTAATTAGTTGTTACAAGCCTTTTAGTTATGGGAAATTATTTAGTTAAAATTATTTGATTAAGTTGAAATAGTAGAAGCAATTGTGTAATTTAGATAGTCAAGGTCACTTTGGAATATATGCAGTTTGAATAATTAATGAGGCTTGTTAAACTTGTAGAATTTGAAATTTGAAATTTTGTAAAATTAATTCTAGGCCGTTGGGCTGAATTTAATTAATTTAGTAAATTTAGTGAATTAATTTTTTGAGAAAACTGTTAAAGAATTTAGTTGAGAAATTTTGGTAATGAATTAAATTAGTGAATTTGGTATTTTGTATTAAAGAAATGTTAAGCGTAAAACTCAAGGAATTTAGTTAATTAGTAATTCGAAGAAATTTGAGTAATTAGAGAAAGTGTGTATTAAGTTAGCGTCCGGTGGACGATTTTTGTATGGAATTTAGTGAGTATTTAGAAACGTTGTATAGACGCCCGAGTCGGGGGTACAACGGATTAAGTTAGGAAACCGCTGCGTAGACGCCCGAGTCGGGGGCGCAGTCGGGAATAGGTTTTAACTGGTATTCCGTCAGGTTGACGAGGTAAATTATGTTAATTGGTATTCCGTCAGGTTGACGAGGTAATTAATTGGTATTGTATGGTATTCCGTCAGGTTGACGAGGAAATTAAGATATTGGGATATTCCGTCGGAGTGACGAGGTTGAATAAATTGGTTAATTTAGTTATAGGAAAAATTGGCAAGGGCCATTTAACGTAGGTGAGAGGTTCTCACAATTAAGTTAGTTTTAAGGAAATTGTTAAGTTTGTAGATTGATTGAATAAATCATTTATATTTTCTAATAATTTTCTCAGTCTTATTTACAGCCTTTCTCGGACTTCTCACGACCCTGTCCTTTCCTTCTCATGCTCCTCCGGTTTCTGGGACACCGTGTCTAAAATCCCAGTGGCGCCCTTTCTAAAGAGGAAAGGGGTAGCTAACTGGACCTGGGTTAAACACCACGGTTACAGGTTGAACTTAAACATGACCATTACCGAAGAAAATAAAGATAAACTTGTAAAAAATTTAAAAGAGTGCGTTAAAACCGCTTTTCCGAATTAGTGAGCTAAGTAATGGCTCTTGAGTACCCAACTCGTGGAGGATTAAAAAAAGTTTATATTGAGAATAGAAAGAAATAAAATCGCGGCGGTTTAAGTATAAAAAAATTAAACACACCCGTATCTATTTTCAGGTATTTATCGTGAAATGTAGCCGTTCTGGTAAAACCAATTCGACTGGTAAGGTCCTTTCTCACGGGAGGAAATCCGGGTGAAAATCCCACCAGGACCACCGTAACTCTGAGTAAATCCAGGCTCTGTCCTTCTCCAGCTTCCTTCGATGGACCCCATTTACCTACATCAGCTATTCTCTACTAAAAGCACCCTAGACCATTTTTTTCTGCATCTACTTCGGTATTTCTCTTTTTTGTACCGCTGTTGTGTTTCCTGCATCCGAAGTAAATGTACAGTGTAGATGTACAAGTGGGGGTGCTTTCGGTTACTGAAAGAATTACCCGACTTACTCTACAGCGTTAACCGATCACTTTTTATTGTGCAAAAAAATGGATAATCCACCGACTCAAGCGGTTTTAATATAATCTTCTCGTCTATTAAAGAAACTACTGATTAAAAAGCAATCTAATTGCGTGTCAGATTATTTGCTGAAATAAACTCTGATGAGAGACAATCGGAATGAAAATTTAAACAATTTCACAGTATTTATAACTTTAAAACAGACAGTAGCACAGTAGCACAGAGTCAGCACTCAAGTACCAACAAAAGCTTTTGCCACTGGGAATATTCAAATTCACGCTCAACCACATCAGTATAATTACACTGTCGAGTGCACAAAAAAATAACGACAATGAAATACGTCAGCCTGCCGAGTTTGTAGGTTCCGGTTTGGAGAATCTTCATTAGTATTTCCATGCTAGTGATGAATTAGCCGAATTGCCCCACCGAAATTATCTATCTTAATCACGGAAATCGTCCATCGTGTGACAAATAATGTTTTATGGGATCGCAGCTTGTTTAACCGTACTCTATTACAGCCTTGATTTTTATACAATTAATAGGATAAAAGTATGTAGCGTCGCTAAAGTAAATTTTTTTAAATGGCGTTATTTAACATAAATAATTAATTATTGGTTTTAAACCATTTCTAACAATAAAAGAAAAATTGTAAAAATAACGATTTAAAAAAAAAAATAAATAAGTGTATTCAATTTAGAAAAAAAAAATTTTAAGTTCAAAACAAAATTTTCATATCTGTTAGCACTAAATAATTTTTTTTTTCTAAAGTACGTAAAAAATGAAGATTTTGAGGATAAAAATGTTAATGAAGCCTTTTTTAAAAAAGTTATGAGCAAAAAACCAAAAAAAGCATAAGAGTTTTTTTGATGGGTACTGATGTCATGTGGACATAATATCATGTTAGGAAATTTTTCTACGGTATTAAGTATAGTCAATATTTGTCCTAAATAACTAATGAACATTCTTCAAATTTTTAACAGGTAGATGTTTATTTATTCATTATTATTATCACATCAATGGTATACCTTAAAAATATTTTTTTTCACAGCTAAGTTAATGACTTTCTTGTGCGTAATTAATTGCACACAGCTGAATGGAATAAAGGACAAAACCAGAACCATTAACTAAATCGAGTAGTTATTAATTCTCTTTAAGGCACAAAGAGAGTACACGAGTGAGTATGTGGTTTCAATTCGTGCTGGGTTGTGGTCCGTGCTTTTACGAGGAAAAGGCGGGATGACCTTCGAAATTTAGTTTATTTTAGCGTTATTTAGTTCTTGATTTCGTACTGTGCTAAATATTACAACACTTTGCCAGGATGTTCATAAATATTCAGATCTTTAGAAAGCCAACGAATTATTTATAAACTCAACTCAACTCAACTATTTATGATAAATTCTCCATTTTAATATTTCTTTGTAATTCATTCAAATAAATAATGATGCACTAAGCTCGAACTCTGATTGCATGAATAATTTAATCTACAACGCATATTGTCAGCAGTATAATCAGTAATTAAAAAAATAAATATATTAATCCCAGGTCGAGCACGATGCTGATAATTGCCAGCACAGCTGGTTTAGCCTCGAGCGGAACAATATGCAAGGTCTTAATCAAAAATCCGATCTAGATCAGTCGTTCTGATGATGCATACCAGATTGGACATTGAACGTAGCATACCAGGATGCCCCAGAGCTTCAATGAGCTGACATAAAGCGTTTATCTATCGGTTGATATCTTTTTTACTGGTTATATTAATTTCATTGAAACCTATGCTGCAGCCTCACCATCGAACAAAGCTAATTATTGGGATATTCAGCCAATGAAATAAAGCCAATGTCTACAGTGATTTTTCAACCAGTGAGGAGATTTTTTATGATGCATTCAAAAACATACCGCGATGCGATAGCTCCCGGCGAAGCCCTCGGGTTGTTTTAATTTAATTATGGATTATTAACGCTCGCAATGTGTAATTATATTCATCCGTGTCCAGCTCTTTGACTAGCTCACTCGCCTCCAAGCGTTTATTTAACTTATACAATTTGTAAACCCGTTCTCATTTACATCCGGATAGTTATCATACATTCATTCCCAGGTTTATTTCAAGCAAACATACTACGCAGACTGAGTACACAAGTGACTGATACTTTAGCTATTAAACAGAAAAAAAGATAACAATTTTGGCTCTAATTAATTACAAATTTTTTTCTACTTTCTTCAGTAAATATGTGCAATACAACATCGAAATTTTATCTGGTAGACTGGACAATAGAATCGGAATCAATTGATAATTTCACTCTATACTTTCATGCTCAGTAGAATTGTAAATCAATATTGTGGCCTAAACTGTCAAATTTTTCGCTTTTATCGTGAAAAAATGATAAAATAATTAAACTTCTCTGAGAAGTTTCGAACCTGTTTTAATTTTTCTAAACTAAACTATTCAGAGATCTAAATCGGAATCAACTGAAAAGTTCACACTATTTTTATACGAGGTCAAATTATCAATCAATGGTGCAATCTAAACTAATAAATTTTACGCCTTCCTAGCACAATTTTGTTTACAAAAATAATAATAATGAGCAATTTCCTCAAGAAGTTAGAAACTTCCATCTATTTTTTCCCACTGACCCATCTAGGAGTCACAAACACGTAATTCCTGATCCTAAACTTTAGAACATGTGGCCTGGATTATTTTTGAAAAAATTCTTTGCAAGAATTTTTTATTGTTCTTGTAAGTGCATAAATTTGTATTATGAACAACAAATATTTATCACCGAATTTATCGTTATCAAAACTAACAAGATGTAACCAGCAGGTTTTTGCATTCTGCACTTACCTAGTCTCCTTTCAACACTAGTTACGCAGAAAAGGAACATAAAAACTCATACTAACTCTTATATTAATCCACAAGACTCAGGAACACTGTCGCGTGCGCAACAACTATGAGCATAACTTACGGAAAACGTTTATCGCGTGGTCGTACCACAAGCGTGTATCCGCGATACAGAGAATCGATCCCTCGTTAGTCTCATCAAATATCTCGATACAATCAAAAAGCTAACGTCATAAATTAATTTAATTTTAACGATTTTGTTAATTAATAGCAATTGCGCGTTGTATTATAGAAAGGCGGGTACGAGAAATATAAACAATATAATTTTGATTCGACTTGTATATCTGGTGTAAAAAAACAGGAGTAAATTTATAGTGAATTTTCACTACGATTACTTGAATGAAAAAATAAAACTCTCCGTACGAAGTCAATCTGTTTTTTTTTTCTTTTCATTGGAGTGATTTCGGAATAAATATGCGTTCTAATCCGAAAGAAGTAAAAAATAATTAATTGTCAACATTAATATATTTAATTAAATTAAATTAATTACTTTAATGCTTACATTAGATTACATTGATTTTAATATAATCTCTAAGTATGCATATTGTAATTTGTAAGCGAATATCGACATTTTTTTTATTCAATATAAAAAATAAAGAATTCATTCCGCGGAGTTTTCGTTATTACACAAACAGAAAGAAAGTCTTAAGCCAAGCGTAAATTTTCTTAATTAAATCAAGAAAATCTTAAGGAAGATTGAAAATTTCTTGAATGAAATTAAAATTTCTTGAACGAAGTTAAATTTTTTTAAGCCAAGAAAATTTCTTCTTGCTCCAAAATAACTTCGGTCTTCCTTACAATTTTTTTGTTTCAAGAAATTTTTTTTTCTGTGTAATAACATAAATAAAATCTTTCACGGAATAAATTTTACTCCGGAGAGATTGAATCAATTAAAAATCGTTCACTCCACGAATTTTTTACAGTGTATTATTACATTTCGGTGCATAAATACTTGCTCTTCTATCCATGCTACATGAAACCATAAATTCTGTCATTACAATGCTTAACAATAGAGTTCTATTTTATTACATAATATAAACCAGATAAATGTTAATAAAACGTGGGCAACAAAACGTTCGTGCTGTAGCTATCTCTTGTGTTCTATTGATTTAAATTGAAGGAGATGAGGGATCATAGGCAATAGTTGATAGTTAATAGTTAATTCGAATGCACACAGTCTATTTAAACAATAAAAATCATTAATTATCCAAAGAACAGTGTACAAAGCGATAGAGTTAGACTTCCCGATAAAAGCGAATGCCGTGAGAGCGTCGGTTTCGTGCCGTTTATCGACCGCGGTGCCTTCACTCACGAGTCAACTGGATTACATTTATAAACTCGCTCCCTTTCTTCTTTTCCCTTTCTTCAAGCTTTACGTCATTGTACCAGTATACACTGTAAAAAGTCGGGAGTAAATTTTACTCCGCATTCACTCCCATCACTCGGAGTACCGAAGTGAAGTAATTCAACACTCCGTCTTCGGAGTGAATCCGAAATTTTTTTTAGCAGAATGATTCTGGAGTAAATTTAGATTTTAATCGGGAAAATATCCAAGTACGGAGCTCTTATACTAAAATAATTTTTATTTTACTGACACAAAATTTATCTGCCAAATTATTTCTTTTCGTTGGTATAAAATAAATAAATTTAAAAAAAATCAATATTTTGAAAAAACTCAAAATTAAAAACAAATTTAATTTCCAGAAAAAAATTTTTTTCGATTAGTAAAAAAAAAGTTTAGTTTAATAATCCGAATTTAAGAAAAAAATTTTAATTAAAAAAAAAAATTTCGAAAAAATTTGCTCTGAATATTTTTTACACTGTATACCTGCATTTATATTTATATCTATTTTTCTTTCTCTTTCTTATTCATGGGGCACGGGGCTCGTTTTTACAGCCACAGCTCTTCAACAACGAGGACGAATATTTAAGTAAGCACAAACATGAGCGCTCGCGGTCCCGACACATGCCAAGATTTACGACATTATTAAATTTGTATCATGTTGAGCACGACGTGGTGTTAAGATATCCTGGTGCTTTACTTATACTTTGGCTTAACTATTTTAAATAAACGCAAACGTTGACATACTCACGTGCCGACGGATTTGGCTACAATTCATCTGGTTTACGAAAATTATCAGTGACTAATTTTTATATCTTTTCACGGAAAAAAAATAAGGAGGATGAATAGTAATAAAAACCTATCGAAACGTATCAAATATGAGATATGATCACGAAAAGTTAAAGTTCGTAATGTTAGTAAGTTATTCAGCAATGTAATTATGTGATTTTGCGATTCTATCAATGTTATATAATGGAATTTGAACAAATAAATTAGACAATTAATATACTGACAATAGAAATAACTTAAAAATTTTTCTCTCACAATTAAATAAAAGTTCTTTTTTCATTAATATATGCTACTTTTTTTACATTACAGACATTACAAGAGTAAAAAGTATCAAAATTACAGTTCAAGATAGTAACTACTACCAATCACATATAATAATCAATGACAATAATAAATAATTACAATTAAATGAGCCTTGAGGGTGAAAATGAAAAATATGAAACTTATAACTTATAACAGACTTTAAAAGACAGTGAATGCAATTATCGTATTACAATTGAGAAAATGAGATTAACTCTGGATTATAGTAATTCAAGTGATACCAGTCTCAACCAGGGAGAGAGCAACTAAATTGAGAATTCTCACTTACACTTTACTAGCACACAAACATTTAACTTGCCCTAGACTATTCCCAGGCATTATGTCACTCTTCCGCGAGACTACTGGAGATAATCTTATATCCTGGCTTGGTTGAATTGATTAAGAGACAGATTATATTAGTGAATGAGATCTTACTCGGGAGTTGTATGAGAAACTGCTCGTTTAAAACTTTACCTACAGGAATAGGAATCTCCTATCTCCCGTTCCCTATCGGAATAACTCCTCTTCGTCTATGACAACAGACATATTTTATATTTACACTAATATTTAATAATTAATAATTCTGTTAAGCTCGCATCTATTTAGTTTTACAGGTTTATAAATTATAATTAATCCGTCTATTCTATATAAGATATAAGATACTACTTGTAGTTGTTCGTGTATAGTAGGTTGTGAGAGGTCTGAAGTCCGAGTAAATTAATTAGCCGGCATGTGCTGGAATTTCAATTTAAATGGCGACGTCCAGGATAGACAGCTAATGACTTTGTCAAATGTTTAATGAAATAAAGCTGAAAAAAGCAAATGGATGACTGAGAAAAAAAAACCCTCAGGCAATTACAGTTTGCGTCCTCGAGAATCTAAATAAGGTCTAATTAACATAATCCAAATGAACACGGAACGAAGTATCGTAACGTAAGACGGTAGTACCGATCGGATCGAATGATAAGCGCGTAATGTCTTGACTCCTGTGACCACATCATTAACCGCTTCAACCAACACAAACGATCTCAACATATAGCTTAAATATATAGTTTAAGAAAGGTATACCCTAACATAAGAAAGGTATTATATAGTTAACTCGCGGTATTAATTTGCGTGATTATTTGCATGAGAAAGCAACACATTTAATTCTGTAAATAAAAATAATTGTTTGTCTAAGCGATTGGATAGCAGTGGAGCGAGGCTGCAACTGTAATAAAATTATTTTGATTTCAATTACTTATAGAGAAAGAAGAAATTCTTTATTGTAGTAAAAAAAAAAAAAAAAAAAAAAATCAAAAATTTTTGCACCTGCTGTGTTGTGAAATGGGATAACTGAATTTTTTTTAAATAAAATAAATTTTTCATTAAGCACTCTCCCTTAATTTTGAACTTATTAAAAATCTAAGTTTGTTGTGTTTTTTTATAATAATTTTTTTAAAACATTTTTTTTATAGTCTTTTAAAAGTTAATTTTTTAATACAAGAAAAAATTTTTTTAGTTCATTATTTTTTCTAATTTTGATATAGAAAATTTAAAAACTGGTACATTAATTAAAAAGGCCATTCGGCAGCCGAAATGGAAGTAGATTTCATGAAAATGAATGTAAAAATCTAAAGTTTTGGATGACGTTTGGTAAAACGAGTGCAACAGCAAATTTCATATTTGGTATAACGGAATAGGACCTACTTTTGAGATAAAACATATAGTATGGTACTCAAATTGAAGCTTATTTAAAGAGCTTTTAGATGCATTTTACAGAATT
The DNA here is from genome assembly GCF_013202065.1 of Cotesia typhae. Classification (NCBI taxonomy): domain Eukaryota; kingdom Metazoa; phylum Arthropoda; class Insecta; order Hymenoptera; family Braconidae; genus Cotesia; species Cotesia typhae. The sequence continues at coordinate 17,362,843 of NW_027423774.1, read as the reverse complement.
TCAATAAGTTATCCCATTCAAAAGTTATTCGAGTAAGAAAGTAAAAAAATGTAAATTTTTATAATTTTAAAAATTTTATAATCCTAGCATTTCTGAATAATTTCAAGTCTACACATATGAAATGGTACTCAAATTAAAGCTTATTTGAAGAGCTTTCAGATGCAATTAACAGAATTTCGACAAGTTATTCCATTCAAGAGTTATTCGAGCAAGAAAGTGAAGAAATATAAATTTTTATGATTTTGAAAATTTCAAAATCCTGGCATTTCTAAATTACTTGACCGATTAAGCTCATCTACGAACTTGACTTCGGTATCTATCTGTAGAATAATTATGTTGAGTTTGGTAAAGATCCGACGTAAATTGGCGACGCTATCGTCGTGACAAGCCGCGTTATATCTGATATATATATATATATATATATATATATATATATATATATATATATATATATATATATATATACATACATACATATATAAACTTTTGAACCATATGCATTTTCCGACTCAGCTCGACAAGTATAGTCGAAATATAGCAAAATTTTTCAAAAGTTCCGTCATGAGGGCCAATGCAATAGTTAGATTTCTATGAAATCTACTAAAAACAGATTTAAAATATAAGTTGATTTGATTTTTAAAGAGCGCTGCAATCGCAGCATCATCAACTTGTTTAAAAATAAATGTGATAACTGCCATAGAATTTGAAACGAAGGGAACCGTAATTGGTGAAGCTAAAATAGCGACGTTGTATATTTGTAAATTGTAAAATAGTTAAACAAAGATAAATAGCGTTGGAGAGAACGGATTTTTGTTTGAACTCGTTTAGCGTACTCCTAATTGTAAAACTATCAAACACGACGGGGAGAAATGAAAGTGATCGACATCGACAGGAAGCTCGACTCGGAAACTCGATGAATGTTGAACGAGGACGAACTAACGAGAGTCAAGAGATAGGAGATGCAGCAACAACCGGGCATGCATTGAGGGATGACTGCATAATTAGAATCGACACTCCCTCTATTACAGGTACCCATCCTCCGAGAGTGTAGTGACATCTCAACTGCCGCATTTGACTATTGATTGAGGCTGTCTGTGTCTCTTTTCGACCACCCTCCTTTATCTCATCTCCCTCGCACCAGCGTTAGTTACTCCACGGCTTTATAAATCCCTTGTTCAATGCGTGGGTGCATTATACGCCGGCGGTTTGCCTAAGCACGTAGTCAAATACTCTACGTGCGGATCCCGAGAGCAGGGACAAAAACCCCATGGCTCTAACCCCCTCGCTTAGTTGTGACACTGTGGTCGAAACCGCAAAGCTCCTGTTACACGACTTGACACTATCGAAAAGTCGAGATTTCATAACTCTATTACGCACTTGCGTTGAAAGCTTCTACTCTGATAAAAAAATTAATTTGATTCAAAAGCAAAAATTTTAATAGTTTCTCGGCTGTTTTCTTCCACATTTTGGGACCAGAAAGCCGAAAGTAAGGTTTATTTTATCGCAGGGTGATCCAAGCAATTTTTTATAAAAAGTTAATCGTTTAAAGCGCTATGTAACAACGCAATCATTGATTGAACAGAAAATTTCATTTAAAACAAAATCGAAAAAATAATACATGCATGAAAAAAAAACTTGTAGTGAGGACGACAACAATGGTAGCACCATTTACTACAACATGAAATAAAATAGGAGACTTCAATGAAGATTTCCAACGTATATATAGTAAATAAAACTACAATTGTTATTGTTCTTACTATAATTTCTTATCCGTGTATAATTATTTTATTATCTATAAAAACACTTTAAAAAAATTTCATTTTAAACCAAAAGAATTGCCTCCCTTAAAAATGAAACAATAATTATCTAGAAAATTTTTCATTTCTTCTTCCCATCTCTGCAAATTTTCAAGTCAATAAAAAATTTCAAGTCTTAAACTTCTTAAGGAGCCATTCCTTGTTTACAATGGATATAATTTATTTAAAGTCTGTCCTATAAAAAACTATCATAAAATTTTACTCTGAATAAAGACAACTAGTATTCTTAGTTTAACTTCTTTAAAATACAGATGAAGTCAGGCTCCTTCATTTTGGCAAACATGAAGATTTAATTTCTACTTAATACTCCTTAGTCATGAAATGACTATTAGACTATCAAACAAAGGCATAACTCGCTTAGAATATAAGAATAGAAAGACTGAAGAGTGTGTATAGAAGCTCATCACGTCCGTGGATTGGCTGATGTCGAGTGGGTTGGTGGTTGATCGTCTTCTGGACTATTTCCTGGTTGTGATATACCCAGCTAGGAGCCGATGGAGAACTTTCTCCATTATACGGATCCGAATAGAATCATTAATTTAACTGAGGTCTCACTGGATTTCAAATCCTCAATGTTTCTTATTCTCAATTTGCGTTAATGGTCGCAGTAGTTTGGTGAAGTCGATACTCTTAACTCTCGGCAGAGTCTATACACAGACATTTATAGTCGGGAGTACTCGGATGTTAAAAGGGGATAAGGATTTCACCTGTGATACATCAATGTCTAGTACAACCGATAAAGAGGGTCGTGTCCCTCAGTCCTCCAAGATATCTTATTCCCCTGAGAGTAGAATAACTATTTCACCTTCTTTTCACCTAACATACTCTCACACATACAAACTTATATTATTCGAATGGTACTGCTTCTATTCCCTCCTCCTAGTCTCGGCGATCGGACCACTACAGAATCCAGAAAATCAAAATGTCTTGGGTACAAAATCAATTACTATTTTTTCACGTTATCTTTACACTCTCCACTTTCAGGGAGAACAATTTTCATTCTTACATTTTTTTTCCTACATGTAATTTTTTTTTTTTTTATCCAAACGAATCGATTTATTTTCCCCCTTACCCAATCCAAGATAGCTTTCATTTCAATTTCCGGTCACGCCAGAAATCTCGAAGCTATGCCATTGAATACCAACGAACCAGAAAGCTCAACTCTTGCCTGCCGGAGGTTAAGGTGTAAATATAGGTGTTGGTATAGAAAGTTGGTACACACATACAAAAGGAGGATCAGGATTAAAAGGCAAAGGGTAAGACGAATAAAACTTAAGGCATCGTCTCTGTGCAACGCTGATAACGTTGAATTATAAGACGACTATATATTAGATTCCACTTTCCCGATACGCCTCGCAATTAAAACGTCTTGGATCATCTCACTGTCGGGTTTTACACCTTTACAATGATTATCCCGAACACGTACACTTGACACTTCATTATGAAGAAGGCCAGCATTCACTAACAAAAATTACAATGATTCAATGACAATCTTAAAAAATGTTTGCAAAAGTTTAAAGTTCGAGATCTGGATTAAATATTAGATAAACGGACAAATAAAAGGAAAGCTTTTTAATAGAAAATTATATTTCTTTTAAAATATACACTTATCAATTTTTCCGTATCTTCCATCGTTCAGAGAAATTTTTTAAACAAGTTGAAATTTAAAATATTCTAACGCGCAAGCTTAAAACATTTAGTAATTTAATTGAATTCTTAAAAATGTCACACCAAAATGACGGTGTAAAATTATTGAGTACAATTTTCAAATTTTTTCATGTGTTAAAATTTCTCCAAGCAAGGTCATGACCGCTACCTTACATTTCGATACAGAAATAAATTCTCTTGCATTATTTATAACCTGAACTCGGGTGTTCCAGCATGAGTTAACAATTTACAAGAGGTTATTTATCTCGGAATACAAATAAGTATAAATAAATATATAAATAAATGAATGAACGAACGAATAAAAAAGAGAATAGAAAAAAAAAATTAAAAAAAAAAAAGAAATCAAAATAATAATAAATAACGGCGCGTTTTTCATCGTATCAATTCGTAAAATTCGATCCTAACGATTTTGTCAAACGTGCTGTTGAAGTGGTTACTAATGCAAAGCTTCGTCTCGGAGGGAATTTGCACGTCAAGCACGTTTGTCTGTCTGTCCATCGGGGTATCAGGTGCTTGTCTTCGGGGATCCGGGATTCCGGGTTACAATTTTGTGTGTAAAAGAGGATTCGAAAGAATTATTTTTTATCTTTCTAGTCTCCTTTATTCTCCTCCGCCTATTTCGCTCCTCTCCCTGGTTGTCAGCAGTAAAAATAAAATATAAAATATATTTATGTATTAAATGAAAACTTGGAATAAGAGTATGAGTGGAGGCAGATCGGAATATCCGAAAATGTAAAAGGTGATGTTGAATAAGAGTGAAATAGAGCTTGATGGGCACGCGAATACTGCCTAAATGTGACAATGAATAAACGAGAAACGTCGTAAATCCAATGATTTATTGAGCTGATACAAAAGACTGAGGTTGAAACCCTGACACAATTGATTCCTGGTTTAATCTTATCCTGATGTAGTGTTATGCCAAAGGCTTTCTTAATGGATCTAAGGACAAGCTGATTAATTCACAGAAGCTATCAACAATCGCGAAAAAAAAAACAATAATAAAAGAAGTAAAGAGGAAAGTAGAAATAACGATAACGATAACAAACTAATGAATAAAAATAAGGGTGAGATTGAGATTGAAAGTGAGAGTATTGATGGTGATATTGTTTTTTATTGGAGTAAAGAAGTTGTTCGGAGACACGACAAATTATGCCAATACTTTTACGCTTAGAGAAGCATCGATCTGGAGGATGGAATACGCCGAGGTCTTTGGGAACGACGCCGTAGAACAATTCCGTATTCTGATAAGTCTTCTCTACAATGATTGTAGCAACCTTATCCTATCCAAGAGGATGGTCATCCCTTGGGACAGGAGCCTGGATATGTCTGGAATAGCGAGCCAAATTACCCGTAAAATTAGCGCGGAAACTCTGAATTTATTCTATTTCAGGATAGAGTGAAGAATAAAATGAATAGGGTAAAAAGTTTCCCAGTGCATAGTATAAAAAACTGTTTAAGATAAGAATGAGAGTAAGAATAAGAATAAAAATAAGAAAAATGACAAATTTGTCAGCTGGAAAATTTATTATTTTGTTGGTAGTTTTAAGTTTTAATAACTGTATACTTGTTTTTTAATATGGCGGTAAATATTTTGAGAGGTGAATTTAGTTGAGTGTTTTGTTTTTCAGAGGACTGAGAAGCGAAAAAGTTTCTTCATTTTGTAGATATAATATACACTGTCGACAAAATGAGACACTCGAAAATGCATATTATACGCTCGTTATATTATGTGAGTGTATACATGTACGTGTACGGGTTTTTTGTCGCGAGTACGAAGAAAAAGCAGCAGTGAGGAGAGGAGGGTAGATGGAAGTGGGTGGCGAGCCTGTTGAAGGAAGTGCCAGTAGACGAAAAGAGGAAAAAGAGAAAGTGAAGAACGGATCTTGGGAAAGCACCTGCGCCAGTATAAGGAGGGTGGAAGAGACAATTGATGACACACGCAAAAAAATATAAAAAAACGAGATGGAAAAAATACCTCGAGGGTTTTCCCTCGCTTGTCGCTCAGGTCTTACCACCCTACTAGGAAAAATATATTACATGATATCAAGACTTATAAGCCCAGTTTCAACACTACGTCGATGAAAAACATCTGGATCTATAAATTTATTAGATGAATTATTTTTTACTTGTTTTGGATTTATCGCGTTTTTCAGGATTAGTTTCATAAATTTCAAGACACGGTAGAGAAATACTTTACTAAAGAGTTTTGTTGGACTTAAAAAAAATTTTAATTGTCATTTATAATTATGATTAATATCTATTTTGATATTAAATCTCTGTAAAATTTCTAAGTAAAAAATTATTTTGATAATGCTTTGAAAAAATAAATATTCCTATGTTTTTATGATCTTAACAATGTTAGTTTGAACATAAAAGATTTGTGTGGAAAATTAACATGGTAGTGGCCTCTAGCAGATTAACGATTAAGCATCTAACAGAATTAGACGTCGACAATATCAAATGCTGTATCAGTTATTTTATTGCAGATATGATAATAAATTAGAAAAATAAAGTATTTTACTAAAAAAAATACGGAACTGAAGATGTAGCCTTAAAATGATTATACATAATCGCATATATAATTGAAATACATCTACAAAGTAATATTACTCACCGGTGATGAACTCCGCTACTTTTGTTGAAAATATCAGAAGATCCAAATTCATGAGCAGCATCTTTAAAAATCAATTAGATAAATTAATAATTGTTCTTTTTAAAAAAAAAAAGATACCTGAGATTAATTTTCAGAAATCAGGATGAAATATTGATAAATAAAATACCGAAAAAATATAAATTCCTTTAAAGAACTTTTTTTGACAATAGTTGTATTAAATATGATAAAAATTATAATACTCTCATTACTTTTAATAATTAAAACGAATTAGGAATCACTGATAATTTTTTTCAAACAAACAGGACAGAAATTTTTGACAACAGTCAATCAGTGATCATTCGTTGCTATTGTTTAAAATTTCATTTTTATCTGATTATAAATCCTATCAATCAGCATCAACGAACTTAAATTATGGATATATAATTATTTACTTGTAATTAAATATTTATAAATTTGTAATTATTCTGTTAAAAACTAAAGTTTCATGTTTTAATCGATCCCTATGATTGCAGCTCTTCATTTTGATTATGAACAAAGAAAATTTTCGAAAAAAACGCTCTGCTACGTAAAAGATTTTTTAATTATCTATTTTATGTCAGATTGTTTTTTTTTTAATTCTCATTTGTTTAAAAGAAAAACATAAAACTGCAATTAGCTTTATCATCACGAGTGCAACGTTCTGCGACACGAGAAAAAAATGGGATCGACTGTTAACTCTTCTCTTACCTCTCGCTGTAACACAAAGGTGCTGAACTTGATCGAGCGCCATCTTACGTCAACATTTTTGCCGCCTAAATCTAGCAGCACATCAGCGTTCATCCTAAAAAAATCGTCATCAAATCATGGCCAATTCATCAGTTTAAATAATTTATCAACGTAATATACATACCTAGGTATTATTATTCATAATACCATCAACAATTTTAACCAATAAGGAATCAGGTCCTATTTTCTGGCGAGTTTCAACTATTGACTAACTTCAAATTCTCATATATTTTTATTGCAGTGAGAATTTATTTTTATACAATGTTTTTTTTTTATATTAAAATTTTCTAATAAAAAAAAATTTTTAGATTTTTACTTATTTCAGTGACATTCTGTGTACTAATTTACTTGCTAAATTTCTTTACAAATTTTTCCATACATATAAATAAACTACGTGTCTAAATTTCGATTGAAAAAAAGCGATCAAATTTACTACTGTACACAACAAAAAATTTTATGTTAAAAATTTTTATGTTAATTCTTTAACACTATTTTGTGTTAATTTAACACAATAAATGTTAAATTTACAGATTAAAGTGTTAAATATTTAACACAAAGATTTTTAGCACAAAATTTTTTACTGTTTACATATCTCGGACAAGCAAATTTTAAATCATACTTCCCCTTAATTAAAAATAATTACACTTAATAAAAATTACTTCCTCTTAATAAAAAATAATTACACTTGACATTACTATACTCGGTGTTCCTGTATTTTGTGTTTTAGTTACTTAAAAAAAAAAAAAAAAAATGTCCAATAATTAAACTATTATACCAAAATACGCAGCAGAACATCTAGATGCTTCTCTCTCCCATTCAGTTGTGAATAATATCGCTATGACGCAGTACTTTTCCGTTATATTTTAGCTCTCTCACTGGCCGCAAGCGCTGTAACGCCCGGCAAATTCAAATCTCTTGATTTCCCAGCGCAGTATTTGACTAAAATAAAGACGCGTGCGCATTTATCTCTATACTACCAAAGCTTCAAAAAGTATATGAACACTATACACATTAGATAGACAAAAAGAGAGTGGGGATGTTTACTAAACGTAACCCGAGTCTGATATACGTGGCTGTTTTTTTTTCCCTTGTCAATCGATAAAGTCTGCTGGAATAAAAATAATATCAAGTGTGACAAGCTTAAAACAAGCCATCCAAACAGTTAGTAATTCACAATAATTAAAAATAGATCTGATTAATAACAATAAGTGTATTTAACCGCAGAAAATTGATTAAGATAAAACTTTTTTGGTTGCGATAAATCAAGGTGAGGAAACGCCGTAAATCGTCGTTAAGTTTTGTGCGATTGTAGGCATCCAGTGCGGCCATTACTGCAGTTCCCTATTCATTTCCAAAGAACAACGCAGTTTTACATAATTATTTTATTATTTACCGAGAGGTCAAAATAAAGACAAGAATATGCTTCGCTTGTCAGATAAATTACCAGGTTCTTCCTGGAGAGCCATTATACCGGTATCATTCAACATTTATTCATCAACGAACCCTGACATGGTAACTGTTTATTATTATCCTAAAGACGCAACTGCTGATTCTGTGGGTGATGATAACTTTACGAGTTTCAAAAAACAGTTAGTCGTAAGTTTTTTTTATCTCATCAGACAATAATGAATTTATAATTGTTTATTAAATTTTTTTATGAAAATTAATTTAGCAGATATTTAATGATTTTAATAATTTTTTTAATAAATAAATTACTACATTAAAAAAATGAAAAAAAAAAAAAAAATGGACATTTAGAAATTTTAATAAATTAAGAATGCAATTTTTTAAAAATAATTTTTCAGAACAAATTTTTTTGTTAAATAAAATTAAAAAATGGTCAAGTGACAGCTAACTTAAATATCATATTTTTTTACAGAATTTGAATGTTTTAAAGAATAGTGTTAAATCTATTGACTATATAGACGATGAGGATGATGTCATTCATGTTGATTCTGAGCAAGAATTTATGGAAGCAGTAAAGGTTGGTAATTTTATAGTTTGAATAAAATTTTATATTACTTTGTTCAATTATTATTAATATTATTTGTTGTTATATTTCTATTGTAGTTTGCTAAGGCGTACAAAGAAAAAAATGGCCAGAGTATTTTCTTGCTGATTGATGAAAAGTCTGAGCGAGTAGCTAATTCTGAGAACGCTAAAATATCAACTGACGATGACAAAGCAGAACTGATGGGAGAGGAAAGCAAAGTTGATGTTTCAACATCCCAGCAAAGTGAAATCGTTACGCAGAATGATTTTAAGCCTAGATACAACTGCGTTAACAAAAAATCCAAATTAAATAAACCTGATGATAAATCAGAACCAAATGCTTGCTGTATAAATTATTTAGAACAGGTACACAAAAAGAACAAAATTACACTGCATATCCTCCCATATTATACTCAGTGTAATATGTGGTGAAAAAAAAATTTCAGATGATATCAAATATCATCCAGATTAGACTAAATTATTTTTGTATTATACTCAGTGTAATCTTCGATTTGACCAAGTAATTTTTTTGTTTATACCACCTCAGATTACACTGGATGTGAAAATATAACCTGGATTTATTTAACTTATCGATCTCTCTTTTTTTTTTTTTTTTTTTTTAACTAAATTCATAAAAATAAAACGAATTATTCATTCATTTCAGTTCAAGCAAGAGATTACTGCTGAAGTAACGAAGAATGTTTTAAAAAAATTATCCAGCGCTTTGAATCCGTCAGAAATTGATGCAGAGATAAAAAATGAAGATAGTCATGATAAATTGAATCACGATACTCCGCAACTTTCAAACTCAGATGAAAGTTCATTGGGAAATCATAATTTTTCACCAAAGACCCCACCACTTTCTGATTTTACGAGGCACCAAAAGCCTGTTATTCCGACAAATCCTGCAAACAAATATGACTCTAAAAATGATATGAATGGTAGCAACTGTACCATTGCCAAACCATTAACTTATACTATGGGTTTCCCGATACCACAATTAAGCACCAATTACTTGTCACCGAACAATTTCGTTTATGAATTCATGCAATCTCACCCACAAGTATTCCAAGACACTGAGGAGTATGCTTATTTACCCCGCAGTGAAACATCATATGGCGATGAGTTGCGTAAAGTTAAAAAAGAAGATTTGAAATCCCAGCGTACGGCTGCTATTTCTACTCCTGCTGAAAAGAAGAGTTCCAACGATCAGAAAAAGAAACCCAAAATAACAAATTTAGTTGTGCTTAAACGTGATGACTTGACTCAAGAACAGAAGAGTATTATCGATCAGTTCAAAAAGTTTAAATCCAAGAGACCAAATGTCCTAGAGATGAAGTCGACAATTAAAAAAATCGCAGCCCCTTCTCCAAAGAAATCAAGCTCTTCAAAAATAAAAAATAAATCTAAAATAGAAAAAGAATTGGCGTTGAACGCCAAGATGTTATCCAGTTTGAAGTTAGATAGCGAAGAAGTTCAAAAAACCGGCGGATGCAAAAGAAAGTCTCATTCTACTGATGAAAATCGTCCTGATAAATCTTACAGCTGCGACGATTCTTTGAATTCACCAATTCAAAGTCCCCCAGACGCAATGACATTCGAAACATATGAGAAGCTGATGAGAAAAAAATGTGACCGAGAGAGGCAATTTAGAGTAAATTTTTTAAAGAACATGAGGATTTTCCCAAACTCGTCAGTGATTCCAGTTAAAGATGAAGCAAAAGACGCTAAAGATAATGTTAAAGAGACCTGGTCTCAAGACACTAATCAATCTGACGGCGAAGTCAATGACAAAATAGTACTTGATCAAGATGAACAATCTACCAGTGATGATATCAGTACACTTTCAGAAACAAGTAGTCTGTCTGGAATAAGCGAGAATAATTTCGAGCTTGTTTATTACGATGAAGAAACTAATAACGTTGATGTTAAAGCCAAGAAGCGTGGTTCATCGAGCTTAGATACCAAAGAAAATTCGGGTACAAAAAATACGTATGCAGATTCAGTTAAAAAAGATGCTGGTTCTGTAAAAAATAAGCCGACTAAAACTGAAGAAAAGTCAAAAAAATCTGAAGATCCGAAGAAAGAAGTGCGTTTTGACGTAGTGGTTGAAGACATCGGGCCTGAAAATGAGTCTGAGGAATTGATTCCGGAATTAACCAAACGTCCAGGTGGTGATTATTCATATGTACGTGAAACTTTACCCAAAGCTAAAGAAGCTGTTGCAGAGACATCGGAAGCTACCGAAAAAAATACCAAGAAAGAATCAGACTGTAACAAGCAACAAAGTAAGCCTACATCAAATCCTATTAGAGACCCCCGTACTTATTGGAATACTTGTTACAAACCAAAATCTCACATAGATATCAAAACTTTTACAGATAAAAAGAGCCAACACAACAATCTAAGTTACTCGACGACTGTTCCAAACGTATCTTCAAGCTGTTTTGTGGTTCATCCATCAGCCCCGAAATCGCCAAAGACTGAAAAAAAATTGAGGGAATTGGAAAAAAGTAAGAAACAGACTAAGAAAGAATTAAAGGAAGCTGAAAAAAAATTATGGGCGTACCATGAAAAGTCAACCAGCAAAGCTCCTCAAGATGAATATACCCCTAGTAACTTTAGCAATCCAATGCCATCGTGCGTACCTTTATATCCAACTTACAGTACAAGTGCTTCTTGTAACTACCATAACGATCCTAAGCATAACCCTGATCCTTTTTCATATAGATATTTGCACTCTCGCAGACACAGCAATCCGACTAGAATGCCTCCTATGTATGCACCACCACCAAATTTATATCAGCCACATTTCTCTCCACAAGGCTTCGATCCTTACGTACCAATGGCTTCAACTCTGGAAAATATTGCACAATTTGCATTTCAATCTATCTCAGCCAACGGTTTTGATCCCCTGAAGTCGTTCCACGAGAATGTTGCTTCCAAAGCTGGTGATCAGGCTTACGCTCATACTCGTAAAGCCGTTGATAATTACTTTAGCAAGCAGGTAAATTGTGTCTTCACATCATTAAATATTTAACACATGTTATTTTTGGATTTTATCTAAAATAATGGTTTTTTTTTTTTTTTTTTTTAAAGCAGAATGAGAAACGTTGAATCCTGGAAATCATCGACTCGTGGATCTTCCATCTTCACGTCCTTTTTATTTTATTTTTTTCTTATTACTACTATATATTATAATAAATTACAAATATATATATATATATATATATATATATATATATATATATATATATATATATATATATAATCTATTCAAAAGTACCATTCATAAAACTATTTAAAGTAGTATGATACTTTTAAACAGTATTTATCGAAAAATATTAGTTTTTATTATTGAATATTATCGAGATTAACTATAAAAATTATTATATAAATTATGTCATTTGTGTATGAGTTTCTTTTGAAATAAAGAATTAAGAATTTATCTAATCATATCACTCAATTTTTTTACAGTATAAATAGAAGTACCATTTATCGTCACTGAAATACTAAAACTATTTTTTTTTTTCACTGCAGATTACACTGAGTATAGTATGAGAGGATATGCAGTGTAATTTTGTTTTTTTCGTGTAGAGTAAATCTTTTCTTCTCGGCTAATTTTACTATTTATAATAATTAAAATTTGATAATTATAATTTATAGTCTGGGTTCTAGACTTTTTAAGTATAATTTTTTCCTGTCCCATATTACCCTTCTTTACCCGATCGTTAACAATTTTCTTTTCAGTTCTGTTGATCACTATTATAAATCAGAAAATTGTATCAGTTTTTGTTTTTTTTTTTTAATTATCTTTTCATTTATACTTTCTCTAGTTTTTTTTGTTTAAATGAAAAATATTTACTTAATTAAATACAAAAAAAATCTTTTTCAACAATGATCAAAAGAAACAAATTTATATTAATTTTTTTAGAATAACACAAAACGAAATGCAAACATTATTCCACATTTTCATAAATAATTTCAATAAAGCGTTTTATTATACAACAAAAAATATCAAAATGTCTTGATAAATATTTACAATTATTTTTTAGCCTTAAAATTAACCATTCATTATACAACTAACAACACTCTTACAGGCTAATGCAAAAGAAAATGTTATTCATCATTTTTGGTGAAGGACGGATTGCTTTCCCCGTAGTCTTTAAGTCTTGTGCCGTTTCTTGCGTCTGCAACGTCATCATAATGATCGCTATCATCATTATCATTAACGATAACATATCTATAAAACTTAGCCATGACTCCAAAAATGACCATGTCGACAAGCATAAGTCCAGCAAAAAGGAAGAACTCGTTAGCCTGGTAAAAGAACCATCAATTAGAAGATTAATTAAAACTGGCAATCTTGCAGTCACTATGTGGCTGCTGTGACTTGTGAACTATAAATAAATTATATTGTGCTTTATTAAATAATGACTTTTGTTAAATTGCAGTGTACTTTTTTAACTATTGACATTTTTAAAGATATAAGCTCATCCCGATGTTACACTCATCAAGAGCTTTCATTTGAGTACCCACATGCATTTTGAAATATTTTTCATATATACATATATATAATATATATAAATATATGAAAAATTGATGTAGGTACTCAAATTGAAGGTCTCGATGAGTATAATGTCGGGGTGAGCTTATATCGTTAAAAATCTCAAAAGTTCACAAGATATTTGTTAAAATGCCCTGTACTTTCTTAAATATTGACGTTTTTAAAGTTATAAACTCATCCCGATATTATACTCATCAAGAGCTTTCATTTGAGTACCCACATGCATTTTGATATATTTTTGATATATTTTTGATAAATTCATATATATAAATATATAAAATATATGAAAAATTGATGTGGGTACTCAAATGAAAGGTCTCGATGAGTGTAACATCGGGATGAGCTTATATCTTTAAAAATGTCAATATTTCACAAGATACAAGGTCATTTCTTAGCTGTGGATCTACGGATAGAGTTTTTTTGAATGCAGCCTAAATACTTATCATCATAAATTAATTATTGGTGAGAATTATATGAAACTATGAAAAGGCACAACTCCAGGTCAAGACTTTTCCAACGATACCAAATTTAACCGTAAAAACCCATTTTATCATATAATTATTCTGGCCACAAAATTTTGCTTATTCTTATAATAATATAGATAAATATCAAGTAAGTACAAAGTATCAATATTAAAAATAAATATTAGGCCAGAGACGGAATTAAATTATTATCTTTTGTAATTCCCCGAGTAAACTCACCTGCCTATCAAAGATCTTAGCTTCGGCGATTATGACCACTATGAGATTACCAAATGCAACAGTGAAGAGCCAGCCGGCTTGCAGGAGCGACTTCATGCTGATTGGAGCCTGAGTAAATGCAAATTCAAGACCCGTCACTGAGAACATTACTTCGCCCATCGTTATAATTATGTATTGAGGAATCAGCCAGAGTATGTGCATGGAATTTGGCGTGGTAACTGTTACCATATCCGCTTGGTTTAAATCTTTAGACGCGTAAGTTTGGACAGTGTAAACACCTCCCATTTTTAACTTGATTTCTTTTTCAACACCGTTTACTTTAACTTTGTAGGTTCCAGGATCTAGTTCGACGAACAGCGAGTGTTCTACTCCTTTAGCTGCTTTTGATTCGTATTTTTTGTTATCTTTGCTATCAAGTACTTCTATAAGAGCTGGAGTATCTAGCGCATTGTGGGTAAGTACTCTTATTGCTGGATTTCCTACATCAGTTTTATTTACATGGTCTTCGAACTCGTAGGGACTAGATTCAGGAATTAGAACGAAAGACGTCGCTTTTTTTTCAGTTACATTGAATGACCCTATTATAAAAATTAAGATATTTATAATTTCACATAAAAAATTACATTATATAATCTAATGTAGCGCTTAATATAAAAAACTAGAAAAATGACAGTTTCAAATTATAATTTTTACAGATTTTGTAAAAATTTCATTGTAAAATTTAATTATTACATTGAAAACTTTAAAAATTAACGTTCAAAGTTTGAATCATGAAAATTAGCAACCTTGCAGTCACTATGTGACTGCTGTGACTTGTGAGCTATAAATAAATAAAATTTTGCTTTATTAAATAATGACTTTTGTTCAATTGCACTGTATTTTCTTAACTATTGACGTTTTTTAAGATATAAGCTCATCCCGATGTTACACTCATCAAGAGTTCTCATTTGAGGACCCACATGCATTTTGAAATATTTTTCATATATATATATATATATATATATATATATATATATATATATATATATATATATATATATATATATATATATATATATATATATATATATTTGTATAAATATATGAAAAATTGATGTGGGTACTCAAATGAAAGGTCTTGATGAGTGTAACATCGGGATGAGCTTATATCTTTAAAAATGTCAATAGTTCACTAGATACAAGGTCATTTCTTAATTATGTATCTCTGCTGCCCAATTTTAAATCACAGTAACTGCGAAATTTTTATACCTGATTTTTTTTAGTACTGTTGTATTTCTTATAACTTTTAGACCTTCATTTCAAGTGTTTTTTCTTGAAAATATTTATATTGAGGTATTTTCTACTCATAAATCAAATTTTCTATCGATTTGGCGCGCAAATTTTTTTTTAATAAGAAAAATTTTTTTAAATTTCAAAATTGTCAATTACTGTGTTTTGAAATTTTAAACAATTTAATTTCTTAGCTGAAGAAATAAAAATTGTTCGCTCAGTGACTTTCGTGTTGAAAAAAAGTTTCCTAGATTTAGGTAAAAACAATTTTTGAATTTCTCTATTTAAAATTGTTCTTTTTCATAAAAAATTTTTTCTCTGAGTCTAAATTTAAAACCACACTTATTACTATTTATAATGTAATTTTTACATTTTTTTTTCGCGTGTTTAAAAGAAAACATTTGATTGAAATGAAATGTACCTACCATAATTAATTTCGGTAATACCACATTTTGAAAAATTAATCTCGTACTTGATAGATTTATCACCGACTGCATTTATGTTTGTATCTTGCCACATTGCAAAAGGAGATATGTCAAATGACTGGTTATTATTTAATTTAATACCTACATCACAATTGTTTGGGTTGAATAGTCTTAATTGCGCCAACCCATTGGACGGCAATACTGGATATGTTTTCTGTAGAAAACATTTTTTATTTAATTAATAAATTTTACTGAGTTTATATTATAGATTTTAAATATAAATATTACATACCTCGAGCTGTAGTTCTACAAGCCCGGAAACAATGAACGCAAGACCGGCAAGAAACCCGCCAGTTGCCATTTTTTTAAGCGGTGTATTTATAATCTTTATTTTAGCCAGCACTGGATAAATGCAAGTCTCGAAAATGGGGATAAATATAACGATAAAAAGTGGATTGACAACTTGCATTTGGTCAGCTTTTAGGACAAAACTTCCTATCTGACCGTCCATCCTTGTGGCTTGGAATGTCCAACGCGATCCTTGTTGATCGAAAAGTGCCCAAAAGAACGGCAATGGAATGAATAGTGTTAGAACTCGGAATGTTGATTTTATGTCAGATATTAATTTTGAATCGTATTTATCATCAGCATGATCCAGCCAATGATCACGGGAAATTTTTCTTGTTGTTGTTTTTTTATAAATTGCATGCTACAAATTAATAAATATTTAAATAACTATTCGGTTTAAAAATTAATTATATTACACTTAGAGAAAAAATTATTTTTAAGAAAAACTAGCACTCTTTTTAAAAAAAACTTTAATTGTTGGAAGTTTTCAACATTTTCCGTTATCAGCTGAAGAAATCACATTTTTCTTATATTTTTTTTTGATAAATAAATTTTTTTTTTTCATATAGAAAAAAATAATTTGAAATAAAGTCAACAAGTTATTCATTAAAGCCTTAATTTTTTTTATTTTGATATATTTAATCGATTTTTTTAGTGTGATGAATTAGACTACGACAAGAAAAATAATTTTTTGTCATCAAAAACTTGAAGTCTTGAATGAAATATTTGTTGATTTTCTTTTAAATTATTTTTTTTTATGGACACAAAAAAAATTACTTCAATCAAGTCAATAATTTTGAAGAACTTCATCTTCTCAATTCGAGTAGAAAAATTCCTAATCTAATTAATTTTTCTTGGTTTAAGTAAATTTGATTTAATTCAAGACAATGAAACTTTTCAAAATTATTTTCTCGGCTCAAGAATTTTCTTCACAATTCAAAGTAATTTTTTATATATTAAAAAAAAAAAACTTGATTGTGTAAAAAAAAAAAAATATTATGAAAAAAATTTGATTTAATCAGCTGGAAAAAAAAGGTGATGAAAATTTCCAACAATATGAATTCTTTTAGCAAGAATGCTTTTTTTCTAAAAAATAATTTTTTTTTTAGTGTAATTTTTCAATTTACCGATATGCATTTGGTGACATTTAAAAAAACATTTCCTTCTGGTTTTTTCATCTTGTACATCGATTTACCAAACAAAAAAATAACTAAAAAATAAATCAACCATTTAGTGATAATGTTACGTGACAAAATATTTAAATGAATGAATTTTCAAAAAAATTACCAATTGACGTTGTCATCAAAATAGCTGGAACAAGAAATGCAACAGAATAACAAGTCTGTTCTCCAAAACATTTTATACCATGACGTAACTCCGGAGTAAGAAATGTGGAGATCAACGAACCTAAATTAATAGCAAAGTAAAATACCGAAAAGAACATCGCTAAATATTTTTCCTGCTGTGGAAGAATAAATTGATCGCCTCCAAAAGCTGCAACGCATGGTTTAATTCCCCCGGATCCTAAAGCGATCAGAAGTAATCCAAGAATTGAAAACTCTCTGCAAATAATTTATTTCATAAGTGCGACGCAATTAACGCATAAAAGAGCATTGAAAAAATAACTTTAAACTTTAAATAGCCCACAACTAATCACAATTAAATGACGTCTGTTTCGTTAAATTTATTTTCATTGACATTAACAGCACTCATATAATTTAATCAAGAGGAGTGATATAATTTATTGATATTTAAAAATTTTAATTATTTTATAATATTTCAAAAATTCTTATCGCATAATCTCCAATTAAATTATTTATAATTGAAAAAATAAAAAAGAAAACTTAAGTTATATAATGATAATGAATTGCAATTAGGTAAGTGAAATCTCCGAATCTGGCGCATGTCCTTCAAGTAAAACACAATCCTTATTACCTGATAGGCAGACCAAACGTCGGAGCTGCACTTGCTGCTAGTAAAAGTTGTCCGATTGCATAAACAATACTCAGATAAAGAATGGTCCTGAACTTGCCGAGCAATGAATCTGCGAGTATCGCTCCGATCAATGGAAAGAAATATACAAACATAGTGAAGGTATGGTAAATAACTGTTGCCGTGTCATCGCTATAACTTAATTTTGATGTCAAGTACAGCGATAGAATTGCTGTTAAAAATAAAATTTATTAATATTAATCAAGAAGATACTTTGTTTGAGCTTGAAGTACATACTTCGCATTCCATAGTAAGAAAATCTTTCGCAGAATTCATTGCTGACGATAAAAAATACCGACTTTGGATATTTTAGTTTCTGAAATTATTAATTATAATTATTTACTTTATAATCAATTAATATCTTTAATTATATAAATAATTTTTATCTATTTTTTAAATTAATTTTACTCAGTTGACAATTAAGATTAAATATAATTACAGTGATATCGACGGTCATTTATTAATTAAATATCAATAATAATAAAAATTAACTTTGATCTATAACATTAATGTCTTTAATGGAGATAAATACTAATTATGATTATTAATTAATACAGTTGATCGATACTTATTTCTTGGAAATTTTATTTATTTAATTAACTGATTAAAAGTATGATTTTGATTTAAAATAATAAATAATAAAATAAAAGGGGGAAATTATTGTTATTTGGGTTAATTTTTTTTAGTCAGTATTGATTAAGAGAAAATATACTTGACAGTACTTCTTAAAACAATTCAATATGCAGTCAGCATTTGAACACGGATTCATTCCTTTTCCTGTCAAGTACTTGACCCCATACCCAGAACAAATAGATATTTATATAACTATATATGTATACACTCTTCAGACGGAGTTCATTTGCTATATAAATAAAAAAACAATTAGGAAAAGGAAATATTTAATACTTTTATAGCGCAATTAAATTACAATAATAACAATATTTTAAATCGACTTTTTTTTATCTAATATTAATCCTATTGTTTACACAAATGAGTTTGCTGCTTAATTTACGAATCAAATAAGCATTATAAAATATAATAAGAATTTGATAAAAATAATTGTCTTTACGACTTTGACAATGTTTAATTTAATGAAAAAATAGTTATTCTTCAATGGGTGTTGACACAATTGTATTTTACAACCCAAATAACTTTTTACACAATAAATTATGAATTATTGCCGAGTTATTTTTTTAAAATGCAATAATTTTTTTATTAGTAAAAAAATTTTCAATTTTAATTTTTTATAAATAATCAATTATTTATTTTTTTGAAGTGTAATTTTTATTAATTAAATTTTTAATCAGCATCAATGAAAAAAAAATTACCTTGGTTTGTTTTTCTTCATTAGAATTCATGATAGTTTTACAAGCGTCAAGTATAACTTAATTTAAATTCAAAATTCCTAGTAACTTTCACTTATAACAAATAATCAATTGAAATAATACTTGATACCATTAATGGGTGGACAATTTGCAAAGTTAAGTTGTTAAATAACTCAATAAATAAATTTTATTTCATCGTTAAGTGATTGACTTTTAATTGATTTCTGTGACGGATCAAAGGCGGCTTGAAAGTATAACGAATTAACTTAACGACAAGTAGCACATCGTTGTGAGTACAATGACGGTAAAAACCCGACTGTTGAGTTTAATTCCCATTTAAAAGATTGTAACCGATGTGAGCTATACAAGTGAGAAGAAACTTAGCTGAGTTTTCAGCATGCCGAAGGCCAATACAATCCAAGAAGCCGTCGTGGGGACATTGATATGATCAACTGTCATCTAGACAGCATCTCTACTACAGTTTTTTTAAATTTAAACTACAGTATGGTCATAAATTGTCCAGTCAATACTTTTACTACTAATTATTATTATTATTATTTGGTTCAATTGTATCTTGATATGAGAGAAAGTTTAAATAGATCTCAGATACTCTGATATAATTTATCGATAAAATTCCGTCATCGATACACGCTAGTTTTGCGATATATGCTGCTAAGCGTCAATGAAGCGTAAAAAATTCATCGAAAATAATTATGCTGCGGTAATATTTTTTACAAGAGGGCAATGATCTGTAAGAAAAAATTTTCAAAATTATCTTATATATTTTTAGATCGCGTTCAAATTTTTTTTCACTGTTTTCTTATTTCAGTCAATTTTACAGTCAAGCTTGCAGTTATAAATTTGAATATAAATATTTATTTAGAATTTATGTCGGTAAATTTATAATTAACATTTATTACAGATTGAACTCAAATAAAAATATTTATAAATCGAGTTTACAAAAAAAAAACCACGACCGTTTTTTATGAGTGAAAAAATTTCTTATCTTTATTTTACAAATAAAAAACTAATACCTGATAAATTAATTTTTTATTACTTTCATCCAACAATAAATTCGTTTCCATGATAAACAATTTTAAGCTTTTATCTTGAAGTAAAACGTTTACACAATTAATTCAATTCTCATTTTATTAATTACAAACTTTACTGTAATTGTAATTAATTTTTATATAACAAAAATCCCAAATTATTGTAGTTGTGAATTCAAAGTTATTTTTTTTTTATGTTAAGTTAAACGAAAAATTAATATAAGTATTGTGCTAAAGTGTGGTAACTAGATAATTACTGAAACTTTTCTGGAATAACCCGCAGTTGTTCTAGTTGTCCTTCTCTTTTCCTGTATATTTATATTTGCAATCGCTAACTTAACTCTTTTGCACAACGTAATAATTTTAATCTATGTTTCGCGTTTTTATCGGTAGTTATTAACTAATACTTTAAACTAAACTATCATACTTTTTTTTTTTTTTTCAGTGACACATTGAAGACAAAAATTAACTTAAATCAAGAAAAAAAAATCATGAACCAAGAAAATCATTTTGAAGAATTTCTCTGTTTCGAATCAAGACGACAAATTTTTGAAAAACATAAAATTTACTTAATCTACACCGAAAAAAAAAATTTACTTGAATTAAATAAATAATTTTGAAGAATTTCATCTTCTTTTACTAAATTTTACTTAAACCAAGAATTTTTTTCTTGATTCAAAACAATGAAACTTCAAAATTATTTTTTTCGTTCAAGAATTTTTCTCTTGATTCAAGTTAATTTTTTTTTTTTTTTCAGTGTATGAAAAATATTTTATTTAAAAATTTTTCTACTACGAAAAAGTTCTACAAAATAATTTTTTTTGATTCAAGTTAATTTTTTTTTCTGTGTACTTGAAATATTATCTGATTAAAATTTGATGGAATTTTACGTCACATTTTTCCCGTTCTATAGCTGCTTAATTATTTTTTAATTTTCTGTAAGTAATGACACCAATGATATAGATGTTAACAATCAATCAAACTGTTAAGCTATTTAATCGTGTCTACATGTTAATAAATAGTGACAATTTGTTTCAATATACGAATTATAGAACGTAATAAAAGATGAAAAAAAAATTATTAAGTAGTTAAGCATTTGTGTACATCTAATAGATTTATAAATCAAAGGAAGGCCTGAAGGCCACTTATAAATAATTATCAGATGTGTAACGTGCGAAAAAAAAAATGCTGTTACTTAAAATTTTTATGAATTCAGGGAATTTATTTTTATTACTTTAAACTTTGTACCTGATAATTGGTTACAGTAATAATTATTTAAGATTGAAATTCCGAGATTATAATAATAATTAAGTTGTGAAATAAATTTAACAAGTTACTTATTATAATTAAAAAAATTCAGCGTAAATAAAAGTAATTTACCTTTTCATTTTCATCTTTGTCGTCTTCGTTGTCTGAAAATAAAAAATTCATTTTAATAAACAAAACAATTACTACTCCAAGAAATGACATTTATTACTGTACTGTACCGCGTGTTTCTAAGCCTCTGCTCATAATTCTCACTGTTAAATCGCCACAGAATCGTTTTGTTCAACAGTTACCGATATACTGCGTAATAAAGCCATTGATACTACAGAATGAATAACTTTAAAAATGTGTCGCGGCTTATCTTAAAAAACATTTCATCGATTTACTAAATCAATCATTTCACTTATCATTTCTGATAATCTTTAAATTGCAATTGTTAAATTTTATATTAAGTAAACTAATTTTATGTCATTTATAACATAATGAATTTTATGTCAGAATGAATAAAAAAAAAAATACTAGGATTGTATACAAAAAAAAAAAACTATAAAATCTTCTAAAAATAAAACCACTGCAACAGAAAATTTCACAATTGGCGTAACGGAATAAGACTTAATTTCAAGACTACACACATAATGTGGTACTCAAATTGAAGCTTATTTGAAAAACTTTCAGTTACAAATTTACAGAGATTCAATACGTTATTCCCTTCAAAAGTTATTCGAGTTAGAAAGTGGAGAAATGTAAATTTTTGAAATTTTGAAAATTTTGAAATCCTGACATTTTTAAATTACTCGACCGATTAAGCTCATCTTCGAACTTGATTTCGTTATCCCTTCTTTCTAGTTATATAATGACATTAAAGTTAGCTGTCACTTGACAATTTTTTAATTTTCTTTAACAAAAAAATTTGTTTTAAAAAATTATTTTTAAAAAATTGCATTTTTAATTTATTAAAATATCTACAAGTCCATTTTTTTAATAATTTCTTTCGCTATAATTTATTTGTAAATTTGTAAATTTATCAAAATAAAACAATTTTGAAGTGACAGCTAAATTTAATGTCATAGTTAAAGATCACTTATTAAAAAAAAAAATTAAATAGTCAATGTCTAATTTACCATAAAATTTAAATTTCGCGGTTATTTTTGAATCGTCTACAGTGCGCTCTGGTGGTGCAAATTAGAACTACATGCTTGAGAAAAAGGTAATTCGGCACGATTCGGGATTATTGTGATACAGTGATCTTTGTCTAACACTTGACTTTTTTTTTTAATATTACTTATTTTATTTTTTGCTTCCAAAAGTGACACAAGTGCAGCTCCGAAGCTTGTTTCCAATTACCGATCAGTTTAATTATCAGTATTGAGGATATTTCTTCAAACTATAGCAAATAATAAAATCCAAAAAGTTCTACTGTACAAATGATAAAAATCTCAAGACAAAACAAAACAATAAAATCATAACAAATCTTGAAATATATGAAATATTTAAATATTTAAATGTACATGTAAAAGTAAGTTAAATAACCAAGTGGTGGTTGTTAGATTTAAAACAAGTCATACGAGCACCAAATTTGGAGAAAGTCTAGTTCTTATTTCACATTTTTGTATGTCTTTCAGTTCCAGGTCATTCCAAGTAGCAGGCTGGCTTGGTGTCCAAGGGTCCTTTGGTGGGAGAACGACGTCCAAGTAAGTCCAAGTAAAAAAAAAATTATTTCACATTTACCGGTACTTTGTCTCATGTCAAGTCTAAAAAGTTTAACTCGAGCTCGAGCGAGTTGTATTATATTGGAACTGATCAAATTTTATTCTTTTAATTGTATTGCACGAACAATTCTTTATCACTAACAGTTTATTTATCATTAAATTGAGAACAGCAAAAATAATAAATTATTTTTTTTTTGCAGATAAAGTATTAAAAAAAATCTTTAAAATTAACGATGAATGAAGATTCAGCGAATATGAGGGCTTTACATATTAAAGGCATTGGATTTTGCTGAAACGTGTAGAGCTAACCTCGAATAACATTATCTTGAGAAGATTTATTTATTTTCTGTAATTCCAACCGGACGTTTCGTTAAAAGTTGATCTTAAGGAAAATGGGATTTGACGTTAATAGATTCCAAGGAGAAGTTGATGAAGAATTAATTTGTCCAATATGTTCCTGTGTACTTGAAGATCCTGTTCAGGTAAATTTTTTTTTTACTTGGCTTTCATATTTGCATTTTTTTTTTATTTTCGTTAACTTTTTTATCATCAAAGTAAATGAAAATTAAATTAACTTACATCTAAAAATTTTTATAATTTTTTTTATTGAAGAAAAATTATTAAAAATTAAAAAAAAATTGACATGTAGAAAATTTGAAAAACTGTAAGTGCAATTTTAAAAAAACATTTTTTATTTCTAATTTAATAAATTAAGCACTTAATAACTTTATTATTATTATTCAACAGTATTTTTAAGATCGGTGATTTTACTTATTAAAGAGCATTTATTATTGTAAGCCAACTTTCCGGATCCAAATGATGGTAGACTAATTCAATTTTCATTTATTAACTATTTTCACTACACTATTGTCAGTATAAACACTCATACCATTCTCGGCTAAATATATATATAATAATTAAAAATTTTTAACGACAATTTTAGTTAGGATTATGTAAAGATGTTATTTTTTATTATTATTCAAAGTAAAATATACAATCATTAAATATGAAATTATTGTGATAATAATTTTATGAGATTAAATAATCTTAATGGCAGTTCAATTTTATTATTCAAGAGCCAGTAGATTTGGAGTTCTAAATCGTAAGAATTAAAAATAAATATATGCTGAGTGAACAGTCGGGTAAATGAAGTGGGTTTATAAATAACTGACATAATTCAAATTTTCTTGTAATTAGATGCAGAAAATATCTTGATACAATTTTTCTAAAAAAAATATTCAATATTTACTCTTAAAAATTATAAAAATTTAGTATGACAAAATTTTCAATGAAATAACTGAAAAATAAATTTTTAATTCATTAAAATAATGATATGTATTTAAATGTCCGTAAATATAAACAAATAAATAAGATATGCAGTATCTGAAGAGCGTTAGGTGAGTGATGTGTTGCAGGCAGCAGTATGTGAGCATGCATTTTGTCGTGTCTGCATAAACGAGTGGATAGGAAGGCAACCAACGTGTCCGCTGGATAGGACACCAATAACACCAGCGCAGCTGAGACCAGTGCCACGAATTCTGAGGAACCTCTTGGCGCGATTGTGTATCAATTGCGACAACATGGTGTACGGATGTCAGGCAGTAATAAAGCTGGACAGTTTAGTGACACATCTTGAAGAATGCGAGTTCAACCCCAAGAGACCTGTACCTTGCGAGCAGGGTTGTAGCCTAATTGTGCCTAAAGACGAGCTGAAGAATCATAACTGCGTGCGTGAGCTGCGCAGCCTAATTCAATCCCAGCATCAGAAACTCAGCGACATGAAGCGCGAGTTGAGTGAGCAGCAATTTCAGATGAACGAGCAGAGACGTGAGATAAATTTACTTAAGGATTTTATGCGAGCTATGAGAGTTTCTAATCCAGCTATGCGAGCTATTGCCGACCAAATGGAGCGCGATGAAGTTGTCAAATGGTCTGCTACTCTTCCACGTGCTCGGGTTACTAGATGGGGTGGTATGATATCTACTCCAGATGAACTTTTACAGGTAATTATTTTTAAAAAATCATTTTTATGGCGATTTGTTATAGAAATTTTTTTTTTAATCGAGTATCTGAGTTTTATTTTTTAGCATTTGAATTTTTGTGAGTGTCTCTGTTTTACTTTGATTTTTTTGAACGTCAATGGGTGTCTAAGTATTAGGTAAAAGACCCCTTTAGTGGCACTTTAATTGATTTTGCTATTTATTTAATCAATTTAATCATTAATTTCTATTATGAATATTTTATTTCTAATTTTTAAGACCTCTAGATTACAGATATGTTCAATTTTAATTTCAAGGAAAGTATCTCCTGTGGTGAAAAAAAAATTTCAGATAATATCAAATATAATCAAGATTATACTAAATTGTTTTTGTATTATACTCAGTAGAATTTCAGATTATATAATTTTTTCAAAAATTGTGATATTAAACTTTTTTAATTTATAAATTTTTTTGAAAATTTGTAAAATTTGTGATGATTAATTTTTTTTTTAATTGTTCATTCTTTTTTATAGTGTCATTAATAGGGTCTGTTACCTTATCTAAATTAAAATTTTTGAATTATTATTAATTAATAAATAATTATTTGCAGACAATGATCAAAAGAACGTTGTCAGAGTACAACTGTCCGCCACATGTAATTGACGAGCTGATGGAAAATTGTCACGAACGAAAGTGGCCACCAGGCTTGAGCTCGTTGGAGACGCGACAAAACTCCAGACGTCAGTACGAGAATTATGTCTGCAAGCGGGTGCCGGGTAAACAAGCCGTACTAGTACTTTATTGTGACAACACGCACATGCCAGAGGATATGATGGTTGAGCCAGGATTAGTTATGATTTTTGCTCACGGCATCGAGTGAAAATTAATTAATTTAATAGTTAATATCAACAAAGACATTTTTCAAAGTGAATTAAAAAAAAAAATTTAATATAAGAGTCATTATCATAAGGCAACTGTAAATTGTTTGATTACACAAAGCGATATTTTATAATCATTCAATTTAGTTTTTTAACTTATTATTTAGTAATAATCTCGTACTATCGGCAGTTAATTAAACCATTTATATTTTTGAGTACTTTAGAATTTCAAATTATAGTTACAAAGACTGGCGCGCAAAAATACGATGCTAATTTTAAATATTTACTTTTGATCTCTTATTTACAAGTTAATATACATATTTAAGATTTTTAATAGTTACTTTTTTCTCGACTTTTTTTCTATCTATTATAAATATTCCAAATAAACAATATAGACTATGATATTATTGAAAAATAAAATCAATCAATAACAAAATAAATGAATGGTGAAAGACAGAGTCGTGCGAGTTTGTCGCAAACCGAAAAACTGTGATAACACTTTACACCATTTTATGTAAAAATCATTATTTTTCAACTAATTTTTATTAAGAGACTAATTAAATGACAGCGTACATAAATATACAGTTAAGGGGGAATACCACTGTGAAGATCGAAAAAAAGAGATGATTTTCGGGAATTTTTTTGACATTTTCGGGATCGGATTTTTTTTATTTTATTAAGGGTAAATTAAAGATTATTACCCTAAATTGTCCAAAAATCACCTCTTTTTTTCAATCGGCACAGTGGTGGT
Organism: Cotesia typhae; assembly: GCF_013202065.1. Lineage (NCBI taxonomy): Eukaryota > Metazoa > Arthropoda > Insecta > Hymenoptera > Braconidae > Cotesia > Cotesia typhae. The sequence goes on along the minus strand of NW_027423774.1, from coordinate 17,335,728 downwards.
CGCCCTTAATGAATATTAGCGACGTAAATTTTAAATTATTCTACAAACATCACTCCAGATTTTACACTTTTTCAAAGCCGTATGGTAATTTTTATTAAAAGTAAATATAAATAAAAATTTAATAAGTTATTTAATTAATTGCTATGTGATATTTTACGAAAGTATATAAATAAAAGTTAGATAAATATATTTTTTATTTTTATTTGAAAAAGTGTAATTTTTTTAACAATCAATTTAGTTATTATATATACTATGTCAAACAATTATTTTGAATTGAGTGATATGCGCACCATGTCTGATACAATAAATAGAAAATAATTAATTGATAATATCAATAGATGAATAATAAATTTTTTTAACAAGTAAACATTAATATTACACGTATTCCAATGTTTTTAATTTAATGGGATCCGTTAATATGCTTTGCTTATTATTTTTTGTAATTATTTCAATAAAAAATACAAAAAATTTAATTAAGTAACTTACATTAATAAATAACTGCACATATTTATTTTTTAATAATAATTATTTTATTTTTCAGACTAACAACATTAGTAAAAAAATTATTTTTATTGACTTGTAAAAAATCTTATTTTAATTTTAATATATTTTTGGCTTTTGTAAATTAAATAATCGGACATATACCAGTTGTTACGTGTCCAAAGGCACTCTCTGGATTCAAAGTAATTTCATCTGAATTAATAATTATATTTTTAATACACCCGACGTATTGCGACTGAGATACGCTGCCCTGTAAACGTTTTCCGAGCTGAGGATGCCCGCCAATAAATACTGGATGTCTCGTAAGAACATTAGCGAAATTTTTGTTTGTGCTCGTTATATAGGATCTCTGATCTGCATGATCTACTGATAATAGTGCTGCATTCTTGTCCTTGACAGCTAAAACAGTAAACAATAATTAATAATTAAAATTAAAATTACAATTGCAATTTCATCTTTTATTAAGAAAGAAAAAAATCCGTGTTACTACAATCAAAAGGGCGTATCTCAAAATATACGTCCCAATGGGTTTGTAGAACCAAAAGGGCGCATAAAAAAATTTTTTTATTCTCCAATCAACTAGGGGATATATAAAAGTAAAAGTCTGGTCGAAAAATGCAAAGAAATTTTTTTTTTCGCTGTACACCCTTTAAAGAAAAAAAATTTTTAAAACCAAAAGGGCTTCTAAGGACTAAGTGAGACTAAAAACACTAAAACATCCCAATTTTTTTAATTTCTCCTAATATAAATTGACAATTTAAAAAAATTCTGCTAGTATTTTCAATTCAATTTTCAAAACTCATTTTTTCATTAGATCTCGACGTTTTAAGATCCTTAGAAGCTACTTTGACTAATTTTTCATATACTTATGCCCTTTTGGTTTTAAACAGTTCTTTTCTTAGTCGGAAAAAAATTTGTTTGTGTTTTTCAACCAGATTTTTACTTTTATTCATTCCCTAGTTGATAGAAAAAAAAAAATTTTTTTTCATACGTCCTTTTGGTTCTGCAAAGCCAAAAGGGCGTATATTTTGAGATACGCCCTTTTGGTTTTAGTAAAGCGATATTTAAAATAAAAAAAAAATCACCTCTAATGGTGTGCCAATTGCCATCACACAATGAATTAGGCATTTTTGGTTCAAAGGAAGTCTCCATAAGACCCTTCGATGTCTTCATGAGGAACCTAACGGTACCATTAACCATTTCTAACAACAAGAAATGACGTTTTCCGTGTACGGATAACAAATGTCCAGATGCCGATCTCGGCTTTATATCTATTTGAATATCAACCTTACGCCCGACAACAAAATTATCCTCTGTAACATTTAAAAATGATTAATTAATTAATAACTCTAAAAATCTAAAATAAAATCTAAAATTAATAATAATTTTCATTTATTTTTTCGTCTAGATAATTAACATACTCGCACGGAATAAATTGCTGCCATTTCCTGGATAGAAGAATATACCAGACTCGACCCGATTCGAACAGGGAATTACGCCAACAGTTTCTTCAGGTTTACCAACTGGTTGGCCATTCATCTCAAAGTTCCTGAGACATCCATTGAATGTCTTATTAGTTCCCTAAAAAGTAAAAAAAAAAAATTTTTTATCAAGTAAAAATGAATTAATAACTAACCATTTAATAAATTAAAATCTTACAATATTAGCCAGGACATTGGCAGACAATTCAGGCAGTATTCCACCGACGTAGAACGGCGGATTGACATCCATAGTAACAGCACCACCTTGCGAGTAGTCAGCTACCGGTATGTTTTTATCGACAATGAGTTCGCCGAAATTACCACTTCTTTTGAAGTTGATAGTATGCCACTGATTGTCATTAATTTTAATCTCACTCTTTAGCCAAGCGGGCCCGGTACCGCAATCAAACGAGTAGTGAACTCTACCACCTTGAATATAAATCGCGATGAAGTGGTTGTTGGTCATCGCCGAGCTGTAGAAAATAATTCCTTCATCTGCGGCGGTCTTGAGGTCAATCTGAAGATCATAATCATTCTTGTACCTGCCATTCAGCGAGCCATATTCGAGCCTGCTGTACCTAGCGGTTCCGAACCTCCAGCCATTCTCGCTCTTGGGATCTCTCACAGGCATGTACGGCAGCTTGCAAGAGTCAACTGTGTAAGGTGGAGCCTGAGTCGTCGGGTCAACCACTTTATTCTCAGGCGTTCTTGGTTCCTCTGGTTCCTCCGGTTCTTCAGTGAAGGTAGGCGCTTCAGTCAATGTAGGGAAGGTAACTCTTCCTTCCCTGTCAACATGATCTGGCTCTATAGTATCCACCTCTACGTCAATGATATTGCTGTTAGTTGACATCATTGTTATTGTTTCAGGCAATCCAGTGACGATCGGAGGCGGCCAGGCGCCAATGTCACTCTCAGTCGGCGTATGCGCAGGAGTTTCACCACCTGGACACCTACCGAGCAGCGCATTCGGCCGTTCCTTTGTGTTTGCAAAGTTTATGATCTCTCCGTTTAGCGTCGCATCACCAATGCACCCTACAAACGTACCGCCCTTCCTCTCCCCCGCATTGGGTAATCCTCCGATGTACAAATTACCCTTTTGAATGTTCAAAGCAGGCGGTGGGTACTCTGTTACGAAATTATCCACATCATCAATATCTATTCTCAGGGCGTTTTCATCATGCGTAGCAGTGACAACATGCCACTCGTTGTCATTGAATTTACTGCCAGCTGTGCTGCTTCTTACCTCCTCACCTTGACTCCTGAACACCAAGACTCCGTCTTCAATTGAAAGCGCGCTTTTCGCCGTCTGCTCGGGGTCGGACACGTAGAAAATGAGACCATTGTCAGCAGTGGTCTTAAACTTGAGATTAACTTGCAGCATCGAGGCTGCTGTGACGTTCTGCCATTTCACATAACCAGACGAGTCATTTTCAAAAGACACTAAGCTCGCGAACCGCACAGGACATCCCGGCATGACACCGAACGCCTGAGAATTCCTGCTAAGGTCTACCGATTCGCCCAGAATATAAACTTTATCAATGCAGCCCTCAAAACCGACATTAGACACTGCTTTATACGAGTGTCGTGTATTTGGTGGATAACCGCCGACATAAATATGATCATTAGCCCCCAGGGTCTTTCCGCTGCCCTCTAGGTCGTTTTTAGCTACTGGAATACCGTCGATCTCTATCAACCCGAGTCCTCCGAGTCTGCGAGCTTCTAGAGAGTGCCATTGTCCGTCGTTGTACTTCTGCTGGGACATCAAAGACACCGGACCGTCACCCAAGTCAAATTGATACAACACTTGCCCGTTTTTCATCTCCAGAGCAAGGAAATGCTTGTTCTTGCCCATCAGATAGAGCAGACCGTCTTCCGCGAAAGTCTTGAAGTTCATTTTCAAGCTGAATTTCGAAGGATTGTAACGTATCTGCAAGGTCTTCACACTCAGAACTGCGAATCCATTCCTGTCGAATCTCAACCCCGTGCTGGGAGTGAAGTCTATAAGTTTGTCACGTTCCATAGCGCCCTCTCGGTTATTTTCGCCCTTTATAAAGTTCCAGAAGGACACAGGAATGTCTCCAATTACCAGATCCTCCATTTGTCCTTCAAAGGAAGATGCAGTCACAGCATCTGGGGTCTGGAAAGACGTTGGGTAGCCACCGACAAACAGTTTTGAGTGATCCTGATCTAAATTGAATATCGAGTAAGTACCAGGAACAACTTGTTCCTCAACATGAGAGTCGTATTTTCCATCACCGATGTCTTCGCGGACGATTAGCTTCACGTTCTTGCCCGTTCTGTCAACAATTATCTGTCGCCATACATTATCTGATACGAATTTCTTGTTGATGATTTTAACTGGACCGGAACCCAAGTCAATGATCAGCACCGGATACCCACCTTCGATCATCAGAGCCAAGAAATCGTGGGTCTTTTGTCGCGTTACCTTTCCTCTGTCCTCGTTTCCAAGGTACAATAAAAATCCGTTCGCCTTGTCGGTTCTAAAGTAGAGAGATAATTTAGTAGACGTTGCTAGTAGCGGCAAACTCTCAGGATTCTTTAGTTGAAGAGTTGTGTTCCGATAGAAGGTCACACCGATTTTAAATCTGTCCGCAAGTTCTCGCGCATTCGAGATTCTTCTTTTTAAAGCTTCTATTTTATCTTTCAGATCGTTGCCTACCACATCGATATTTTTCTGAGTCTCTCCCAACTTGCTCAGCAAGTTCGCCATGTCGGGAAGAACTTTACTGACTGAATCCAGCTGCTTCTTGGCCTGGGAAACGTCGCGGATTGAATCAGTTGTGTCTTTGGTCAAGTTCTTTGAGTCTTTAAGATCATTGGGAATTTTATTAACGACACCACTCATACGATCCATCGCATTGTTGATCATTTGCTCAATCTCATTGGCCTCTTCGGTGACGTCTTCAGTCGGTGAACCAAAACTCAGCGCCAGCTGATTTAAGGTGTTGTTGATGCGATCCAAAGCCTCGGTGTTCTTTTTGTTTTGCTTGGCGAGATTGTTGTTGAACTGCTGAGCTTGGTCCAAGTCAGCTTCGAGTTCTTGCTCAGTGGCTGTCAGCGCGGATTCCGCGAGTGACAACAAATCCGAGGACCGATCGCGAGTCTCAGTCGTTTTCGTGTCAACACCATTCGAAAGCGTTGTTGCGTTGTTTGCGGCTTGTAGAGCTTCGTAAGCTGCTTCATTTGCTTCCTGAATTGCATGCTCGATATCGCGGTAAGCTGATACTGCTCTTACTGCACTTGTGTTACGGGTAACTGATAAACTGTCATCCAATTGAACTGATAACTCGTAGAGATTCTCTGCGTGCTCATCTGCTCTTCCGACCAGATCTATTATGTCTAATAAGTCATTGTCATTTTGAGCCAATATGTTGTTTAGTTGGAAGAATGCTTCTACGTTTTTTGACGCTAATTCTTCTGTGAAAATTTAAGAATTTATTTGTTAGTTAGTTGGGTAATAAATAATATTGAATAAAATAATTGAGTGGCGCAAAAAAAATCTACTTTTTATAAAAACTAACATGCACCGCGCCCCATGCGCGTGTAATATCGCATTTTAGATGCCATAAGGGCATATACCGGCAAAAGGTCCTAGTGAAAAACCATAAGAGCGTGTAAAAAATTTTTTTTCGGGAATCGACGGAATTTTGTTCGAAATTTAGAGAAATGCTAAAAAAAAAATTTTATGCTCGGATGCCATAAGTGCCGTATAATGAAAATTCTGTCTTTTTTTTAAGTCCAAAAAATTTTTAGTTTGAAGAAAAATTTTTTTTTGCATTTCTACACGTTTCATACAAAAATACGTCGGTTCCTAAAAAAAAATTTTTTTTTCAGGAATTAACGTATTTTTGTATGAAACATATAGAAAAGAAAAAAAAATTTTCTTTAAACTAAATATTTTTTTGGACTTGAAAAATAAAAAAAAAAAATTTTTTATTACATGCCCTTGTAGTTCCTAGGTGCTATATGATAAACTAACATATTTTCAGGCGTAAAAAAAACTAGTCAGTTTTTTTGCGACACTCTACTAAATAAAAATAAATAAATATTAAAAACATACTTAAACTTGAAAAATTAATATCAGCTTCATTCAAATAACTAGTAGCATTTCTATTCAAAGTTTCCCCCGTCTCAATATCATCTTGGCTCTCAGTAGTAGCATTCTTCAACAAATCAAAGTTACCAAATTCCTTGGACCTTTTGTTATCATCAATCAATTTCTCAGCTGCGTAAGTAAATTCCTCAGCTTTGTCAATAATAACATAAAAGTCATTAACCTTTCTACTAAAGTTTTGAATTTTTTCCCCCAGTTTTCCAGCAGCGGAACTCAAATTACTAACCGGGAAGTTGTACTCAGTCATATCAGACACCAGACCATTAGCTTGATCAGCCTGATCAATCGCTTTGTCTCTGAAATTGACAAAGGATACATTTTTAATTTTATTTAAAATTTCATTGGCTTCCTTGAGCGCGCTGTCAACTTTAGCCGCCGCGCCTTGCCCAATGTTAGTCGCCAGAGACTGTACTTCAGAAATAATCGAGTTGACCGAGTCTATCTCCTTCCTAACGTCAGTATCCAAATTGTTCATGTCAACGAGGGTTTTCTCGGCGCCGTCTTTCCACGTCAAGCTGTCATCAATGAGATAGTCAACCTGGCGCTTCTGGGAGGCCGCTTCTTGCTCCAATTTCGCAATATCCTCTTGTAGAGGAACGAAATCAATGCGACTTGAATCTAGGAGTTGGACGTCAGGGTACAATTCGTTGACACTGTCATTCACAAATTTAAGACGTTGGTTGGTGAAGTAGCTCTCGGCGACGGTGTTGAACTCTTGAGCTACCGGAGAAAGATCATGCTCGAGTCGATCAGTGACATCCAAAAGATCATCGATGCAAGAGTCGCATTCGTAGCAGCCGTCACCTTCTTTCAAAACCCAACGGTGAGGACAGTGGTCACATTTTTCTCCAATAACTCCAGGCAAGCAGGAACACTGACCAGTTGTTGTGTTACAGGAAGATCCAATCGAGTACCCGGTGTTACAGTTGCAAGAAGTGCACCCTTCTGGTCCGTAATTCCAGAAACCGGCGATACAGCGGTCGCATCTACGACCAGTAACACCGGGCTTGCATTTACATTGGCCTGAAGTGAGGTCGCACTGGGCGTAATCTGAAGCGATGTCGCAATCACAAGCCTGACAACCGTTACAAGAGTCAAATCCAAAGTGGTTTTCTGCGCACCGGTCACATCTAGAACCAATTACGTTAGGTCGACATTGACAGAGTCCGTTGTAGCTATCACAGCGTTCCATTCCGCAAGCCTCGCAGTTACATGTTTGACAGTTTTTACGCTCAACAGCGTCTCCGAAGAACCCAGGAGCACAGAGATTGCAGGCCTCGCCGTAGGTGTTGTTCAAGCAGTGAAGACACTCACCAGTTATTGAGTCGCAGGAACTCAAGTCGTTGGTGTCGATGTTCCCGGAACACTCACATGGCTTGCAGAATTCATCCTCGATGTTGGGGTCGCCGTAGAATCCTGCTGCGCAAGATTCACACCGGGCTCCGTAGTAACCAGGAAGACAGTCACAGCTGATTTTATTTCCTGCTTCGTTCACCTCGCAACCTGTCGCGAAGTTGTTGGAGGCAAGAGGTAGAGGACAGGCGCAGATTAGACAGTCAGTTGGCGTTCCAATTGTTGCGTTTCCGTAGTATCCTTGTTCACAGTATTCACAATGGTCGCCGGTTGTTCCGTTTTTACAATCCTGGAAATAATGAAAAATTTTTTTTTTTTTATTTAACTTATCAAAAGTTATTTTATTTTTTATTTACTGTAGTAATTAATTTTGGATAATTGTTATTTAAAAATTATTACTAGAATTTATAAAAAAAAAAAAAAAAAGTATTACAAAGTAAAAAAATTTTTATGTTAAATATTTAACACTTTTTTGTGTTAATTTAACACAATAAATGTTAAATTTACACATAAAGGTGTTAAATATTTAACACAACATTTTTTAACGCAATGACGCAAAATTTTTTACTGTGTAAAATCCAGTTATTTTGATCTTTTTAGCTTTAGTCAAAGTTTAAAAAAATTATGACTTGAATAATGAAATAAATTCTATGAGAATGTAAAGTATTAAAGAAAAAGACCTAGTTATTGATACTGGCCTAATTATTAATACTTGTAATTTTGTTTTATTTAAAAAAAAAGCCAACTCCAAGAAATTGATAAATTTCAAAATTCAACCGGAAGTGCCCAAACAAAACTCTTGTTAAAAATTCTATGAAAGTCAAATAAATCCCTTCCCCCCAAAATATCTCAGAAAATGCCCAAACACAGCTCCTGTTAAAAGCGGAACTCAAAATTCCAATTTTAAAAGATTCCTCACGGAAATTAAATTTTGGCACACCCAAAATTAGATAAAAAAAAATTTTTTAAGATTGAAGACACTGTTAAATTTATCTTTTATTCGTAGCTTAAGCAAATTGTGTAAAAAAATTATCATTGAAAAAATTGAAATTTTGTTAAGGTTTAAATAATTATTGTGGTAATAATTAATATAAATTTTTTTTATGGTAATTATAGTAAACCGAAATAACTTTTAAAATTTGTTATTTTTAAGGAATTTTTTTCCTTTTTCTTCTAAAAAATTTAAGTTTTCTAAATCATTGTGTAGAGTGTTAAAATCTTACACTCTAGTGTGAAGAATTTAACACTCAACGCGATGACGAAAAATTCTTTACTGAGCACTGTTACGTACAAAACTTTACCTTTTTTTAAATATAATAAAAAAGAACTTACAAAACAGATTCCAGTTTTAACATCGCAAGTATCAGCGTGCCCATTGCATTGACAGCGAACACAAGACCCACCATAAGGTCCTGACTGAACCCGATAGTACCCTGGAGCACATTCTTCACAAGATAGACCTTGATAATTAGGCGGACATTGACACTGCTCAACACTACTTGCCTGCTCGCTTCCAGGCACATATGTATCGGTAGTGGTATCCATAGACACTTGGGACAAGGTCATGGCAATACTTGGCTCCCAGTAAGTACCTCTAATAAATATCCCCTCCAAATTTTCCAGCGTCACTAGCATCTGCTCTCTCGTCGCTTCAACATTTCCTTGCGTGATGAAATTAGACTCTACCAGGGCTACCGAGGCGTCAAAGTTCGCAAATGATGGTGGTTGTTCCTCGGCATAATGGTACAAAACATTGTCGCTGCCCATCAGAATGACATCAGGTCCCGCAACAGCTTTTCCAAACGGACCCGTACTGTAGTACACAGTGTAATTCAAGGTTCCACCATACGAAGTCAATTTCTTTCCCAGATAATTACCCGGAGCCGAAAAGTACACGGTATTACCCGCAGTTTCATTGTTGTTAGTCAAAGTAACGATAATCGAGGTCTCATTGTACTCTTGAGGAATCGTCGACAGGATGTTAACCATTCCCGTCTTTTCCTGGATCACCGCCACGTCCCAGTCAATCATATTGTACTCGTAAGCCCTGTAAAGATTAGCGGAATCGCACCTGGTGGTCTTTCCAAAGCAGAAACACTTGCTGCATCCTTGATCGTTCTCAGCTTGCAAGTTGAATGTTCCTTCTTTACAAATATCGCACGCAGAGCCTTGGACATTCGCCTTGCAGTAGCATTCCGCAGTGTACTGATCGCAAATTTCAGCAGTGGTTCCTTTAAAATCGCAGTCACAAGCTTCGCAGTATGGAAACTGGGCATACCCATTCTGACACTTGTCACACTGACGTCCCACGACATTTTCTTTACATTTGCAAGTTCCAGTCAGCAAATCACACTGCCTATCTCCATTGAGAACTCCCGCAGGTGAGCAATTGCACTCTTCACACCCGATAATCGGATGAAATCCATAAGAGCCTTCTTCACACTGATCACACCTCTCTCCAATTACTCTTGACGGACAAATACACTCTCCTCTTTCTGGTTCGCAGATCGCAGTAATCGGACAATTACACGGTCTGCAGTTCGGGTACCCGTAGAATCCCGTCTTACAGATTTCGCAGCGTCTTCCAATGATGTTAGGCTTGCAAGGACACTGTCCGCCAAATTTGTCGCACTCGAAGCTCATCGTTCCGTGGGCACTGCAGTGACAAGGCAGCGCTCCGTTGTTGTAATTAGCAGTCAGCGAAAATATTGAATCTCGACAGAAACCATCATCTGTTGTATTTATGTGGAAGTGATTATTTCCACACCTTTTTATGAACTCCTTAGTCTGGTCAAACTGAATCTTCTTCAGGACTTTATCATCGTACTGCTCTGCTGGTATTATCAACAAATAATCAAGCCATGTACCATATCCTGGATTTTTAAAACTTATTACAACGTTTTCTATCAACTGGAACTTGAAGTTACCATCCTGCTGCTTGATAATACTGCGACACCCGCTGTTACTCGGACAATGCGGTACAGCAACTTTTGACTCGTAAAACTTACCATTTTGTACAAGAACTTCCAGCTCAAATTCCGGATTATCAGGTTGGTAGTACTGGATAACAAACACGTACTCCCCAGGCGCGGGAACTTTTGTTTTGATGTCAATCAGAGGGTTATTCTGGTCCAAGTAAATAAGCTTAGTCGCATTATCGAAAATTCCTGGCGGACGATTATCAATTTCTGGACCCTCAATATTAGCTTCAAATTCGACTTTCTTCGCATCAGCGCCTCCAGGGAATATTCCTTGGACGCACTTTCCATTCTTCCTCACGCAGACTGACTTGGGCTTTATGTAGTCCAGCGACCATCGCTCATAAGGAATAGCAACCACTGACTCAACGGCAATGTTCGAGTTCGGTTCACCAGTTAGCACCAAAGTAGCATAGTTATCAGCGAAATTAGTGACTCCTATTTTTCCGTGTCTGTCCGTGACGACTTGACGGCAAATACTGGTGTATTTGCAAGGATGGATGGTGGCCTTACCCTGGGGAGTTCCGTTTACTTCAATGAGCAGCGTCGAGGTTGAAGTGTCTTTTCGCGCGGTGACGTAGGTCACCAGGAGAATGTATGATCCAGGTTTGGAGATACGGAATTCAAAGAGAATTCGCTTCTGCTGTTCGTTGATCAGAGGGATTTCATCCTGGTTGATCTCGTTGAGAACCTCGTGGTCTGTGAAATATTCAGTGAGAGGAAATCTTCCCGATTCGGTGTCCAAGAAGCCTCCGGAGCCGTGGACTGAGTCGAAGTAGTTGAGGTTCGGGTAGTCGTAGTGACGGCAGAGACTCTTCTGGCCGACTTCGCAGGGCAAATCGACATCTTGGGTTAAAATTGTAGCTTCGTAGTACTCGGCAGGTAAAAGTACGAAGTAATCGAGGAACAAGTTCTTCTCAGTAGCGATGGATATTGACCAGTACCCAGGATTCATCACCATAGTCGCTGGTAAGTTTCCATGAACACCAGCGACAGTGACAAATGCTGGATCATTTGTTGGCTTCAGCTGGACTTTGAAGGTCTGTTCAATTTCTTGAGGATTGTCTGGTGTGATTTTTATGGTTCCTAACACGGGTTCGGAGTTTTTGTTCACGAATCTTAAAACCATGCGGTACAAAGAAGGCTTGGAGATGTAAACACGCTGGATTATTTCATTCTGAAGGGCTGAGAATACAGCGTATCCTTTCCAACTGTATCCGGGGAAAGCGTCTTCGGTGAAACCGTATCTTACGGGACTGTTGCTGGGCGTTCGGCCATCCTCGACTTCGTACTGGAATTGGTGGAGGGTTGGGAAGTAGTGAGCTTTCAGGGGTTCTGTACAAGTTTGACCGGTGACTCGTGGCTGGCAAGGACATTGCCCGGTTCTCTTGTCACAAATTGAGCTTATGGATCCACCAACGTCGCAAGCACAAACTGAAAAATTTTTTAATTAATAATCTACTAATGATAATAACATTTAAGTTAATTTATTTTTTATTTTTTAGGTGAAAATTGATGGATTAAATTTACCAGAACACCCAAAGAGATTCGAGTCGTCCAAATTGTAAGTCCCGTCGACACATAGATTACACGAGCGACTTGTCACGCCTGGTTTGCAAATACATTGACCAGATTTCGTGTCACATTCGCCGATACCTCCAATTACACCAGGAACGTTACACTTGCAGTCTAAAAATTAAACAAGATTTTTTAATTGATAAATTTGATCACTATAATGGTAAAACAAATTTTTAAAAAATAAAATACCCTCGCATCCATCAGGATTGGCTTGTTGCAGGTTCCAGAAGAGTGGCTTGCACTGATTACAAATTCTTCCTTGAACTCGGTCTTTGCACTGACACAACTCGCCGGCTGGCAATGACCCACATCCTGTGAAAGACTTAGGAACACCAGCGGGATCACAATTACATCCCTCGCATCGTGGGAAATTGTAGAAGCCTTCTTTACATTGGTCACATTGCAGTCCGTCAAAGTTCTCGTTACACTGACATTTTCCTTCAGAGTTACAAGACACTCCAATGGATCCATGGCTATCGCAATTACAGCCTGAAATTAATTATTGATTAACAAATCAAATTATTATGAAATTTTTTTATTTTTAATTTTTAATTATTCTATAAAAGTTAGTTTTAAGAAATATTGACTTATATTGTTGATTTATTCAAAATTTTTTAAACTTAAATATTTTTATAACTTTTTTAGTTATTAAATTAATAACAATTTCACTAGAATCTCCTTAAATTAATAATGATATTAAATTGTATGTACTTACTGATACAATCGGGATACATAAAGTAACCAGGACTACATTGATCGCAAGCTCGTCCAGCAAAATTACCAAGACAGGAGCATTTACCATTGGCATCACAACTTATTGAGGAAGAACCAACGGAGCTACAATTACATGGTCTGCAATTTGGATATCCGTAGTAACCATTGATACATTGGTCACATCTTGCTCCACCGTAGCCTTCTTTGCAGAGACAACTACCGTCTCTTTTGTTACATACTTGAGGCTCAGTTCCTCGCGCATCACAATTACAGTCTTCAAGAAGTTAAATATTTTATTTTATGTAATTAAAAATAAGTATTTTTTTTCATAGGATTTAATTATATAAAATTAACTTACAGGTGCAAGCTGGATAATCGTAATACCCATCTTCACAAATATCACAAGTCCTGCCTCCGTAGTTGTTCTTACATGTACAGTTGCCACTCATAACATCACAAACATCGTCAAGAGACCCTTGTGAGTTGCATTCACACGCTGAAATTTTTATAAATAATTTATTATTATTATTATTATTATTATTTTGTTATTTAATGCTCAGGGGGGTTATCCCCGGAGTCCGATTCTCCGAGGGCCCAGCCTGAGCTCCATCCGTTACTGCTGGACCACTCCGCACAACAAGGCGGTTAGTGATCACAGCAGGCCAAAGTCATTTCCCTTAAGAGACGGAGAGAACCAAGTATAACAGCCTTCTGCATCCTAACTGCCAAGAACTCAGCTTTTGATGAACATGCTGGAACTTTGGCAAGTGAGGATACAAAAGACTGTTTCATCCCTCCAAGGACGCCAACAATCAGGACGACAAGCTTGACACGGTAACCTGGGTAAAGTTTGCCAATTTCAAACAGGAGATCCTGATATATTTGTCTTTTGTGCTCTTCCTTGGCTGAGATGTTGTATTCAGCCGAGGCCGAGAACTCAATGACATAAATGTCACGAGTGGCCTTGTCGAAGAGCACAATATCAGGTTTGTTGTGATCTATCCGCCGGGTTGTTGCAAATGGCATGTTCCAATAAATTTTGCAACTGTCATTCTCAACAACCTGGGGAATATCTCCTGGCAGATAAGGCAGCACTGGTGTCACGTCAATACCGTAGCAATGACGAAGATAGTAGTACAGTACTCTCAGGGCAGCATTGTGACGCTGGATATATGCACCTCTCGTCAGCACTGGATTATTATTATTATTATTTTCATTATTATTATTATTACCAGCAACCTTGCAGTCACTATGTGACTGCCGTGACTTGTGTACTATGAATAAATAAAATTTTGCTTTATTAAATAATGACTTTTGTTAAATTGCACTGTACTTTTTTAACTATTGACATTTTTAAAGATATAAGCTCATCCCGATGTTATACTCATCAAGAGCTTTCATTTGAGTACCCACATGCATTTTTATATATTTTTCATATATACATATTATATATAATATATATAAATATATGAAAAATTGATGTGGGTACTCAAATGAAAGGCCTCGATGAGTGTAACATCGGGATGAGCTTATATCTTCAAAATTGTCAATAGTTCACGAGATACAAGGTCATTTCTTAATTATGTATCTAGAGATAGAGATTTACTCATTTTCTTACTAATATAAATTATTTCGTAATTAATTACAAACATAATGATAAAAAAACTCACGTAAACATTCAGGAAATTTGTAATATCCTTCAGCGCAAAGATTACAATAAGCGCCAGCATAATTTTCTTTACACGGACAACTTCCTTCAATAGCTTCGCAGTGATAACCATTTGTTCCACCCAGGTGACATTCACACGGACGACAATTTGGATATCCGAAGTATCCGTACGCACAAGAATCGCAATCAGGAGCTGTGAATTCTTGCCGACATTCACATTTGCCCGTCGACTCGGCGCAGTTTCCAGTTGAGTAGAAAAAGTCGCAGTCACATCCTGAGAAAAATACAAAATTGGTAAATAAAAAAACCCAAATTTAATCAATTGGTAAAATATATTTATAATATTTACGCTGACAAACATCCGTAGCATTCAATGGCTTTCCTTCGGGTCTGAAGTACTTGGGTTTACATTGATTACAATTTATTCCTTGGGTATTATGCGCACAGTTCTGACAAACGCCACCTCCTTCGTAAACGCCGTGAATGTCCAGAGACAAATGCTTTTCATCCACTTCTGAGTCGTAAATACACTCGGTTGAATGTCCAAAACAATTACACGCTGGAAAAAAAATATTTTTTGTTTGATATTACTTTGGTTAAAAACTTTATTCCTGTTACAAATTTATGAAATTAAAAATTAATTATAATTATATTCATATATAGAAAAAAAAATTTACTTGAATCAAGTAAATTAATTTAAAGAACTTTATCTTCTTTATTTGAATAAAAAAAAAATATTAAACTAAAAATTTTGGTAAGTATTTAGAAGTGGGGTCTACCATTTTAATTTTAATTTTTTTTTAATTTTGAAATATTTTTTTTTTTTTTTAATATATATCAAAAAAATATAAAATAGAAATTTTATCCAAAAACATAAGAGCCAAAATTTCTTTCAACTTTTGAAGGCAAAAAAGCTATCGAAATATTAATTTTTTGATATTTTTTATTTCATCACCAGGAATCCGCCGTAAAAACAAGCAGAACAAAAAAAAATAAAAAAAATGTTAATTTTTCACCTAGATATGGCCAAAAATACGTTTGACCCGACTTGTAAATAATTACCAGAATTTTTCTTGATGTAAGTAAATTTTACTTGAGTCAAGAATTTTTCGTTTTGATTGAAGACAATTAAATTCTTCAAAATTATTTTCTTGGTTCAAGTTTATTTTTTTTCGTTGTACATAATACATACGTTCGCAAGTAAACTTCTTAAATGCTGTAGAAATTTGCCATTTTTTCTGCTGAAATCCTGGCAAACATGAAGCACATTGAGGACCATAAGTGTTGTGCTGGCAAATACATTCCAATTTTTTCGGCTGCTTTGGGTCGCGGATATCGCAAGTCGCAGCATGACCATTACACATACAACGACCACCAATACTGATGTCTTTTATCGAGTAAAAGTACTAAAAATATAACGAAAAAATTAAACTGATGATTAATGAATGAGTGTATTATGAATTTATTCAAAGATCTTTCATTAAATATGAAGGTCCGAAGTTTATCCGGTGATAAGGATACAAATAGGCCATTGACTGGTCCGGTAAATAAAAATTTATAAAAATTTTTATCTAAAATATACTTACTCTTCTTGTTACAGTAGGATCCTGGCGAGCGACAGACATCAAGTGCCCAAGAAGATTTTTGGTCCTGAGAAATCGGAACCTGACGTTAGTAGCGCGGGTCCATTCTTGGAGGGGAGTAGAATTGAAGTAGTGAGATGCAGATGGACGGTTGTTCAAGATAGAAATAGGTATTTCTCCGCCTTCCAATGGTACGATTTTCGAGTACTCAGTTGTACATATCACACTGTCGTCACGTGAAATCGGCATTCTGCTGTCTACGCCGAAGTATGTAATACAATCGCTTGCTGAGTCAGAGAAATATTGCCACGGCTGCCAGGTTTTGCCGTAATCTTTCGACTTTTCTAACACCCACAAGCCGGGACGTGGAGAATTTCCCATACGTATGTACACATATGCCACGTGGAATTCCTAGCAAATTAAAAAAATTTTTATTATTTAATCATTTTCATTTTTCTTGTAAAAGCCCTGATGAGTCATTATCAAGAGTGTAAAGATCTATACAATACTAAACAAACTAGAACTAGATTTAAGTCGATATCTCTCCCTGAAATTAAAAAAATAATTAGCGTAAAGAACGCTTACTATGTTGCAATAAAATATTTTAATCTTTTACCTAATAATCTTGAGATATTAAATTATCGTAAAAGAACGCTGAAATATAAGATAAAGATTGGATCACGAATCTGTCATTGTAATAGTACAAGAAATTTGTGTAATATTACACAGTAAAAAATTTTGCGTCATTGTGTCAAAAAACTTAGTGTTAAATATTTAACATTTTTATGTGTAAATTTAACATTTTTTCTGTTAAATCAACACAATAAAGTGTCAAATATTTAACATAAAAATTTTTAACACAAAATTTTTTGACTCATTGACGCAAAATTTTTTACTGTCTATCTGTATGCTAGAAATAAAATAAATAAATAAATTATAAATTATAAACTATAATTATTGATAGTTATAATTATTCTCTAACAATAAAAAAATTTTTATTATTATTATCGGGGTAATAAATTAAATTAAGTTGTTACAACAATTAATTTTGAAGATTTTTTGGCCGAAAAAAATTTTATAATTAGTTTAAAAATAAAATTTACTTTAAAAAAATTTTAACAAAAATTATTGTAACAATAATTTTTTAGAAAATTTATTGTAACAGATATTATTTATAATTTACTTAAATACTTAAATTAAAATGAACCATTTTTACTACTTGTAATTTTTCAAGTATCATATACTCCAGATTATTGAAATTAAAGCGATTTAAAAATTTCTTAACATATTTTTCTTTATCTATGTTAATAAAATATTAAAGCGTGGGAGTAGTTTTTTTTTTTTTTTTTAAGTATAAATTAATAAAATTAAGCATTACTAATACTTGTAATTTTTCAAGTATCATATACTCCAGATTATTGAAATCAAAGCGATTTAAAAATTTCTTAACATATTTTTCTTTATCTATGTTAATAAAATATCAAAGCGTGGGAGTAGTGTTTTTTTTTTTAAGTATAAAGGGTCCGGTGGCCAGATGTATTTCTTTACAGCCTCAAACATTTATATCTCGTCTTTTTCTATTTCTTTTTCTATTCTCCTCCGCTTTTTACTCTCGTACATGATGGATCTAAAAACATGTGCGGGCTTAGAGCCCTTCTAGCCTCAGCAGTCCTTATTCTAAGAATACTCTCTTTCTAGATGACGGCCTTCGTTAATTTAGTAACTTAAAATCCAAAATTTATAAAAAAATACTTCATTAAATAAAAGTCTATTTAATTGCAATAAAATATCGAAGCATAAATTTAAAGATTGAATATTATCTGAGCGATAATACGCTTCCTGTGTCTCAGGAAGCCGCCTACATACTTGATAACTCATTTTATCGTATTCTTCGAAAAGATAAATTTATACATACTTTCCGCTCATTTCTTCACTTTATTATTTAAATTTTTAACTTAATTTACATAGAATTATTTAAAAAATAATTTACCTGGCCCAAATTTATTGTCAAATTAACTTCATTGTACTTCATTCCTCTAGATAGCGGCGGTGATTGCCACCAGGTTTCCATTCCATCGACTGCATGCTCCGGGGGGTGATTTTTTCCCGGCGCGGTAGGATCACAGACATCGCAAACCTTATTTTAAATTCAAATTTTTCATTAATAATTCATGGTTTTAAAATAATTGCACACCCTCATACATCAGCATACATTACGACTCAAATAACAACAGTAAAAATAATAAAAACAACAGCCATAACAATAATGGGGAAGCAATAAAACAAATCCAACTAAACGTCTACGTAAGTTATTTTTGTTCATGAGAATTTAAATTCAAAACTTTACTTCTTAGGCTCTGTTACTGTTATATTAACTTACATCACATCTGTAAGCCTATAATTTATGTTTGAATTGATAACATATATATTAGGGCTATCTTAGGTCATTTTTATCTGAAATACTTATTCAGAAATGATCCAAGAAATTTTTTATCACGCATGGATAATAAATTTAAAATTATGTAATTATTAAAAATTTTATTTTATTAAAAATTTTAATTCATTAAAATTTTATCATCATTTTTTTTAGGACCAAGATGAAAAAATTTTATTTATTTTTAAATAATAAAAAAAAGGATTTACTTGTCCTTGAATAAGATTGACATCCTCGTCTTGATCAGAACTAGCACCCACAAGCTGACAGTACAATTCGGGACTAGAAGTATCGACACCACACGTTGCCGATGCAATAATTTCTTTTCCTTCGGCCAAATTGAAGTAAGGAGGAGTTAAGATTTCTGCATTTATGCTTTGGATTACTCCAAAGCACAGCAGCAGCAACCACCTCATCTTAAAACTATTATTTTCAAATTATTTTATTTACTAACTTATTTTTATTATTTATCACTGATACAGTCAATTTATAGAACAAATAAGTAAAAAAAACAATAATAACACAATCGAGTGTTTCTCCCACCCGTGTTAGGATGAAGCCGGCTTGGCTTCTGCATCCAAACTGAACTGATCCAGACTAAATTCAGATCACAGGCTCTGTTGCTTATGCGGTAGCTGGTTAGTTGTAGTTGTAGTTTGTAACTACGCGAGTAGAGATGATGAAGATGGAGATGGAACAGAGAAAGAAGTATGGGGTGAATGAGAGAATGTGTTTTGTAGTAGCATTTTTTTCTTCTTCTTCACTTTCATCTTCCTTTTCTTCCTATCCGTTCTTTATTATTTTTTACTTATTTTTTCCATAAATTTAGTAGTAAAAAACTTTTAAATAATTAATATTTTTTTTTAAGTATCCAAGCGGCACAAAAAATTTTTTTTATTATCTTTTATTGAATTTTAGATGACAATTATTGATCTTATAATTTTCCAAAAAGTAAAAAATTTTTTTATAACGCTTGGGTAGTTAAAATTTTGGTAAATATTTACATCCCAGATTATACTCAGTGATATCTGTGGTGAAAAAAAATTTCAAATAGTAGCTAAAAAAATCCAGATTATACTGCGTGATATCTGGATTATACTCATTGTAATCCAGATTATACTGCGTGATATCTAGATTATACTCATTATAATCTGGATTATACTAGCTATCATCGGAAATTTTTTTTCACTCAGTATAATCTAGGATGATATCCAGTGTAATCTTGTTCTTACCGTGTGGAGTCAACTATTTTAATTTTCATTTTTTTGAACAAAGTTTCTATTTGATTTTGTTGATATTTTTTTTATTTTTTGAACAATACAAAAAAAATGAACAATTAAAAAAAAATTATTAAATTGTTTATTTTTTAATATACTTTTCAAAAAAAATATTAAAAAAAGATAAAATAGAAATTTTATCCAAAAACATGAAAGCCAAAATTTTTTCCAACTTTTCAAGGCAAAAAAGCTATCGAAATCTTCATTTTTTTCTTTCACAACATTTTTTATCATAAATGCACCGGAAAAACAAGCAGAATTAAAAAAAAAAATTGAAAATGTTAATTTTTCATTTAGTTATGACCCAAAATGTGGTTGACCCTACTTGTAAATAATTACCAAAATTTTTAAATTAAACTAGAATTTAATAAACACTGAAAAAAAAAATAAAAATATAAAAAATTACAATAAACATTTTATTTTATTGAACTATTGTGTAAAATAGTAATTTTATTATTGATTAAACTGTTAGTATAATTATAACAATAATTAATGTAATAGTTATTTCTTAAAAATATATATTTAATTACTCAGTATATAAATATATAACGAACAACGATTGTAGATGAATTCGTTCAGTTTTCGCGAAATCTTGAACAATTTTCAACCATTAACCCGGGAGCGATTCAAGGTCATATATATGTACACAGATCTTTCAATTTATATAACTTAAAATAAAAAAGAACTTTTAAAAATATTTTTTCGCTCGTTTCAGAAGTTTCGCTGACCATCACCGAAGGATTAATTTTATGAGAAGCAACGCCATCAGTGCCTGCATGCTTCTTTGGAACCAGTAGAGTCTGTAAATTTTTTAAATTCATTTTAATAATTTTTCTCAGACACTTGACCATTTTTAGATTTTACTTAGCAAACAAATTAATTCTAGAAAATTGTTTTTCAATAATTTCATTTTTAGTTTTTAAAAAAAAATTTTTTTTCATTATTTATTCGTTAGAAAAATCCTAAAAATTATCAGATGTTTCAATTTCAATACTATTGATTTTTAATTTTAATAATTTGAGATTAAAATTATAGATACTTACTTGGACAATCGATTCCGCGCTTGTGTTAGTGTCTCAAGCTCATCTTTAAGTATATATTTTCTTATTCCTAATATATATCCATGGACGTAAGTACTCCAGTCAAGTGTTTTAATATCAACGTTAAAGTTACTGCTGTCAGTGACAGTTTTTACGCATTCTGATAATTGATTAACGTTATCGCTTGAAAAATTCCATTCATTGTTAGCAAAGTAGTAGCCTGTTGATGCAATTCGCGCGAAACGTTTTGATAATTTCAACATCCTAAAAAAAAAAAATTTATGTTCTTGGTTTCATATGTTAGATAAAAAACCCAGTTATTGACACTGGCCTAGTTGTTTAATACTTGCAATTTTATTCTCATTAAAAAAATAAAATGTTCTCAAAAAACCAATTGTCTTAAAATTTATAATTCAAAAATTATACTTATTAATTTATCAAAGTTGATTTTTTTTTTTTTTTAATTAAAATAAAATTGCAAGTGAATTTTTTTTTAATTTTTAATAACGATAATAAAGTAAAAAACTCTAAATAAAAAAAAAATAAGACATATAACAAACATAACTAATTTTTTAAGTCGTAAAATAGGTAAAATTTATAAAAGTAAAAATATAAAAACATATAATTGTTATGGATCTAACTAAATAATGAATAAAATTATTTTTAAAAGTAAAAAAAGGCAAATTTTTGGTTTCCAAAAAAATTATTCTTACATAGGTTTTTCCCCTCGGAATTTCAAAACTATGTCGATGATAAATGCAGGCACATGGTGAAACAGCACCGTAGAAATTTTATGAAATAACAAACTGGGTGTGTAATTGAACCCTGGATACCAGACGGCAAGTTTTGTTGGCGATTCGACGGCATATTTGTTGAGATAATGGCCGAATTTTCCCCATCTAAAAATTTGATTGATAATGATTTTTTTTTTTGCTATCAATTACATTTTCAATAAAATGATATTAAGTAGAACACTTACGTGATAGGATTACGAGCCCCGCTAACGCAATTATAAATTTTAATGGTATTAGTGTGTCTCATAACATTGTGCCAGGCTGCGCAAACTAGAGTATCGACAACGAAATCCACTGGAATAATGTCAACTTTGAGATTTTTCTTGCAGTAGACACTTTTCAGAGTACCGCGACTAATTTGGACGATCAGGCCCGTAAGGCCACTGGTGTTATCGATCCACCCTGGATATGGCTCGCGATAAGCTGCACAGACAATACTTGGGCGCACTATTGCAACAGGTAGACTTGTTCCTCTTTTTAAAATAATTAATTCGGCCAATCTTTTGGTCAGCGTGTATGTATTTGGATGCCGGCCTTTTAGCTTTTCTTCCAGGATAGTCAATGTCTCGTCGTCTAGATTTTCACACATGTCTATTGCGATTTCTGGCATTATTTTTGTGCTGAAATTATATTTTATTTGAAAAATTTTTTTAGTGGTTTTTTTTGTACTCATCAAAACATTTTTTTAATTTTAAAAATAAATTGTAAGAAAATTTTTAAGTTTTCATTCTAAATGTTTGGACTTTGATAAGAACTGATGACAAAAATTTTTTTAAAATTACATGACATTAAAGTTAGCAGCCACTTGATAATTTTATAATTTTATTTAACAAATAAATCTTTTCTAAAAAAATTGCATTCAGAATTTTTTTAAATTTCTAAATGTCAGTTTTTTTTTTTCCTATACATTTTTTGCCATAATTTATTTGTTAAAAAATTCTAAAAATTAATCAATAGCTCCTAAATTAATTCTCATAAAAATTACCTGTAAATAATTTCATCAACTTCAGCCTGTTCAGGATTACTGTAGGCAGTGCTAACGTGAATGAAACTAATGAGATTTATCATTCCAGTACAAAGTTCGATAACACGCTCAGTACCGCGTGTGTTCAAAGTCATAGCAACTTTTAATGGTTCATTGAACCTGACCGTTGCTGCACTATGGAATACGATGTTTACTTTTTGTGTTAACATCAAACGGTCCTGCTCACTTAGACCAAGGTCCGGCTGACTGACGTCACCCATTACTGGGATTATTTTGCTAAATGCACTCGGGCATTCCCGTCTTATTCTGTCAAACACCTAACAAACAACACATTATTCATCACATCGTCATCATTTTTTTATTTTTAAATAAAATTTATAATCATACATCGATACTGCTATTCCAATACGTCGTATCCCACACGGAGAAAAAAATATCGCCAGAATGAGGATACGTATCATTATTCTGACTATACGCCGTATACTCATTTTTTTAGAGGTATTCTGTATAGCCAATTTAGCTATACAGTGGACAGTCCAAATGACGATCCGTACACAAAAAAAAAAAAATTTCTTGAACCAAGAAAATTATAAGGAAGATCGAAGTTAATTTAGAGCAAGAAGAAATTTTCTTGGCTTAAAAAAATTTAACTTCGTTCAGGAAATTTTAACTTTATTCAAGAAAATTTCAGTCTTTCTTAAGATTTTCTTTATTTAAATAAAGAAAATTTACGCTTGACTCTAGACTTTTTTTCGTTCTGTGTATTATTATTTTAGGCATAATATTTAGTTGACTCAACTATACAGATCCTTACGTTAACAAAACAGTTACCTGTTTTAACGAAACTACATGTATTTACAAGAGCTATTTTTTTTTCTGTATGCTTACGGGAAACAAATGAATCCTTAAATCAAAAATCTAGACTGTTATTTTAAGGATTAAGGAAACGTCATTTAAGGATACGTTGAATAGTCATTTTAACAATATTTTTTTCTCCGTGCACATTTAGAAAATTTTACAGCAAACGATAAAGACAGTTCATTTTTAACATTGATTAAATGGGATTCATCGGATAAAAATAGTTATTAAACTAATTTGACCTTTAAATTTTTAATATAACTTTTACATAATATTATTGTGATTCTATTTTTCAAATAGAGACAATTATTGTAGTTCAAGAAATTGCTTGATTTTTGTAAGACGAGTGTAGAGCACAACCTCACCCGCTTCGCTTATGAGGCGTGCAAAAAAGTCAATTTGTCAAATTTTGTAGAATACGACTTATTAGAATGGCAGTATTGATCTAAATATTATAATAATGAACTTACAGTGCTGTCCAAAAGCTCTTGGAACCTTTCTTCCATAGTAAGGTCTTTCTTCGGACGTATCAAAACGTAAATCGTGGATATCCTTGGACATGATCGTAACAGTTTTTCTAGCAGAGCTTTTCCAAGGAATCCTGTAGCTCCTGTGATAAGAATAACTGATGCTGCAAAAAATGCTTCGATAGATGTTCCTCCAGGATTGGCCTCTTCATTGTTATGTTTATGATCGTTTTCTGTTTGTGTATTCGATGTACCCATTTTTTTTATTTTTATCTTATATCTGTAATTGTTTAAAATACAATTTAATCTATACTAATATTATAAAAAGGAAAGATTTGATTGTTTGTTTGCAATGAATAAGCCGAGGCGGGCTGCTAGTAAGTTATAAAATATTAACAATAATCATCACAACATAATTAAGAGAATAAAAAAATTTTTTAATTGTCTCCGGAATACTTAAATCATTAATTAAGTTGTTATAGTTAAATTTGGTATTATCAAAAAAGTCTTGACCTGAATTTGTGCCTTATTAAAGTTTCAAATGATTTTCAACGATTGTTAATTCATTATAAGCTTTTGGAATTTTTATAAATATATCAAATTTTTTTATTAGTCAAGAGAATAAGGAAAATTTTTTGACGGGCTTATCTTTACTATAAAATGGGTCTATGAAGTAAAATTTGGTATCATTAGAAAGATCGTAACCTGAATTTATGTATTTTTATAACTTGATAATTTTTTTCGATGATAATCAATTAATTGTCTAAATAATTAAAAGAATGAAGAAATTTTTTGATTGGCATTTTTTACTTTAACAACGATTTTTATAGTTAAATTTGGTATCATCAAAAAGGTCTTGAGATAAATTTGTGCCTTTTCACGATTTTACATTTATTTTTGGTAATATCAAATTTTTTATGTTAGTTTTTTTAGAAAAGTTTTGAATAGTTTATTGATTCTGTAAATTTCTTCTATGAAATTGTTGGTAATTGATGATCAGCAATATTTTTTTTTTGTAGTCACCGCAGGTTGCTAGTAATAATAATAATAATAATTTTATAAAAATTTAAAGTTTAAATTTCATTTAAAATCGTATTGATTATAAATTGATTTAATAAATTTCAGTAATAAAAATAAAATTAAAATTAGCCATACATTTCAATATTATTCCATTAAATATTAGCGAATTTATAAATACCAAAAAATCTATTTTTTTATACTCGCCCGTAAAAATTAAAGAACAAGAGAATTTTTTCCTCCTATAATCAATTAAATTACTAATATAAATTATGATACTAATTAAATTGTTATTTTTTTTTAACCTAACACAATAAAAATAATCTAAAAGTAGCATTCACTGTGAACTCTACAATGATATTGATAAGAGACATGCGTCAATGTGCTAATTAAAAAATGAAGTATTTTTAAAAAACTTTAAAGAACGCATGTTAGCTGTACTTTTCAAAATACTTGAAAGAAGAAAATACACAGTGAAAAATTTTGAGTCATTGCGTCAAAAAATTTTGTGTTAAATATTTAACACTTTTATGTGTAAATTTAATATTTATTGTGTTTAACATAAAAATTTTTGACACAAAATTTTTTGACGCAATGACGCTAAATTCTTTACCGTGTAGATAAAATCTTAATAGACACAAATCAACAACTATTTTTGTATATCATGCTTGAAAACTGATTTTAATTCTATAAATATTTCAACACATTCCTTCCGATAACGATTATATCAAGCTATTGATAGATCAATCGAATGATAGAAGATAAAAACATGGATAATACAATATAAAAAACTTGTTCACGAGTATTTTTCCTGCGAATAGTTAAATATCGATCAGTGAAACAGTGAAAGTGAAACTCTTTATTTCTCACTTATTATATTTATATACAGAACCATATAGTACAAAAATATAATTCAGTATCACAAAAATTTACTCGCAGACAAAATACCTCCCAAAAAAATACTATGGATATAATAAAGGATATTTTTGTTCGCTGTAATTTTAAATTATAAATATTTTTTCGCTACGATCAAATTTCGATAAGCCGTAAGATCAATACAAGTCTTAATTCAATATTTAGATAGATTTTAGTTTTTCTAAGGAAATATGAAATAATTCACATTACAGGTGTTTTATTTGAATGTCAAGTAGACATATTATAGTTATAATTAAGGAGAGATAAGAGAGACTATAATTTCAAATAGAACAGAACTTTACATGGAACAGTGTAATATAAATATAATGGGATTGTATCACGTACTAGCGTTTAATTTTTCACGGATGTCATTAATTTTTAATAAAATGATACCTTGAAGGTAGTAGTAACCTTTATAAATCGATAAAGATGAGTCGTACAGTCGCACGTGGTATCCAATGTAGTACAATAAATTCACAATATAGTTATACTTGGATGTGTAATATTATAAACTGATACAATGGACACATACAGTCAAGTATATCAAACTAAATATATATATATATATATATATATATATATATATATATATATATATATATATATATATATATATACTTGATATTACTGCATACCACGGTGAACTTGGCGCAAATACATATGATATTATAAATATCGATCGCTAAAAATGTTCCATAAATCAACCACCAATGACCCTTTTATTTTATTGCTATTGTTGTATATTTAATAACTTATTAATATTTCTTCACTTTACTTTTTTCTATTTATATTTAAAAAAACTTTCAAAGTTTTAAACTCGTTTTGTATTTTGTAATTATTTAATATTGACGTTTTGTTCCAACTTATTTTTTGTTAAATGAACACTGCTGTCGTAAGTAGAGTCATTACAGGTGATAAACTAATCGTACGAGTGATAAAAATTTAATTCACGGTAAACAACTTTAAATTTGTTAGTTAAAGTTTATTTGAAAATTTTTTTCCTTTAAAATTGTTCCATGAAAATTTAATAATAAAAAAATTAACATATGGAAAAATTTTTTTTAAAAGTAAGAATTTTAGAGTAGAAAATTTAGTAAATTTATAAATTTGTTAATACGTAGTCATTGAAAAGTTTGGTGGCTATTTAATATTATCAACAAACAATTTAAAATAACTTAAATTCGCGAGAAGTGAGTTACACGCGTTAATGTAAATGCTAGGCCCGCGGTACTGCCGTATAAGTGGTATTACGGGTCGCGGGTTTTGTATTTACACAGCGACGTCGCGACGCCTCGAGCGTCGTCATGTCGGGTTTATTGTTACCATTTGCGGGCACTAGATGACTCTAGTAATTTACCGTGACTTTTGATAGTTTTTTTTTATTTTTTAAATATAATTAAACGAATTGGTTTTTTTTTTATTACTTGCGTTAATGTCCCCAACGAAATATCCCAAGATATTTCAGAACTTAGGCAACATTAAATTTTGCCAAATTTAACCATGGGTGTATTTATTTGAATATAGACCAATATATAAGCTTGTTATCGTATTTTGTACTTTTTTCACGGATTTTAAGTGTGTTTATTTAAATTTTTTTCCGGAATTATTTTTTTTAATGCTGCTTTTTCCAACTACCGAGGATATTTTATCATGGGGATATTTTATCGCGAGAATGTATACACATGTCACCGATTTTTTTAATGAATGAAGTTTTAATCATTGAAAAATTTATAACATTTATGTGAAAATAAATTATTATTATTAAGAATTTATATTTATAAATTTTTTCTTAACTTTAATGTTTAATAATTCTAAGTTAAAAATCATAATAAAAAAATTTGAAGAAATCAATTATTGTTTTTATACTTACATTTTTTTTGTGAAGGGGTATTATGGTCTAGAAGTATGAAATTTCAGGTAGTTTTTGAAGTGCCGTAAAAAAAAGGCAATCAATATTTTTACCATCTATTTTTCTATAAGTTATTTATTAACATTATAAAAATACAGAAAATATTTTAAAAAAGTTGAAAATTCAAAAAATTAGTAGCTGATGAAGTGGGGGGTCTCAAAAAGTTGGCACGTGACTGTAGCCACGATTTCAACCCTTCTAGCAATCGAAAACAAAAAAATAAAAAAGATTATTAATCTCTTAATTTTAATTTTTACTGTTTTTAAAAAATTCAAACAAGTTAAAAAAAAGTGGTGAAAAAAGTATTTTTTTTTTTTTTTTTAGGCAATCCCTATTTTATAAAAAAAATTTTTTTCAAATTTTTCGTAAATAATTTATAAAAAAATATATAAGTAAAAATATTAATTGCCTTTTTTTTACGGCACTTCAAAAATTACCTAAAATTTCATACTTCTCATCCAGAATACCCCCTTAATAAATTTCAAATAAGTCTCAATTTATAAATTAGTGAATAATTTTTTTCATTAATTATCTACACTTCTATACTAATATTATAAATAGGAAAGATTTGATTGTTTGCATTCAAAAGGCTCCGAAAATACTGAACCGATATGAAAAATTCTTTCACTGTTAGAAAGCTACATTATCCCCGGATGACATAGGCTATATTATATTTTCAAATTTTTGTTAAATACCCGTGCGAAGCCCGGGCGGGCTGCTAGTTTGTAAAATTTTATTAAAAATAAAAAAAACTTTTGACATAGAAATTTATAAAAATTTTTTGCAACAATAATAAATAACAAGAAGATAATTTATTGCTTTGATAATTAGAGTCCATTTTTTAGAGTTTTAAAATTTGAATATTAAATAAATAAACTACTTCGTAAAAATTAAACAAAAAATTTATAAAATTCAATAAACTAAATTTAATCTTTAAATCTATGAATAGTTTTTTTTTTTAATCCTAATGGATCTTTTGAATCTAAATCTTCAATTTATTTTAAAAAAACTAAATTTTACAATAGTAAATCAAAGATGTAAAAATCCAATTTAAAAAAACTCCAGATAAATATTATTATCATCATTATGAATAAGTGAAAATGTTTGACGGAGAGAGTATAAATCTAAAATGTTGTTTTCTTAAGATAGGAGCCCAGCAAGTTGTTGGTGCATTATGCAACAAGGAAACTGCATCGCTCTCACATGGTCTCGGAAGTTACTTTCTTCTTGCAGTACTTGCACTCACTACGCATTTATATTTCGCGTTTAAACAGCTTCTCACATCCAGCAATACCCCACGTAAATTATATTTATATCACTAACACCTATTAATATTAACATTTATATATATACTTCAAAATACTCGATAGGAGCTTACCTTAACAACCAACTGCCACATAACACCGCCTCAAAAATCGCTCATTAATAATTATCTCTTGTATAGAAGGGAATTGTTTCTTTTAACTGAGAAGAAATAATCGGATAAACGACACACGAATGCACAAACTTCTTGATAACGACTGGTTAAGTCCATCGATTTCTTCGTTTCTATATAATCCCTCCACTGTTGGTTACTGCTGTTCTTCTTAATGATCCCTACCTCTACCCTTTACTTTTATTTACTTGACGCACGGTCTTAAACTTTCTTCATCTTAAAATTTTTAACATAAAATAATATTTTTAATTGCTGTTCTATTAAATTAAAAATTTTCAATATAAATGTTTCATAAATTCTCAGTTTGAAAAAGATAAGTTGCATATCAAAATAAAAAAATTATTTTTATAAAATTCATTTTTAATAAATAAAATACTTAATATTAATTTAAGTTTTAAATAAATAATGGATATAAAAATTAATATCATTTTTCTTTTCAAAAAGGATCAGTACATGTTTTTGAGAAATTGGCATTTTATATTAAAAATTTTGTAAAAAGATTTTTTCATTCCAAAAGTATACTTAAAATACTACATTTCTTAAAAAGCCGTACCAATCGGCCCATTTTCTACAAATTTATGGGAATTTAAAAAAAAATTGATATTTCGAAAATTGTTCGACAAAAAAAATTGAAAAAAAAAAAAAACAGGGAGATGTCTTTCGACTGATATACTGAAACAAAATATTTTGGAAAATATCATGAAACTGAAGTTAGCAGACGTCTAAAAATTTTTGATTTTTTTTATTAATTAAATTACAACTAACAAAATATTTACAAGAAATTGCACTTATATTTTTTCAAGTTTTTTACGTGTGACAATTTTTTTTTTAATTTTTTAAGTGAATTGTTTTGAAAAAAAAATTTTTTTTAATTTTGAAATGTCGGCTAACTTCATTTTCATAAAAAATCAGAGATGAAAAAGCTACTAGGCGAAAAATTCTTCGTATGTTCTTATATCAAAAAATTTTCATCATACAAATATTTTTTTTTCTCAGTGTAAAATAGACATTTTTATAAAAATCTAGTTAAATTTTCGTTTATAAAAAGTTATATACTAATATACTACAAATAAAATAATTTTCATATTGACATAACTAAAGGATATTGCGGTTAGCGAGGTTAAAAAAAATTCTCTTAGCATTGATGTACATAAATATAGTCAAATAACTTACATTTACAACGTCGTCCAAGTTTCAATGGATACTAAAAAGCCATTTACAGTACAATCTAATTATATATTACATTTTTGAAAAAACTTCTGTGTAGAAAACAGGATCTATCACTATTGATTATATTGTACAATATAATTGTTATTCTTCACATAATAGCATTATTCCATTTTCATATTCTTAAAAATTGTACAATGATCAAATCCAAGTGTATAATGCAAAAATAAAATATAAATTTGTATGATGTTAGCTACGAAAACTCCGTAACCCAATTTCGCCCGGAGAAATTGTCGCTTGCGTAAGAGCGATCGCGTGGATGTATGCATATGAAAATTTAATAAAATAGGTAAATCATGGAAGAATCCATGATCCTGGATGGAAGAATATAGTTTTAATAAATAAGTCTATTTCAAAAAGCGTCGGTGTCAAATGTAAAAGCTTCTCCTTGTAAGCAATTCTTTACTCAATTTTTTACGTCCTACTCATGATTGATCTCATTTTGTTAAATTTTCATACAAAGAACAATAAGTATTCTTATTCATACTTGATTGTATTTTTCTCTAAATTAAAAAAAAAAATAAATTTTATTAATTTTTTTATTATTAATTTGCTCATCAAATTATAATTGAGGAGTTGAGTTTCAAAAGGGTATCTTTTTATTTTTTACAAAATTCCACCCTCAATTAAAAATTTTTAATTTCCAAGCTATAGCTCCTATAGACTCCAAATTCTCATTTCAAATTTTTTCCTTCGTGTCAATTATTATTCATTTTTGAAAAAAAAGCCACGCAAACATTATAATGATTGCACATTCAAAGTTACAATGAATATTAGCTAGAATAATTACGTGGATAAAAGGAATATGCTAATTCGATGAAATTAGGAATTTGTGAAAGTCAAAACGAAGCGTGCGAGTAACAGCTAGTTATAAATATTTTTATTGAACTTTTTTAATTTAGCTATCAAGTGCTGTCGGTTATGAAGCTACAATTCGATTTTCATTTAGAAATCTTTATAATTCTCGAAGTAATTAATATTTAAAAAATAAAAAAAACTGTTATTTTAAAGTATGAAAAGGTACCCTTTTGAAAATTAGTTCCTCAATTATTTATTTTTACAGTTAAATTTCAATAAAACGGTGAGAAAGGAAGGTAGATATTTTTTTGGATAGTGTCAAAGAAAAAAGTAGTTACGGGGTTCCCAAGACATAGACAGATGTCGCTAAAGCAGTAAATTTTATGGTTCATCAATTGAATATTCTGTTTTGCCAACACTTACTGTAATTTAAATTTAAAATTAATTTAATATCAAGGTGCTAATTAATAATTTTGATTTAAATAAATTTTTCACTCAATTTCATTTCAAATAATTAATTAATATTTACTGAGCAATGAGATTAATTTAATCATGCATATGTGCTAAATAAACAATGCGTGTTTTTTTTCTTAAACGACACATATGTGTCCCTTACTTATAAAAAACAATTTATTATCTCAGTAGTAACTTGTTATCAATGACAAAACATATGTCATTTGATTATTTTAAAAAAATTATCTATTTACTTAGATGATTCGGCTCAACAGTAAGCTCTGAAATTCCTATATTAATATAAATTATTTGTTTGCGATCTGACGCGGGTAGTAACACTTATACCGTAAGAATCTCGGCACGCATGACGTCATATTAAATTGCATTAAAATAAGTCATGACGTCGCTATCAGTTTGTTTGTCTGCCCGCTTATTCGCGGAATTCCGTCTTGTCTTCGCTTCCGCATTTCAAGTACTTTGAAGATAATTGGCTTAGTAAATATTTCATCCCTTCAATTTTTGTTAAATTATTTATTTTTTTTTTTTTTTGTAATTTATATTTTCTATCTATTTGTAAAGTTTTATTTTTAAATAAATTTTATATTTATATTTATTTTTTTGTTCCAGGTTATTTCAAGGTGAAACTTTTTCTTCAAACTCGAACTAACAAGCGATACATTTCAGAAGCTTAATTTAGAAATTCAATTACATAAATAAATTGCACAAAATTTTTCTAATCTTAAACTTTCAACTGACGATCGACAAGTGTTAAATAATGTTCGCCACAAATCTTAGTATTAAAGTCCGATAAAAATCTGTTAAGTTACGCTCCCTCTCTACTAGAAGTATGAGTTGAAAGTATACCCCTTATTTGTAACCATAAATTTCCGATATCTAGTTTTTATATCTACTAGACTTAACACGCTCGCCTTCATTCTTTTAAAAATCCCGCCACTATCTCAGTCGACAAATCAACAACTGAATAAAATAGTCACAGAAGTGACAATACGACATCCGGCCATCAACTTTTTAGAAGAGGATTGCGATCCAAATTCAATTAATAATGATATTTATTTTTTATTTTTAACTTACAATAATCAAATATTAAACAACAGAAGATTACATTAAATTATAAATACAAAGCAATAAATTTAAATTTAATTTACTGAAGATTCAAATCGCCAGGAAGTATTTGTTGATTTTTAATTTTTGACTCTTATACAAGCTCATAAATAATTGAAAAATTTATTTATTTATTTATTTTTTTTTTTTTTTGAAAAATTTATTTCAAGTAAATGATAAAATAAAATTTTTTAACCACGAAAATTTATTTTTATAATTTTTAAAGGTCAAAGTACTGAGTGATTATGTCATACTTTTATTTTATAATAAAATGTCAAAAATTTTTATCAATTTTTTTTTCTATTTTGAATGTAATGTATTACGTGATGCAGAAACGTCAGATCATCATCGTGGAATAGAAAAAAATAACACATACAGATATAACACTTTTATGTTAAAGTATTCGTTGGTGTGAAGATATGACAAATAATGATAACTTATTTAACCAGTTGCATAATTATAAATATTAATAATAAATATATTGAGGTATGACACAAAACGAGTTTTAATCAATAATAATAAATTATGGGTTATTAATTACTATATTACGACTGGTTTAAAAATTGAGTGAAATAAAAACTGCACAGTAAAAAATTTTACGTCAATACGTCGAAAAAATTTTGTGTTAAATATTTAATACTTTTTTGTATTAATTTAACACAATAAATGTTAAATTTACGTACAAAAGTGTTAAATATTTAACACAAATTTTTTTGACGCAATGACACAAAATTTTTTACTGTGTGCAGAACGTCATCAAAAAGTCTTAGTAAAAAAAAAATTGCCTCGTTTTGCGGTGATCAATTTTTAAAAATGACGTAAACAATATTTATACCCGATGAATTATTCAATTATTCATAATTTATCAGTTTTTTTTTTTTATAAATATTTGGCAAGATAATTAAAAACATTCGTTGACTTGGTCCTTGGTAAACGCAAAGACCCCTAGACAAGTTATTAAATTTTTTTCTTTTATAATAATCCAATTGACTTAATATATCTATCAATTCCAATTTTATTTATTCCTTTTTCAGATACTCACACTTTTCACGCGAAAATTCGCGGAGGTTTTTTTATGATTGTGGAATTCGATAACTTGACGTTATTCCTGCTATTTTATTCATAAATTTATGAACTGGAGAGAAGAAAACATAAATAATAATAATAATAATAATAATAATAATAATAATAATAATAATAATAATAATAATAATAATAATAATAATAATAATAATAATAATAATAATAATAATAATAATAATAATAATAATAATAATAATAATAATAATAATATAATATTATTATTATTATTATTATTATTATTATTATTATTATTATTATTATTATTATTATTATTATTATTATTATTATTATTATTATTATTATTAATAATATTATTATTAATTATTATTATTATTAATATTATTATTATATAATATAATATTATTATTATTAATTATTATTATTATTAATAATAATTATTAATCTCGGCCCCGGCTGAATACAACATCTCAGCCAAAGAAGAGCACAAAAGACAAATATATCAGGATCTCCTGTTTGAAATTGGCAAACTTTACCCAGGTTACCGTGTCAAGCTTGTCGTCCTGATTGTTGGCGTCCTAGGAGGGATGAAACAGTCTTTTGTATCCTCACTTGCCAAAGTTCCAGCTTGCTCATCAAAAGCTGAGTTCTTGGCAGTTAGGATGCAGAAGGCTGTTTTACTTGGTTCTCTCCGTCTCTTAAGGGAAATGACTTTGGCCTGCTGTGATCACTAACCGCCTTGTTGTGCGGAGTGGTCCAGCAGTAACGGATGGAGCTCAGGCTGGGCCCTCGGAGAATCGGACTCCGGGGATAACCCCCCTGAGCATTTAATAACAAAATAATAATAATAATAATAATAATAATAATAATACCAAGGTTTGGTTTTCAATTGTCATATAATGTTCTAAAAAATTTTCTTTATTGTAAATCATAAATTTATTCTATAATATTACTGTATTAATATTTTTTTTTTTATTACCAAAACAATCACAGCGAAAGAATTAATTAGTGATAAAAATTTTTCGAGGTTTAATGACTTGTTTAATAAAATTAGTTCTGAAGCAAGTTTAATTAGATTTTGAAGATGTATTGATGAACATATCAAAGCAGTTGTTCAAATTTAGTGATGTATAAAAATAAGTCGTTAGTGTCAATAATCCATACAAGTCAATCATGTATAAGTTAAAGCTAAATCATGTAAATATATTATTATTAAATGCAAAAAATGTAACACAAGCTTTTACACTTAACAAAGATTTTTCAATAACATTTATAGATAAATAAATCTAACAATTTATTGTGAATTTTAATTAAAAATTGAAATTGAATTTTTTCTCATTTTAGATGACCTACTTTTTATGTCCTTGTTTCTGGGATACAACAGTACGAGACGTGTTAAATCGAGGCCATTTTAATCCGTCTGATCATACGAATATACGTATATATTCTTCTATTTCGCATTATGGACAATGAACTTACCCATATAGCTATTAAATAATCAGTATCGTATGTATTAAACGAGGAAGGAATTTCCGGGAATAAATTTCTCCATACATAAAAAAAATTTAATAATAAATTACCGGGGATTTATTCGGCAAAATAATTAATTTATTCACGATTTCATTTGCCAGAACTCACAAACCTTTGATGTCCTTGTCTGCATGGATTGGAAGATCGGCAAGGACATACGTGATCTTCCTCACGTTTAAATTCGTACTTTAGTGCAGTGAGCATTCAAATTATTTAAAAATATAATTTAAAGTTGCTAATAATAGAAATTTCGCAGCTTCACACTGATCGGTATTTATTATTGCATGCAAAAACAAATATTTACCGGTTTAACGATTTATACACTTTTAGATTTTTTTTATTTAATTTTTTTTAAACGAAATTAAACAATTGCCGATAATTGTGAAATAAAAAATGTATCGCCGGAAATACCATTAGAAACCCCGTGAGAATTTTGGCGAATTTTTAACCGGTTAATCCCCGGATCCAGCTTAGTCATCAGTAGTCCCAAAAGTCTTTTTTTTTATTTTAAATTAGCTTTGTCTGTAATTATTTTTTTCTTCTTTTACTTGCACAGTTTATTTCATTCACTAAAGTTTAATTGCCAGTTTAGTACCGGCCGATTGTTTTCCAGCTTTTATTAGCTCAAGAATTTTATTTCTGGACACAGAGTCATATATTTTTATATAAGTCCGCTTGAATATTCGAAAAATTTGTATTAATAGAACATAAAAAATTTTTTAAATGAATAAGCTTTAGGTCGCGGCAGAAAAGAGAAAAATATAGGAAGAATCTAGTCGGGTGAATGACACCCAGGTATTCGATGGTAATTTATTATGTCCGCGACACAAATTATTCGCGTCTATCACTTACACTTAATATATATCAATCATTATTAATATTAATTGATACAATATGATATAATAGCAATCCATTGTAATAGTGAGTGAAGATATCAATATTTCAATCTTTACCAGTTACTTATCTCCAAAGATGGGATCGCACGTAAATATCTACTTGTAAATGGTTACAATCATTGCGTCATTAAGTGTAATACTTGAAATTGTTTTATCAATGGAATTTTATTATTTTAATTTACGTCTTTCGTTAGTATCGGCTATTAGCTCACTATCAGTCATTGAGTGATTGATTGATAATATTATTGAGAATAATAGATAATATCTTGTTAGTAAAAATAAAACTAAAATCATCGTACGATTGTTCTGAGCCAGGCCCCTTTCAGTAGCCAATGAGATTAAATGTATATCATTATATAACATCCATCAAGCACTGTTGTCTGTGAGTAAATTCACGTCCGCTGATAAATGATAAATAAATAATTAATAAATAAAAATTGTACTGCGCATTTTCGTATTTTAGAGAAGTATTTTATCTTTTTTTTTTTGTACTACCGCTTTTTTTACGATAACATTGGAATTTCGTATATTAGGGGAATATATAGTCATTTTTATAACAGCGTGTCAAATGACCATTGCACGCGCGCCGCTTCGACGATAACGCGTTTTTCTCAAGACTACTTTTTTTGAACTGATGGGATCTGTAATTTGCATATACATGAACCTTTTTGCAACTTTTTTTTCCCCGTATTCGTCTATTTAGTAGCTATAGTTACACGAACGGGATTTTGAAAATTTTGATTTTTAAGATTTTTTAGGGCTGTTTAAGTCCAAAAAAAATGAGAAAAAAAAAACGAAGAAAATTTTTAATATGTCGCCATTTTTTTTTAAATCCAAATGATCAAAATCTCCTCCGTAGAACAATAACCAAATGTATGCAGATTACAAAGCAGTTTGGTTTTTTTGTTTCAGATAATTCGTTTTTGAATTAGAGATTTCACCGAGGTGGAGGAAATTTTTTTGGTGCTCCACAAAAATGATTATAACTTTGTAACAACTTGATGTTTTTTAATAAAAATTTAGGAGAATGATCTTCAATGTATACTTTATAAAATAAAAACAACCGATCGTCAAATTCCTTTATTATTCCAGTCAAAAAAATTCCCGAAAATTATAATTTTTTTTTTCAAATTTGTGAGTATGAAAAAGTCAAAAAGAAAGAATTTTGATCTTTTAATTATTGAAAATGGTTCAAAAAAGAGTTAAGATTCGTTATTTAAGAATAAAATCAAGAAGAATGACATTAAATGTTGGGCGCCATATTTTCATGATTCTGAGAAAACAATAAAATTATCCCAGGCATTTACAATTATTTCATTCGTAAAATTGATGATGATAAAATTGATCAAAATTGGTATATAAGTATTTTATTACTATAAATGTATATTCTGTTTACATCAATGATTTAAGAAAAACATTGGGCGCCAGGAATACACTATTCTACCAAAATAATCAACTAGGTTATATCTGTAATCTTCGTAATCGTATAATAATGCAAAAATACTTGAAAACTTTTGACAATTGTTGAAAAACACTTCTAAATATTTGGCACTCGTTCAAGCCATAAAATTTTTGTTTCAATTAATAATCAGTGTTTAAAAAAACTGTTTTTCTACAATCAATAATGCTATGCCGTATTTATATTTATTTCATTCTGAAAATGATATAATTAGAAATAAAAAATGTTTATTTATCACATCATTTTTCTTAATTGTAAAATAAGCAATAGTAAAAATATTTCCGCGTAATTTTCTAGTAAACTGTAGTAATTTATTTATTCATTAAAAAGAAATTACCGCGTAGAAATAATCTATAATCTATAAATCGCAATAAATTAATAACACGACTACTTAAATTTTAGTTTAAAAATAAAATTAAAGTCGACTTATTGCATTATCAAACATTTCGAAATAAATAATTTAGGATTGCAGACACATAAAAGTTTTTAAACTCATTGATAATATTAAAATTACATTTCCAGATGATTGATTCATGAAATTAATGCGTTTTTACTCATTATACCACAATCTTTAATATTTTATTTATCTATGGTAATTAACGAGTGTTAAATTATGATTATAAATACTCATCATCATTAGCCCGAATAAATTTTTAGTATTTATTTTTAGTGTAAAAAAAATTTATATTTTTTTTTCATTCTTTTAATAGCTAAAATTTGCAACTTTTTATTTATCACGTGACTCCTGTCAGTATTTGCAAATCGGCGTGATATCATTCCCCCATCCGATAATCGGGCTCTTAAAATAATGTTACTTATTAAAATAATATAATCAAACGTAGATATAAATATACCTAATGAATATTAATAACCAAATTATGATAATAATTGTAAACCAATTAAAATAATTTGCTGTATAAAATAACAATAATTATTTTGTTACAGATGGTGACAATAACCGAAAAAATTTTTAGTAAAATTTATCATTCGCATCTTTGGCGGCATTTAATTTATCAACTATTTTACATTATACATGATAAAATGTAATTTTTTAATTTATTACAATAAATAATGGGCTTTGATTTTCTAAGTAACCGAAAGTTACGCGGAGGAGAGACTCTTCTCTTGAATTGGGAATCCCCAGTCTCCTATGAGGCTCGATCATCGGCTTTTAGAAACGAATAGGTCAGTGGCTTCACTTTATCTTTACAGGCCCGACACCAATCGACATCGAAAAATTTAAATTTTAAATCGCTCCGTCCTTCTCACTGCTAACAGATTTTGAATTAAAAAAATCCAATATAAATAATCAAGTATCGAATTTATCATTTTTTATCAAGTTTTGTAAGTTTTATTCTAGATTATTTAAATATATTGCTCGTAATTTTTTTTAAAGATCTTATTTTATATAAAAATTTTTTTTTTCATCAAATATTTAGATTTATATTAATAAAAACAGCAGACGGGTTATAATTATTATTTATATACACTAATTACATATAATTATTTGAAAAAATGCACATACTAATTTTTAACATTCTTCCTATGTTTGAACTTGTTTAAATTTATTTTATAAAAATAAATTATCGAGTGTCTGCTGATTTTATTTTTTTTTTTTTGCTAAATTATTTTTTAATAAAATTTTCCTTAAATAAAAAAAATATTGAAAATTATTTTTCACAACAAGAAATGATAAATCAAACGTCTGCTGATTTTAGTTTTTTTGAAATTTATTTTTTTTGCTGAAAAATATATTTTTTTGCCAAAATTACTTTATTGAATTTTCCTACCAAAGAAAGTACAAATATTTTCCTAATAAAAGTTATTTTTTACAAGAAAATAAAATAAATGCCAAAATTAAAACACAAATTTTTAAAATAAAGCTCCTGTATAAATATGATAAATTTTATTGCGACATACATTTAACTGCGCATCAAAATAAAGTAATTAACATTTTTTTTTTTATTTAGAAATCGACTCCAAAAAAAATGAAATTTCTAACATTTCGTAAAAATAATTTATCTTTCTATACAGCTTAAAAAAAATTTAATCTTGTATAGGGTATTTATTATATAAGCTAATATGAAAAAAAAATATAAATATAAAGATGTCTCATCTTGAAAGCAATAACCAATAAGAATATATAATCATATTGATACGCCGATTATTGTAGCTAAATTTATTATTTTCTTCTTTCAGAATTGGACATAGCTGGTTCGACAATAAACTAAAAATGAATGGCTCGGCTTCGCATAGTACTATATACTGTACAGTACGTTTTTTGAATCGTAAATACCGACGACGGCGTGTGAAATAAGGAGGAGTAGAATAAGAACCACCGAGAAGAGAATTATACATTAACATGACACGAGGAAGCTTCGTTCTGTAGTAGTATATTATGTGTATTAACCTAGGTCAAGAACACACTCTCCCACTCTCAATACTCCTATTTATATCGCCATTTAATATCAATCAATGGACAATTTTACTTTTACTTTGATTTTTTTTAACTTTATTTTATTATTAACATATACTTTTTAAACTATTTTTATTTTCATATTTTAAGCATAAAAATTTATAAAAAATAATTTCACACTTAAAATTTTCGACTTTTTTATTTAAATAAATTATTATAAAGAATTTTTTAACTTGCGACAGTTTTGTATATTTGAAAATTTTTTATAATTTTTTTATTTATTTATTTATTCAAAAATTTAGACCCTGAAGCCGAAGCTCCCTAAGGGCCTTACATTAATTAATTATACAAATAATCCTAGCATTCATACATCAATAGAGTCAATAATGTTTAATACATTACTATTTAAATGAGATACTACACTATCATATTGATAGTGTATACATTATCATGAGATACACTATTGAACTCCAGCAAAAAACCATTAAGTCTTTCAACAATAGACTCATTACTTAGGAGATTCCAATTACGGCAGCGAAATGTTATCAGAAAATGCTTTGGCACACTGTAATTTAATGTAACACTAATAATATCGTATCCAGAAAGAAAAGGCACATCAGATTGAAACGTTGAAACAATATTATTAATATTAATAACTATACAGTGATCAATCCACGTATGAGATGTTGCTGTATGATGTGTGCCATTAAATAGAACAATATATAAATCATAAGATTTGCAGATTTACAACACTTGATGAAAGCCATGATTCTGAAACAGCAATAATATCAAAAATCCAGTGGTCGAAGATATTCACGAAATTCATCAATGTGAGGAAGTAATGATTGCACATTTAGATGACAAATTTTTAAAGTAACTGAGAAACTGTAGTTATTAATACACTGCTGAGAGTCAATGACACGACGTTATTGGCTTAAACCCGGTATCTTTTTTAAATCCATTGAGGGTAGTATCTTAATCGGATCCGAGTCATCCTGTAATCTAACACATACTGAACCTGGCGAAATCCAGACATTTTTTTTATTTATCATCGGGAACTGCTTCACAATGTTCTGACGTAACTTATAAAGAGCAGAAGGGTAACGTCTGTTAATATAAACTGGCAAATTACGAACACCTTGAATTACCAAATCTGCTGTAATGTCCCGATGTACTTTCGTCGCCTCAAAAAATTTATTAATAATAATCGAGGATTGACACTTCATTAGAATATCCCGGGAATGTGAAGAATCATTTCCAGTAACACCTATTTTCCTCTTCCCAAGTAATAAATAATTTAAATAAAAAAGTCGAAAATTTTAAGTGAAAAATTATTTTTTTTTAATTTTTATGTTTAAAATTTTTTTTTCAATTCTTATCTAAATTTTACAATTTTTTATTTTTAATTAATAATTGTTATTATCCATTTTTCTAATTGAAAAAAATAAGCTCAAATAAATTAAATTTAATTCATGATTAAAAAATGTATTATTAGATTAAAAATCATTAGAAAAATAAATAATTCTTTTATAAATAGTTTTTAAAAAGAAAAAAAAAAATAAATATTTATTTGATAAAATTATAAGAAATATAAAAATACCTAATTCTATTTATAAATAAATTTTTGAAATTTCTCTAGACAAAATTTCTTGTAAACGATATTTAAATACTAGAATTTAAATATAAAATAATCTAAATGGAAATTGATTGAAATGATTTAATGAAAAGAATGTATGCAAATCTAGTTGAGTCATACTTCGTAGAAAAGGATTTAAAAAAAACGATCTCAGGCTTTAATTATATACTTAACATGTTGTAAGTAATAATTTAACTTATTAACCAATAATAGTAACTTATAATTTTGTAATTGAGGTGAGTGCAAAATTTGCCGGATTACTCATAGGAGACAGACAAATAAAATTTAAATTTAAAAGAAATGATGACTAAAGGAGAGTAGAGCGGTCTGGTCAGACGTGATGGAAGCGTGAGGATTGTAAGCTTATTGGTGGTCATCACAGGATGTTTGGGCCCTTAGTAAGCGAGCCATTAAGTTCAGCTGGCTCACATCTGTATAGATACAGGTATACTTATCACGTGTGATCATAATCAATTATGTTTGGATTTTATACGGCAAGATTCGTATACGGTGTAAGCGCAAGATAAAAGTGAGGGAGGATCGCCGATAGAGTGGAGGGAGAAGCCTTCAACGCTCTTGGAGTATATATGCGTGAAGCAACTAGCTGAATGGTACAGTTCAACAAGAGATAAAAAAGACAGGACCGAGTTTTGCTTCATTTATTGATAATTGATCTATTTTTTATTTTTCAATTTACAAAACTATACCGCTTGACGTTTATACTTTCGCAGTAAAGTTTCCGGCATCGTTTCCAGTGACTGTGGTCAGAATTTTTAGTTTTTTTTCAATTAAAACTTTTTTCCCCAGTGGACT
Source organism: Cotesia typhae (assembly GCF_013202065.1). NCBI lineage: Eukaryota > Metazoa > Arthropoda > Insecta > Hymenoptera > Braconidae > Cotesia > Cotesia typhae. The sequence goes on along the minus strand of NW_027423774.1, from coordinate 17,293,214 downwards.
GGGGAAAGTTTCAAGAGAAACTGTTTTTATTTTTTAAATAAAACATGAAGAGTTTTAACAAATTATGTTTCTTCAAGACGGTTATCGTGGTGATTGTTATTTGCACGATTGTCATTGACGTACATGCAAGATCTATTGGAGGAGTTCTTAGGTAATTTTTTTAATATTCATTGTAAAAAATTATTTGTAAGCTTGGTAATTTTTTATTAAAATATCAAAATTTTCAGAAAAAAAATTTTAGTAAGAAATTACTAAGAAGTTAATTGGAGCGCTTGCTAAAATGGATCGCTGGCCGGTAGATCTGAGTAAAAGTGCAGTAAATGCATTTCGACTGATGCAATAAAGTCACATATTATCCGAGATTTTTGCATATTTAATTACTCATTTTATTTTATTACGTCAATGTTTTTTTATCTAATGAAGCGTAAGCACAAAATTATTTTGACTTGTCTTTCTTCACTCAAATTTTCTGAAAATTCAATTAAAAAATTAAAATTTACATTTTTTAATTCATAAACAATAACAATTACATTTTTTTATAATTTAAAAAAAAAATTAAAAAGTTCAAAATTTTTTTTTAAATTCATATTTTTCAAAAATTATTTTAACTTATTAAAAATTTTTAAATTTCATTTTTCAGCCGACGTAAACGAGTATCAGATCAACGTTTAGCAGAACTAGAAACTCTGCTGGCTCTAGCTCGTATGCGAGGGAAGCTAGTGACCGTCCCCGTAGGATTTGGTCGAGTGGATCCAGCTAAAATGTAAGTTTTTTACAATCTAAAAAAAATTGCAGTTTTTTTAATAATTAAAATAATAATAATTAAAATAATTTGTTCCCTAGATATCTGTCGACTAGTCACCCGAAATTATATCACAGTTACATAGTCACAAGTTTCATTGAACCCTTATAATTACGTCTCTACCGAATTGACAAATTCCATTGATGCGACGAATATAAATGAAAATAATTATCAGCCGAAATAAAAGTACTACGCATTTATTAACTATATAAGTATTACGCATCAAAATATAATTTATCTAAGATTTATTAATCGTGTGAAGAGAGTTTGATTTTAACTCTTATCAAATTTGATGACCAACTTCTATTTCAAGTACTTCACAACGATATTTTAAAGTTGACCGTTGATTCAAATCAATTATTTTATTTACACAAGCACTATCTTCTTAGATTCAGTTTTAGTCAGTTTAAATTAAATTTATAAGTGCGAGGAATATTTATATTTATTTTAGGCACTATTTATATTTTGATTTTTTTTATTTAAGCGTAAAAATAATTTTTTTAAATAATTATTTTTTAAGTTAAGGTCAAAAGAAGAAATTTGAATTGATAAATAAAAGATCGAGGATAAATTTACAAGAAAATAAAAATTAGCATTTTTTGTTGATAAAAAAAGAAACGTGATAGCAATACTATGTAACGTATCAAAATGATGTTACAAATAAATACATATCAAATTACTATAATTCTTATCTTATAGTATCAAGAGTCGTAGTAAATTGCAGAATAAATTTCGATTGTTAATTTATTCTCTCTTAGCATACATAAATGACACCCACATTTTTTTTATATTTTTACTTTTCCATTGAAGAAAAGTTATGACGTCTTTAAACGTCTTAAAACATATGACGTCTTTTCATGACAACATATTAAAATGATAATAACAATTATTATTATTAGTATTGTTAAAACTAAACAGAAAGAAAAATTTCTTGATTGGAGAACAAAATTCTTGGCTCAAGAAAATTTTCAGGTGCCGGAAGGAAGACCGAAGTTGTGTTGGCCGAAGTAAAAATTTTTCTTGAAATTATATTATTGGTGGAAGTCATTTTTTTCTTAATTCAAATTATCGTAAATACTTGATACAATAAATTTTTATATTTTATTAAGATTTTTAGATACTAGGAAGGGGAAGTAGCATCGACTACTTTAGCTGAAAAAAAAATTTTCTTACCTTGAGAAAATTTTTCTCTTGAATATTTCATACCCATTTTATATTATTTTAGCGTGCAATTATACATATTGAATAAAAAAAATGATTCAATATTATTTGTTCTTCCCATTAACATTTGACATGTTAATCACTAAAAATATTTATGAAAATTTACTATCGAGATATTTAATTTTTTGGAGCAAGAGAAAAATTTTCTCAGGACAAGAAAATTTACTTCTATCAAGAACTAAATTTTTTGGAGCAAGAGGCTGAATTTTCTCAAATCAAAAAGATTTTCTTGACTTAAATAAATTTTCTTAGATCAAGATTTCTTAATTTCTTAAAGCAAGAGAATTAATTTTGTTGTAATAATCGAAATTTCTTGTGTCAAAAAAAAAATTTTTTTTCGCTCAAAAAAATAATTAGGAATAATTTTTTTAAAAATATTCTATTTATAAATACAAAACTAAATTCTATTTATAAATACAAAACTAAATGTGTCGCAAGAAATAAGAAAAATAAATGTTTAGTTACAATTAAAATTGAAATAGCGAATTATAAATTCAAAATTAATTAGATGATAATTTTTTGATTTCCTCAATATTTGAGTAAGTGATTAAATTATCAGTCGCGTGATTAATTATAAAGCTTAAAAAGTGTTAATATATGTATGTATAAATGATATGTACTTCGTAGAGTAACTAGTGAGTTAAATATGCTCGAAATATAACGTACAACGAGAAAAGAAGGAAATTGCTTAAATTATTAAGTTGGGTCAGGTCAGAATCCAGAGGAATCAGCATTTAATTATTTCATTTGATTAGATTTTATCAAATAAAGCAATAAATTTACTTAATTATCTAAGTAAATTTAATTATTAATGTAAATATAATGTTTCATTTGAGTGAATTAATCTTTAACTAGCCGATTATCACTTGACAGATAATTAATCACTAAGATCGATCGATATCTCTTGTTCAAACACTCAAAATTGCCGATATTTAAATTTTTTTGTAAAAAAAAAAAAATGTTTTCATCTTTAACGCGTTAATTTTTTTTTTGTTTCAGTGGTCGGAGACGTAGATCGAGCATCGAGTACAACTTGCAAAAATTACAACGTATTTTACAGACTGTTGTCAATGATTCGGAATCTGGTAGCGAAGAAAACGATGACATCTCTTCCTCACTGGTAATTATTTATCTATTTTTATGTCTTCAAACTTTAATTTTTTTTTTAACTTGATAATTAATTATTTTTTATCATTAAATATTATAAAAGTCAATCAAATTTTAAATAATGTTTGTAGCGCAATAAATTACATTAATTTATATAATAATTTTAGACGGACTTGTAAATTTAAATTAATAAATTATTTTTATATTTAAATAATTATTATAAATCAGTCAAAAAATAATGTCTCTAAATTTAATTAATCAATTTTCGATTTAATTTTTAAATTATCAACAATTCAATAATTATCTTCATGTCAATTATTGTACCATTGTTCTTCAGCTCAATTGATTTTTTGACTGTCTAAAAGTGGAAAAAAAATTTAATTTTTATTTTTTTAAACAATAATTATGAATTATTAATAAATAAATAAATAAATTTTTTTTGTTTCAGCAATTCGGCGATCCGCATGATGACATAGAAGATCATATCATAATAGAAGATCAATTATCTTAATTAACAGTTAAATCAAGTAAATTATTAATAATTAATGATGTGTTAAAATAATCAAACAAAAAAAGGTGCAAATATTAACTGATAAGCAGGAATAATTTAGTCTTTCCAGCCTAAACAGTATTAACGGTCAATTACCGTCTTCTGTACTTATTAATTTTAATTATAATTATAATTTATAATTAGGTAGGTTTTTAAATTGAGGCTTAGTATTTTAACGAATTACCTCGTACTTATCAATTCCATTCGACTTATAATTATTTATTTCATGCCATTTTATTTATTGTAAAACTTTTTTTTTTCTTTTTCTTTTTAAATGTACCTTTATTTATTAATCGATAGGTAAATTTATTTAATGACTGGAAAATTATAGACTAAATCGATTAGTTTAATTATTAGAACTGCATATAATATTACTACATTATATTTATTATTATTAATTCATTTTTTTGTGAATTGACAATAGTTGCTTTATTTTAGTTTTTATTGTCAATTTTTATTCAATGGGTATATATATATATATATATATATATATATATATATATATATATATAATTGACTGGGTAAATTTTATCTGATACCAGAGGCTCAATGTAATTTTATTTCTTCACTAAGTATTAATTTATTTAATTTATTTATTACTTACTTTGTATATTATTTTATATTTTGTAAAACATTATTTGTGAAATAAAATTTATTTCTTGAAATTTGGATTTTTGTTCTGATTTTTTAATTTTAATAAATTCATTTTTAAATAAAAAAAAAACCCTGATGAAATTAAAAGAAAAATTATTTAAAAAACTTCAATTATTTTAACAAAAATTTTTACCAACTTAATTATGCGTTAGTCAATATTTTGAAAAAATTATTCTGACTTAATAATTAAAAATAAATTTTTTAATTCATAAAAATAAATTAGTCACTCTTCGATTGACCTAAATATCTCTAAGACAAAAATTTGTGCCGTGATTAAGGGGGTATTATGGTCTAGAGTCTAAATTTCAGGCATTTTTCAAACTAACATGAAAAAAAATTTTTACGATCAGTTTTTTTTATATGATGTTTATTAACATTTCAAGAATATAAAAAAAAATGATAAATTTGACAAAGTACACGGAAAGAACAAGATGACACTGAATATCATCCCAGATTATACTGAGTAAAAAAAAATTTTAGATAGTAGTTAGTATAATCCAGATTACACTGAGTATAATCCAGATATTACCCAGTATAATCTGGATTGTACTAGCTACTGTCTGAAAATTTTTTTTACTTGTAGTGATCTGAAACAAAAAAATTTTTAAAATTCTCAATTTGTAAAAATATTGCTATCGCGTTGATTTTAGTCAAAAAAAAAAAAAATTCCCAAAATGACGTCGACATGAAATATCAATTTTTTTTACCCCTTTTTTTTTGTAACTTTTTGAATTTTTTAAAAATACTCCAAATTGAAATTTTTTAAAATCCAAGGCAGACACGATAGAAAGATATATAAAGAAGATTCCCACCAAATTTCAAAGGAATCGGTTGGGTAGAACTTGAGATATCATGTCAACCACTTAAAAAAAAGTAATTTCGAGAAAATCGCGTTTAAAGTTTAAGAAACAATTTCAGTAGAATAACTCGTATAATAATATTTAATACTCATTTTAGATTAATCGGCGATCCCAGATCCATACATTGGGCCTTCTTCTACTTCATATTTGATGTTTTGTGAAGTTCTTTCTACTAATCGAGCTGTTCTGTCTTCTTTTGAAGAAGCAGAAGCTCGCAGAAGCAGGAGCAGCTGCGTCTCAATATCCACTGTATCTCCGAAAATAATTCGAATTTTGAAAAATCCATTTAAGGACATATTTTTAAGGGTCTAAACTTTGAAAATGTGCAAAAAAAAATAGAGTTTTTCATATTTCAAGACCAGATATAAATACACTCTTAATTACTTATCAAAAAAAAAAAAAAATTACAGCATAATTAAAAAAAAAATAATTTTCAGTAACTAAAATTAAAAAAATATTTTTATTTAAAAAATAATAAAAATTTTAACAAACAAAAAGGAGGAATAATAAAAAGAAGAAATATTTTGCAATGTTTCATTTTTCGTTTTAATATTATTCTATAATAATAGTACAGTATAATGTTCATTAAATTAATCAATAATAATTAATCATCATAATCATAATCATAATAATAATCATAATCAATAATAATTAGAATAATAATAATATTAAATATTATTTTGTTTTAATGGTATGCATCGTGTTACCGGATAACGTTACAGATGAGACTAGCTGATGACATTCGCAGCGCTATCTCAATTAAAACATTACATTTATTATTGTTATTGTTTTTCTCATTAAATTTATTTAGTTTCTTTAAAATCGATTTATTACTGTTACTTTTAATTCCTGATCCTAAATAATGAATTCGCCTCATCCTCGTGAGTACGTGACTTTCTACACATGTCTTTTTAGTTCCCCGTCTCCTCCCATTCACTACGCTTGGCGATAAACGACCGTTTCATAAAATCATCCAACATTAAAATCTTAACTTTTGTGTCATTCAATAAAATCAAATCTTCGTCGACATTTAGTTTCTTTCCTCGGAAGCCCACTCCGACCGGTAGTTAATTAATTAATAAATAAACACCACAAATATCCGATATATTTTAAAGTATATAAATCAGAGTCTAATAATCTTAAAGGCACAGGCAACAGGTAACACAAAATTCACAATTACGTACAAATATTGACTATTATTTAGCATTTTTTTTTAACACAATTAACATTATCTATCTTTTAAAATTACTTATTTATTATTATTATATTATTTTTATTATTATTAATAAAATTAATTTCAAAAGATAGAGAATGTCGTGTCTGATAACAAATAAAATAGCTAAATATTAATTTAATACCTACACCAATAATTAAATAATAATAATAATAATAATAATAATAATAATAATAATAATAATAATAATAATCATAATTAAAAACATCATTTGCTATCACAACATCGAGCATTACATTTGATAACAATTTATTTTTAAAATTCATTCTTCCATCTATTCACTCACTCGCTTTACCTAACTACTGGATAAATAATTATAAATTATTCATCAATATAATATTTAACCAATACAATAATAATTAATATTATTATTTAATATTATATATTATTAATAATAATAAAAGATTACAAATAAAAAGAGTCTTCAATAATCGTTAAAAATAAATAAAAAAATATCCATAGTAAATAACGATAGTGAAGAGCTATTTATTTGCATTTATTATTTATAAATTTAAGTAGTTGTTAAAAATAGTAAAGCTGCACCGGCATTACATCAATGATTAATTAATAAATTTACTTTAAAAAAAAAAAAAATTTATCAAAGCTTTTTTTTTATAGTTTTAGATAGCAAGCTCAAAAGTATTTAAAAGCAATAACATTTTAAGCATTTTTTTGTTAGTTATTGTTGTTGTTATTATTATTATTATTATTATTATTATTATTATTATTATTATTAAAACCTTTTTTAAGTAAGGCATGTCTTTTTTTACAAACGGATTTCCGTAAGATTAATTATTAATTTTTTAATTTATCATCAAATAAATAATTCTAATTATTTATTGGTAACAAAGTATTGATAAATAATAATAATAATTAATAACATGCAATTCGCAACTAGACTGAGATTTAAGTAGTTAATTAAAAGTTAAAACATTAACTTACGACACTTTTTTTTTTTTTTTTATCAACTATATAATACATAGTTTATTAGCAGCAATTTCGTATTTACAACCTCCTATTTGTATTATTTTTTTTTTTTGCATTTCACTCAAATTATTTCTAATCAATTACTCGAACACGCTATTAATTGCACACTCGCTTTTAATTTATTTATTTATATATTTATATATCGTAGGGTTGTTTTTTATTTCAATAATTTTTAAAATTTTTATTCCGCATTTTTTAGATATTTTCTAGATTAATAAAAAAAATTTATATTTTTAAATTCAGAAAATATCTAGAAAATCCGTGACAAAAATTCAAAAATCATTAAATTAAAACCACCTTAATATATAGTAATTTATTTATATATAATATATATCATTTTTTTTTTTTTTTAATTTCTGCTGGACAATATTTCATTTTGAATAACTAAGTTGCCAATGCCTTCAAAATTAACAAATAATAGTAATAATAAATATAATTATGAACTGTGACGATATAACTGTGCAAGATACGTAGAGACTTTTTTTTTTAATAAAATGAAACTCCGACATTTGTAAAAAAATCTTTCGTTAAATATTATTCAATAATAATTTACTTTATTTTAATTAATTATCAATTTATTTGCATATATATTTTTCTATCTATTATTTACTTAAAATGTGCTCTGCTATTAATCTGTCCGCAGAGTGGCAGTTTATGAATAACTCATCAATTATCAAGTTTTAAAAGTATCAATAAACTAATATCGAATACAAATGTCCAAAATAAATAGATCATTCACTAAAAAAAAATAACATTGGGGTCGGTATCAATTAATCAATCAAATACAAGATCTAGGTATCTTACAAAAAGTCACAGAAAATAATAATTTACAAATAAATAAATAAATATAAAGATTTATTTAAAAATATGTCGGGTACCGAATAAGCGGCTAACGTATTTTTATTTTTAGTTATTACTTCCGTTATTTATTTATTTTTTTTAAATTTATTTCTATTCTATAGAAGCAGCAATCGTTATGTATTGAATATATTTTATATCACAAAATAACGGGCATTTAATTGCCATTGTTTGTAATTATGATAATTAAAATTTTAACAAATTTAATAAATTACAATTCCACTTTTTATAATAATAATAATTACTACTGTTATTATTATTATTATTATTATTATTATTATTAAATAGATGAATAAAATAAAAAAATGTAAATTTTTGAATAATATAAAGTTGAAAGTAGTCGCTGCTTTGGTGGAAATAGATTCAATAGCCAGTAGTTAATCGGTAGCAGACAAATTTTTGAAAATAATAAATCATTAATTGTCGCAGACAAATCGCGTGTATACTAAATCAGTTGCTAACTTATGAACAAATACAAACGTTAAAAAGGCCAACGTTTGGGAGCGAAATGAGAGCGTCGTCGTCGGGGATACTGAGCTGTGCTGATGAAAGTAATGTTGATGCTGATGATGATGATGATGATGATGATGATGATGATGATGATGATGATGGTGTTGTTAATGTTGATGTTGACGTTGGTGATAAAGATGTTGATGTCGTCAATGTCGATGATGCCGGCGATGAAGGTCGAAGGACAATTCGCACCTTGCAACTAAGCTCCTCTGTTGGCTTTTGCATTTTTGCATTAATAACATTACTGTGTAAAATGGTAAATTTGGCTCTGAGCCGTCAAACAATCATACGGCACATACGGAGTACTATGGATAGAAGCATGAACCATGCGGATCTTGCGATTGAGCTACGGGACAGAAGAAGACGTAATACAAGTGTTACTGCGCCAATTTGTATCACTTTTTGAAGCCAATATAATCTGAAAAAAAAAATAAAAAAAATAAATAAACAATCATTACTTTTTATAATATTTATTAAATTACTTAAGATACTAGACTATTTGTTTATTTATTACGTACACTGTCAAAAAATAAAAAAAAGAAGAAGAAATGTCCGTATATTATAATTTTTTAAATTTATATTTAATAATAAATTTATTTAAAAAAAAATTTCATTTTTATAAATCAAAATTAATAATGATAAATTAATCTTAATTTATTTTACAAAATCAGCTGTGTAAAAATACAAAAAGTTGTTTAAATTAAATTTTATCTACTGAAATTGGGCAATTATATTTTAAGATTAAAAATTTTTTTTAATTTATAATAAACTCCCGTTTTTTATTTCAACAGCCAGTCCTTGCGATTGCAGCTTTATATTTTTATCTCCCAGATAAAGAAGAATTTTGAAAAAAACACTCTGCTACAGAATAGATAATTAAAAAAAATTTTTTTTTTTTTATGGTTTGAAAGAAAAACATAAAACTGCAATAGCTTGAAAATAATGAATGCAACAAGAATAGCACCACTTCTTGTAGTGAGTGCAACAAGAAAAAGATGAGACCGGCTGTTAAGTCTTTTTGTCTTGTAATCCATTTACCAATAGGTTGTTAAATTTATAATAAACTAATTTTTAAACCATAAATGTACACAAGGCAATATCGTATTATTACCAAGCATGTATTATTAATTTTTTTTAGTAGACTTGATATTTACTTTAAGCGTATATTTACTTTAAGCGAATAAATGATAAAATTCATGTGTTCTCTTATAATGATACTGAAATTGATAGACATCAAATAATTTTTAGAATGTTTTTAATAAATTATAGCAACAAAAATTTATTTAAAAAATACCATCTTTAGAAACTTTATGTATACAGTTTTTTTTAAATAATTTTCTAAGCCTAGTTTATTTTTCAAGAAAAATTAAAAAGTTTTCAATTATTTGCTGATTCTCTTATAAAAAAAAAAAAAAAAAAAAAAAAATTCAGGCACATTCAAAGTCAGTGCTTAGACTGTCATGAAAAGATTTTTTAAAAAGTAAAATTTGAGGAAATGCATGCATAAAAGTACTTATGGATTGATTTATCAACTTTAGACAGTAACTGACGTTTGTAAATAAGTTGATACTTTAATAGCTCGAATGTCGGCTTAGAGTAAAACTTTTAGAATTTATTAATATAAATTTAAGTAAAAAAGTATATAATACCTCATAATATGTGAACGCGCAGCTGGCAGTGTCTCCGGACTCTCTTTGAGTATAAACTGTCGTATACCGATAATATAATTCTCCAAATAGGAAGGCCAGTCGATTTGCCTGACGTCGAACATAAAAGTGTTACGGTCTTCAGGACTCAGCTGCTGATTGAGTCTCCGTACATTGTCGTCCTTAAAATTCCACTGTTGTGTTGTAAAATATTCGAGGCAAGTCGCGGCTTTTGTTAACTTAGCCTGTACACGTAACATTATTGGTTTAGTACCTCTCAATCGAGCTATGAGATCGAGAATATGTGCGGGTAATATGTGCTGAAATGTTATGAATATTTTGTTCAAATATGAGTACTTTTGGCAACTACCACCCGGATACCACACTGCATCTCTTGCTGGGTGTATTCTACTATATTTAAATGACAAATCAATAAATTCTTTCCATGTTATTGGATTTTGTTGCCCGGTACAACAATTGTACACTGTTATTGTGTCTGGATCTGTACGGTGTGCTGCTGCAGTTTTCCAGGCCGCGCATATCATCAAATTTATCACTATGTCTACCGGTACAAAGTCTGCTACCTTTTCTTCGTGACACAACATCGTTCTGTAAGTTGGTTTTGAAACATCAATTTTTTTTCTTACTTATTTTATTTATTTACTTGTAGACATAATCCAAATTTTATTAATTAAGAATTTATACGCACTTAAGAATTTTTTTTATACAATTTTTATAATTTATATTTATTTAAAAAATTTAATGTCAATTGGACAAGTATTTTCAAAGTTATACGCATATTTGTACGCGGTGAGCAAGATTTATCAAAAGTGGCTAAACCGATCAATCCCAAATTTTTACAAAATTTTCTTAACTATATTTTTAATCTAAGTTATTGATGGAAAAATTTATAATTCCTGTAAATATTTTATATTTTCATAAAAATTTTAACATTCAGGGCGATAGCCACTGTGAAATTAAAAAAAAAAAATATTTTTTTTATTAGATCAAAGTTTATACATTCAAAAATATGTATCTAGATTTTTATATGAAAATTCCGAATAATTTTTGAGTTATAGTCATTTTTATAACAGCGTGTCAAATGACCATTGCACGCGCGCCGCTTCGACGAAAACGCGTTTTTCTCAAAACTACTTTTTTTGAACTGGCGAAATCTGTAATTTGCATAAGCATGAACCTTTTTGCAACTTTTTTTTCCCCGTATTCGTTTATTCAGTAGCTATAGTTACACGAACGGGATTTTGAAAATTTTGATTTTTAAGATTTTTTAGGGCTGTTTAAGTCCAAAAAAAATGAGAAAAAAAAACGAAAAAATTTTTAATATGTCGCCATTTTTTTTAAATCCAAATTTTTAAAATCTCCTCCGTAGAATAATAACCAAATGTATGCAGATTACAAAGCAGTTTGGTTTTTTTTGTTTTAGATAATTCATTTTTGAATTAGAGATTTCACCGAGGTGGAGGAAATTTTTTTGGTGCTCCACAAAAATGCTTATAACTTTGTAACAACTTGATGTTTTTTAATAAAAATTTAGGAGAATGATCTTCAATGTATACTTTATAAAACAAAAAAAACCGATCGCCAAATTCCTTTATTATCCCAGTTAAAAAAATTCCCGAAAATCACCTAATTTTTTTATTCTTACAGTGGCTATCCTCCTTAAAAATAAATATTTTCACAATTTCTTTGATTAATCACAAGATAATATCTTACATTAACGGAATTTTTTTAGATTATTAAATTTCGATGATTTAAATTATAGATATCGTGCTCACCGCAAGTAACCTTTTTAAAAGACCTCCCGGAGATCTTTTACAAGAGCTAAGACAATCATCATTCATAAAAAAAAAAAAACTTATTAATAAAGTTCAAAGTCACTTTAATCAATTTAAAAGTATCTTAAAAAAAATGATTGAAAAATTATTTCTCTTGGCTTTCTAAGTGCGTATGACCCCTTAAATGTAAATTCAATTTTTCATCTTGGAAATTGAAAAAAAAAAAATTGGATTACACCTAACCCATAAATATCACAATAATTAATAAATGAATTTACCTAAAGAATCCCTTGCCAGCAGCGGCAATTATCCCAGTGGGACCATTTAAATTGTCAACCCATCCAGCCATCGGTTCTCGTAACGATGACAAGACTATTGAGGGTCTGACAATAGCAACCGGCAATCCACTACAACGATCTTGTAACATAGTCTCTGCAAGCGCTTTGGTGAATGTGTAGGTATTTGGTCGACCTTCGATTAACTTAGGCGTTAATTCTTCGACTAGTTTGTCATTTATATACTTGGTGCAGTTGATAACTTGCTCGGGATTTTGAGGCGGTGGATAAATAACTTCATCGACTTCTTTACGGTCACAATTGCAGTAAGCCGTTGATACGTGAATAAGCGCCTGTGTAAAATTTGAATTATAAATTAACATTTATTTTAAATATATACATCTTGGTCATACGGATATCTAATTTTATAAAAAAAAAGAGGATGCAAGACTTTTTGCGTAACAATTTAAAATTGTTTGATTTTAGATATTTTTAAACAAATTTACATTCTATCACCTGTCTCTCTATCTTTTCAATTAGTGAGACCAGATGGTAGATCGTCGAGTGGATTAATGTTTCAGATTAGATTAGAGTAATAATGGATCAAGTTCATCGGACGATAAATATTTAACAATAAAGATTGTGATTAATTCACGTGAGCTTGAGTTTATAAAGTATGCATGCATAAATGAATAAATGATTACAAACCTCCAAATTATCCATTCGATGGCATAGATGTACCAGTTGTTGACTACCCAACATATTGATCATAACCGATAAATTAAGTGCCTCATCAAATTTAACAGTCGCCGCTGAATGAAATACAATCGATACATTTCTTGTTAATGTTTCACGATCAGCTGCTGATATTCCAAGTTCCGGTTCAGTCACGTCACCACCTATCGGTACTATTTTCGTCAGTTCATGTGGACTATCACGGCGCAGTTTATCGAATAGCTATTAAATAACACAAATAATACATCATTATTATTCAAAAATAAACTATGATAATATAAATATTTTTTTTACTTAAATTATTTTAATTGTATATGTCGTTTTTTTATTATGAATAATAGAAAAATTCACTTCAAGTTTTTTTTTTAATAATCTATACAATTTTTTAATTGAAAAAATTTTTAATGAGATTGGGTTCGATTTTAACAACTGTGAAAAATTTTTTAAATTCGTAAAATTGAGATATTGACAAATTTTTTTTTTTAATTATTGATAAAAAAATTTTTAAATTATTGCATTATTAACAGAACATCAAAATTTACAAATTTTTTAAAAATTTATTAGATTAAACTTCTTAACATTAAAACCAAAATTTTATGATAAAAGATCCCGTTATTGACACTGACAATTTCATTCTAATTAAAAAAATTAAATTTTCTCAAAAAATCAATTATTTTAACATTTATAATTAAAAATTTCTATTTATTATTATTATTATTATTATTATTATTATGAGTTGATTTGTTTTTTTTTTTAATTAAAATAAAATTGCAAGTGTCAATAACTAGGTCTTTTACCTTACTTTTTTTTTTAAATAATTTAAATTTTTTACTCTCTTCAATAAAAAAAAAATAGTATGGTGCTCTATAAATTGATTATTAAAAAACATCAGTGAAAAAAAAAATTTTTTTTCAATATTTCAATTTTTTATGATCAAAAAATGAAAAAGCTCCACACCTAAAAAATTACAAAATATAATTAAAAATACATTTAGAAATAACTTAACACAAAGTGTCTGACTACTACTTTAGAGTGCTTTTATTCCAATGAAAAATTTTTTTATTGATTAGAAATTAAATGCACAAAAATAGTTTCGATTAAGATAATTATCTATTATTAGACTAAAAAAAAAAATTAATTAGACTTGAGAGAAAAATTTTGAAAAATTTTAATATCTCAAATCAAGTAAAATTTACGTAAACCAAAAAAAGTTTCTTAGTTGAAGAATTTTTCTACTCAAATCAAAAAGATAAAGTTTTTCAAATTTATTAACTTGGTTCAAGTAAATTTTTTTTTGTGTCTAAAGTAATAATGACAATAAAAAAAAATATATATGAAACTTACGGGTGCATTAAGAAGCTCCTGTAACCTTTCTTGCACACTCTGCCCCTTCTTAGGTCGCATAAGTAAATAAATATTCTTAATCCCAGAGCATGACCTCAGTAATTTCTCGACGAGTACTTTTCCCATAAAACCAGTGCCCCCGGTGATGAAAATAGATCTCCCCATATAAAAATCCTTAACAGAAGTATATTCACCGCCAGCCATCGTTGCCATAACTCGATTCGTAATCCACCAGTTAACAACAACTTTACCACTAAATTCGTAAGTCGGAAGCCGGTGTTGGATTTAAATAATGGAAGTTAATCAGCCTTGGAGTGTCTCTTCGGAGTAAACCAAGCGGATAAAAACCCGCAATTAAACGAAGACTTTATTTATGCGTTAACGTCAATGTTGCTTTTAATTTAAGTGTTGATGGTGATGTTGATACTGATGGCAATATTGATAGATATTCCACAGTAGTAATGCTGCCGCTTATATTGTTGGTGGCACTGAGTGCTCGGGAGTTCTCTATTGTTGATCCAAACTTGTAGAAGTAGTACATGGATCCAGTCACAACCATTTCGTTTTACATTTCTGTCCGCTCACCTGAAAACAATTTATTTATTTATTTATTTAATTTTGTTATTTTATCAAACGTCACTTATTATTAATTAATTAATTACTGGAATACTAAGTATTAACACATAATCATCAATCATAATAGTATAATAACATTACATGATACTACAATTCATTAAAAGTACTACGTATCAAAGATAACTCACAACATTCGATAACGACTGATAAGTTTTATATCGAATTATTTTATATCACTTGTTTTTTCTTATTTTTAGATATTTATATTATATATGTTTCAAGTTTTTTTCTTTTACAATAAAAATCAAAGTTAAAAAGTAATATAGGTCACGTACTTTATATTTGTTCATTCATATAATGGATTCTATTGTTCTATTCTAAATTTTGATATATCGCAAAAGTTTCTTAGATGAGATACCAGCAATATCATTTGTTTAAAATATATATCTATATATTTATATATAATTAGTATTTAAAGATAAGTGAGGTAAGTTTAAGTTGAGTTTGGTTTGCATAATACTGATTTGTTTGTAAAAATTAAATAGATCAAGATGGTAATTAAGAGAACTACTAGATAGTAGTAAGAGTATTATTACATGGACAAATTGGTTTACTTGAACCAAGAAAATTAATGGGGAAAATAAAAATAGTATTGGTTCAGGAGAAATTTTTCTTCACTTAGTTTTCTACTAATGTAAAATGAAATTGAAGACATATTTTGTTTCGAAATTCGATAAGGTGTTGTGAAGTTTATGACACGTCAAATTATGTAATTTCATAACTTAAAATTCTTTAAATTCTAGTATAAATCAATGCGAAAATAAGTCACAATTTTTTTTATGAATTTTCATAAAAAATTTTATCAATGAAGATAATTCGGCTTCGGAATTTCAAAACACGGTAACTAAAATTTTTTCGATTTTTTTGAAATTTACTTAATAGGAAAAAAATGTACACTTTGAATTGATTAAAAATTTTGTTTAGGCATAAAAGGCATGTTGATAAAAAAAAAATAGATTATCTGCTTGGAATACTAAAAAATTAAAATTGAAAAATAATAAATTAAAAATTAAAAAATTAAAAAATTCAAAATTTTAAAATAAAAAATTCAAAAATTAAAAATTTTTTAATTTTAAAATACTAAAAAATTGAAAAAAAAACGACTTAAAATTTTTGAACTGGAACAACTGAATTATTTTCTTATCTTCATAAATATTTTTTCGAATAAAAAAAAATTGATCCTCTACTCAAAAATTAATTCTTTCTGTGTAGGAGTTGCTGATATGAATAGAATATTAATGTTTAATATTTGCAATTAACGGTGAAGTTGTATATTTAAATTCATATTTTTGCCGGTGTAGTGATAATGATATGGATGTATATATGATATAGTATTATGCTGTATTGAAGAGGAGTATGCAGTATATATATAAGAAACGATGCGATGATTAAACGGGAACTTGAATGAGACTAGTTGATGGTTCCGGTATTGTAGGTTTCCCGCTTATTTACAAACTGGTCACATACACACAAACACACACGTGCCCTACTTACAACAAATATAAAATATCTTTACTATTATTATGTATGTTCGATACAACTACAGACGGCAGCTGATTTACGCCCGAGAGAAACTTTGTTCGAGTTGAGAGATATCGATATCCACTTTATTTAATCGGCTGCATCCTAGGAATTTTTTACAATAAGTAATCTAGTTACTATCGAATTGTCAAGAAGAATTCAATTTTTGTGACAATAATGAACAGGGTGGGTGATTTTATTATTAGACTTGTAGACTCAGAGAAGAGTAATCATGAATTTTTAATTGAATTTAGTAATTAAATTATACAATGATTTATTAATAAAAAAAAAAGTATGATTTTGAATTTTAATCAAAATTTTGGATACAAAATGACACTCGCTAAATTTGACATTAAATTTATTGCAAGACAATTTTCTCTATAAGATTTTTTATTATTTTTTATATCTTCAATATTTTACTAGAATTTAATTTAAAATTTTTCCACAATTTTTTTATTCTATTACCTAAAAAAAAAAAAGTTTTTTAGAATTAGACTTCCTCAACATTCGACCAAAATTGCGTCAGCTTACACCGAATTTGTGCGCGTTTTTTTATAATCAGCATAAAGGAAACACGAAACAAAACTTATGGATCAATAATTTCATAACACAATATTTATTAGTCCGACTTTAAGAATATTCTATTTTTAATAATAAAATAAAAATAAATTTACTCCATTGAATATTTCATTTTCTTACATTGAAATTATTCGAAATTAAATGTCAAATTTTGAAATCAAAGTAATATCTGACGCGTAGGTACAGATGACTGAAATTGAACTTATACATGCAAGTATATTTTATACATCAAATGCAGTATTTTTTTTTTTCTTGAATAACTTTTTCATACTAATATTATTTCCTAAATTATTTGAATTGAAAATAATCATTTTGATGTTCTAAATAAAAATAATTATATTACATCAATGAGCGACATTATTACTACAGATATGAATTTAATATTAAATTTCAACAAAAATAAAAAAAAAAGTTTGTGAATTCAGTTGATTAAATTTCTTAGCGATTTAAATCTTATTTAGTCTCGCAAATTCCGTTTAAAGGCCTCGTAATATATAGATTTAAATTTCATTATTAAAATATCTTTTTAATAATAATAATAATAATAATAATAATAATAATAATAATAATAATAATAATAATAATAATAAGCGATGCTTGCTACGTGGCCTCCAAGCGGCGCATCGCGGGAAACGCAGACCATAACATCAGGTCTGTAGGCGAACGACGTAGCCCGTGCAGTGGGCCAACTACCCACTGCATGGAAATAACTGAGTTACCACAAGATACCAACTCAGAAGTGCTCCCCACAACCGGTCCTTTTCGGATGAGGACCATTCATCTGGTGGGAGGAGCACGCCGGACCCGATGAATGATGACGACCCTGGCGCCTTAAGGACTTACTTTAAGTGGACGGAGGAACTGAGAGTCGATCTCTTGGTGTGCTACCAATGTAGCGAGCCGGGGGTGAGCGGCTATATGGCCCGGATGCACACTCTTTGGAGTGATATGCATCCGGAGCTAGCGCATTTTACGCCCAAACACCTGCGTAATTATGCCGCTCATCTTCGGCGAAATAGAAGATCGCTTGTGCCGGACAGAAGGCAGTCTAATAGACTTTCCTTTCCGGCGCAACTACACCAAGAGCGACGCCGTTCCTCCTTGGACAACAACAATCCCTTTGTAGGACGGCAAGTAAGTATATCTAAAAAGATAACTTACTCCCAACAACAGCTTGACGCGGTAAACGAAGATCTCCGTGCAAACATCCTGGAGGATTCCACCCTGCTCACTGTGAGCCAGGTTGTGTATGGTGCAGCAGTTTCGGCTTTTCCGAGAGAGAGACAATGTCTCTCGATCGAGGCAAGGTTGAAACAGCGCATCTCACAACTTGGCTTGAAAATTGACATGTCCTGAAACAGGTCTCCCGCATTCAGTGTGTGATTGAGTACGACACAACTCAAACACCATACACGCCCCGAATTCGGCGCATTGCTGCTGAACTTCGGTGGCGTCATCACACACTGAACAAGAGTACTCTTCATGTCATCAAGGAAGAGTCTCTTAATAAATTGCGGGCTCTAGTGGCTGCTAAAAAGTCATTAGAGAAAAGGCTGAAGCGGTTGGTCGACAACTCGTTGTTTCGATCCAGCCCTTCACGGTTTCTGACACCAAAGACCGATGTTACCGGGAATTATCCAACACCTGAGCGGGTGGAAGCTTTTGGACTGAGTTGTATGGAGATCAACCAAACGTGAACGCCAACACTCCAGCTCTGCACGACTTCAAAGTATTCTGTCGGGAACACCGTCGACAGAATGCTGATGAAGAGAGCCCTGCAGTCAGTGTGGATGAAGTTCGTTCAGCTCTAAATGGCAGCAAAAATTGGGCTGCCCCGGGACCAGACGGCATTAATGTCTTTTGGTGGAAGAAGTTTACTTCTACCCACCTCCATCTGGCCCGCATATTTACATCATACATTAGAGCTGACGATCCGATTCCGGACTGGCTTGTAGAAGGGCGAACCGTACTGATACCTAAAAAAGGTGACTTGTCTGACCCTAAGAATTTCAGGCCTATCACCTGCTTGAATGCGGTTTATAAAATTTTTACAAAAATTTTAAATAACCGTATCTTGCAGCAGATAGAGCCTGTATGGCAACAGATATATGAACAACGTGGCAGTAAAGAGGCCTGTCAGGTTGCAAGGAGAACCTGATAGTGGATCGATGCGTCTTACAAGATGCGATCTACTATCAACGCAACCTGTCAATGGCTTGGATTGACTATCGCAAGGCATTTGACTCAACTCCACATGAGTTGATTTTATATCTACTCAAATGCCTGGGAGTCAATCCCGAAATAGTGGAATGTATTCGGCGTACAATGCAGCTCTGGCGAACGCGATTTCACATTGGAAGTGGAAACGCATTGCACGTAACCGGAGTTGTAGAGTACAAACGAGGGGTCTTCCAAGGCGATTCCTTGAGCCCTCTGCTGTTTTGCATTTCACTGCTGCCTATATCTGTTGTTCTCCGTAAAACTCGTGGGTACTCTGTGGGGCCTCCGGGTGATCGAAACTATTCGATTACCCATCTGCTTTACATGGATGATCTGAAGTTGTATAGCGCTGATAAAGATCATCTACAAGCGGCCCTCAACATCGTAGCAGAGTACACACGAGATGTCGGAATGTCTTTTGGGTTGGACAAGTGTGCGGTCGTACATCTGGCGAGGGGTAAGTGCTCTGATACTGGTGATGATGTCGAATTAGTGGATGGGAGCGTCTTAAGCCAATTAGACGCCGGGGAGTTGTATAGATATCTAGGAATGGAAGAGCACCGCATGCATGCGGTCTCTGAAGTCCGAACAACTCTCCAGAGCGAGTATGTTAGGAGACTCCGGAAAATTTGGTCCTCCGAACTTTCCGGCAAAAACAAAGTCTCAGCTACTAACATGCTCGCTGTCCCAGTCTTACTATACTCTTTCGGTGTCCTGAAATGGACCCGAAAGGATTTACGAGATCTCGACATCAAAACCCGTAAGATCATTAATATGAATCGGAGCATGCACCCCAATTCATCAGTCGCCAGATTATACCTCTCCCGGTCCATCGGTGGGAGAGGTTTGCAGAGTTTGGAGCGGCTTCACGACCGTTTGGTCCTGGGTTTAACTCACGAAGTTGTCAATTTCACTGCAGACGAGGATGACTTTCTTATGCAAATTGTACATAAACATGAAAATGCGCATAAGGGGTCATTCTTGTATAAGGCAGCAATATATGCGGCAAGAACCCTTGGTCTTGGAGAAATAAACGCTCTTATGGAACTCCGAAAGGAGGAATTTAAGAGCGTCATCAGGAACGCCGAGGAAAAACTACTCCTTGGCGAACTGATGGACAAGTCCATGCACAGCGTGTTCTTTAAACACGTGCGTGATCATGGCTTGTCCATCCAGCTGACGTTTTCCTTCTTAAAGTCAGCGGGCCTGATGTCCGAGACTGAAGGGTTCATATTTGCCTGCCAAGATGGTGTCATTAACACTCTTGAGTACCGTAGCAAGGTGCTCCAGGTGCAGCTTCCGGACACGTCCTGTAGGAGGTGTAGACAACATCCGGAGACGCTTATGCACCTTTTGTCGGCATGTCCAGTGCTGGCGAGAGGTGCATATATCCAGCGTCACAATGCTGCCCTGAGAGTACTGTACTACTATCTTCGTCATTGCTAGGTATTGACGTGACACCAGTGCTGCCTTATTTGCCAGGAGATATTCCCCAGGTTGTTGAGAATGACAGTTGCAAAATTTATTGGAACATGCCATTTGCAACAACCCGGCGGATAGATCACAACAAACCTGATATTGTGCTCTTCGACAAGGCCACTCGTGACATTTATGTCATTGAGTTCTCGGCCCCGGCTGAATACAACATCTCAGCCAAAGAAGAGCACAAAAGACAAATATATCAGGATCTCCTGTTTGAAATTGGCAAACTTTACCCAGGTTACCGTGTCAAGCTTGTCGTCCTGATTGTTGGCGTCCTAGGAGGGATGAAACAGTCTTTTGTATCCTCACTTGCCAAAGTTCCAGCTTGCTCATCAAAAGCTGAGTTCTTGGCAGTTAGGATGCAGAAGGCTGTTTTACTTGGTTCTCTCCGTCTCTTAAGGGAAATGACTTTGGCCTGCTGTGATCACTAACCGCCTTGTTGTGCGGAGTGGTCCAGCAGTAACGGATGGAGCTCAGGCTGGGCCCTCGGAGAATCGGACTCCGGGGATAACCCCCCTGAGCATTTAATAACAAAATAATAATAATAATAATAATAATAATAATAATAATCATAATCAAAAATAGTGATGAAGTAAAAAGAGAACAATAGTAACAGAAGGTACAATTAATTAAAAATAACAACAAGAAAAAATGAACAGTGTGAAAAAGTAAAATAAAACAGCAGTGTCATCGTAAGAAAATTCGATATTATGAGAGTAGACTATTTTCCTGGTAACCTTAACCTGGTTACCTTCGGCGCTCGCCGACATATTTGTAATAAAACTGGTTTAGTTTTATTTGTTGGGATGATATAGAGTATAAAGTACTGTTTTATCGGGTAAGAAGAAACAATAATTTATTAATATAAAATCTAGTACATATAAAGAAAAGGGAATCTCTAGCTTAAGCTACTAATATTTCGATAGTAGGCACGTGTAGGAATAAAATTATGTATATACTGGAATGATCATTTATTCTTTTCACGGCTCCTGTCGCGGACGTGACAGTATATTAATCAATGTAAATACACTTATACTCCTACTTGTACATACTGGGTTGATATATTTGCTTTTCAATGTAGAGAAACTGACTGAGGACTGAGGACTTGACTGAGATTCCAGGTCACCGTCCCGCCTCGCTTTTTTATTCGCGGTCATTAAATTCCCATTGATTACTATACTAACTATATTATATTATATACTCCTAATATAACCGTCCTCCTTGATATGAAGATGAGAATAAAAAAAAGGATTTATTCCTGCGGCTGAATTTATATTATTGTTGAATTGAGAATAGAGATAAGGAAAGGAGGGTTCATAAATATCTTAAGTATTATAATAATTATTATTATAATATATAATAAAGTATAAATAATAAATTATAAATAATATAATTATTTACTCATATATATAATATATATATATATATATATATATATATATATATATATATATATATATATATATATATATATAATATCGAAGGATGAGTCACCAATAGTGTAGGTGTTTATTGAATATCACAAAGAAGACACCCGATGACGACCTCGTTACTCTAAGACCCGTTACAGCTGGTGACTTACTGCCCGAGTTTGTTGAGTTTATTGTTATTTAATGAATAATATTGATTTGACATTCACTACATAAATTTTTTACGCTCAATTTAATATCAAGAAATCCGCGAGATATTTTAATTAAAAACTTTCTTTGCTGGTTCTTTTTTTGGCACTGCCGGGTCTCGAACTCTGGTCGCGCGTATCGACTTAATCTAACCACTGGCATCCCACCACTGAGAAGTAACAGCAGATTTTTTGTCATTTTAAAATTTATAGTAAAGTTAAAATTTTTTGTCGAATTAATTAATTTACTGATTATAAATTCCTGTTTGATTATTAGATAAAATTCCAGACGTAAATATTTATTCTAATTTGTGAAATGATATTAAATTTTTTCAGTCATTTGAAATGATTTATAAAAAAATTAATTGAGAATTTTAATCGAAACTTCTTGAACTTATTTTATAATTAAACTTGTATAAATTTATAAATTAAGTAAAAATGACTTCTTAACAAATTTTTTTTGCTTATTACGTTTAAATCTGCGCTTTAAATTTTCAAATCAAAATAATTTATTTCTTGCTCAATAAAAAAATTTTCGAATTAATATCTACAAGATTTATAATAAATTTTCATGTGATTATTTTTAATTGATTTAAAATTCATGTGATTAATTAAACCAAACACTACTTCCAACATTGCTAAGTCTAATAAAGCTATCTAATCAATTAGTTCATATAATTTTCTAATAAAACCTCAAATGTATAAAGCCGATTGACGTGTATTCGTTCTTGAAATAAATAAATAAATAAATAAAATAAAATAATAAATATAATAAACTAATATAAATAATAATAAATTAATATAAACAATAATAATATCTATGCGTGCTTTCTTTTTTTGCTATGTATTTTATGTATCTGTTTTTTACTGGTAATAAATATTATTATATTATTTATTATATCCAATCAACTCGAACTTTATGTACATAGGATAGGATTATATCCTTTTGGTGCAATAAACTAAATTGAATTGAAATAATTGATTTATAAATCATTTTTTTTACTAATTAATTTATTACTTGTTATTTGGGCGTAATTTATACTCTTAATTAACACAATGTAATACTGAAAATAATAGGCCGAAAATTATTAGATTAATTATCAAGTTAATAAGTTATGATAAAAAAAAAAAATAATTTAAAAATTCATACACAATTTGTTAATTTATCAATTTTTTTAATCCATTGACTTTTAATTTTATTAATTACAAACTCTCAAAAATATTTTTGAACGAGTCATTTTTTTTTGACACTACATCTTTAAAAAGAGTCACTGTCAAGTATTTTATCAAAATTGTAGCAGAAAAAATTCTGTTATTTTTTTCTTATTAAAACATTTGCATTAAAACACTTAAATTCGATGTTATTCAATTACAACAAAATATATTTGAATAATAAAAAAAAAAATAAACGTGAGAGTAAGTACTGTATGATGTATAATAATAAAAGTATCAAGCAAGAAACATTTTAGAGTATTGATCGTTATAATATAGTTAATTTGGCAAACAAATATTAATATATTATAACATAGCCTTCACTTAACTACATTGTACGTATGAATAATAACATAATTTACCGAGTATCTGTTAAATAACTTTTACTTATTATTATTACAACAAGATTTCATTTTATTATTATCTCTTAACTATTGTTGTTATTATTGTTTGTAATATTTATTTTTTAATATTGTATTCTTACCAATCTTTTAATTTGACATGTTTTTTTATTAAAAAATTTAATTAGTAAATTTTAGCAATAATTTTTGTTATTTTAGTGATTTTTTGTCAAAATTTAAATAAAATTTACAACACAATTTTAATGAAAAGTAAAAAAAAAATCCGGTAGTTTAAATGGTAGAGTACCTGATACTTAATCGTGGATATCCAGGTTCGATTACTGGCTTGGTCCGATCTGAATATTTTTTAAAAATTGTTTTTTTACTTCTCAGTGAATTTGCATTTTAACTTTTATTGTAATTCAATAAAAATCAACAAAATAGCAAAAATTGTTGTTAAAACGGTGTAATTAAAATTTTTAATGAAAAATAATGTCAAATATTTAAACTATTTAAAACATTCAAACTACCAGATTAATTTTCAAAATTTTGCTTGTATTTTTGAGGGAATTTTTATTTATTTTTTTATCTGAAAAAAAAAACGCCCTCGGCAATTTACAACAATAGATTACATTTTTATGTGTAGAATATTGAGTTAATATTTACATGCAATAAATAATTTCTGTAGAGAGAAAATAGATTTAAGAGATTTGAAAGAAAAGAAAAACCAAAAATTTTTTTAATAATTGATCATTTAATTGAATTATAAATTATAATTTTAATTTTTAATCCAACAAAAATCATCGAAATAACATAAATTATTACTAAAAGTTTGCGATTAAAATTTTTAATAAAAAAACATGTCAAATTAAAAGATTAGGAAAAATTATCATTGTTTTTTTTACTGTTTACCACTTTTTTTTACTTCTTACCGGCTTAAAAATTAAATTCACATACTTTTAGATAAATTACTCGGATACAACTGACAGCGTACTGTTATTTATCAATTTGTTATCTTTACATTACTTATCGACGATTTTTTTACCTAAATTATCAACGTATTGTTACAGGTACTTGTATATAAAATAACTAATAAAATGAAACAAATGTTTTTGTAGTGACACTAATGATCGGCTTTTAACTAATTGTAAGCAAAGTAATAATATCAACAATTATCATTATCGCATTTAAAGTGTCGTAAAAATTGATGGTTTTCCGTTTTATGATTTTTGAATTGCGATAAAAACAATTTCAGTGTAAATTTATACGATGAATTATTTAGTTTTTCTGTTAAAGACAAAGCGAGAGTAATGGAAAAAGTTTAACGCTCAACTTAAGAAAATAAAAATTTACGTGCTAAAACCAGAGAGATTATTATGGGGTACTATATACTATATACTCGTATATTGTTATTATAAATGCTTATATGAAAGCGACAAAGAGTCGCCATAATGTCGCGTGTTTAGACTATAACATGCTCCTGCTTGTGGAAACTAACATAAAGAAAAATGGAATAAAAAATAAAAGAAATAGGATGATAAAGAAAATATATACATTTTACAGTATCACGACATGCGTCAAAGCGCAATGCGGTCATTCACATATTCGAATTATTTACGCTGGATTGGTTTCCCATATATGTAATATTAGTAATATAATAAACCATGACACCATCGGCATTTAAGTTATTAATAGAAATATAATCACGTTTTTTTTCAAGGATTATTTAATGTATTATAACATAATATGTTTTATAAATTATGGAAGTCAGGAGTATTATCTAATTGATTAAAAAAATTATTGATTTTTTTTTGTTATTTACTTCACCGGAAAAGCGCGCTTGATATATTATTAAGGCTCAAGTCTTCAATAGTAAAATTATTTTCTTCAAAGTATTTATGACAGAGAGTTACTTTAGATTTTTTTTCTTGTTTTCAAGTAGGAATTTAAGTTTAGAAAGATAGATAGAAGTTGATGCTTTTATGGAGGTTCATAAAACTAAGTATTGATTAAAAAAAAAAAAAAAAAAAAATTTAAGTTTCAGATTATCTTTTTTTTTTTTAATTTTTAAATAAAATTAAAAAAAATTGAATTTTAGAGAATTAAAATTAATGTTTAAGATCATCAATCAAATTTTCATATAATTCATATAATTACAAGCTTAAAATAAAGAAGCAATTTTCACACAAAAAAAAAATTAACTTGAATTGAAACGAAAAATTCTTAAATCAAATAAAATTTACTTATACCAAGAAAAATTTCTAAATTTAAGAATTTTTCTACGTAAATCAAGAAAATTAAATTCTTTAAAATTTATTCTTGATTCGAGTAAATTTTTTTTTACTCTACACCAAAATTTATTAAACGCAAATTTTTGTAATAATCATTGTACTTTTTATTGTATGATGACTGGTAATAAATTTATTGATAAAATTTTTCTTCTTTATAAATCACAATTGGTTATAATGATGAATGGATGTTATGTAATTTTACAAAAAATCGGCTAAAAATTCTAAAGATAGTTTAAATTAAAATTTTAGTTATTTCTACTTAAATCGCGCAAATGTCTATCAAAATATTCTTAAAAAATAACAATAAAATTTTATAATCTTCTAAATTTACTCTAGTAAGGTTTAATTGTTTTCTTTAAATTCGGTCTTTTATTTCTCCGTATTTTTGTATTGTAATTTTATGAATATGTTGTTTAATATACAATAAACTGATTTTCGAGCCATAAATATAAACAGAAATTATTAAACTCAATCAATAGATTTTAAATTTATATGATAATATTGTGATATTACCATGAATGAATTATTAATTTTTTTATAGACTCGATATTTAATTTAAAAATATGTATACTAAAATTTTAGTAAATCTACAAAATTTTCAACCATGTATAAAGTATTTCTTTTTGTTTCGAAAATAACATTTGTTAAATTTTTATTCGAAGTAAAAATACACTTCTAATGTTTTTAATAGTAACTTAAAAATTTTGAAATAATAAAAAAATTCTTTTAAAGTTATCAACCCAAAAATTTTATCAATCAATAACTTTAAAAAATTATAAGAAAAAAAAATAATAAATTTTGGACCGTAGTTAGAGGAAAAAAAAAAACCCAAATTTAAATGATCAAATACCAGATGATACCGGTTCTATCACGCGTTGTGTGCGACCGTGGGCTCTGAAAAATATTATGAGCCATGGTTCACACATAACAGTACGGCCACAGCCTCAGCCAAGTTGTTATGTGTGTAATAACCTGCTATGCTTGTAAGAACGAATCTAAGTGTGCCACTCGGTCATTCACTACGAAATCCTCAGCCCAGGAAAGTTAAAAAATACATACCGACTACCTATACTTATACCTGTACCGGAAAACCTGACAAAATATTCGACGTCCTTCAGATCAGTGTCGAAATCCCGAATTTTTATATAATATTTGTCAACCCGACCCATTAGCGACCGATCTTTTCTACGGTTATATTAACTAACTCTTTTACGTAATACTATAATGAATACAAATTAATTTATGATCTACGTTTATTAACAACCACATAATCCTAAAATTTGAATTTTGCAATAAAAATCATTACAGAATTATTATGGATTAGTCGCTGAGATAAATTTTAATTAAAAACTGTCTGCTCTAACTCAGCAATTTCAACAAAAAAATTATAATCAGTTAATAATAAATTCGTAAAAAAAAGTAAGCATTTTCTGAAAGCGTCAATCAAGATTTAAATTTATTAATTTGGTTCGATAATTGCATTATCAAATTAATTGCTTAGTAATTTATCGAGAAAAAATTAATACAAAGTTATAAATAATATTAATTTATTGATAAATAATCGTTAATACTTATTTTTGCAGCAGTTTCGCATAAATTATCGTTTTTAATTAATAGACTAATAAAAAATGAACTTATAAAAAAAAGCGCAACGCAATTTCCAGATTTGTGCAAATATCAGGGATTATAATTGCAATAAAAAAAACTAAAATAAAATAATAAAATGAAAGAAAGATAAATAATTACGATGCAAAATCTACCGTTACTTGCGCTGATTTCGCTCGGTTAAACTTTCGCGCGTAAACAGATAGTTAAATATGCTGAGTAGTTGAGTAGTTGCTTGATTCTAAGTATGTATTCTAAGTATAAGTAAAGGTATTAGTTTAACTTTAAAATTCAAATCTTTAACAATAAACGCTCTAATTAATCAATTTCTTGTTTAGTGTTTATTTTTGTTTCAAACTCGATAATTGCAACTTTAGTTATTCAATTTAAATTTAAATTTAAAAAATTACTAATAAGTTTGTTTAATCATTTGTAAATGATAATAATAATAATAATTATTATTATTATTATTATTATTATTTATATTTTGAAATTATTATTAAATGAAGTCTTACCAAAAAAAAATTTCAAAAAATGTAATAATCCTTGGAATGTAAAACAATTCACAAATAAAAAATAATATTGATAAACAGTAAATAAAAAAAATAATAATAAAGTTTACGAAAACTAATAACTGGTTGCTTTCAGGTCGAGGAACGAAAGGTAACTGAGCGCATTGGACCTACGCCGGGATTCTTATATCATCATCTGATAGGAAGACACTCGGGCACTTGGTCGTCCCTCTCCGTTAGAGTAATTTTTGTTATTATCATTATTATTATGAATTTATTCTCAAGGTCAATAGTGTATCCTTGCCTACTTCTAGTGGTACCTAAAACAGAAATTCTAAAGCGAAAATAATTTTTTTTTTTTTTTTTTTTTTTTTCCAAATAAATTAGATATAGCTGAATTTTGTAATTTTGTTTATCAAATATTAATCTGGACATTAATCAAAGTCGAAAAAGATTTTTTGTGGCGAGTTTAAATTTCAATCTTTTGATGAGGCGTAGAAGGAATTTTTTCTAATTGTGAGCGGTATTAGTATAGGAAGCGCGGTGATATAATATGAGTAATATATTTTTGTTTTTGATTAATTTATATTAGGCGGGTATGTTACGGCAACCCGGATAAAGTATACGTGAGATAATATTATTATATTTATTAGGGTGTGCCAAAATGTAACTTCCTTGATGGACCTTATAAAATTGGAATTTTCAGTTCCGCTTTTGAAATCAGCTGTGTTTAGGCCTTTCCTAAGATATTTTAGGGTAAGACGATAAATTTGATTTTCATAGAATTTTTTAACTGGAGCTTAGTTAGGGCACTTCCGCTGAAAATTCAAATTTTCGCCGGAAGTGCCCAATTAAACCTCCTGCTAAAAAATTCTATGAAAATAAAATCTATCGTCTTACCTCAAAATATCTTAGGAAAGGCCTAAACACAGCTGATTTCAAAAGCGAAACTGAAAATTCCAATTTTAAAAGGTCCATCAAGGAAGTTACATTTTGGCACACCCTAATATTTATATATTTATGAATAAACGAGGATTATATATTATATTTAAATAGTATATAATGTAATGAGAAAATCGAGTGTGGTAGTATTGCAAGAGATTCCTCTAAGATATAATATATAAAGCTCACGAGGCACCTGCTTGTCATTCCTCGGTGTCAATAATGCTTATTGAATTTAAAAGTTGTTTAAATGGAATGATGTGACTGAAATTTAATACTTTTTACAAAAGTTTATTTTGCTTTAAATTGTATTACTTGCTAGTAATTGAATCGAGTGTACATTATAAAGTGATTGGTGATAGAATAAACAGACTGTTAATTATTAATATATTTTTAATCCTTTTTGCAATAAACAGTTAAATTTTATTTTTTAGTTTTGCTGACTTTCTTTTATGAAAAAAGGAAAGCTTTTTTTTAATCTTAATTTCGTTCATTTCTTGATATAGTTTTAATTTATTAATTTATAAACTTATAAATTTTAATTTTTTAGCATCACGGTCTATAATACTTTAAGTCATAAAAATGATGTTTACAATTTTTAAAAAGAAATTACATAAAATAAAGAATAATTAATAAAATTATAATTGTCGAATTTTTTATATCGAAAATTAAAAAATTAACATTTATAAAATTTTTCTTTTCCAAATAATTTAGAATGAGAAATAAAATTTCGGTTGACATTAAAAACTGCAAAAATTAATTGTAAAATTTATTATTGCAAATTTTCTTGATTATTATTGTAAATTTGCAGTAAAATAAAATAATTTGAAAGGAAAAAATTTTAAATTGAATTATAAATTTTATTTAATGTTCTACCTTAAAAATTTCCGCAAATACTTTTATTAAAAATATTAAAAATTTTTTCTATATATATTTCTAAATTTTATGTAATTAGAAGTTTATATAATATTATTTATTTAAATTGATTTTAATAGGGCATATTAAGCTTATTTTACTCGGAACTTAAATTATTATGGGCCATTGTAGAATTCAGCAGTACCCAGGTGGAAAAATATTATAATGTGATTATAATGATTTGCGCATTATAATGTCATTATAATGACATTATAATTCGTGTCAAAAATATTTATTTTTCCGAAACTTCCCATCAAAAATGTCAAAAATACCAAAAACTCTGTGTTAAGATAATTAGGTTTCAGTTCTTTTTCTTGTTTTTCAATAAACAGTTATTATAAAAATTCAAGACGATATAACAATTATTAATTAATAAATTAATTTAGCTCAAATTTCAGCGTTTCAAGGTCAAGAAAAAATATTTTAGCGCAGTGTTCCCGAATTGTTGTACAATTTTTTTTGTAAAATTTGAGTAAACCTCCTTTGATTTAATCGTTTAAGTAAAGCTTATGGAAAAAACGTCTTAGTGCTGAGTTCCTGATCCTTCAGAAAATTTTATTTTAAAGTTATCAATTGACCTCTCTCGCTATGACTGGTTCCAGCTCAAACTTAATTATCTTAAAGCAGAGTTTTTGGTATTTTTTAGATTTTTTATAGGAAATTTTTGAATAAATAAAAAATTTTTTGACACACATTATAATGACGTTATAACGTCATTATAAAGACATTATAATATTTTTCCACCTGGGTAATTAATAAATTATTCAATGTAATTACTTTAAATTTAGATCAATAAATATTTTCCATGATAATTTCATGTCATAAAAATAAAAAATAATATAAATGAACTTTTAAAAATGAATAATAAAAATCCATTAGTAAATTAACTTGAAAAAAAAAAAAAAAAAAAATAAAAACTCTTAGTAAAATAACTCAAATTAGAAAATTAAAATATATGTATATTTACTTTCCAATTATCACAGTTAAAAAAAGTGACTCTTCAAATAAAAGCCGACAAATTATCGTACGAAAGATAATAAAATAAAGCAGCCACGCGTAAATATTCAGTGTTAGTCATACCGATAATTGATCATCATCATCATCATCATCAAACCCCGATAAATCAAATGACAATAATTAAAAGCATATATAAATAAAATAAAATCAAGTGTTACAGAAAGTGAATTGAGGAAAGAGACTAGGTGTAACATACAAGTGACACTTGTCTCGTATTGTTATATGTACACATACATAAATTAATACATATATAAAATACGCTTGCGCCACAGATTTACCGACATCGGATAAACGCAGGGAGGGACATACTTGGATCGATCTTTTATTTTACGATAATACTAAAAAAGACCATTATGACAGAAGAAAAATTTTTTTTAACTAAACAACCAAATATATTTATTATTTAAGCCTACTGCTCCTCATTTTCTTGAACATAATTGTTTTTTTGCTTTATTAACACCTTGTCATTCTATCTCACGATCAATTATCGATTGACATTCCTGAACATTTGTAAGTCTAAGAAAATAATAAAACTCAATTCAACTGAACAGTAATAAATTGATTTATCGGCATAAATATTCATATCAGAATTAGCATGATTATAATGATAATGACATAATGTATGCGATATTATTATTTGAATAAAAAGGTGTTGAAAATGAGTATATAAAATTATTGAATTATCGAGTGTCTCGTGGAAGAGCAAGGTTTACTGAGGCCAACTTGGTTTACTTGGATACTTGGATAGGGTAAAAAGGAGTATCAAGGGGTTGGATGTATGTAATGTAAGTAGTGAGCACGGGTGGCTCGTTCTATTTAAGTGGGGGAGTAAACGAAGAGAAAAGTTCGCCGCATTGGGCGGTGGTGCATCACGTTGAGCAAAAATACATATATGTCTAGTCTCCTCACCGGCAACTAATCTACTGAGACAACAACTAATCCAGGAACAACCGAGGAAGAAGAACTCGACTGATCAACACTTGTTTCATATTTATAATTCACAACTGAAAAAATTCATATTTATTATTTAAATAATAATCTAATCAAAATATTTAATAGTATTATTACTTGAACAATAATTAAATATTTTTTATTATGTCACAACTACGCGGCAAGCCGGTGCGTGTCATGTCAGATAATAAAAAAAAATATATATATTTAGATATAATATAAAAAAGAAGAAAATGAACTAACCCTGAACAAAGATGAATGGGGAGTCTGAACCGTTATCTCCGGCACAATTTCGCTCTATTGTTACTGCTCTCTAGTTTCTCTAGTCGACCCGGAAAACCAGCTGGCAAAGGCGCGGCTATCCAAAAACCGAGTTCTAAAAAATAATAAATAAATTAATTCAAGTTTTTTTTTTTTTTTTTTTTTTCCCCAGTTTTCAAATTTACTAATTAAATATTTAATATATGACATGTTGAGTAAGTGTTATAATTTTTAATAAAACACAGTAGTTGCTAAGAATTTTAAGAAAATAAATAAAACGGGGCCATCACACACTGGCACTGATTAATTAAGTGTGACATTAATAAATGACATTACCGAATAAAATACTCATTGACAATACTGCTAGGTGATGATCCAATAAATCGGTAGGTTGTAGTGAGCTCGCCCGGAGTTGAATTTTTTTTTTTTAAAGCATAAATAGTAAAAAGTTAATTTGTCAGTATCTATCGGTGAGATGATTTTTAGTCTGGAAGACTGGTGAGCGGTAGGTGCGGCCTTATAAAATAAATGTGAATTTTATTTGTCGAAATTAACAAATATAATTATTAACAATTACTTATCCACTAGAGTTCGTAATAGTTATAGTTATATATTGTTATATATAGATATTCATTTATATATATTGATGTAAATGTAAATGTAGATGTAGATGTATTATCGGATAATGCTGGTTATATTAGTGGCAGTGGCAGTACTCGTACTCGTTATCGAGAGACATAAAGATAAAACAAACTCACCGGGCTGAATGTGACAGATATATATTTTCACGTGTAATGCCACCAAAGTACTCGTGCGAGCTCCTCTCAAACTTAAATCGCCGCAATAACGGGCTATTTAACACAGGAACCCGCACTTCTTCTCTCCTTTTTCACACTTTTCAGCCCGAATCACTCGCACACCAACCGCGTTCGCCATCTTGGGGCAACTGCCAAGTACCACCAGTTTGGGTAACTAACTAGTACTAAAAGTCACCATGTTCAGAGGAATTACAACGGACACCAGCGTATCTATCGCTACCCTAGTTTTCTATTTCACACACCCCCGAGGGATGGATCCACTAGGCACCCCAGCGCCCTCTCCCCACCACTACCGCCGCCGACTACCCGCGACTTCTTCCGAAACAATCTTCTGAGTTATAATCCCTATTCTAGTTCATCCTAATCCACATTCACCTTTGGGGGTTGAAATTTTTTTATTTTATTCTAATCTACTTTTTTTTTATATTCATTAGTTTAATTTAATTTGATTTAGTTATTATTATTATTATTATTATGAGATGACATTAAAGTTAACTGTCACTTGACAATTTAAAAAAATTTTTTTACTAATAAATTTGCTCCAAAAAATTATTTTTAAAAAATTGCATTTGTAGTTTTTAAAAATTTCTAAATGTAAATTTTTTTTTGCCATAATTTATTTGTTACAAAAATTCTTAAAATTATCAACTATCAGATAAGTTAATTTTCATTAAATTTAGCTGTCACTTCACAATTATTTTAATTGTCTTCAACGAATAAATTATAGCAAAAAAAATGATTAAAAAAATGGACTTGTGGAAATTTTAATAAATTAAAAATACAATTTTTTAAAAATATCATTTTCTTGAAATAAATTGAAAATTTTTAAATTCAAGTGGTATAAAAAATTTCTTGCCAATGTTTTGATAAATTTGACAGTGATTAATTTTTAACATTGTTGAATAAAATCTTAAAAAAAGTCAACAATTTTTTTAGAAAATTTTTAGTTATTCATAAACAAATTAGAATTGTAAAAAATAACTTTTAAGAAACGCAAATGATAATTTTAGGATTTTATAGTGTTTAATTTAATCAGGATATTTAAAAACTTAAAAATTGACTAATATTTGCACACTTAGACGAGGTTTTTGAATATTTTTAATACTACCAAAGCAATTTGTAAGATTTTTAAATGGAAAATAAAATATTCGATAAATTATACTGAGATTAAGTAACTTGACAATTTTTAAAATTTTTCTGAACAAATTAATATAACGAAATTCTAAATGTAGAAATTTAAAATTATCTTTGATTACTAAAAGCTAATTTTGTTGACATAAATTATAGTGACTGAAAAAGCTTAGGTTTGATCCCCCGCGGTTTTTAAATTATTATTTCAGCAATCTTGGGTTTTTTAGAATTTAATAGAGTGGTACGACTTTGGGTCTTCCCTAGTGAATGTCTCAAAAGAGAAAAAAATATAAATGGAGAATTAAGAAGAGAAGATAAACATGGATCATAAAGAGAATTGAAAAATTTTAAAGAAGAAGAGGAAGATAATATATTCCGTATATAACCATTACATATTACATATGTAAAAATGGATAAATAAAAAGATAAGAAGGTAGAAAATTTTGCTGTAATATAAGTTTCCGTTGTTATAATTATCATTAATAAATTATAAAAAAAAAGTTTGTAAATAAAGAAAATCAGAAGAACCCAATTCGTGATTTTACAAGTTAGTTTACTAGCAACGTCATTAAAAATAATAATTAAAGAATGATACTGAAATTAGAGTAGACAATTCATAATTTTGAAATTTTGTTTTCAACACAGTAAAAAATTTTGTGTTAAATATTTAACACTTTTTTTGTGTAAATTTCACATTTATTGTGTTTAATTAACACAAAAAGTGTTAAATATTTAATGTAAAAATTTTTAACACAAAATTTTTTGACGCATTGACGCAAAATTTTTTACTATAAACAAATAAATATTGATAAATAAAAATTCCTATTGTAGTAGTTCCAAATAACAATAGATTCAATTAAAAAAAATTTTTTTTAAATAATTTATTTGCTGAAAAAAATTATAAAAACTTTCAGCTGAAAACATGTAACTGAAATTATCAGACATTCACCGATTTTTCAGACTTTTCTTGAAAAACAAATTAGTACAAAAAATTTTTTAAAAATTTTCCACATTAGAAAGCTAAAGAATCTATAAGTATATTAAAAAACATTTTTTCCTCATTATTTAGTCGATAAATAAATAAAATAAAAAAAGATAAGAAGCTTTATCATCTAAAAAAATTAGTAACTCTGATAAATTAACTATTTTTATAAATCCCCAGGGTCAATGGTGCCGATACTGGAGCTTCCGAGCGACGAATATCAAGAAAATAGCTTGTAGCTGGCTAAAACAGCTCCAAGTAACTGACAAGACAATTGGCGATATAATGTTTGCTTTCTCCCCTGGAGCTCACGCTATTTATATTCAGCTCTTAGCTTGCGATTGCAAGTAATCATAGATCTTATCGGTATGAATGCTAGAATTAGTACAACTCTATCTGATTAAATTATTCAACCAACATTAATACAACATACACAAGTATAAATTTTATTAATTGAAAATCTGTTACTAATGATGATAATCTCGATCTTTCCGGCGCTTATTTTAAAATATTTGCCGACAAAGATACTAGAAAAATATTTAATAGTTGGTAATGAATAAACGCCCTAATATAACTAAGTGGCGCCACGATCAATTATATATTTACGATTTTATATATGTATAAATATGAATATAAATCTAAATATATTAATTTACAGTGTATTAATATTAAAATTGATTTTGTATGTTATAATTAATTTTTTAAATTTAATTTGCAGAAAGAAAATTCCACGAGACATGATCAAGTGATCATATTTAATTTGATAAGACAATTATGCAAATTGGAGGCCCGCGACACTACAATCTAGTTCAATCAATAAACAATAATTGGTGTCATGTATAACAGCAAGTACCTATATGCGGTATGATACTCGTTGGATAAATCAAATTCAAGTGATTCAAATGACATAATGTATTTAACAATTAATATACTAAAATAGAAGTTGACAAATCAAGATAAGTATATTTAGATTTCAACGACGGAGGTGACATGCGCAAGATAAACTTCGCGGTAATTATTATTTAATTTAAATCACGTGAGATGTTAGTTTGATTTTGAAGAAATGTTTTTTGTTAACTGAAGTAAATACAGAGTAAATAAAATTTATTATAGATATTTTTATTCAATATTTATTTATTTACTCACATTTATTTTATTTTATTTATTTACAGTATTGGTGGGTATTATCTGAAGGTACGCAAGACTACGATATGAGTCATTGTACCATTTCACAGTTATAAACAATTTAAACCACAAGTTGTCGTCCCCTGTACTGACTCGTGCTGAGTGTCGATTGAAAATAATTGTACGGATGTACAATATTTATTTAAGAGAATAAAATACGAATAAAAAATGATGACTCATCACTATACAAATATGTGAAATAGTGTTGTTTATATTCGTGTAGGTATTCGTAACATTATTAATATAATTTATATTTTGCATTTGGGTTTGCTTGTATGTTGTTATTCTGGGTTAATTTATATCTTTTTCATTTTAGCTTCTATTGTTGAGAGTAATTTATTAAAAAAAAATATACTGTCATCAAACATGGTTCATGTTTTATGTTGTGTACTTATATACTTATTACTTATTACAATATTAAACTAAGCCAGAAAAATATAATGTAATTTAAAGACAGTGACTTCATCAGTAATGTTTGTTTTACTGGTTATTTTTTTTTTTTTTTCGGTGATAGAAAATTGTGATAAATTAAAATTAGAGTTTAGATTGAGCTTGAATTAATGTAATTAAGATTATATTATTTCTTTTTTACTTAAAATTATTACTTTGTGCTGATAAAAGAATTGAACTTGATTTAAGAAGAAAAAAATCATTTTTTTTAATCTTATTAAAACTTTTTGATTTAAAATTAATCTCTTGAATCAGCTTAAAATTTTAATCAGTGTAAAGATATAAACGAGGGAAAGTTTAAAATTTGAAAAAACATAATTATATCATATTAACTGATTAAAAAATGCTCAATGAATCAAAACAATTTTTTTTTTAATTTAATTCAATCTAAAAACTGCATTCTTTACGTAAATAATTTTTTACAACTAGCAGTTAATTAAGAAATTAAGCACTTAATTACAAAAAAACGTATTAACTCTGAAGTATAAATGTATTCTAAAAAATAATTTTATTTAAAAAAACAATGACAGCCGGAAATCTTTGGTAACGTTTTTTTTACTGAACAGTATTTAAATACATTAGTTAAGTTGATATTTCAATGGAAACCTTTGTTTTCAATCTAATTGAAGAAAAAAGAAAATTAGCATAATATTATCAATAAATTAATAATTCATCGAACATTTAGCAATTAGTAAATAAATAGTGACGTAACAAAAAAGCATATTTCAATAAATAAATTTCGAAAGAGATTAACACACTGTATTTATGTTATAATTATTATAATTATATTTTTACAAACAAAACTTGTCAAGTTATCATTTTGGTATTTTGTAATAAAATATAATTGGATAATTCGATGTTCGAGGCCATACTAGCTACCAGTACAGCTACGCGGAGAAGGTTAACGGTCTTTGACTAAATATCTAACCAGCGAGTAGGTATACATATAGAAATATGTCGTGTGTCGCAAAAATATTATTTAATGAGTTAAGTATGTAAGAATACAATAAATCGATCATCCTCGACTTTTGTTATATCCGGCAGGTCCTGGCAACTGATTTCCTTTAAGGATTGCGACCATTTGTATCCTAGATTTTTATTTCTAACACGCGAGCTTTGTCATTTATCGCGACTTAGTATTTATTGTTAATAATTAAATTTTTTTCATAAATTAATTTATTTTAAATTATACTCGAGGTTTACAGTGAATTTTAAATAGCAGAAGTAATTGCGTGGTTTCATTTCGCGATTTGTATCTATCTATCGGGTAATTATATCCATTATCAGTAAACACTGAATAACATATTAGCGATCAAATTATTATCATTTAACCCTTTACATTTAAAGCGTTTTTTATTGACCATTTTCGATATCATTAACCAACCCGCCTACCTAAAATCGTTAATTTACCAAGTACACGTTATCTTTATTTCGCGGAAAATGTAGGTTTAAATATATACATTTAAACATTAAGCTAATTCTACACGCGATGTTCATTATATTGTTAAAGAATTACTTTACTTTTCGCATTTATTGACCTCATTTAATTTTCTAAGCACATGTGTACTTTTAATTATAATTACACATTTTTTTTACTGTATTTAATTATTGTGTATTTATTTTTTTTTTTTTTCAGGGTGAACGTAAATGGATTTTTAGATGGAAAATTATCGATTAATTAATACGTATTCTTCTGTATAATTTATAGGTATTTATAATAAATAAACACGAAGATATTTACTGAACAAATAGCAGAAAATTTGTTAGCCATCGAGAGAAAATATGTCAGTTGTATCAATAGTAACAAGTATAAGATTGAGAACACATCTATTACTATTACTACATATACCAGAAATTCTTGATTCTTGTTAACTGGAATAAACCAACTGTTGGATGGGTTGACAATGTCAATAGTGATGATATGTTATGTAGTTTCGCGCTGACGCTGCGAAAATACTTTTATTATTTTAACATTCCATTTACGTCAAAAGATGTTTTTTTTTTGTATGATATGAACAAATATTTTACTGAATTCAATATGTTGCGATATTCAAATTTATTCATGAGAAATTTTGTCTAGAATTTGAATTTTATAAATTTCTTCTTTATCTTTAGTTGATACTTTGATACACATATGTATTTTTAAGTTTATAAATTTTTCTTTAAATTTATTGCATAAAAAATTTGGCTGGTTTTTTAATTAATTTTTTTTTATTTTTTTATTATTATTATTTAATAAAAAAATTAAAATCAATAACATAAATTCAAAATTGATAAAAATTTGATAAATCTTAAAAAAAACTATAAATGCAAATTTTTTAAAATGAATTTTCAGAACAAATTTATTTATTGATTTTAGAATCATTAATAATCAATATTAATTATTTTTGTATTAAAAAAATGATTTCTTGCATGAATAAATTTTTAAATATTATAAATACCACCTGCAATGGATTTTGCAGAGCTAATAATATAAAGATAAAGATAAGATGTTGTGAGAAAGTCATAAATATTCTTACACGTATAAAAAATACCCGATCTAATACGATTATGCAAATTAATTCAAGAAATTAATGTATTATATTTTTGTATGCCTTTAAAATTTAGTTAGCGTATCTAATCAACTATTCGTCTGAATTGTTTCTGGAAAAACCCATTAGTGTCTGAAGAAAAATATAAAAACACCAGAAATCTTCAAAAGGAAGTATAAACAATATATTTTAATAATTACTGACAATAATTCCTTTCATATTCCAGAAATTCAAGGTTCTTGATGCTAAATATCTGGTAAATATTTTAACAATATTTTTCTCAGAACTTGAATTAGGAAATCTTTAATAACAGTATTGTGGATGTAATTATAATGACGATGATGATGACGTGTGTTTTCATCTTAAGAAACTCGCGGACGTCAGAGCTAATACACGCGCATTATTTAGAATCTTAAATATTTATATCAAGCTTGTAATTTTTCTTGTGAGTTTCTGAGCAGACAGAGAAAGTGATTTTGATATTTTATTAATGAAGTGAGCTATTTATTAATATCGGACAACAATCATTGTTTGTATGCAAAAATTTAAATAACGTTCGACGGGCTGAAAGCTTTACAATTGTTTAAACAATAATTTAAAAGAAATAGTACAAATATTTGAGTATTAAAATTATAATAGTTAAATACGGACTGAGTAAGAATTATGAATATTGAATATATTTGAATATATTTAAGAGTGGTCGCGATCAAGACTAGAAAGTAGATAAAAAAATTTCATTTTTATTTTTTATTTAAAGACTGAGATTTCTCGTAAGCGTAGCTCGAGTTTTCTACCATATTCTGTTATAAATAGGTTTAACTACAGTGGATTTTTTTTTATTTGTTGATTTTTTTTTTTTTTTTTTTTGTTATTTACAGACTGAAAGTAATTGCAACTCTCACGTCGCTATTCCTCGTGTCAGTGTATTTTTAATTCACTGTTCAATGATTTTTATTTTTTAACTGTCTATTATTTTATCTGCAGGATAACAGTCCATTGAATTATTTACAGTAAATAAAAAACAACATTTGTCGATAATTTCCTCTTTCAAATCGCCATAAATATGTATTCCAAAGTCCAAGTAAGCCTGTCATTTTTTTCAACAATCAGTGACATCATTATTCTAAACAACAATCTGCATAAAATCTAAGTAATAGTAAATAAAAAAATTGTTGTTAATATTTTTTAAGTTGAATTTCAAATTACACAGAAAAAAAAATTTAATTGAATGAAGAAAAAAATTCTTGAACCGAGAAAATAATTTTGAAAAGTTTCATTGTCTTGGAAAATTTTTTAATCAAGTAAAATTTACTTCAAGAAAAATTTCTTAGTTTAAAGATTTTTTTACCCGAATCAAAAAAATTAAGTTCTTCAAAATTATTTACTTTATTCAAGTAATTTTTTTTTCTGTGTAGTATTGAAAAGAAATCCAGTGATAGTCCAATTTTTAATCTTTTCATTTTCTATAATAACTTTGAATAAATCTTCAATAACTTTGTTTATTAAAAATATATAAATTATTATTTTCAATATCATTAATTCCATCAACTTAAATAATTATCACAACCTAATAGCAATCTCCTTCAATTGCTTATAAATATACAAACAGATAATGACATATGTTTTCCATTGCAAATTAATAATGCAATTATTCCTTTGATTTACAAATTACTTTCTTGCCGCTATTAATTTTTCCAGTCTTAGGGCAATCCGTCGCATGATTAATTTTTTTTTCAGAGTTCTTATTGCGCAAGTCATCTAAAAATAAAATTAATTTAATTAAAGTATTTGATTAAAAAGATACCCAACATTTGTTTAACTTATTTTTATTAAACAAATAATGTTACTAAAATTAACAAACATCTGTGATTTTTTTAATTTTTATTAAAAAAAAATTACAAGTACTTTAAAAATATTTTTTTTTATAATGAAAATCAAAAAAAAAAAAAATTCAGATGTCTGTTGATATTTTAGTATCATAATAACTTATTTAAATTAAAATTCTTACAATAGATAAACGCCAAAAATTTTTCTGAGGTCTGGTTTAATTCTGAAAATAGCAAAAATTAATGACACTAAAGTTAGCAGACGTCTGAAAATTTTTGATTTTTTTTTATTAATTAAATTACAACTAAAAGATATTTCTAAAAAATTACACTTATGGTTTTTCAATTTTTTTACAGGTAAAATTTTTTTTTTAATTATTTAATTGAAATTTATTCAATAAAAAATTAAAAAAAATTTTGAAATTTTTATAAAAATTACAAAATAATTTTTTAATTAAAAAAAATAAACATGTTATAAAAAATTTATTAAATATTTTTTCTTATGAAAATGTGTGTATTTAAAATAATATGAAAATGAAGTTAGCCGACATTTCAAAATTTTTATACATTTCTTTTTTAAAAAATTTCACTTAAAAATTAAAAAAAAAATTGTTGCATGTAAAAAACTTGAAAAACTATAAGTGCAATTTTTAATAAATATCTTTTTAGTTGTAATTTAATTAATAAAAAAAAACCAAAAATTTTTACACGTCTGCTAACTTCAGTTTCATAAAATAATTATGACATTAAATTTAGCTGTCATTTCACAACTGTTTTTATTTTTTTTTAACAAATAAATTATAGAAAAAAAAATATATTAAAAAAATGGACTTATAGAAATTTTAATAACAAATTAAAAATGTGATTTTTTTAAAATAATTTTTTAGAACAAATTTTTTTGTTAAAGAAAATTAAAAATTATCAAGTGACAGCTAACTTTAATGTCATTTTTTCAAATTTTTTTTTTTTAATTATTTAATTGAAATTTTTTCAATAAAAGATTTCTAAAAATTTTGAAATATCGGCTAACTTAATTTTCATAAAAATAAAAAAATAATTTTTTTAATAAAAAAAATAAATATGTCATAAAAAATTTATATGACATTAAAGTTAGCTATCACCTGATTAATTTTTAATTTTATTTAACAA
Organism: Cotesia typhae; assembly: GCF_013202065.1. Taxonomy (NCBI): domain Eukaryota; kingdom Metazoa; phylum Arthropoda; class Insecta; order Hymenoptera; family Braconidae; genus Cotesia; species Cotesia typhae. The sequence goes on along the minus strand of NW_027423774.1, from coordinate 17,250,457 downwards.
TTAAATTAAGTATAAAAAATTATTTTTAAAAAATTTAATTTTTTGCCACAATTTGTTAACAAAAGTTCTAAAAATGATCAAATATGTGCTAAATTAATTTTCATAAATTTATTTCAATTTTTTTTTTTCTAGTTAAAAATGTGTGTATTTGAAATAATTACATTTAAATTAAAAATAACAATAATAATTTCAATGTCACAGTTAATTTAAAATAAAAAACTAAAGCAAATGAGAATCACTGGTGACGTAGCAACTTTATCGGCAGGAGTAGTGTTTTGTGTATATATATATAAATTAGTACACCTGTATATATATTTAATATCAGTGTTGGTTACCATTTTCATCTTCACTTCCTTCCACTCGTACCGCAACTTTAATTCCTTCTAGTACAGCATTGGTGTGTATTATTTTTCGTGACCCCCTCACGTTTTCTTCTTTATTTTAAAAAGTTGTTTCCAATCCTGTCTTTCATTTCTGGTGTCAAGCATACGGTGACAGCGCTTGCATGGTAAGTGTTTAAATTTATTTGTATATTAGACATATTAGACACATTCACGTAAACACATAAAACACATACATTAACGTATATACAAGCTCGCTTTAAATTTCCAACTATAATAACATGTTGAAAGAATCATAAAGACGTGTCATAGATTATTATTCTGTAGTTATCAATATAAATTGCAACAGTTAACTTGAATTTATTGTAAACAAATAAATATTGCATTTCGTTGTTTGTTATGTACTGACAGTGTCTTCAATTATTCAAATTAAATTGATTTGAATTAATTTGCTGAATTAATTTGTGATTGTTAATTTCAGATTATTAAAAGTGAAAATTTATAAAACCAAAAAGTCAAAATGGGATCTAAAGTTGCGGAATTTTACAATGGAAAAAATATATTTATAACTGGAGCTACCGGCTTCTTGGGTAGCTGTTTGATAGAAAAATTACTGCGCTCTACGGATATTAACAATATTTACGTTTTGATAAGACCGAAAAAAGGTAAACAAATAAATGAACGTCTTGAAGAACTCACCAAAAACTCGGTAATTATTTTTTTTATTACAATACATGTTACATATAATTATCTAGTGTGTATTTTATTTAACAAAATGTTTAATTTTGGGGTTATGTTGATTGCAGGTCTATGACCGACTTCGTGAGGAAAAAAAGACAGATTTATTCAAAAAGCTGATCGCAGTTGCTGGAGACGTTGGTGAAGAAAACTTGGGACTTTCTACCGAGGACAGGTTCACTCTTGTAGAAGAGGTCCAGGTTATTTTCCACTCCGCTGCTACTTTGGACTTTGAGGCGAGTCTAAAGTCTGCGGTTGATATAAACCTTCTGGGGACTCGCCGGGTAGTGGAGCTAAGCCAAGAAATTAGAAATCTCAAGGTAAACGAGAAAGAATTTCTCTTTTTTATTTTATTGTATTTTTATTACTTGTAAATTTAATAATAAATTTTAATTCAATAGTTTTAGTTAGTCAATCGCTCATCAGTGGAATTTATTTTCGTAATTTTATTGTTTTGATTTTTATCTAATCATTTTATTTTAAATATTATTTTTTTAATAAATTTATTAATAAAATAAGAATTACATATTTATTTATTTATTAGTGGAATTTATTTTCGTAATTTTATTATTTTGATTTTAATTTAATCATTTTTAGTCATTTTATTTTAAATATTTTTTTTTTTTTATTAAATTTAATAACAAAATAAAAATTACATATTTATTTTTTATTTCTAGGCATTAGTACACGTGTCAAGTGCATTTGTAAACTCATTTCTCCTGGAAACAAAAGAGCAAGTCTACCCACCACCAGCAGACGTAAACGAAGTCTTGAAAATCGTCCAGGAACTTGATGAGAAAGCTCTAGCTCAAACAGCACCAAAGCTTCTAAAAAATCATCCAAATGCTTATACATTTACAAAGCATTTCGCGGAACACGAAGTCGTCAATGGAAAGCTGCCAGCAGCAATTGTTAGACCTTCGATGAGTAAGTACTTTTAATTAAGCAGATTAAGGCATTGATTATTATCGAGCATAAAACCAATTAATATGTTCTAAAATAGTTGTAGGAGCTTGGAAAGAGCCGATACCTGGATGGACGACTTCCAAAAACGGACCACAAGGTTTTCTAATGGGAGCTAGCAGAGGAGTTGTAAGACGTTTACCAGTCGCTAAAGATCTGATCTACGACTACATTCCCGTCGACATTGTAGTAAACTCTCTTATAGTCGCTGGTTATGTTGTGGGCTCCAATGCGTGAGTATTTATCTTATCTTCAACGAGATTTACACAATTCTTGGTTTAACAACTGATGGATTTTTTCTTACTATGTTACATAATTATAATTATGCTTTTCAGCGACAAAGTGATCAAGGTGTACCACTGTACATCCAGTACCTGCAATCCTTTCAAGTGGGAGTCTATTGAAACGAAAATTAATGGATATTTACACAAGTATCCATTGAAGGGTGCTGTTTGGTACCCACACCTCAAGCTTCTGCCTTCGTTATGGCTCTACCGACTCTCTGCTATTTTTGTTCATTTCATTCCGGCTTATATTTTAGACACTGTCACTCGTATAAGTGGCGGTAGACCAATGTAATTTAAACCATCATTTTTTTTATTGTAAAATCGTCTTGCAATTTATTTAATTATAATTATTTGTTTAATATTTAGTCTGGTTCGTTTACACACGAACGTCAACAATTCATTGGATCGTTTGGAGAGATTCATTTTTACTGAGTGGAAGTATCATAATCCAAAATTGCTTGCATTACATGAGTCTTTGAGCGCTGATGATAAAGAAATTTTTGGAGTCGATGTTAGGCCCCTCGACTGGGAAGACTTTTTTATTCATCTTACTCAAGGTGTTAGAGTTTACTTGAGCAAAGAGCCCATGAAAAATATTGAAAAGGCTCGCTCCAAAAACAATGTGTAAGTTTTTTTTATCCATATCAATATTTTTAATTTTATGTATATGTTGCAATTTTATTTTTCTACATCTGTAGATTTTTTTTAATTTACGGTCTTCATTTATCGTGGTATAAATTAATTTTTAAAAAATCTAGAAAACGGTTCAAAAGTCTGATGAAAGTTTAATAAAACATTATTTTTTGAAATTTCAAACTGTCATAACTTTGGAATTAATCAATCGATTTTTACGCAATTGGCGACAATCGATGCAGTTTTTCATGTCCTTTAAAAAAATCGACAACAAAAATTTTTTAGATGAAAAATTCCGGAGTAATTCCAAAAAAACACTTTTTTCGGTTTTCTTTCGTTCACGATATCTCTTGAACGAATAATCAACCGATTTTAACCGGATAAGCAGTGATCGACGTGGTTTTTAAAAATCAAAAGCTGACTAGTTTTTGGAGATGATCCATCGAGCCGTTTGAAAGTTATTCCAAAAAAATCACATTAAAAAAAAAATTTTTTCCAGTTTTTTTGAGAATTCTCAAAATTTATCGGTCTAAATAGTTTTCAAAAGCTAAGTTCGATCACGCCTTTTCGAATGGCACCAACCGCGATGAAATCGGTCAAGCCTTATTTTTGATAAAAATAAGTAAATTCAAATTTTTACAAAAAATGACTGAATTTTAATAAAATGAATTAAAAATTAATAATAAAAATACGCAATTGCTTATTTTCAGACTACTTGTTGCGCACTTGGGACTACAATTCGCACTTATGGGATTAATTTGGTGGATTATCAAAGTAATTCTAGGATCAACATGGACTGCAACTGGGATGGTTGTACCTATAACATATTTTCTATTCAGTCTGCTTTAGAACAAAGAAATAACTTTTCATTTATACTATAAATTCATAATTATTAATATTTCATTAAACTTCTATATATTATTTATAATAGAATTTATTTGTCCTAGGCCATAGTTTTTATAAGCAATTTTTCTATAAAATATTAATCTTTATGTTTATTAAAAAAACGAGCTATAAAAAGTAACAATTTAAAAATCTTGCGTGAACTTTGTTCTTGGATTCGTTAGTCAAAAATAATGAAATAATGCATTTTAATATCGATGTTAAAAAAAATTTTTTTTTTAATCAAAGCTCATCTGAAATGCTGATTCACAATTTATAGTAAACTGCAGGAGCTAATCGATTGTTAATTTTTTTAATTTATTCATGTACTTATAATTGAAAAAAAAATAAATAACTTTTCGCAATAAATTTATTTAGTAATGAATAACTGGAAAATTTTCAATCAATGGTCATAAATGCACTGATATAAAGTTTGATGATTAATAAAATAAGAAGAAATACATTGTATTTTAATTAATTGTTTGAATTAAATAAAAAAAAAAAAAAAAAAAAAAAAAAAACAGTGTGTAACAAATAATTATTAAGTTAGAAATATAAATAAAAAATTTTCTATGGGAAACAAACAGCCTATTTATTATCGTTGTAACATTGAAAGTGAAAAAAAAAATTATCATAGATTTAATTTAACAATCAAAGCGGCTATTACATTATGATTATGACGGTGACGTTACAGAAAAGAAAACAGATGAATAAATTGAGTGAGAGCATTTCTAAAAATCACAAGACTGTGTGTATTATAATGTGTAGTAATCGAATAACCTTGAGCGATAGACTGTGACACTGGCGTTTACAGGTTTACAGAACTAATAGTCGGATAGGAAGGTGAACAGATTGGGAGACCTGGAGGAGGTATGGAAGGGAAAGATTTAAAGAAACTTTATTAGTAAAAGAAAAATGTGAGTAAATTGCTGTCTGAAACGTGCTACGAAATACACTCATTTACTAAGGGGAATACCGCAACCTCGAGGAATAAAAGAAGGAAAGCTTAAGAATATCGAGGACTGATATGGAGGACTTGGCTCGTGTCCCATCAACTTAGAGCTGCCGATCAGTTCTTCTCCAACTATCATACTAGTGTCTACCAAGTGCTCGAACAGTGTCTTGTTTATACTTTTATTAGACACTTAGTTTATTTTATTTATAATTATTATAATTTTCATCACAAATAAAATTAGGTAAATTTTTTTTAATTATTAATTTTTCTATTGAGAAATTTTTATTGCCAATTTTATTTGAATCCTTCATCACATCATCATTAATGATCAACTATTATTTTTCATTGACATTAATATTGTGTGTAATTATTTTACTGTGTAATTTATATTGTTAAAAAATATTTAATAGATTTTTTTTGCAACGATTTAATTAATTGATATTAATAAATGATAATTTTTTTTTTTTTTTTTTTATTTAATAACAAAGAAATTGATAAAAAAAATGTTGATGAATAATGATTGTAATATTTTTCTATTGACAGATAAAATGACAATGAAATCGAAACCGACAATTGGTGAGTGGTTCAAAAATCGTCATGTGCTAATTACGGGAGCTACAGGTTTTATGGGTAAAGTACTTGTTTCGAAATTACTGGTGAGTTGCCCGGATGTTGAAAAAATTTATCTACTTGTACGTGAAAAGAAAGGGATTGATCCACAGACTAGATTGCAATCGATTGTTCAGGTAAAGTAAAAACTTTATTATTATACACCGGCGTACTGTGTAATGTGTCCAAGATACATTACATCGTGCGATGGTTCAATGATTACTTGCGTTACACGTGTTATTTATTTATTTTTTACTTTACTGTAATTGTAATGCTAACAACTTAATCGCTCTAATGGAGGATGAAAAAATTATTTTACATGCTCATTTCAACCCTGTTTATCTTTTCTTTTATTATTTGTATTTTTAAATTCTATATATGTTCATTTTATATTTCATCATATAAATTACTCATGCCGTATGCATATATATTTTTTAAATACATCCGAATTCAGGATAGAAATTTTTTATGATACTGAAGTTAGAAGACGTCTAAAAATTTTTGATTATTTTTATTAATTAAATTACAACTCAAAAAATATTTTTAAAAAATTGCACTTATAAAAAAAAAATGTCATAATTTTTTTTATGTAATTTTTAAATTTCAGTGACTTGATCAAGAAATAAATTAAATTTTTTATGAAATTTTAATGCTAGAAAATAATAGATAATTTTGAAATTTATAATAAATTGAAATTTTCCTTTTAATTTATCGGAAGTAAATTTCGAACTAAATGGTACGTGATACGTTCATCAAGCTACCTTGACACCATTATTCTTCTCACGACTTTCATCAATGGTTAATAAAATCCATTAGTGCATTAATTGTGGATGAAAAATTCAAATTACGGAATATGTTAATAAAATATTTATTTAAATTTTAAAATATTGTTTGCATTTAAGACGTAATACTTGGGACTTATTTTGTTTTTCAATAAATTTCTCAAGATTTTGATCGCAAGATAAGCGCTTTAAACTATTGTATTATATGAACACACATTACTCACAGATTTAAACATAACAATAACAATTTTGTGTTTGTGTAGTTTGGGATGAAAATTAGATAACGTAAAAATTAATAGAAAAGTTTGTACCATTCCTGGTACAGTTTACCGTTTACGAAATCAAATTTGGTTAATTTTTCTTACTTTCCTTTCCCCCGACTTTTATATAATACATAAAATAAATTGTATGAATATGTAGTTAGTATTCTACAGTCCACTAGGTATTTTTATTACATGCATGTATATATCTATTTATAAAAATCAGTGAGTAAATTAATTTAACAGGTATTTCCGTATGACGTCAAAGAATTACTAAGCAGAAAAAATAATTATCTTAATACAATTAATTGGTTGATCTATTGTTAATATTTTGTTTTCTTATTATCAAAAATTTATTTATTTAATTGTTTTTCGTTTAAATTTCAATGACGGAAACTTTTATTTAATTATTTAAATTAATGATAAAAAAAATTGTTGATTTGAAAAAAAATTATTTGAAAGTTCACGGTGCTGTTTTTATAAATTTTAGAAACAAAATTTTAGAACAAAAAATTAAAGTTTACAAAAAAATTTTTTTTTGTCTTAATGATTTTTTTTTTTTTTTTTTTTTTTAGCGGATTATGAATAATGATCTTAGAAGTTAATCTTTCTTAAAAAGGAATGATTTAGTAATTATTAGAGTTTTTAAATTATTTAATTAAAAAAGAATACAATATTTCTAAATTCACTGAAAATGAGCAAATTTTTATTAAAAAATGCAAATTATGTAAAGAAAAAATTTTTTTCCTGAATTGTAGATGTCAATTATTATTTATGCTAAATATACCGATTTAATGATTTTTTATGTCTCAATAAAAGTAATAAAAAAAAATAAAATAAAATAAAATAAAATAATAATAATGATAAGAATCACAATAAACCTTGATGGGTTTTTAATACCGCAAATTAACCCACCCTAGACCCCAACAAGACCCCAAGGTCTAATCGAATGTCAATGCATTTAAATAAATTCCAGCGACAAAAAATTTTATTAACAAAGTAATAAATAATAATAATTCCATAAACGCTACTGGACAGTTAATTACCGAGGCCAGAAAAAAAAAACATCTTCATGGAGTATCGTTATACGCGATTCAAGTCAATGTAATGTAACCATTAAAGAAAATTATTTATCCACGGATAATTTTATTCATTAATAGCAGTTATGATTATAGTTATGATAATTTCAATGAAATTTAATGTTTAATATTGTAAAATAAATGGCAGCAAGAACCATTCAGACAGTTACGTGAGCACCACCCAGAAAGGTTGAAAAAATTATCAGTGATACCCGGCGATGTGACCATCGAAGGACTCGACTTATCACCGAGCAACAGAGATTGTCTAATACAACAAGTCTCGGTGATATTTCACGGTGCAGCCAATGTCAAGTTCGACGTACCGCTTAAAGATGCCATCACCATGAATACCAAAGGAACTGCGAATGTTTTAGCGCTAGCAAAACAGGTATTTAGATTTTATTCAAATTTATATTTATATTTTATTTGATGGTGAAATTTTATTATTCATTTACGGCCAATTAAAGTTATTATTACGAATATGACCATAATTAACGATTAGACTTAGAAGTTACAAGTTATTATGAACAATATAAAATTCTTGATTGCATTTTTTTTATAAAAACCGGTTATTTATTATAAAATAATGACTAACTCGGGTACTCACTCCGTTAATTTATCCTTGGAAGTTTGATAAAGGAAAGAACGATATATTTTTAAATTACAATAAAACAAAGCTTTAATATAAATTCATCGTTTGTTCCTTTATTTTATTTTTATTTTTATTTTTTATATTTACTGTTTACGTCTACGATGCAATGAAAAGGAATTGCCTTTGTTGAATAATGAATTTAGTGATGCTTATTAAAATTTTTAAGTAAAAAAATAAATCAATTGTTTAAATTTTGATTCACAGATGAATAATTTGAAATCATTTGTCCACATTTCGACGGCTTTCTCACAATGTGGAGAAAAAGTACTCGAAGAGCGCGGGTACCCCACACCTATTTCCCCGGAGAATGTAATGACACTTGTCGACATTGTGGATAATGATCTTCTTGAGGCGTTGACCCCCAAGTTACTAGGAGTTCAGCCTAATACCTACGCCTTCAGCAAATCTTTGGGCGAGGATTTGGTCAATAGATCTGGTCTTCCTGCTGGAATTGCCAGGCCCTCAATTGGTAAATTTTTTATTATTTCTATCCGCGTGAATTTTTTATTTTGCTCTGTTATTTAAATTAGGAAAAAAAGATTTTATGAAAATTTTGATTGGTTAGAAATCATGTTGCTTATTTGGAAAAAAAAAAAAAAAAAAAAATGTGAACATAATCTGAATAAATTTTTTCCTTGTTGATTAAAAAGAAGTTGGGAATTCAAAACTATGCTGGGGAAAAAAAAAAAACTATACCTGAATAAATTTCTTGAGCCAAATAAAAAATAAAAGGATTATTTTGTATAATGGCTAGTCCGGTTGGTTTCAGTTGAATTTTAAAATATAATTTATTATTTTGTATTGTTATTTTAATTCCCTTAATTTTTTTTATTGTCAGTTTTTAATAATAAATAACTTTTGTTTTAGTATTTTAAATTATTTTAATAAAAAAAATAAAAAGTTTTACAATTGTTGATAATACTGTAATTTACTATAAAATAAAAAGCTAAAAGTTTAAAGTTGCTGCTATTAACGGGAAAAATAATCTTGCTCAAGAAAATCAATTAATAATCAATGTGATGACTCAGTTTAAAATTGGTAATAGAATTCTATTATAAATTGTGACTTATGACCTTTTTTTTGTTAATTTGTATCTCGACCTTGCATCTTATTTTCACTAACAATGCCTACAAAGTTATACTTCATATTGGTTTCCATTCTTTGACCTATTTATATTTAAAGATACAAAGAGAGGCTTTAAAATTGTTTTTAAGCCTTGAGCCCTTTCAAATTAACTTTCGATAATCATTTATATTTTTTACAATTCGATATGCTTGAAAATTAAACGTTTTAACATTGATTATAATTATTATTATCATTATTACTAGCAACTTGCAGTCACAATATGACAGCCAAGAATTACAAATTGCAAATTGAAGAATTTTGCATTAATGATTTTTCGATATTTTTAATCACAATATAAATAGTTTGGGTACTTTCAAAAAAAATTTTTTAAATAATATTGCTATCTCAGGATCAATCACCAATTATTATTATTATTTATTTAATTCAGCCTGACGGTCTAGAAATGAACTCGGTTAGAAAAATACATAATTAACATCTCTCTTCTTGTCTACGTATCATTGCATCACATTATAAACTTCATTTTAAATACTTAACAACAATTACCAATTATTTATTATAAATGTTTACGGAAAAAAATTATTCAACGAACAAACTATTTAAAACTCTTATAAAAACTCAATATAAAAATTGACTGTCAAAAAAAATATAAAAAATGTAAAAAATTTACAATTACAAGATCTAAGTTGCTATATTACCAAAAATTAACAAACCTATTAGGACACAGAATTTTTATTATGTAGCAATTAAATATTTTAACAAACTCCCTTCTGATACGAAAACTATAGATTGTAATAAAAAATTGTTGAAAACAAAGTTAAGTTACTGGATAAGAAACTTTATTGGTTAATATGACCCTGTTTAAAAATATTGATTGAAAAAAATTAAAAATGATGAAATTCGAATTCTTTTCAATAATTTCAATTATTTTCAATCAGTATTTTTACGCAGGGTGCTTAAAAATGTATTGAAAAATGCGAGTATTTAATTGGATATTTCTCTTTCTCATAATTATTATAATTTCGTATTTCTTTCTCTAAAAATTTATTACTTTTTGTACTGATTATCTCTTTGCATTATATTATCGGCATAAATTTTGTAAAAAAGTCTAGGTATTATAAAACTGTTATTTTTTTGTACTGGTTCTATACACATGTGTTTTTATACCTCGATAGAATTCTTTACCAGAGAAATAAATAAATAAATAAATAAATAAATAAAAAAGCATAAATTCATATCAAGATCTTTCGGAAGATTTCAAATTTGATTAAAAAATCTATTTACGATTGGAAATATCCCCGTCACAAAAATTTAATTATTTACATTATTGTTATCAATATCATTATTATTGGTATTATTATTACTATTTTGAAACTATGATAGATAAATATTATAAAAACTTTAATTGACATGCATTTTTTTAGTGATCGCATCTTGGAAAGAACCGGCCCCAGGTTGGATCGAAAGCATGAACGGACCAACAGGACTGATGATCGGCGCAGCAAAGGGTGTAATCCGCAGTGTACTTTGCGACCCGGATCTCCTTATCGACGCGATACCTTGCGACATTGCTGTAAATGCTATAATTGCACTTTCATGGAAAGTAGGTTTGGAGAATCCAGAAAAACCGATTTTTGTAAATGTTACCGAAAGCGGCGAGAATCCGATGACTTGGGGAGAGGCATTAGAATACGGTCGTAAACACACTCTATCAAATCCATTTTCAGGTAAGTTTAATTGATGGTTACTTTAATTTATAATAATAATAACAATTATAAATTTAATATAAAATTATTACATGTAATAATCATTATTGTTAATTAATTGCTGTTTGAAAATTTTTAGGAATTTTATGGTATCCAAGAGGAGGAATAACCAACAACAAATTAGTACATTGGATTTGTGTATTTTTACTACACTTATTACCGGCTTATTTTATTGACGGTGTTTGTCTCTTAACAGGGAACAAGCCGTTTTTAGTTAAGATTCAAAGTAGAGTAAGCTGGGGAATAAGACTAGTTCAATATTACACGATAAAATCATGGATATTTAGGTAAATTTTTATTTACTGTTTTTAAAATATGCAAATAATTCATTATGAATATTATTATTATTTATTGAACCTACGCTAATCGGCAATAGATATTTATAATAATTTAAATAATAATCTATATTATTAAGAGAATAAGTAAAATTTTGTGGCCAGTGTATTTATATAGTAAAATGGGATTTTATGGTTAAATTTGGTATCGTTGAAAAAGTCTTGACTTCGAGTTGTGCCTTTTCATGGTTTCATATCATTCTCACCGATAGTCAATTTATGATGATAAGTATTTAGGATGCATTCGAAAATGCACTATCTCTAGATAAATAATTAATAAATAACCTTGTATCTCGTGAACTATTAACATTTTTTAAGATATAAGCTCATCCCGATGTTACACTCATCAAAACCTTTCATTTGAGTACCCACATCAATTTTTCATATATTTATATATATTATATATATGTATATATGAAAAATATATAAAAATGCATGTGGGTACTCAAATGAAAGCTCTTGATGAGTGTAACATCGGAATGAGCTTATCTCTTGAAAAACGTCAATAGTTAAAAAAGTACAGTGCAATTTTACAAAAGTTATTATTTAATAAAGCAAAATTTCATTTATTTATAGTTCACAAGTCACGGCAGTCACATAGTAATTGCAAGGTTGCTAGTAATAATAATAATAATAATAATAATAATAATATATTTTTAGAATAGATATAATTAGCTGTTAAACTAAAAAGTCAAGACTCAAATTGCAGAACGAAATTGAAAATTAATGATTAATACGCAAAAAATAAATAGATAATGGTGATACTGACGATACTGTACGTGAATTAGTTAATTATTATGATGTTTTTTGACGATTTTTATAAAAGATTATTATTTCATTATTATTATTATTATTATTATTATTATTATTATTATTATAAATAAGTCTTAAAACATTTAATTATTGTAGATAAAAATGATTAACCCTTAGGTCAAAACAACCTATTGAATTAATTACCATGTTAAAAAGTTAGTCTATTTTAATATGTTATGTGAACTTAAAATCGTTAAAAGTTATTTCAAAGAAGATTTCTGTTGGAATTAGAAATTAAAATCATATACGTTGCGTTTGGCAACGGAAGTGTGTAAAGGGTCAGTTAGACAATCTTTTGACATTGACTTAATTTCTAACTCTTAATTTGAATACTATTGATTACTATATACACCTTGACATTATAAAATTCTTAAAAACGAATCGTTCATTTATATTGCAATCAGTCTTCATTTAATAAAATTGATTTTAGTTTAAAATTAAGCGTTTGATATTAACTTTATAATAACATTTTGATGAATTTCCATTATCTAAATATGATTACTCGCAATTATTAAGAGTTCATCGACTTAAGTATAAGATTATTATTTTTAAAAATCTATCAGCCTGTATTCAAACAAACGGTTATTTTATTCGTAATCGCTGGTCATTTAAATTCATACTCAAGAATCTCTAGATTCAATAGCACAACTTTGTTTTACTGTAAAAATACCGTTTAACTGGAAACCGTTATTTTCATATCTTTAAAATTTTAATTTTAAATTCATAAAATCGATGATCGACTTCTAAAAAAAAAATTTTTTTGTTATAAAATTAATCATTGATAAAAAATCAAAGACAATAATTTTTAAACATGAAAATATTTAAGTTTCAAATTAATTTTTGTCATAAAATTTTTTTTTTATTAATCTTAATTATTATTTATTTCAGAAATGAAGGAATAAAAGAACTGAGACAAAATTTGCCGGTAGAGGATAAAGAGAAATTCTTTATGGATACCAAAGCGTACGACTGGGACCCTTATATGAAGACTTATGTCCTTGGAGCCCGAAAATATGTCCTTAAAGAGGATCCTTCAACCCTTCCTCATTGCAGGCGCGTATTTTTCTGGTACTGGGTCGCTGACGGAATCGTCAGATTTGGACTTCTTGCTCTCTTTTCTTGGTTCATCTACACGCTGATAAGCCCGTGGCTTTTCACAAAAACACTCGTCGGTGTTCTTGAAAACTAGCATCTATCAGTCTATTTATTATAATTTCATTGTTATTAATATTATTATTATCATTATTATAATTTTTATCTTCTTTTAATTAAATTAAATTAGTTACTTTGTCAAAGATTGACTGAATAAATTCAATCATCTTTAAATTCACCGCTATCAATTATTTATAATAAACAATGTAGAATTATACTTAAGTTTCTTTATAAAAGGCATTATTTAAGTAAATATCAATATGCGTTATTTATAATTATTACTACACTAATACAACATAAATGTATGCTTTAAACAAAAGTCATTAACCGAATCATTTTTCTCTCTTATATTCTTAGGAAATCATCCGTGTTTTTTCAATTTCCTGAATACCGATTGCTTATAATAATAAGTAGATATATGAAATATATAATTAAGATTATTTTTGAAAAATTGTCTTGTTTTTTTGAATAAAAGATATTAAAATAGTTTTATTTAAATTTATGTTTTGTGATTTATGATTCTCAGTTCGTTACAGAATTCAAAAATATTATTCTTTATTATGAATTATTAAAAACTAAACGAAAAATATGGAGATTGATGACGTATTAATTCTCCAATACAAATAACAGACATCATATTGGACATTAAATTATTAATTCCAACAAGTGAATAAAACTCTATGATACAAAATTTTGTAGATAGATAAATTAATTATTAATTTATTTACTGATTTTTCAATTTGTAATTATGATGTTTATCGTAGCTTATTATGAAGATCAATGGAAGAAAAATAAGAAAATTTCGACAAACATGTGATCTGAGGTTTTCTTTTTTACTTTCCAACGGGTGTAATATACTACTTTCTTTAATCAATTTGAAAATCTTTATAATATCCAAGTCTAAGAAAAATGAACCATAAAAATTTTTCTAACATACACCCTTTTAGCTTAAAAAAAATTCTAAAGCCAAAAAGGCATATAAAAAAAAATTTTTTTATATTTTCTGTCTCTTTGCTTAAAAAGTTGAACGTTTTGAATTTCCGGCTATCAAAATTAAAAATTTTCAAAAATTCGAAAAATTATTGAAATTAGTTGGATTTTTATAAATGAAGTATCCTTTTAATTTCAACATTTTAAAATGTTGAGTTTGTTTTTATAAACACCCTTTTGGCTCTTAGAATTTTTTCTCTTAACAGCCGATCCCATCTTTTTCTCACGTCGCACTCACGGCGAGAAACGATACTATCCTTGTTGCACGCGTGATGATAAAGCTAATTGCAGTTTTATGTTTTTCTTGTAAACAAATGAGAATTTCGAAACAAACGGTCTGATACTAAATAGATAATTACAAAATCTTTTACGTAGCACAGCGTTTTTTCAAAAATTTTCTTTGTTTAGAAGAGAAATGAAAAGATGCAATCATAGGGACCGGCTCTTAAAGCCAAAAAAGTGTATCTCAAAATCATTTAATTTCTTAATTTTTCAGTAAATTTTTATGTTGCTAATATTTATTTTTAAGATGATCAGAGCATAAGTAATTTTCTTCTTAAGAGCCGATCCCAGTTATTGTAGCTTTGTGAATTTATCCTGAACAAAGAAAAATTTTAGAAAAACCTCTCTGATACGCGATAAATTATTTAATTATCTATTTTCTATCAGAGTGTTTTTTACGAAATTTTCATTTGTTTAAGAACAACTCATAAATCTGCAATAGCTTTGCTGTTGCTAGTGCGATAAAGATAGTACGGTTTCTTTCAATGAGTGCAAGGAGAGGAAAAAATTGGACCCGTTGTTAATAGAAGTATTTTTTTCTCAGTACATAAATAATTTTAAATTAATAAAAATATGAACTCCAAGATATTAAAAAAAATTGATATTTCGACGGCAATACATTATTAAATGCAGCAAGGATCAAGTTTATAAACTCAATTGATTGAGTATTCAACACAAACGAGTTTTAATACTTTTTTGCCAAAAGATAGAGGTACCGTTTGGGACCACTTTAGGTCAAAATGTGAAGAGAAGTCATTTAGACTTTAAAAAACGCAAACAATTCTGATGGACCAAAAAAAAAAGGTTTAAAAAAACATTCAGCCTTTTTTTCGCTCTTAAATTTAGTATTGAGCATCTAATGGCTCTTCAAATGATTAAAAAATTCCTGAACATAGAACAAACTCGGAGCATGGTAAAAACCGCACCTGTTTGCTTTTAGACTATTTCGATGAACTTGGAAGATTTTTAGTGATTAAATCTCGTCTACAGCTCGATAAAAAGTTAAAAAATCGATTGAATTATGTATAAATAAAATACTGACTCATAGTATTTTTGCATGACAACAGTTTCATCCACATATAATGCATAAATTTATTATTTGTGCATGAGAGTGTGGAGAGTGTCGTATCTTAGGCATCCTGAAATAATGTTGAAATCTTACTTATTCACTTGCTCACTTACTTACTACTTACACTCACAATATAAATATATAAATATATAAATATACATATATACAGGTTTTCTTGTTAAGATTTTAAAGCCAATCCATACCAACAAGCAAAGCAAAGTAAGTTGCTCGAGCACGAAAGTAAATTGCGTCATTAAAAAGAGGTCGAACCGCTTCGGTTCTCCAGCCAGTACCAGTACCAGTAACCAAACCAGCAATACAACGATACATTTATTACGATCATGAAAAACTTTTATTTTATTTTACTTAATGTTGCGGTTTACTCAAGCCCAATATTATGACATAGAATATTACACTCTATTTTTACCTATTCATATTCTATTTAGTCGCATTAACATTCGTCATAAAAGTTTATAATTATTACGAATCACCACCAATTCGCTCTGAAAGATACTGACGGGTTATTTTTTTTTCTTTTTAATTAAGGATCCGATTGAACTTGATTTGATTGCGGAACGTCACTTTTTTATTGCGTTCAAGGACGAGGGAAAGTTTTGTTCAAAAACTTAAAATCGGCAGACTTTAATTCGCAGAAATAAGAAGAGTATGTAATGTTTAAAGTCTGGATGAGTTTTTTTATTTGTTTTTCAAAAAATAAAGATTCCGATCACGTAAACGCAATTACTCTTATTTGCGTACGCTGAGTAATTGTTCATTATTGAGAATCAGTCAGGAAAAAAAAATAAATATAAAAACTCAGATGATTACTATGACAGTTGATTAACTATTTAGAAACACATATCATATTTTTTTGTTTTAATAATTTCCGCAGATTGCATGCTGCTTTTTTTTCTTATCTCAGATCTCAAATGTTTGACCTACGATAATAAGCAGTTGTCATGAATTTTTAAACTATTTTAAACGGAAAATATCTTTGATAATAATTCCGTAAGTGAATGTTAAATACTTGTCTTAAAATTCCGATATAATTTACTTGAACTTAACACTTTGATAAAATAAAAAGCAAAAAAAAACTGATGAGATGAAGGATAAAAAAAAAGAAAAATTTAATTTTCAGCTACAGATTGATAGTTATAGATCATAATTAATGATTAATCATTAACAAACGCTGAATTTCACAATTAAAATGAACGTGACACAATTTTTAAATGTCGTTTAATAAATATATTTTAAAAATATATGGGCATAAATTGACAAACGGTTTATATAACCAAATTGCAGATGGATCATCTCCGGTATTATAAAAAGATTAAGAAGAAAGGATGTGTTTAAATATATCTGGCATTGCCAAAATTGCCCGCAAGTGTGTCATAACGGTCATAAGAGGATCGCTGTAAATAATAATAATTGAAAATACCGGGATGATTTAATGGATACTTTTATTGCCAAGGGAGAAATCCGCGGTCTAGCGGCTTTCAATTTCTTCAAATAAAATAACATTGCATAACGAACGAGTACCGAGAGAAACCTAATAAGCCAGAAATAAAGTAATGTAACATTCAAAAAAGGAATCGCCTTGAACTTAATATTGTATTGAACATTTTATTTGTCCGCCGTATCTACCACGCTGTTTACTACTTATGAAGTTTACAAGTCCGATTAAAACGCAACGCGACTACTTGAAAAATTTATTTATGCAAGAGTAGGGGAAGAAGAGAACAAAAAATCATTTTATCAATTTATCGTTAGATTGTTTTTTTTTTAACTCGTCAAATTTATAAATAGCTTGGGATAATTATCTAAATTATTCCATTTTTTACCATAAGAAATTAAAAAAAAATTGTTATTGTTAAAATTTTGATGAAAAACTTAAGCAATAATTTTTTTATTATTTAATCTTATGATCTTTGAAGTTTGAATTTTTCTGAGTCACACAGGTGCGAAATTAATGACAGGAAAAATGAAAAATTTTTTTATCGACATCGTTACTTGCTAAGAATATTGCAAATAACTTTTTTATCTTTGACCGCATGTATGCAATTTTATTTAATTTGATTTCGTTGCAAAAAAATTTTTTGAAGTGTTGTATTTATTCAAATAAAAGTTTTAAGCAGAAAAACATTTAAGTATTTTTAAAAGAACATTAATTATTTCGTTTTACAAGTAAAAAAATTTTTTTCAAGTATTTGACTATAATTAATATTATTCAATCATTTTCTTTCTCGCTTACTCCTTATTAAAATAGTCACTAGAAACTTGCAGTAATGTGTGACTGGTGAGAATCGCGATTGATAAATAAAAAAAAATTTTTGCTAGATGGTTTTTTGATATTTTTACTCACAATATACTTTTAAATAAATTTAAAAAATAGCATTCCTATAACGGGATCAAAGACCAATAAATTTATAGAAAATAAGACAGACACAAACTTGTAGAACCAACTCTTTAAAACTTCTCCAAAAAATTAACCACTAAAAAATATAAAATCGTGTAAAGGCACAAATTTAACTCATAACCTTTTTGATGATACAAAATTCAACTATAAAAATCACTTTTGAAATAAAAATACACCCGCCACAAAATTTTCCTTATTCTCTCAATTATGTTTTAATATTTGACATGTAAAAAATAAAATAAATAAATAAAAAAATTTTATCGATCGCGAAATTGAAATCTATTTTAAAACTCCCCCGAAAACTTATCATAATAAATTAACTATCGCTTAATACCATATAAAACCTTTAAAAGACACAAATTTAGGCTAAGACCTTTTCGATGATACTAAATTTAATTAAAAAAACCGATTTTATTACATAAATACGCTAGATACAAAATTCTCCTTAATCTCTCAATTATAAAGATAATTTTATTAGAGAAAAAAATGATTACGTCTTAAGAATCGCGTAATTAAATAAAACATTCATTTTTGATCTCGAGTCAGCAGGTCGTTATAAAATTACAGTGTACTCAAGTATCTTCCTACCGTTCTTAATGCTCGGTCGGCTGCAATAACAACGAATTTGAAGAAAAGACGACTCGATTCGCGAGTAATAATCGGTATTGTACCAAGAGTGGGGCTCGCCACCAATCACTTACATTCTGCAGATGTGTATTACTTATTTTAACGTTCACACATGTACAGAACGAGAGAAGAGAGAGATTAAATTGAAAGTTCATACGGCCCTGGCCCAAAGACGACAAGTATTAGACCAATACATGTAAGTCCGAACGAGCATACTCCGACCAAACGTCCAGTTATTCGGTGGCTAAATTATTTTCTCAGTCTGTAATCGGCTCACTGTCTGCTCGAGTCGTCAAGTCTTAACACAGCATCCGAATCAGCTTTGAGATTTCAATATTTTAAATCGTGGTTTGTCACGGTTTTTTGACATTATTGTTTGTTTTGTAAGTGAATATTTTGAATTCTGTGACAGTGATTTCAAAAATTTTATTTTTCAATTAACAATTTTTTATTTTCCTTTTTTATTTTTTTCATCAAGAACAATTCGATTTGTTCATTGATCTGTTTCATTTAATCGATTATTCATCGTGACATAACAATTGCCGCGGTTAAGTTTTCAAATTTATTTATAATTATTTCTAAGCAAGTGTCGTAATTTTATAAATTTCACAACGATAATTTATTTTAAATGTATAAAATCCAAAAAAAAAAAAAAAAAAAAAAAAAAAAACCTAATTAATTGCCGGTTTTTTCCCAAAGAAAAGAATAAGGCCCGAAAAACGCGCATAATAGCGATAAATAATCGGAATTACCCATGCCATAACCTCTGTATATCCCGAGTATTCTTCGTAGCTATTTTTAAAGACAAAAACAAATTTCAGACGTAAGGTAGCGTTTGGAAAGTCCCTATTCAGTCTAATACGCAGTGAACGATCACGCTATTTGACCAAAACCTGTTTTCCCGCGCGACATTAATAGCTTGAATGATAAAAACAGTAAATAGTATCTTATATGGGACTGAAAGTAAAACTGACCGTCAATAAATTCATAAAGTCAACAAATATACTTTTTCGTTGCTGTTACACATACATTATAACATAATAATAAAAAATAAGATTATTACATGTTATTAATGCAATTACGCGTACGTGACCGTACAATGATTTGGATTGTTGCAAAACTCGGTATTTTATTCGCGTATGTCGACTAGACTGATCTCGATTTATATACAAAATAAATATCTAATTGTTGTTGTTATTTATTGTTCAATTTATTTTAATATTATTTGATACTAATTGATTATTGGTTGTAGGTATCGTTTTAAATCGCCAAAATGACAGATTCAAAAATAGATGACATGCCGGATAGAATTGCGGAGATGTTTAAGGACCAGGAGTTGTTCATCACCGGAGGAACCGGATTTTTGGGAAAAGTGATGGTTGAAAAATTTTTGCGCTGCATTCCCGACATCGGAAGGATTCATCTTCTTGTGCGCCCGAAGAAGGGCAAAGACCCGAAGCTTCGATTGGAGGAAATTTTCAACTCTCCGGTAAATAATATTGCTATTTACTTTTGTTGTTTTTATTTATTTTAGTACAAGATATTAAACATTTATTAAAATATTGCACGCACGGATAACGCATTGCAAAAGTATTTCGTACAAACTTTTAGTGAAAGTACACTGCAAATAACTCGAAAAACGCAAATATTTATATTTTTATTTATTTTTATATTTATATTCAATATTTTTTATTTTCACACATTTTATGATTAGACTAAAACAAAATTGTCATTTGGCTTTCGAGCAATCCGATCTTAAATATTTCAATTTGATTTTAATTTAATATTCAATATTTAGTATTTAAGCAACATCAAAAATTAAAAAAAAATAGAATTTTTAGTTTATAGTACCAAATTTAATAGTTAAAAAACTGAAAAAATTATTTAAAAAATAGAATTTTTTCAAATTGTAAAAAGTATATTTTAAAACTGTACAAATTATAATTTCAAATAAGAATACAATATTAAGTATTCATTTTTACAGTTTCAAATTTTATCTTTTACAAAGTTTGTAAAATTTTTTTTTTAAAGTGTAATTTTTCCAGTTTTTTTTTCCGAGACGCCTAACTAAGAAAATTTTCACAATAAATTGTAAAAATTCAACAAATTTTTCGATAATATAATCGAAAAAATAAAAATTTTCTTCAAAATAAAATTCGGAAAAAATGATGGACCATGTGATGCTCTTGTAAGCAGAAACAGAGTCAAGGCCTCGGCATGAAACCAGTGTGTAATGTATGAGACCGTTATTGTCCAGTGAAAGTACTTGACTTGTTATGTCATATCACAAATATCTCGCGATAACTCTTCTCAAGAGAACAGAGAACACTTGACTTACCTTCTTCTGTAACGCAATTTCTCTATTGCTCTTAGTCCTTGCATAAATACACACAACCTGCCGACAATCATCAACCACTTGCATTCACATACATACGTACATTGATACATTCTGCAAGAAAACAAGGCCAGCGGGTCAGAATTCCCGCGAGAACCGGTATTTGCATGTTTTGGTCAACCCCTTACGTCACTGAGAAAATTCTTAATTAAAAGTCATTCAGGACTAAATAAGTGACCTACTTATCCGATTTGTTGATCAAGAATAAAAGGAAAAAAGATGACGTCCATTTTAATTTAAAATAATTTCGAATTATTCGTAATTAGTCGTTAGATATTTTTTTCTTCAGACTGTCGGCTATGAGATTAAATAAATTGGCAAGAAGATACCAACCGGAACTAATGAGGGACATTTACGCTTCAAAAATAATTTAAATTGTATGTGGTTGTAATTGTAATAAAAACATCGCGGCTTTATTCAATTTCAAGTTTTCTTGAAAAGAAAAAGATTAATTATTTTTTAATAATTAATTAAGTGATTTGGCTGGTTTCTGGAAATTGTTTTTGAAATTGATAATTTATAATCATAAAAAAATAGCCGTCTAATCGAGATCAACTTATAACTCACGTGCACATTACTATTACTATGACGAAATATTACTTGGTATAAGTTGGTATAAGAGTGCGAGCGCACCTAACCGACGCTTTCTACCTCTTTAAAATCTTTATCTCACAATCCCTTTATTTATTTTTATATTTGTTCGACGATTTTATAATCTTTAACGTAATAGTTTTGTTAAGATTTATCTTCTATGACATTTCGCCAACAAAGTATGTATACTATATATATCTAATACCAAGGAACGTAGCGCTGAAAAATATAATTAAATTAGTAATTATAGTGAAGGAATTTGATTTATAAAATAGAAGAATAATTACTTTGATCGATTTAAAAAAAATTTTTTAAATGATTTATAATTAACATAGTTGTGGTAAAAAGTAAAATTAAAAGTTGTTTTATTTAAGTGTAGAAAATTAATCAATTGATTTTTTAACAAATATTTGAAATGATTAAAATTTTTTAATAAAATCAAATAATTAAAAGAAATTTTTTAGAAATTCTTACTGGAGAACTCTAATGTAGTTATAAAAGTTAAGCCAATTTGCATTGCATTAAGAATTTACGAAGAAATAACGCAATATCCGTTTGTGTTTATGTCATTATTTCGCGAAATATGTTGCTTGTTATGTGATAAAGCTTAAGTTTAGCAAACCGGCATTAAAAAAAATACATTTAAGTTATTTTGGCGTTTTAAAATATTAGCCAATAGATTTTAAATAGAATATTTTGCGTAATGTATTTGATGCTCGTTTCCAATGGTCTGGCATAAAAAAGTGAAATTTTTATGAGCCTCATTTGAATGTAGAAAAAAAAATTATACAATAAGTTTCTTAATCAGTGTTCAGATAAAAAATATTAAATTTTTAATCAGTTTGATTAATGTCAGAATTATTTATAATTTTACTATTCAAAAGCTGCTTGTATGACTTCCTATAAATTGTATGACAAAACCGCAAATCAGCACACGGAAATTCATTAGCTTATGCAATGGATGAGCTAACAACAAATCTGCATCTAATAGTGGGAAGGGACGATTTGGTTTCTTTTATTAATTATAAATAATTTTTAAATAGTCGCACATGACAATTCATTAAGATACGAGAAAGTTTTTAGTTTGCGACCCACCAGATTTGTAAGGATCCTGAGGAGTCATTTGTGTCGTCATAAAAGAACATTTAGCTAATAAAAAAGCAGATAAGAGAGACATTAATCTTCCTTTTTAAATGTATTCACGGCATGCTAGCTTGAGGTTTAATAAAATCAATCGAGTATCTAATGACGCAATTTAAATAATTTTAAAATAGCGTATCATCAAAATGGTCGAACAAAACTAGTAAAAAGTTATCTATAAAAAACTTTCATTGAAATAAAAAAAAAAATTTCTTTGAAGCTAATAAAAACTTGTTTACTTCTTCATTTATAATGGCTAATAATAAATTTTTTGCTTTACGATTAATAATTATATAATTTTTTGTCTGATTTAAAATATAGAACGATTTTTTATTTTCCGTCATTAGCCGTAGAAAAAAAAATTAATGACGTCAAACCGACTATTGATGAAGCTATAACAAATAAGAGACTTATTTAATCTATTTTCAATTGGAAAATATTTTTAATGGAATTTTCCTCTAAATAAAATTATAAATTTATAATTACAGTTGTTCGAAAAAGTAAAGGAATTACGAGGATTGTCATTTATACAAAAAAAAGTGTCGATAATAAACGGTGATGTATCATTACCTAAATTGGGAATCTCATTGGAGGACAGGATAATGCTCTGTGAAAAAGTCAGTATAGTTTACCACGCCGCAGCAACAGTCAGGTAATTGAATTACTTAAGCAATAAGCAAAAACATCACACTTAATACTCAATTTGATAGCTTTTTAAAAGGATAATATAAGTAAATAACTATAATTATAGATTCGATGAACTACTGAAACGTGCAGTGCTGCTGAATACCCGAGGCACTAAGAACATGATTGAATTGGCTAAAGAAATGAAATACTTGGTCATGTTTGCTCACATCAGTACAGCTTATTGTCACCTGGAAGAGAAAGTTAGGATAACATTAGCTTTTTTAAAAACACTTGGCTAAATACATTATTGAATATTAATATTAATATTATTATAAAATATTGTTTGTTAATACTTACCTCTGGGTTAATTTTACCAGGTACTTGGTGAGAAAGCTTACCCACCACCAGCAGATCCTCACAAAATAATCAAATGCGTTGAATGGATGGATGATGATGTCGTTGAAGCAATGACCAGCAAAATTCTCGGTGTATTGCCTAATACTTATGCATTCACTAAGGCACTATCTGAAGGTTTAGTCGAAGAAGCAATGCCTCATATTCCAGCAATTATTCTTCGGTAATAATTACTAATTATTTATCAATAAATTAACGATCTACGTTAAAATATTTTTTAAAGTTTGTGGTAAAAAAAAATTGATTTATTTCCACAAAAATGTTGAATAAATTTTTTTCTATTTGTCAGTCCGAGTATTGTCATTCCAATTTGGCAAGAGCCAATTCCAGGCTGGACAGACAACATAAATGGACCAACAGGACTGTTAATCGGAGCAGGAAAAGGCGTGATAAGAACAATGTACTGTGACGAACGTGGATACGCAGATTATTTACCAGTAGACATTGCAGTGAACGCAATACTAGCATGCACATGGAATTACATCGGGAATAAAGATGAAAGTAGACGCGTGTACAATCTAACAAGTAGCCACGAGTTCAAGGTAACTTGGAGGGAAATAATCGAACGTGGTCGTAAAATAACACAAAAAGTACCACTGAATGGCGTTGTTTGGTATCCCGGTGGTAGCATGAAGCAATCAAGAATGATGCACAATATCTGTGTCCTGCTATTTCATATGATCCCAGCGTACTTCATTGACACCTTGTTATTTTTCACTGGCCATAAACCTATGTACGTTGTTTTTAATTGGTTATAATAAAATATAATGTTAATAAAAATGTTTTTAACTCTCGAAATTATTATCGTTGCAGAATGTGTCGAGTACATCGACGTATACAAAAAGGGTTTGAAGTTTTCGAATACTACGCAAACAACCAGTGGGATTTCGAGAACGGCAGTATAGACATTATACGGAGCAAATTTAATGACCGCGAACGGATTAACTATAAGCTCGATGGCGATGGGTTGGATTTAGACGACTATTTCGAAGCTTGCATAAGAGCTGCACGTGTTTATATACTAAATGAACCACCAGAAACGATCCCTGCCGCCAGAAGACACATGGCAGTGTAAATACATACACTAATTAATTAGCCAATTTATATTGAATTTTCTCTCATTAATAGTGATTATTGATTTCAGGATGTACGTCGTCGACTTGCTGGCTAAAATGATTTTCTTTGGGTTCATTTTATACACGCTCTACAGCTGGACTAGTAGCTTGAGAACTGTCATTATCGTTTAAATGTCATTTAATAACTTTCAATAGTAAACATAATCATTATCAATATTATACTATTGTCATTATTCTATCTTATCATTCAACTTTGAAGCTTTTTCGTCTTTTGTTTCTTTTTGTACTTATTATCAATACCGTATTTGTATTGTTTGTGAACCAAATAAACTTATCAACATGTAGACTTTTTTAAACCTCATTGGCTTATTTAAAGTTCACTTACCTAAAACAAAAAATTATTTTTTTAATTATTCAAAACAGTTGCTTAAATTATGAATGTTAAAAATATTTACCTTATATAGTGATATTTTGATAAATTGTCCGTTGGAAATTCCTCTTGCGAATTTGAATTTGAAGTGTTTGTCATATTTTTCTAGCTTCTTTAAAAAAAAAAAAATACTAAGTATTAGCAAATAATATGTTTTTTAGAGTAAATATTTGTAATAAAAACAAGTTCAATTTTATAAGAAAACACTTATAAAACCGTGGTATCTTTTTATTTAAATTTTATTTAGCAATATTTAATCAACAGAAGTTAAATGAATTTCTTCTGAATTTAAAAGCAAATATTGCATGATTAATCCTGTTGATTTTAGAGAAAGATAAGATATTTTTGTTGAAGTCATTCTTATGGTGTCAATAATTATAATAAAGAAAGCGCAGACAGTCGATAATTTTTTAATTAATAAGCAAACAAATGAATTATTAATGGAAGAATAATCAATATAAAAGAAGTAAATACACAATTAAATTTTTTTTTCAATTATTTTTCTGTAAAAATTAAACTTAGAAAATGAAAATTAAGTTAGCCGACATCTAAAAATTTTTACAATTTTTTTTTTATTGAAAAAATTATTAGAAAAAATCAAAAAAAAAATTATGATACTGAAGTTAGCGGTCAGCTGTCAATTAAAATAGTATATTACACACCGAGGGAAGTAAAGTAAGAAATGTCTCAGATCACATGTAATTGTTGGCCGAGGCGAAGCCGAGGTCAACAAACATGTGATCTGAGGCTTTCTTATTTACTTCCCGAGGAGTGTATACTATTTTTTTCCCTGACGAAGGTGTAAAGCGGAAACTTTGTTTAGCGCAGCGGGGCTAAAGTTGACGCTTTACACCCGGAGGGGAAAAAAAATTTTTTTAACAAATTAATTACAATAAAAAAATACTTCTAAAAATTTTCATATGTACAAAACTTGGAAAACTATAAGTGCAATTTAAAAAAAATGTTTTTTTGTTATAATTTAATAAATGAAAAAATTTAAAACATCGGCTAACTATAATGACATTAAAGTTAGCTGTCACTTGACAATTTAAAAATTTTTTTTAACAAATAAATTTGCTTCAAAAAATTATTTAATAAAAATTGCATTTGTAGTTTTTAAAAATTTCTAAATGTCAATTTTTTTTATAAATTTTTTTTTTGCCATGATTTATTTGTTACAAAAATTCTTAAAATTATCAACTATCTGCAAAGTTAATTTTCATCTAACTTTAGTATTATACTTAGAAAAATCATCCAATGTCTGCGGTTTGTATTATCATTATGAATATGGTTATAAAAACGTTAGCACAAAAATTATTTAAAAAAAAAAAGAAATTAATAGAAATAATGACACAAATTACTTGTAATAATTAAATCCCAAAAATTATGTCACTGACTAAATTAAATTCATTGTTTAAAATTAAAAATTTCTTACCTGAAAAGTGGGAATATCCAAGTTATAAGTTTCCATTTTCAACATAGTTTTAAAAAAAATCATTTCTAAATTTATTTATTTTGTTAGTAGTTTTTTGTGTCGACCCAGAAATAATTATCATATTCAATTATTTATTCAAACAATTATTAAAGTACTATTCACATTTCAATACAACAAAAACTCAGTCACAACATCTAATATGGTTCAAGATTGAAAAAAAACTAATCAGTGACGGTTGAAAAAAAAAGAACCATTTGAACGAGTAGTTTGCAACTTTGCCGCTAGGGGGTCCAAATCGAGACATTTTTTTTTCGGGAAATCCAAAAATAAATTCTAAAATACATCTCGAACCATCAGTCTTTCATATAAATAATTCAACTTATCCAATAGTCTGATCACAAAACGTTCGTTAAATATATAATTAACTTATTACAATTTAATTACTAGTAATTAATGTATTCTGAAATTGTAAAGTTATAAATATTTGGGTGGTACAAAAGAAAAAATGACTAATAAAGCTTGTTGGAAATTTGACGAGCAAGAAAGAGGTAATGAATTAAATTTATTTATAAAAACATAAATACGTAAATGTTTATATTTTTTAATACGCCGCAATTTTTTTTAAATTGTCTAATTAATTTCTATAATACTGAAGTTAGCGGTCAGGTGTCAATTTTAAAAATTTTTTTAACCAATTAATTACAATAAAAAAATACTTCTAAAAATTTTCACTTGTAATTTTTATTAATTTTCACATGTCAAAATTTTTAATTAATTTTTTTTAATAATTTAATTGCTATAAGATTATTTTATTAAAATTAATTTTTATTTAATAATTTAATTGCTGTAAAATTCTAAAAATTTTTAATTTCTGTCTCTAACTTCAGTGTTATTAATTTTTTAGAATCATAATTGACCGCTAATATTTGTGCATATAAATTTTTTATGATTGAAGTATTTAAATATTTAAAGAGTATTAATTTAAAATTTTGATAAAATAAAATTATTTGAAACAATAACTAATTA
Source organism: Cotesia typhae (assembly GCF_013202065.1). NCBI lineage: Eukaryota > Metazoa > Arthropoda > Insecta > Hymenoptera > Braconidae > Cotesia > Cotesia typhae. The sequence continues at coordinate 17,222,609 of NW_027423774.1, read as the reverse complement.
AGAATATTAATTAAAGCTCTGTACATCGACGTTGAAGAAGAAGAAGAGGACAAAGAAAACCCGAAGGTATATAGTGCCTGGGATAAATTACCGGACATACTATTAGAAGAAATATTCTCTTATTTAACAATCCGTCAACGCTATTACGCATCTCTAGTCTGTCGATCTTGGTACCAAGCATTTAAACTACCGAGAGTATGGTCTACCTTTACTGTCCAGGATACGACGTTAACCCGTGGAAAGTTCAATTACTATAGCGGGTGGTGCTACGTATTGGACCACATCAGAACTTCATCATGCTTTTACAGAGTTGGTCGTAATTTTCGGTCCCTGGTGTTCGAGCCTACTTACAATTTTTACAATCTCTATGAATTCATGAACATGTTTACCTGGTTTTGTCTGCGAAAACCCGGTGATGATCCTTACATACCTGGAATGGGTCAAAATATTCGTCATTTAAAATTTATATTTCCTTGTAATATGGCCAATCGTGATGATCCAGAGCAAATAAAAATATTCGGTACCGGTGGAAAGCTCCTAGAAACTGTCAAGAAACTTACATCCAATTTAAAGAATTTGCGATCCGTGGAATTCATTGATCTGATGCTTGACAGCAAAGAGGCGCTTTATTTTTTAGATAATATATGTGATAATTGTACTGAAACTTTGAAAAAACTTGTGTTAATTAATACTACAAAATTTTACTGTCCATTATTGCACGTTGGAGTTTTTCTTAATTTAAATGTAAGTATATTTAAATTTTAATTAACTAAAAAATCGAACGCGCTTCTGTCAAAATGTTTATTATCGATGATTTAATTAATCAATATTCATTATTTCAGGTCTAAGTATTACAAAATTTCTAAGAACCAAAATCAGGATATAGTAGATCAAATAATTTGTTTTTCTTTTTATTTATTTCAATTTACAACTTTTCGTCAGCATAATTCTGACTTCATCTGGTAACCTATGTGCAAAAATATAACAAAATTAATTAAATCAATTACAACCAACTTATTAAGACATTATCAATTATTTATTTAAATTTTCGTTGTTAATTTAAATAAATAAAAAGAAAAACATAAATTATTTGGTCTACTATATTCTGATTTTGAGTTTTAGAAATTTAATCAATATTTCTACAAACTTTACTAATTAATATTTAACTGTTACCATGGTTACCGTAGCTATGGCAACCGTTGCCAAAGTGGTCACCATAGCAACGAAAAGCGACAACAATGAAAACGTCACATCAACTTTTTAATAAAGGAATAATAATTAAATTGAATAAAGATTATTTTTCTTGTTTCAGATTCTTGTAATAAGCTCACAAAATTTAGACAATGATGTATTGGACTTAATTGGGTATACAAAATTGAGACATATGCATATATTTCAAAATCGCTATAGCCCTGTTGACAGCACTGTTCGATTGGTGACTAAATAAATATTTATTTAATTAATTATTCAAGTAAATAATATTGAGTTATTTATTTTAAATTACAGCCGAAGCAATTAGCATGGATAAAATTACGGAAAAATAATCCATATCTAAAAGTCCACTTTGAAGTCGAAAGTAATAAACCGGAGATAGTATTGCCGATTGAATTTCCTGAGCACAATTCAATACCATGTTATAGCATCGTGATAGACAACCAGACGACACAAATAACAGCTGCGATGATGTTGGCTCAGGCTATTAATTTTCAGAAGACATTGTCTGTTTATGCGATAAAAAGTATCCCAAAGTATTATCAACATCGAAGTTTCTCGAAGCGTGTCGATGAAATTATCGTGCGAGTGTGCAGAACATGTCCTAATATTCATACACTGGTATTGTGTTGTTTTATTTAATTAATTGAACTTTGGAACTGCTACTACATATTCATTAATAATAATGTTTTACCAGTATTTATGTTTTGCTTTCGAGTTAGTACTAATTAGTTTCGTAACACTTTTAACACCTTATTGTGATGTTTTTTCTACTAATTAACTGTAAGACTCTAAAACAATTTTGAAGTTTTTTGACTTTATTTTGTAAGTAAATATTTTTAAAATATGTTCATTGAAATGAAAGATTTTAATTATTTACTAAACAAAATAAAATAATTACAGATGATACGAGATAAAATATCAACTTCAACACTACTCGAGATAGCGTCAACAGTGAAGTCATTGCGCTGTTTATATGTACGTCGTCAAGCTGTTTTAAAAAGATGCGATAAAACTTGGTCAGTTGTTACAGAATGGACGCCTGAGCACCAAGATTGGATAAAGTCTATTTGCAAATCTTATGAAGATACCGAAAAAGAAATTTCTAAAATACTAGGATATAGATGGAGAATGCTAACAGAAAAAGAATTCAAACAACAAACTATTAATTTATATGTATAATAAATTGTTCAAGGTTATTTTACATACTTTTACCTCTTACCAGATTAAAATGTCATTTTAAATTTATTATATATGAATATAATAAATACATGTATATACATAAACCTTTTACATGTGTGACTTGTCAAATTAATCGATACCCTCGATATCTAGTATAAGTGATTACGTAAGAATATGCAAACATGAAACTGCTTCCTACATTCTATTTAAGTTAACAAGAAATAATTTCAAGAGTAAGATTAAGATTAATATGTATATTTATTGTTTTTTTTTTTATTATAATTACATTTCAAGAAAAATTTGATTTCGTTAATTGAAATAAATATGTTAATGTCAGATTCAAAAATAGCGTCAAAGATAGACATCAATCGAGCGTTATTTGTAAATTTAGTTATTATCTAACTTAGTTAAAATACACATGAATATAAATATTCTATATATATATGATATTATTTAATATGTTAAAAATTTTTTAAGTAAATATTTTTCATGATTAATTTTACAATATACAAGATTAATGAAAAATGCATATTTACATACTTATAGTTGATAATAAAAATATATATTTTTAAGTAGCAACAGAAAAAAATATAACAAAATTTAATCTAGTTGCCTCTTTACCAAACAGATAATTTATCTAAATATAAAGGTCATTTTTTTTTAAACAAAAAAATGATAATCACGGGGAAAAAAAAGAAACTCTGTAAATTTAACTTAAGTGAGGAACAAGCATGAATATTTGATTCATTTTATAAAATCTATATTCATTACTGTGCTAAAAAGTTTCGTTTGTCACGGTTTTTACTTCGTAAAATGGTACGCGCTTTGTATGCAGCAGCATTCATGAGAGTTTTCTGATGTTTGGATGTTTTTTGAACCGCCATTGCGGGAACAGCATCACCAAGACGGAATATATCGCGCAATAATATATTTTCAGCTAGATGGGTGTTGATACCTGAGCCTAGCAAGCGACAGCATGCGTGGTACTGAATTCGTGGACACCAACCTTCGAGGTACATCGTTTCTGAACCGAATCTTACTTGCATCTCTGGTACAATATCCTCCTAATAGTTTAAAAATTATTATATTAGCCAGCTGATATCAAAATAATTACCAATAAGAAAAAAAAATGTACCTCAATGTAACGCAGAATGTCGCGGAAACTAGCGCGTTGTTGCTTACGGTCTTTTTTAGCACGGGATTTACTAGAGTCAAACGCCAATCCCCTGAGATTTTCAATAAGATCAAGTGCCCAGTCTTGCTCATAGTCATCAGAATGTTCTCGACCGAGTTCGAAAATCACTGCTAGGGCTTCGCCTGCAGACACGCGCACATCCAGATGTGGTGATTCCAGTAATTGACGCAAACGTTCTAATGAACTAAAAAATTACAATAATAATTATTATGAAGTTAAATTAGCGGATATATAATTCGGGAATTTAAATAAAATTAATTAAACTTACGGCATAAAATTATTGGTCTTACTACTAGCTAGTAATTTATAAATATCAGAAGGTGCCATGATTGTTAGAAGTAGTGTCCAAGCAGATAATGCAGCCGCGTGTAGTGCTGCCAATTCAGTAGATACTATAGCCGCAGCACCATTGCCTTTTAAATATGAACCAGCAAATATATTTGATAATATTTGTGCATTAATTACAGTGTCGGCAGAGTCATTCCCTGTGAAGAAGTGATTCATACTGAACGCCCAACAACACTAAAAATGAAAAAAAAAAAAAAAAAAAAAAATTATTTAATCAATAGATAATAAAAAATATCACCAAAAATTTTTGGAAAATTAAAAACAAGAATAGTACCTCAGCTCGAGCCTGACTAGAGGCAGTGTTATCATTGATAATAAACGTAAGAGTGGGCTTGAGTCCTTCATACACAGCCTCAGCACTATCAAATGCACCAAGTTGAACACAGAGAAGTGTACTTAACTTCGCAGCAGTACAACGTTCCTCGTTTCGTCCTTTTTTCAGACCTCGTTCTATGTAATCAGTGATGGTCATTTTCCTGTCTTCGATAAAATATGGGATGTATTTGAGTGAGAAAATTCGCTCGACGCTCATAAAACAGGACGTTCGACCTTTAGCACTTTTTTGAGACAGTCCATCTATAGCCTCTTTTAGTTTTTCCTCAAACAATTCATGCTGGCTCAACTCGTCAACTTCATTGTTGTCATTCGCTGCGTCCTCTGCCACTATTTCTGACTGTTCGCTAATAACGCTGGCAGCATCATTGCTTGATTCATCATCTGACACTACTTCAGCGTGTTTACCGTGATGACGATAACCTGAAAATAATTTATACATCAGTAAAGAGATTTATACTTGAGACGCAAATTCAGAGTAATAAATTCTCAACGAAACGAGCACCCATAGAACGTGTCATGCGTTTCATATTTATCTGGAACGTTCCAAACTTTTATTTATTAAAATACAAAAAAAAATATTGAAAAGTTTAATTGTACAAGAAAATTTTTAAATTCTTTACTTGGATTAAATTCAAATTTAAATTTTTTCATCTGAAATAACAAAATTCAAATGAAATAATAAATACTTGTTTGTCTGCTCTTTTTTGTACCGTATGTTATCAAAATATAAATAGAATTTAGATATTCTTTTGTAAGGTCATTTAATTATCTATCAATAAAGGCTTTAAAACGCATTAAAAAAATATAATAATAATTTTTAATGAAAATTAATTTAGCAGATGTTTTATAATTTTAACAATTGCTTTAACAAATAAATTATGTCAAATAAAATGAGAAAAAAAATTGACATTGAAAAAATTAAAAAAATAAAAAATCCAATTTTTTAAAAATAATTTTTCGGAGTAAATTTATTTATTAAAAAAAATTAAAAAATTATCAAGCGACTGCTAACTTTAATTAATTTTCATCATGACTGATGACTAGCCAAGTGTTGAAACATAGTGTTTGAAAAGAAAAATAAAAACAACAACGTTTCATATCAGGGTTTTGTGGAATAGAATCTATAACTGACTTTCTCTTATTAAATGACCGTGGTAATGTACATAACCACGTGTAATTTCCCACATGTTCATGGTAAAGGTAATGGCCGACGGGCATACGTTAGAGATTTAAATGGTGAAAAACATATATTTAGTATGATTTGAAGAATCTGAAATGAGGCAACTGTGTTAAAATAACTGAGATGACAGAAATACTTAGTATATAAAGATGTAAATAATGTTATTTTAGCTCACCTGCTTTTCCTTTTTTTCCTCCTTTAGCTGGCATGATTCTTACTTCACCTTATTGCACAATTAAAGCTAATGCTTGAACAAACGATCAAGAAGGTAAATGTCTTGTACTATAATTTTTCGGTCGTATATTAAATCCACAACACAGTTTTTCGATAAAATCACGATTTAAACTCATTAGCATGATGTGATTATTTAAGACGCATACACTTCGAGACAGCCTGGCGAGGGCTTTCTCGTAAAAATTGTGTCTGCAACTGCCGTAACAGTATACGGGCTCTGCTTCTTGGCCTTTGTCGGGCGGATTTGCAAAACCAATACGAACTTGGCCGAAGTCGGCCGATGTCGGCACGTAGAATCCCACGGAAATGTACTCGAAAGATCTCGAAACGCTAGAATGTATATTTAGTAATTACCATTGTTATTATTATTTATTATTATTATCATACATTTCCATGCAAGTGTCGCTTGTGTATGTAAACATATATGTATGTAATTAAAGTGTCATGCGCAGTTTTAGATAATGCTGAAGTTAGCCGTCAGCCGTCAATTTAAAAAATTTTAATAACAAATCAATTGCAATAAAAAAAAGCTTCTAAAAATTTTCACTTGTAATTTTTATTAATTTTCACATGTGGAATTTTTTAATTAAATTTTTTTTATAATAATTGCGTTACTATAAAATTTTAAAATAATTTTATGAAAATTAAGTTAGACGACTTTTAAAAATTTTAATAATTTAATTTATTCAAAAGTTATTTAAAAAAAAAATAAAAGAAAAAATTTCACATGTAGATAATTTTAAAAATTACAAAAGCAATTTTTTAAAAATATTTTTTATTTCTTGTTTAATTAATAAAAAAAATCAAAAAATTTTTTTTTATTGAAAAATTATTTAAAAAAAAATAAAAGAAAAAAATTTCGCATATATAAATATTTAAAAAATTACACATGCAATTTTTTAAAAATGTTTTTTGTTCTAATTTAATTATTAAAAAAAAATTAAAAACGTCGGCTAACTTTATTATAATAATTTTTATTGTCAGCTAACTTCAGTGTCATTTTGTCAGTTGTCATCAGCTGATAGCCAGTTTCCAACAATCGACAAGTTACCATGGCGCGGTATACAAAAATTCAAACCCGCGCACTAAAAAATTGAGTGAACTGCGCGCAAGCGCCACCAACCTTCATAACCGTTGAAGCTCAGCACTGATTGGTCAGGTTGGCAGCCTTGTCTACTGACGGGGCACGGCTTACACGGTTTCTGATGCTCAGTCACAAAACTCGGCTGCATCGAACAAGTTCGTCTTAGACCAAGTAAACAAAATAAATAATAATAAGAGCGATTCACCAGTGCTCGACTCACCTTCCGCTTAAATCGCCATCCACTGTTTCACCCTCAGCATCGGTCAGTGCTCGTGAGTGCAATTATCCCTCCGAATAATCATCAGAGTTCCTTAAAATTATTAGTCTTAACTCAGCGTGAAGACTACTCGAGTTTTCTCCAAGTAATAATAGTAAAGTTTGGATTTAAATTTAAATAAATAAAATTCGTACTTGGATTTTAATTTTTTATAACTCAGTGTCGTGCTACAGCGTTTAATATCAAGAGTGGTGATTTTTTTTTTATTTTTGTTCTATTTGCTTTACCTCAGTATTCGGGTATACTAAAAATCCGAGATCAGGATCCAAGTGTTTCTCTACGGGCCTTAAAAATGTGCGTTGCATCGCTACACCGTGACCAATACTGCGGTCTAAATATTGTAATGAAAAAATTAAAGTAATTAATTAATTGTAATCAACACAGGACAATGTTTATCCGCAAAACATAACAAGTGTACTTTTTACATTGGATTTTTAATTTTTTTTTTGAAGAAATTTTTTTTAATTTTCGGGCTAGTAAAATATTTTTCATGTGATTGTATTGAAAGAAACTCTTACATATGACCCACTCGGTGATTTCGACACCGATCATGCACTTGGAGTAGCTGCCGCAATTGCAAACCTGTACTTTTTATTATTCATTACCTCTGCCAAATTATACCTCTGCCAAAGGATAATCTTCAGGATCGTCTCGTATGACTTATGATGACAACAAAAATGCCGTAAGTTTGATAATTTCTCATATTTTACGTCATTTAATTTTTATTTTAGTTATTGTTATCGAATCCTGTATATACTACATTATTATTTTATTTTATTGTTCATGTCCCGCTTGTTTTATCAATGAATTTTTATTACATTACAGATCCCATAGCAATCCGTCGGTTTACTTAACATTTTTTTAAATTACTGACAGTGGCAGACGAACACTAAAAAATGAATCAAGAAATATTTTTGAGTTCTTCATTAATATTTTTTTTATTGCTTGCAAAAAAGTAATTTTTGTTTTTATAGAAAGTAAAGATTGTTAAGCGTCAGTCATTTCTGACAGAAAATAACAAATAACTTTATTATTGCAATATAAAAATTAAACGTTTACTAACTGAAAATTTCAATACAATTCATACAAAAAATTTTTTACATTTACATATTGCAGAAAAATTATCCGATGTCTGCTACTGTCTGTAAATTTTTCATCAATACATTTTTTTTAAAAAACAAATCTCCAAATCCTGATACCTGGCGACGGCATGGCTACTTAATTCCTTCGGGTTGACTAGCCGTTGACGAAAAACCTCAACCTCTGGCACAATGCCCGCTTAAATAATATTTTAATGCATTATATACTAACTGACAATGCATAAATTAAAACACGTGTACATATTAAAGTGCACAGTAAGCCAGAAGTGATTTAAGTTCACTGACCATCTAAATCTTATTATTAAAAACCTCTAATCGCTTTCAAATATTTTACAAGGAACCTATTATTAGTATAATTACGATAATAATAATTATAATTAATAATACTAGCGTTAGCAGTATAAGTAACTGCATAAGAAAACTCGTCTACGGCAAATCTTCCTTAGTAAAAAATAAAAGTAAAGAGAATTCGCCCCGTAGTTAATCAGTCATACGATTGTTGCATGAGCACGCTATAAATCTTTATGAAAAATAATTTAGATGACGCGTGATACTTGTTATTTGTTAAGTTTTTTTAGCTGCTTCCGCCTGCTTTACCGCTTATCTGTCTTCGCATCGCCCTCATTACAGGATTTACGAGTTAGAGTCTTGAGTTTGTTACTGGTTTAGTAGTTTAGTCTAAATTTGTTTAGTCAACTATTCATTTCATTTTTTTATAAACAATTGAGTAATAATAATAATTATTATTATTTATTTCCCATCGAAAATTATTCAACGATTTTTTAGAGTTCAATAACATTTATGTACTTTGACGCATCAGGTACAAGTTACTTTTACAAGTTATAATAAACACTTGAAGTTTGTAAAAAGTAAGTCAGGGCTCCGGTTACCTTTTCGGGTCGACTTCTTCAACGGAATCAGAATCGCACGTACATTTTGGCTCGCGCAACGGTTTTCAGATCAACTTGCTTATTTTATCGTCATCATTATTATTATCATCATCAATTTCATTATATATGCCCATTTATATAAATAGAACAAGTGATAAGTGGTTAATAGTCAATATATGTTGTTATTTTGTCCAGGACTGGAATAATGGCGTATTTGAAAAAGAAAACAGTGAAACATTAATTTAAATTTCATCATTATGATCAGGCGTTGACTGCGTCAATTCTCAAATAAACTGATATAATATAATTCGGATACCGAGTACAAATACGAGCTATTGCATTGCATATTATATATTCACTTGTATTAAGGTCAACTAACTGACAAGATTAATCATATTTGCAGAATTTAATTAACATAACTATGCCGGAAAAGTAACTTTTTGATCATAGATTTTTATTTCTGGTCTGAGATATCATTAATGAAGTCTCTTTCATTCAGGGACTTCTCCGTCTAACTAAAAATTATGAGTTGGTTGTTCAACTCATCAATTTTTCGTTTACTTGAAATATCCAGTTTCTATTTTAGATATTGATGGATGATAATTTTTTTATAATTTATTTTGATTACAAACTTTTATTTTACCGTGAAAATTATTCAGTTGTAAAAAATTCCAGCATTTATTACAACTAGTTGATGTAAATAGGTCAAAACAAGTTGATTATTTACATATTTTTTTTTAACTTCTATTTAATAAGAATTTTTTGCCAAAAAATTACCAAAAAGTAAATAAGAAATTTAACAAGTTTTTTATCTATCAAAAAATTAAAGTTATTTTTAGATGATTATTTATTTTTTCAGAAAGCTATTAAATATTATCAACTGCTTGTTCATTTCATCAATTTTTCGTTTAATTGAAAAGTCCGGTTCATTTATTAGGCATTAATAAACGCTTAATTTTTTTTAATAGACCGTACAATCTATTTTTAATAGAAAATTTGATTTTAACACAGAGTAACTGATGGTGAATTTCAATTTCATTTTAAATAAAAATTGTTGTTTATAGTACTGTGATTAAGCGAAAGTTTTAAAAATAATGATTCATTTTTTGCATAAAAACATTTAATTTACCGTGAAATTTACCGAGTTGTAAAAAATGACATCATTTTGTAGAACTAGATGTGCATAAATAAAAAAAAATTTTACATTTATATTAACTTCCACACCATATAATAAGTATCTTGCATTATTCATTAAAAAATTGTTTTATTTTAACACTTTTCGATAATTAAATACTCTTCTGCATATAAATTTATTTAAGTACTCATTGATCCGATTAGATTAAAAATTATCAAAAGTACTCAGGAGCTTCGACTAGTTTTAAAAATAAATTATTTTTTTTTCTCAGAAAACCATTATCTTAGAAGTATAAGCTTTAATAAATAACGCAACAAAAATCCTAAAGACAAGATACTTGGGTCAAGAAAATCTCTTGAATCATATCGACAAATTCTCTCAAGAAGAATATGTTTTATTAATGACCGTCAGAAAAATAAGTTACGTCAAATAAAAAAGTATCTTGTCAAAAGTATTTTTCCACTCGGTAAATATAAACATTAAAACATCAAATCGTCTATTTATACGCTATATCATTGAAGAAACAAATTAGTGTTAAAAAAAGTTTCCTTTTCAGGAATTTCCTTCTCGCCGTTACTCTATATTAGCAAAAGGTACGCCATTAACACCCTCGAAATTGCTAAAGTTATTTATCAGACCATTAATAAACAATTACTTTATTGCAAATTAGAAATCCATAATTAATGATCGATTAATACAATGAATTATTTGAATGTATATATTTTTATCACGATCTTTTAGTGAAAGACTGAATTAATTTTTTAAAAATTAAATCTTTAAGTAAAATTGAGTTATTAATAATTAAGTGAAGTAAACGTCAGAGTATTATATTATATCGTTAAAATAACATAAAATTACACGTAACAAATTTATCGGGCGGATAAAAATACAGTTTAGTCGTAAATGGAAATAATAAAAATCTAAAAAAGAAAAAAAAAACATTTCAATTAAAATTACAATCTCGGGTTTATTTATTTAAAAGCAAAGCGTGCTTGGGTAGAATTATATTATATGGAGAAAGTGTAGTAGTAATAGTAAACTAAATATAAAGTTAGCCGTAGATATTTGGAGTTATTTAAATTGCGATAATTGCCCTTACTCCTCAGTTGCTATTAATGAACCCTGATACAAATACAATATATGAATATAAATATATAAATAAAAATAAATAGAATGATAATATAAATAGGTCAGTCTGCGAAACCCCAAAGTCATCCATGTCGCCAATATAATGTACAGTACATAACACATGGATATATATGTAATGAAAAATATACATGCATGACGCCTGAGGGATTGCTGCGTCGCGTAACTCATAGAGTGTAACTTGGTCGAATGTTAAAGTTGGCATCACAGTTTTAGCTTTACTTATTCGCAAAGCCGTACAGTCCATTGCTGCTGTGCATTACACTATTACTATTAAACGTATATGTGAATAACTATATGTTCATATTCCGATGATAATAATAATAACAATAATATTTATGTACGTATATGAGACAGTAGTACACAACATTACACTACCTACTAAAGTATACACGTATCTTCTCTGTTACACAACGCATCAATGTCCTCATTCTTTCATTTCATTATTTAAAATCACGCTTAACAGTTAATTGGATTGGGATTTTGTTTATTTACGCCAGACAGTTAATTCCAGGTCGTTGTCAATTTTTCACGCTGCTTTCATTCCACTGATTTCGGATTTATTTTTTGTTCAGTCTTTTATTCGGAAAAATCAGAAGATTAAAATAACAATTTGGAATTATTTTAAATTTTGGTCAAATTAAAAACGAATTTTAAAAAATGTTCATTGTTATTTCACTTCATATTTTTTTATACTGATTAAAAAATTAATTCGATTCATAAAAAAATTTTTTAAATTAGTTTTGAATTAAAATTAACTTGAACGAAAACAAAATCTTAATTCGCAAATTTTTCTGTTCGATTCGCTGCAAAAAAAAATTCTTCAAAATGATGTTCTAGGATTTTTCTCTTTAATTATATCAATTTTTAATAGTGTGAATCAACAAATATAGACACCATCTTCACCCACAAAATTTCAAACGCAGCATATACAACAAAATAATATTGAACTCTCTATTTGATTTAATAAATTATCTTTTTTCTCATTTCGCTCGAGAAGAACAACTTTCCCAAACTTTGTTTGATATTTAATAGGAAAACTATATTTTATATTACACCGTCATAATTAAACCTCAAAAGTTTATCAGAATTCTCCCCTGTGTTCAAGGTTAAAAAAATTATTAATTCTCCAATAAAAGCTCTAATTACTGCTTTTTTAACGGCAATATAATTGGTTCCAACGATTATTTATTCCAAAGTTAAACTTTAAAAATAATTTAAATACATCTTTTTATAAAATTTTCTACTGTTGGAATTTAAAAATTGTATCAGATAATTGATTTTTGTACCATCTCAATTAGTTTGTCGGAAAAATTGTCTGCAGTTTATCATCATACAATTATTAGTTTTTTTTTAATGCTATTATTTTTTATTTGTCATAAACATTATAAATATCAATTAAATTTGTTCACGGTTTTTAAAATATTATTTTATTATCAACGAGTAATTAATAATTTATGTATTTATTTTTTTAACAGAATAAAATTTATGTATTTTTTTTTTTAAAGGATAAACTTATACAACAATTAGTATAATTACATAACTTTAGATAATAAAAGTAGTACTGTGGGTTAGAGTTACTGGTCAGAATTTAATGAAACCTGGTATATTTTTTTTAAACTTGGTAGGTTTTGAGTAATAAAATAATGAACCACGTAAAATTTCAAAGACTTCTCTGAGGACAGAGAACCAAAAAAAAAAGTAGTTGAAATAAAATGTTTTTTTCCTTAAACATTAAATTTTATGAGAAATCATTTTTGTTGTATTTCTTAAAAAGTAACGTTCAGCGTTCAATAAAAATTAGGCAATGAAAAACAAAAACATATTGAATACTTTAGATGATTAAAAGTACAAATTCAGAGCATTCATCCAATTTATAGTTGCATAGATAAATCTACCATGTGAATCAAAAGAGAATTTGTTTTGAAATTTTATTCTGGCAGTATCGACAGTACTACCTTAACTACTCTACGCACAACAAAATTACAAATACCCTAATTACTAAAAGTTAAATGTTATATCAATTAACGACAATAAAGATAAAAAAAGGTCATTGGGCAGTTGAAATGAAAGTAGATTTCTCAAAGTTACTAAAAGCTTGGAGAATCGTAAAATAAATGCAATAGTAATATGTCATTAAATAGTCATGAATATGTAGGTAATGTTTGATATATATACATTCTTATAAGAAAATGAAATGACATGAAAATTAAAGCTTATTTTACAATAGTTCAGATGCAATTTACGAAAATTCAATGTTATTGCATTTAAAATATAAAATTTACACTGATAAAAAATTTAACTTGACTCAAGAGCAAGAATCTTAAACCAAGAACACCATTTTGAAAAAAATGAATTTCTTGAGTCAAGAGGAAAAATTCTTAAATCGAGAAAATTTTCTTGGTTTAAGAATTTTTCTTTCTGCTTCAAGAAATTCATTTTCTTTAAAATGGTGTTTTTGGTTCAAGATTCTTGCTCTTGAGCCAAGTTAAATTTTTTATCAGTGTATTTATTAAGATATACTTCTAGAAGAACCTACAGAAGTGTGATTTTTCTCAATGTTCAAAAATTTTAATGGCTGTGTAATTTCTTATCCGAACAAAAACAGTTTCACTGTAAAAAATTGCGCCAAGTCCACGTTCATAAAACTCATCTCAATAACATCTGCACTTTGCAAAAAAAATAAGACTCGTTACAATAATTTTCATTCTATACAAAAAAAAGTTAAATACAAAAAAATACCAAGAAACCGTCATAATGTTGAAAAATTGAAAAAAATTTGTTGAAAATTTAAAAATTAAGAAAAAATTTTTTTATCATACTTGGCGCGCGTCATTGAGTACCCCAAATTTTTTCAGGATACATGAACATCCTTTTAATGTTTCAACATTTATAAGTAAGTCAACCTATAAAATGCATAAATGTAATTAATGAAATATTATTTTATGATACGTTTAACAAAAGTTAGGTAAAATCAACATGGCATACGTATTTTATTTGAAATTTTTAAATTCTCCGCCCATCGTTTATGATTTCAATAAAACGCCCTCTCCTGTTCGGTTATGCAATTTGCTTACAAGTGAATACGCCTGCATACATTGACTCTGTCGTGGAATCACTGCGAAAATTGAGTTGATTAAAAAATAAAACGTATGGCCGACTAAATTGAGAAAATGCGGTGTGATTGCCAGTCAAAATGTTTTAATTACAATTAAACGAAGCATGATCAAGTTTCTTCATGAAAGCTTAATGACGGAACTGAAAAAAATTGAATTAAAAAATTTTGTGTTATTTCAGATATCTTCACCAGACTACCATATTGACAGATATTTTCACTAAAAATCTGAAAAAATTTTCGAAACGGATTTTTCACTGAAACTGATATTAATCCAGTAAGCAGTGTTTTTAATTCGTTGAGTATACTTCACTGATGTGAATCTATAAACATAACAATGTATGAAATCATATATTATATAATTAGAGCTGATAAGATATAATATATATATATATATATATATATATATATATATATATATATATATATAATTATACATATTTACATTACATAAATTCAAGCGAAATCGTTTTTTCTCGGGTTGAAATTCGTTCGAAAAAATTTGGGGTACTCAATGACGCGCGCCAAGTACGATAAAAAATTTTTCTTAATTTTTAAATTTTCAACAAATTTTTTCAATTTTTTCAACATTATGACGGTTTCTTGGTATTTTTTTGTATTTAACTTTTTTTTGTATAGAATGAAAATTATTGTAACGAGTCTTATTTTTTTTGCAAAGTGCAGATGTTATTGAGATGAGTTTTATGAACGTGGACTTGGCGCAATTTTTTACAGTGAAACTGTTTTTGTTCGGATTTCATATCTTTTTGTTAAGTGTAATTTTTTGCTCGCCTCTTAATTTTAAAATTGAACTTTTCCCGTGCAAAATTAGAAATATGTAAATAAATTAATTAATGCAGGTAAAGCTATTATCATATAAAAGGTTATTTGTTCGTTAATTTTGAAAATCAAATCCTAACAAAAAAATTAAAATTCTGTTTCTCTCATAGTAGCTAGTAGCATTAAAAAACTTAACGTGACTGACCCGTGTAAACTCTTCGGTTTCAATCAATTAACTAGCTTATCAATGGGAATTTTAAATTTTTTATGTATATATAGTTAAAGTTTAACATTTTTTTGAATTAAAAAAGTTGTTAATCAAGATTTAATGCTCTACTACACATTAATTTAACAATAACAATAATTATTTTGGTATTGATAAACAATGATAATGATACTTTTAACATCAATTTATCATTACCGATATAATAAATTTCATTTTTATAATGATTATTATTGTTATTGCTACAATGACATTATTGTTAATAAAGGGGACAATGCATCATACGCATAATTGTAATACATATGGCGTAAAAATTACAATTATTTGAAATCCGCTCGATTGAATAACAATGCCACCTACAGGCAACGACTACAAAGTCGTAGAATGTGTACACTATCCAATGAGAATTGCCTAAATCTTGAACTGCTGGCCTGAAGGAAGAAAGTAAAACTCAAACAATCTTTAGCCTGTTGTGTATTTAGTTTAGTTAATAAATGAAATTCAGTAGAAAGAATAGGTTTGAAAACCATCCACATATGAAGTTGTTTGATAGTTTGTTCTAGAAATTTTGTATTTATAAAGTATTTTTACATTCTTAATTTCAAAATTAAATTTTTCTCGCGCAAAATTGAAAATTCATAAATGAATAAATTAATGCAGGCAAAGCTATTCTAATATGATAGGTTGTTTATTCGTTAATTTTGATAATCAAATCCTAATAAAAAATTGAAATTCTGTTTCTCTCATAGTAGCTAGTAGCATTAAAAAACTTAACGTGACTGATCCGCGTAAACTCCGCGGTTAAAAGCGATTAACTATCTTATTAATAGGGATTTTACATTTTTATTTATATACAGTAAAAATTTTAACATTTTTTGAATTAAAAAAGTTGTTGGTTTGGATTTAATACTCTAATACACATTAATTTAATAATAACAATAATTCATTCAGTAATAATAATGATAATGATATTTTTAACCTCAATTTGGTATGACCGATATAATTAATTTCAGTCTCATAATTTTTATTATTAGTGTTATTGTTATTATGACATTATAGTAAGTAAATGACACAATATACCATGCGCATAATTGTAAGACTTTTCACCTAAAGATTACAATTATTTGAAATCCACTTGATTGGATAACAATGCAACCTATCGGCAACGACCACAAAATCATAGAATGGTACACTATCCAATGGGAATAACCTCTGATTATGATTGTTCATGTACAAAAAACCTTTGTTCCAACTTCAAATTGTTTATTTCATGTTTAATTAACATTTTTAATAAGCTGAATATTTGTATTCTAAATATTTGCACTGCGCATGCGTCAACTTTACGTTTAAACTTTCAGCGCGGACTTTTGAAAATTATATTGACCAGCACAGTGATTAGAGTAAGTGTATTTTTCTTGTAATTTCAATTATAGAGGTCACAGGACAAAAGGGCAACGTGTAGTTTTTAATAATTTTTATTTTAATAAAGTATTGAAATTTTTTGTTAATTGTTATGGATTTTTTTTTTTTTTTTTTTTTTTTTAATACTTTGTAGTATTCATGAAAATAGAATTGATGAAAATAAAAAAAAATGTACATGCATTGATTAACAATTCTCTCGATATTTTTAAAAAATTTAGAATGAAATGAATATTTATTAGTTATTTATTTATTTACTTAATGACATTGATATTGGCTGACGTCTAATAATTTTTTTTTAATTATTTGAATTAATTAAATAGTAATTCCTAAAAAATTACACTCGTAAATTTTTTAATTTTTTACACATGAGATGTGCTTGTCACTATAATTTTCAAAAGACCGCGCTAAAAGTCTATATACGTAAAGTTGACGCATGCGCAGTGCAAATATTTAGAATGCATACATACAGCTAATTAAAAATGTTAATTAAACAACAAATAAAAAATATGAAGTAGGAACAAATGTTAAATATACATGAACAATCAAAAATACAAGCTTGATGACCTAAATTGCTACCAAAATATTAAAAAATGCGACAGGGGGGCTAACTTAAAGGTACATTATTAATAAATTCTTTTTAAAATAAATAAATGGAGAACGATCAAATATTGATAGTGAATAATAAAGAACAAACGAAAAGCTGAAAACGTGATAGAAAAAAAAATCAAAAATTAAAAGAAAAAAATTTGGGGTTCTAACTTCAGTGAGCTATGCCGTTGAATCTACAGTTTATGTAGAAATAATTCCAGTGCACTCTGGTGGTTGTAGATGCAAGCTGTGAATTAACTTTTTCAGTGTAGTTGCGTATCTATAGTAAGATTACTACACATTTTTATTTTATCTAGTCTGTTGCGGTGACTTTTCTCCATGAAAAAAAGTCAGGATCGAAATTTCTGGGCTTACTATAGTTTGTGCTGATAAAATTTAATAATTTTAAGTGAATTAAATGTTATAATTGATTATAATTAATTAATATCAGTAAAATAGAGTATGATTTACTTTTATGATATATAATTTTGGAAAAAGGAGTACCATATAATTAAATAAAATTTTGCAACCTCGAAATACCATTCTGCTTACAGTAAACACAGTCGGTAGTCTGGCGCTCCGTTTACAACGGAATTTTTGAACGGAACTTGGCGCCAGATTCTACCGAATCTGTGGATCTTATTAAAATGGTACTATCTTATTGACCAATTTCGTTAATCTTTGAATTTGACCTCGAGAATGGTCCAAAGAAAAGTATGCTGAGTAGGGTGGGTCAAAAAAATCAACTATTTTTTTTTTACAATTAATACGGAAAAATGGGTTACTAGGCACCTTAAAAAAATTCTCACCAAATATGAACTCTTAATTTTAATAGGAAGATCCTCCGCGTCGCAGTTTTTCATTTTTTTCTCAGTCCAATAGAAAAAAATTCATTCCTCATCATTAATTGGTCGTACAGAAAAAATTTTTTCAAGAATTTTGTAGGAAATTTAATGCTCTACAAAAAAGGTATCTTATGTTTTTTCCGTAAACCTCACCATTTCACTAATATTGAAGATTTAAGATTATTTTATTATTTTAAGTCAAATGTCACTTTTGTTTATGAATTTTATAACTCGACAAGAAATGGCTATTATTGAATGGGCAATAGAAATTTTTGTAGCAAATTAACTGCTCTATAAAAATGATATCTTATGTTTTGGCGATTAAATTAATCGTTCAAAAGATATTCATCATCAAACTTTCATGTATATCGATTTTAAGAGTTTTTGATTCAATAATCGAAAAATTTCAATTTAATCTATCAGTTTTGAGAAAATTTACACGAAAAAAATTTTTTTCATCAACTGAGAAACTTCAAAATGTTTTTCAAGCTTTTTTTATGTGTAAGTATTTTTATCTACATTTAAAAAAATAAATTGTACATTATTTATCGCTTAGTTAATCATTTATCAATAAAAAAGCAAAGTTTTCATTATAAATATATTATGATTTCAGTTTTAGAGAAAAAATGTCCAATTAGTTATAAGGAAGTTTTTATTTCAATTTTCAACTGAGCTATTTATTTTCAAACAATTTTTTGTTGCAAGTAGGGTAGTTTTTTCGATGCTCTTTCACAACTTGCAATAAAAATTGAAATTGCTCTTCGTCTTTCGTTAAGCATTGGTTATATTCACTTACTAATGCGACACCTCGCTCTGCCACATCATTAACAACTTTCAATTGTGCAAAAATTCTTTATTTTCATTATAACTCTCATCAGTAGACCATAAATCAATATTTTTGTCAAGAAAATCATACGGCAGATCAAAGATCTCAAAAGTTTTAATGACTTCTTAGAAACAAAGTCACTTATATTTTTTGCAGAATTAAATGTAAATTTTTTCTATCAATAATAAATCTTCTTGCTTTAGAATCTGTACCTTCGCGAGTCTTAACAGCTTCGACAATATTCTTCTTTATGTTTAATGGAACGGTATCATCAAAAGTGATAAAATAGCAAGTTCATCACTTAAGTACCATAAATGTGAAGTCATTTTTTCACATGTAGCCAAGGAAATTAAAGAATTAATTTTACTGTACTCAATTAAATTTTTCATAAACTCTAAGTCGTGATTAGCAGCAGAAGTCGCAGAAGTTGATGAAAACCAAGCTTTTACATACACCATAACTATGAAAATACAAAATTGTCGAAGACCATCCAATTCTTTCTTAGAAAGGTCAAATTCATCTCTAAAAATAAACATTTTTAGGCAATAAATTGCCTTTGCCATCCATCTTGCATGATGAACTGCACCAGGACGCTTGAAGAAAACTTGCTCTCGTGGCATTTCTCCCAGAAAAATTAATGACAATTCCAATATTTCTTTATAGTCATCTCGGGGTTGCGATAACTACCAAAAGTAATCAATTATTCGTAAAAATCAAAAATTATCCTCTACACTTAAAATTGTATTTAAATAATACCTGTAAGTATCGCTTAATAAATGAAGATAGATTATTTTTTCATTCGTAATAATATTAGCAACAATACTATCTTCAACACCAGATTTATACTTCGTTTTATCGAATGTGTCCCAAAATTTTTGAATCTGCCAAATATTGGAACATTTGGTCCGGATGATACTGGCCAATAGACTTCGAATGCACTCCTTAAAATGATCTCATAAATATGATGGCGATATGGTAACCAAATTAATTCTTTTCCTAAGGCCTTTTCAATTTCTTTACATGTACCATGATGGATTCCTGTATAGTAAAAATAGATAATTACACTTTAAGTTCTGTATTTAATAAAAATTGTAACGCATATTTAAAATCTATAAATAAATAAAGAATTATAACTAATGGGCACGTGTCGAAAATTTAATTAATGTATGAAAACAATTCAACTAGAACGATGAAAATAAAATTTTCTTTTAAATATTTTATCATTGATTAGTTACCCGTATTAATCGCAGTCGTGTCAAAACACATCGCCTTGATGCAACTAATAATACCCCATTGATTTAACGTTGACAAGATGGTTGCTGTTTGATTTTCTGCCGATCCACTATTCATTTTTGGAACTCCAAGTAACTGCTCAGTACCAAAAGCAGTCAAAATAATCGGTAATCGATCCACAAATTTCGATTCAGAAATATCATTCAGTATTTTCCCATCCCAATGCACGACATATTTATCATGAGCTTTGAAGTTATCTTTTAGTCCTATAGCAATGTCTTTTCGTAAGAGCATGCGAGTTCGTTGAATTGTTCGATAACTAAGAGTTGTATCTTCTACATTAACACCAACACTTGATAGAACTGGAGCAATAATGAACATCGCATTTCTACTACTAACATTAGCTCTGTCGAGTGCTGAGATAAGCTCTGGAGTTAGAATATTTATTTTTGCTCGTGTTGTCGGTATTTGAGGCACATACTCTAAATCTGAACCGAAATTTGTAGCTTGACTTAATGTAAGGGTTGAAGATGACTCTGATTCCTCACTTCGAACAATCTCATGGCTGGTTGAGGGTTGATTCAAATCTAAAATAAGCGTTGTTATTTAATTAATGGAAGCAAAAATATGGAACTCATTCATTTTGACATCAAATAAGGAACACAAAGAGTTTTTTATTTATCATCTACGAACATATTGACATTTATGATATAATTAATTAGAAAAACAATAATATACTTTATTATTCATAATTTATAATCAATTTAATTTATTTTCAATTCTGATTAAAATTTATAATAATTAAATGTTGTAAATACTCACGACTTTCATCTACTTCCATTGTATTCATAGTACTGTTTAATTTATTTGGGTTATTTGAAAGAATTTCTTTCCGGGTATCACTTTTTTGATTTGAATATAGTTCACGAATATCATTATCAAGCAGTTTTATTGATTTATGATCTACAATATCAAATAATGCTTTGATTTCATTCTGAAATATTATTACATTTTTGTTTTGGGCTGATGATTTTTTCGCACAAAAGATTTTTGCAATTTCAACCATCGGTTATGATAGCGAAGAATTTTTGTATTACATTAGTTGATCCACTAGTCGGAATCTGGTTGTTTTTCCATAGTTCAATAACTTGATCAGTTGCATTTTTAGCACTTTGTTTGATAGAACATTTTAACACTTTGAGCTGATAAAAAAACACTCATAACCTCTTTCACTGTTGGCAACTTACGTTCTGAAATTTTTGCATGGGTTTTCCGATCAAATGAATTTCCTTATCCATATTTTCGATAAATATATAAATTTATGTAGTGACCGCAAAATTTGTAAATATTTAATCGTTTTATCACATATACAAGATCATAACTTGTGGAAACACTAGAAATGCTGTAGAAAATGTAAACAAATAAAAACAATATAACTATAAAGAAAAATGTAGGTGGCGCTAGTTCACAAGGGAAACAGAGTAAATAGAATACAAAACAAAAATTCTCTACAGAAGAAATTTTCCCAAGGACAATATACAGCTGTAGTGGAAAAATTTTTAAGACGTTTTGAAGACGTTATAAAAAAACAACATGATCGTGATTTCTAATGATGAAAAATAAAAAGTTTGGAATTATTGAATAAAAATTTTGAAAACAAAATTCAAATAATACTTACATTAAAGACAAAAAATGAAATTTTCTCAAAACTGATAGATTAAATTGAAATTTTTCGATTATTTAATCAAAAACTCTTAAAATCGATATATATGAAAGTTTGATGATGAATATCTTTTGAACGATTAATTTAATCGCCAAAACATAAGATACCATTTTTATAGAGCAGTTAATTTGCTACAAAAATTTCTATTGCCCAGTCAATAATAGCCATTTCTTGTCGAGTTATAAAATTCATAAACAAAAGTGACATTTGACTTAAAATAATCAATCTTAAATCTTCAATATTAGTGAAATGGTGAGGTTTACGGAAAAAACATAAGATACCTTTTTTGTAGAACATTAAATTTCCTACAAAATTCTTAAAAAAATTTTTTCTGTACGACCAATTAATGATGAGGAATGAATTTTTTTCTATTGGACTGAGAAAAAAATGAAAAACTGCGACGCGGAGGATCTTCCTATTAAAATTAAGAGTTCATATTTGGTGAGAATTTTTTTAAGATGCCTAGTAACCCATTTTTCCGTATTAATTGTAAAAAAAAAAATAGTTGATTTTTTTGACCCACCCTAATGCTGAGTTTTATTAACATTCGACAAAAATTGTAGATATTATCGTTATGACAAGCCGCACTATATCGTTACAATACATGCATGCATACATAAACTTCTGAATCATATGTATTTTGTGAATCAGCTTGACGAGTTGAGTTGCATAATGTCAAAATTTTTCAAAAGATCCATCATAAACATAAATGCGATAAATTTTCACAAAATTTACTAACAAATCAGTTTTTTATTGTCCTATTATCAAAAATTTTTAATTAAATGTTAATAATAAAAAAAAAAAATCCTAAAAGCCGTGAACAAATTTGATTAATTATTTTTATTACTATATCTTCTAATTGAAATGCTTTACTTTGTAATTGAAGATAAATAATGACCACTCAAACTAATAAGCCATAAAATAAACACTAAACACATAAATTGGGAAAGAATTGAAAAAAGTACAGACAAATATAGCAGGATGGGATAGTAAAGGGCGATAGGGGGTGAAAGAGTGCAAGGGGGGAGGCATACCAGGGGCAGCACACGGACAAAGGCGCGTGTTTTTAGGCTAGGTGCAAGCTGGATTACACGATACGAGTGGCGGCTGCTACAAGGGAGAGGAAATAGTGGAGAAGGCTCTTGATGGTACACTACATAGTAGTGCTGGTTGGTGCTGGTGATGCTGTATAACGGATAGAGGTAAAGCAGGAGAAACTCCAGCAGAGGGAAACCGCCTCCATCCCTCAGCACAGCTCAGCTCAACACACCACTGCACAGCCACTCTCCCTCTTTATCTTTTTCTCTTCTCTCTCATCTCGGGCTGTACCTACCCGATGGCCTCATCCAGCGTTCAAATAGTAAAAGAACAGATGAAGAGAAAAAGAAATAAAAGGAGAAATCCCGAGAGTAGTACAGAGTGGAAGGTAAAAATAAAGAATATTAAAGTGGAGAATGAAGGAATAAAAAATATAAAGCTGTCTCGGTTTTTTTACCTCTTATGTTCGATATTTAAATCTCATTTACATGTAATGAACTGAATGGAAATGGTGGCATAAAAATAAAAGGTATAACTGTATATATGTACACTACATATTACATATTACTTACTACCTAATACATACATGCATATTGTATGCAGAGGAAGGCAACTACAGTTGTTAGTTGCGTATTATACAGTTCAGCATGCAATAATACAGGGACAGAGTTAAGTTTTGTTGCACTCATATGTATGATGTGAATTCATGTATGTGAGAGTTAAGATTACATATGAAGAGTAAATAGCATAGAATTGATGCTACTAGATATAATGCTAGACCGAGAACCAAGAAGACAATATGTTATATCATGTGCAAGTGTTACTCGGACGCGCGAGTAATCTTGACTATTCCTACAGACATATATCCGATGTATGTATATGCGCCGTCTATTGAGTTCATATCGAATTGCTAAGATGTCCTACGACATTAGTAACATTTCTCATATCGTGTATTCTATGGACTGTTGTAATGTTGTTTGTTAAACTGCTAAACGGAGAAGAGGAGTTGCTTCAGTTTATCATTTTATGTGTTATGTCTTATAAATTGATAATAACTATAGCAACCCCCTTTTTAGCAACGGCGATTTCGAGTGGTTAATGATCTTTTTTAATTATAAAGGCATTTGGAGTTGTTTGTTTATGTTATGAGTAACAATGATTAAGTTATGGGAATTTTTTGGGTGAAAATTTAAGTCTGATCGGTGAATTTTTTTTTTTTAAATAAGGGGCTGTAACATTTCTTGACTTTATAAATTTTAATTGACTTACTGACAATTTTTTTTTCTGACTTTATTCTATTCTTTACGACAAATTTACAAATCATCTATTAAAAGTTTACAAAATTCTATAGTTAAATTTTTTTCGCAGTTGAAAAATTAAAAAAATGTCTCATTTTTTACTGATATTTTTCAATCATTAATTTATAGAGCACTATATTAATTTTTTCGTTAAATAACATTTTTCGATAAAACTAACCATTAAAAAAAAAAAAAAAAAAAAAAAAATGTCATCCTATCATATTTTATACATTTTTCATTAACTTTTGAAAAATTTGTAAATTTTGATGTTCGAGATTAACAGCTTATAATTTATAAGTTACTCGGCATATAAATTACTCGAAAATGAAATAATAAAAAAAAATTATTTGATACGTGATTTTTTCAAATTTTCACTATTTTGAATGCGATGAAAAATTGTAAATTCAAATTTTAATGTGTTAATATTTTCTGTAGTCAAGACTTTTTTTTAATACATAAAAAAAAATAAAGTTGTGTAATTATTATGTTTACAATTTTGTGAAGAGGGTGGCAATAAATGAAATAATATTGCAAGAAAAATAAATTACTTTATGACTCGTTAATAGCACTAATTAATTTTCGCTGACAAAACAACATTATTTATTTTAATTAATTGCTTGTAAACAATAATAATTTGTAAACTTTACAGTAAAAATTTCTTTATTCTCTTAATGATATTTATAAAATAAATTAACTTCAAAATTATTTGGCGGAGCGTCATCGTAAAATTAACATTTATCAAACTTGAAATGTCTAGAAAAATTATCTCGAAACCTAGTTTAAATTTTTATTTATGAGGGCATAAATTCAAGTCTCAACCTTTCCAATAACGCCAAATTGAACTGCGTAGAATAATTTTATCATCGAGATAAGATTCGGACAAAATTTACCTTGTCCTTTTGATAATATCACAGTTAAGGAAAAATTGAATTCAGTTTTTACCATCGAACTCGGGTGTTTTTGTCAGATTTATTCGAGGGTAATTACTGCAAAAAATTTTAGAAATAAATTTCAATCGCTGAGTGTTAAATTTAAAGGCGGGTAAAAATGTACTTGATTTTGTGCTACAAAAATGATTGACTTCACTCAACAGAAAAAATTTCAATGAAAATTAAACTCATAATAAATTGACTCGATTGAGAAATCGTTACGGAACGACTGTTATTGAATTATTTAAAAATGATAATGCTTAAATTAAAAATGTAAACTTTGTAAGTAATGAACTATAATTAAAATGATAATTAGCCTTTAATAAAATTTTATCATTTTATTTTTATCGAACTGTTGATTAATAAAAAAACAGAAGGAAATGAATTGAAATAACTCTATTTAGTTTTTGTTTAATATTCTATTCATTGATAAAAACTTTTTATTTTTGGTATAACTTTGATTTAAAAATTTACTCTATTTATACTTTACAAGTTAATTTATTATTACCCGTCACTAGAGTTTATAAAAAATTAACTCTTTTACTTTGACTAGATTTCAAAACGTTTTAATTTTTAATCATTTTTTTTTTTTTTTTTTTTTTTGTAAAAAACTTAAATCGTTATAAAGTAAAAAATATTTATTCAAGGATTTAGATACATATTTAAAATTTGTTAAAGAATAAAGAAATGTGTGACTAAAGCGGAATGTTATTTACAAAGTAATCGATTTTTGGCACGCCCTTATACACAAATATATACACGTGAATGTATTATATAAATATGGATGAGATTTCGTATATTTTAACCTTATTGCACAAAATAATTGGAATCTTCGGCGGCAGTCATTTTTTAATTGTTTTAAAAAAAGCTTTCAACAAAAAAAGAAAATTCGATTTGTTTAGTTTATTCCTCGAGCTTGTATCTTCTGACAAAATATTGTTATAAAATGTTTTCTATAAATTTATAGAAGTGGAGTAGATTGAATTTATTTCCTAAAAGTACTCTTGGTAAATTAGAGACAATAATTCGAGTCACGTAGCAAAGTTTCAGCGGGTGAAATTGAGATTTTATGAAATTTAAATATTTCGAATAACATTAAACCCATTGTATGTGTGTTTAATCGATTCGCGTGAATAAACTAAATTCTCAAAAACTTCCAAGTAATTCCACACATTTCAAAATTACTCGCTTACATTCCTAACTAATCACCTATTTTGGATTGTTGATTTTAGTTGAAATTTTTGTTAATTTTAAAAATTTTTCCAAGCAAATAATTTATAACGAAAAAAAGTAGAAAAAAATCTGTATTTACATTTTTTTTTTTCAATTTATACTTGTGGATTTTCTTTTTTAACTTTTCTTAAAAATTTTTCAACTCCAGATTGATAATTTTAAAAAGTTAAAAACAAAATAGTAAGAACTTAAATAATTTTTCAATTTTTTAAAATAAATTCTTAGAGTTTCCACCTTCTCTATGCATTTTTTCATGTACATGACTGAACTAAAAAACTTTTAAATGAAATATTTCCATAGTTCTTCTAGTAAAAACTCATCGCGGCATAAATATTTCTGTCTTCCTATCCCCTCAATATTTTGCTCTAAAAAATTGATTAAAATTTTTCGCAAACCTCATTTTCCTAAAACAACATCCGATGTTTTCTGACTCACTAATTATGGTATTGAAAAAACTAAAAATGTGTTTTAAAAACGTTCTCGCATCACTCCTATAATGATTGAAGCATCATATTGCAGTTGTCTACTACATTGTTTGTCTCTCGTTAGGACAAGTCTATCTATATTGTTGATTTATTGATGCGACTGTCTAGTCGTCTAGTGTCTCGTATAAGCACTGGTGTATGTATATGCCTCTGCTGGATGTAGTCGTGTACTCTTGTATATATATTTATACTTATAACTGGCAGAGTTGCTTAAATCCCCACTATCAAAGAAAGATATACGTGACTACTCGCGTTGGACAAATGGCCGAAATGCCCGAACAGTACTTTTTCTCTTCAACTTGGTTCTCATCTTAACAACCAAACCAGAAAACTAACCAGACTCAAATCCCTTCAGTCAATTTTCATTATCTCTCTTTTCCTCTCCTCTTATTGTAACTCTCTTTACTTCACTGCTATAAAAACACACCTATAATAAAATAAACTATCTGGGATTTATAAATGCTTCCCATTTTCTTTTGACAGTTATATTAAATTTCTTCTTCTTCTATTTTCAATTACTACAGGACTTTTGTACTAAAGTACTAACTTTTGGGCCATCAGTGACACCGGCGGACCGTAAATTGAAAACATGGTTATTTATAAAATACCGCTGCCGGAATTGAAGTTTAGTTTTCGTGAAGAACTTTCAGATTCATTCATTTACTTTTTAATAAATCTATCGGATCATTTTCAAACTAGTTATTTTTGTCAACATTATAAAATTTATTCCATTGTAATAGATAGTTCATGAATTTTTGCAGAATTATTTTATCGGCATAAAGACAATTTTTTCATGTATTTTATAATTAAAAAATGACCCTACACTTTTCATCGTTGACGCAACTTTAGCACGCTCTATTTTCTAATCAAACAGACAGATGAAAAAATGTTTGCTACAATATTTGTGAGAAATTTTATGTCCTAAAGGTTTATATCAATAAAATTTTCTGTGATTTTAATTTATTATATCTTATTTCGGAAAAACTTCGAAATGTAGCGTTTTTTTTCTATTTTTTTCAACTAACGCTTAACGCGAATTAACTTTTAGGAAGACGTTTTATTTGTCATCCAAAATATCATCTCACACCGAATTTTATGCTTACCTGATAGTACTTACTTTAAATCTTACTACGTGTGCCTTGCCTGGCCTATTAATTAAAATTATTGAGGACCATCTCATAAAAATTTCAAATAATTTTCCACCTTCAAAGTAAAAAAATTCCCGAAAATATTTAAGAACCTAAAGATTTCATTTTGATGCACAGCAAAAGACTATATTATATACTTCAATTTGGACGGCGCTAGTATTCGAACACTGTTCTTCATAGCGTCAGTTTTATTTAAGGATATTCTTAGACAAGAAAACGACACCAATAGGTTATGGCTATTGGTTTCTTTCTCACACACTATAGCTGCCTCTCTTTATAGACTATCGCTCACTTACTTCCATTCACGTAAAATATCGAAAGTCACTAACTTCAACCATTTTTTATAAAAAAATGAATACTGCTTGTTTATGTTTTTTTTGATAAAAAATACTTGAAATATCTTCAATGAATGATTCTTAGTTTTTTAAAACAATTCTAATTTAAGTACAATTGATATTTAATAAAACGTTCGCTTGAACGTCGGTCAGCATAGGGTTTGTATGTAAAATATACAAATTTTGAATGCTAATATTTCCAAATTTAGTGCCGCGAGAACTATTTAAAAAAATTCCTGCGTATAGAGGATACTTATGAGTATAAGTACGAAAAATTTCAAAAAATTTTAAGGAAACGATTTCTTTCTTGGAACGTCCTTAACTTCGACCAATTGCTGTGCTCAATTCTTTTTGCTCTGAAATTTAACTACCTTTGAATTCTTCAAAAACTCAAACTTTAATCTTCTAAAGTTTTTATGTTCAACGTAAGATCAAAATTGTATCCCAGATTGTACAAAAGCCTAGATATCCCTGAAATAAAGTTAAAATAAGAAATTACGCAAGACTTTGAACGACTGTAATCTACGAAATCATTATCGCTGTTATCAGCCCAATTTTCCTGGAGGTTTTTTTCCATAGAATAGAGTGAAAGACTAGTATCTAGAGACTAAGGCCTAGAGCCTAGAGCCATAAGATTGATATTCATCGAAGTTGATACTCCGTTTGTTACTTAGCCTATGTCTATGTCTATCTACGACGTCATGGTGGGTAGGTCCATAAGAGAGTACCCTAAAGCAATAAGCTGAGTACTAAATAGTGATCTAGGTACTCATTGTTCTTTTTTTAAACTTTTTCCTTCACTTTACTTCTAAATCTCTCTACACATATACCATATATATAGTATAATATACATATATATATAGTCTAGTTCTATTTCCGAGTAGAGCAAAATATTGAACGGAATAACTTGTTTGGCTCTTTAGCCATGCTGCTTGGCATGTCATGGGGTCCGAAGGTTCATTTTCACGGTAGGAAGATCAGTATTGCGAAAAGAGCAGGCCAGAGAGAGCTTGAGCTATGAGTAGACCACAGCTGTGTGAACTTGCTATGTGAGTACGGTATGGTGGGTTTTGTGTATCTGCCACGTACTAGCTTGATAGTTATATATGCTATATATATATATGGACGTGGGGATAGACGTATGTACATTCGACCGAAAACGAGGGAGAAAAGAACGAATATAACATAATGAATAAAGGGATAAGAGTCATTTTTAAAGGCTTCTATTTCTCGTTTCAGCCATCAAGTAATTAAAAATAATTGTACAATTACTGAGAAATTATAATCTAGTTTTGAGAAAGTTTTCACGAATTTGAGATATTTTTACTGCCTAATCCTGATAGTACTTTGCTTCATCTTCATCAGCTTGTGCTTCTATGCCAGTAGAAGATTTTTCCATCGAAAATTGCTTCAATGGATCTGGTGAAAAACATTTCTTAATTCGGTCTTCATTAAATTTAATGGTCATGGCCATGGGATACAAATCCTTGGAAAAGTATCTAAAAAAAAAGACATTTCGCCCAAAGGCAAGGGACTTTTTAGGATTCCTTGCCCTTATATAATTCTACGCTTCACAAAGTAAAGAGTCAGTGTAGTTTGCAGTATAGTGTTGGTAAAGGTGTTCGGTGTTGCATTTACTTTCAATAAGATATTAAGTTAACACTGTTGAAGGTGTTAATGTCATGAGGGTTCAATACTTGTATTTTGAAAATGATAACTTTTGAAAAATAAAAAAATTTTGCATCATTGCGTCAAAAAACTTGGTGTTAAAAATTTGTTCTTAAATATTTAAGTATTTAATATGTAAAATTTAATGTTAAGTATTTAATATTGAATATAAAAATTTACACTACAAAATTTTCTGACGCAATGACACAAAATTTTTCACTGAGTAAGGAGAAAAAAGAATAAAGTTTTGAAGAAAATTTATAATGTTGAACGAATATTCCATTGATATTATTGATATTATTGTTTGAAAATAGTATATTACACTACTAGGGCCGAAAGTTGAATTTTCGGCCCTGCGCGTCATGATGCCTGAGGCGAAGCCGAGGGCACCATGACGCGCAGGACCGAGATTTCAACTTTTGGCCTGTGTAGTGTATACGATTTTTCTTCATAGCCGGTCGAAAGTACGTTATCAATTTTACTTTTTTTAACTTCAAGTGCAGATAAGTATGTCTTGATGCCTGCCCCGACATTTGCGGCACGAGCGAAGCGAGTGCTGCTGGTCGTGGGGGCAGGCATCAAATACATTCGAAGAGTCAAGTCTGGTCATATTTTTTAAAAATAAATTAATTTCATTTTTTCAAAGATGTATTTATTTTCATTAGTTTAACAAACTATATTAGTTATTATAAAATTTATCAAACAAAACATATTTTAAGCGAAAAACCCTTATTGCATTTTTTTTAATCGTGTCAATTTTCTCTTGAATAATCGCAATTATTAACAATCCTTCCATAAAATACACGGAAAGAAAACTGTATGAAAAATTACGGTAAAAACATCGTAATTTTTAGTATAGAATATCGTAATGCCGGACCTAAACTCAAACATCGTAATTTTTACGATGCAGTATCGTAAATTTCTATCACTTAAATTAAAAAGAAGCTTAGGTTACCGAAAAAAATAATTCTGCATCACCGAGGAATCGAACCCGGAGACCTCTCCGCCACAAGTCCAAGGTTTATCCCCTCACGCTATCAGAGGAATATCTAAATCTTATGTTCAGTCACATAATAAGATCCTCCATACAGTAATTGGTCATCTTTTGGTGGTGGCGCCGCAAACTAGTGGACTCTGTCTTTCTTTTATTAAAACATATAGTATGCGTCCTTATTCACTTGCTCTTACAGAAAAAAAATTTACTAAATAACATCGTAATTTTCAATAATTCAAATTGTATTCTGTATACGGCAGCATCGTAAAAATCAAGATACTAAAAGTATAGTCCTGGATTACGATATTACTATTGTAATTTTTCATATAATTTTTTTTCCGTATACACAGTTTTCAAACTTGATATTGGAGCAGTTAAAAATTATATCTCCACTGAGTATACAGTTTTAATAATTCATAACTTGATTATTCAAATTAAAATTTTTAGATGAGTATTCTGATGATAGTTTACTGGTAGGAACATTATTTTCAGAAATTTTTCTTATTTAACAGATGACAAAACAACATTGATAAATATTTTTAAGGTTAGAGGTAGCAATAGAAATTACAGCGGTTAAGAATTTGCTATAGTGACGGAATAAACAGTCCCTAGTTACAAGTGTAATTACGCATGAGAAATTCTTTCCTTCCGCCGTTACAGAGGGCGCACGTGTACTTCTCACAGGGAGTTAATGTTAAACTTTCTTTCCTGCCATTAGAGAGGAAAGTACGTACTTTCGACCGAGGTATGAAGAAAAATAATTTTATTTTGAGAAATGTCTTCCTTTGAACGTATTTATGATATCCGACGGAAATTTATAGTTTTCAAAAGCTAACTATTATTTTCGTCACAGTGTATTGTACTGCAGGACCGTAAAAATTAGTAACTGCTCAGTAATCCTCTAAATTTAATGACGGTAGTAAAGAAAATTTTCACTTTTATGAAAATTACTCAAAAGATTACAAAACTTTCATCATACAAATTTTGACTGATATAAATAATAATTTGTTATAAAAAATTTGTATACCGTGCATAATAATTTATAGTTTGGTTCAATACTAGCTGTCAACCACCCTTGAATTGAAATTTTTTCATGTTTTTTTTTTTTTTGTAAAACAATTTTATTTGTAAACGTCTATAATTTTTCATTAGCAAGGATAAATCCATTGAAAAAAAAAAAATTAATTTGTTTCAAGGGAAAAATTTTTGAACCGAGAAAATCATTTGGAGGTTTTTTTTTATTATCGTGTCGTCAATATTATTAAAATACCTTATAAGTGTATCTTTAAAAATAGAAATTATTTTTAATTTTGTTTATTGACATCTTTATTATCGTAATAAAGCTTCCGTTGAACTTGAAATATAGTAAATTACTCAATCAACAATGTGATTACTACGTTTTATCAAATCAAATAAAATCATAAAAAAAAGCGATTTGTCATAAAAAGATATTATTTTCTTAACATATAAAATATCAATAAAAATTATCAACTGAGAATAGATGAATTTTATGAGATTAATTTGATTATAATTTTGTCGGTTGGACATGCATGTCTAAAAAAACGTCTCCTCATTTATGAGTTTATATTTTTATCAAATTTTCAAAGTTCAATCACATTTTTCAATTCTTTTTTCAGAAAAAAATTACCTCTGCAATTAGTATGATAAATATTATTAAATTTTTTTATCTCAATTTTGACGTGTACTTTGCACTTTGCAAGTATTTAGTTCGTGTCTAAAGGTTGATGGGTATTTTCGTTATTTATTAGATTTCGTAATTCTAAAGTATAACACAACTTCCACGACGTAGATAGATAACAATAATTACTACCAACTATTATTACACCTTCTTAAAAAAAAGCTATTAATAATTCTTAACTAAAATAAAAAAAAAAAAATCATAGTTTTTATCACATAAAAACAAATCATGCCTGAAACCGACTACGTATTGAGATGTTACAGATCTTACGAAATCAGGAAATCAGATATCGAGAAATGGAGAAATGCGTATCAAATTGCATCGAGTTTACAGTGTACCGTGTGAGATTTCACGGAACATAATATAACACTATGTACTGTATCTCATGTCAGCTCTCTCATTTTATTCTTACAGCATTATGATTATGTTTTAGATGGTTGTATCACAAGATGTGTTTCCTTAGAACTTTTTTTAAATTTCCCTAAATAATTCTTTAAATAATTCTACATCAAATGGTACAAAATGAAATTTTTGAACAAAACACACAGAAAGAAGATCATTCGAAAAACCACAGTTTCTGTATCGAAGAAAAACTGCAAATAATAATAATAATAATTAATGGGATAATAAATACTATTCCAAACAATAAAATCGTGGTTTTAATAATTAATTTATATTTATTATTTCAATGGCATTATCAAACAATTATATAGCTAAAAATATCATTTCAAACAGTAATAACAGTTATGTAAGTGCAACAAAGATTAAAATGCCATCCTGGAATCCGAATTATTATTTAAACAATTAAAAATGAATAAGAAATCATTTTTTTTTATGTGTAATAATAAAAAGAGCTTCAATTCAAAAATTGATAAAATGACAATTTCAAATAACACTTATAAAAAATAAAATTCCAAGTATTGATTTTTACGATTTCATTATAGTTTAGAAACGTATATCTTACAGAAATTGTAAAAATATCTTTTTTCAAACTGTATTTTTTTGAGTTTTTTGTTTGAACCACTTAACTATTACAAATTGAACTTTGAACTGTAATTTTTCAGTTGCTCTTCTTTGTACAGGTTCAGAAATATTGAATTTCAAAGTTCAAGTTTCTGCGGCTATTATAAATTGCACTATACGGGATACCGAAAAGTTTACTTATGTATGTGATTATAACTAAGAAACCCATCTTGATTGTCATAATAAATAAACTAACTCCAAACAAACAAAAACTAATAAACTTTATTGAAAAAGTTTCATTCATAATAATTAGTTTCATTCATAATAATTATAATGTATTTTTTGAGATATTAATAAATGAATAATGAAAAATTTGCGATATCCAAGAAGTAGGAGAAATACGCTAATAACAAGTTGACAATACCGCCAGTATTGAACTCGCAAAAGAAATATCAAATACGCATGTGTTAAAATTTCTTAAAAATATAAACTCGGACAGCGTTAATAAATTTTAAAAAACAACATTTAATTGTTTAATTAGGTTTTTCATAAAAATTTCTTATCTAAATAAATAAATCAAAATCATAATATATAATATCAAAATAAATGATCAAAACAAGATCTGAGATAAGTAAATCGAAGCAAGGAATTATAAAATAACTATATTTAATTAATCACATTTCATTAAATTTCGTACAATTGATAAATCATTTTAAAACATGAAAACTATCAATAAAGAGACTTAAGAATTGGTAAAAAAAAAATTAGTTTCTCTAAAATGAGTAATTAGTTTTACGGTATTGGCTAGACAAAGTGCAAAAACAGCAAACATATTTTAAAACGAAGTAACTGCAAAATTTCTATACTTAATTTTTTTTTTATATTATTTTTGAGTACTTTAAATAAACAGTCTGAAGTTTTTATTTCTTACAAATGCACAATAAAATTTTTTCGTCAAATTCAAGACAAAAATTTGTGTTTATGACTTTTTTTTACACAAACTTGTTAATTCAACACAATCTGTCTGTATCGATAAAGTAAAATAGTTTTGTGTTACAAGTAAAGCAGCTTTGCGTTAGCGTAACATTGGAACAGTATTACTTAAGTATCGAATAGCATTTTTATGTGTTGAAAAACGGATCGATAGAACAACACAAACGATTGTGTTAAATCAACATCCTAAAATGTGAAATATTCAACACTAACATTTTTACATTTTAAAAATTAACGAGAAAATTTTTACTGTGTTATTGTTAATATATTTTTCATATCTAAATCAAATTTCGTATTTATTAAATCTTTTTCTTATAAAACAAATTTTAAAAAAATTTAATAAATATCATACTGTGTTTTAAAATGGAGCAGCCGTATATACTTCGACATGAACTTATTCTTATTCGGATCATCACCATAAAACTACCCAATCACCTCAAAATTCAAATTTCTTCCTTATAAATTATATGACAACCTCTTCTTACATACCTCTGATTAATAAAAGTCAAATAAAATCTATACCAAAAATCAAGATTTATTGAATTCAACTCTATGAAACTTTCCTTGTATGTATATCGCTTCACGAAAAGACCAAAAAGTTTACAGCTTCTCAATATAATAATAAATCTGACCCTCCGAAAGGCTTTTCTTCTTATTTTATTGGATTATTGAAATAACTCACCGACATTAAGAGTCGGCGAGAACCCTTGTTTTAGTACAAAGGATTAAATAAGCGTTAAAAGCGAATAGTTCTTCCTCGTGTTGAGCAGCAGTCAATTAATAGAATAACAATCCAAAAAATACCTGAATCCTCAAAAGTTGTCATATTATTAAATACCTCCTCGTCAATTCAACTCAGTATCAATACAATGCCAGCATCTGACGGATTAACTTTATACTCCGGCTTTTCTTATCTATGCTGCAGCAAAACCAAGTTAATCCGAAATGAGAGTAACAGTACTGTACTCATAGGCCACTACTGTACTTCTATCATGACCAGTAGATATATATAGAAGTAAAACGTTACGATGCAATTCTTACGCCCACCTATATAGTAGATATGGAGTTAAACAAAGTACGTAGACAAAGTATGGTACTGATAAAGTTAATTGATAAAAAGACGTCCTAGTCGCGGCAACTCACCATGCAATTCAGCGTCTCAGGGTCCGCTCGCACTATCACCGTCTCCTTAACTTATATAAATACAAATACAAAGTAACTAAACATAAACATACATTGATCTTTCCAATGTATACATTATGTAGGATCTTCTTGATGTGTAGTATAGTAGGCTTAGCTGTATATGTATTGAGTATTCAGTATTCAGTATTTTGTACTGCCCCTATACCTCCAGTTAACCTACACAACATTGAAATTACACTCTCTTCTTCTCTCTCTGACTTAACTCACACCAAAACCCATCTATCCATATTTCTACTCTCTCAATCCTGGTTCACCTTCTCTCTCTCTCGCGCTCTAGGTCTCTGAAACCCGCGGGTGTTCAGCGGCTCTCAATGTGTGGAGAGTAATGTCCAAAGTAACGGCAGTTCAGTGGCGCTCAATTTAATTGCATCCATTAAACGCATCCTTGTGTTTTTAAATTAAAACTGATAATTTGACAAATTATCAAGAGAGAAGAACAAAAACTCTGTAACTTCCTAACTCACTCTTTTATTATATATATATATATATATATATATATATATATATATATATATATATATAATACATTTTACACTTAGATTACGGTAAAACTATGGCTAATTTATAAATATTTTAATTTTCACACTTGCTAATTACAAGCTTGTTGCGAAACGAGCTGAGTTTAAAATTGCAGTTATGCAATAGTAGGTTGGTATGGTGTTGCAAGGTTAATGCTCAATACTTGATGGTTAATAAGGGAAAAAGAAGTTAGAGAAGTTTACAACGTAACTACATGATTATGATTATGATTGCTATTAACGCGGGCAAGCGGTGCAGTAGCATTACATCTAGTAGTACAGAATAAACGTTTTGGTATAGTAGAACACCAGTGGTGGTGTTTAAAATTTAAGACACGGTAATTTTGGATGAGCCTAGGAAGTGTAACTAAATCTCGAAGCCTTTGGCACGCTGTATACCTGGAGAGAGAGCATGAATTTGGCTTGGGCCACAGCCAATGCTCTTTGCATTACTTTTTTTATCTTATTCTTATTCTCATACGCTTTTTTTTATTCTTCATCTCGGGTTTTTTACTTTTATTTTATTTTATTACATGTTTCTGCGCTCGCGGTCTCTTTTCTCAGCAAGCACACCAGCTCCCGAGTATTATATCAAGCTCAGTTACACCAGCCAAGTATATAACACGTATGCCCAATACAAAACTTTGTGATAACATCAATTTTATGTGAAAAATTCTCTTTGTTTTCGTTTTTTTGTTACAAACTTATATGTATACATTGGAGTGATTAAAAAATAACCAACGATTTCTATTTTTTACAAATGATCTTGAAGTTTTGTCTGAAAAAACCAAAACGAGAACACTGCCAAAATTTGAATCCTTGATAATGATATTTAGAGGGCATGAGTGGAAATTATTCATTTATTATTTAAATAAAATTGGAAAACATTCTTTTTATTTTGGAATTTTATATCTTATCCTACAAGTCTCATACATGGAAGAGTGACGAACATTTTGGTAGAAAATTCAACGATCTAAAGGGAAGGTCTCTCATTACTTTTTGATAAATTCGCTCTTTCAAAAGTTATCCAATATTGTAAGTTCAAATTTTAGGAAAGTACAAGCGAGAGTGTAGGAAAATAATAAATTTTTATTAGTGAGAATAGGCTATTATGGTTACAGGGTGATAGGATAAAAATAATTACGTGACTTGCAGTATGCATGTGTCCATAGAAGAACAAGAATTTGAATTTTATTCCAATTTTTCTTTCTTGGATTAACCTATGCATTATATTTTTTATTATTCTAACGAATTGCTGCAAATATCAACTTTCTTATCTGCAGTTTTTTTTTATACAATTGATATTTTCCAATTTATGATCATAATTACCAGTTTTTCAATAAGAACAATGTACTTTATGTTAACATTCAATAATTTTTTTCTTAAAAGTATGAAAGGTTTACCTATCCTTTAATTTTTACGGTAAATTATTTGAAGCCAAATCTACACGAATAAAAATGTAGATCCTTTTAATCAAAAATTATTATCACACTCATCTTTATTTTGATCTTTTTGATAAAATTTCAATACCTTGTGAAAAATCATTTTTTTTACACCTTGATGTATATTTTATTCTATATTCCTGTAACTAGATTTTGTACGTGTTAACAAATAATTTTTTCATTATTTTGCGTATGTCTGCTTACATAGTAATGGACTCGCCTAAATCTTAAAAGTTGTACCGAACAATATAGTATGTAATTGTTTGCATGAAAATTATGCATTGAGTCTTGAACGTAACCCATTTATTTATTTTTAAAAACAATTCTGAAATATTTAGTACTCAATGATATCTTAGTTTCTTTTTAATAGTAATGATTAATAAATGAAATTGAGGCAATTGACTGTTCTGCAATGATAACCGAGACTATCATTGTCTTTGTAATTTTTATGTAGAAATGCAAGCGATTCTCGGCTCGTGGGTTAACTTGGTTAGATGGTAAGGGCATCAATACGAGGACAACATGAGGGAACGTACGCCATCGGCGGACGACACCCCTAAAAGGGCTCCGCCTGCACCGCTCAGAGGTGAGTGTGTACACCCCTTACAAACCCGCTCCTCACCCCTTACCCGCACTCTCTGTCAATACCAATGTTAAATTGCTATGTAATCATAACAACACCGATTTATGAATGGAAAACCCTGGAATTTTTATGGCTTACGAGCAGGAGGCTTTAAGGGCCAGTAGAAATCCTCAGCATTTCCGTCATTCTAACGACATTTTTTGTGTCTCTACCTATTATATTCCTTCAAATTTATTACTTTGGGTGACGGAGTTGAGAAAATTTTAGACCATTGATCGTGTTATGAGATGGAAAAATTATTTTTCCAAAAAATTCACAAGAATATTTTAGAAATTTTTTTTCTTAAAATAGTTTTAGGTACCATCTTACCCCACCGTCCATCTTACGGCTTAAAATAAATTTTAGTATTTTTACAAAGAATTTTCATATGAAAAATCTTATAAATTCTACCTGATTTTGTCTGATAGTAGGCTACTATTAAACAGAAAAACACTTCAAAGGTACACAGAAAAAAAAATTAACTTGATTCAAGAGAAAAATTCTTGAATCAAGAATATAATTTTAAATAGAGTAATTGTCTTGAATCAAAACAAAAAATTTTTGAATTAAGTAAAATTTCCTCAAATCAAGAAAAATTTTCTTAAATCAAGAATTTTTATACTTAAATCAATAATATTGAGCTCTTCAAAAATATATACTTGATTCAAGAACATTTTTTTTCTGTGTAGCTATACAAGTTATAGTTTTCTATACAGTGAGAAAATTCACTTTTGAATCAGAAAAATAAAACTAGAAAATAAG
The DNA here is from genome assembly GCF_013202065.1 of Cotesia typhae. Taxonomy (NCBI): domain Eukaryota; kingdom Metazoa; phylum Arthropoda; class Insecta; order Hymenoptera; family Braconidae; genus Cotesia; species Cotesia typhae. Next base: position 17,183,205 of record NW_027423774.1, on the reverse strand, counting down.
GAAACAAAGTTTTTCACTCAAGATTTTTATGAACGAAAAATTTGAATGTACCTTACAAAGATAATATACTCTTAATTAGAAACGTAAAATTTCTCAAACCAAGAAAACAAATTTCAAGACAAAAAACTCTTGAATCAAGACAATTTGGTCCTTCTCAAAATAATTATCTTGGATCAAAAATATGTCTTCTGAATCAAATAATTTTCTTTAGTATGGTCAAAAATTTTTTTCTTCAATCAAGATGATATTTTTATCAACGTAGATAAAAAAGTTTGACCAAAAAATCGTCAGTCAATATCTGTTAATTTGATCGCGCAAAAAAAATGACAGCTAATTTCTTATCACTCAAAGTGATGAACAAGCTTTTGATATCATGGTAACTTATTTCTATACGAATTTAATGCTAATCCCGAAAGATTACATGCCGGAAGATAAATCACACTCGTATCGAGCCTAACTCCCATTCACGTTTGTGAAATATTGATGGAGTAAATTGCTCGCGTAAAATTGAATTAGCCAATCTAATTACCAACCATATAAATTTACTTGCGGACTACCAACCCACTCATATTATTATTATTATTATTATTATTATTATTATTATTATTATTATTGTTATTATCATTATACATAATGCAGCCGTGATATGAGTCTAGCTAATTTTCACGTTCAAAGACACATCTAATATTTTCATGTAAATTGGTAGCGTTGATTCATCCATATCTGCATTTACATATATATATATATATATATTTCGTGGTACGAATATATATGTATATAATATTGTATACAGTTGTTACGTCACATTGTGTGTTATTGAGAGCACTTCATTCAACGATCAATCATTGCGTATAGAGCACATGCATTCAATTCCAGTCAAGAGGATTTATGGTACACTAAAAAGATAATATATCTCCAATTAAATTCATAATTAATACATTTGCTTAGATATCGATATCAAAATATCCAATTTCGTTTTTAATTTTGCCGCAAGTCCAAACCGCCGTCAACGTAATACACGAGTCTGCTTTTTGCACAAGTCATTTTAATTGCTGCTTATACATTTCACCGGTTCCTCTTTTCAATTATATTTTTATTACCAAACTCAAATTTCGTATTAAATTTTCCGGACATTCTTTCAAGCTGCCGACAATATATTGTCATCAAAAATTCAATAGTTTCTTCAATTTTTTACTTACGAAATTCGATATCCAATTTTAACCACTAAAAAGATTTACATTTATCAATTTTAAATACTGTAAAAAATTTTTTGTTTTGGTGTGTAATAATAATAATAACTTTTTCACAAATTTGGTGTTACTTTCACACCAAATTTCTATACCACACCGAGATCAAAAAACTTTTTATAGTGTAAAAACTATATTAAATATTTTTATAAGTAAAAAATTACTATCTGAGTTTTCATAATTTTGCAAAATCGTTCAATTCTATAATTCAAAATTAATATACATAGAAAAATATGTTACGCTGATAACAAAATCGACTCAATTTTCGAGAAAAATTCTTGAACTAAGAAAATCATTTTGAAACTTTTTATTTATTTGATTTAAGTAAAAAAATTCTTAAACTAAGAAATTTTTCTTGGTTTGAGAAAATCTTGCTTGGTTCAAATATTTTGCATCTTGATTCAAGACAAATAAACATCTTCAAAATAATTACTTGGATAAAGAATTTTTCTTCTGAATCAATTCTTTTTTTTCTTTCATTGTAGTTTAAAAAGTACACCATGAATAATCGGAAAATTGCATTTTAAAAGTGGTTCAATAGAATGACAATGATAAAAAAATTTTCTCATTATGGTGTGAATTTGCTATCAATTATTAGCGCATGCTAAAAATACCTGAGCTGGTCAATTCAAATGCAGATATATTATACGCTGTTTGTGTTTATATTTTTTGGTATTTATTCGTAAAATAGTAATGAGTAGATAAAAAATTTGTAGCTAATAATTTTGCGTATTTAAAATAAACAGAATATTCACCAGAAATATGACAGCCTTCAAGTTAGTTATATTTAAAATTACATTAGATCACTTTGTATCACTGAATACTGAAAATTTAAAATCAACTTGGTTGACACTTCAGGTGATACAGATACAGTTTTTATATCACTCAGTGAGATTTTTACACCACTTATTTCCGTGTACTGTTTCCCTATACTATTTTCGTCACAAAACTCCCTTTAAACTAGACAACAATCTACCATCAAACATATTATTTTTCATATGATTACCCCACAATTTTAAGTAAACTTTTGAGTGGTTCGTTACAACTTCAAACTAGAAATTTTTGTTTAAACTTTCATCGAATATCTTGACATTTGAATTTGAAGTTAAGAGTTGGTAAACTAATTTTTCAAAGTTCTTTAAAGTTTATACTTTTTTTAAACTTCAAAACTACGTTATTCTTTATTTCAACAAAATTAAATGAATTTCCACTCAAAAATTTCCAAATGTTTCAATTTGTTCGACATTATTTATGAATTAAAATCCTCACTGAGAGTACAATCAGTTTTAAACTCATAATTAATAAAATAACAGTCGAGACTCTAAACTTCAATAATAGAACATTTAAACAATAAACTAGATATAACAAAAAACTCCTCTTTTAATCGGCAATTATAATTAAAACTCCTCTAGTGAATGACAATGTTGATAAAAAAAGTGACTTTCATAAATACTGTACACCTAGCATACGCATACACACGTACAAATCTGATAACATATCACATATCGGTTTTGACAAGTGTTCAGGTGTTTCGCTGTGCTGCATTAAGTGTTGCCGCTAGATTGCAAAATCAAAAAAAGATAACAAAAAGAAAAAACAAAAAAAAGAAAGAGAAAGAGACCTATTACAAATATATATTTCATAGTACTTGGTAGACTTCACCCCGTCTTTGTTACTATGCAACTCCTCTTATTCTCACAAGATAGTTTTGTCTCACTCTCTCAGGGTTTTATTCTCTGAATTTTCTATCCTCTATCTCTTCCTACTATTCCATTCGTAGATCGTGGACTCGTTCTCCGTAGGGGATACCAACTCAACTTCCTTCCCCTCTGCACCCAAGAACCCTCCGCCGTCTCGTGGCGTTTGGTCGATACACGTCACACGCACGTTCACTTTCTATTTCTCTCTCTATCTCTGTCTCTGTCTTTGTCTCTTTTTCTCTCTGCATCTCTCTTTGCTCTTTCAACAAACTCGCAAAAGTCTCACGAGCTTTTACAAGAGACAATTCTCGTTTTTTTTTTTCATAATACTCATCCCACATTGTACTTTGAAGTTCTTTTTTGTACTTTGTATTTAACAATAGCAATATTTTCAAAAAATTAATTAGATACACTAAGAGATAGTCTACTTACCGTTTTTATCTCGAAAATTAAAGATAAAAAACTTGTACTTTACTTTAATGAGTACTGGGTCTTAAATTACATATTATGAATGAATTTAATTACATAAATTAAGTGATTAATTGAACTATTAAGATATTGACAATCTTTTTCATTATTTTTAGTCTATTTTTAACTTAATCAAATTAAAGCAAAGCATATTATGATCATTTTATCGTCAGCAGTTTATCCAATTAAAGATAATAAGAACTCAAAATTATATTGCATGCCTCAAAAAGAGGGATTGCCCTTATAAAAAAAATTTATATCAAAAATATGTTGAAAATAAATGAATGTTATATGATAGAAGTATGAAAAATACATATTTTCAATAGGAAACTATTACCTTTTTTTTGTATATATTTTAACTACAGTTGTAATTGACATGCATGATAAAAATACCGGTATGAAAATATGCCAAAAAATTAAGAAAATGAATTGACCCTGAAGGCCATCCCTGCAACTTCCCGCTAATTCCATACCGACTCTATTAAAAGAAATCAGTAAAATTTCACTAACTCCAACCAGTGAATCACAATTTTACTGGTAAATCAGTGGATTTCACTGATTTAACCAGTGAACATACCACCGCGCATGCTTGCAGATATTTTGTTCACTGATTCAATCAGTGAATTTCACCTATTCACCAGTGACATTCCACTGATTTATTTGAAGAGAGTATTAGGCGCTTAAAATTGCACTTATGGCGTTTTTGAGCTCTCCAAGCTCAAAGAGATAACTTTTTTATGCTTTTGAGCTCTTCGAGCTTTGATAGAACTTCAAGTTTGATAGAATTTTCATAAAATATTATTTTTTGAATTTTTAACCGATTTTCACGTAATTGGCGGCATTCGACGTCGTCTTTTGAGCCTCATGAAGAATCTTTAAATTTAAATTGATAAAACTAGAAATTTAGGAGTAATTCCGAAAAAACACTTTTTTTAAAACCGATTTTAACCGAATTAGCGGCGGTCAACGTGGTTTTTCAAGGTTAAAAGCTGATTAGTTTTTGAAGTTGATCGTTCAAGCCATTTAAAAGTTGTTTCAAAAAAAACCACATTTTAAAAAAATTTTTTTCTTCGTTTTTTTTTAATTTCTGTAACTCTGTATTTTCTAGAAACACTGATAAAAAACTTAGCTAGCATCAAGAAAAAAATATTACGCCAAGAAACTATTTTAAAGAAAATAATTTTTTTGGGTCAAGAAAAAAAATTCTTGAGCAAAGTGTTGCTTGGTTTGAGTACATTTTTCTTAGCGGAAAATTTTTTTTGAGGCAAGCGAACCTTTTTATTAGTGATTATTTGAAATTTTCCGATAATGATGGAACGAAAATACATTATTTGAGTAACCCAGACAAAAATATTATAGATCAAATTCTTGTTCACATTTTTTTTATTTTCATTCATGTACTTCTTACATATTTTTAAGATTTATATTTAATATATTTTATAAATGATTAATTTATTTTGAACATGTTTTCTTTACATTTTTGTTATAATTTTTTTTTTTTTTTTTTTTTTTTTTTAATCAAAATTTGTGTTTTACCTGTTTTTCTGCAGAAATTTCTTCAAGTTATTGGAGGAAAAAGAAATTAACTTACGGCAAGCAATAAAACGTTGAGAAAAAAAAACATTCTGATGCAAGATAATATGATTTTTTTGGAACTAAAGAAACTTTTAATTGCTCGAATCAAAATAAAAATTTAATGTGCAAACTTTATTTAAAAGATTTATTACCCAACATTTGGTTAGTGAAATTGATCGAGCAAAAGCAATACAAAGTGTATAAATTTCAGATAAGAATGAAAATCTTCCCTGAATGTTAAATGTGCAAAATGGTCAAAGTTTTTGTGTCAATATGTTTAGTTTTATATTTAACAAGTCGAATACATCGTAAATTTCACAAAGAAGAGCTCTAAATCAATGAAATAGTCGAATTCAAAGAGTCTTTGTTAAATGATAACAAAAAAAACTGTATAGCAAAAATCGAAATTATTCACAGTACTCAAAGGACAATATAAGTCGAATTTTTTAAATTAGCCTCGGTATAATATAATGTAAGGAACTTGAAACTTTTATGAGGGAAACTATTAAAATTTATATAAGTTTGAAAACTTATTTTTATTAATATTCAATTCATTTTTTTCTGAATTTTTATATCAGTTTTTATTATTTATAATTATGAAATGAAGTATTAGTTAATTTATGTCATACGAATATTCAAAGTGATGAAAATGATGGATTTATTACAAAAAATAATCTAGTGATTATATAATTGATAACAATCATTTTAAGTACAAAAAAACAAACGTATACATTCTTCGAAGTCATGCAGCAATTTTTATAAACGATAATACTAATATTATTCTTAGTAATAATGATGGGAAATAAATGGTGAATATTTATTAATTTGACCATCAACAGACGCGCTAAACTTTTTTCCATGAACTGAAAGTAAAAGTTTGGTTAATAAATTTAAAGAAAGTTAAAAAGCGTATTAATATGATCTTTATTTCGCAATGATAGAATATAAAATAAATTTATTATTAAAACTATTTCCAGGATAATCATTATAATTAAGCATTCTTTTTTTCGCTGCATTAAATAACTCAAGAAATTATTTCCTCAATTGTACCAACATTTTCTCCGCGATTGAGATACAAATATAATTTTCATTAACGCCGCTTCTTAACTCTATCTACTAGTATTATATATTATATCTAAATATAAATATATGCAGAATAGAAATACCTCAGAAACTTTAAATAACACGCATTACATTCATTCTAGCTCTTGAATTCTGGAAAATATTTCTGCGTTTCAAAATTATTAATGAATTAATAAAATCATACTTTAAAATTTCCAAATTTATTTTTTTTTTTAATTTCACTTGATCTACAAATACAATTCAACAAAATAAAAACCAAACGTACATAGTGTAAATATTTTTTATTTACAGATAATCTCCGATAAAAATATTCCTTAATCGCATGTTAAACAGAAATATCCGTAAAATCTAAAAAAAAAAAAAAAAAAAAAAAAAAAAAAAAACAACCATGTGATAAATTTTCATTTTATTATTAAATTCTACCCTCAATCACATCCTCCTTTTTCGATCGAGAATTAAATTCAAATTTATTGGAAAGTGATGATAAAAAAAAAAAAAAAAAAAAAAAAATAAATTCGTTCGCTTGGATTTTTCATGGATTACAGATAGCTGATACGAAATAAAGTTACTGCATGTATATATTAGATAAAACTCCTGAGATTCTCTCTCTCACCAGAAATTCGAAAAATAAAATAAAAAGTAATACTTTTACTTGCGAATACAGGTCCATCCGAGTCTTGCCCGTCATTTGGCTCCCCTTTCTTTCCACTTCAAATCACCGAGTCAACCATTACATCCCTCTATTCTAACTCATGCACTACATATATGCTCGTATGTTCGTACGCCTCGACTCCTTTAATCTATCTCATTCTTCTAAAAGTAGAATCCTTATACTTAGATGAAGGATGAAGGATGGAGAATAAGTGAAACGAAGCATAGTGTATAGCATATCTGTTAGACTTTGTACAAAACCATTTATCAAATTCCTCCGTATGGTTTTAACCAGGTGTAGGTTTTCGTTGGTTTCATGCTTTGTCACAATTTACCCGAAAACAATTAAATTCAATATGATCCATAATAGATCTATTTTATTATACGTATCTCCAAATATTTATCATTAATGTTACTCTAATATTTTATTTGTCATTTTATTTTCGAATTTGATGAGAAGAAAATTGAGATTTCAATTTTAATTGGACTTTTGTATGAATTTTTAAAAGTAATTGGGTGGAAATTCAACACAGATCTATGTTAACTGTTATCTCTTATTTAATTTTTCATTTTTCTCAACTCTTCTCCATTATTATTATTATTATTATTATTATTTCGCTGAATGCTGACTATCATATACGGGAAAGATTACCACACTTTTTATTTCTTTAGCGCTTCGGATTGTATACATACAAGTGTGCATCGTACACCGTACCCTCAATAATTCCTATATGATAAGCCATATATGGCGCGAGAGAGTACGCGCACACCAAGTTCTACCTTCGTGGCGATCGATTCGCAACACAGGGGCGTAACCAACATGATCATATAAGAATCTACGTGTAAGATATGTAGATATATAATCGATTAATATTTCTATTGATAATTGATATTAATAATAACGACATAACTAATATTAATCAGTACGTATTAAATATTGAATCGGCTAAATAAAATTTAAGTTATGAGAAAAATGAGAATATGGGAACAGAACAAAAGTTGAGATGAAATTTTTCGAGAAAACAACTTCGGAATCCGCGGGTCATTTCAATATGAAAGAAAATTTTAGTAAACTTTCTTTTTCACCAAAATTACAGAATCAACGAGAGGAAAATATTAAAAGTGAATGAGAAAGAATTTTAAATGTAAGTTATTCTTCATTTCATGAGTCCTTTGTGTGGGAGAATTTAGTGTGAAAAGTTTTACCGCTCTTTTTTGACAGATTCTTTTTTATTGCTTTAGATCGTTTGAGGAATTTTTTATATTACAAGAAATAACATTGAATTTTTATTTTTTTTTAGTTTTAATTACAACCTTATCGGTATCAATTTTTAACTTTCCGTTAAGAAAATTGAAAATTTTCCACTAAAGCGAAGTTATTGATTTCTGTCGAGTTTTTATCGGATCTCCACGTTTTAAGGTCCTAGAATATGTGTGTGGGTGAAAATAAATTTTTGTCGTACGTTTTCTAAAAAACGAATCAACCGATTGAATTCTACGACACGTCATTCGAAAGGGTTTATCAAAACTTAGATCTGATTAGATTTGAGAGTTAATCCATTGAGTCATTCCGAAGAAATTTAAAAAAAACACAAAAGAAAATTTTCATTTTTATGTTTTTGTAAAATAACTTTAAAGCGTGCGCAAAAATCATAATAAAACAATGTATACTTTTTTTGTGCTCAAAAAACTGTGTCGAATGCATGTTCGAAAATGAAAATGGAACGACGCATTCAAAAGTTATAGTTGTTTAAGAATTCACAAAATTTCGTTTTTCGGCATTTTTTAAAGATATTTTCCCGATTTCTCAACCAATCAATATAATTCTGTACATTTTTTTTGTGCTTTGAAAAATGCGTCGGATGCTTTTTAAAAGAATAAAATTAAATACAGCATTCAAAAGTTATAGTTGATTAATAAATATATTTTGAGCTCATCGAGCTTTGAGCTTGAAAAACTCAAATATCCCAACATAAAATTGAGATGAAATACATGTGAAGCCAATTTATTCGTAATGTGATTGGTCAAATATCTCATAACGCTGACAAAAGCTTCAATAGGACTAAAAGCGGAAAGTTTCAAAATTGACCATCCTCTCAAATATTCCTTTTTAATAACACAATCAGTTGAAAAATAATAATGAAATAGGTGATAAGTAAGTAAAGAGAATGACCGAAAGCTACTTTTGTTTTATCGAGTTAAAAGTTCTTGAAAGTTATTATCATCGATCGTGAGAAAAAGTTCAAACAAAAATATTAAATTATAAATTTTATAAAAACTAGTTAACTCTCACTACGTTGCTGTTAACTCATCAATTGCATCAAACATCAAGCAAACATTCACACGATTGATCTGTTAATTAGTTTATTGAATTTGTTCAAAACTTATTCTTACCTATTGATTAAATGAAATTATTTTATTAATGAAATGAATTGGGATAAAATTGAGGAACTTATAAATTATTCTTATTTCATCTTGAAGCTTAATATACCTTATCAGACCTTTTTCGAGTAGGTAGTTTTACATTATATCACAATTTACAATCGAGGAGTTCAGGAAGTTAATAATAAAACTCGAAAGTCCTGCCTTGAATCAGTGTAGTGATTCTTTGAATTTTCCTCGTAAATAACCCATGCATTCTGAAAAGTGAACAAGTTCTCTTGAAACTTTTCTTAATAAGGTACAATTTTAAATCCAATACTTTGCTACAAAGAAGAAAAATATACATACATATAAATATAATTTCAGCCAATATGTAAAATAACATGTTTTGTATAAATTCAAATTTTACCTCTTTTCGGTTCATCCTTTTACGCTTGATTTTTATCTGTCTTATATAAATTCAAAATCTTTTGAAAATAAATTTTATTACAAAAACTAGAATTTCAAATTGCGCGCTTAAATCTTAACCAATAAAGAATCCGAGTCCATTTTTTTTTTCGATTAGTCAATAAATTTTGATACTTAACTTGAATTCAATGATGCATTTTACATTTCAGGATAAATATTATATTCTCAAATTAAGTGAGTTCAATTTTAGTTAATAATCTTGACTCGGAAAGTTTTAATTTTGAATTACAACTCATTAAGTAAGCAATTAATGAATTATTTGAATAAAAAATTAAAAAAAAATAAAACTCAAATTACAATCCCTACCTGTACCACAATTTAATTCAATCCTCAAAACAATAAACCATTGTAATAACTCACTGTAAATCTTTATTATATTCAGCACACCTCGCACTGAACAATAATTTCAATTCCACTTCCATATCATTTTATATATACCACCCACCTCTGATTTAGAACATTCGCTGAAAAAATTTATGGCTTTTGAGCGCATTTTTTTATCGCCCTCGCGAGTGTTACATAAAAAATTTAGAGCCTCCATATGTGACATTAATTTTTATTATTCGTTATACTTTTTAACGTTTATGTTTTCATTATACATGTATACTCATGTATTCGTTAACATTTCCAATAATATCTTCAAAAATTAAAGCCTTTCATCGCTCATCGAGGATTTTTTTGACGGTTCCTATTCGTCAAACATTGTTGTAAAAATTTTAAGAGTTAAAAACAACTAAAAAGAGAATTTGATGCTTGGTTTTCCTCAAAACCCATCCATTATTAATTTTGATAGTTTATAAATTTTGTAATAATAATAATAATAATAATAATAATAATAATAATAATGTGCTTAAAAAATTTATGATTAATATTACGCTGTCAGAAATCGGAAATGAATTCAGAGTGAATTTTTACTTCAATCACGAAGAGTACCAGAGTAACGAAATAAAACACTCCGTTCTCGGAGTTTTTAGACTGAAATAAAATTTAGCTAAAATAAGTTTCACATTACTAAACTAATGAAATATATCAAAAAAATGTATCTCAAATTTAATATTGTAAAATATTTTTTTTTTTTTTTTTTAAATTGAATTTTGAGAAACATTGAATCACATTTTTACAAAGATTATCTTCTACTAGAAATTTGAATAGCGCGCCTTAATTTTAACAAATAATCAATCGTGCCCGTTTTTTGCAAATTTCGACCTATGACTAATTTTAAGACTTTCTTGTACTTTAATTGATAGGATTTAAGTCTTTCTGATAAATTTTTATGTGAAAAGTAAAAAAAAAAAAGGAGAAAAACTTTTAGTTAAATAAAATTAGTTACAGTAAAGTTACTGAAATTAACTTTAATATGGCGATTTTTATGATTTATTAAAAAATAAATTATCACAGAGAGAATTTATAAAAAAATGCTGTTTGTAGAAATTACAAAAAATATTGATGCACTTTTTTTTAAATATTAAAATTTTTTTGTTATCAAAAACTAAGGTAAAAAGTTATGTTAATTTTTTAAGTCTCTACGAGTTTTTTTTTTTTTTTTTTTTTTTTTAAATAAATAAATTTACTTTGCGGTGTTTTTTTTTTATTGACAATATAAATAAAATCCCTGGAGTAAATTTCACTCTGAAAAAAATTGAATCAACTCCAAATTATCTACTCCGCATTGTCTCCGCAAATTATTATTATTTTATCGCAAATATTAGGATTAGAAGTGAAAAATTAACAAGCGAAAAATCAAATATTGCATTACGAAATTGGAAATTCAAATAGCGATGTTTTTGCACGGTGTTATTACTATTTTGCTATTTACTTCTAGTCTCATCTTCTATATATTTCTCTCTATATGTTCATAGTAACGTGCTCCACTATGATATATATCCGTAGGTAAATACATATGTACGTAGATATAGAACATACATATGTACAATACAAATGTATAGAAGTGCCGAGGTAGCAACCCCTTTGATAGTAGTAGGGGCAGTTATCGATTCTCCCTGCGACCGCTTCCCTCGTCGCAGTTGGGCTTACTGGACTTCCGGATAAAAGTCTCGTTGAAGAAGGATTTTTATTTTCAATGTGTGACTGCAAACGACAGAAAAGCCAACCAACAACCAACTGAAAAATAATAAACCTGCAAGTTAAAAAGAAGGAGAAGAGCGCCGTTTTTCCCCTTACGTAGAAAGTTATATTTAATTTTTTTTTTTACTTTTTCTCGGACTTGAGTTTTTGTTCCTTTTTAATTACTAGTTGGGATTGGACTTGGACAAAACATGTGAATGACATCGTAACTCATTTATTAACTTTGAAATAAGAATCGACTATCGCACAGTGTAGAAGGTATAGCATATATGTGTGTATACATATAGTGTACCGACGGCTCCAAAGGGAAAGGGGAAGTCTATAAAGAATGAGAACAAGAGAAACCACGAGATAATGAGGTTACCAGTTTACTCACTTGTTATCGATCCAGCTGTCTCGTATTTAATTTACAACAAAATTCACTTTTTAACCCATTAATGCTCAACATTTATGAATAACCAAACTCGTTCATTTTTATTTCGTTTTATTTTTATATTGTATAATGTACAGTACTGTTAACGCTAATGTTATACAATTTGAATAGTAAATTTGTTGATCTCTGGTGAAATGTTTTTACCGCTGCGAAAGTTTGCGATTTAAATTTTTCATGAAATATTTTAATACGAAAAAGTTAAAATTTGAAAAAATAAAAAGAGAAAATAATTTTAAATAGATTTAACATAATAATAGAATTTATTTTGAGGTAAAAAAGCGTGGGTGCTTTATGAAATTGTAGGTAGATATTTGTAAAATTAAAATTATCGTTATAATATTTCATCAACAACTTCTCACAATTTTTTTACAACAAAAATAAATCGGGAAAACGGTTGACCCTGCAGGCTATCCCTGAAACTTCTTACTATGTACTAGTTTAAAACATTCAGTAAATTGTGCATTCCAAAGTTTTGAGCTTAAAAATACACTTGCATCCTTTTTCAAGCTCGAAAATTTGGTGGTTGTTAGTAGATATTTTTTTGAAAATTCTAAATTGTGATATTTTCCGATCGAATCAATAGTTTGTGATGGGGCTTGCAGTATTCGAAACATTTTTTCAAGCACCAAAAGATTATTTATTACCTACCAAATGATACAACGTAAAGATTTTGAAGTTATGTTGAATAAACAATTCTTTGGAATTAAAATTAAAAATCTCTCTTTTTTTTTTAATTAAATATCTCTTAAAAGATTTTGATGCGGTTTACGGAAATCGATGCAGTTTTTGGAATAAATCGATACTCAAATTTAAAAGTTATTTCCAAAAAAAAAAAAACAATTTTTTTTTAGTTTTTTTTTTGGAGATTTTTCAAAAGATAGCAACCCCAATTAATTGAAATTTAAATGAAGTATAATGACAATAATAATCTTTCGAATGCCGTTTCGATTCGAACGAAGTTAAATTTTTTTAAGCCAAGAAAATTTCTTCTTGTTCCAAAATAACTTCGGTCTTTCTTACAATTTTCTTGATTCAAGAATTTTTTTTTTTCTGTGGAACACACACTTTTTATATGGAATTTTATTTTCTAAAAAAAAAAATTCTGATACTGAAATCAGCGAACACCTGAAAATTATTAGGTTGTATAGTAAAAAAAAAATAAATTAGTGCTGAGAAAATATTTTAAGCAAATATCGTAGTTTTTCTTTAATTGCTAAGTTTCTAATTATCTAAAAATTGTCTTCATAATAATTGATTGGTTAATGATAACTTTATTTTTTTGTCAATATTAAAAATTTTGATTGATACATTAGTTGATTAAATTAATTTGTTTGAATTGCAGAGACTTCACCAGCGGACGTCGCGGATGGAAGAGGTACTTGCGTCGAGGCGAGTCCGATCGGTCGATTTTCGTTGCCGACGGCGAGCAAGATAATGGTCGCCTCGACGCACAATCATGGTGAATTAGCTCTAAATCAACAGCAGCAGCTTCACTACCAAGATAAACATCACAGTTACTACACCATAAACAGTAACTATAGTACCAATATTAGTAATAGGAATAACAATTCTTATTCAAACCACAACCATCATCAGACTACCGTGTGTCGAAGTCAATCAGCCCAGGACAAGCGCAGCCGGCTGTCTAACGTAATAAACAATTTGAAGAGGAAAGTACCTGAATCAGCAGCCACCGGTGACTCAAAGAGCAAAACTCCTAAAGACAACGAAGACCGCGACAGCGTCGAGAGAAATCTCGAGACCCTAGAAAAATACGTTATGACTGTATTAAATGGAGTTATCAAGGACGCGGAAACGGAGGGCCAACCTGGCAGCGGCGGAATAAACCGAGTGATTGACACCGAAGACTCCGCGAGGTTCAAAGCCCCTGCTGACACCCAAAAAGACCAGCCGAGAGAGAGAATAAGCGCAGATGAAGGCGGCCAAAGTGTTATTGAGCCTGCCGTCCCAGATGTCAATCAGCAAGACAAAAATGATTTGTCTCTATCCGGGACGAAAGAAGCGGAGAAAACTCCGACGGAGCAAAAGGAAGTTGATGCGATGTCGATAAACAGCCAAGGCAATAAGGTATCTGCTAAAGCCAAAGATTTAATAGTATCGCGTTTGCCGTCCTCTTCCTCGCTGAATTGTACTGCAGATGTTGCTGTTACTCAAACTAAGACTAAGACTAACACTCTGGATGTTATTGAGCGGGGCTCAGATATACCAGAAACGAACGAGCAGCTAACAGGCGGTAAAATTTGCAGCAAATCAAACTTAGCACCTAGCGAGGACATTGGGACAGTGTGTCGCGATTTAATGAATGATTTGCTGAGTGACATAGTTCAGAATGATTCTTCTGATAATCCTGCGAAATCCGTAGGGTCGTTTGGTCTTCACTGCAGTTTGCCGCTGGAAAAAGTAGCGCCTGTTTTGAAACTATGCGAGTCTGAGCACACAGCTTCATTGCAACTATCTCCAAAGTTTTCTTCTTCTTCATCTTTATCATCTTCTTCTTCAACTTCAACGCCAAAACCAACGCCGTCGTCATCTCCAACGTCATCAATTTTAAAGTCCAACTCCCCCAACGTTAAGTCACCGCCAGTGAAACATTTGTGCCTCTACTGCAACCGTACATTTTCATCAATTTCGCTCCAACAACGTCATACAGAGCGGTTTCATCAGCTTAAAGGGGAAAGACGTAGCGAGAGAAGTGCCCGCAAGAGCGGTTCAAACTGCCTATACTGCACCGAAAAACCTTTTAGTGTTCCTGGTGCAGATACCTTGACGGAATTATTCGTGCACATGGTTTTTCGTCATCCAAACAAGTATCATGCTTGTCATTATTGCTGCACCAGATATCTGAACCCTGAATCTTTGAAAATTCACTTCCTTAATGTTCATAAGACTTCTAAAAAAAGTAATACTGAAATACACGAAGAGGAATTGGATGACCAGTTTTTAGAGATTATTCGTGCTATCATTGATAAATTACAGGGCAATTCGCCTTCTCTATCACAACTTCAGCTCCAATTTCAACTTCAACCTCAACATCGACCTCAGCTTCAACCTCAACCTCAACCTCAACCTACTACTTCCCAATCTCAGTCTCCATTACAGCATCACCAAACGTTCCATGAACCCGTCAGTCAAATCCAGTGTCCCATCGACATTTCTTTAACTGCAGCCACGCCTGTAGATAGTAAAGAGTGCCCAGCAACCGACAAGTCTGAAAATTCTAGCAAGTATGCACAGAAACCCTGTAAAACTAGTTGGTTACACCCACGACGAGTATCTTTTGAAAAGTACAATTTCCCTCGGAAGTACGACGGAAAGGAGCAGTGGAGTTATTCGATAAAGGACCTGAGCAAGTTCGACATATACACCCAGCTGACCTTAAGGAAGAAGCAGCAGATAATTGAGGAAAAAAGTTTGCAGAATAGATTGTCTAATAGTTCTTCTCTAGATAGGCAGACTGATTTGAAGGAGAAGCCGATGATTGAGTCCACCGATCTGGATAAGGCGACGCGCTTCGCTGAAGATAAACCAGTATCAGTATCTGATGCATCAACTATTGATAGCATCCCTATTGATACTAGTCCGGATACTGGATCAGTTACTAGAAACGATTTGCATTCGGTTGCTAGCGATACGGGTAATAAAAAATCAAATTCAGATGCTACTGAGTTTTCTCATGAGTTTAGTAGTTTTATAAAGTTGAAGCGCTGGGACAAGTGTCCAGCTCCAGAGCCGGCCAAGAAAGATGAAATAGTGTATACAGAGCTGACGGGCGAATGGTCAAAACCAAGAGTTTATGTATGCGGGGCTTGCTTTTCAAGATACTTGACTTTGAAGGAGATCGAAGAGCACAAAATCCTCGCCCATCCTCATGTCTGGTGCTCCCACTTCGAGTTTTCCGGGGACCAGCGCGAGCTTTACAAGCATTTGTTCTTACCTGGACACAATATTTCCAATGTGTCGATTCCTTTTTTGAAGGCCAAAGGACCCGAGGAAAAAGTTTGCACCAAGTGTTCAAAACTCTGCTCAACTATCGCAGAGCTTCACAGACATATGCTGGAATGCGGAGGGGACCAGTCCTGGTTGTCGGGGCTTTTTGGAAACGGAAGGAAAAAAGGCAAGTGGCGGCCCTTCGGAAGTAGAAGCAGGAGGCGAAGGCAACGGGGGATGAAGAGAAATATACAGAATTCCCAGACGACGAGGGTCAATCAGCCCAGGGAGAAACAGCCCAGCGGACCGCGAGTTCGTCCGAGTGATCGTAAGCTGGTTTATTATCTTGTTTGGGTTTTATTTTATTTTATTTTATTTTTTTTTTTAAGTTTGTTTTTTAATTGGGTGTTTAAGGATCACTTGGGTTTATTTAGTTTTTTATTTTAGTTTCCAGTGAAAGAAGAAACGGTGAAAAATTAAAACGCTTTGGAGTTTATATATTTTATTAGAGTTTTATATTTTTTTATTAGAATTTTTTTGTCTAAATTCTTTTTTAAAAAAAATTTTGTTATGCGCAATTTTTGATCCTTTCACCCTTTCACGTGAGTGGTTTATATCGATACGCAAGCATGCAGAACGATAAATTTTTAAAAACTTGACAGCTGTCATGTATCGGAACTTTTAAATTAATAAATTTTTCATGTTTATGATTCAACGCAGATAAATCGTGCATCCAATTTAATTCAAAAATGAGTTCTTTCATTTGAAAAATTACTGTTTAAAATATAAAATAACAAATAAAAATATTAAAGAAAAAAAAAATAGAAAGTAATTTAACAAATAATAAATGAATATCAATATTGATATTGACACATTTTTCGCAGATGAGAGTATCCAGAAAATGTTGGCAAATTTGCCACCCAAGCGATCAACCCGCAGAGACGTACAGGAAATAGCCGAAGGACCACGAAAAGTAAGATTAAATAACACATTGGGGTTGCATCTGATGATTAGTTGAGATCCATTACGCAAAAAGACTAAATGAAATAAAAATTGATAGGATAACAGCCTTGCGCAACGCGCGAGTAAATATAAGTCGAGTATTGATCAGAACAGCCCCGTTTAAACGTGCTTACGTACATATGTAGACATATCCTGACTTGAATGTTTAGTAGGGCAAATAATCCTACGGTTTTTTTATTCCAAATTGTCACCTTTTATGATGTACATTATTATTTTATTATTAAATTATATTAACTTCGGTTTAATTGCATTATTATTCAGATCTTTTCTTCTTCATTACTTCTCGTCTAATGCCGAACAGGTTTTGAACTTTCTTGCCTTGTCTTATTAGAAGACTAGGAATTAAAATTTTCAAAAAAAAAATATTTCAAGTCTTTCTGTAAATATAAATATAGAAGTTTTTTTTTAATATATTGAAACTACTTATTTACTATTTAAGGGGTAAAATGCAATTTGAAGAATAAGAAAATGAAGATTTTTAATCAATTTTTATTTGACACTCATGAAATTTATTTTACAAAATTAATAATACCGATTTATTATATAATATTTTAACTTGACTCAACAAAAATTTCCCGTCGACCGTCGTAACTTTTGATTAGTTCACTCAAAACCAATCAAACAAGAAAAAACTATTTAGTTAATTGTAAATCTAGAACTTGATCCAGGCTTTTTTGTTTATTTTATAAATTATTGCGAATTTTGTAGAAAAAAAAACTTTAGTTTAACGTTAAAAACATATTAAAATTAAGAAATAAATTATTCAATCAAGTACTACGTTTTTTTACTTACAAAACGGAAAAAAGAAAATTCGAAAAATTACAATATAAATAGTAATAAGTGTCCCGTCGTTTTTAAAACTAGAAACAATTATAGTTTGAAATAACATTTTTCTAAATTTAAACTTTGAATGTTACTTTTCAGAACTTTCAATGTAAATATTACATCCTACAATGTAATTTAAAATTAATTTAAAATCTGCAATAATTACAATCTGAACTGTAATTTTTTCAGTTTTTATCACGAACCGCCACGTTACATTATATAATGTAATTTTTCTATTTATCTTTTTTCCGTGAATAGACGGTGAAAATTTCATTTAATTCCGTCAAGTTTTAGTCTAGGCGCGATATTACCTTTTTGTACAATTGTGAATAATTTATTACTTAAAAATTATGAATTTTAATTGAATTTCATTACAATAACTTTCGTTTTAAGATTACCCAAATTAATTAATAAAAAAAAAAAAAAAAATTAATAATTGACTCCAAAAAAAAAAATTATTCAAAGAATTGAAAGCCTGGATTTTAAAAATTTCAATTTATTTAACATTTTCAGGAAATGTTTTTGAGATATACTTCAAAAAAATGCAAAAAAAAATAAAAATTAATTTTTTTTTTCAATTCTGACTGCGCAACCCCTTAATATTTGATCAATTATTGATTTTTATAATTTTTAGAATCAAATTGAAACTATGAAAAATATTAATGTCTGAAAAACATATCTTTGTTGATAATTATTAATTTATAATTCGTCTGATTACAGGTACAGACAAGATCGAAGCTCTCAGCTGAAACATCACGTCTATCGAGCAAGACAATGTTGCGAAACAAATTGCTGAAGAACGCAAAATTATTTCAACGCAAGCGTTGTCGCGGTGATAATATTACCGCGGCGATAGAGAGTGTTATAAGTAATTACAAGCCGACAGATGCCGTAACCAATCACCTTGACAGTAATAGCGATAATCATAACAAAAAGTATGATAATGACAGCGTGAATGGTAGCAGCAAGTCCAGCGTTACCGGATCTAAAGAATTAAAAGATACGGAAAAGTTGGAAAGTTCAACAGAGTGCCGTCGTACATCCGTGGCTGGTAAAGTCGACAAAAATTCCAAATTAAATAATCGATCGATTCAACGAGTAAGAGTCGTCAGCAAAAAGAATAACGTTAAAATGAATTCGAGGCGCACAAATTCGAGTAGCTTTAAATCAACCGTCGTCTCGTCAAATATCAACAAGCAACAGCAGCAAGTACAGACGGTTAATCAAACAAACAAGATTAAAGGTACATTAAAAAGATCCAATGTTAAAACTACTGGCAACTCTTTGTTGACTCTTAAAAATAGTAACATCAGATTACGCAAGCGAAAAACTGAAACCGCTGAAAATTCAGCTCCGTCATCAGCATCGATTAAAGCCAAATCTCAGGTACGAAACCCGGATGGTAAATTTACTCGTACCCCTACGCAAGGTACACCATCTCGGGGATCCGTTAGTGCAGAAGTTACTTCGGAAAGTGCCGATCGGGTGAAGCCCAATGACTCCAGTTCATCTCTTGTTACTCGATCACGCGTAAAAACAATTGCCGAAAACAGTAACAAACAACAGGCAACTGTTACTGGCAACGAAGAGGTGGCAAAAAGAGTTACAAAATTGTCTTCCGACGACAAAATGCCGACGCTGGAAGCCGACGGGCTGACAACTGTCGCCGCTACAGAAGTTCCTGAAAAATCGGCTGATCTTCCAATTTTATCTCCGATAACCGAGTCGACTGGTCAACGCAATCCACGCGCTAAAAAGCTCGGCTTTAGGTCGAAAAATAGTAAAAGTGGATTGCGGGGTAAAGTTAAGGCTAATGCTAATGGTAACGCTAAGTTGAGGGGGAGGCAAAAACGAGTGGTCGTCGAAAAATTGAACAAAAGTGTAGATAGTAGTGAAAACAGTAGTCTTAGTAGTAATAATGATGATAATAATATCAGTAATAATGATAATGTCAATGTTAATGATAGTAATAGTAATAGTAATAATAGTAACAGTAATGATAATAGTAGTGATAAAGTTGAATTGGTAGGAGAAGAAAAAGAGGAGGTGAGTTTGAAACAAGGTCGGGATCGTCGAGTGAGAAAAGGGAAGTCTCTTTCACCGAGAGTTTCCTCAGGTGTTATTGAGGACAAAGATGATGCGCTTCTAAAGAAACAGGGTGGTAGTTCTTTGGAAGAAACCAAGTTGACTGAAGACAACTTGGCTGATGTTAAAAAGAACTCAAAGGGTCCCGATAAAAAAACTAATGTAAACAGAGTTGAGTCGCGTAAAGCGCGACAGGAACGTCGGGCGGGATCATTAGAAGAGCTTTCTAATTTGCAGCAAGTTCCGTTGGAAGTTAAAAAACTTCTTGGTCCAACAGACGATCTTTTTAGTCAGATTGGTATCGCTTCGCAGCCGGTTAAAGTTTTGACAGATCGCGGTCGTGGTCGTGGTCGCGGTCGCGGTCGTCGTTACCGTGGCCTTCATCGTTTTAACGTGACTCAGATTAGCAGTCGAGTAATAACTCGACAGAATAAAAATGAGGAGAGTAGTAAAAATTGTGAGGAGCTAGTAAATTTACCGAGTGAAGATTTAACTGATAACAAGAGCGCAACTAAAACAGCTACACGAAGTGAAAAAAAGAGTTGCGTTCAAGTAGCTAACAATAGGATAAATTCCTCAGAAGATACCAATGATAAAGTAGACGTTAATGATGATAATGATAATGATAAGCTGGCAGAAACGATTGCGGTTACGATTACTAATAATGAGGACAACTTACCAAAAATAGAATCGACAATCGAAAGAAACTTAAGACCAAGAAAATCGTCAATTGAGGTAGAGTTAAGTTCAATTAAAGCATTTGAGTCAACCACAGTCGGTTCACCAACGACAATAGTCCCGGAGAAGAGAGTTAATAATAGCGACAAGGAGCCAGACAATGAAGATGAAGTAGGAATAGCGGAACAACTCGAAGGAGAACGAGAACAAGAACAAGAACGGGAAAAAGATGAAAAATTTGCAGAAAAGGTTGGTAGTACTACTGCTGATGATAGCAAGAACGAGGATGACTACGATGAAGACTACGAGGACAATGAGTCTGAGGAGAGGAAGAAACTTGTGACGGCTGATTTAGTGAGTCTAAGTTTCGAGCACCTTCAGCAAGAGTCGAGCAACTCCAACATTGACAGTGGGAAAGAAAATTCCTCGGAGACGGCTGTCAACGTTTCAAAGCCACGAGTATCAAGGCCTAAAAAATCACGGGGCTTAAAACGTGATCGCATTGTCAAGCGCACGTTAAATAATGTTATTGGAATTCTCACTGAAGGCGTTAATATTCCAGTTGAAGTTCAGCAGAGTGTTGTACTTACTGTGCAAACCTCCGTCGATAATAATATTAATTTGAATAATAGTACCGGTAATAACAATAATAACAGTGCTAATACCATTGGAAATAACAATCCAAACCCTGCCGCTAATAGTAGCACTAATAGCAGCAATAGTGCGCTGACTATTCAAAATAATCGAACAGAATTAGGTGATGATAATAATAATCCTCCAGATAATGCCAATGGCGTAGTGTCTAATGGCACCGCTAATGAAAATATCGAGGAAACCCGTGATATGATTGAATGTTCAGCTTATGATGGCAAGGATGAAACAGCGAGCCAAGACATCCAACGGCATATTAGTAGCTCTGATAACAATGCGATTTTAAAAGCCGAAAATGTAATTCCGAAATCCAGTACAGCGACAGTATCGACCACTGTTAATGTTGAGCCGACGAATGATATTATTTTGGATTTATCAAGACGCAAGTCTAAAGGCAAGGGTTCTTTTTTGGAGAAGATAGTTTCTAAAATAGCGAAGAAAAAAGACGCATTGCTCGAGGGCGAAGTTGGTTCATTACTCGATCATGCAGCTGATGAGCTTAGTATTATTTTAGATGAAGTTGGCCCTACTTTTGAGGCTAATGATCCTAAAACTAGTGCTACAACTTCAACTACAAATACAAATTTAACTAATACCACAACTACGGCTACTAGTTTAACCACGGATAGTACTAGCACGAGTACGTCAGTTAAATTGACGGATGAAAAAAGTGATAAAGAGGGAGAAGAAAAATGCTTACGTGTTACATCTGAGAGTGATAAAAGTTTAATTGATACAGAGCCTGGTAATGAACAAGTTAAATTTATGGAAAAGGAGCCGAAGAACAAGAAGCAGGAAGAAGAAGAGTCACCGGTGATACTGGAGGTAGGGAAGCAGAAGACGGAAGATAGTTTAATTATTCGTGAAACTTTACCTCAAGAATCTCTGAATGGCACTGTTTTAGAATCAATTACGAGTAATGATACACTCGGTAGCGATACTTTAAAGTCAGATCAGGTGGTAATTGGTAATTCCAAACGTAATAAGAAAAAACGTTCACTGGAGATTGCTGAAACTAAAAATAAACGCAAGTCCGTGGAAGAAGACGAACTTGAGTGCAACCGTATCGAAGAAGATTTGTGCTTGGCAGATATTATGAAGTTAATAAATAATGCTAAGCGTGAATCTCCTTGTGAGGTCCCCAATGAAATTAATGAAGAAATACGCCCTGGTAAGAGAAAAAGTATCGATTATAAAATAAAGGGTAACGATAATGACGAACTGCAGGGAAAAGTTTTGAGCAAGGGAGATGAAAGTTCGGAAAAAAGAGAGCTTATTAATGCTAACAAAAAGACTAAGCTCTGTGATGAAGAAAAGGATGCCAAAATAATGGGTGATGGTGAGAATATTAAAGCGGGTTGTGATATAAATAATTTACAAGTTCAACATCTAGAGAAGGTAGACGATAAAATTATTATTGACAGTCTTAAAGTTTGTGAGTCAACGGTAAAGTCAAATCCCAAACGTAAAACTAAGTCCAAAGATTTTATTAGCAATAATAAATTTAATTGTGAACAAGTTGCATTTAAAGACTCTGTACATAAATTAAGTGACACGTCGATTACTGAAACTACTTGTACTTCTACTTCTACTTCTAATTCTATTTCCAATTCTTCCTCGGCTTCTATATCTACCAATATAAATAATTCAGATAAAGTTGAAAGTTCAACCGATATTTCATCAAGAATTGATGAGACTATCTTACACGTTAGCAAAGCGGAAGATATTAAAATAGATGAGACCCCAGTAGCCGTTAAATCGAAAAAAAAACGTGGCAGAAAAAAGTCATTAACGAAAGAACACTTGCAGTTACCCGAAGATCAATCTACTGAAAATATTAATACCTCTGTTTTTGAGCAGTCAAACCAAGCAGAATCTTCTGTTTCAGAAGAGTCTTTTAAAATTCCTGAAGAAATTTCGCAAACCAAAACTCGCTCAAAAAAGAAATTACTCAATGAGTCGTCAGAGGATAAAACAGTGACGCCAAATTCGCGTAAAAAGTCCGAAGAACGTCGTGAAGAGTCTGGATCTGAAGGAAATCAGGAAAAATTGACTCCTGAATCGCGGCCACGGGGCCGAAGACCCAAAAGGAAACCCAGCGACGCCGATGTGACCTTCCAAATAACCCCAGCAAAAGATTCTAAGCCGAATGATGAGCCGGAGAATGCAAATGATACTCTTATTGAACGACGCAAGACTCTAAAAAGAAAAGCGAAGGAAAATGTATTCTTGATTGAAGATTTGCTTGATTTTGGTGATGATCTGGACAGTGACTCTGAGTCTGTAATTAGGACTAAAGACAAAACTCCTGAGATTGAAAGTAATTTGGAGATCAGTAAGACGTCGGATAAAGTTGAAGTTGGGGAAGAAAACAATTCAGAGGAAGTTGTTGGTAAAACTGATGCTAAAATTGTGTCTCAGTCTGAAAACAATCAAATTTTAAAGACAGAAGTGGAAGCGAATTGCGGTGAAGAAAAGGCGGCTGTTGAAAATCAAGTTGAAGATAGTTTGAATCCAAAGAAACGTATCACGGGTAATTTTGCAGTGGTTCATACGAAATCTGGAGAAATTCTTATTGTGGAGAAGAAGAAAAAATTCACAAAAGAAGTTGCTAGATTTTTCTGCGATGTTTGTGCAACTAGCTTTACGCGAAAGAGTTCTTTGAAGAAACATAATCTCTCGCAGTCGCATTTAATACAAGTAAGCAAAATTGGAGGCATTGATCAAGACAATAGTGTTAATCAGCAACAAGAGGAATCGATGTCTCATGATGACGCTACAGTCTCCTCTATCGATCGTAGTGAAATACTAGCTGCGAGTTGTGAAGCTCCGGCTTTGATTTCTACTCAAAGTTCGACTGCGCAGGAAACTAAAGATAAGGATGAAGAGGCGGAAAAAATATGTAATACCGATGGAGTGCAAAAGGGTGATAAACTTGAGGAATCGTTCTCCGAAAAATCGATACCTTTGGGTGAAGCTAAAAAGGATTTGGCCGAAAGTAATATTCAAGATACCGGTGAAGTGAATCCTCAATTACAAACGACGGATCCTGAGGACGAGCTGCTGGATGAAGAGATTTCGAAAATAACTGAAAACATGACTCATGATGAGTACGTACTGACAGATCAAATAAGTCCACTGCCAGATGGGACTTCAACGCCTTTAAAACAGCCCGGAGACTCGCTCTCAGATGTCCAGCGAAAAATAAATCTCGCGGATGAACATTTGGATTTGGATTCCCCGCCTCTGGCTGATAAAATAAAAAATCAGAAACAGTCAGTTGGATTAAATTCGGTGTTTAATAATTTAACAGATAAACCGTCGTTTAATAATAAATTTGAGGACAATAATGTTGAGTGTAATTTAATTACAGGACAAAATAACAGCAATGAATTATTAAGCAAAGTTAATTTATTGTCTTCAACTGTACTGACATCCTCTCAGTTATTGATGAGTGACTCAAAAATAAGCTTAGATTTTTCAAATATCACCGAAAAATTAAAGAGCAATGAATTTATTAAAAATAATAAAAATTCAACTCTGATTGAATTCGATAGCGACGAAGATTCATGTAAAAGTGTATCACGTGATATACAAAAATTATTGAACGCGGAACAATCAAATTTTGATGGTGAGGACGAGGACAATCAAGTTGATAAAAATTTATCTCGAGATACTTCGAATAAAAGTGAGGACGTGACTGAAAAATGGAAGAGGGTGGAAAATAAAGAAGAAATAGAGAAAGAAATGGATAAGGAAGAGGAAAAGGAAAAGGAGTTGGAAATTGAAATAAGTAAAAATATTGTTGATGATACTGTTAAAGATATCAGTTTGGATTTGAATATTAAATTGTCAAAATCGCGGACGAAGAAAAGTCGGAGCAATAAAAAAAAGAAATTGACAGAAGGCAGCAATAACAGTAGCAGCGGTAGTGAGTATGACACCGATAAAAAAGATATTACAGGACAAAATAAAAGTAAAATAGTAAAAAGTGTCTTTGGTAGGGCGTTTACTGCCAGTGAGAAGGCCGACAAAGTTAAAGGAGTTCTTGATGACTGGGTTTCCAAGTCGGACAGCGACTCCCACGATGACCAGAGCAACTGGCGCAACTGGAAGTCTGATAGTAAGAAAAGTCGGACAGATAAATCTGCCGGAAAGATTAAAAATGGGCCGAGTAAAAAGATTGATCCGTCGGTTCCGGTGGCTGTTGCCGGGTTAGAAGGCAAATCTTCGTCGTCATTAGCCTCTGATCTTCCCCAGAATGAGTTTTCGAATTCTAGGTGTCGGCAGAGCAAGAAACGGGCTGAAGAACGGATCTCCAGGGCGTTCGAGGAAGAATCAATACCTTATGAATTGGCGTATGAAATTAGCAAGCAGGCCATTAATTCCTGCAAAACTTTAAAAGACAAAGAAAGGGAGAAGGATAATAAAGATTGTAAAAATGTTTATGACTTTGTTGACGATTCAATAAAATCTCCGGATAAGTTAAATCTGAATCTGAATTTAAATCTAAATATTAATAATAAGAGTAAAGATGAATTGTTTACAAATAAATTATTAAATGTTGATAAAGTTGGGGATAAAAGTGATGATTTAACGTCGATAAATAATAAAGATGGCTTAAAGGATTTAAATAATGACATTATAAATAAACCCGATGAATTTTTATTCCACGATACTAATTCATCGGAATCGATTCATACCCGAGTACCGAGTTGCCCGCGCGAGCGTTCTTCCACCCCAGATATGGTGTCACTTACAACACGTGACGCGGAAAATGATATTGAAGCCCCTACTGATAATGATAATTATAATTATAATGACAATGATGATGATGATAATTACAAAGAAGAAGATGAAGAAGAAAATATTGTCCGTGGCCGTCTGTCACCTTCTTACGCGAGTAATTTGCCCGATAGCTCGCGAGACAGCGCAACAACAAATAGCAATGATGATAAAAGTGTTAAAGACAATGAAGATGAAGATAATGATAATGAAAACGATGATGAGGAAAGTATTAAAATAAACAGACGGTGCTCGAGCGAATTTTCTGGGGAGAAAATAATAATTCGGTCAACCTCCAATGAGGAAAGTAGATCGGGTGTGGTCACTATTGCACCAACAGACGCTATTGAAGACAACGCGCTAGATGTTCCGCCTCTGGAGACTCAGGAACTTGGTAAAAAATCCTCCAGAGAGGGAAAAGTCCTGAATTTTGATGAAGAATTATTTGTCGAATGCTGCTCGAGATTGAAAGCCACCACGGAAAATGAGCTGAGAGGCGCCAAAAAAATTAAATTAGACCACACGGACAATTACGGCAAGGATGAACACCGGGATAGCAGAAACCGCGCGCCTTGGAAAGATATTGAGAGCCAGAATAGTCTCAGTAGTCTTCTTGAGTCTGTTAACCAGGTTTGTAATTATTTTTTTTAATCTTGTTGTCTTTTAGTTATTTTTTTTTGCTTGTGTAGACACATGGTCATTTTTGCACGTAAACTTGAGCATCTGAATATCGATCTTTTCTTCTCATTTATATAATTGTTTTGTAATGCTCGTTGCATTAATCATAACATCATAATGCATGCAATTAGGAAATATGTGCATGGGTATAACGCTTTAGTTCTGGTATCATGTGATATGAGGGCGTAACTTATTTTATTAACATATCTATTTTTATTTAAATTGCATATTACAATTGTTGGTACTATTATTTGCATTTTATTGAACAGTTAGTGTTCATTTATGTTTTTACACTTTGGGTTAGTATAAATTTATGTTTATATTAAGTATTTAGTGATTGTAATTACATTACAGTGAAAATTTTTACAGGAACAATGACCAGCTTTAATACTGACATATCTCTCAGTATGCATGCAGAAGGTAGTTAAATTCCGTTAAAAAATAGAAAAACATTTTTTTCATGCATTCACAAGTTTATTATTTTTATTTTATATTATTTGGATTTTGCTTTTGAGTTTTATATAGTTTTAGTTTTGTAAATTATTTTTGTTTAAGAAGTTCCGGAAAATTTTATGAAAACGTCGTTCTAACTTTGAAATTTCAAATTACATACTAAATTACTAATGAGCAATTACATTTCATGCTTCACGTACAGTAGTATTGTACCTAAGAGTAATAGTGTTAAAGTAATGCTTTAATAATTCTAAATTGTTACTGTTCATAATGTAAGCCTGAGAATAATGTATTTTGATATTCATTAATTGTTTTAATTAATTTACTTAAGCTTAATTTTTTACAAATTTTTTTTTATTTTATATTGTAATATATATATATATATATATATATATATATATATATATATATATAAATAGATCTACTATTGGCAAAAGTTATTATGTTGTGTAAATAAAAGACTATTTTTACAAGTTGGAAATAATTTACTGTCAAGTTTATTGGAAAAAAGCTTTTAAGGATTATGTCAAATACTTATTTTTAAAAATATTGCCTTCAAAAGCTCTTTATCAATAGTCTTGATTGTGAATTATTTTAAAATTTTAATAACATATTCTCAGTAGTTTATATATCGCGTACCATATGCCATAAGGGCGTATATACCGGCAAAAGGTCCCAGTGAAAAGGCCATAAGGGCGTATAAAAAAAATTTTTTTTCGGGAATCAACATATTTTTAAATGAAACGCGCAGAAATGCAAAAAAAATTTTTCTTCAAACTAAAAATTTTTTTGAACTTAGAAAAAAAATAGGATTTTTATTATACGCCCTTATGGTTCCCGGATGCCATAAAGACATATAATTTCTAGACGCCCTTATGGCATCAGTAAAGCGATATAAATTAAAAATTTCAAAGTTTAAAAAATACTTCTTTTCCATAAAATGCATGTTATAAATTTTTATTTTCAATTAACAAATAATAACTAATAAAATAACACGCTTCATTATTTTGCTTATGAGATTCTAGTCTAGCTTTTAACTATGTAATTGCTTAGACGTTTCAATGAGATAAACAAAAAAGAAATTCATCTGTAAACTAAAATCTTTTCTTAAATTATTTTTCAATTATATCCACGTGAAATTACACAGTAATTATTTGAAACCATAGAGTTGAAGTTCCTCTGATTGAATAAATAATATTTATTTATTTACAGTTACTTGGTGAGGAGATGCACAATAATCGCACAAACGATTATCAGAAGCGTAACAGAAGTTTGCGCAGCAGCGAGAGACTCAGCCCAGTCTCAGAAGTTCAAACAGACTTTATACGACCGGAAAATCTCAGTTATGAAGACAGCTTGGACGTTGCTTTTGAGCACAACAACAAACTGAGGGATAAAATACAGCAGCGAATGCGGGAAAGTGAAAACTTAATTGCCACTACTTTTGCTCACAAAAACGATCCTAGTTATAATAGTAATGATGATCGTCGACATCACCATCACCACCACCACCACCGCAATCATCACCATCGACACAATCATCATCGAAAAGATAAAAGTTACGACAACTCCAATAACTCTGAGTCTTTTATTGGCGGAAACGATAATAGTAACGCTAAATCCATCACCGGAGAATCTTTGGCTATTAAAAATAAAATCGAATCTAATTTTGATGGCTTATTGGACAAGGCTTTTCATAAGTAAGTTTTATTTTTATCTTTAGGAGTTAGCTTTTTTTTCCGATTATAAATAAATAATTTTTAATTAATTTTATTTGTTTTTAATTTTCATTAAAAATTCATTTATTAAATAGTTATTATTATTATTATAATATTTAATAATAATAATAATAATAATAAATTGTATCAAATAAATATAAAAAAATTTTTTTTTAATATTTTCTAGTGGTTCAACTCCGATGAACGTATTGGCAGAATTAGCATGCGCACAAGTACCAACATCAACAATATCAGATGTTAAAATAAACCGAGAGAAATTATCAAAGATAAAAAGTTTATCACCGTCAAATGATAACGATTGGAATACTTTACAAAGTAATGATAAACTTGGAAAAGATCAGCTAAAGAAAACTCAAAGGAGCACAATTAAAGAACTTTTTGAACGTAAAAATGAACTTAATGAAAAGAAGCATCATCATCATCATCACCATCACCATCATCATCATCATCATCATCAAGAAAAATCGAGTCATTCTAATTTACAAGCCAACTCGTTTGGATTTAAGCAGCATAATAAAACCAGAAAGATAAAACGACTAGAGGACGAGTATCATCCATTAATTCGAAAAAGTCCCTTTGGTATCGGGATGCAAGAGCGCAAGAAACGACGCGGAGATAAAAAACGAAGCGATCTACAGAGCAAAGTTAAAGACATTTATGAGTTTGACGATGAGGAAAGTCAAACTGAGTCGAGTTTTAATTCAACTTTACCGCTTTACAGAAATAGAACTGAGAAAGAAATAAATTTCGTTAAAACTAAAGAGATTAACATCGGAGATCTGGTGTCCAAGACCGTAACCAAATCACTGGACGCTGACAAGCCATCTAGTTTCGATGAATTACTCGATACTATGGTTAATATAAAAGAAAACAAATTTAAAGAAACAGAATCGTCTATTCCCAAAACAAAGGGTGCTTTGAAATCGTTTAATCTCGAAGAAAAACAACAGCAGCAGCAGCAACAGCAATCTGTCACCGGGCCTATGGACAATTTCGTGGAACGTAAGCGATCAAAACGAACAAGTGAGTTGACAACGAAACACAAGTCAAAAAAACGGAGTAAAAATTCAAAGAAACGATCGCGTAATGCCTGGTATGAGGATGACAGCTCTGATGAATTCGTGACCGCGATAAAAACTGCCGATATTGGGGTTGGAATATCTAAAAGCCAAAGAACGTGCTCTAAAGGCAAGCAAAATTTGTTCGCCGAGATGTCTACTTCCTCAGACAGTGAGTTCGAAGGCAAAGATGCCCTCAAAACTCTGTTCCAAGATGAGCTGCCAGATGGACGAGCTTCTCCCAAGCCTGACGAGGAGTTTAACAAGTCTAATGAAGAAGCTGAGGGTGATTGGATTAATGCCGGAAACTCGCCGACAGAGAGTAGACATGAGTTTGATAGCAAAAAGAATGTTTCCGAGTCAGATATGTCCGATCGCCCGCTAATTATTGATGAGCGGAAGGAAAGCGAACACGATGATATCAGTGTTAATGGCAATGATGTTGATGAGGTTAATATACATAATCATAATCATAATGATAATAATAATGATGATGATGATGATGATGGTGATGAAACAGACAATCGGTCAGAGCCAGCTTTTGAATTAGATGATCTGTACCGTGAAGATAGTTCCGTTATTGCTTCTGATTCAGATGATAATGACAATGACAACAAAGATGATAAAAATGGTGGGATTGAAAAAAATCATTTTGATGATGACAATAATGATAAAGAAAAAGATGAATTGATTCCATTAGAAACAGTTCTTGACTTATTGGACAACGATAATGTTGAAAAAATTTTTAATGAATCTATTGTACGGTCAAGATCTAGGTCAGTCTCTCCAGATGATAAAGTAAATGATGAAGAAATAGAAAGCAAATTATCGAATGTCAATGATGAGTGTAAAATTGATAATCAAAATGATCATGTTAAGAATGATGATAATGAAGATGATGATGATAATGATGACGATGATGAAGATGATAATGATGTCGGACATGATTTACCAGAAAAATTACGAACTAATGAAAAGCCAGCAGAAAAAGCGTCGGACAATTTGCCTTTGCACGTGTTTTTAAGCAGAAAAGTCCAGGAATCAAAAAAACGCAAGGAAGAGCAGTTAAAAAGATTAAAAAAGCAAAAAGAGGAAGAAGAGGAGAATGAAAATGAGAATGAAGAGAATGAGCGTGGGGGCTTGCCGATCAATATGGAATTCCAATCAACGCGAAGACAAAGAAAGTGTGCTATTGGTAAACAAGGTTTGTTGGCTGAAATAAGTAGCTCTGACGAAGAATACTATTTCAAGGAGGCGGGGAAGCGCGGTACCGGTGATAAAATAGATAATACCGGGTGCGATAAATCCAGGAGACAGAAGCGCGAGTCCAAGGAGAAGAAAAAAGAGCGGTACATTGAGAAGAAACATGAGCAGATGATTGCCAAAGAACAGAAAGCTATTGAGGAGGAAATTTTACGTGAGCTTGAATTAAAACGAGACGCTAATAATAAGGAGGTGGATATTGATAATGGTAATGGTGATGTTGATGTTGACGCTGGTGGTAATAATGATAAGGACAGTGGGAAGAAAAACTCTGCTAAGGAGGTTGTCAGTGAGAGTGAGAGTACCAAGAAGAAGCATCGGGCGAGCAAAAAGAATTCTGGTGATTTAAAAATTAGTAAAGATAAATTCAATAGTGATACTGAAAATAAATGTGAGAAGACAATTGATAAGAAAAGTAAAAGTAATTTTAGTGCTGGTAAAAAAGAATCAATTAGTAAAATTTCTTCTAATTCTAATTCTAATTTAAATTCATCTTTCATTAATGTAAACAGTAATAACATTAATAATAGTAATGTTAATGTTAATAATAGCAGAAAATCAGTCGTAAGAACAAGCAAAAAATCAAGTAATAAAAAAACTACTAAAACTCACGATTCTTCGCGGACCAACGACAGTGGAACCGACGACGAAGAACTAAGAACAACCAAGTCCTGGAACAAAGTTGAGGAAGGGGTAGGTGTCGCTATTGGTAGGAGAAAAAGGGCTGCTGCGAATCAATTGTACTACTGGTCCAGTTCCAGCGACGATGATGAAGAGTTTATCCAGCCCTCGCAAACCGTCGAGGAAGAAGACGACCGGCAAGAACAGCACGGTTGGATCGTCGGAGATTCTCACAAAAAAATGATAACTATGCTGGCTATGGAGAAGAAGCTTAAAGAAAAACGACGTAGGAGCGAGGACGACTGCAATGGAAAAAATAAAACTAAGAAGCACAGAAACAGTACGTCTTGATACGTGTTTCATGATTAAGTTTAAAGTTAATTTACATTTTTATCCGGTAGCTGGTCGGCGTATTTTATTAAATCGGTAGATTATTACTGATTAATCATTTCGATTATGTACAGTGATTTATTATTGATTAACGATTAATAAATAATGATTAATAATGTAATTAGGATAAATTTGAGACTGGTTATTAAAAATATTCAGCAAGTATAATCTTACACTAAACTGCCAGGGAACGCTTATATAACTTTAAATAAATAAAGAAACAATTGTATACTCATGACCGAGATTCGTTCGTGCTTAATGTCGGGATTTTGTTAAAAAAATTATTTTTTATTCAATTATTTCCTTGCGTTTTAATAATAGTAATTAATAATTATAACAAATTTATGATAATTGTAAGCTTGAGATAATTGATAAGTTTATAATTGTATTAGTTAATAAGTAGCATGAGTGTATCAATTATTAATTATGAACATTGTTTGAAAATTAATAGTTGATAATGAAAATTTATTATTAGACAATATCAATAACTTAATTGTTATCATTTTCGATTTAATTATAGAGTAGTTATTTAAATTATTTTAATGGACAATGCATACAAATATAAGTGGGTCCAATTAGTATTTTGTTATTGGTTTATTTTGTGATTTAAATTAATGGAGATTGTTCATTTTTTTAAATTAATACAGTGAATTAAAATTAAGGTTGGATATTTGATTGATAATAAAAATTCGCTTGAGTGTCAAATTGTTTAAGCTCTATTTTTTTGTATGATTTAGGATCTCATTGTAGTAATTTTTTAATTGATAAGATAGCTTATTGTTATTATTAATAATGATGATGGTAAGATTATTTAATAGAAAAAGCTTATGATAAATCTCGACGAAAGTCATACTTATTTTTTCTGTAAAGTTATAATTCAATTATTTATTGAAATATAAATTTAATAAATGCACTTATAAATAAATAAATATATGATGATAATTAACAAAAATGTTGATGTAGAAGATTAATTTATCACGGGTACGTGTTTAAATAAAATTCTATTGTAAATTTACTGCCATAATCACATTTACGTCGAAACCCTACAAAAGTTATTAATATAATATGATTATTATTATTATTATTATTATATTAATATCAATGATAATGATTATAATAATGAATGTAAAAATAAGTAAGTTGGATAAAACCTTAAAAATAAGTAGACAATACATTGATACCACAATGGTTGAATTTATGATTATTTGTCTGTAAAGTTGAAAAAGGTTGGCACAAAATATTATTAATAACAATAATAATTAATAAGTATAAGCAGAACATTCAATGTAAATATAATGTATTTTGAATGTGTCAGGAAAAAGTATGTTTTGTAATATAAGCATTGTGAAAAAAAAAAATAAATATTAATAAGAATATATACAAAAAAAATTGTTTATTTATACCTTTAATATTGTTTAATAATTATGTTTTATGTTACTAATAATAAAAACATTCAATAATTTTATGACACTGGAGTCAGCTGACACTTTAATATTTTTTAATTTTATTTAACAAATAAATTCGTAATGGAAAATTATTTTTTTTTTAAATCACGCTTAAATTAGCAGACACTTGACAATTGTTTGGATTTTTTTTTTTTAAGTAGATCTAAAAAATTATTCTTGAAAAATTATGAAAATCAATTTAGCAGACATTTGATAATTTTAAGAGTTTTTGAAACAAATAAATTATAACAAAAAAAAAAAAGTAGAAAAAAAATTGACTTGTAGAAATTTAAAAAATAAAAAATGCAATTTTTTAAAAAAAATTTTTTGGAAAAAATTTATTTGTTAAACAAAATTTAAAAATTCTCCATTGACTGCTTACTTTAATGTCATATTTTTTTTTAATTCCTATATGTTGAATTTATCTCCTTAAATTTGTGGCCATAATTAATTTGACAAAAAAATAATAAAAATTCAAACATTAATCTAAACTTTTTGAAACATTAATCTAAAAATAAATTAATATTAGAGAAGAAACAAAAAAAATATGACATTTTATTTTTTAATTTTCAATTTTTATATGACGTTGAAAAACTCGAGAATCAGCGCCTCTGACAGCTAAAAGAGGTAAATAAAATCGCGACTTGAAAATTCTAATTCAAGTTTTATCTCGGTTTCACACGTGCAGACATAACCAATATTAAATAACGCGTATTGTCGTAAATTTATAAACAAAATAATTGTCTTTATAAATTTAAAACAATTGTTTGATAATTACGCCATCTTCAATTTAAAAAATAATGTGAAAGAAATGTTATCAATTAAAAGTTTATTAGGAAATATAATTTCACAAAATTCATTGAAACCCAAGTTGTTGACAAGGTAGAGTAATTCAATTGTGCACTGTGATGCAATTTTTATAAATTATATTGTAAAAATATAACAACTTACTCCAAAACATTTTTTACTCATAACAAAGTTTATTTTTACTCATTACCGTTTATTTTTATTTTCTTCCGTATCATTTCAAATCCGAGGTCTGATGGGTCCACAAATTTGGAGTTTTAAAAATATTTAAATTATCTTAGAACAAAATAAACTCTTTTGAAATAAAAATGATTTAGAATAACTTAAATTTTATATGAATTAATTGATTAATAAAATTAGCCGACATCTAATAATTAAAAAATTTTTTTTATTGAAAAAATTATTACAAAAATTCTACTTGTAGATAGTTTTAAAAAATATATGTGCAATTTTGTAAAAATACTTTTTTTGTTCCAATTTAATTGATAAAAAAAATCTAAAATTGTTAAACGTCGATTAATTTTAATGTCATTAATAAAATTGATGTTTTTTTTTTTTTTTTTTTTTTTTTACAGATCATTAACTCCGCTAATAAATGAATTTCACAGAACAAAAAAAAGTTCTGCTGAAGATTCGACACGCAGAAGTAATAAAAGAAGAAGTAACTTAAGAGATAAAAAAATTCCTTACCAAGTGATTGAGTCGTTGTTTAAACCAGTTGAAGTGCTGCCTGATCCGTATGATGAACATCTGGGTGCCGAAATTACTGGGAAATTAAATAAATCAGATGTTTACAAAGTTGTGAGTGCCTTTATTCAACGAAAAGAAGTACGAGATCTTGCTAAAGATGAAGGATTGTCAGGTAATTTTTTTAATCGGTAATATTAACTGAAGTTAATTTTAAAGTAAAAGACCCCATTAGTGGCACTTTTTTTTTTTTTTTTTTTTTTTTTTTCAATAAAAAAATGTTCGACTTGGAATAAAAATTAAAAATTTTTTTGATGTAAAGGTCTTAAAAATTAGAAATAATATATTCATAAAAGAAATTAATGATTTCATTAATTAAATAAGTACCAAAATCAAAGAAAGTGTCAGTAATGGGGTCCCTGCCACTAATGGGGTCTTTTACCCTATTAAAATGGTACTAAAATTAGCAGAAATCGAACAGTTTTTGGAATTTTTACAATAAACCAATTATTAGAGAAAAAATATTTATAAAAATTCGCACTTAAATTTCCACGTGTAGAATTTTAGAGCCAAATTTTTTTCAAACTTAGTATCATTATATTAAAAGCGATGATCCTGAAATTATTTATAAATTGTGTTTTTACAGCTGACTTACTGAAAGAGGCAGTGATAGGTTTTAAACGGTATTGTGATAATCCAGACACTTTACCAGTAGATCTGCATGTTATCATAAGTGATATCATGAAAGGATCTGGACATGTCTTGGACATTTATCCGTATTTTATGCGATTCACAAAAGAAATGTACCCACATCTTAATTGTATGCCTGATTTGATACAAATAAGTGATTTAAGAAATCCGGCTAAATGGTAAGTTTTAATTAAAAATTTTTAACTGTTCATTTCTTGTAAAATTAAAAAAATTTTTTTAACAATTATGATTTATTGCTTAGGTATCCTCAAGCGAGATTATACAAAAGGAAAATAATCTTTCACGCTGGGCCAACGAATAGTGGAAAAACTTATCACGCATTACAACGATTTAGAAATGCGAAAAATGGAATTTATTGTGGTCCACTTAAACTTTTAGCCGTTGAAGTTTACAATAAAACAAATGAATTGGTACAATGATTTAAATAGTTGTATTTTGAAGGGTTACATGGATTTCGTCCGTGAAAAAATGACTTATTTTCAACAATTTTTTTTTTAATAGAAAAAATGAAATATTTTATTTAAACTTTTTACTGTTAAAACAAGAAAAATTGATTTTTTGAAACTATGAAACCCATGTAACCCCTTAATAGGTTTTTTATGTGTTGAATGTTTTTTTCCAGGGTACGCCGTGTGATTTAGTGACTGGAGAAGAAAGATTATTCGCTAATAATGAAGATAATCCCGCTGAACATGTCGCTTGTACGGTTGAAATGGCTAGAATTGATGTTCATCGTAAGTTTTTATAAATATAATCATAATTTTCTATTTTTTTATTCATATATATTCTTAATAATCCATAAATTGTTGATAAAAAGGTGAAGTCGCTATAATTGACGAAATACAACTACTCAAAGATAACGACAGAGGTTGGGCTTGGACAAGAGCGTTGTTGGGTATCCCCGCTGATGAAATTCATCTGTGTGGTGAAGCAGGAGCTGTAGATTTAGTATGTAATAATTTAATATGAATTATTACTATCTTCAGAAGGGTTTACACTTTTTTCTCTCTCGCTCTCTATTGGTCAAACGGAAGTATCTCTTTCATAGTTGTACAACAAAAGGAATCTTAAAACGCATTTTACGCATAAATAAATTAAAATTTTCCAAACAAGCGCTTTGCCCTTCGATGGATAATTTAATTATCTATCAAAGAGCGAAGCGTTTTTTTCGAAATTTTATCTTATACACGGAAAGAACAAGATGACACTGGATATCATCCCAGATTATACTCAGTGATATCTGTAGTGAAAAAAAATTTCAGATAGTAGCTAGAAAAATCTAGATTATACTGAGTGATATCTGGATTATACTCATTGTAATCTGGATTATACTAGCTACTATCTGAAATTTTTTTTCACTCAATATAATCTGGGATGATATCCAGTGTCATCTTGTTCTTTCCGTGTACATGAGCAAAACAACTATCTTATTTGTGAGACAAAGTTATTATACTGCATAATAACTTCTACCCTGTCTAGTTTTTCTGAAAGTACAGTTTCTGACAGACAGAATTTGAAAATTAACTATCAACCGCTCTTAAAAAAAATCTAAAACTGAAAACTAATTTTTCAGGTTAAAAAAATATGTGCCACCATGGACGAAGAAGTTGAAGTCCACCCTTACCAACGCCTTACTCCGTTAACTGTGGAAGATCACGCAGTATCATCGTTGAATAATATTCAACCAGGAGACTGCATAGTTTGTTTTAGTAAAAATGACATTTATGCCGTTTCGCGAGAACTTGAGCTTTTGGGTAACAAGGTAGCTGTTATTTACGGTTCGCTTCCACCAAACACTAAACTGAAACAGGCTGCTAAATTCAACGACCCTAATGATCCGTGCAAAATTATGGTCGCTACTGACGCGATAGGCATGGGACTAAATCTGTACATATTTTTTAAAAATATTATTATATCTTTATTTTATAAAATAAATCCTTAATAATTAATTTTCTATACTCCAGAAATATCAGAAGGATTGTATTTTATTCACTGAGAAAGCCGACGGTAAATAACGACGGGGAGAAAGAAATAGACATATTAACCGTTTCATCGGCTTTACAAATCGCTGGTCGTGCTGGCCGTCATGGAACTCAATGGCAATCGGTATTTATTTCTTTGCTTTTTTTTTATTATAGTATTTATTTCTTGACACTTATTATTCATTAATCATTTTAATTATTTAGGGTTTCGTGACGACCTTCAAGCCTGAAGATCATTCATTGTTAAAAACATTATTAAGTCAATTACCAGAACCAATTTTGAAAGCTGGGTTACATCCTACCGCAGATCAAATAGAGCATTGTGCATATTATTTGCCCAAATCAACACTATCAAATATAATAGTAAGTTTACATTGATTACAACTACCGAGTAATAACATTTACAGCTGGTATTCTTTCACAAATTAATTGACAATTTGCTTTACTAATGCCAAAAGAGCGCATATCAATATCTACGCACTTTTGGCTCTGCAGAAAAAAATTTTTTATTCACTTTTCCTACAGATCTAAATGTTATAAACATTTCTAAGTTAGTTAGAGTGAAAAAAAATTTTTTAGCGTAGATGTTGAGATGCGCCCTTTTGGCATTAGTAACGCGAATTAATTAATTAATAATTTATTTCTTCAGGACATCTTCGTATCCTTATCTAGAGTCGATGATTCGCTGTATTTTATTTGCAATATCGATTATTTCAAATACCTCGCAGACAAAATTCAAGACATTAATCTGCCCCTCAGAGCTCGTTATGTATTTTGTTGTGCTCCAATCAACGTTAAGTCACAATTAGTGTGCGTTATGTTTCGCAAAGTAAGTCTCTAGTCTCAATATACGACTAAATAATAGTAATTTCTTCTACAAAAAATAAAACTAAAAAAATTTCATTACAGTTTGCGACGCAGTACTTCAAAAATGAACTCATTACTTGTTCGTGGCTGTGTAAGCAAATCGACAACTGGCCTTTAGAGACTCCTAAAACCATTGTTGAATTAGTTCATCTCGAAGCTGTCTTTGATGTGTTCGATCTATACCTTTGGCTGAGGTAAATTACTTATTATTTACTCGCTTTTACCCGTGGCTTCGCTCGCGTTGAAGCTCTTAGATAAATATCAAAGATCATTACATTCCAATAGAACTGAATCAATGTGATTCTAATTTTTTGACAAACAATTTTTTTGTCTTTCATAAAAGTTTTTTTTTTTTTTTTTTTTTTTTTTTTTATATATATAAATAAAAAGTATCCTATGTTACTTCTAATACATCCAAGAATATGTGTACAAAGTTTCATGATGATCAGTTGAGGTAGTACCTCCGCGAAAAGCATATTTCAAGAAAGTTATAGAATTTTTTTTATCGATAGATAAATATATTAATAATCCACCAGAATTAATTGTCGAAATTGCATTTTTTACTCTACATGTAAAAAATGAAATTTCGAAAATTAATTACTCAAAAACAGTGCGGTGAATTGATCTGAAATTTTAGTGGTGAATTATTAATATATTTATCTTTCGTTAAAAAAAATTCTATAAGTTTCTTGAAATACACTTTTCGTGGAAGTACTCTCAACTAGCTTTCGCGTGAAAGCATAACAAACAAACTTACATTCACATTTACAATATTAGTAGGGATTTATTTTTATTTCGTTAAAGAAATAAAGCTTATTTAATAAACTAGAATATCAATTGCGCTTTGCGGACTTCTGTCAAAATGTTTATTATCGACATTTTAATTAATTAATACTTTTACAAATTTTATTCATTAATAATTAACCGTTGCCATATCATTATTAATTTATTCAGTTACCGATTTCCGGATCTTTTCCCGGATCAAGAAGCAATTCGCCAAATACAACAGCAAATAGATTTACTGATTCAAGATGGTATTATTCGATTAACTAAACTTTTTAGTAGAACAGAACCAGGTAATAGTTTAATTTTTTACTATATTTTGTTGACTCAAATTGTTTATTTTTCTTTTTTAATTTAAAATAATTACACGGTACTAATGAAGTAAAAATTATTTCAGTTGTAAAGATTAATAGTAAGCTTCTACGAGAAAATGACGACAAAAATGCAGATCTTAATCAATATCAGTGTTATAAAGGTTTCGTATAATTTTTATACATTTGTTTTCATTATTGAAAAAAATCAAATTGAATTTAATCATTTTTTTTAAATAATTTAGAAATCAATATAAATTTTTGATTAATTTCAGATCGACCAAGTTATGGTAAAGGAAAATTGACAAATAGACTTATATCTCAAGGTTTATTAACGGCAAATATGATCAAAGAACTTCGCCTTGAATGGGCAGAAGAACTTAAACAAGAAAATAAAGTAAATAAGTTGGATGATATTTAATTACTAATAATAATTTAGCTCTTATATTAATTCAAATAATTAGAGATAAAATTTTATTTTTAGCCGATATCGGATAACGAGAAACGAAGAACAAAAAAATCACCCCAAGTTCCCGAAAAAACAAAGTGTATGTGTGAGAGCTAAACTATTTTATGAATGAAAATAATTAATGATAAAATACAAGCTAATTAAAAATGATTTTATATATTTATAGGATTAAAAATGTATAATAATAACTGCGTAATGCCGAGTGACGGGATAATTATAATTATTTAGATACCGAATCAATTTTTGACTGACATTTACAATAGTTGAGTCAAAAACCAAGTAATTATAAAGCGAATGATTGCGTGAAAATTAGTGACTGTAAAGTTGTAAAATAAATTTATGGGAATATTTTATTCAAGAAAATATGCGCAATATTTATTACTCAATTATTTTTACAAATTAAGTTTACATTAACAATAAATAGAGCGAATGATTACTTAACAATGATCAATTAATTAGCATACTAATAAATTGCTATTTTAAAATAAAAGTATTATAATTAGTTTAATTATCAAAAAAAAAAAAAATTTATAATACAAACAAAATTAAAACGTTAAAAATATATTACATTTAATGTATTATTAGCATTATTACTTTGATTGTTTCATTACGTAATACTTGTGAGTTTGTTGATTGCAATTCAAATATATGAGAATCATTATATTATTAATATTATGGAATACGGCAAAGTTTATAAACGCAAGATATATATCAATCGACTAGACATTAAAAATTATATAAACGAAGACGGATTTTTTTTTTTTATAACTTCGAGCAGGAGACATTGAATTCATTATCAATAGTTTTTTAAAAATTATATCAGCAATTAGAATTACTAATAATTAATTATAGTTTGCGAAGAATCCATTGTGCTTACAACTTTTAATTTTAAAGACGTATATTAAACCATCATGTTATAAATATGATTAACTTTAAATGTAAAAATTGGAATTAATTGTCTTGTTAATTAGAATCAGATAAAGACATAAATGTATGACATAAGAAATTAACTCGATCAATGTTATCTCAATAATTGTACCAATAACTTTTGTAAATTACTTCGTCGTAAAAATATGTATAATAAATATGTATACATATAAAATTCATTTCATTATAATTACTTAAAAAATTAAAAATTTCACGAATCTAAGCCTCTGTGCTTGCGTTTTATTCGTGCGTACGGCCCGATCTCTGGGTCCATTATGAAGTCGTAGATCACCGCTGTCCAGGAATTGTGATGAGGTAAGTTATCGTAGAATTCAGAGGCTATTCTCCTTACCTCCGGCAAACGCGACCCAGGAACAGCCGGAAAGTCGTGATGCTCATTATGATAACCAACGTTGAACGTGATCAGATTTAACGGCCCGTAGTAACTGTACGTCTCATATCCTTTTTTGTACATGTAATGCTCTGAAATAAAGTGTCCAGCTACTGGGTGTAGTCCCATTGCCATCACTCCACCCATTATCAAATACACTAATACTTTTCCACCTAAAAATATTTTTTATCAGTCTTGTTATGTGCAATCCTAACAATTAAGCATAAAATGCAAGTTAAAAAAATATGTGCAGTGCTTACCCAAAAAATACCAAACAATGGCATCGAAAATCAATTGTATTACTAAATTCACGTACTCCAAAAATGTCAGGGGCTTTGGATAAACGATCAATGGTCTGAATGAGTAAAAAAATGGCTGCAGTAATACCCAGCAAAATTTACCAAATGTTGTACAAAATAGTTTAGCTTCAAGTAGTGTCGGCAAATCAGTATCTAAATATTCATCACCTTGGTACTGTTAACAAAAGAATTTAATATTCGTTTTTTTATTTTGAATTCAAAGAAAAATTCTTATCTAAGTCTTTTACTGAGAAAAAAAATTCATAAAAATGTTCTAAAATACCAATTTTAAGGGGCACGACTGGTGTGAAATTAAAAAAAATTGATTTTTTTTTTTTTTTTTTTTCATATTTCGATAAGTCATGCCTTTGAAAATAAGATATCAAAATTTTGAATCGATATCTCAAATAGTTTTTGAGTTACAGCCATTCAAAGAGCTCGACATTTGAAAAATTTTTTATTGAAAAAATTTAAATTAAACAACTAAACAAAAAATTTCACATGTAAAAAACTTGAATAACTACAAGTGCAATTTTTTAAAAATATCTTTTTAGTTGTAATTTAATTAACAAAAAAATTAAAAAATTTTTAGACGTCTGTTAACTTCAGTGTCATTCATTTTATCTTTAATAGCGTTTTTCTCGAAACAGCATTTTTCGAATTTGCTGAAGTGATTACTCGGAAACAAACGATTCGATTACTATCAAATTTTTTTCTGCATGTTCTGTACATAGTTCTTCATACGATAACCCTCCACTTTTTTGATCTGATCAAAAATCAAATTTTAGTAGACCAAATACGATCGAAATTTTGGATAAAATTCAACTTTTTTTTAAAAACGCCATTTTGTCAATTGTTAAAATTTTTTTCGACCGAGGGTCATCATACGGATATCATCTAGTTTAACGAGAATTTTTTTTTTTAAGTTTCATCCACGGAGAAGGCCTTTTTTTTAGCGCCGTCGGAGATCGCGTGTAACTCGAAAAATATTTAATTTTTTTCTTCAAAAATTTTACTGTGTATTCTCAAAATGTTTATAAACATACCCTCAAAAGCATACAGTAGTTTTTTTTTTTTTTTAATTCCCAAAAATCGCCTTTTTTTTAGGCTATCACCTATTTTAATAAATTTAATAATTTTAGCTTTTCTTTTTAAAAATCAAATTATTAAATACTTACACGATGATGCTCTAAATGGTATTTTTTAAAACTAATA
Source organism: Cotesia typhae (assembly GCF_013202065.1). Taxonomy (NCBI): domain Eukaryota; kingdom Metazoa; phylum Arthropoda; class Insecta; order Hymenoptera; family Braconidae; genus Cotesia; species Cotesia typhae. The sequence continues at coordinate 17,140,022 of NW_027423774.1, read as the reverse complement.
GATATTGGCAATCCAATTGGCAGGTTAGCAAAAAATCCAAACAATTTATTAGCCATCGGCCTTGAGTGTCCAAACGCTAGGTTGTGTGATATTTCATGAACAGCTGATTAAATAAAACAATTCAAAAAAGATAAATTAGTTGTTATCTGTTGGTAATAGCCAATAGTAAAAATAGTTATTAACTACAATCATTCTAGGAACAACCATGTACTTGTGATTAAAAACGATAAACAGTCGACAAATAAACGTTAAATTTGTAAATTACTCACCTAACATAAGAGAGTGGTTAATAACACCTCCAAAGCAATAAGCCATCAGGAATAACATTGGATAGCTTAAATCTTTTACAATAAACATTGAAGCAAATTGTATCAACACCATAAACGTCACCACCCATTTGAAATTCGGGTCGTATCCAAACAGTTTTTTTATTTGCGGGTATTTTTCTATTGAAATAAACAAAAAATTCTGACGTTAGCTCAAATTCTTCAGCATAATTAATAATTTAATATCTAATCTGATAGTATGGTGAATCATAATTACCCAATATTAATTTTCGTCGACTGGCATGAGGTTCTTCGGTGTAAACCCATTCAAAATCCGTTCTAGAAACTGCTTGTCCCATTATTTAATTATCTATTTAGTTGCTATTATTCAATATTCAATTTAATAGACTGTTATGAGCGTTTAGTGATAAATAATTATTTATTGCTGGTAGAAAAAAATTTTATGTTTTTTGTTATCTACTTAAAACGGAGTTACTGTGAAAATACCGGCACTTGCTCACAGACTAAAAAAAATAAAATTATAGTCATATGGAAGTGGTCATGATCTTGAGCACGTACTTACTGATTATTATTATTATTATAACTTAGTGAGTAATTATTGTCAAAGAGGTCAGCACAAAACTATTTTAAAGTTTCATATTGAAGCGACACGCATTTCAATTTATTTTGAATTAAAGGTTATAACGTTAAAATCAATAATGCTGAAGTTAGCCGTCAGCTGTCAATTTTAAAAATTTTAATAACAAATCAATTATAATAAAAAAATGCTTCTAAAAATTTTCACTTGTAATTTTTATTAATTTTCACTTGTGGAATTTTTTAATTAAATTTTTTTTATATGACATTGAAGTTAGCTGTCACTTGACAATTTTTTAATTTTTTTTAACAAAAAAATTTGTTCTAAAAAATTATTTTTTAAAAATTGAATTTATAATTTTTTAAAATTTCTACATGTCAATTTTTTTTGCTATATTTTATTTGCTAAAAAAATCCTAAAAATGATTAAATATTTGCTAAATTGATTCTCATCATTAAAAGTTGCTATTACAATGTTTTTTGGTTTTCTCCTTATTTATTTCAGTCGACAGCGCACTGTTTTTAAAAAAAAGTGAGACCGAGATACATTTTGTATCTCTTTCTACAAGTTCGAATAAAAATGGCGACTACATGTTGTGTCCACACTCCAATTTCATAATTTTGTTTTATTTTGTCAGTAAAGTATGTAACGTTTAAAATAAACTTAATTATTGTTAAATACACTATGGTGTGTTATATTGAAAAAATTCTGTACAGTAATTTTATATTTTTAAAACCCGCGACCAATGTCGGTATTTAAATTGTTTATGTAAGTTTTAAAATATAAACTATTTCTTATTTTCTTTAGTTGCTAACTAATTGTTGTTTTCAATTTTCAGGTAATATTTAAAAGTGACAATTGTAAAAAAAGAATAAACAATGTTTAAAACGCTAGAAAGAAAATTTTTAACAAAACTTGTAAATAGATGTATAAATACAACAAGTATTAATTATAATTTACCACCAAATAGTGTGATGAATGTTTTTGATAGAAAAACAAAATTATTGCAAAAACAGCGAGCTGCCAGGGCTCCGGATGTCAAATTGTACGACTACCTCAAAGATGAAATAGGTGAGTAATGTAATAAAAAATTATAACACTGAAGTTAACCGTCAGCTGTTGATTTTAAAAATTTTTTTAATAAATCAATTACAATAAAAAAAAATGCATCCAAAAATTTTCACTTGTAATTTTTATTAATTTTCACATGTGAAAATTTTTAATTAAATTTTTTTTATAATAATTAATGGCATTAAAGTTAGCTGTCACTTGATTAATTTTTAATTTTATCTAACAATTAAATTAGTTCTAATAAATTATTTGTAAAAAATTGCATTTTTAATTTTTTTAAATTTCTTCATGTCAAATTTTTTTCTTATTTTTTTTTTTTCCATAATTTATTTGTCATTAAGAGTTCTAAAAATAATTAAATATCTGCTAAATTAATTTTCATTAATAATTAAATTGCTCTAAAATTCTAAAAAAAATTTAACATCTGTCAAATTCAGTGTCAAAAAATTGAGCATAAAATTTTTTTTCAATTTACTTTTCTTTTAATTTATTTTATAATATAACTCTTATAAAATAGGTTACAGGTTGGCAGATAGAATTTTTGACATAAAACGTGAGTTTACAAATGTTCTGGAGCTGGGATGTGGAAGAGGGCATATGAGCAAACACATATCTGCAGACAATGTCAAAAACTTGTTGTTGAGTGACTTTTGTCCGGAGTACTTGGAGCAAGTTGTTATTACTGAGAACATAAATGTCAAAAAGCAAGTTATGGATGAGGAGAATTTCGAGTTAGACGAGAATAGTATGGACTTAATCATCAGTTCCTTAAATCTTCACTGGGTAAATGATCTTCCTGGGTGCTTTAGCAGGATAATCAGGACTTTAAAAAACGATGGTGTCTTTCTAGCCGCTATTTTTGGCGGTGATACACTTTTTGAACTCAGGTATGCTGATATCAACAATACATTCATTGTTCTTTTTTTAAATCCTTAAATTGTTAGTACAGAAGTTCACTGCAATTAGCAGAACTTGAAAGACATGGTGGAATATCACCTCATATATCGCCTTTCACCCAAATTCGTGACGTAGGAAGTTTGATGAATCGTGCTGGGTTCACCATGCTGACTATTGACACCGATGAAATGATTATTGGTTTTCCTTCGATGTTTGAACTGATGACTGACTTGAAAGGTAACAGTTATCGATTATTATTTCACGTGCCTAGAGGTAAAAGGGCATATAGCTAAGGGTTGATAGAGATTTGTACTGAAAGGGCGCATAAAACAATTTTTTTTGCCATTTGGTTTGAAATTGTCTGAAACGTAAAAATCTGTGAAAAAAAAAAAAGTGTTGTTTCACAAGACAGTTAATACTAAAATAACAGTCTCATATACAAAGTTTGATAAAAATAAACAAAATAAATCAATCAAAAACAAATTACGTAAAAATTAAGTAATTAATTTAAAGTAAAAGTTACGTAATTAATTAAATCACGCGTGCTTTATTTTTTTTTTTTTTTTTTTGATATATTTTCTTTTTAACTTTAAAAAATTGTATAGTTAAGATTTTACGCTGCCACTACTACAGAAAGTTTTTTTTTTCACATTATTAAACTACGAATATGTTATTTTGTAAACTGGCCGAAAAAAAAAAAATATATGCCCTTTCACCTTTAGATCATTAAAATTTCGAATTCTTGAAAGTAAAAGGACTTATAATTAAAAACATACGCCCTTTTACCTTTGCAATTTTTTTTTTTTTTTCAATTTTAAGTGTAGAATATGTCTACTACTCGATTGTCAATAAAAAAAAAAGCACGCGATTTATTAACAATAAAATTTTTAACTTCTCCAAAAATTTATTTTATCATTCGTTAAATTTAAATGTGTTTGATGATTTTATTAAGGTATGGGAGAAAGTAATGCTGGTAGAAATCGAACATTACATTTGAAAAGAGACACTATGCTAGCAGCTGCAGCAATATATGAAGAATTGTACGGAAAAACAAAAGAAGACGGGAGTAAATATGTTCCGGCCACGTTTCAAGTTATTTACGTACTCGGGTGGAAACCAGATCCCTCACAGCCAAAACCTGTAGATCGGGGAACTGGAGAAGTTTCTCTGAAGGACTTGTACAAGTTGGACGAGATCGTCAGAGGACATACCAAAGTGAAGCTTGGTGACGATGATAAATAGCCTGATGTATAAAATGTAGAATAGAATTATTTATTTAAATAATTATTTGTTTAAAAAGATTTATAAATTTTTTTATAACTGATTGATAGAAAATTAGGAATGATAAATTTGATTAATTCTTCTAGTTGGATTCACTTTGTTCTTTATGTTTTACTATTCCCTTTTCTATTAAATCTGGAACCTCGACGGCTAGCCATGGTCCAAGCTGAAAATATTTATGTTGATTTTAATAAATCACTGTAATTTTTTGAGAATTAAAAATATTAGGTAATTATTTACAAGTAGGGTCAACCCATGTTAGCCAATGTTAAATTTTTTTTTTCCATAAAATTGAACAATTTTTTCTAAATAGTTCGTTTTCTTGTGTACTTTCCAAAAAATATATATCAAAAACATCAAAAAAAGATAATATAGAAATTTTATCCAAAAACATGAAAGCCAGAATTTTTTCCAACTTATAGGCAAAAAAGCTATCGAAATCTTTATTTTCTTCTTTCACGACATTTTTTATTATAAATTCGCCGTAAAAACAAGCAGAATAAAAAAAAATTAAAAATATCAATTTTTCATCTAGTTATGGCCCAAAATGGGGTTTTCTTCACTTGTAAATAAATACCAAATATTATTACATTAAAGTTAGCAGTCACTTGATCATTTTTTAATTTTATTTAACGAATAAATTTGTTTTGAAAAATTATTTTTATAAATTGCATTGTTAATTTTCAAAAATTTTTGCATATTAATTTTTTTGCCATAATTTATTTCTTGAAAAAATTATCAAATATCTGCTAAATTAATTTTTATAAAATATCTTGAAATTATAGAAGAATAACAATATTAGAGAAGAAAATACTTACACCTAGAGCCATGGCATGAGCAATACCAAACTTAGGAACATTCCTGGCCCATAGAGGTTTAAAATGATCACTTAGACAAATTTTACCACCGCGATACATTTTAGCAGTCTTGCCATCTAATTCTGGTAATGCTAATTCTGGAGCCGTAGTTGGATAAGTTATTGGTATCTAAAACAATGCATCCTTTTAGTAAATAAATAAAAACATCAATCACAAATACTTACATCAAACTCAACGTCGAATTCATATTTAAGCAAATTATGAATGTACCAACATTTGCCAAACCATCTGGTGCCTTCTTTATTTGATTCTAGTCTAAACCAGTCATTGTCAGCTTCCTTATTATTTTGTACATACTGAAATAAAAAATAAACAATAAACCATATGCTCAAGTAAATAAATCTCTGAATACTCTTAATAAAAATGACAGTACCTTGATCAAAGTTGTGTATTCTTCTTTGAGTCTCTGTACCCATAATTCTTTATCACGTGGACCAGCTCTTGTTTTCAACACTGGAATATCACTCAGAGTTTTCTTCGTTGAAGCATCCACCATTGTTTTATTTAAAATATTGTTTTGACTACTTGACAATTTTTATTTATTCCTTAAATTTGAAGCTTGGAGGACATGTATCAGGTGAAAGTATACTTAGTGTATATTTAGAATATCAATGTAATGTTAACTATAGACAATAACCCGGACCAGCTGATGATGACGGAGTGATGACGTCTTAGTTTATAATGATAATAATGTTCAGTGGTTCAGTACAGGGTAGATAAACTACCGACATCTAGACGGTTTTAATAATTTAAAATTTTATGACACTGAAGTTGGCAGATATTAAAAATTATTTAAAAATTTTATAATAATGCAATTATTATAAAAAAAATTTAATTAAAAAATTCCAAAACAAATAAATTATGGAAGAAATAAATGAGAAAAAAAAATTGACATTTAGAAATTTTATAACATTAAATTTAGCTGTCACTTCACAATTTTTTTAATTTTCTTTAATAAATAAATTATGGTAAAAAAAATTATCAAAAAAATAGAATTTTAATAAATTAAAAATACAATTTTTTTTTTAATTTTTTAAAACAAATTTTTTTGTTAAAGAAAATTAAAAAATTGTCAAGTGACAGCTAAATTAAATGTCATGAATTTTTAAAAATTATAAATGCAATTTTTTAAATAAAAACAGTTTTTCAGAAAACATTTATTTGTTTAATAAAAATGACATTAATGTTAGCTGTCACTTGACAATTTTTTAATTTTTTTTAACAAAAAAATTTGTTCTAAAAAATTATTTTAAAAAAATTGCATTTTTAATTTATTAAAATTTCTACAAATTCATTTTTTTAATTATTTTTTTTTTTGCTATAATTTATTTGTTAAAAAAAATTAAAAAAATTATCAAGTGGCTGCTAACTTTAATGTCATAAAATTACAAGTGAAAATTTTTAGAATTATTTTTTTAGTATAATTGAAATGAGGCTGAAGTTAGCAGACACCTGACAATTTTTTGATTTTTCTTGAAAAATGAACTAGGCATAGAAAATTATTTATAAAAATGTCACTTACCATAACTCTTGCCATAATTTTTTTGTTAAAAAGATTCTTAAAATTATCAGATGTCTCTCAACTTCAGTGTCATGTAATTGATTTGTTATTAAAATTTTTAAAATTGACAGCTGACGGCTAACTTCAGCACTATAAAATTTTACCTTTTTAAAAATTCCCGCGTTTAAATAAACTCATCGCCATCTATTGGAAAATTTAAGTAACACAAACAAAAAAAATTTATGCAGTGTGAGAAGATCCAGTGTGGCCAGATCGTGCGATTTTTTTACCCCCACTTTGTACCGCTTTCAATGTAGTCAGATGAGAGTATCCTACAAAGTGGGGGTAAGAAAAGAGCACGTTCTGGCCACACTGAGAAAATCATTGAGGACGGTGGGGTTGAAGGGTTTAAACATGGCGACCAATGTATTGAGAACGGTATTAAAAAAATCTGGACCATTTATCAATGATGGAAAAATATTGTTGCAAAATCCAGGTCGTCTGTCTCTTCTCACGTAAGTTTGATTATCAATCGCCTACCAAACATTTACCATCCAATACCATTATTATGTAACAATAATATAACCTCCAAAGAAAAACTAATTAACAAATCTTATGACATCTTCTACTGTCAACATAATTCCCGTTTAAATAACAAGACTGATGTATTTTAGCCAGAAGAAATATGCCGGTACTTGGTATCCAGACAGAGAATGGATGAGACAGTTCAATGGACCAGTATTGTACCCAAGTGACGGTGTACAGTGGGATTACGTACCACCAACAGACCTTCCGGTGACACTGGAGAAAAATGTCAGAAACACCCGAATCAATTTTGGTCCCCAGCATCCAGCAGCTCACGGTGTACTTCGTTTGGTGCTCGAGCTGGAAGGAGAATATGTCAAAACTGCTGATCCTCACATTGGATTACTTCACCGTGGAACTGAGAAGCTTATTGAGTATAAAACGTACATGCAGGCTCTGCCGTACTTTGATCGGTTGGACTACGTATCTATGATGTGCAATGAGCAGGCTTTCTCGCTTGCCATTGAAAAATTACTAAACATTGATATTCCATTGAGAGCTAAGTACATTAGAAGTACGTATTTTTTTTTATTGCACGCCTCATACGCGAAGAGTTGAGGTAGTGTTCTACTCTCGACATTTCAAAAAAAGCAATTTTCTCGAAACTAAAATTTATTTAATTAAAATAAAGTTAGCCGACATCTAAAAATTTTTAGAATTTTTTTTTATTGAAAAAATTATCACAAAAAAATTTAAAAAAAATTGCTCGTGTAAAAAACTTCAAAAACTGTAAGTGCAATTTTTTAAAAATATTTTTTTGTTTTAATTAAATTATTAAAAAAAATCAAAAAATTTAGAACGTCGGCTAACTTTAATGACATATTTATTTATTATCTTTATTTAAACCTAACAGCTCATAGGGCCAATAACAGGGTTACTCAATTTATACATAGTTGTAGATAGAGACAGAGTATAAATACTTAAGTATAAGATGATTCTATATTAATCAAATTTTCTATACTTAAAATGCTATAAACTAATAAGGCTAATTAACAATCAGAAAGAAAAAGAGATATGCAGTAAAAAAGAAAAAAATAAAAGCATATACATTTCTGAAACTATAAAAAGTGTTACATTTAAGTTCGCACTGCCATTAAACCCGGACTTTAAATTGCACAAATAAACAATCTAGACTTACAGTCAACTTATAATTATTTTCAGTCGGTGACCAAATAACTGACGTAAACGATAGGGAATAAAAATTACTCCAAGATCCCCACAGGATGAAACATGAATAAAAGATATAATTTTTTTTATTATCTAAAGTAATACACGATGGACTTTCTCAATTGATATGAGTGTTCAATTCACTGTCGTTAAATTATTATTTATAAAAAAACTAATTTATGACTGTGTATTTTTTGTATATCTATTTATAAATTTTATTACAGTATTTTTTTCCTCCCCTTAGAATTATCGCGCCGTTAAACCTTAGCAGAATTTTCTGTTTTTTATTATTTTGCCTTTTATATTTTATTTTAATCTATTTTATTGTGAAAAATGAGATTATAATGAAAAATGAGATGGTAAAATTTCTTCCATTAATATTTAGTACAATATTACTTACTAATAAATAATTTCATAAATTCCAGCGCTCTTTGCTGAAATAACACGTATCTTGAACCACATTATGGGAATCGGAACCCATGCATTGGATATCGGAGCTTTGACACCGTTTTTCTGGCTATTCGAAGAACGTGAGAAGCTTATGGAGTTCTACGAACGTGTAAGTGGTGCTCGTATGCACGCAGCTTATGTTCGTCCCGGAGGAGTTTCTCAGGATCTACCACTGGGTATTATGGACGATATTTATCAATGGGCAGCTCAGTACGGTGCTCAGATTGACCAAGTCGAGGACTTGCTGTCACGAAATGCCATTTGGAAAGAACGAACAATGGGCATTGGAGTTGTTACTGCTCAACAAGCGTTAGACTGGGGATTCAGCGGTGTCATGCTTCGTGGTTCTGGATACAAGTGGGATATTCGTAAGTCTGAGCCTTACGATGCATACCATCTTGTTGACTTTGATGTACCAATTGGAATCTCTGGAGATTGTTATGACAGGTAAATTATTTGGCATATTTATTATTATTTACTTATACAATAATAATAATAATAATAATAATAATAATAATAATAATAATAATCAAAGAGCATTTATTATTTTAAGCCAACTTATCCGATCCGATTTAATAATAGGCTATTAAATTTTTATTTATTAATTATTTTAACTACAAAATTTTTTTCGGTATGAGCACTCACACCATCACTCATACCGAAAAAAATTTTGTGGTCAAAATAATTAATAAATAAAAATTTAATAGTCTATTATCAAATCGGATTAGATATGTTGGCATAAAATAATGAATGCTCTTTAATAAGTAAAATCACCGATCTCAGAATAATGTTGAATAATAATGTAATGTAATGTAATTTATTAACTGGCTGTAGAACAACGTCCCCTAACAGCCAAAAGGTACATAAAATATTACAAAGTGTGTGAATATTTAATAATATATATATTAACATGATTAAATAATGAGATTCAACATTTTTGTAAAACTAATTTCACAATCAGAAAATGTTTATTATTTGATCTCATATCATCAGTATGCATTTGAAGTTAAACATAAAAAAAGGAGGAAATAATTAGAAATAATTATAACAATAATAATTTATTTACTTATTTATTTATTCATTCAAACGCCAATCGGCTCTATACATTAGATTTACATCAATTAAATTTAGTTATAAGTTAAAAAAGAAAATAAAAATAAAGTAAAAAAAAAAAGTATTAACATTTTAATAGAATTAAATTTCAATTAAATTAATAACAATAATAAATCAATCACCAATCAAAAGATCTGTCTATATGCATATATTAAATAAAAAAAAATAATTATTATTTTAGATACTTGTGTCGTGTAGAAGAAATGCGTCAATCACTCCGTATTATTGAGCAGTGCTTAAATCAAATGCCTGCTGGTGAAATAAAAGTAGATGACAACAAAATCGTACCCCCAAGTCGCAGTGAAATGAAAACAAGCATGGAGTCGCTGATCCATCATTTCAAATTATACAGCCAGGGCTTCCAAGTCCCACCGGGTGCAACCTACACGGCTATTGAAGCACCCAAAGGTGAATTCGGAGTTTATCTAGTAAGTGACGGTAGCAGTAAGCCATACAGGTGTAAAATAAAGGCGCCCGGATTCGCTCATCTAGCAGCTTTACAAGAACTCGGACCGAAACATTTCCTAGCTGATATTGTTGCCATTATCGGTACCATGGATGTTGTATTCGGTGAAATTGATCGATAATAACTTTATTCTGTTATTATATATTATTAGTGATCAATCTGACTTGTAAATTATTGCTATCATTAAACGTCATAGGTATAAATTAAATAAAATTTATTAATTATAAATATAATTACATTTAAGTCGATACTTTTTATCTTCAACTCCAATAAAGTTTATTTAATCTCTCTAAATATTGGCAAGTCAAAAAGTTTATTTTCTTTTTGGGTTTTGGTTGAATGTCACTTGGATTTTCCTGTTTGATTTTTATTTTTATTTTTTATGACTAGAATAAAATATTAATTAAAATTTGAACGTTAATATTTTTATGTAAATTTTAATCGTTATATTTTTAAACAAGTATCTCCTATCATGAAAGGTCAGTGAGATAATCTAGAAAAAAAAAAAAAACTAGTTGTAATAACATCAATTAATACATAGTCTGAAATTGATATTAAAATTTTTATATAAAACTAGATGGCCTCTTTTTTTATAATCAGCTCATTAATAAATAAAAACTCAATGAAAGTTGAGATTTTAAATGTTGAGCGACTTTGCTCGTAGATATATATGCCATTAGACGATTATTAATTTAAATAAAAAATAAAAACTTTTTGTGTCACAATAATGAAAAATAGTGAACAACTAATAATCGATTAATCATTTATCGTGTTAATTATCAATTGATTTTTTATTTAATTTGTTTTCCAGGTGAATTATCGATCACGTTATTACTAAAAAATAATTAACAATGACCTTCGTCGAGTGTAATCATTTAAATGAACTATGAACTCATAAAAGTATCTCCAGACAGTCGTTATAACTTTTATTTATTGACATTTTAATTTTTTTTTTTTTTTTTAAGTCTATGTTAAAAAGTAAAGTAAAAAATGGCAAACGATAGTGAAATGCAGACGACACAATAAAATATTTTAGTTGAGATTATATTTATGATTTGCGAGTTTAAAGTGTCATTATTTTTTTATCAATAAAACATTGATAATTTTGATGAAATAATTATTTCACAATAATTTATTGTATATATTAACATATTTTTAACAAGTAAGAAAATAATGATATTTTTAATACTTTAAATTTAATTTATAAAATTTATGAAATTTTATTTTTACAGTCTACTGAATAATCAAAATCTTTAAAATAGAAGACTATTATTTTAATCTTTATTATTTTATTTTTTAGCTGGGATTTATATTTATTAAAATTTGTCAATAAATTTCACAAGTTTAATAAATATTAATTTGTTAAAATTAGCATTAAAGAAAAAATTATATTGAGCAAAGTTTAAATTTTAATAGCGTATACTAATTGAAAAAATATTTATTGAAGTATTAAATAATTGCGTTTAACACGCACGTTAAAATAAAAATGAAAAATTTAACTCTTTAATGTCTTCAGTAGCGTGTAATTAACAAATTATCCCAAGTGAAATTTTATAATAGATGACGATGAATTACAAATAGTTACAAAACTACTATTCGCACTAATGTTACGTGGTGTAATTATTAGAATGCATATAAAGTATGACAGATTCTAATTAAAATTATTATTTACACAGATTTTTTATCTGTTGACTATTTTATTTAGTTACTTTCAACAAGCCATAAAAATGGTTATTTTATTAGCAGTGATGACAGTTTTACTTTGTTTGAATTTTTAAATTAAACAAATAAAAAATTTTTTATCAATAAATCAAAATTTTTATAACTTTCTATTTCTATTTCTTGTATAGTAAAATATGAGATAGAAAAATAACTTGCATAATATAAAGTGATTCGAATACGAACAACGCTGCTAATATGGAATCGGAAAAAATGTGTCACGTTGCCAAAAAGCCTGAGAGGTCATCAGAGGTAAATGATATTACAAATAAAGTCTTATTGTACGTGACAAGATGAGCTAATGATTATCATCGTCGAGAAATTCTAAAGACCTTGTTTCTCTTCTATCTAACATTTTTAAATTACAGCTTACAACTTAGTACCATCTCTGACATTAAAAATAAAATTATATTCTTCGAAGATAATTATTTTTCAAAACAGGTATTTTTTTTCTTCAGCACTTTACAATAATAAAAAATAATTATGAAAAATTTTAATAATAAAAATCAATTTTTTTCTTTTTACAGAAATAATAAATAAATCATCGGGTTGTTGGTTTAAAAATTATTTGATGCGGTATGAATGATCCAAACGACATTGACAGGTGGATTGTACTCAGTCAGCATTTTAATTCTAGTAATGTTTCTTAATCCTTGCGTAACAATACTGAACAATGTTATCATTGGGTTAGAGAAGAGTCAAGAGAATACTGCTGAAATGAGAGACCAGAGAAGACCTCAGATTAGACGTTGGCTGTTTAGTTGGCTCGTGCGTTTAAATAAATGACATACACTTGTCTTAAATTTTTAAATAAATAAATTAGCCATTTATTTAAACGATTAAAATGTCCAGCAGCCTGCGTCATATACTGTAATATAATGTTTTATTGCAATTTTTCAGGAAGAAATATATGTTAAATATTTTTTATTTTTTATCTCAAAAATAATTGTTCGGGCTAAAATAGCGACAAATAATGAATCCTTATACGCCCGTGTGAAAAAAAAAATCGTTTGTTTAAGATCTTAAACGTGACACAAACCAAGACTATTTTAAGAATTTTTTAAGGCGCAAAAAAAAATCCGGGAGCAGATTTTTGGAATTGGGTTCTCGAATTTGCTATGAAAATTAATTTTTAAACAATTTTACGACTTTTTAACCGCTACGTTTTTTAGTACGCTCTTTTTAAATTTAATTTGAAATTGTTGAAAACTTATTATCGGACATTTTTAAGACTTTTTTAAGACGCTCCGTTTTAATGTTCCGGGGCTCTGTCGCTGTTAGCTCATCTTAAAATAGTTACGAAAAATTAAAAAAAATTTTTTTTAAAACTACTTAAAAAATTTTTTATGATTTTTTAAGACTATTCTAAGATTTTTTTAAAACTATTTTAAGATTTTTTAAAGATGATTTTTAAATTAGTTTAAGACTTTTTTAAGACGTCAAAAAAAAATTCCGAGAGCAGATTTTTGAAATTTGGTTCTCGAATTTGTTATGAAAATTAATTTTTAAATGATTTTACAACTTTCTAACCGCTAAATTTTTGAGTGAGCTCTTTTAAATTGAATTTTAAATTATAGAAAATTTATTATCGGAGATTTTTAAGACTATTTTAAGACTCTATAATAATTTTCCGGAGCTGTCGCTGTGATAACGTCTTATTTTCATAACGAATTCGAGAACCAAATTTCAAAAATCTGCTCTCGGAATTTTTTTTTTTTACGTCTTAAAAAAGTCTTAAAATAGTCTTGTCTTGGTTTGTGTCACGTTTAAGATCTTAAACAAACGATAATTTTAAGACGATTTTTTTTAACACGAGCGATGCATTATTAATAATTGACTTTAGATTGTTGACAAATGATTCTTGACATTTCATAAAAACTTTAAGTAATTAAATACACAACACGTGATATCACAATGTTACCGGCAACAAAAAACTAGAAATCCTTCAAGAATGTGGATGATTGAAAAATAATATTCAATTATCAAAACTAAAAAAACAAAATATCATTTTTTATTGTTTAAAGTTTCAACATTAATATGGATATTTTACACCAATTTAAAATTCATTTTTTTTTGTTTTAGCGCAGATAAAAAATTTTTATTACCACTAAACTTAAAAACATCAATCTTACGGTAAAAAATAAATAAGATTACATAATTACACGCCTTGAACGGTAAATTTATCAAAACGGAAAAGATATCCAAGTCCCTTTTAGTGTCTCTAATAGCTTGATAAATTTTTTTTTTTGTTTTTAATACATTAATAAATTAATTTAACTTAATAATGTGTTAATCGCACTAATGAATTAAAAGAAGTCATTAATATATTACATTTATAAATAATTTATCGTGGTAAATTAAAAGTCAACAGTTAAATCATCACATAAATCGTTACGTAGACGGATATTACGAGTATGAAAAAAATTTTATTAAAACGCAGGTGATCTTTGAGGAAAAAATATTTGTTTTCATGTTTACAGATCTTTAGATTTTTTGTGAAACATTCATCTAGTGCTAATGAAACATATCCAATAAGTTACTTATTAGATGCGAGTTGCATATGCTTATTAATCATTTTTAATTTTCAAAAAAAAAAAAAAAAAAAAAAAAAATATGTGCTAGATATTACGGAGGCTATTTGTCTATGTATCTAATTCTTGTGAATATTATATTTTCATAATAGAGAATAGAGCGTTCAATTTATATATGTCATAATCCCAGTTCTACATTAGTAGATGTTTAAAAAAAATTTTAAATAACTATTAAATATATTTATGATTATATGATTGAAGCTTCCTTATTATTGTTAATTTCTATCGTATAATCTTCCTATCCGTCATTTATTGTTTTATATAATCACGAGAGAACTTTTTAATAAAAAAAATTATTGATATATTTTTATAAAAAAATTGTATATTACGTTAGAAATTTTTTTTGCAAAATATTACAATAATTTTAAGAAGACTATAAAACAAAGAAGAAATAATAATTTTTAATTTTTCAAATTTTTTCATTGAAGATAAACATTTTTTTAATTTAATTCTATATTAGTAATTTTTTTTGCAAAATTTACAATAATTTTAAGAAGACTATAAAACTTAAAGGAGAAATAAAAATTTTTTATTTTGAAGATAAAAATTAAAAAAAATGTAATATCATTAGTAAGATGGTCCACTTAATGCTTGAGGAAGCTATTCAGCGTAAATCGCGAGAGAAGCCCACGAGTTTTACGCATTGTGGTTCAGTCGCTTAAAGTGAAACTCAACTCTGGTATTATTAAACAGTGACTACTGAAATAATTTTATTGCAATATAATCAGCCGGATTAGATTGTAATAATAATGAGTAATAATAGTTAGTGAGCAATGAGCTTAGTGAGTAAGTTGAAGATGATATACTCGTTTAAATTTTAAAACTATTGATTGGCATAAATTCCTCAAGTATAAACAATGGGCTCTAACGTTACTATAAAGACCTTGAATTACGACAATTAACAATAGGGGCTCTTTTCCGTCCGATAATTGATTGATAATACTTGCTTAAATTACTCAGGTCAACGTAACTGTAATTCTTCATTCTACCTTATTTATTTATTTATTTATTCATTTATATTAATTATTTATAAATTATTCATGTTTTGGAATTATTTTTGAAATCACTATTTTATAATAAGCTGTTTAACGAACAAAGAAAAATATATCATTTCGCAAATCCTTGAGATTTTCTCTTGAACATATATAGAATTAAATAACTCTGCGCTGTAATACCTCGTCGTATTTTTTATTATTATAAAAATTGTACAGAGGATTAGAAAAATAAAATAAATTAACAATAAATGTAAATATTAAAATAATAGAATGAACAAAGAGAATGAGAGTTAATGTAATAGTAAGATAGATATTCAGTAACACTTTTCTATGGGAATTTATTTGTCTATTATTTACATCTCTGATGTAAACATGAAACATTTTTAAATAACAACTTATAACAAATAAAAAACTATTTACTTAAGTGATAATTAATTGAATAGTATTTATGAGTTTCTCATTAATTATTATATTATATAGATTGATTAATGGTTATTCAAATTTGATTTATTATAAATATTTAACAAAACACTTTAATAAATATGACAAAATTGATTTCAGACTGAAATAAATATATTTAGTTTTTTTTTTTATTATTATACTGACATTTGAATAGATTTTGATACAAATTACACGTGGGTGAGAGTTTTTCTTTGGAGTTACGCACCGGAAATTACATGATTTTGATGAAAGCTGAGGTATAGAGCACTGATCTACTTTATTTAAAAGAAGAAAAAAAATTAGTATTAATAGTTGATTATTTTTGAGCTTAAAAAATAAAAGAATGCATTTTTTAAATAATTGTAATTGATTTAGTGTTAATAACTTAAAAAATGTAAATTTTAAAAAAAGTGCCATTCGGCGGCCAAAATGCAAGTAGATTTCTTCCCTATATATAAAATAGTAATGAAAATTCTAATGATCAGTTAACTTACACTCAATTTTTTTTAATTCAATCTTTAAATATGTTCTTATAAAAATGATGAAATTCATACGAATATAACAAATTAAATAAAAAAATCGAGTACATCTTAATTTCGTAAATATTAAAAAAAATTTTTTTACACTTATTTTAGCATACAATATAAAAGTATATAGAGATCTTAAAGTATAATCAAAAAATCAATGTTTAAACATTCTTAGAATTTTTATTAACAGTCTCTTTAAATAAAAGTAATAAATTTTTTTACAGTTTTCATATTGTTATTGGTATATTCTAAATATGTATAAATTAAACATAATTTTTTTGAATATATTTTTTAACGTCACATTTTTATTTAAATTTTCCAATGGTCGAATATTATTGTTTTTCTGAAAACAATAAGTATTCAAACAGCAAAATGTTTAGATTCACCAATTTTTTATGTTACTTATATACGATATTTTTCATTATTATTATTGTTATTATTCATTTCTAATCAATATTGTTTTAATTTTTTTATTAATATAATTTTCGTTATATTCATTTCTTCTTAATCCAATCATTGTTTTCATTTTTCATTTTACATATCTTATGAACCATTTTTTTCTTTTTTTCATTGATTTTATATTTTTTATCCAACACATTATTGCAAAAAAAAACTAACAATTTTATAAAATTAATAATTTAATTTTTAGATGAAAAATTTTGAATATTATGGTGTCAAGTTTTAAATTTAAAGTGTGAAAAATTAATGAATAAAATAAAATTATTTTTAATAAAATTCTCAATTAAAATCTTTTAAAGTCTGAAATGTTTGCTCAAACAATTATCAACGTTAACATGAAGCAGAAAATAGAAATAAACATACCACTGTAACAATGTTTACTTCTTTCTATTTAATAAATTATCCATTATATAAATTGTAAAGTTTATTTATGGAAATGATGGATATCAAATTCGTTATCGATTTAGTCTTCGTATGCAGGATCATATGTGTATGTCAATGTCACATATTAACTTTTGTAGTTTTCTAGTTTCCGCCAGCTCATCCGGTTAAACATATAAATAACATATATTTATATTTACATCGCTTACTTTTTATGACACAATTAACACGTTGCTCATTTAATTCTCCAACGCACACGATATTGTACTTTAGTATGACGATAACGAAAAAAAAATATATAAAACAGCATCGCAACCGGAGTTGATAATAATGTGGCTGATTATAATCTTCCTTCAATCGATATTTATAATCTTCATACATATTTATCTTCAAGTCACGAATATATCAGTTAATTTGTTATTTTTTCTTCTTTTTTATCAAATACATTATTGCAATGTACAATGTACTTTACTTCCTCAGAGTAATTTTATAAATGGATTATTATTATGTTTTATGTACTCAAGAATAATCAATGACAATTGTTATTTATTTGGATTCAATTTTCAAACAAAGTCGTTTCACAAGCGAAAGCTGAAATTATAAAAGAATAATATTATGTTTAATTCAGAATTATCGATAATTGAAAATTGTGTAAATTTTAAGTCTTTGTCATATTTATTATATTTTAAAGAGTATGAAATTTTTATTAAAAATTCTAAATACTTGTATCTTTAATTTAAAATCAAAATTCCGTCCAAAGGACGAGAAATATTGTTAAATCGATCTGTAGCAATTTTTATAATACTGAATTTGACAGATATTAAAAATTTTTTTGGAATTTTAAAGCAACTAAATTATTAAAAAAAAATTAATTAAAAAGTTTCACATGTAAAAATTAATAAAAATTACAATAAAATTGAAGTTAGCAAAAATTTTTAAATTTTTTCAGTAATTAAATTATAACTAAAAAAATATTTATAAAAAATTGAACTTATAGTTTTTCAAGTTTTTTACATGTGATATTTTTATTTTTAATTGTTTAATTGAAATTTCTTCAATAAAAAATTTCTAAAAATTCATAAATGTTGCATTTTTTTTTTCTTGTAATTAATTTGTAAAAAAAAATTTTTTTAATTTCATCCGTATTTTCAATTCAAAATTTTTACAATCAATTTTTGTTCTGAAATTTCTTCATGAAAATAAATTTGTCATATATTTAATAATTTTTAGAATTTTTTTTAACAAATAAATTATGACAAAAAAAATCAGGAAAAAAAATTGACATTTAAAAATTAAAAAAAATTAAAAATCGAATTTTTTAAAAATCATTTTTTGGAACTATTTTTTTTTTGTTAAATAAAATTAAAAAATTTTCTAATGACTGCAAACTTAAATGTCATAATTTCTTTCTAAAATAATTTTGCATAGCTCATAATTTTTCTTTTATGATTTAAAAAATTGAACACTACTTTCACACCAAATTACTTACACCAGACTGGTAAGGCCATAAATTTTTTCTTGTGTAAAGTTTAAAGCCTACCTCAACTCAAGAGATGACTTTTGAAAATGATAAGAAGCGTAATTAATATATTAGTATAATGGATAAAGTATTGTATTAGCTTGAGAGGAAGAAAACATTGAAAATGTATTACAAAACATAAACCATAAAAGAATAAGATTAAAAATAAAAATAATACTAATAATATTTAAAGAAAGAAAAGAGAATGTGGAGAGAGGTTGTTTGTTAATATAATATTGTAAGAGGGGGTAATAATAAATCGTTCACTTGAGCCATTTGAGTTTACCGCGGCAATTCCGCCAGGTCGAACGCACTTCTATTCAGTATTCGAGCTAACATCGTACCGATCGCGTGTCACCTGTCTCACTACCGATCAGATCTCAGTAACTTATTAGTACTAAGCTCGACATCTTAACTTCCCTAAAAAAAAAATAAAATGATGATGATAAGTAATCAGCGTGTACGTGAAAAAGTGGTTATTTAATTTTTAATTTAAATTCTTAAAAAACTACAGACAAAAGTGAAGATCATTGAAAAGTTACAGTTCAAGAAGAAATGTTTCGCTGACATTATCATTAATAATTATTTAATCATATTAATTAATTAATTAACTAATTAAATAATAAAATCACTATTACCGAAGTTACTCTCAAAAATATAAAATAGCTCTTACGAATAATATATATACATAAAACTCACACCCGTATTCAACCATCAGTACGTTCGTTATCGTGCCAAGTAGTCGGCACACTTGGGAGTCGACTTTCTCCTCGTGTCGTCGCGACAAGCTCAACAGTATTAAGAATTAGTATAAGACAATTCCAATTGGATTTAAAGAAAAAAAAAATAATTATAAAATCAAAAGTTTGTGATTTTTTTTAATGAAACTGTCACGAGTTACAATAAAAATACTTAATTGGTAAGAAGAAATAACAGCGACATCAATGAAAAAGAACGGATGAGGTAACTGTACTTATAACGTGCGAACACCAAACATACATAAGATTTGCTGGGAAGAAATATATATCTATATAATACTGAGTTACTTCTATTCACCAAGAAATCATGAGGATTAATCGTGGAATTTGTGGAAAACTCCAGGGAGGATTTCTCAGGCGATGGTGTACGTATTAAGATATTTTTCTTCTTTCTATTAATTATTTGTCATCATTATTATACATATTCGATCTTCACATAATTATACAGATTTTTCTTACCGGTTGATCTAGTTGTGTGTACATTATTAATTGTACATATGCCTAATGGTATCTAGGTTACTAGTTTAATCCGAGATATTGCGAGTTAATGGTTTGTAAACGAAACTAGGATTTATAATTTGTTACTTGTACTGTAATAAAAAAATCTTAGCAATTATTCCGTTTAAATTTTAATTTAATGTTTTGTCATCATCAATTTTACTGTAACGAGACATTATTTTTTTTTTAATCCCGTAAAATTTTATTGCCAGTATATTCCTAGCCATTAAAGTTGAATTATAACGGATTTTTTTACATCTTTCTCTTTATTTTATTGTATGAATGTTTCTCTGACTCATGACTAGTTTTTTCTTTTTTTTTTTTATTGGGAAACGAGCATGAGTGGAATAAGAATATGCATATATATGTACATGTCTTCTTCTTCTTCTTCTTCTTCTTCTTCTTCTTCTCTTTTTAAAATTAATATTCTAAATGCCTAGAAAGAGAGTTTTAGTTTCGATGATTAATTTTAATTAAATTGGAGTTAAATAATAAATTAAATTGACGGTTGAAGAATCTTCTTGCTTTTTCACGCGTTGATATCACCGGGATCTCCAGCCCACGTGGGTGTAAGCACGCAGATAAATCTGTTGTGCTATATCTATAGTATTTTCATGTACTTGTACAGTGTACATGTGTATTATTAGGTTTAGTCATTTATATAATAAATACGTATGTATGCTGTGCATTGCATTACATTATATTAGTTGATTTCATGGCCTGTTTTATCGGTATAAAATCTTGTTGATGATGTTGGCAGTTTTTAACCGCGTAAATCACGTTTTTTTTTAACTTTATTTATTCTGACGTTAACTGCGTTTTTTTTTTTTTTAATTCTTCAATACTTTTTTTTTGATTGTTTAATAGGTTTTTAATAAGATGGTTAAGCTATTTCAATGGCTTGAACGGAAAAAATTATTCATTGTAAAAATATATTCCTGATAAGTGGTCACTTAAATAGTTATATTATGATTTTAATTATTAATTCATTATATTCATTTGTAAATTGCTGTAATTTTAAGTTTTTATGTAGGAAAATTTTTTAATAAATTAAATATAAGAAGCTATAATTACAGAAAAAAAATTTAGAAGCAAAAACAATATTCTTCTTTCTAAACAAAGTGACTTAAGTTATTTTTTTTTGTTTCACTGGAAATTTTTTCTCTACTAAGAATTTTTGACAATTAATATAAATAAAATTATATAGAATCAATAAAAAACAATTAAAATAAATTTGGTTATAATTTTTTTTCTATAAAAACTTTCAGCTAGAGATCAATGACTTGATAATGGCACATAAAACATGCTAATCATGTATAACTCATCTGTCATTGCTCTTTTTTTCATCCTTAAAACATGCAAATTTGAATACCGGAATTTAAAAGCAATTTAACATATCAAAATCTTTATTCTTCTTATATTAAAACGCTACTGAGCTTTATAACTCTCATAATCATATTACACATTATATTACACAGATAATTCATTAAATTTTTATCTTCCCAGAGTATCACCTCGCTTAATTATTATTTAATCTTTTATTTATTTTAAAGATATTAATGTAATATTTGTTTAAAAATTTATTTTTCTTTTAATCTTTTTTTTAAAAAACTATATTATGATATAATGAAGAATTCGTGCAAAAAATTCTTGTCAAAATTAATTCAATAATATTTATCTGAAGAATATCTAGAAGTATATTTTTGACAGGCAACTTTTATCAAGGCTCTGTAACAGCGTCACCTATTGCTGGAATGTAATTGACAATATCTAATACACAGTAAATAGTTAAGAAAACTACACATATACACACACGACATATCAAGTGTAGTAGACATAAGACTTTCGGTTTAGGTATAGACACCTTTACCCGTCAGTTTCAAAACCGTTATCGTGAAAACTTTCTACAGTGAATTCAACGCTTCAATGATCTAAACTCTGTTTTCTAGGTAATTTAAAAATATTTTTATTTTATGGATATATCTGCTATTTAAATATTCGTTTATTAATGTCAATATCCTCATGAAAAATCTATTTATTATTCAAACACACCATCACATAATACCAACAATTAAATGTTTGAACTTTAAATATTAGTCATAATGACGTCATCGCTCTTGAAGAACATCTGAAAGATAAAAAAATTATTTACATTAGCGTCTATACTTGTAATTTTTAAAAAATTATTATAATTACCTGTTTTAAAAGAATTTCCCATTATACTAACACTAATATTAAAATTAATATTGATATTATCATAAGATTCTTCTTCCACGTGGTTTAAAACCCACGATTGTCATCAAAGTACTTGTATATATACTTCATTTTTACGTAACACACTTGTTTAGTTTTCGCAGAGTTTGCTTCAGTCGGGTTGACAATAGAATTGGATAACAATTTTTTAGTGACGTGACTTTCTGTTTGATAATAGAAGTAGTTAAGATAAATATAATAAATTTGCATGCTCGACATAAACTGATTATTCCGAACAAAATGATAATAAAAAATGAAATAAAAAGACATTTACTAACTAGGATGTGTATATATTTAAAGATAGTGCATTCCAACCTCGGCCAAACTCGAGTGACAGGCTTCGCATACTCCTTAAAGCCATACACTTGCACAGCCAGTTTTCCTAGCTCATTTAATACATATATATGGATTTTATATCGTAGATCATGCATGTATACACGCATTACACATATAAACTTCTGCGTGGTGCGTGTCTTCAGGCATCCAACTAAAATCGCCTTTGGAATTCATAATTCTAATTTATTTTTGTCCGATCAGGTAGATTGTTATTGTTGTTGTCTTGTCAGCTTCTTATTTATTCATTACCTTTTACGTTATGAAGAAGAAACAGTGACAAGTTAAATTACTAAACTCCCTGTAATTATTATTTATTATTATATCATTTAATTTGTATGAAATAAATAAATTAATTCAATCGGACTTTACTTACTTACTATTAGATTTCTGTGCACGAGGACAGTCAATTAGTAGTTATGGTTCGTAAGGATACACTTGCTAGATGACATTGCGCAGTAATTGCAAAAGTTTAAATACCACGATCACAAAAAGAAGGGGAAGAAGAAAAAAAAATTATTATGATTGCTTTAAATAATAATTTATATGTACGAACAATATATATTTACATGCATATTTTTTACGTTGATTTTTTCTTCTCATTAATTAAAAAAAATTAATTCTCTTGCAAAATAGCGGGATTGAAGAAATATAATAATAAAACTGAATTTTCAGCACGTTTCAAAATAATAACACTGAAAGTTTATAATTACAACGATAAATAGTTATTTTTAAATGTATATTAATACCTACGTGGGTTTTATAATTTTACGGATATTTTAAATGTACTCCCCATTGATAGAGTTTGCATTCACTTTTTAGCTAAGAAATAGTATGACTAGAGATATTATAGTACAGAGTTGATGTAAGTAATCGAGTATACTCTAGTGCACCAAACACATTAACTCTTGCAAAAGTTATTCTGTCGTAATGGTTCATACATATAATACATATTATATATCTGTATGGTATCCCAGTAATACATGTAACTCTTGCTCCCGTAATCACTAAATACAGCCTCTATATAACTATATTCTTTATATTAACAAAGTCCATTAACTGAAGAATTAAATGCTTTCAATATGTGTGATATAATAATTTACTTTTCATTGTTGCTTTTATAAGTTTCAATTAATAGTATTTTTTAAGCGACTTTAATTTCTTCTTTGTGTGAAGAATATGTCAGGTTGATGTTTAATTATTTTCATCCATTTAAAAAAAAAAAATAAAACTGATTTTATCTCGAAGATTTGTATCTAATTTATTTTTTAAAGTGTTTTTTAATTTCCCGCTTTTCAGATGTTTTTTTTTTTTTTTTTTTTTAGAAGTTAGATTTTGCGAATAAATAATTATCAAATAGTCAGCAATTTAATATTGTCGATTATAGTAATAGTGAACGAAAAATTTATATAATTTCTTTTGAAATCAATTTGTAGATCTGGTAATATTAAATTTTAATTTTTAATACCCATTTCAAGTTCAAATTTGCCAGTAAATCGATTCTATGTAAATGCATCATGAAAATATAGCGTGAAGATATAATACAATACATTTGTGAGTCGTTCGAGATGTGTGACACGCGAAGCACCAGCGAATTTAATAAACTAATATATTTATATATATAATTTATATATAAATAATATATATAATTTAATAAACTAATAGCTTATAATTAAATACGGATAATACGGCAATTTCTCCGACAAATACTAATGTTTTTTTGAGTTGCAACAACAAATATTGCTATGGATACTTGTGTTGTTTTCTATAGGTTTATGAGCTCTGTCCGCCACTTCAAATTTCGCCACTCAAGGAAGCAGACGCTTAATTTCTCAGAAAAATCGTTGAATTCATTCATGTACTTAAATTTCTATCTTTCTTTAAAATAAATTGTTGATAGAATTTTTTTTGATATACAATAATTAAGTTATTTAAAAATCAATCATGTGGCGAGGAATAATTTTATATTGTATAATTATTGCGAGTGTGGGGGGGAGTGAAATAAAAATTTACGATTCAAAGCAACTAGATTCTTCGGAGCGTCTCAGGCGTGATGCGGTAAGTTTCAATATCAAGTCAACTTTTAGAAAATTAATTATTGCATTTTTCTTGAACTGACTTTTAAAAACAAAAATTGTTTTTCGTGTCATTTTGAGCTCTCCGAGCTCAAAAGTTTGATAGAAAATCAATAAAACACTACTTTTTGAATTTTCAAACCGCAATAACTTTTGAATGAATGAACTGATTTTCATGTGGCTTGCGGCATTCGAAGCAGTTTTTAAAGCCTCATGACGAACATTTAAGTTCAAATTGATCGAACTAGTAATTTCGACGTAATTCTGAAAAAACACTTTTTTCGGTTTTTTGTCGACAACGATAACTCACGAACGAATAAACTAATTTTGACTGGCTAGATTCTTCTGCTTTACGTTGAATTCTTACAATAAAAATACATGAGAGTGTGAAGTTATTCAATAGTTGAAACTCGCAAAATTAGGACCTGATTCCTCATTGATTAAAATTAAGGCGCGCGCTTAGCGCGCTATTCAAATTTCTAGCCATTATAAACTTAAACATTTTGGAAAAAAGATTTTACTAAATACAAACTAGATTTTTGAGCTCGAAGAAGAATTGATTTAAAAAATACCTTAGCTATGTATAATGTAGTTAGGAATATTGAAAAATCATAAAGCCAAAGTTTTTTTTATTTATAATCTGTAAATCTCGGCAGTCACATAATGACTGCGGGTTACTTGTTATTATTTAAAAGTCGATTAATAAGGTCAAACTAATTAATAATAGTTAAAATTTTCCAATCGATAATTAAATGACTCAATTATAAAGTTATATTTGGAATAAAAAATTAATAAGCTGTTATTAAATAAATTATTAATTTTTCACAGAGAGAGCTGGTTGAAATGTGTTTCTCGAATAACTTGAATCCAATAGTGATCTCGAAGGATCTATATGACGACAATTGGAATCTAACTAGGACTCCGGTGATTGTAATTGACCGCAAATTCAATAAACAGATCACCGGTTTTTTACCCTCATATCCGTCGTATGTGCTACCATTTGAGTCCATTGATAATCTGAATATGACTATCGAGAATCTCCAAAGATCGACGTTGTGGAACATAAAATCTCGATTTTTGATTCTCACCACCGACTCACGTTGCATCAGTACTAGAAGAATACTAGAATTCATGTCAAAGCAGGATTTATTGTCTGTTTATTACTTGTGCATTAAAAAAAAATCGACGGTCGTCTTTACGTTGAATCCTTATGCAAGCTATGCTCCGGAGCCGTGGGCTTTGATTGAAAAATTTGGAGAGAATGACAAAAAAATGAAACTTTATAATCTGCAATATTCTAAAAGTATTTTAATTATTAATTATTCTAGTTATGTATTCATGATTATAACTCATTATGTTTATTTTTAGATCCTGAGATTTGTAAAAGTATAATCTTCGATAAGACAGGTCATTTGGAAGGTGAAATCATAAAATCTGTAAATATTCTTGAAACAAAGCCACCTCCAATATTCAATTACAGAAAAAGTGCTGATAGTTACCTAAAAAGTCTTCTTGAACATGAAATCATGTGTACTTTACCATATAAAATATCAGTTCTTATTAATGCTACACCGACATTAGACTTGATTTATACGCCAAACTTAACCGAATACTGGAAGCAAGGCTATATACAACAACTGGTCGACCATACACATTGCATTTATCATGAAATGATGGATATAAGTAATACTAAATATGAATATGAGGATATCATTACAGACTATTCTACCGAAATACAATTTTCAATCTTGACCAAAAAAATTGATTTTCTAACGGTAATCAACGATGTTACTAGCGACGAATTGTTCGTGGCCAAGACACTCGTGCTGTTGGTCATGTTCGCTATAACTATGGTTTTTATCAACAGAGATGACGTGCGCCAAGCTTTGATGGACGTCATGAGATTAATAACCAGCATGGGTCTTGAATCTCCACTCAATCAACTGGCGATAAAGTTTATATTTTTCTTTGGATTCATCTTTGCATTCTTAATAGTTCCTGAATTCTAGGGCCACATGTCCGCCGTTTTATCGAAGCCTTTGAGACGCAACGTCGAAACGATGAAAGACCTCTACCAGAACAAGTTTCATGTATTCTATTCGAACATATTAGAGAATGACATGATCAATGAACAGTTGTGGATTACTGATGAGGACAAAAAATATCTTCATTTGACGACTCATACAGAAATAAGTAAATGCTGGACTAAAACAAGGAAGAATTCTACAATAGCTTGTGTTTTTGAAAGAAATCTCTTATTAGAGGTTGTTTCTAAGTATAATGACTTGTATCTATCGAAACGGGCGTTCTTTAAGAAGCAACTCGTTTATTGGGCCAGGAAAAACTGGTCATTGAAGAGTAAATTCGACAAAATGGCGCAAAAAGCTTTAGAATCAGGAATTATCGACACTTATTATTCTAAAATATTGAATAAAAGGATTTATAGAAAAATAAGGACCAAGAATAAGATAAGAGAAAGTGAATATTATGAAGAATTTGACTATGACGATTTAATATTTAATAATTATTTCTTCGGGTTTCTTGTCACATTTGGGATTATAGTTTTTTTGATTGAAATGATTTGTGCTAGACATTCCAGAATTTACAGACAGTTCCAAATTCGAGGTCGTAACTAATCATTCTGTTTGGATGTTGATTGTAGCTATTTATCTTCTGATAAATTTTTTTGATTCAAATTACATGAATTACTATTTGAAAGCTTTAATTGATTATTATCTTATCTTATATGTGTGCTGATATTTGGAAATAATCGCGGTTGGTGGCATTCGAAAGAGCTTCGCCATACTTAGATTTCCTAAGAGTTTGAACCAATTCGGACCAATAGATTTCGAGAAAATGCAAAAGAAGAGAAAAAAAAAGTTGTTTTTTTTTAATATCTCTGAATTGGCTAAACCGATCGGTCTCAAAAACTAATAAGCTCTTAACCTTGAAAACCCCCATCGATCGCCACCAAAAAACGTCAGAATCGGTTGATGCGTTCGTGAGATATCGTTGTCGAAAAAAATCGAAAAAAGTGTTTTTTTGTAATAACTTCGAAATTTTTCATCAGATCAATTTTTTTGTTCCAAATTTTTTATCGAGCTTAAAAAACTACATCGATCGCCACCAACCGCGTGAAAATCGGTTGATTTATTCAAAAGTTATAGCAGTTTGAAAATTAAAAAAATCGTGTTTTATCAAATTTTGATAAGACTTTTGAGCTCAGAGAGCTCAAAACTACATGAAAATTATATTTTTGAGCTCTTCGAGTTGAAAAACGTAATGAGCGCAATTTGGAGCGCTTAATTACGAAAGTAGCGGGAAGTTGCAGGGATGGCCTTTTCCTGGGTCAACCGTTTTCCTAATTTTTTTTTACTATGATTTAAAAAATTTATTAAAGAAAAATTTCTTCTTAGGCGTTAACTGAATTTCGACATATGGCTTGATATCTTGCGAGACTAAATCAATCGACCTGATTACTTTTTATAGCTTCACATTTAAACTTACAAATAACAAATTCCACTATGTTCTTAAAGTAATATATTTCTTCGTTTACAAATTTTTCATTAACTATTTAATAAAATGAAAAATAACTTTTATGGCAGGGTAATAAACAGACTCGTTGCGTGCCTCGCATTAAAAAATAATTCTCGTCTTCAGAAACTCGTTTGCCGGACGGAAGTCCACGGCTTCTATCTCTCAAGTATTCCAATAAATAATCTCGAACCCTCTTCGTTGTCATTGATTATTTTTAAGGACTATTTTTTCCCTCCCATTTATATTAATTCAAATTTTTATTATTTTCTTCACGAGTCGCAATAACAAACAGCTTTTAGCTCTTTTATTTCTCTATATAGAAAGTTTTATCGTGGAAGGTGTAGTGGAAAATAAATAAATTAAAAAGACGATTATATGTGTATTCTTTGTCACTAAAGAAGATACACTTGCACCTTCCGCGAAAGTCGTCAGGCATTGTCAAAATGCATACACAAAGTTGGTACATGGGAGAATAGATTATCACGTTATATTATGTATAATGTATACATATTTTTAAGATGTCTAGTCTACTGGGACTGGGAATGAGAGCATTGAAAGTGTTTGTTTCCTCTCTACTGGGCCCATCACACTTGTAATAAAACTTTTCTCATTATTCGTCATTATTATAAGACTTTTTCTGTTTTTATTATTTTTTATATTATCTCAGCGTAAAAATTGCTAAAATTAATAAAAATTTTATTGAAAATACTTTTTATTTATATTATTATGAAATTAGCATACATCAGAAATTTTTTTTTTCATTTTTATTTCAAATGAATTATAAAAAAAAATATTTTCAAAAAATTTGCACTTGTAATTTGTTTAAATTTCTAGATATTAGGAATTTTTTTATTGAAATTTTTTTCGTAACAATTTAGTTGTAAAATTGATAAAAATTTTATTGAAAACACTTTTTATTTATATTATTATGAAATTAGCATGCATCTGAATTTATTTTTTATTTTTATTGCAAATGAATTATAAAAAAAAATATTTTCAAAAAATTTGCACTTGTAATTCGTTTAAATTTCTAGATATTAGGAATTTTTTTATTGAAATTTTTTTCGTAACAATTTAATTATAAAAATAAAAAAAATTGACAGATCTGTTAATTTAATTATTATTTGTAATTTTTTGTTTCCAAAAATTAATACAGACAATTTTAAATTATGGTTTAATCATAAAAAAATCTTTTCTATTTCTTCTATCACTACACAAGTTCATTCTTGAGGTTATTATTTTTTTATTTCTTCCATCACATTGCCATTAAATAAATAATAAATTCATTAGATTTTTTGTCAGCAATTTTAATTTCTTCTTAATTATAAAAAACCCCCAAAAAAGTTAATTATGAATTCTAAAAAATATTTCGGTAATTTAAAATTAATAAACCAGAATTACAGTATAGTAATATTTAGAACTATGGTGGAAATTTACGGCAGTTACAGTATAAGTAGTTCTCCTTGCTTCTCAAATCACGTTGACCTCGTGGAAAAAAAAAGGATATTGCATGTCAAATGTACGATCATTGCTAGATCACGGGAGAATGTCTAATACACTAATGTTGTAAAAAATAATTTCGGGTTAATCGCTACATATATTTTCTAGTTTTTTTTCTTTGATATTTTTCTCAACGGAATGTCGCAGATGTAAAAAACTAATTTTTAATTTATTAATATATTAAATGTGTTCACTTATAAAAAAGTAATACAAAAAATGAACGAGTTTATTATGTTAAGTATACATTTTATGGATTTAATTATAAGCTAATAAAAATTAGTTCAATGTCATTGATAAAGTAGATGTTTTAGATCTTTGTATTAGAATAAATATAATAATAATAATAATAATAATAATATGAATAAGAAATGTAATACTTGCTGTTAATTATTCATGTTACTATCTGTAATGAGCGCATTTTTTACAAATATTTTTTATTCATAATTTTTATTCGTAACTCGTGATCTGTTATATAAAATAATGTTATGAAGAATGAAGAACTTAAATTATAACGCCTGAGATCGGTTAGCTAAAAATTTAATGTAATATTGCGAGAAAAGATGCCAGTATTTTCATTGACAACCGGATATCCGATAGGGAAGAACGGATGTCTCCGAAGTTTCACATGAATAAATATCGAGTTCAATTTTTTTTCATACGAAGAAATGTTTCAGATTAATTTAATAATTAAGAAAAATTGCACAGTAAAAAATTTTATGTTGATATTTAACACTTTTTGTGTTAAATATGCAACATAAAATTTTTTTGATGCAATGACGCAAAATTTTTTATTGTGTAAATAATTGTGACTGGTAAAATACTTTACTGAATTTTAATAAAGCAATGATACATTACAATTTATTTAAAATTCTTTGACCTAGAAATAGAACTTGAAGTCATTGCAATACATATTTATATCACTTATCTTCACTTAAAACTGTAGAAATTTTTTTGATAAATTAAAATAAATCAATTTTTCAAATTAGAATATTGATTGATTTATTTATTTATTTATGCCAAAGCCTGCTGGCCAAATGGCAAGTAAAAATACAAAATACAATAGATTACAATTTAAAAAAAAAAAAAAAAAATATTAATAACTACAATTTTACAGATTTTAAGCACTCTGATTACAATTTTATAATATAATTATAATTATGTTTTCGATTTCTCTTACAATCTTACACTGATAGAAAATTTATGTTGACTCAAGAGATATTTTCTTAATCTAAGAATTTATTTTGGAAGACAAATGATTATTTTGCTTTAAGAATTTCTTGTCTTGATTTAGATTTTCTTGGTTTAAGAGCTATATTATCTTCAATCGATACATTTAGTTTTTCAACCAAAATAACATTATCGTTTAAAAAACAAAATAATTCATCAAAAACTAAATAGTCTTTAATTGTTATACCGAAAAAAAATTATTTCTTGGAAATAAGTAAATTAGTGACTCAAAAAAAAGCCATTCTTAACACAAGAAAGAAAGAAATATATCTATATCTATTTTCAAGAGTTCAAATTTTGAAGAAAAAAAGTTTCTTGAATCAAGATTGTTTTTCTATCAGTGAATGAACATTTATACATCTAGATTGAATAAATAGTCAAACATTTTATTCTTGAAAACCTCAAGACTGGACGCATTTACAATATCAGACGGAAGTTCTTGCCACAGACGTATAGCAGTAATTACAAATGTACAATGAATAACAAATTAAATATTTATAAGTTTTATCACTTTTAAAAACTGAAGAGTCTCGAGTAGACCCGAAAGATACAGGTTCAATTCTCGGTTCGGACTATCAAGATTATTTTTTTAATAACCTTTACTAATGTCATTAATTAATAAAAAGTATATCAGATATAAATAAAATACCTTGTAGATATAAATATCTCTTAATTGGTTAAACATCAGAAAAAAAATGTTCTCTATATAATATTATTCCAAATAAAAGAAAGTGTTGAATAATTTTATAATTTTCGTGGAAATTTACTAGCTTAAATTAAAAAGGTGTATCATGACATCATGAATGGTGGCCTTAATAAAGTAAATTAAACGAAAGTAAAAAGTTGAAATAAATTTAAATGTATATATGAAAATAAAAGGTAGTTGAACGATTAAATTAACCGGTCCGAGTGACTCTTGAGTAAATCGGTGATATCATATCAAGGGAATGTTATTTAGAGGTCGAATTATGGCATTAGTAAGTAAAATAAAGAGGACCATTGCTCGAGTGACCTTTCTCATTACCTTGCTCAAAAAATAAAATATCATCTTCTTTAGAGAGGACGGTACCACCATTAACTTGTTTATTCCCCAATGGAAGTAATAGTACTCTATTTTGATTGTAAAATCTCAGGTGTCCGTGACATTTTTTTAACCAGTTCACTAAATATGTTATTGGCCAATTATTATAATTCAAAAATGTTTTTACTAACCAAATGTAAATATCAACATATTAATGAATGTTTATGTTTTCAATTATCAGCAAAATTATTATTAAATATTTAATCAAGTCTTTCATAATTGAATTGTTAATATTATTACGAGATAAATTGCTGAGTATTATTCTACGTCGTTTTATTTATTCACTTTGGATTAGATTACCAGTGAAAGTTACTCTAATTTCATACGGAACGAGTGTATAGTAATGTATTTCCTACCAACAATTAATTATTATACAATAACTGTAAAAGTGTAAAGGTTCTCTGTTTATTTTTACATTTTTTATTTTATTACGATCGAAAAAATCCAAGGACAAATAATCTAAGACGCAATAATAATTTTACAGAAAATTTTTTTCTACTTTGGGAGCTATAAATTTATCGTAAAAATTTTTTAAAAATGAGTCAGTAATTTTTAATATCTTCCTACGACTATAATTAGTAAATATTACAAAATAATTATAAATGATCATTCCCTAAAAAATTTATCTTAAATTCTTACTTAAAAAAAAAAAAAAAAAACAAATGGGGAATTCCAAATTGCCCAACATTTCTCGTTTCTTCGAACCGATGACAATTGCTGTGTAACTATAAGGATGAATAGTAAGTGCTTTTTCCTGTCATAGACTATTAATATTCATGACCCATTCCATTGGCACCATAATATATACACAAATATAAATAGTTTTGTATTTGTATACTATCTTTTCGAGGAAATCTCAATGAGTCGTCCTTATGTGCAAATAATCGCAAGCTTCCAAAGTTATAACTCATTTCAATTCTTTTATTTTCTTCTTCGTCATCATATATGCAAATCACTCGAGAATTTCGGCCCTTTAAATATTTTATTTCTTCGCTTTACTATATTTAAAATGTTTACTTTTCAAAAAACCTGGAAGGATTAAAATTAAAGTGTTCAAATAAATCATCAATTAGAAGAAGAAATCCAAATTTGTCCAAGGGCGTATTTACAAATTATGTCGAAGAAACCTTCTAACAATTGGCCATGAATAAATTTTGCCTTCCAAATTAAAGTGAACAGTCGAGTTACTCACACTCATCATAATCGTCATATATGAGTTTTATTTCCAAATCGAACTTGATCTTCGATTGAGTAAAGTGAAACACAAAGTATTTAGACATGAATAAAAAGTAAATAAAGTTTTTTACTGTTATTAATCTTTATGGATTAATGTGTAATGCCTGGACACCTGATTAATAAATTAATCTTCTATTAAGGAAATTTATAGAAGAAAAATATAAAATTCTTTATTTATATAGAAGAATAGATTAACTTCTATTAAGGAAATTTTCTTGAACCTAGAAAATATATTTATAATTATTGAGAATATAATAATAATAATAATAATAATAATAATATATAGGTTTTATTTGTATCACTTTTAATAGTTATTTTTTTGCTACACAGAAAGAAAAAAGTCTTGAGTCAAGCGTAAATTTTCTTAAATCAAGAAAATCTTAAGGAAGACTGAAAATTTTTTCAATAAAGTTAAAATTTCTTGAACGGTTAAAAGTTAAATTTTTTTAAGCTAAGAAAATTTCTTCTTGCTTCAAAATAACTTCGATCTTCCTTATAATTTTCTTGGATCAAGAAATTTTTTTTTTTCTGTGTAAGTAAACTTATTTATTTTTGTGCTGTTGAATTACGGAGATTTATTGATAAATAACAAAATAGCGGACGGTTAAAAATAAAAAAAAAAAAAAAAAAACTGAAAAATGAGTATTTTTTCACAGTTTTCAGTTCTAAAAAAATAGTAAAAATCAAAATTTTGATTTGGTTGTAGCGGATGTAATAGGTGATACTGTGCAGAGTATGGGGTTCAAATTTTATGAAGATCGGGTCAGTGGTTCCAAAGATATCATATACGTCAACCAGAGAAACATAGTTCCGAAATAAACGGGTTTAAAGTTTTTTTAATTTAAAAAAAAAAAAAAATTACCTAAAGGCAATTAGCGATGACGGTACCATACAAAATTCCTTCAGCCTTTTCAAAAATTTGAACATAAACATTCACATAAACATTGTAAAATAATTCAGTAACAAAAAAAAATTTTTTTTTAAGTTAAAAATCCAAGGGACTCTTTAATTTAAATAAAATTATACTGATAAAAAAATGATTGAATCAAATAAAAGTTACTTGAACTAATAATAATTTTTATGTGTGATTTAAAATGATTTTGGTTCAAGATTATATCTCTTTAATCAACCCGCGCAAAAAAAATTTTGATTCAAAATGAATTTAAGATTGAAATTCATATTTTAACACAAATATGAATTAGTTTTGAGATAAATTTTCATTTAAAACTTTTAATAAAGCCTTAAGAATATTTTAAATATCTAAGACTTGAAAACATATAAAACTAAAGAATATTTTAATTTAAAATATCCTAAATATTCTTAAGTCTATATTGAAATTCTGAAGCATGATCGAAAATTCTACAGAAGTGCTAATTTCTATCTACAAATCTATTTTAAATTTGGATTGATCTCAAAAATAATTCATATTTATGAATTTTAATCTTAAATTCATTTCGAATCAGAATTTTTTTTGCATGGGAAATTAATTTCTTCTTTAACGAATCTGTATGTGTATCTATCATAATGAAGACATATCTATTTTATTTTATCACAGAATAAATTAATGTAAATAATTTATTTCAAAAAATAGTTGAATCAAGAAATCCTTATATGGATAATAATTTTTCTTCTGCAATTAATGCTCGGTTATTTCCAAAATTTTTATTAATATGTTTTAATAATGCATAAGACTTATATGAAGATAAATTTAAAAAAATTATAAATATAGGCAAGATATAAAATGATAAATTCACGTAAGGACGGGTTGGAAAAATCGGAAAAGCGAATCAAATTAGCTTCCGGTAGAGCCTTGACTTAACTTGTAGATCGCATGCCGTGGAAAGTGATAGTATGCGATAATAAGAACTATAAATATATAGAAAAATTGTACATTCGTCTTCTATTGTGCATTATTAGGGAGCAAATAAACTTCCGGTAGAATCGTTAATAACAATTTATTTATTTCTTCTTCTTCTTCCGCGTTTATTATTATTCGATAATAATAAGCTGCGTTGTGCTGTACTGAACGCGACGGGTCAAGTGTCATGGAGAAGTATACTCAGTCTGAGGTAACTTGTAGGAAGTTTTAAAGAAAAAGTTTATTTTTATTATTATTTAAACTTTTTTTGCTTCAGGACCAAAAAATATTGTATCTAACTTTCTTATTTTATTCAGAGGATATTTTGAATTTTTATGGACCAAGTAAAGTATTTCCTGTTAGTTAAAATAATGATTGTTGCATGAATTTCAGGAATAAATTTTGCTATTAAAATTTTTTTCTTTGTTTTACATTGAGTAAAGATAACAATTCAGTTCAAATCGAGTCGAACGAATATCATTTCTTCTGGGAAAAATTTTTATTAACAGTTCTTTCACTTTTTTTTATTATTATGTAAATATAAATAAATCAGTGAGTTATTTATCGAGTTGTCGAGTAAAAATACTAGTATTTAAGCGGGGCTAGAATCTGAAAAAATTTATCGATAGTTAAGTTTTATTAATATATTAAATTAAAGATTAAAAAAAAACAAGTTAAGGTGGAATTTTGAACGTGAAGGGTAATTGATGACTATACATAAAAGTAAACGTCCTTGCACCTTGTCCAAGCTGTATCTTTACCACGTAGTTTATATTGAACCATCCTCTCTCATTCAACCTTCAATTTATTTTATCAAAATAGTTTTAATAACCATTTTATAAACTTACCTTTGAAGAAATAAAGTTACCCTTTTTTGGTAAGAAGTAGCAATTAGCATAAATTTATCTTTTTTTTTTTTTCTGGTAATTTTATTCAAATTTTACACGATTGAACTCTTCATTGATTGCTTATTAACTTGTAAGTAAATTTTAATTTCTGTTACAAACTTTGAATAAATTATATCAATTTTATTTTATTTTAACTAAATTATGCGAAATAGGTGAACAGTTCAATGTACGACTCCACTTTTGATGATTCCACTGTGAGCTTAATTTTCTTAAATTTATAATAAAGATTGAGTAACTTTATTTATGTGTATTATAACCCTGACAATTACCCAATATTTTGAATAACTTTTAATTCGTTTGTTTATGAACCTTTATACATAAATTTAAAATAAAAAATCGGACTGCGTCGTTTTTATTTTTTTATTCAAATCAGAAAAAAACTTTGACGTTTAAGGAGATTAATTGCATTAATTTGAATACAGTGAATAAAAAAAAAGACATCATCACTGTACCAGGTTTTATAACACTAACAGAAATTATTAATAACGTGATTGTGATATAATATTTAATTTGCTGAGTAAACAATTATAAAAATAATGATTTATTTATAAAAACTACGTCAGATGATCACGATAAATTTATTTCAATAACCATAAATGTCAATAAAGTCTGTCAAGAATAAAAATGAATAAATATCGCGTTACTAAAACCATAAGGGCGTATCTCAAAATATGCGCCCTTATAAATTTATATAAAAAAATTTTTTTACTCTAATCGATGTAAAAATAGTAAAAAAATTAAAATCTACGGAAAAAACGAAAAAAATAATTTTTTAATATACGCCCTTATGATTTTAAGAAAAATTTTTTTTAAAGTCATAAGGGCGTATCCTATTTTTTCGGTTTATTATCAATTATATGTCAGAGTAAGAAAAAAATCGTATTTTTTTCATTTTTGAATTATTTATATTTTTAATGATAAATTTTGGAATTACTAAAATTATAAGAAACTTAAGAGTAGATCAAAAATGAATTCAAAATTTTTCTTTTTTACTTAGTAATATTTTTTCAGATAAATTAAGTTGTAGTGTGATATTTTTCATCACCCGTAACATTTATTATTTACTCTGATCTATAATTAATAATAAATCGAAAAAATAGGTACGCCCTTATGACTTTAAAAAAAATTTTTCTTAAAACCATAAGGGCGTATATTGAAAAAAATTTTGTTTCCATTTTCTTCATAAATTTTCATGTTTTTACTATTTTTATATTGATTGGAGCAAAAAAAATTTTTTTTATACGCCCTTTTGGTTCTGCAATGCTATAAGGGCGTATATTTTGAGATACGCCCTCATGGTTTTAGTAACGCGATATTTTAAAAGCTAATTTGATAAAAATTTTCTGGCTACAAGTATTTTTAATTGTCAGCTACGCTAACTACCGGCGGTGTAAAAATACACTTAGTGGGAAGAAATAATTATCCTTTGCAAAAGCAAATTACTAATTATACTTTGATTGATATATAATGTATAATGTATACAGTGATTATTAAAAAAAAAAAAAAAAAAAAAAAAAAAAGTCATTTCACGCATTTAAATTTAACTATTATGGAAATCACGCAACGATACACTAGAGTAAATAAAGAGTGTCATAGAATTGGCAATTACACGGAGTGACAAACCAAAAAAATTGACATGCAATCCATTGTTTCGAGTGTAACGAATAAATTTTGGAATTCAGTTCGCTCTTCGATCGGAACGAGAACGAATCATTGGAATTCCTGAGAATTGACTTTGACATACATTTCTTCTTTAGTTTTTTTGTTTCTTCTTTGATTTTTAACACTATGATTAATAAACGATGTATGTAAAATTAATAATTAATAATTTACAATTGATATTATATTAATAAAATTCAATAATTTACAGGGACCGCAGTAGCAGCAGGTATCTTGCTGATAATCTTCGCTGGTGTTTTGGCAGCGCTGTTTCCAAACATCATGGAAATTTTGATAAACCGCGAGGTGTCTATCAGAGAAGGCGGTCGAGCTTACGGATGGTGGAAGGAACCTCCAGTAGTTCCTCATATGAATATTTACATTTACAATGTAACAAATGCTGATGAATTCCTCAACAACGGCGACAAGCCGATTCTTCAGGAGCTTGGGCCCTATGTTTATTTGCAAAAATGGGACAAGACTAATATTAAATTCAACGACAATGGCACTGTCAGTTATAACGTCAGAAAGCGATTTGAGTTTTCAGAGGTATTTATAAATGTTTACATTACTACTTTTATTTAAATAGTACAAGTCTTTTTTATTACCTTATCATTATTCACGCTTTCAAAAAATTTTCTTTTAACGATGGCTTATCTTCTTTATAAACTTTTACAAACCTACTAGTGGGTTTTAACTTTATTTCAAAGTAAAAGACCCGATTAGTGGCACTTTTTCTTTCAATGAAAAAATGTTCTACTTGGAATAAAAATTAAAAAATTTTTTGATTTAAAGGTTTTAAAGATTAGAAATAATATATTCATAAAAAAAATTAATGATTTAATTTATTGAATAATTACCAAAATCAAAGAAAGTGTCAGTAATGGGGTCCCCGCTACTAATGGGGTCTTTTATCCTGTTAGAGTAAAAAAAAAAAATCTGGAAAACGGTTGACCCTAAAGGCCATCCCTGTCCAGCTAATTCCATATCTAAATGCTAAAAATTGCACTTATGACGTTTTTGAGCTCTTCGAGATCAAAAATCTGATGAAAGTTTAATAAAACACTATTTTTTTAATTTTAAAATTGTCATAATTTTGGAATGAATCAACCGATTTTGACGCGATTGACGACAATCGATGCAGTTTTTCATATTCTTTGAAATCATCGATAAAAAAATTTTTTAGATAAAAAATTTTAGAGTAATTCCAAAAAAACACTTTTTTTGGTTTTCTTTCCTGCACGATATCTCTCGACCGAATCAACCGATTTTGACCGGATTAGCGGCGATTGATGTGGTTTTTCAAGGTTAAGAGCTGATTAGTTTTTGAAATTGATCGAAAAAGCCGTTTAAAAGTTATTCCAAAAAAAAGCACTTTTGAAAAAAAAATTTTTTTCACAGTTTTTTTTTAGATTTCTCGAAATGAATCGGTCCAAATTATATTCAAAATCTAAGTTAAGCCAATCCCTTTCAAACAGTGCCAGCCGCGATTAAATCGGTCAAACCGTTCAAAAGTTATAAGAGATTTGAATATTTACATACACACATACACACATACAGAAATAGTGATACCCTCGCGGGGGTAGTCAGAGTATGGGGGTAGTCAATAACTTCCCGATTTTTGTAAATCTTAGATTTTCTTAGCGGAAAGTTTAAAGTAACAATTTTTTTGATTTTTTTTTATTGCCAGAATATTCAAAAATATACACATATACAATATATAGATATATAACACATAACTTATTTATTTTTCTAAGTACACTATTAATGTCGAATGCTAATTAATTATGATTTAGAGTGTCTAGCTGTATGCATTTTTATTATCGAGTATGATAATAGTTTTTAATGACTCAATAGGTGTGACTCAATGTTCCAGTGGAATATTTTTTCGCCATGTTAAGATTGGAATTTAAATAATTACTATAATTATTGTAGAAATATTTTCAATGGAAATTATCAATTAAAAGAAATA
The DNA here is from genome assembly GCF_013202065.1 of Cotesia typhae. Lineage (NCBI taxonomy): Eukaryota > Metazoa > Arthropoda > Insecta > Hymenoptera > Braconidae > Cotesia > Cotesia typhae. The sequence goes on along the minus strand of NW_027423774.1, from coordinate 17,100,222 downwards.
TTTAATTGAAGATAACAATAATATTTAATTTTGTTTTTTTCAAAGCAAATTTCAACAAATTTTTTTTTGTGTTTTAATTAAAAATCTTCATTAATGCATAATTTATAATTTAAAAGAAGAATAATATTATTCTAAATTTATTTATTAATTTTTAATATAAGTAACAAACTATTGTCAAAAGATATCGGTTTAAATTTAAAAATAATCCTATAACGCGTGATTTAACTGAAAGTACATTTTTGAAACGTACATGCTTTATTCGCGTCTCACTCCGATTGCGAAGAAAATGTGTTCGTCCATACATAACCGATGCACAATAAGGAATTGTAATTTGCATATCATCCGCGGTAACGCTCCGTCGGCTCGTCTAAGATCATGATGACGAAGATGATGATGATGATAAAGCTCTAGCTCTATAAATTGTTGTTGCTATACTTATACTTATCCTTACAACATGTACATCAACAATCATGATTGTTGATGAAGAATAATGAATAAAATAGCTTTATTGCAATCTATAGTTTTCCGTTAATATTTAATATTCGATTAAAACTCCATTACAATGGAATTTAATTTAATATCTTATCATACTTCCTATTAAATTTATTATTGTATATTTAACCTATTATAAACTATCTCTTCATAACTTATTATTCAGTATAAATAAAAGTGAAAGTCATTGTTGAGTATTAATAAAACAATAATAAGAAATATTTTTTATTTTCTTTTATTGTATTGTATTATATTACTATTAATAAGCCGGTTTAATTATTTCTTCTTTAGGAATTATCTAGCGGCTCGGAAGACGATTTGGTGGTGGTACCAAACGTTCCAATGCTGTCAGCAACCAGCCAATCACGTCACGCAGCTCGATTTCTTCGGCTTGCCATGGCCTCAATAATGGATATCCTCAAGATAAAGCCGTTTGTCGAGGTCTCGGTCGGGCAATTGCTTTGGGGTTACGAAGATCCATTACTCAAGCTCGCCAAGGATGTAGTGCCTAAAGAACAGAAGTTACCTTATGACCAATTTGGATTGTTGTACGGAAAAAATGGTACTCACCCAGATCAATACACAATATTCACCGGTGCCTCGGACATCAGCAAATACGGAATGATGGATCGATGGAATGGCAAAGATAGTTTCAAACACTGGACTACAGATGAATGCGACAATGTATTGGGTGGTGATGGTAGCATTTTCCCACCACATATCAACAAGGATTCAAAGCTCAAGGTCTTTGATAAAGATCTCTGCAGAACTCTTCCTCTTGTCTTCAAGGTAATATCTATTGTCGTGTTGATTTATTGATTTATTCCTGCATTAATTATTTTTTTGTTGCTTTTAAATTGCAGGAAGAAGTGATGGCTGAAGGTGATGTTCCCGGATACAGATTTGTACCGCCAAAAGATGTTTTTGCAGCAGCTGATCGCATTTCTTCTCAGTCGTGTTATTGCCCAGCTGGACCACCTTGTGCTCCGGAGGGTACTTTCAATGTTTCACGCTGTCAATATGATTCACCAGTTTTGCTCAGTTTCCCTCACTTTTATTTAGGTTTGTATTTTTTTATACTTTTGTAATTTTACATAAAGTAAAAGTCCTAGTTATTGACACTTGTAATTTTATTTTTATTAAAAAATACAAATCAACTTTAATAAATTAATAAATATAATTTTTGAATTGTAAATTTTAAGATAATTGATTTTTTAAGAATAATTTATTTTTTTTTTTTATTAGAATAAAATTGCAAGAATCAAACTAGGCGAGTGTGTCAATAACTGGGTCTTTTACCTTATTTATCATAAAAATATCTTTTCAATAAATTTCAACAAAAATATTATTTGTTAAGAATATGCTCACTATTTAAAATTTCTTCTTTTATTTCAAAATTTTAATTGATAATCTACATAATTAAGAAATGACCCTGTATCTTGTGAACTATTGACATTTTCAAAGATATAAGCTCATCCCGATATTACATTTATCAAGACCTTTCATTTGAGTACCCACATCAATTTTTCATATATATATATATATATATATATATATATATATATATATATATATATATATATATATATATATATATATAGGGTGTGCCAAAATATAACTTCCGTGAAAAACCTTTTAAAATTAGAATTTTGAGTTCCGCTTTTAACAGAGGCTGTATTTGGGAATTTTCTGAGATATTTTGGGGAGAGAGAATTTGATTTGATTTTCATAGAATTTTTTAGCAGAAGCTTAGTTTTTTCAGCATTTCCGCTGAAAATTCAAAATTTGGCCGGAAGTGTCCAATTAAATCTGCTGTTAAAAATTCTATAAAAATTAAATAAATTCTCTCCCCCTAAAATATCTTAGGAAATGCCCAAACACAGCCCCTGTTAAAAGAGGAACTGAAAATTTCAATTTTAAAAGGTTCTTCACGGAAGTTACATTTTGGCACACCTCAATATATATTATACATATGTGTATATGAAAAATATATAAAAATGCATGTGGGTACTCAAATGAAAGCTCTTGATGAGTGTAACATCGGGATGAGCTTATATCTTTAAAAAGGTCAATAGTTAAAAAAGTACACTGCAATTTAACAAAATTAATTATTTAATAAAGCAAAATTTTATTTATTCATAATTCACAAGTCACGGCAGTCACATAGTAACTGCAAGATTGCTAGTATTCTTCTAATTACTAAGCAAGTAATTAATATAAAAATATATTTTTACAGCTGACCCAACATTGCGAGAAGCAGTTATTGGAATATCACCGCCAGATGAAGAAAAACATCAATTCTTTATCGACGTCCAGCCACTTATGGGAACTACATTGAGAGCACGTGCTAGAATTCAGATAAATCTTGCTGTCAGCCAAGTTCGTGACATCAAACAAGTTGCGTCTTTCCCAGATATCGTCTTCCCGATCATGTGGTTTGAAGATGTAAGACTATTTAAAATAATAATAATCTTCAATTGATGTTAGTAATCTATATTGAATGGATTTTATAATTAATTTCAGGGTGTAGATGGCTTACCAAGTCACGTAACATCACTGCTGAAGATGGCCGTAGATGTTCCGCCAATAGCTCGAGCAGCTCTTTCAGGTGCTCTTGCTGCAGCAGGTGCCATTGTTCTTCTCGGTGCGCTATTGTGTCTTGTCAGGGCGGCAAAACATCAAGAAAAGCTTCATTTGAGCACTCCTCTACCTCCAGGTACATCCAAACAGGGAAATATAAACCCTGGCTTTCAAGGCTCCATGAAGTAATCCCTGTAAAAATGAGATAATCGATAATTATACATTATAATTATTAGATGCATCAATTTAATGAGAGAGCAAGAGAGTTGGACTCTTGGAAAATACTGTAGATTTGTTTTTAAAATTTGATTAATTATATTGTAGACAAACTAACAATAATTAGACTTAGAATAGACTTGAACTGTAATATATGTCGATAATCGTGATGCTCTATGACTATCACGCAATTGTTGCGAAAATAATGATTGTATAATTATCGTGAGAAAGTTAAAGGTTACAGGATAGAATTTTATTCAGAGGGAAGGTGAAAGTAAGAGAAAGGGACTGATGCTCAATCGTTTTTGTGCTAAAATATCATTATTAATACACAAAAACATACAATATAAAAATTTATATTCAACCGAATATACTTACATATATTTGGAATAAAGTCTCTTTCTCTGATTTAGTCTTCTCTATACAAAAGCTCTCTTTCTCTCAAATCAGAGCTGGTGTTTATTTTATTTTATATTGTTTTTTTTTTCTTTGTTAAATTAAAGATTTGCGCAATATCGTTCGGATTAATTTGTTACGACCGATCGCACATTTTTTATTGGTGGGTCCGAGGCCAACAGATAACAGGATCTTTATAAAAAATACTTTTTTGACAATCTCTAGTAATTTAATCTGTACATTATGTCTGTCTATAATTTATGCATGCCTCGCTCACGAGAATTCGACCAATATATTGACATATCAATACTGTTTTTAACACACAAATGTGTACTGCTCAAGTTTTACTTGTTCGAACGAAAAAAAATTTATTTAAAATTCAAAAGTGTGCTGAAGAAAACTTTTTTTAAACATTCAATTTTATTAAACTGATAGTTAATTGGTTAAATATTTCAGTATATTAATAATATAATATTAAGAATTATTTATTAAGGTATTTTAAGTGAAAAAGAAAGTAATGGTTTTAAATTTTTAAATTTTATTGCACGAGATTAAGAAGAGATTTATAAATTGGCTTGTTATTGCATTCCGTCCAATCAATGTATTTATATTATGTGTGTTTTATTATATTTAATTATTATTATTAATATTATTGTATTGAATATTACTCGTTGTATATGTTATAAATATTGCTAGAAAAAAAATACTAGATTACTTGTTAGGTGAAAATAATTTTGTACAAATAAATCAAAAGATACCAAAATGAATTCTATAAATTATCAATCACACTTCCGCTACAAAGTGTAAGTATAAACATAAATATTTTTAATGTTTAGAAATATTTATTTAAAATGTGATAATTAATAGAGCGATTCAAATATTATACTACTTTTATCAATTTTCAATGGCAATGGGTTAACACGTGAGACAAAGTTTATCTATTTATCCAATGATAAAATTATAGAAATAAATATTTTATTTACTGAAAAGTATACTAAGAAGCGCTGACGTATTTTTAATCCGAGATTGAAAAAAAAACAAAGATTCATTCATTAAAATTTTATTTTTTATCCGTCACTAAAAAATTGGATAAATTACAACTAATTTAATTGTTAATTTTTTAAAAGGAAGATCATATACCACACAATAAAGGTTATCATGTAATTGATCAATTGACATAAATGTCTAAGTTGTATTTACAATTAAAGAATAAAACTTCCATAAAATTACGTTGCACTCAAATCTGCTGATAAATTATGTAATAATAATCGAGAGATTAATACTTAGAAGAAAATGATAATAGCTTCAATTAAATGTTAAAATTTCTGAAGAATATTTATTTTAAATTGAATGATTATTCTAAAATTTAGTATGAGTTAAAAAAAAAAAAAAAAAAACTTAAAAATTTTAAAATAAAGTTAACTTTATTAATATTTTACAAAACAAATAATTATACTCTCATATTCATCACTTATTACTAATTATATGACAAAATACTCATCAATCAGAAGCATAAATTAAATAACTGACAACTAAATCTGGCATACACTAAAATTAACAGTCTTATCACTGATTATCTACTCTTGTATACCCAGTTAAGCTAAGAAGATATATATTAATCATCCCCTGAGAATAAAATAATCCTTAAAGTTAAATCCTAAAAGCAGCTGAAAAAATAATAAATCATTTTAAATTTGTTGATATGGAAGATGATATTTATAACAAACATGTATCTCTTTAATACAAAATATGCGAAAAGTTTATAATGCATATGGTCTATGAACTAATTTTTACTGATGCTAATTCACTCTCGTCATGTGGTTTAGCAGAGTCTTGAGGGCTATTTGAGAGATTTATAGTCCTCAAAGCCGCTGATTCTTTTTTCTGTTTTCTCCATACGTGCATCAACCCACAAGTTGACAATATAAAAGCTATTATACTGCCCCACTGGATACCAGTTTCGACAGCAGCTACCGTGTAATATCCGTGCTTTAGACTACTGAGCAATGGCTCTGGAATATCGTCTATTGTTAATTCAATCCATATCAGTGGTAATATTTGACCATCATCGAGTCCTCCGTGGAATGGTACTCCTATAGCACGACGTGCTTCGATGTTCAATTGAATACGCGATGCTCCGCCGATCAGTACTCCTAATCTCTATACAATTCATTTAATCAAAATCAATAATTTGCAAGTTGTTTAAAAAAAAAAAATTATTTAAAATCATTTGATTCTTACTGGATGAAGTTCGATGTGAGATTCATGCAATTCAGCTTGAGGATTCAGACCTTCAACATTATTTAGCAAAATTTTGTCTCCGGAGTAAAAATGTGGAAAAGATGTCAAAAATGGCATGTTGAAAAGACAAGCCGAGCTGTTGAACAATCCATTTGGAGGGCAAATTCTTGACGACTCAACACCTGGAGTTGATTCTGGACAATAGCAACGGTTGCTGTCTAATGAATAATCGAATATATCTTCAGCGGGTTTAAACCTTTTTTTAAAATAAAAATAATTTTTTTATTAATAAAAACAATCATCTCATAAATGAATTTTATTATTTTATGACATTAAAGTTAGCAATTGACCATTTTTCAATTTTTTTATTAAGAAAATTTGTTCCAAAAAATTATTTTTAATTTCTAAATGTCAATTATTTTTTCTAATTTTTTTTTGCTATAATTTATTTGTCACAAAAATTTTTTTTTAATTTCTAAATGTCAATTTTTTTTCTAGCTATAATTTAATTGTCATAAAAATGATTAAATATCGGTTAAACTAATTTTTACTAATATTTGTTGAAGAACATACGTTAAAGACGGAATCCCAAAGGACGAGCCAGTTCCTACATTGCGAAGATACAAAGTGCGGCACATGTCAGCTGAATATACTTCCAAAGTTTTATTAGGGCCTTGGAACATCTTCAATGGAAATGTATACCCCTGCGTGCCGTAAATTTTGTCGCATTTTTCATCGTTCCAGATTTTTTTGTGTTTCTTCCCGTTAATTGACTGGATCATACTGTACTCATTCAAATCATTGATTCCAGATTTCATGGTAATTACGTCAGGTGAGATTCCATTTTTCTGTAACACAAAAAATATATTTTATTATATTTTAAGATTAATTTGATTAACAAAAAAAATTACTTACAAAAGCAAGAAGACCAAATTTGTCGAAGGGAATATTATTGTTCAACGAAATAAATGGTTTTGCCAGTTCAAATATTTTGTCATCGTATCCCCAGAGTAATCCATTGACTGGGAGAGATAAGAAAGTGTTAGACTGCAGGGTAGATAATACACCAGTGAATGCCAATTGAGCTAAGAAAGGCGTATCTCTCATGGTAGCCATTGAAGCTAAGAGCGACACATTTGGGACGATAACTATTTCATCATCGGGACTTCCGCCTTCCCACTGATAAGAGCGTTTTTCTTTGAAACTAACGCTTCCGTCACTGTTAAAGGTATAATTAACACGCGTAAGTGTTTCTCGGTAAATATAAGGCCCCGTTTCCTGGACCTTTAATTTCTTCGCTCTTCCACGTTGGTAATCTATCACGTTGGTGTAATTAAAAATACGTATTTTGTAAACAGCACGTATAGGAGGCCTTATAAACCATTCGAGCATCGGCGAGCCATTTTTTACCACTAAACTCGACAGTATGGTATTTTGAAATAAATTTGTGCACCAAAATATAATGAAGAGAAGTAAACTTGATACTGTCACACCGAAAAAGGATGCAATTATTATTTTTCGGAGATGTAAATGACGACGGCTTGTTGAAGAAAGCGAAAGAGGTTTTTCCATCACTGACAATCCTTGAGTCATTTTTGAGTTGATGACTGGTTTAATAAAAATTAAATTAGTATAATAAAAATAGTTACAGTAATTATAATTAATAAATCATTGATCGAATGAAGCTAATGGTTAGCGGTTGATCGTCTTCATTCGACTGACTCTTTCCATCATTTTACAGCTTACAAAATTCATTTGAGTTGACGTTTTTTTTATTATTTTTAATCTAATGATAACCTTGTTGTGAGGAATGACCTCGGCTGGTAGCACCTCCGATATGACAGCGTATATGGAGATGGTTCTTTGCCACCCTGATTATTTATATACAAATATATATTTCAACCGAAAAATATTTCTGTTTACTTTTACGATTAATCATTAAACTCAATCATTTGTTTTCTAATATTAAATTAACGGGTAATCAAAAGTCATATTTTGTGATATTAAAAAACAGCAGAGAGAAGAAATTTTTATTTATAGATATAAATTAAATGCATATATAAAATAAATATTTTATAATTTAAATTTAAATTATTAATTTAAATTTAATAATTTTTTTTATTTTTAGCAAAATAATAGAATTTTGTTTTTTAATAAAAATATTAATTATTCATCATGAAGGTACGTTTTACTTTTAATTGGATTATTATTAATAAGAAAAATAATAAAAAAGATAATAAGATTTTTTTATTTTATTTTATTTTATTTTATTTTAGATATTTAAAGTAAACACAACAATCTTTAGTGGAAGCAGTTGTTTATTATTTAAAAAACACAACATTTGGAATTAAAATCTGGCGATGAAATTTCATTGGAGCTTACAGAAAATCAGGCGAGAATTATTTTTTTCTTAATCAGCAATAAATTGGATAAGTCGGGCGAGAGTCATGACAATGCGGATAAGTATTAAAAAATCGTCTTTGGTGATTCCTTTTATTATGACCAGACGGTTAAAAAAACTGAGTGACTTATGAGATAACACCCCGACAGATTTCCGTCGTGAAATCATTGACGTTGTATTAATGTTTATGTACGCTTGTATTAATATTATTCAAATTGAGCTATAATACGTATTCTAAACTGATAGGCGAATAAAAATGTTGCGTGACCAATAAACGATTAAAAAATCTGCAGACTGTCTAGCTGATTATTGTGTCATCGTTCATCACTACTGTTGTCTTTGTTTATAGAACCATTTAAGGAAAATAATAAGGGGCTCTCAATTGAAATTTGAAATATCAATTAAAATTAACGCATGATAAAATACATGATAAAATATGATATTAATATTTTTTTTCAATAAAAAATTGGAATTAAGTAATGAAAATTAAGTTAGCCGACATTTCAAAATTTTTAGAAATTTTTTATTGAAAAAATTTCAATTAAATAATTAAAAAAATAATTTTACCTGTAAAAAACTTGAAAAGCTATAATAAAGAAAATTATTTGAATCTAATTGTTGAAATTAAGGACTGTAAGGATAACTTTACAAACTATTATTAATTACAATGAAAAAAAAAAAATGTAGTTGTGTTTCTTGCTCTGAATTTTATGTTAATAAACTGATGAGGGAAATTTTAATAAAAAATTTTTTTAAATCAGTCCAAGCTTATATTTTTTAATAAAGTTATTATAGATTAAAAAATTATTAATTTAAATTAATTTTTTACTTTAAAGCGATTGTAGAAATAAGAATTTGAATTTAAGCTATTAATAAAATGTTAAACTTGACTTTCAAATTTTGTTACATCACATGTTGACTTGAAAAATCTTATGACATGAAAATTTTTCTCACTAGTTGAAATGATAAATTGTTCATCTTGAATATCTGTTACATTTAATGAAATGATAGGTTGGCCATCAACTTTTATTTTTTTGGAGAATTGTGTTGTAAAATTAAAGTCTAATAAATCTTGAAGATTTTTTAAACGAAAGAGAGCGACATATCCTGAAAAAGAAGTTTAGTTAATTTATAGAAACTTTCATATTAAATAAAAAATAATAGTAATATAAATAAAGTAAGTACCTGAATCGAAACCTAAGATTAAAATGTTAGCATGGTAAATAATCGCAGTAACAATAGACAAAAAGTGCTTAAAGACGTTGTAAACTTTCCAAGGCTTATTATCAATACTGACTGCCATTAAATGATCTGTTCATAAAATTTGATATTGTATAAAATATAAATACAGCTGTTAAATATGATTACAAAAACATACCACATAGTCCAACCACAACATTGGGTGATAGTGCATAGAATTTTTTCACAACTGCATTTTCTAAATCATTGTCCAATTCAATACTGAAATCATCAACTTCATACTCAACATTTACCGTATTGATTGCATATCTACTGATTACAGACTTCTCGTTCGTTACTATACTAGTCTGCAAATCAATCAATTTTTTATTACAACCTTATAATAGATTCAGTGTCAAATAAATAAAAAATATTTACAGATTCATCTGACGAATAAGTTGCGATGATTTCTTCATGTGGATTTAGCAGTGTTGATGATACTGAATCAGGAATGATCAACTTATTCTCAGTGCAATATTTTGTGCGTATTAAATAGTTATTATACGTCAAATAACAACAATTCCGATTGATACTGTTGACAAAAAAAAGTTTTTTATTTATAGATTAATTCGTATAAAATCAATTGGGGAAAAGCTAATATATGATTTCATCTTTTAAATTTAAATTGATAATTATCAATTTTCAATTAAAAACAAAATATGTTTCCAACAGGCTTAAGTTATTCTTTATAATTCATTAATAAAATTTATGAATTTAAAATTTACCTGAGAATTCTACCACTGAAGCAATTATTAGTATCTATTTCTTTTTTTTCAAAAACATTCCAGAATTTTATTTTTTCATATATTGAACAAGTGACAGCTAACAATTCATTACCTACAATATCAATAATGATCAATGTACTTTGCATTTTTATTTAAAGTCGAATTAAAATGATCCTGAAATCAGCAGACATTGGACAATTTTTTGTGTTATTATAAAAATTATTTTTAAAAAGTTTGCACTTGTAATTTTTTGTATTTTTTAGATGTGGAATTTTTTGTCAAAATTTTTTCGTAGAAATTTTTTATAAAAATCAGAAAAATTGACAAATGTCAGTTAACTTCGGGACTATAATCAAAATTGATCATCTACCTGTATACCAGAATTTAATTTGTCGAACTTCTTCTTTGTGATCAGCTCTGTAAATAATTTTACCTGGTTCATAAGTTTTACAAAAGTAAATTAATCCTTCACTGGTCGCTGTACCTACAATGTCATCTAAAAAAAATTAAAAAAATTACTTAGTTATAACCAATAAATAAATAAAATTTACAAAAAAATTCATGAAAATTAAGTTAGCAGATATTTATTAAATTTTAATAATTTTTTATGAAAATTGATTTAGCAAATATTTAAGAATTTTAATCATTTTTCTAATAAATAAATTACTGCATTAAAAAAATGGACATTTAGAAATGTTAATAAATTAAAAATACAATTTTTTATAAACAATTTTTCGGAACAAATTTTTTTGTTAAATAAAATTAAAAAATGGTCAAGTGACAGCTAACTTTAATATTATTAATTTTGTTAACAATTAAATCATGGCAAAAAAAAAATTGACATGTAAAAATGATAAAAAATTAAAAATGTAATTTTTTTTTAATTATTTTCCAGAAGAAATTTGTTTGTTCAAAAAAATTATTAAGTGACTGCTAACTTTAATGTCATAAAAATTTATGACATTGAAAGCAGTCACGAGAGAATTCTTAAATTTTATTTAACAAAAAAATTAGTTCCAAAAAATTATTTTAAAAAAATTGCAATTTTAATTTTTTTAAATTTCTAAATGTCAATTTTTTTTTCTTAATTTTTCTTGCCATAATTTATTTGTTAAAAAAAATTAAAAAATTATGAAGTGACTGCTAACTTTAATGTCATAAAAATTTCAATTACCCCAGACATCTATGCAAGTGATAACTTCGTTTCTGGAAAACGTCGGAAAATCATAAACAGAATCAACAAACACTTCTCGATTCAAGGAAAAATTCCATTTTTTCCAAGACATGAAAATTTTCCGCCAGTCACGGTTATCAATGTCATTTTTCCAAGATGAATCGATGTCACTAATCAAATTTGGATAGACTTTGGTAAAAATTGCATAGTGGCCCTGGTCTGAAATAGCTTGACACCGTTTCTTCCAATTGACATCTCGTTCCAATAGTCTTCTTATCCATTTATTGAAACTCACACATACAGATTGAAGTTTTATTAAATCAGCAACGTCGTCAATCTTTTTAAATATTTCCTCCCATATTTCTTCCGGGAACATCATCATGGATTTTCTCGAATCTAGGTTAATATAAGTAAAACCAAGCAGTTTATTATCACAGTCATTGTTTAACTCAACAATCAAATGATTTTATACGCCTACAACCCTCGAATATTTATTTAATTCGATGAATGATAACACTACTTACTCATGCTTTTAACGCTGTTTCGATATTAAAGGAAGTTATTAATCGTAACAATCCTTCAAGCGACACGTGCGTTTTTTAAACGACAAAAAACGTTTTGCTGATTCCGTACAAACAAATTTACTTATACATTTATATATCTATATATAATATAAATACATAAGTTCTTCCTTACCTACCGACAGTATGAGAATTAATTTAGAAGATATATTTGATCATTTTTAGAATTTTTTTTACAGATAAATTATAGTTAAAAAAAATTGAGAAAAAAAAATGGACATTTAGAAATTTTAATAAATTAAAAATGCAATTTTTTGAAAATAATTTTTCGCAACAAATTTTTTTGTTAAAGAAAATTAAAAAATTATCAAGTGACAGCTAACTTTAATGTCGTGACAGTTTTTTGATTTTTCTTGAAAAATGAACTAGGCATAGAAAATTATTTATAATTTTTCAGAGCTTCTAAAGATGAAATTTTTAAATAAAATTTTCTTGCCATAATTTGTTTGTAAAAAAATTCTAAAAATTATCAGATGTCTCTCAACTTCAGTGTCATTAAATAAAATTAAAAAATAGGTAACATTAAAGTTAGCTATCACTTTACAATTATTTTAATTTTTTTTAACAAATAAATTATAGCAAAAAAATTATTTAAAAAAATGGACTTGTAGAAATTTTAATAAATAAAAAATGCAATTTTTTAAAAATAATTTTTTAGAACAAATTTTTTTGTTAAAAAAAATTAAAAAATTGTCAAGTGGCAGCTAACTTTAATGATGACATTAAAGTTAGCAGTCATAAGAGAATTTTGAAATTTTATTTAACAAAAAAATTAGTTCCAAAAAATTGGATTTTTAATTTTTTAAAATTTCTTAATGTCAATTTTTTTTTTTTTTTGCCATAATTTATTTGTTAAAAAAATTCTTAAAATTAATAAATATCTGCTAAATTAAATTTCATGATAAGTTAATTTTCATACTTTACTGTCATAAAAAATAGTCAAGTAATGGCAAAGTTTAATATTATACCGACAGTACAGAAATGCGCGGGAAAATTTATTAAATTTGACAACGCATAAAAATAAAACAGCGCCACCACTGAATAGGGTTGGTAAGAAAGTACAAGCTTGAAAACGCAGCCGCAGACGCAGAGCATGAGATCACGAAATAACGAATGAGCGAGAGAGCAGAGCACAAAATTCGACCTGGACGTACATTAAATTCCCAAAAAAGGGAGGTTATCACCAACACAGACTAAAACCAGAACCAGAATAAGAGTGAGAGTGAGAGTCAGTGCCGGCTTTAATAGTATGAAGAGAAAGAGAAAGAACTTGAGATATCATCGACCGAATGAATGAGAGAGCGAGTAAGGATAATAATAATAAAGATAAGGAGCAAGGAGAAAAAGAGAGTTGCTAGTAGTTCAGTGTGTGAATGTGAGGAGAGAATAGAATTTTACTCAGTTTCGTCGCCCCTCACAGTGATTGATCCTCGTAAACAGGTGCAGTACGATTGGACGCTGAATAGTTGGCGCAAGTTGGCGTTGTTTAGTGCTCGCTGTTGGTTGTTGGTGCTCGCTCTCACTCTCGAGCTCCTCTATATGTACGTAAATCTCTTGTGGCATTAATGCGTCTAGAAGAGAAATATAATTTGCAACAATGTGTCCGTAATAGTGAAAATAATTGTCAACTACAGTAGACTGGCTGCTATGCAAATTGTAAGGTAGTAAGGTAGTCAGTGGATCCAGTAATCCCATTTATTTTATCTTTTACAACAGCAGTTTACGGTGATTGATAATCAACAGCACACGGTACATAGTTATCAAAATTATAATCACATTGTGTAAATTGATAACACCAACCGTAAAAGCAATATAAAGTAATTCGCCGGACGGCATGAATGTTTACAACGCGTCGTCAGCGGCCACCACCGTCATCACGTCGTCGTCAGCCACGGCAGTCGGAGCAGTCGAGGTTACCGATGATTGGGTTGAATTTTGTGACAGACACGCCCGCGCAACGGCTTCAGATTTTGCCAAGGCATTTTGCACATACGTCAACTTAAATTTGCCAGAAAGCGCCAGGGCTACTCTCTCACATCGTGATTTTTTACGTAAATTCCTCGATAGCTTCTGCGAGCATTTTGAGAATGAGTACCTCAGACGTACTCAGAATGCAAGGTCTGTTTTTGTTTACTTTAATTTTTTTATTTTGGATTATTTTTTTTTTTTTTTTGGCAAATTCATTTTTGTTATTTGTATCATTGATATTATTTATTTATAATCATGCATTCTTTTTTTTTTTTTTTTTTTTAACTTTAAATTTTGAATGATGAGAGTGCTTTTTTAAGCTTATGACGTCAATCGACTCTAATACTTACAATAAAAAATTCCTTTAGTTGTTTTCATTATTATTATTGTTGTTATTGTTATTAATATTCTAGTTATTTATTTATTCATCTACTTGTATTAGTCATTCAGCAAAAAAAAAAAAAAAAAAAACATGAATTTTAATAAATGATTACGCTTTTCAGATCTCCATCATTCCACGATACACGACACGTGATACCCAACTCCGCTAGTCAAAATAATCGAGTGCAACCAGTGCGAGCGTCATCAAATGAAGAATTTAGTGATTATTCAGACCGTGATGGCGAGGTCGTCTCACCGAAGCCTGTGCATAAGCCCTTTTTTCGACGTCTCTCATTCAAGGGATTCAAAAAGGGTCGTGGATTTTTCCACAAGCAACAGAGTGATGAAGTTGAATTGTCGCACAGCGAGAGCAGAAAAGACAAACACACTAAATCCAAGCTGTCTAAAATAGTAGTGGAGTGTCGTAAGGAGGGTGTTGTCAATACTTTGATCGGAGAATATTCCGATGGGACACAAAAATGGGAAAAATCACGGTTGGCGCTGATCAAAGCCATCGGTGGTTACATGCTAGAATTTTACTCCCCGCCTAAAGCCGTGAAACCACGTGGAGGTGTGTTTTGTTCGGCGATTACCGAAGCGCGTGAAACAACAGCTTTGGAGATGCCGGATCATGAGAATACATTTGTATTAAAAACGCAGAACGCTGAATTTGTGATAGAAGCCCATGATTCCTCAGACATGAGGTCGTGGCTGGCTACTATTAAATACTGTATGCGTTCGGCATTTTTTAACTCCGCGACAAATGATTCTGCAGGTGATGGTTTGGGACATGGCTCGGCCTCGGGACAAGATGGAGACCGCGTGCGAGCTAATTCTGCGAGTAAGAGCTCGCGGTCAGGATTTGATCATGCAAATGATCTTGCTCATCCACCAGAATTACCTCCTAGACTTCGTACACGTAGTAATAGTAATCTTGAGCTTTGCTCTTCTCAACAAGAAATCGAACAAAGTAGGTATCATTTATTTATTTATAAATTTTATTACTCTTTATTTTATTGTACGAATACTTGGCGACTAATTCTTACTATTATTATTAGTCATTTAAAATTATTTATTTTTAGTGAGTGGTAATGAAGGAGAACCAGACTTGGCTGTTAGTTTAAGAGAATATCCATGGTTTCATGGCACATTACCGCGATCAGATGCAGCACAACTTGTCTTACATAACGCGATGAATGGACATGGTGTTTTTCTAGTGAGACAAAGTGAGACGAGAAAAGGAGAATTTGTATTAACATTTAATTTCCAAGGAAGAGCTAAGGTTTTATTTTAATTTTTTTTTTTTTTTTTTTTTTTGTAATTTTAATTCATATTGTGAATCTAGTAAATAAATTTAATCAATCAAATAATATAATGAAAATATATTTATCTACACAGCATTTAAGAATGACGCTAAACGATCAAGGTCACTGTCGTGTTCAACACCTGTGTTTTCCTGCAATACTTGATATGCTGGATCATTTTCGGCAGAATGCAATACCCCTGGAGTCTGGTGGAACGGCAGATGTAACGCTTACGGAATTCGTAGTGGCGAGTCATGCATTGCGCCCAGTAGTGCATCCAACATTTAACGCAAATACACAGCAAAATCCAGCTCAGGAGAGGAGACCTGCTACCGTACCGGAGTCAAGAGAAGTAAGAGTCAGCAGCGGAAGTCTCACACCTCTTGAGTGAGCGCGAGTGGCCGACTCCCACAGTCTCAAGTCTGATCAACAGACAGTGAGTAGTTAATACGCTAAAAGCGGTGCCCCATATTTGATTGGATTTAACACAATAATTGACATTATAAAATGTTAAATGCTTCCTGTCAATCCAACCGATTGGTGAATGCCATACGAAATTGACAGTATAAACCAACCAGTTAAATTCATCCCCATTTTATAATACTTAATATTTACAGTAATATAAAGAAAAAGATTAAGAATTATTCTTTGTTGTATTTATAAAATATAAGATTGACTTATTTGACCGTGGGTGAGGGGCTCGCTTTCACACACTACAAACATCTTGAAAAAAATAATTATAACGGCGTTTAAAAATTTTATTCGTTTCATTGAGTATAAGTAGTATAGAATAATATTTAATGGTAGAAATACTTTAATGTTTGCTTTATTAAATATTTACTAGCCGATGAATGATTTAAGGTCCGGACTTGCGGTGGATCAATAAGAATCAAAACAGACTCTGTGGAATGGCTTGAGCAGCAACAACAACAGCATAATGTTAATAATAATTTGGATCAACAAGCATCGACCTCAGCATCATCAAGCA
This sequence comes from Cotesia typhae, assembly GCF_013202065.1. Classification (NCBI taxonomy): domain Eukaryota; kingdom Metazoa; phylum Arthropoda; class Insecta; order Hymenoptera; family Braconidae; genus Cotesia; species Cotesia typhae. The sequence continues at coordinate 17,083,536 of NW_027423774.1, read as the reverse complement.
ATAGAGCTGTGCAAAATGCCTACAGCTTTCTCTGACGTTGGATTCGCAGTACATTACCCTCAGGATATCGTTTGGTCAGTCCGCCTGAATAAATATTATTATCTCTTATAAAAAACTTTTATCACATTATTTTTCGAGTCATAGCTTAAAAATCTTAAAACAATTTAAGTTATTCGGTCGAATCTAATTGTGAAATTTTTAAATCTTTTTATAATTAGGGTGATTCTTTTTTCAATGATTTTTTAATTTTTAGTTTGAAAACTATTTCAAAATCATTGAATTAAAACATATCCTAAGTTTTAATATATTTTTAAACTATTTTTTTGTCGATATAGATATTCAGCTAGTGTCACTGACGAAATTGATAAATTAAAATTTTAAGCTCAATCAAATTTCACTGTATACGAAAGTTTAAAGTCACGATTAATAGTTGATCATTAGAATAATTTTCCTGTAAGACTGCCGCTTCCTAAATCGAATGCATGTCCGGTTTTTTAGATTGCATTCAAGTCTCAACTCAATAACAAAACTGTTGAAAACACTATCTTTAAAATAATATTTTGAAAAGCTAAAAAAAAGGAAAAAAAAAAAAAAAAGTAATAATGATGTTATTAAACGATGCTTGAAATTACAGAAATTATATACATATATATTTATATATTTTCATTATTTAACGAGGTGACTAAAAGGGTTGGAGATAAAATCCAAAATAATAGTGTAATGAGTCATTAAAATTGTACATACTATATTTTTGTTTTCGTTTTAAACAAAAACTTTCGCGGCAGCTTTGAATGTGAAATAGAATATTTATTGCCCGCTTCGATTTTAATTAATTATCTATACATTTCATTAACGACATCGCTCCGAATTAAGACTGCCTCCTGCTTATTTATCAATTTATATTCACGTGTATAGAACATATATATTTACAATATGTTATTGTTTTATTTGTATTAATATTATACCTTAAATATTTTTTAATGTTTGAATGTAATTAATTTTTTTTTTTTTTTTTAAATCAATACAAATAATTGTATTATAATCTAAAAGCCATAATTATTAGTGAGTTATTTGCCACGAAAGAATAAAAATATTAAGAGACTGGTAATGTCACAATAATTTTTTGAAGATGTTAAAGAACAAATACTCTTAATAGTTAAAGCTGTTGATAATTTTTTTTTTTTTTCGGTGGTACATATAAGTCATTTGTTATAATTTAACAAAATTCCCAGTGAACAAACGAATGGGCCAATTAAATTTTTAAGTACTTAATAAATATATAAATAAATAAATATATTTTTTTTTCTCAATAAAATTTGAGTCACAGATACGTTATAAATTATTATTATTAATTATTTGTCTTTCGTAATTGATTAATTTTTAACGAAGTTTGGAGTTATCGTTTTACAATTAAGTGTTAAGTTTATTTTTTACATGAAATGTTTTCTTTTTAAAGTTGATATATTTTTTTAATAGTCTTTTTATTTCTATTTAATGAATCATGGCCTAGAAAATATATATTTATGTATGTTCATGTGTAATACAGTGGAGTATGTAAAGAATGAAGTCTTGTAATTTTTTAAGCTTAAAGCTCATAAAAAAAATATAATAATATTAATAATAATAATAAACAAGATTGACTGAATATGTAAATTTATATGTGTCGATAAATATAAAAAAAAAAAAATAAAATAAAAAAACAAATAAAGCATGAAGATAAAATATATTTTCATTCAAACTTAATGAAATAGTGTAATTTAAAAAATGAGACAAACAATAAAAAAAAATTACTTTGATTATTTATATATTATTTTAATTGATGTGTATTGAAGGTAACAAAATGATAATAATATAAATTTAAATCTTTAAAAATAGATAAAGGAAAAATAAATTATTTTTAATCATTTTATTTGCTAAAGTAATACGTACTCTGTGACGAATTAATTGCAGCAAGAACATATCACCTTACTCATGTAAATTACTTATTATTTTGATAGTTCTTGTTATGCCTAAGAATAATAAGAAATAATTAAATTATTAACATTAACAAACAATTATTAGTTTCAAGTTGAATTATATGGATGATTAATTGATATTAATCATTTGTTTGTCGACATAAAGTGCAAATTATTAAAAAAAAAATTATGGTAATAAATAAATAAATAAAAAAGAGTAAATGACCAGCATATCCGAGCTTCATATTGTCATAGTCGCCGATTGTAACAAATAATTCTATCGTTAACCTTTCCACAATGCTGAAGCGAGATATGATTATTTATAATTAATTTAAAGAAATATTTAATTAATGTATCTTCTAGTCCGAATACATTAAGATCTTGATAAATAATTTTTAGGTTCTTTTTTATTAAATTATCTCCTCAATTAAATAATAATTTAATATTCTATTCATCGGCATCAAAAACTGGCGATAGCTGTAAAATATTCTTATATAAAATCAGCATTAAAAAAATAGATAGAAAATTATAAGTAATGAATAATTACGTAGTACTCGATGTAACTCAAATGACCATCGTCAGTTTTTACCATAAATTGAAACACCAAAAGTCCTCTGTTGTCTGTTTTTAGTGATACTTTATTAGCGCAAGCAAGTGCTTTCATTACCGGTTTCATTGAAGAGTACTGATAACAAAAAGTCGCCTCTACTCTGCACTGAAAATTCTCTATTGAATCGGTATCGTGAGGTATCTCAATGTGACATTCACCCGCGAAACCGCTGGTGCTTATCCTAAAATACGGCGGATCTGGTGAAAGCAACAGCTGAAAAAAAAAATAATTGTTCAATTTTCTTACATTTCAGTCGATTGATATCGTGTTCTATATGTCATAAGGGCGTATACCGGCAAAAGGTCCCAGTGAAAAGCCATAAGGGCGTATAAAAAATTTTTTTTCGGGAATCTGTGTATTTTTGTCCGAAATGTGCAGAGATGCAAAAAAAAATTTTATACGTCCTGATGGCTTCCGGGACCTACCTCGGATGCCATAAGGGCGTATAATAAAAATTCTATTATTTTTTCTAAGTCCAAAAAAATTTTTAGTTTGAAGAAAAAATTTTTTTTGCATTTTTGCACGTTTCATTTAAAAATACGTTGATTGCCGAAAAAAAATTTTTTTTTGGAACCCCCGTATCTTTTCGAGAAATATGCAGAAATGCAAAAAAAAATTTTTCTTCAAACTAAAAAATTTTTTTGGACTTAGAAAAAAAAATAGGATTTTTATTATACGCCCTTATGGTTCCCGAGTGCCATAAAAGCGTATAATTTTTATACGCCCTTATGGCATCAGTAACGCGATATTCAATTACCGCTATCACGTCAGTCGTAGGGTCCAGCTCACTCCAAATATCACGTAATATTTCTGTATTTAAAATAACTTTGTTAAGAACGTTACTCGGTTCGATATTAAAGTCTATAAGATCATCTGGTTCAAGAGTTTTTAATGAACAGTCAGTAAGAATACCATCTTCTTCAATTAACACAGACACTGGATGTCCTACATCCTGGAAATTGATTTAAAAATTAACTTTACTGTTAGATGCAAGTAAGCAATAAGTTTTTAAATTTGACGTCATTAAAATAATAATTTACTTTATACATCAGTTGGAGCATAACCGAAACTCCTTGAGTAGATATACTGCTCCAAAACATTCCAAGGCACTCCACTAGAACAGTTAAATTAATTTTAAATATAACGTCTTCAGCAAGATTATATTCTTGAAAAATAATTTTCGGAATGTACGCAATTCCTTGGAGACATTTGCTATCCTCAACAGTTATTTTTACACCATTATCCGAGCAGTAACACGTTGCCCACTGTAAAATAAATTTATTAAGTGAATAATTCAAAAAATACAAATTTTCGAGCAGGATTATTATACTAATTACCTCTTTAAAATTTATAGATCTTAATAATTGTACAAGCGTCTTGAGATTGCCCAATTTGGCAACAAATTTGTAATCATCTGGTGACGACATCATTTTACTTGTCCGAAACTTGGTACAGTAGGTAATAAATTTTTAAATTATTTACGTCTATTATATTTCTCAGTGATAAATATGTAACTAAGAATTAATGTTAATTAATAAAATTATCATATGCGGTGTTATGTCCGAATACTTTTGTAATAAATAGGCATAAAATTTCAAGTAAAAATATAAAATATTTACATTTTTGTTTTTTTTTTTTTTTTTATAGTCTTCAACTAATTTATTAAGAAAGTGTCGGAAAATCCTTTTTTTTGACAATAAAACTATCAATTGTTTGATTGAATCCTGATATTCCAGATATCAGGGTCACATGTTCATTTTATAAAATTATTTAATTGTATATCTTCTATAATTTTTATGGGAATTTTGAAAACAGTTTGTCACGTGTATAAACAATAACATAAAACACAACCTCTCTTACTACTATGATTATTATTACAATTACTAGTAAAGCCGTTAAAGTTCCCGCGAAATTCAAATACTTGAGCGAAACCAATTTGCAAAATACATTCACATATTTATGCAAAAATTACTGATTAATAAACCTCTAAATACTTTTTACTAATTTATTTTCATATTAACACATTTTTTTTTTTTTTAAATATGAACATGCAATCAGTATGAAATTATTTATGTTACTGAAATCAGCAGACATCTGACAATTTTTCAAATTTTTATAACAAATTAATTTTGACAAAAAAAATATTTCTAAAAATTTGCATTGTTAATTTGCAAAATGCAACTTTATACTTTTACGTCCCATTTCTTGAGCAGAAGTTGAAAAGCAGTTCTAAAAACGTAAAATTAAATGATATTAATTTAAATAATATATTGAAATTGAGAGACATCTGAAAATTTTTAGAATTTTTCTAACAAATAAATTATAACAAAAAAAGTTTACTTAAAATTTATTTAAAAAATTATAAATGTAATTTTTTTTTTTTAGATTTCGTTTATTTTTCAAAAAAAAATCATGATATTAAAGTTAGCTGTCACTTAATAATTTTTTAATTTTCTTTAACAAAAAAATTTGTTTTAAAAAATTGCATTTTTAATTTATTAAAATTTCTAAAAGTCCATCATTTTAATAATAATTTTATTTTGCTATAATTTATTGGTTAAAAAAATTTTTTAAATTGTGAAGTGACAGCTAGTTAGCTTTAATGTCATAAAAAAATCAAACAATTGTCAAAGTGGCTGCTAATTTCAGTGTTGTAAAATTAAAGGTATAGATAACATTAAATTTAGCTGTCACTTCACAATTTTTTAAATTTTCTTTAACAAATAAATTATAGCAAAAAAAAAAATATTAAAAAAACGGACTTGTAGAAATTTTAATAAATTAAAAATGTAATTTTTTACAACAAATTTTTTTGTTAAAGAAAATTAAAAAATTGTAAAGTGACAGCTAATTTGAATGTCATAACGTACAGTTAGAAAAAAAAAAAATTTCTCAGAAAATTGATTGAAAAAAAATTATTTAGAACCAATAATTGTCCAAATATTGATTTATAAATAGAAACTATAAAAACGATTATCAATAATCTGACATGATCTAACGAGACTGAATTTTTATTTACATACAAAATTGTTTATATTGGTTTTTGGGGCGTAGATGTCCATATAAGTGTTGTGCAAATACGTATTTCCTTCCTTATTTCTCTAATATAAAAAAAAAAGCTGGAAACAGAATTAAACGAACGTATTGTGATCAACAAATGATAAAACAGATGTAAAACAATTGACAGGCCATCTACAAGTATTCTGACAAACTAATTGAAATCACCGCCCACGCAAAAATACTTACCACATCCACATATTGTGGTCATAACTGATTATGAATAAAAAGAGACAAGGGACCTCAGATAATTATACATGTATATTGATGTATATACATATCGTTTACGTAAATTCACTTAGTAATATAAAATGACAGTCTTGTAATCAATTCTCATGTAATATATAAAAACACATTGTCTATATGTACATTTAACAGAGATATATCAATTGATATTTGATATTTAGTTTAAATAGCACAAAATGATTACCGATGAGAAGTTATTTTTTACGAAAACAGTTCAACATTTGGCGAGGTCGTTGGCTGGAATAAAACCTACACCATGGGAAAAGGTATTGTTTATTCAACAATTTACATTTTATAACTTTAAATAATTTGACAATAATCTTCAATAATCAACCTCAAATTAATTATTAATTATTGAAAATTATTATCAAACTGATGGCAATTTTTCAAGTTTTATTTCACATAAAATATTCAAAATATGTTCATAGAGATTTAAAAACCATCCTCGTAGGCAATGGCTTCATTTTTTATTATGAATAATTTAATAATACTGAAGTTAGCGATCAGCTGTCAATTTTAAAATTTTTTTTTAGCAAATTAATTACAATACAAAAATTCTTCTAAAAATTTTCACTTGTAATTTTTATTAATTTTTACATGTAAAACTTTTTAATAATTTAATTGCTGTAAAATTCTAAAAAAATTTTTAACATCTGTCAATTTCAGTGTTATATAATTTAATGTAATTTTTCAAACCTTCATCAGCTGTCAAAAACTACATTACGTCAAGTAACAAAAAAAAAAAAAAAACACGTAGTCATAGTTATATATAAAATTTTGCACAGTAATAATAATTATAGACATCTCTGATGTACAGTAAAATAATATAAAATTAATAATTTTTTTCTGTTTTAATTAACCAGGTGAATCGACTATTCAAATTATGTCCTCAAGAATCAGCTCAAGGTGTGTTCCGCATCGACCAGCGAGGTCAGGACGCAGTAATAGCTCTTGGTATATATTTCCTGGAGTCTGGACTGCAGCACAGAGATCGAATTTTACCTTACTTACTTCGTCTTTTGCGTGGATTGCCTAAAATAGTATGTCTCGACGAAATAAGAGTAACTCCCGGCGAACGTATTCCAGTAACCGAGAGATTCAGCTTCTGCTTGAACACTTTGCTGAGCGACGTTGCTGCGAGATGTGATCCTGTTTGTGAAGAAATAATATCCACTCAAGTAGAACTGCTTGCTGCGCTGACGAATCTGATTCGTGGATGCAAAGACCAAAATGGATCCAGAGGGATGCAAGCTAAAATATCGCTTTGTAAATGTCTAGTGCCGATTTTGATTGGACTGGCGCGGGCGATGGGTCGATTTGCTTGTGTAGACCCTCCGTTACTTTGTAGAATTTTCCCACCGCGTGGTCTACCTGTAAATCCATCCTGTAATGAGTCGCCTCCTAACAAACGGCATTTAAGTTTCACTAATTTTCGTCCTATCATACCGCGATCTCTCAGTGGTAATTTGAACTCACATTTGACGATTGACAACGCCCAAGTTGCGTTGTCTATACCTGATGACTATCAAGCAGGCAAAAAACCGTCATTGCAGTCTTATTTGTCGGTGCCGTATGATCCTTCGACTTACTTCTTCACTCGTTATGGATCCAGCTTCAACCAATTCCCTCAAATGCGGTGTAACGAGAGTCCTGAAAAACGTACTGGGTTGTTGTTTGGCATTGTTCATTTGCAGAGCGTACTAGCACTTGCTAAGAAACTTTTAACTAAAGATACACTTGATTTTCTGGATGAAGAAGCACAACAGGTATTTTTTTTTTTTATAGAAATAATATTGTTAATTTTTTAATTATTTTTCAAAAAATTTATCGTTTATTTTTATATAACAGGTTTATCATTCTGGACAAGTACAAATATTTCCTTACCGGTCATTCAGCGAAACGATGAATCTCGTAATGGTTGCTCTTCTGCGTGAACTTTTGCAAAACCAACGCGATTTACCAGCACCATTCACTAAAGATGTACAAGAATTTGTCAAGGGTCTTTTTCTATCAGGACAAACGGAGCTTCAATCTCGCCAGCATGATGCAAGTGAACGTGAGGACTATGATACTAATTTCCGGATTGTCAATCGATTCAAAGTTAATGTTATGGCCAACTCTGCTTGTGTTGATTTACTCGTTTGGGCTATTGGTGACGAAACCGGTGAGTTTGTTTTATTTAAGTAGAACTACAATAATTTAACACAGTGATCATTATATTAAATAAATAAAATAATTATTCAGTGTTAATGAAATAAGTATAACATCGTCCAATGCAGGTTTACATTAGTCGTTAAAAAATAGATGTAGAACAAACAAAATCAATTATATTTTTTACAGCTAACGGAGAGTATGATTTGAGCGCTCTGTACACGGACCTAGGTTCCATGCTGATTGGCGAGGGTATCAAATATTGTCCCTGTTTTCAAAGTCGCGCATGAATTTGTCTTTCATTTTCCTTACCTTAAAAAACAAACGTTTTGTTACAAAAAAAAACCTAAAAGTTTTGTCATGATTCATAATCATTATAAAAAATAATAACACTTGTGTTTATTTATTTTTTCATTTTTCTTTATGGTGTCGTCTGCGTGCTGTGTAATTAATCCAACTAATCTAAATTGATTGAAAATACAAAACAACTATACTTGTACTGAAACTAAACCATTTTAATATTCATACAATAATAAATCAATATATTTTTTTCAACAGGTGCTGATAGCCTTTGCAGCCGGCTAACAGAGAAAATAAATTCAAACCATGGACCGACATTAGTACTAGCACACATGCCTCTGCTGATGGTGTGTCTCGAAGGTCTTGGAAAATTAGCACAAAAATTTCCAAACATCGCAATCACTTCTACGTACAATCTTCGGGACTTTCTTATGAATCCGTCACCGATTCTCGTTAAATTAAATGTACAAGTAAGCGAGAAGCAAGCCAAAGACAATCAGTTCCGAGCAGTAGTTCAAGGTAAAGAATTAGAAGATTTGAAACAAACAATATCGCCATCACAAGCTGCCTTTGAGAAACTACGAGATGCAGCTATTGGTAATTTATGCATCGCCTTAGAAGCTGCACAATTAGTTTACCCGAATTGTGTTCCTGCATTAGTCAGCAGTGCGTCAACTCGACTGTGCAGTTTAGAAAAAAGTGACGGCTCTGAACGTTTGACTAATCAACTAGTAGCTGAAAATATAATGATAATGCTTGGTCACGTCGCTGTTGCGCTAAAAGATACTCCCAAAACGACGAGCAGTATTTTGTCGTTCTTCGAGCAGAGTTTTTGCCGTGATCCCAGTTCTCTGGACAGCTTGATCGTCGACCAGCTCGGTTGCATGATAATAGCAAAGTGTGAAGCCCGGAGTGAAATAATGAAAATGTTCTCGGTGTCACTGGAGTCCAGTTGCGCAGCTTTTGCTACAAACGTCGATCGAAAACAATATCGACATGTAACTGGAGCTGTTACTAATGCATTGGCGAATATAGCGGCTAATTTGCAAGGCGAAGACGAGCTAGATAAACTTCTGAAACGTCTGCTACAGCTGTTTGTATCGATGGGTCTAGAAGGCAAACGACAGAATGATAAAATGATGACGACTGCACTGACAACAACAAACTCCGTTAGTACTATGACTAAAGATACAAGTGTCGCTGGAAATTTAGGTGCTCTTATTCCTGTAATAGCAATTTTAGTACGCAGGTTACCACCAATAAGACAACCAGATCCACGAGTTTTGAAATTATTCAAAGATTTCTGGCTGTACTGCGTGGTATTTGGCTTTGTACCGGTAGAACCAAGTTCCACTAGAGTATGGCCAACCGAATGGTATGAGGGAGTGAAGGAAATTTCAATAAAGTCTCCGTACTTAATTGCCAAAACAAACGCTAAATTGGAAATGCGAGAACTGCAATACACATCGGCTGTACGAAATGAAAGTGTATCAATAAGTGAGCTTCAGGATTTACGTAATCAGATTCTAAGGATGAGTATAAGGTCGAGCGATGTCGCGGCTTATGTCGCTAAAATGCAGTTTGCTCAGATAACATATTTGTTATCTGTATATTGGGTAGAGACCCTGAGAGTCGGTAACAGTCCCGATCCAAGTTTACAACCAATAATGGAGTATCTAAGTGATTCAGATTTACAAAAAGATAAGAGTGGGATGTGGCAATGTATATGCAGCGTAGGTGATTCAGTATTCGCTAAATTCAAAGATGTGATGCAAAAGAAACCAAAGGATGAAAAACGTGAACGTGAACTTGAAAATCATGCACAATTTCTTCTAGTCAATTTCAATCATGTTCACAAACAAATTAGACGAGTTGCTGATAAATATTTAAGCGCACTCGTTGACGCTTTTCCTCATCTTCTATGGAATTGTCGAGTACTCTGGAGTATGCTGGATATATTGCAGGTGCTGGCTTTTTCGCTTCAGTTGGATCCTAATGAAGAAACGCCGACACTTCACATACCCGGGACCCCTTACAATATTCATTTGATGGACACATTGGAAGCAAGGGCCAAAATAGTCGACGACTTTGCCGCTAGATGCAAAGAAATAATTCAAGAAGCCATGAAGTGGGCTCCACACGCCGTGAGGTCGCATTTACAAGAGTATATCAACCAGATTCCATCCTCAGGAATGTGGCATCACACTGGACTAGCTTTAGCGACGGATTCTGTTCTAGAATTCATCGATCTCGCCACACCTTCAACTGGGCCCGGAAATACTAACTCCTTGGACAAAAGACGAGACAACAAAAGTGCCAGTTCTTGGCTGCTGTCAATGATGTCCAGACGTTCGTGGTACGCCGGTGAAGTGACAGGAATGCTGGCTCTTGCACGTGCAGAATCTCCCAGCAACGAGACGTCTCCAGATGAAGGTAGAAGTATCGTAATAGAACGTGTAATTTCAGCAGTTCGTCACACCTGTCAAAGTCGCAACGACAATTTGCATCAAAGTGCTTTATGGCGTGCCACCGCGCTGTTGATTTCTATGCCAGGACTTCACAGGAGATTACTTCACGTAGTAGCCAGCTCACAGACCGAATTATTCACACACACAGCAATGTCAACCGCAGTTGAATGCTGGCAGTGGATTTTAACAGCTCGGCCTGACTTAAAACTTCGTTTTCTTCAAGAAATGCTAGCAGCTTGGCAACACACCGTCGACAAAAAAATGGGTCTATTCTCCCCGGAAACAGACGAAGTTAATCCTCTGGCAGTTTATGAAGGCTGTGAATTGGCGCCTAATCCTCCTTACGTAAAACCACATGAAATTTGGATAACATTTATTATCGAGTTGATCGAAACAGCTAAATACTGCTGCCAAGAAACAGTTGAAATGATTGCGATGCTTTTACACCGTTCGTTACCCATGACTGTTGGTACGGCGTCTACTGGTCCAAATTTAAATCGACAGATAGCTGCAGTCGGAGCGCGTTTCAAGCTACTGTGCTGTGGATTATTACTTCTCCAAGGTGACACGCTTGCGAAATCTCTCAGCAAAAACGTTTTGCGTGAGCGAGTTTACTACAATTGCTTGGATTACTTCTGCCGGGAGCGGCAAACTCCTACCCAGGAACCCGAACAAATGCGTGAAGATCTTGTCACATTGATGCGATTCTGGCAAGTAATGCATAGTGACAAGAAGTACTTAATGATGACCGGAGAAGCAGACTTTGAAATGCTGATTGAACAGCAGACCAATTTAGCCTCTATAGAACCGGCTACGCCAATGAATTCATTGACTCCCACGTCACGTGATATGAAACAGCAGTCGAGTACTTGGATTAACACAGTTCCTTTGTCATCCAGCAGCACCGCACTGGGAAAACGAAGCAATCGGAGCAAAAGAATCCTTCACGGTAACGTGATAGTCAAAGATTACATAAAAAAGCGTAACTTGATTCTCGAATTACTAGCTGTTGAAATAGAATTGCTGGTTGTATGGCATAATCCTGGTGGTAGAGCGGAGTTAAGTATCCCAGGTGAAGTTTCTATCGCTGAGTGGCGAGCTAAGTCAATGAACGAACGCTGGCGAGACTGCACTCGTCTTGCTTGGGACATCAGTCCAGTTTTAGCAGTTTTTCTTCCAGTTAGGCTGAAAAATTCTGATACTATCATCAAAGAAGTTTGTCGGTTGGTGAGACTCAAACCAGTGCCTGTTATGCATGTTCCTGAAGCTCTTCAATATCTTGTCACGACGGATACTCTTTTGAATGACGCTCCTGAGCTGGTTTATATGCTGACTTGGGCTCGGGTGTCGCCGATTCAAGCACTCGCTTATTTCTCACGTCAGTTTCCTCATCACCCAATCTCAGCGCAGTACGCTGTAAGAGTTCTCAGCAGCTATCCGGCCGATGCTGTTCTATTTTACATTCCTCAGCTGGTCCAAGCCGTTCGACACGATACTATGGGATACGTTATAGAATTTATTAAAGCCATTTCTAAGAGATCGCAGGTGGTTGCGCATCAATTGATATGGAATATGCACACCAATATGTATATGGACGAGGACAAGCAAATTAAAGATCCAGATCTTTTTGACACGCTTGATGGATTAGTCAAGTCTATTCTGGGGTCATTATCGGGGCCAGCTAAACAATTTTATGAACGCGAGTTCGACTTCTTTGAGAAAATTACAAATATTTCTGGAGAGATTAGGAATTATCCAAAAGGGCCTGAAAGACGTGAAGCTTGTTTGAAGGCACTGCGTAAGATATCCGTTCAACCTGGATGTTATCTTCCGTCGAATCCTGAAGCTATGGTGATTGATATTGATTACAACAGCGGTAACCCTATGCAGAGGTATGTTTTATTTTATTAATTTAATTGAATGTGTTTAACGAATGATTTTTTTTTTTTCAGTGCGGCGAAAGCACCTTTCTTAGCAAGATTCCGAGTCCAGCGATACGGAATAAAAGAACTGGAAAATATCGCGATGGCTGTATCAGCAAACGCCAAAGTTGAAACAAAATGTGCTGGATTAGAGACATGGCAAGCTGCTATATTCAAAGTTGGAGATGATGTTCGACAGGATATGCTCGCTCTTCAAGTTATTAGTATCTGCAAAAATGTATTCCAAAAAGTTGGATTAAATTTGTTTCTCTTTCCTTATCGGGTCGTCGCTACTGCTCCAGGGGTATGTGATTTTATTTATTCTTAATGACATTAGTTGACTATTTTTTTTTATTTTATTTAACAAAAAAATTATTTATAAAAATTGCATTTTTAATTTTTATTGGCCACAAAATTTTGTTTATTCTCTTAATAATATAGATTATGATATGATATTAAACTACTATTATTATTTCAACAGTGTGGAGTAATAGAATGTGTACCTAATGCCAAATCAAGAGACCAATTGGGACGTACAACAGACTTTGGGATGTACGAATACTTTTTAGCAAGATACGGGTCTGAAACGAGTAAAGAGTTCCAAACAGCTCGCCGTAATTTTATAAAATCAATGGCTGCATACAGTGTCATTACTTATTTGTTACAAATAAAAGACCGACACAATGGAAATATTATGTTGGACGATGAAGGTCATATTATTCACATTGATTTTGGATTCATGTTTGAAAGTTCACCAGGAGGGAATCTTGGATTTGAACCTGATATAAAACTTACTGATGAAATGGTACTTGTGATGGGTGGTAAAATGGAAGCAGCTCCATTCCGATGGTTCATGGAGCTCTGCGTCGAGGCATTCTTAGCCATCAGGTATTTATATTTATATTTTTTTAACAGAATTTTATTCCTCAATATTAATTTAATTTTAAAAATATTTTTCAGACCTTATCAAGAAGCAATTATTTCTCTAGTCTCTCTTATGTTGGACACCGGATTACCCTGCTTTCGTGGTCAAACAATAAAATTACTACGCAGTCGTTTCGCACCTTTGGCTACTGATCGTGAAGCTGCAATATTTATGTTGAATGTTATACGCAACAGTTTCTTGAATTTCCGTACCAAGACTTATGACATGATACAGTATTACCAAAATCAAATTCCATATTAAATTATTGTGTCTAATTATTGTTTTGGTGCCAAGCTGTTAATTAATCGATTCATTAATGTATATAATGTATGTTATCGCGGCGGGAAACGCGATTTATTTTAAATTAATGGGATATATATATATATATATATATATATATATATATATATATATATATATATATATATATATATATATATATATATATATTCACTATAATTCAAATATTTAAATTATTTAATGTGTGAATTAAAAAAAATTATAATATTTATTAAAATACTTTACATTCCATCTACGAATATCAATTGTGTTTACAAAATTGCATTTCATTTTTAATTTATTAAATATTGATTGACAATGTGCTAATTCAGTTTCAATAGTTGTGAAAATTGTTGAATTTTGTAAAAAAAAATGTCTATATGTATGTATATGTATGTATACAAAATCACTGAACTGTTTATTGTTGGAAAAATAATTAAAGAAAACTTTAAATTTATACTATTCGCTGAAATTATTGTAAATTTGAGAATATTAAGGGGCACAACTAGTATGACAGCCTATTTTTGGGAATTAAAATAAAAAAAACTCCTGCATGAATTGTTTTAAAATTTTTTAGGTATATTAATACATATGTTGAGAACATTCAGTAAAAATTTTGAAGAAAAAAATTAAATATTTTCCAAGTTATACGCGATCTTCGACAGCGCTAAAAAAAGAAAGTACAATAATACAATTAAAAAAAAAAAAAAAAAAAAGTTGAATTTTACCTAAATTAAATTTTTAGTTAAAAAAAAGTTAAATTTTAGTCGTTTTTGGCCTGCCAAAATTCGATTTTTGATCAGATCAAAAAACTGGAGGATAATTTTATGAAGAACTATAGACTGAACATGCACAAAAAAATTTGGTAGTTATCGGATCATTTGTCTTCGAGTAATCACTGCAGCAAATTCGAAAAATGCTGTTTCGAGAAAAACGCGTTTAAAGATAAAATAATTCTACTCTAACTGGCGAGCGGCTACTCTTTAAATATCTATAAATCAAAAACTATTTGTGTTATGGACTTAAAATTTTGGTATGTTATTTTTAAAGGTATGACCTATCGAAATATGAAAAAAAAAATCGATTTTTTGAAAATTTCACACCGGTTGTCACCCTTAATTGTAAATATTCTTTATTTTCTACATTTAAATAATTACATTCAATACTTAGTATTTTACTTTATTTCGACTACATTGTCGGTCAAGCCGAGGTAAGTGATTTTTGGACGATCTTCAAAAGGAGGATCGTAAACTTTGTTTGGAGTAACAGGTTTTATTGGTTCCTTCTTTGCTACGTCCGACCTGAAAGATTTAAAAATTTAATTTATAAATCTCTGCAGTAAAAATAACAAATTTTTTAGTCATTATATAAATATACGGGCGCCTAGATTATTGATAAATATTTCTAGATTAACAAAATAAATGAGATAAATTGATTATCGATTATGATACCTCCGCTGAAATTAACTCTATCACCAAAAATATAAACAACCGTTCTTTACAATCACAAATATTTTATAATAATAATAAATGACAAATACCCTTCAGCAGTAAGTAGTTTCGAAGTAACCAGAACTTCTGGTGGTGTAACTAAACGTCTAGCATCTCTAGTATAGTAATAAACTTTGGACGTTTTGTGGAATGGACCACCAGGAATCGATGGAGGTGGTTGAGTACGTGCAGCAAGTTCATCAGCAAATCTCAAATGAGGAACGAATTTTCTCTAAATCAATAAATAAATAAATTTATTATTAATTAATTATTTAAATTAATTGGCTATATTATTATACAAAATATTGAAAATAAATATCACGTTACATAATGAAAAAAATTAATATGTCAAGTAAATATATTTTAAGGTTATAAATAATACATACACCTCGAATCAGTCGTCTAAATAATTGAATTGCTGGCCCAACATCACGATGAGGAATTTTCCCCGACATTTCGAGCAAATTTTTTTATCACACAATTGTTAAGATTATTTTTCGCAAAATAACATCTGACATCCAATGTTGTTTTTTTTTTACTCCAATATCGAAGTTGGTATGATTTGGCATGTTCGAGTTGAATCGATTGTTGTCAATGTGCCGGTAATGAAATTACCCAACTTACGGTAATCAATGTGAGTTTTTTTATTTAAAAATATGATTAAATTATTAAAAAATGATATGAGATTAAAGTTAGCTGTCACTTGACAATTTTTTAATTTTTTTTAACAAAAAAATTTGTTCTAAAAATTTATTTTAAAAAAATTGCATTTTTAATTTATTAAAATTTCTGCAAGTCTATTTTTTAATAATTTTTTTTTGCTATAATTTATTTGTTAAAAAAAATTAAAACAATTGTGAAGTGACAGTTAAATTTAATGTCATAAAAATGATGTATAAAAATATTTGCATGCCTTCGCGTGAATAATTTTAATTTTTCCAAAAATATATTATTCTCAATATTTAAAAATAAAAAATTTTTGACAGTTAAATTATTTAATTATTTTTATTATCATAAATCATGTAAGAAAGGTTTTTTTTTTTTAAATAAATTTATGAATTGGTGACATTTTCTAACGATTCTTGCGTTCTAAAACAATCGCTGACTATCTTCCATTTGTCTCCTGTGGCTGTTACTAAAAACACTTGATTAAATGGCTTAGCAGCTTTGTCACTGTATTTTACTTGTCCACCTACTTTGACTAGAAAAGTCAATTGTTCTTCAACTGCTGGACCTAAAATAATTTAATCATGAACATAATTATAATCAAGACATTTATAATTATTGATACAACAAAAATAATCATTTTAATATTTGCTACTTTCAGAACACTTACTGGTGACAGGTTGAGCATCTAACGATGTAATATTATGATGAGATACAGGTAAGTTTATCCAAAACTTTTGAATCTCATCTTTTCCTTCAACTCCATTTCCATTCCATATTAATTGAGCTGTGTCAAGGTACAGTCTTGCAATGTGCTGTAATTAAAACAAGTTTGAGATAATTAACAAAAATTAAAATAAAATAAAAAAGATAAAGTCGGCGATATAATCACAGCAGTTAAAACCGACTCTAAATAATAATTAATTAAAGAAAAAAAAAAATTAGTGTCTGCTAACTTCAATCTCATGAAACATATCAAAATTTTTTAAAAATTCCGTCATGAGGACCAATGCAATAGTTAGATTTCTATAAAATCTACTAAAAACAATGAAATCTAGTTGAAAATCAAAAAAACTAACTTACATATCTTCTCTTGTCCAGACTTTCGTAATATAATTTCGTGAACTGTTCGGCTGTTCTACAAGCTTCATCAATTTTACTTTTCAGATCCTGTAAAAATAATAAATTAATAATTAGTTGAAATAATCAACAATAAAATAGAAGGTGAACAAGAAAATAAATGAAAACCTAACCTCCATGATTCAATTGTATTTTATTTGAAATTTAAATAAAAAAATTCTTATTGTTGATTTATTATTCTAAGCAATTAATAATAAATTATTCAACAATTAAGTTGATATTTTTGCTTAAACAATAACAACAATTCAACACATTTGTTTTGTATATATACCTGAATTCTCTCAATGCAAAATACAAAACACAACACACATTACTACAGGTGCGTTCCACTAAGCGCTCAAAACGATCGCGCTACGTGTATTTAGATAGGATTGTGGTCGTTTTTAGCGCTTAGTGGAACGTACCCTACATTACTGAATAAATACTAATAATAATCATAATATATAAATTATGTTATATGTAGATGAGTAGGTATTGATCTAAACAGCTGATGATAAAACTGACGCAATATTTATTTCCAAGTAATAAGAAATTCTCATACCTTTATTTATTTTTATGGATCACAAATTTATACGTTTAATTTATTAGAATAATAATAAAACATTTATAATCCACGTTGACATTATTAGTAATATTGAATTTTAATATTTTTGATGACTGTGTAGTAAAAAATGGGTTACATTGAATTTTTGAAGTGAGTATTAACATAAAAACAATTTTTTGTTTATTATTTTTACTGAAATTAATAAAAATAATTTTTTTACAGAACCACAATAACTACAGTTTTTAAAATAACACTTATCTACCTAACTTGTGTGTTTAAAACAATAAAATTACTTCCTATTTATTTCAAAAGAAAATTTTCTAAAAAAGATTTTAATTCTAAAGAAATTATTGGAATTTTTCATCCTTACTGCAATGCTGGAGGCGGTGGTGAGCGAGTTTTATGGGCAGTTGTCAAAGCTCTCCAAAAAGAGTAATTATTAAATATTCTAACAATTATATTATTTATTTATTTATTCATATGTATAAATAATTTTTTAATTTTATTTAGATATCCTGATATGCATATCGCGATTTATACCGGCGATCTAGATGTAGCGCCAGAAGAAATGATTAACCGTGTAAAAAGAACATTCAACATTAAAATAAACCCCGTTGAATTTATTTATTTACATAAGCGCAACTATGTTGAAGCTGAGATGTATCCGCAATTTACTCTGCTAGCACAAAGTATTGGATCGTATTTACTTGGATTGGAAGCTTTCGAAGCGCTTCAACCAGGTATTAATTATTATTTTTTAAATCCTAGAATATTGAGAAATGTAATAATAATTGTTATTTCTTTTTATGATAGATATTTTTATAGACACTATGGGATACGCATTTACTTATCCTTTATTTAAATATATTGGATGTTGTCGGGTAGGATCGTACACTCATTATCCAACAATATCTACGGATATGCTAAAACATGTTTATCGCAGAGTTATTTCCCATAACAATCGCAGAATAATTGCCAGCAATCCTTTTTTTTCAATGGCTAAAATAATTTATTACAGACTATTTGCAATTGTAAGTAATATTTATGACAGTTAAATTAGCAGACGTTGCAAAATTATTTGATTTTTTTTTTTTTTTTTTTTTTTTTTTTTTTTTTTTTTTTATTAATTAAATTATAACAGAAAAATATTTTTAAAAAATTTCACTTATACCTTAGACCCAGTTAAAATTTTGGCGTCATTGCGTCAAAAAATTTTGTGTTAAAAATTTTTATATTAAAATTTAAAAGCTTTTTTGTGTCAATTTAACACAATAAATGTTAAATTTACACATAAAAATATTAAATATTTAACACAATGACGTAAAATTTTTTACTGTGTAACTTTTCAACTTTTTTATAAGTCAAAATTTTTTTTTTTTTTTTTTTTCTCAATAAAAAAAATTCTAAAAATTGTCAGATGTCTGCTAATTTTATTTTCATGTTATATTTATAAAATTTTATTTTAATTTCAATAATAAATAATATTAGTAGTTGAATTAAAATAAATATTCTTACAGTTTTACGGTTTTATGGGTCGTTGTGCAGACGTAGTAATGGTTAACTCTTCATGGACAGAAGACCACATAAACGCAATATGGAAATGTCCTTTAAAAACATTCCGAGTGTACCCTCCTTGTGATATCGAACGCCTTGTAGACTTGCCTCTTCTGGCAGATGACCAAAAAGGCGAAGTAGTAAGGATAGTTTCCGTCGCTCAATTTAGACCGGAAAAAAATCATCCACTGATGCTGAGGATAATGTACGAGCTGAGGTCTATCGTCAAAGAAGAAGTTTGGGAAAGAGTGCGTCTGATACTCGTTGGCTCTTGTCGGCATGAAGAAGACAAGAGACGAGTTAAAGACATGGAAGACCTTTCCAAGCATTTGGCTGTTGACGAGAATGTTGAATTCAAACTTAATTTGCCATATGAGGAATTGGTAGATGAAATGCAGTTAGGTACTATTGGGTTACATACCATGTGGAATGAACATTTTGGAATTAGTGTCGTCGAGGGTATGGCTGCTGGACTTATTATGGTTGCTCACAATTCTGGAGGCCCTAGGTAATCTATATTATTAAGAGAATAAGAAAAATTTTGTGTCCAGCATAGTCTTATGATAAAATTGGTTTTTTTTCAATGAAATTTTGTGTCATTGCTGCATTCGAAAATGCTCTATTTTTAAATACATAATTAAGAAATGACCTTGCATTTTGAGAAATATTGACATTTTTAAAGATATAAGTTCACACCAACATTACACTCATCAAGACCTTTTATTTGAGTACCCACATCAATTTTTCATATATTTTATATATATATATATATATATATATATATATATATATATATATATATATATATATATATATATATATATATATATATATATATATTAGACATATAAATATATGAAAAATATATCAAAAATGCATGTGGGTACTCAAATAAAAGCTCTTGATGAGTGTAACATCGGGATGAGTTTATATCTTTAAAAACGTCAATATTTAAAAAAGTACAGTGCAATTTAACAAAAGTCATTATTTAATAAAGCAAAATTTTATTTATTTATAATTCACAAGTCACGGCAGTCACATAGTGATTGCAAGGTTGCTAGTGTTAATTAATGATTAAATGATTTTATCTGAAGTTAAAATTTTTATTTTATTGATTGTTTATTTATTGAACTTTTTTTTTTATAGAGCGGATATTATTGAAACACAGCTCAGCAGCCAAACAGGATTTTTAGCGACTGATGCTGAAGAATATGCAGCAATAATTGCTAACATAATCGAAATGGACCAAGATACTAAAGACATTATAAGAAATGCTGCCAGAGCTTCAGTGGATAGATTTTCTGGGCAACAGTTTGAAAATGAATTCATCCGTATCATAAAACCACTTGTTCATACCAAATAAAAAAATTCATATTTTATATTCAATTATAAATTATAAGAAAAAAATATTCAGTATCTTATTTCATATATATTTTAATAATTTATAAAAGTTATTTCTTATAATTTTGGTTAATTAGCGCCATTTAATAAACCACATCCATCACACTCGAGAATATACTTCTTTGAGTCACCAGCGTCCCGACTCGTTATTACTTGACATTGAAAACCGCGATCTCCTAGCATTAATTCGGTTACTTTTATTGCAGTCTCAGTGTGAAGAGTAAGTTGTTGTTTGCCTAGTAACATTCTCGAACGACCATGCGCCAAAGCCATCAAAAGTACCATCTAAAAAATGGACAATTTGTATAATTTATAGAAATAATTATACTCATTAGTAAGATTGAAAAAAAAATTAATTACTTGATCCTGCATATGCTCATCAATGCACGAGCCATCAAGAATAGGATTAATAATTTGCTCGGCAGCATCATTGGCGGGCTCTGACTTACTGTCGCGACGATTTGAGCCTAATCCAGAGCCTCCGAAAACAGATCCACTGTTCAGTTGACAGACGACACTAAAAATACAATTTTGATTGTAAATAATTGTAAAAATTAAAAGGAATAAGGTGTAAATGATTACTTGATGCCAGATCCGTTGCCAACAGCCATTTCTCTATCTTCTCGATAAGCTTCAATATTAATTGATGGAACTTGAATATTATTGTCAGTTAATTTTTTATGTATTGTATTTTTAGTCACTTCAGCCATATTGTAAGCCTCCTAAAATTAAAAAAAATATAAATAATAGTTTATTATATCATGATAATAATAATTATTGTTAAAGTGATGAATACTGTACAGATAAAGGAACAGAACCAGCAACGTAAGCCCACCCTGAAATACTTTTTATGTCACCCAGCTGCAGCATCTCAACAGAATTCAAACTTTTTATTGGTGGTATTCTGAGATGAATTTCTCCGCCTCCTTTTGGGTAATATCCTCTACAATTAATAGATGTTTTATAATTAATTTTAATTTTAATAATTTTATTAATTTTACTTTCTTACCTTTTTAAAACAGTAAAGTCAAAATCAGCACCAAATTTATTCAACCAGGGTCGAAATACTTCTGTGAGATATTCAATGTGAGGACCCATGGGCACATTTGTTCCTCCTCTAAGAATGAGGGTAATTGGGTCACAAGGAGGTAAAAACAGTGCTATGGGCAACGCGACCTGAGCAAGCAAAATTGTACAACCTGCGGTTTGGGTATCAGCATGAAAAGTTCGCTTCTGTGTTTGACTTAAAACTCCTGGAATGAATTCTAATCGCGTTGAGCCAAGGTAAGCGCCCTTTACCTGAGCATTACACATACTCTGCGCGATTTCCACTCCTATAAAATAAAAAAATTCGAATTAAATTGAAATTAACAGAAATCTAAAAATGTTTATGATTTTTTCAATAAATAAGTTACTATGTGACTGCCGTGACTTGTGAAATATAAATAAATAAAATTTTGCTTTGTTAAATTATGACTTTTGTTAAATTACACTGTACTTTTTTAAATATTAACATTTTTAAAGATATAAACTCATCCCGACGTTACACTCATCAAGAGCTTTCATTTGAGTACTCACATGCATTTTTAATATATTTTTCATACATTTATATATCTAATATATATATAAATATATAAAATATATGAAAAATTGATGTGGGTACTCAAATGAAAGGTCTTGATGAGTGTAATATCGGGATGAACTTATATCTTTAAAAATATCAATAGTTCACGAGATACAAGGTAATTTCTTAATTATATATCTAGAGACAGAGCATTTTCGAATGCAGCCTTAATACTTATCATAATAAATTGACTATTGGGGAGAATGATATGAAACCATAAAAAGGCACAACTCCAAGTCAATACTTTTCCAACGATACCAAATTCAACCATAAAAACCCATTTTATCATATCAATACACTAGCTACAAAATTTTGCTTACTCTCTTAATAATACAGATTTTAAAAAAAAAATTAAAGAAAAAATTTTACATATCAGAATTTTGAAAAATTTTTAAGTGATCAGACGTCAGCTGACCATTTCATAAAATTAAAATGATACGGAAATTGAGAGACATTTGATAATTTTTATAACAAATAAATTATAGCAAGAAAAATTTATTTAAAAAATTCCATCCATAATAGCTTTAAAAAATTTTAAATGCAATTTTTTAAAAATAATTTTCTAGACTTATTCAATATTTTATTTTTCAAGAATAATTAAACAATTATTAAGTGTTGGCTAATTTTAGTTACATAAATTAAAATACATATGACAACGTTTAATAATAAAATTTTATCAAGTACCTTTAAGATGTTGGGCGGCTAATCCTGGCTTTGGACGTCCAGCTCGTATATTTTCAATTTCAATCGGTATTTTATAAAGAGCACTCAAACTTATTGCTATTCTCAGTACTTGTCCACCCTTAAAACAATTATTAATTCAATAAATTAATCACCAAGTTTATCAATTCAATATTAATTATTTAATTTTATACTTACCCCTTTTCCGAGACTTCCATCAATTTTCATTACTGACATGACTTTAAATAGCTTTATTTTGATATTATAATTAATTAATGTGTGCAATAATTACTTATGCAATTAAGATAAAACTTGTGATAATTTAAAAATATCTATAAAAATATATAAATTATTATTATTGTTTGTTATTTTAAAAAATTTAAATGTTTGTTTACACTAACGTCAATTGACAAATTTAGAGTAATACCTTCTTTTAGATTAATCTTTAACGAGCGTTTGCATCTGCACGTGTGCTGTCTATCTTTCTCTTTATAAATATAATTTGTCTCCCAGTACTTCTGGACTCCCACCACTGCTTTCTTTACTATCCCTGGTGTTACCAGAAAATTAAATCACTACACAAATAGTAGCTTCCGACGACAGAATTCTCAAATAGGTTATAATTATAAATGCATAGAAAAATAATAAAAAAAAAAAAAAAAAGAAAGAAAAAAAAATATTTCGAACTTGTCATATGTCAAAATATTTATTTTTAATTGTCGGTAAGAAAGTTTTCTAGTTGAATCAGCTGACTCCGAACAGCAATAAATATTTCAGAGATTATGACAACACTCTGTACCTGTATTATCTAATTATTCATCAATAATAATTGAATTTATTAAAAAATAAAAAACAAAGGGGTAAGAAATTTTAATTACATTTAATACTTTTAGTTATTAATAAATTAATTTTTTTAAATTGTTATTTTTAGAAAATATGAGACGCAAAGCAGGAATTGGTGCTATTCATAAGCAAAAATTAGAACAAGAGAAGTACAAAGATAAAGGTACAGCAATTCAAGAAAATCAGTTTGAACAGATGACCAAACATATGGAGATGTTTCGAACAAATCTTGAAGAATTTGCGACTAAGCACAAGAATGAAATTAAGAAAAATGCTCAGTTTCGTAGACAGTTTACGGAAATGTGCGCGTCAATAGGTGTAGACCCGCTGGCTTCGGGAAAAGGTTTCTGGTCAGTGCTAGGAATCGGAGATTTCTATTATGAGTTAGCAGTACAGATTGTCGAAGTTTGTCTTGCGACAAATTATAAAACCGGAGGTTTGATATCTCTCGACGAGCTCAGGGACCGGCTGATTCAGGCCAGAGGCAGACGAAAAGAACACCAAGAGATAACTAATGAGGATTTATTGGCTGCGGCTAAAAAATTAAGAATATTTGGCAGCGGATTTTCAGTTTTGCCAATTGGCCGGGGAAAATATTTGGTGCAGTCGATACCCGGCGAGCTCAGTATGGACCACACGGCTGTGCTTCAGCAAACAAGCATTGCTGGGAATGCTTACGCCTCAGTTTCATTATTGGAAAGTGAACTTAAATGGGAACGCGATAGAGCGCAAAAAGCTCTTGATCATATGGTTAAACTAGGACTTGCTTGGCTTGATGACCAGGATGGAAATGGAACGCTTTATTGGTTCCCCAGTTTATTTACAGCGTGTGTCAATTCTAATTCTTGCTAATTATTAATCACTAAAGTATACTCATAAACTATAATATAATAATAATTATAAGTAAGTTTAATAACATTCATTTAATAAATAAAATCTTTTTATTTTGCACGACAAAAATATTTGGGCTTTATTTACAGGTTTACCACTACTTGCGGTTGAAATGAATTTAAAGCTCTGTCACCTTGCACCTTCACCATGATCGTATCTGAATAACATTTTAACATTTATATGGATTAATATAATTATGTAAGTTGATAAATACTTATTTTATTAATTTATTTTTTACCTTTCCATCAAGTGAGCACGTTGTACAGCGACTATCTGCTGTCGACAAGTCACTAATTCTTTATTAAGTTCTTCGTTTTCATTTTTTAATATATTGACTTTTGAACGGAGTTCTTTGTAACGGCTTTGAAATTTATCGGCTAATGACTGGGCTTCTTCTTTCCACCTGTAATGATTAATCATTCAAAAGGTTTTAATAATTTTTTTTAAAGAGATAGTTGGAAAAACACAGTTAAATCAATTTAAACAATCATTGAATTGCAACGTTTCGTCTTTATTCTTAAGACTTCATCAAGCTCTCAACACTGTCTAAACGATTATCAAATTAAAATAAATATATACACGATAGGATTGAAAATAAAGCTGCAACTTTATCTCGCGGGCAGAAAATTACGATTTTCTGCCCGCCGGGAAGAAATGATTGATTCCTGCTCGGCAACAGTCGCATTGGTCTGAAATTGTCTAGTTTTGGTTGGCTCAACAGGCATTAAAACTCGCATTTTCAATGCAGGTTATATGAAAAAATAAGCCTTTTCAAGCATGTGCTTACTAACTAGCCTAACAGCCAACTCAATGATTGTTTTAATTAATTTAACTGTGTTTTTCCAACCACCCGTGATCCTAATATTATTAGTAGTTATAATCCTGATTAAAAATTATAAAGATAGAAATTTCTTTAATTATAATGAAAATTACTTGTTAGACAGTTTCTGATGGACTTTGACGTATCTCGTTAACTCAGATATTTTTTCTTCGTATTTATCTTGCATTATTTTTAAATCAATTGACTTATCCAGGTCCATTGATTGGTTTTCGTTGATAAATCTGTAATAGTTTCATTAAAAATAAAAAAATAAAAAATTTTAAATCATATAAAAAATTAACTCACATCGACTGATATTTGTACTCTTGAGCGTTTTTCTCCAAAAAATGTATTTTCTCCAACAGTGAATTAGCTCTAGCAGTTGCTTTGTCAGTTAAATCATTAGCTTTTCGCAGTTCTTCTTGCAGTTCCCTTACACGGGAGTCCAGAAAACGACGTTCGTTATCACGCCGAGTTATTTCGCGATCAAAAGTTAGTTGCAGTGTTCTCAGCTCATTTGAAATACCATCGCGTTCTTCAAGAGCCCGCGCAAAACGTTTTTCAAGACTAGCATACCTCTCAAAAGCTTCTTTGGTTCTGTCATCAGCTTCTTTGACCCGATCCTCAACATCTCTCATGCTGTACATTTGATTCCTTCTCAACCGATCGTTGCAACTTGCCAATTTTTCCTCAAGCTCATTAACTTTATTATCAGACTGGCGAATCCTCTCTTCGTACTTACGCCTGCAAGTTTCTTCACAATTTTCAATCTTGTATTCAGCGTCCTTCAACTTTTGCTCCAGCTCAATGGACCTTGAATTACTCCTCTGCAGCATATCTTCTGAGCTATGTCGCACTTTAAGTAGTTCTTCTTCATACAATCTAGACTCTCTTTGTACGCGATCAATAAGCGTAATTTTATCTCGCAGTTCCGCTTTGAGTTCTTTTATTTCAAATACATACTTTTGAATATTTTTCTCGTAGTTGCTTTTCAACTCAGTCAACTCTTTGTCTAACCTTGCGGTAAATTCTTCAGCTAAATTAGCTAGTTGATTTTCTAACTTTGATTTCTCCTCAACAACTCGAGCTTCGCGCTGTAAAACTATTTCTTTTTCTCTTACCGCCGTCTCTATCAACTCAATCGCTTCAGCAACTTTTTCTTTAGACTCTAAATCCTTAGCAGCTAGTCTATTGGCAAATGCTTTCATTTCTATCAGCTCATTATCGACTTTTAATTTAAGATTCTGAATATTTTCAACTTGCTGCTTGGCATTGATACAGTCAGCCTTTAAAATTTCAATAGTTTTGCTACTTATTTCTTCTTTAGACGTTAGTTCATTTTGTAAATATACTATCTTATTTTCTAAATCAGTCTTTTCATTTTTAAGAAGAGCCAACTTATCTCTAGTAGACTCCCACAGGGTTTGGTTTCGAGTAAAATTATCTCTTACTTGAATAAGCTTTGCTTCTAGTACCTTAATAGCTTCTGAATAAGCTTCCTTAACACTATTTATTTGCTCTTCATAATACTTATTTGTTTTACCATCGGACGGATGAGTTGCTTTTAATTCTTGCTCAAGTACATCAACAGCTTTCAGAGCCATTTGCCATAATTGAAACATTGACTCTTTCTCCGACTGTATTATTGATATCTGTTGCTTTAAATTGTCTACATTTTCCTGATGACCAGCATTATTTGGACACTCTGTATTATTGGCATGTTTAAATGATTCACGAGCTAAGTCAGACGCATTTTTATTTTCCTGCTTCAAAATTTCTATCTCTTCTCTCAAGCGCTTCTGCTCAAGCTGAAATAATAATTAAAATTATTTTCAGATCAATGCAATAAATAAATTAAGTGACTTACCTTGCAAGCGTTTAAATCTTGTTGAAGACTTTCTACTATCGTTTCATATTCTTGGATTATTAAATTTTTCTCGTCAGCGCTAAAATTAAAATAAGTACGAAAGTGACTATCAAGAATAAGTACAACATATAATTTAATTTTATACAAATAATAACTAATGTATCTTAATAAAATATTTTGACATTTATGGTTATGCTTTCTTACCCATTTTTACATGCTCGATATATTTCAGTCTCCATTATTTTGTTTATATTTTTTATTTAACAAATTAGTTTTTAAACATCCAGTGGCTGGATAAAAATATACAAAGAAATATTTTTTTTGTACTTATTAAGAAGTAATTCATAGTATAATTGTAAAAATAAATTTTTTGATTGGTATTTTAGTTTTTTGTGACTATAAAAAAAAGTAAAATAAAAAAATTATAATAATCAACCCCAAACAACGCAGACGTCAAAGTGTACAAACATTAAAAGTCCGTGGGGTCGCACTTGAACGATTGCGCTCGTTAGTAATTTATTTAAAGCAATACCAACATTGTAAAATGACGTAATTTTGTTGGAATCTGAGTGTGACTAATTTCCAGCATTACTTGAGATATTAAACTATACATAGACATGTTGGTAACAAAATTTCCTATAACATTTATTGAAACTGATTGTTTATGTAAAAATATTGAAGATAAAAATTTATGAAACAAATTTTTTCTAAAAATTTGTTGTTTAATTTAATCATCTACTTTATGAATTAATTTCCTTTTGCTATTATGATGTATAGTTACAATACTGGAGTTAGCGGTCAGCTGTCAATTTAAAAAATTTTTTTAGCAAATTAATTATAATAAAAAAATGCTTCTAAAAATTTTCACTTATAATTCTTATAAATTTTTACATTTGAAACTTTTTAATTAAAATTTTTTTTTAATAATTTAATTGCTATAAAATTCTAAAAAAATTTTTAATATCTGTCAACTTCAGTGCTATTGTATAGTTTGGTTACAATCTATAACACTGAAGTTAGCCGTCAGCTGTTGATTTTAAAAATTTTTTTAACAAATCAATGACAATAAAAAAATACTTCCAAAAATTTTCACTAGTAATTTTTATTAAATTTCACATGTGAAATTTTTTTAATAATAATTTAATTGCTATAAAATTCTAAAAAAAATTTTAATGTCTGTCGACTTCAGTTTTATTACAATCTTGCCAATATAATTTTCGTGAGTGCAAATTTACTTCCTTTATAATTTCTGAAAAATAATAAATACATTTAAAAATTGTAATTAAAACTAAATAAAATGAATAAATTATTACTTACTTTGAATTAGAAAATAAATTAAACAATTTCATATTTCTGAAAAAAACGATCAGCTGCTGTTTATTATCATCAGCTGGTATAATTTATTTGTTGAAAAATACTGTATGTTTAATGATTCTAATTGTAATTAAATTTACATACGCTTGATTCAATAAAACAAGAAGTGGTAAGTTGATAAAATGAATTCTGCAACAATTACAATAAATAAATATTAAAATATTTGATGTAATAATTGTAAATCTAAAAGTTCAAGGTCAAAGTTGAGTAGCCGTTGCCCGGGTCCAGGACATTAATAAAAAGATGGCGCTTCGGTAAGGACAATAAAACAGAAAAGCCGATTCGCGGCTATATGGAGGAAGGTGTCTAGATATAGAGTCCGAGTCCGGCTATCTACTGCACATCCTACCGTCGTCGGTCTGCGTCTGAGAGCAGTAAACACCACTCCATTAGTATGGAGTTCAATAAGTTGCTTAAACAATAGTGTCTACAAAAAAAAAAGTTTATTGTTACAATTATCGAGTACAGTGTTTTGTTTATCATTACAATTATGGCCACTGTCTGATAATTTAAAGCAAGTGTGATGTGTTCTAGGTGAAGACGCGAGGGGTAACGTCATAAGCGGGGCAGAGGGCGATACTCCAAAGACCCTAGTGGTGTGTCCACTCGGAGGGAGAAAAGGAGGGAAAACAACAACGATAATAATAATAATAATAATAATAATAATAATAATAATACAGTCATTAATGAAACAATCAAAAATGTTATTATTGATTTAATTATTTTAGGAGAATAAAAGTAAGTGTGATAATTAAAATAAAAAAGGTTAAATAAAAAAGTAACGGGAATAAAAGGGTGCTGTGTTGTAAAACTAGTTGGAGTTGATGTGCGTGAAGCGGGCGCGTGGTACGCTCGGCGCGGCGACCACAAATGAGCTCGGTAATATCATCAGCCTCGGGGGCGCCAGTATTCAAAAAAAATGTCAAACGTATCCCCGTCATCACAATTATTAATAAATGGTGATAATGATGTTGTAGTTGCTGGTAATTATCAGGAGTTTCACGTTTTGGACTCTAATCGGTTGGACATAAGTGGAATTGGTGTCGCCTCTGACTTAGGCGCAATTGTGGAAGGTGTCACATCGACATCAGCATCCTCGGTAGTTGTTGTTGACTACCATAACCATCCGGAGCTACAAAACACACCCTCGTCAACTTCTACATCGTCTTCTTCGTCTTCATCTTCATCCTGTTCGTCATCATCATCCTCTACGTCACTTTTATCACTTGCAGATCAAAATATTTTGCAGCCTGGTGCTGTTGTTGTTGTTAACTGTGTTGGGAGTGAAGGTACCGGTACTGCTACCGGTGTCGCTGTTAGTGAAGGTGACGGTGACGGTGAAACTAGTAACACTATTATTATTAATAATAATAATAACAGTAATAATAATAATAATAATAATAATATTGATATTGATAGTAATAATTTAAATAATAGTGATATTAATAATAGTGGCAGTAGTGCGGCAACAGCCGCCTACAACATGGTAGCGGCGATGAACGAGCACTTGTCGTCCTCATCGGCGACCAACAGCACACGTAGTACGAGCGCGCAAAACGAATTTATAATAACAAGTGGACACGCGGCTACTGACAACGTTGAAGATATTGTCGGTGACAAGCCAACTTCTGCTGGTATACTTACTTTCCCCTGTGACTTTGATCACATGTATGCCAGCATGACTGATGGTGGAACCCCGGCAGTAGCCGCGACTGCAACATCGACTCTCGGAGTGAGCCCTCTCAGGGGCAACGAGCCACGTCTTAATGATCTCGCGGAAGTCAAGCACCTTAAGGAATTGTTATTGCTGCATCTTGACCTTATTCAGCAACAATCTGAGCAAATAGTTACTAAGGATAAATTACTGGCTGCTCTCAGACAGGAAAATGAAACAGTAGGTTACCTTAATATCACCATTCTAGAATTTAAAATTAAAAAATTTTATTTATATTTTTTTTTTTTTTTTTTTTTTTTTCAATCATTTGTTTATAAAAATCGTCTGTCGTCTATTTTAAGTGTCAGAAATCTTGATCTATTATTTTTAGACAATCAGCTGATTTTTAGTCTTGTCATTTTTTATCTATTATTCTTGTTAACTTCTACTAAAAATATATTTAATAATTACTTTTTATTGGTGATTTATCAAAAAAAATTTTTTTTTTTCATTGAATTATTGTTTTATTTTTATTTTATCAAATGTCAAAGATTTGACTTTGACAAAACCGCATGATGGCGCATCGATCAGTATTTTTTTTTTTTTTTTCGTTTTTAATGATAAAATAAAATATGACTTTATCAACTGAATTTAGGCGCGCAATGGCTTTTTAAAGAAAAAATACCGGTACTGTCATATTTACAAAAACTAACCATATTCTTAATTCGCTTGGAGGACGTTGTGTTGTGTTATTGCCAGTTATTTGTAATTAAGGTTATAAATATGTATTATAAAGGAATAAAATTGTTACAGCTCAAACTACGACTGGAGCGTATGGACAGACGAGTTAATTTGCAGAAATTACGATCAGAGAGTACCGAAAATTCAATTGCATCGGACATTGGACCATGCTCACCACCCAGCCTCCATTCGGTAAACATTGTCACACCACTTATTGTTAACGAACAGCATCACAAAAATATTTCCGCCGAGTGTAATAGTCCTCAGTACAATGAGAGCTTTAAAATACGTCTCAACACAAGCGGTGGAATTACAACTGTCAAACAAGAACATACCAATGATAATTTGAATAAATTAGACATCAAACCAGACCTCAATGTGGCCAGCGGTGGTGATGCCAGACTCGAATGGGAGAGTAAGAGAAATAAAAGAAAATCAGATCCAACACCTTTGCCAAGCAGTGGTAGTAAACGTAAACGTGGTGTTTCTTGCTCGTCGACTATTAGTAATGACACGACCTCCACGATTCCTGAAGGCAAAAACTCAACCCATGATTTAGGCAATAGAAAGTCTGATAAAAAAGGCAAATCAATTATTAAAAAAGAATCTTTTTTAACAACTGAAGAACATTATTATACTGCTATGGGTGATCCTCATTATAATCTAAGGACTAAACCTGAAATAGAAGATGATTCTAATAATTTAGAAGTACCGAGCTGGAGAATAAAGGTTTACACTAGTTGTTATACCATGGAGGGTACTGAGAATTTGGACAATGATATTTTTAATAAAAGACATTCGAAGCTAGAAAATGATGAAAGAAGGAGAAAACGATGGGATGTACAAAGGATAAGGTATTTATTTATATGAAAATTAAGTTAGCCAACTTATAAAAATTTTAATAATTTTTTTTCATTGAAATAATTATCACAGAAAAATAAAAAAAATTTTTCACTTGTAAAAAAATTTAAAAATTACAAGTGCAATTTTTCAAAAATATTTTTTAGTAGTAATTTAATGAGAGAAAAAAAAAACAAAAAATTAAAAACGTCGGCTAACTTTATTATTATATTATTTATATATAAATATCAATAAAATTTATTATACAAAAATTGATTGGTAAAATTAATCGGTTGAATTATTTGTTTACAGGGAACAAAGGCATATTGAAAAACTAAAACAAAGACAAGAGCGTCAGAATCATCAAGCGACTTGTTACAACACTAATCACACTGGACCATGTCCGTCTAGTACTGAGGAAGAAGTCATCACTACGCTCTGGCCAGATATGGATCAAGTACAAAGTCTCCAAGTTGATCCTGAGCTACCAGTATCTGCATTTGGAGCTCCCATTCCTAGTTTTACCCCTACGTGAGTTATTTTATTTATTTTTTTTTTAATTTTTTTAGTTGAATTTTTAGTAATATAATTGTTTTTTATAGTGAATTTTCTCTTCCGTGGCTCCACTCGGCGAGATCCAAAAGCCGGCGACCTAAACGATCAACTGGCAGAAGAAAATCTCGGAGATAAGCATTAGAGGACCTTTTATATTTTATTTTATAATTAATTATATCTAGTTTATATATTTTAGTTTAGTTTTTATTAAATCAAAACTTTAATTTAATATTATTTTACATTTCACGTATTTAAATTTTGACTCATGATTCCTGTGCAAAAAAAGGCCACCAAAGATGTTTTTTTATGATTCAATTTTTTCGTTGTTTCTTTTTATACTGGAAAAAAAAAATGACTACGCGTCAGGATGAAAGGTATCTAATAGTTTTTTAAACATTAATTTTCATGCTTAAAAACCGACTTTTTTAAAAAATAATATTTATTGATTTTTTTTAAATAGTTGAATATTTGTAACTTTTTAGGAAAATTTCATAATTTTTTGTTTCCGCAAAATTACAGAAATTATTTTGTTTTATGAAATTTTGTCTTCAATTAAATTGATACTATATTTTTTGTATGATTGTAAAATTTTTAGAGAAAGTTCTACGAGACAAATAAAATAATTGTAAAAAATAGTCTAGGATCGAAGAAACAAAGCCCCAGCTAGAAGTCTCAAAATGCGTTTGTTCTTTTTATCTATAACACTCATTACTTATTACCGTTATTTAATATTGGTGATTAAATTAATTAAGTGGATGAAAATTGATGGTTAAACAATGTAAAAAATATGACTCATTTATTTTGTAATGGATGTATTTTAAAATGAAATTTGGGGACAAATTGTAATAAAAGCATTATTAAATATGAATTGATAAAGAAAACATGACATACAAAAGTATGATCAATATTTATTTAAAAATTTAATTTCAATTTAAAATTGTGAAAGGAATATTACGTTCATGTTGAAATATTATAAACGGAAAAAAAAATTACCGTCCAATTATTGAATATGATCAGGTATTAAAAAAAAAAAAAAAATCTTTAATCTGAGGTTTTGTGAGCCTAGCAAAAGTACAATTAAAATGTAAATAAAATTTTTATTAATAACTTTTATTTTTTTTTTTTATTTCTATTTAATAATTATGATTTCTTAAAACTTTTGTTAAAAAGAAGCTTTATTTTATTTTCCATGAAAAGTAATTCATTAATTACTATTATAAATGATTAAATATTTGTACGACGTATAAATATCAACAAATTATAATAAGTAAACAACAAAGATAAAATAAAAATGAAAAAATATTAATGTATAAATTTAAAACAAACAATAATGGAATTTACTTTCAGATCTGTCTCAATAATTTACCGAGCTGTATTATATACTATTGCTATATATTATATATATTTTAGAAATAAAAAAATATATGATAGAATAAATATTAATAATTATTAATTATAATAATCATATACTAATATAATTAAATAAAATTTAATTTATCCCTTGTACTTAAAACTATAGAGGAAAAAAATTTAGAGTATTATAAATACTTGTATTGAAGCAAATAATTAGAGACAATCATAAAGATTAATCTGGTTAATTGATACATAATAGTAATAATAAATAAATTAAAAGAAAAATAATAATTAAATAATTAAAAACATTTTCTGTGAACAATAGAGGGTCCAGATTCATCATACTCTTGTTTAGAAATCCACATTTGTTGGAATGTACTAAGACTGGCTAATATAGAGCCTCCAATCCATACCGAGTACTTCCTCTCCGGCGGAGCGATTATTTTTATTTTCATGGTTGATGGAGCAAGCGCTGTTATTTCTTTCTGCATTCTATCAGCGATACCCGGATACATTGTAGTACCACCAGAGAGAACAGAATTAGCGTAAAGATCTTTACGGATATCAACATCACATTTCATTATTGAGTTGTAAGTTGTTTCATGGATACCACAGGACTCCATTCCAAGGAAGCTGGGTTGGAACATTGCTTCAGGGCATCGGAAACGTTCATTACCGATTGTTATTACCTAGTTTAATTACATTTGAATTAATTGTTATTAAACTAGCATGTAATAATAGCTATTATTCCATATAATTTTAAATTATTAATTGTAAATTGTAAATTATAAATTATAAATTATTAATTATAAACACCTGTCCGTCTGGAAGCTCATAACTTTTTTCAAGCGCGCTTGATTCTGCGGCCGTTGCCATTTCCTGTTGGAAGTCTAGAGCAACGTAGCAAAGTTTCTCTTTTATATCACGTACAATTTCACGTTCAGCCGTCGTTGTAAATGAGTACCCACGCTCAGTAAGGATCTTCATCAAGTAGTCCGTGAGGTCCCGACCCGCGAGATCCAAACGTAGAATCGCATGCGGCAGCGCATATCCTGAAATATTTATAAATAAACAAAATTAATAAAATCATCATCGTCAATTTTTATTTAAAGCTTGCTCATAAAAGGACATCAAGCAGTGTAATAAGCTTGTATTACTTATATCCTTGTACTGAAAACTTGTTTCCATCTAAAGACACTGATTTAAAGGTCAAAACCCAACTTGGTAAAATCATCTTTTATTTTTTAGGCTCTATTTAGCTCTCATCAATTTATATCAACATTTATATATAAATACTATTTAAAATAGAGCATGAGAATTAATTTACGCTTAATTTATTATCAATCTTTTCATTCATACAACTATATAATTGAGAATAGAATAGTCTGGTTTAATGGAATGAAATACTAGATACATACCTTCGTAAATGGGAACCGTGTGAGAAACTCCGTCTCCGCTGTCCAAAACAATACCCGTGGTTCTTCCAGAAGCATACAGTGATAGCACTGCTTGAATAGCGACGTACATTGCGGGTGAATTGAAAGTTTCAAACATAATCTGGGTCATTTTTTCTCTATTTGCTTTGGGATTCAATGGCGCTTCCGTCAAAAGGACCGGATGTTCTTCTGGTGCAATTCTCAACTCGTTGTAAAATGTGTGGTGCCAGATTTTCTCCATGTCATCCCAGTTTGTAACGATACCATGCTCGATTGGGTACTTTACTGTCAGGACACCACGTTTGCTTTGGGCTTCATCTCCAACATAACTGTCTTTTTGGCCCATACCCACCATTATTCCCTAGGACAAATAAATTTATTAGTTTTAGAAAATTTTAAGTTTTAATCATCAAAGTTACTTTTTTTCTACCAAACAAATTAAATTGTGAAAGAATGTATATAAAAATTTTTTTTTAATTTTAAGCTAATTTTTTTATAAAAATTTACTATGAAAATTAACTTAGCAGATATTTGATAATTTTTAGAATTTTTGTTAACAAATAAATTATGGGGAAAAAAATAAGAAAAAAAAATTGACATTTAAAAATTTTTAAAAATAAAAAATGCAATTTTTTTTAAATAATTTTTTACAATAAATTTAATTGTTAAATAAAATAAAAAATTGGTCAGATGAAAGCTAACTTTAATGTTATTAATTTACCTGATATCTAGGTCTTCCAACGATGGACGGAAAAACAGCACGGGGTGCATCATCCCCCGCAAACCCGGCTTTACACATCCCGGATCCATTATCAACAACAAGAGCGGCCACATCATCGTCACACATTTTGGAATATTTGTAATAAATCACTTAACAATACAAACTTTTATTTATATTTCTGTTTCTGTTTTTTTTTAATTATTAATTAACTAGTTATTAATTAAAAAAAAAAAAAAAAAAACACGAATGAATCGCGAATAGTGTATATCTTGTTTTAAAAAGCAATAATATGTGCCGTGAAGCTAACGCGCGGTTCTTTATATCAACTCCCCTCTCAATCAACGGTGTTTTTTTTATCTTAGCATATATGGACAAACGTTCATACACACGTTGCTCTAAATAAACTTACAGCCTTTTATACAATTTCAATGCTAAGATATCATTAACGTTTTTTTGGAATTTTTTTTGTATATTATATATAAATTTCTCTGATTATTATCTATTTCTTCTTCACAACGATACAATAGACTCTTTTCACTCCTTATTTTTATGATAATGACGTTTGTCACTCGGCCGCTTTATTACCATAAATTCTGTTTCTATATCAAGAAAAAATTTTCAGCTGTTGCTTGTTATTTAAATAAACAAATTAAATGACACTGAAATTAGCAGACGTCTAAAAAGTTTTGATTTTTTTTTTTTTTTTAATTAAATTACAACTAAAAAAATATTTTATGAGAATTATGGCAAAAATAAATGAGAAAAAAAAATTGACATTTAGAAATTTTAAAAAATTATAAATGCAATTTTTTAAAAATAGTTTTTCAGAAAAGATTTATTTGTTAAATAAAATTAAAAAATTATCAAGTGGCTGCTAACTTTGATGTCATAAATATTTTTAAAAAATTGCACTTGTAGTTTTTAAAATTTTTTTTTTTTAATTGTTTAGTTAAAATTTCTTCAATAAAAAATTTATAAAAATTTTGAAATGTAAGCTAACTTTATTTTCATTGACATCAATCATAAATTATATCAAGAATATTCAAATTCAGGATTGTTAATAGTTACCCGTAAATGCGCTAATTACTTTTGATTGCTGTCACCAATTAATTATCAAACTCGCTGATACTTATTCAGAGACTGAATGAATCCGTGACAACCAGAGCATACCAAGTTTATATGTATTTTATTTTAAATTTAATTTCTTTTCTTCTCTTCAGTAATCGCTTTGTCTTTTCCTTAATCAACTTGGGCGACTACATCACAAGAGAAATTATACCGCTAAAATTGAGTACACGGAAAATCATCATCATCATCTTCATTATAAATATATACAGATTCAACAATCGACGATGAGAAAATCACGCAAACTTTTTGTCGAGCAAAAAATATTTGGAAATCTTATTGCTATTATAATTATGTCTATTATATATTTATTATTATTGATATGTATCACTTTACCTTGCGTTAAATTATCCTTGACCTCAATTTAATATTTAACAGCGTTGTGGTGAATAACTATTACAATTTTGTATATAAATTTTAAGTAATGACGGTAGAAAATTGATTGATAATTGAATTCTTTTTAAATAAATAAGATAACTAAATTAGTTATTGGACGTGATAAATCCTTGCCATCCAAAAAGGACGCAAGTGGTGAAGGCAAACTACTTGATACTCTTTAAGTTAATATAATTTGCTCTTCAATTAGGTATTCTTTTATGACACATCCGTGTTTCGTATGTTTTTTCCTTACAAATTATAAAAAAAAAAAAAAAAAAACACAAAACTGCAACACTAAATTACTCTCATTTGTTTTTTATCAACTAAAAATTAATTCATAAATTGTTATTTAATTTAAATCATCGTGTCAATGTCAATTTCAATAGAGAAAAAAAAAAAAAAAAAAATTAAACGACCAATAAGACGGTAATTAGTTTCTGTCATAAAGTGTTAATTGGATTGAATGGAGCTAATTATGAGGCTTTAAAAAAAAGCATTCGATTAATGACTGAAACAAGAATGAATGAAAAATTATCATTTTTTGTTAGAGCTTTACACTTTTAGATAAAATTCAAGGCTGTTTAAATATTTCCTAGGCTTACAGGAGCGTCAACGGTGATCATCGTTCCATACGATGCTTATGACGCACATTGTAACATCATTATAACTGCCAGATTGCATTCTTTAATTAACAGCTTGGCCAATAATAATAATTGGGTTGTAAAGTAGTAGCGTGTCTACTTTAGTTTCGTATATACTAAGTTTAATTTCTTATCTGTTGATTATTTTCTTCCTCATATTACTCACTGTCGATGACACTGATCCTCAATACTAAAGTATTATATTTAATTTCTTGATTACATATTTGAGCACTGAAAGTAAATAATTTAATCGATACTACTATAACGAATAATTAAAAATATTAATAGGGAGGTTTTATACAATACGCATGAGTTTTTAATTATAATAAAATAAATTTTTATTTATTTATCCCAAAGACCGATTTCTTTCATACGAGTTTGAAAATATTTTTCAAGCGCATTCGCACATCTGAAGTATTCGGTATCAGGACTATTGTATAATCTGCAGTTCGTAAATATTCTCGTCATATCAGCAATAAACAGTCGCCTCGTAACGTAATATCGAGCTTTCAATCGTTCCGTCATTGTTTTGAGATCTGTAAAAAAAAAAAAAAAAAAAAAAAAAAAATTAGTTAATTAATATAATTAAAAAATAAATAATTACTTTTTATAAAGCTTAAGGGGGAAACATCACTGTGACGATCGAAAAAAAGAAGTGATATTCGGGAATTTTTTTTACAGGGAAAATAAAGGAATTTGGGGATCGGATTTTTTTTTATTTCATTAAGGGTACATTTAAGATTATTACTCTAAATTTTTATTAAAAAATATTTAATTATTACAAAGTTATTAAAAATCTCGTAGAGTACTAGAAATTTTGAAAATTTTTATTTAAAAAAAAATGGAGACTGATTGAAAATTTTCTCACTGTTCTTACTTTTTTTTTTTTTTTTTTTATTTTAACCCGGCTTAAAAAATCTTTAAAATAAAAATTTTTTTAATTCCGTACGTGCAACGATAACTACATCCTTACTGATTAAAAAACAATTTGGGTTTTTATTTTCAGATGATCCGTTTTTGAGTTATCGAACCGACCATGGAGAGGAAAATTTTTTCTAGTGCTCTACGAGATTGTTAATAACTTTGTAATAATTAAATATTTTTTAATAAAAATTTAGAGTAATAATCTTTAATGTACCCTTAATAAAATTAAAAAAATCCGATCCCCAAATTCCTTTATTTTCCCTGTCAAAAATAACATTAAAATAAAAAAACAAACTGGTATCTTACCCATAGGATATTTTATGTGGTCATAGTAATCAGGAACATCATTTTTATCTACAGGTTTTAGAAATGGCCAAGCGGTGCTGTGATTTTTAACGCTGTTTAAAACACTCTTCAGTGCATTATAAAGCGAATCAGTGATATCAAGACAAGCTTCCATGGGCTCTGGACCCTGACTGCCTTTGGCGACACCCCTCGTTCTCGTTTGCGCGTAATTTTTCCACCCAGTCTCGCGGATGCCTGGAATAGATTCAACAGGAATGCCTCGAACGCCTTCCTTAAAGCATGATAACCCCGGATGAACCTTTTGAATCTCTTGCTGTCGCTGCTGAATCAATTTCTTCACAATTTCCTTCTGTTTTCTAATAACAGCCGTGAATTCAGTGTAAACTATTTTTGCATTGAGCTCGCAGTGCATCAAAGTCGCCCCCTCATAGTCTTTTATATACCCTTGGTACATAGCTCGGGGTAATTTAATGTCTTTGCTGAAGCCTTGTTTCTTGAAGTAACCGATGGCGAACTCGTCAGCAAATGTCAAAAAATGTAGAATATTATTTTTTATATGATAGTCTTTTAACATATTCATCAAATGTGTCCCGTAACCTTTAACTTGTTCTTGACTCGTAACAGCGCAGAAAACAATTTCTGTGAATCCTTGAGTTGCAAACATCCGAAAGCAGATACCACCGATTGGTCTGCCATCTTTAATTAACGCTAAAGTTTTATGTTTTGGATCAAAAACTAACTGCGAGATGTATTCTTTGGGCATCCGAGGTAATTGATGACTGAAAACATTGTGAAGACCTATCAACCAGAGCATAGTCTGCTTGGACACCGGCTGACTCAAACTATTGCCAATAACATGAAACTCTATTATTTTTTTCGCTTCTTCCAGCTTGGCAGTCTCGTCTCTTGGAACATTTGGCGGGAAAACGGCATCAGGACCACACATGTAGTTTGGATCATTAATCGTGTCCAAAACAACAGCAACAGTCTCTTCAGGCAAGTCCTCAAAGG
Source organism: Cotesia typhae (assembly GCF_013202065.1). NCBI lineage: Eukaryota > Metazoa > Arthropoda > Insecta > Hymenoptera > Braconidae > Cotesia > Cotesia typhae. The sequence continues at coordinate 17,043,043 of NW_027423774.1, read as the reverse complement.
CTTCTTCAGTTCGTTTTTTCTTGCTCTCAGACCTACCTTCAGTATGAGGTCGCTTTTCTCCGGCTCGCTTGACTCCTGGACTGATATTTATTGTCGTGTAATTGTCTTTATCATTAGGAGTAAGTGTTACCTTCTCAAATTCACCAGTACGACGTCCAGCGTTGGTTTTTGCGTCGAGTGATAAATGAAGGTGATAAGGCGGTACTTGCTTGAACTCCGGATCCCAAATAGGTGAAGTGTTTGAAAAAATTTCACCCTCGAGCATTGATAAGAACTTTGGAAAATGAGTTAGTACAAGAACTCGCTTATCAGGTGACATTTTGTCTCGCTCATTGTGACATTTGTCCATAAGTTGTCTGCAAACAGATTTAAATACCGCTTGTAACATTGTTTTTCCGAATACCAGCGTAGTGTCATAATGCGGTAGTGAATCACAAAATGCTGGAACATGACAATAAACGAGCCACCGCGTGTAATTTATTTTGTAAGGCGTTGGGTCTTCCAGATTAGCAGATATTCTTCTAGCGCTTGGTGTCTCAAAGTTCCAATGGTTCAGACAGTGAAGAAACATTTTAGCTAAGTCGTACATCGCTTGCCAATCATGTTGCGGCAAATGACTAAATTTATATAAAACAAAATTACTAATCGCCTTTGCGATACTCGGTCTTTCAAAAGGCGGTTGTCCGAGAGGCGCTTCAACGGCTGGTTTTGTCATTGCTAATATGTTTTTCCTTAATAATTTAAATAAATAATAATAAACTTTCTTGGTATCTGGATCTTCTTCGCGATGCATACCCATAAATATATTATCAACGTCCACGACCATCCCTAGTAATCTGTTAATCTCTTCATCTAACTGTTTTGGTAAATGACTAATATGATTGTCTAGAGTGTGATTGCAACATCGACATGGATCACTGAAATTGGGAACCTGCTGCTGGGCCTGCTGCTGAGGTTGTCCGTCTTTCTGAGGCGACTTTACCAGTGGCAGGCTGTTTTTCCAGCCGTTACATTTACACTCTTCTGCTTGACACGCGCTATAATTCGCCAATTTAATTAACTTCTTAACTTGAGGCCAGTTGAATACGTGTTGCTTTCGTTGCTGAATACGCTGGAGGTTGTTTGAACGACTGTGTTGGTCTGGAGGACGTGGGGAGTTGACGTTGGAAGCAGCTGTACTTGTGTTTTGGCTTGTGCTGCTAACTGACTGGCCAGCTTCTTCCGTAGGCACTGCAGCCGTTACTCTGTTAACTTCTTCCGATGACATGTTTCAATAAGTTGAAACTCGATTAAATAAATCTAAAATATCCAAATCTTTTGTCATTATTTTGTGTCAATGTGCGCAATGTTTATAAAATTGTGACTTTACCTGTACATACCCTAGGTGTTTAACCTCAATTGATCTTTAAATTATTTATTTACAGGGAGTAAAATTCAATATTTATAATGGTCGGTTTTAAGTATGGATTTTTTTAAAATAGTCAATTTTTATGATAAATAATTAATACACTTCAATGAAAGATTTATTAACAAATTCTTGTTAAACTCCAAACACAGATATACTTTCTTGTCAGTGTTTACGGTTGACAATGAGCTCATGCTCGTGTTCGAGATTTTGTAATAATGATAACAACAATGATTATGGCAGTGAAGTTTAAATCCAAAGCCGCTAGATGACAGCATAAGTATCTTTTTTGCGCTTTATTTTTTTATTTTTAGCAGGAAAGTAAACGAAGATAAGTTAGCCGACATCTAAAAATTTTTGGAACTTTTTTTTATTGAAAAAATTATTTAAAAAAAAAATAAAAAAATTTTCACTTGTGAAAAACTTGAAAAATTATGAGTGCAATTTTTTAAAAATATTTTTTAGCTCTAATTTAATGAATGAAAAAAAAAAAATTAAAAATGTCGGCTAATTTTATTATTATTCCAATTTGGTGTAAAATGCATCATGGGTACTTTTTGAATTTTCCCGCCTAAATGGCAGCCATTTTTGTTTAACTTGTTTCGGAGTGGGAGAAATTTTAAAGAAGGATTATTGTGATTGTAATTGAAAAAGTATGCGTGAGAGACATTAATTTTACAAAGATCTGTGTATTATAAATAAATTTTTATTATAAATTAAATTGTGACTAAGAAACTCTTTTACAAAACAAAGTATGTATTTAAAAAAAAATCTTAACATATTTTTATTTTGATTTTCTGACTCTAAAATCATTCCCACGTGTGTTGAAATATAACCTAAAAATTGAAAGTTTATTTATTTATTAAAATATTTTATAATTGAATTTTTAGATGACGTTAGAAGACTTTCCCAGAGGCGGTAAAAAGCCGCTGTCTAGCAGTTCATCAAATTCTGTAAGTATTTTTTTTTTCTTTTTAACAAAATATTTATTGTTTATTTTATTAATTTTTCTAATGATAATATATTTCAGTTTCTGGACAATAAAAGAAAACGATCTGCTAAATTTAACCAGAGTAAGAAAATCAAGGATGCTCAAAAAAGTGAGGAGGATTTTGGACCCTCCAGTGCAGAATGTCTGACATACCCAACCATAGTTGAAGGAATGGTTATTCTGGGTCGCGTTTATACGGCTACAGAGTACGATATAACTGTATCATTGCCAGGACGATTGAGCGGACAGGTTTTAGCAACCGATGTCAGTGAGGCTTACACAAATCTGCTGGAAAAAGTTATCGAAATTACCGATAATGAACTCACCGAGTACAAACCTCTGAATGAAGTTTATAAGAACGGTGATTATGTTGTATGTTTTATCAAAAGTATCAATCCAGATGAAAAAAATGCTGTGAAATTGTCATTGGAACCAGGGCTTATCAATCAAAGTCTTCATCCTGAAAGTTTAAAAAGCGGATGTAAGATTGCTTGTTCCATAAGCAGTGTCGAAGATCATGGGTACGTTATTGATACTGGAATTAAAACTCTCCGAGGATTTTTGGCTAATAAAGATGTTGATGAAAATGTTAAATATCGTAAGTTTATTATTTTTAATTACTATTCGACAGTCTAATTAGCAATTGGTCAAACTCCTTATTTTTTAGAGGGTGATTTTTTAATATTTTGATATAGTAATATCTATTACTAGTCCAATTATAAATTATTTAAATTATCCCAACCAAAATATTATACCTCTAATAAATATTGAATGGTTTTTTAAAGTAATAATAAATTTTGAACTAATTTTATTTTCGTATAAATGGAAGATTCTTTAAAATGAAGTTAGACAATTTGCTAATTAGAACGTCGTATTATTTTACAATTTATTTATTTATTTATTTAAGTAAATATTTAATGTTCCAGATCATGGTCAGCAAATATTTTGCTCTATAAAAAAAGTTAAAACGGATAAAAATATAATCACACTAAATCTTACCACAAAATCTAAACATATAATTTCATCAGTTAGTTTCGATGGTCTTCAATTAGATTCACTTGTTCCTGGATCCCGTATTGATTTGACTGTCAAGAAAATTTTACGTAACGGTCTTCGAGTTTCATTTAACGAAAACAATACTGGTTATATAAATCAAGTGTATCTCAATGAGCCACTCTCATATTATGAACCTGACACCGAAATTACCGCGACTCTTTTGTATGTAATTCCTACAGTTAAGTTAGCGTATTTCACGGAATTTTCATTTGAAAAAGAAAAGCAGCCAATTCAAGTTGGAGAAATAATTAATAAAGCGTCTGTTTCGTATCGAGATGCTAAAGGAATTATTTTTAAATTAAAAGAAGGAGTTAAAGGTTTCGTGTCTTTCAAACGGACTGAAGTAGACTTTGAAAATATAAATGCTAAATTTCCGCCTGAGTCTATTCACAAATGTCGAGTTTTGTCTTATGACCTTTCTGACAGACTTTATATTTGTACAATGCAAAAAAATTTGTTAAAAGCAAATAGTTGTATCGCAGATACAGTTGAACCAGGAGAGATATTAACTGTTGAAATAGTCAGGTTCAATAAAAATGGATTCATTTTTGTTAAATCTGGCAACACATTCGGAGATGTTGCTCCAATGCACATCGCCGATGCGGGAATTGACTCGAAGAAAAAACAACAGCTATTGAAAGTCGGTGCAAGAGTGTCAGCGAGAGTTTTAGGCAAGAATAAACAAGGAAACGGCTGGATGTTGACTCTAAAAAAATCATTAGTCGAAAGCAAACGCCCTATCCTGTCGAATGTCGAAGATGCCAGTGTTGGTTCTATATATCAAGGAACTATTTTTTCAGTTAAAAAAGAGGGATTATTGGTATCATTTTTCGGTGAAGTTAAAGGATTTTTACCAAGTTCATTTTTGAACAAAATTACTGGTGGTACTTTAAATTACAGTGTTGGTCAAGTTATTCTTGTTAAGATAGAGAAAGTCAACGAAGGCGGTAAATTAATTCTTAATCTTGCGCAGAATAAATCCAATCAGAAGGAAGAAATAAAATTGGACATTGGTGAAGAAGTCACTGGAGTTGTCGTTGAATCATCATCTGAAGGGATTTATTTGAAGATAAGTAAAGGTAACAAGGGTGATAGTGTCACAGGATTCTTACCAGCTGGTCATATTGCGCCATGTAAAGAATTAGGAGCCCATTTGGCGGCGAAGTATGTTTCCGGAGATTCATTGACAGCACTTGTATTCTCTACATCGCCTAAATTTTTGCTTTCACGAACTTATGTTCCTCAAAAAGAGCTTACAAAAATAGAAAATCTAAAAAAAGATGATTATATTCCTTGCTCAATCACAGACATCAGCTCAAAAGGTGTAAAAGTCGTTCTACCTATTGAAGGATTTGATGAGTACGGTTTTATTCCTTACAATAAAATATTAGACATCGAAAGCTTGTCAGTACATCAATTATTGTTTGGAAAAGTAACTTTCATCAACAAAAAGGAAAAAAAAATACATCTTACAGCAGCTTTGCACGAAGTTTGGGCTGACGCTGTCCAACAAGACACTGATATGGTAGCTGCTGTCGATGTCTTGACTTTGTATCTTAGTAAATTAAAAGAAATGGCAACGCATGAGAATTTCACTAATAAATCAATCTTAGCGATGAATTTGGGGCAGCGTGTAAAAGGAGTGGTTGAAAAAGTAACAGAACATGGACTTGTTCTGAAGTTGGAAAATGATGTTGCTGCAACTGTTCGCTTGTGTCACATTGAAAAGCCACACAAAGAAGGTGATCAAGTTGAAGCAACCGTTTTATGGATCAATTATATTCATGAATTGGTTGAAGTTACACTTTTGCCGAAGCTGAATAATTCAATTAGAAACCAAGTCAATAAACTACCCGACGAATCACTTAACATACAGTTGAAAGGTGAAATAGTCTTGGTAACTAATTGGTTTGCTCTAGTTGCGTTGAAGGGTCAAGGAAAGGGTACTTTAGTTTCATTACCTACTCGTCGGCACGCTAATGACATGAAACCTGATCTCTCGTCGTATTCAGTTGGTAAAAAAATAAGGTGCTATGTTATACTTAACCGCGGTGAGGCTGAATTAATTCCTGTTGGTGTTGTTAAATCGTCGTTTGAGTCACGGAAACATATGATTGAATTGCAGAATAGCAAAGATTTGAAAAGGAAAAAACCAAGTTACATTCATGGTGAGCATTTACTTTCAAAGAGACCAAAACTTTTAACAAAAACCATAAGCTGTGACGAAATTAAAGATGAAGTTGAAGTCAAGAGTGAAGAAGAGTCTGATGATGAAGTCAATGAAGTCCAGGTGGTAAAAGAGAAGAAAAATAATGATCAGGATAAGAAAAATAAAAAAGAAAAGGTTAAACCACTTAAGGTTAAAAATAAAAATATAAGTTCTCAAGTCGAAATTAAAAACAAAAAAATAAGTCCCCAAGTTGAAGGAGAAAATAAAATTGCAGAAAATCTGAGTATACCAGAGTGTGGATTCAACTGGGATGGAACATTAAACCAAGTAAAAATTGAAGAGTCATCGAGTAGCAGTGAAGAAGAGGACGATAACGAGTCGAAAAAGAAGAAGAAAAAATTGACTGCAGCGGAAAGGCATGAATTGGAGCGGCAAAAAGAACGCGAAATACGTCAACGAGAAGAAGCATTAGCCAGTAATCAAATGCCGAATTCTCCAGATCAATTTGATCGTTTAGTACTAGCAAGTCCTGACAGTTCAGTAATTTGGCTTCAGTACATGGCTTATCATCTCCAAGCTACTGAGATTGACAAGGCCCGAGCAGTCGCAAAACGCGCTCTCAAAACGATAAACTTACGGGAAGAACACGAAAAATTAAACGTTTGGCAAGGTTGGTTGAATTTCGAGTCAAGATTCGGAACACCTGACACTCTTGATAGCGTCTTCCATGAAGCGTTAAAACTTAATGATGCTAAGAAAATTTATCTTCACATGATTACTGCTCATACTGACGCTGGAAGACATTTGAAATTGGAAGAAGTCGTCAAAGTAGTTACTGGCAAATTTAAGCAAGATCCAGAAGTTTGGACAGAGTGCGGTGGTGCTTATCTTAAAGCAGGGTTGAAGGAAAAATCAAGATTCCTTATGCAACGAGCGCTTCAATCCTTACAACCCAAAGAACGTGAGTATTTTTATTTGCTATTATTATATTTCAATTTAAAATGGTTTTTATAAATTTGTTTTGCCATTTCAGATGTAAATTTGATAATGAAATTCGCTCAAATGGAGAACAGATTTGGCGATGCAGAAAGAGCCGAGACATTATTTGAGAAACTTTTGATATCATATGCAAACAAAGTAATTGTTTGGACGTGTTACGTGGACATGTTGGTTAAATCTGAAAAGTTTGACGCAGCAAGGTATGATTCGATATAAAACTTTTGATTAAATTTATTTATACCTTAATTATTTTTTATTAATAATTTTATTTCATATTTATATTTATTTAATTATAGGAAAGTGTTAGAGAAGGCTGTACTCCAATCTCTTTCTCCCAAGAAAATGAAGACATTGTTTGAAAAATACGTCAGCTTTGAAGAGAAATACGGTACTCCAGCAGGTGTAGAACATGCTACTAAATTAGCAAAGGAATACTTAGATAAAATAATAAAAGGATAAACATATTATTATGTTAATTATTGTAAAATAAATATTTTTTTTTAATATTTAATTAAACAATTGTAAAAATATTTTAAATAGTTTAAATAATCCCGCTCATTTTAGCGCAAGCGCAATGATTATTTTTTCAAAATGGCCGCGCGTTTGCGCTAGAGAATTCTAAAAGTTCCGCGGTCGGTCAAGGTAGTTTATATGTTTTTTTCTTGTCATTATCATTATTATTTAATTTTATTACTTCTACACATAGATATATTTGAGAGTACGTGGTTGTGATTTAAGCAGTGTAGTATTTGAGGATCACGAAAAGCGTGATAATCAGTGAAAAAATCAGTAACCTTGTGAAATAGTAGTAACAGTCGCCATATTGTTTGTACGCACGTTGCTGGCTGACTATCGTCAGTAGTAAAGTTAACTTTATTGTGTCGTGTCGCAACGTAACGAAAAAGAACGACAAGACGAGGGAGCGCCGTGGAGAAAGGTAAATATTTCTTGAGTGAGGGTTCGAGAATTTATTTTTATATATTTACTACATATATAGTAAACTGATAGTCACCATTGCTGTCCAAGTGTTCTACACTTATATATGTGGGTACTTTTAGTTTATAATAGTATCTGTGGTTTTATTTAATAAATCAATCAACTTGATAATTAATACGCTCATTTTTCAGGATCAGATATCATCCATTTTTGTGAAGTTAGTTCTCGAAAAATTATATTTTCTATAAATTTCATCCCAGTGTAGTTCGCGTGTGAATAAGACAGGAAGAGCAAAACGAGAAGGTTCTCAAGGCATCTTGTTACATTTATATCTATATATTTATAATATAATATAGAATACATATGCACATACGTATATATGGAGAAAGATCGAGAGAGAAAAGAGTGAGTGAGTGAGAGGGAGAGAATTGTATTTAGTTTTCGTATGTATGAGTTTCATGAGTCAACTTAAAATTTACGTGTTGGAAAAAAAAATCGATATTTTATCGATCTGAGTTTAGTTCTACCAGAGAATAAGTAGGTGATACATGTGTACTGCATCACACTAGAGCTTCCTATTTTTTTTTTTTTTTTTTTTTTTTTTTAAACAAAACGTATTTGTAGGTACTTATATGTCTGTACATTGAAACAAACGAAAAAGGAAAAAATCTATATATACTACAGTATTATGTATTATAAAACTCGGTAACGTGACGTCACTGCTAAGGGCTTTGGAATGTACTACTGATAATTGGAGGGATTAGTTAATCTGATTTGTGGATTGAGTTTAATTGATGTGTGAGAATTTTTAAAATTCATTAGCTAATGTGACGTGGAAGATATCGGATGTCGTCTGTGCGTGAGTGAGTAAATTAGAAAGTACGTGTGTAGATTGAAGAGAGAAAAAAAAAAGAACACTAAAGTTAACGTTCGTCGTCGTCTTCTTCGTGGATTATAAGTTCCGTGAGTATTTTCATCTCACATGAGACTTATCACGCGCTTTCATTGATGTGGGCGTATAGGTTATACTCACAGCCAGATTTCAGTAGTTAATCATCTTTCTATAAAATTGTATCGTAACTACTCTTTTTTTTTTTTTTTTTTTTTTTTTTCCTATTGGTATCATTACCATTAAAATTAGGATTTAATATCGTGACTAATGTATATAACATCACCTGTCTTGAGCTTATCTGCGTGGGATAGTCATAAATCTCTCGCGTGCGTCAAAAGGATTAAGTTTTAATCTCACATATAAATTGAAGATGATTATATACATGTATATTATTTAGTAATTTTATTATTTTATTTTAATTTAATTTATCATGTATTTAATGTAATTATTGTCTTTTATTAGATAGTCAGAAAAAGATAAACAATCACAGTTAAATGAAAATGAGCACAAAAAAGCCAATTTCCGAGTTCTAATGACGAGTAATTGTAGCCGAGAAAAAACCAGAAAGCATTTGGAGTTTAAAACAACAAGAATAAATTTAAGTGGATGGTGAACATTAATTGCATTTATCATCATCATCATCGTCATCGTCATACTTATGAGAATCTCATCAAGTGCATTTAAAAATTTTCTTTTACTTCTAACCGTGAGATTCCGTCAGACTGAGACACACTGACATTCTATTCAATTCTACATTCTACACTGTACTCTTACTTTTTTTCTTCTTACCCAGTTTACTTACACTGGCACAACACCCACGTGTATGTACGCGGTATCGATTAGTTTTAATCCTCCAGGGGAGTCTGCCGAAAGAGGACAGCTTTATAAAGCACTTTGTTATCATATAAAAAGAAAAAAAAATGTATTTATTTGACATTCAAACGAAGACCATTATAATTAATCCAATTAAACACTCAAACCTCCGAGTGATAATTTATTATAATAGAAATAGAATTAAACTTAGCTATGAATAACGGTAATGGACTTGCGAACCGCAGGAAACTGTTAAAATAACGTTGCATAAAAGTTTAATCTCATCATAGTATCATCTATTCACTAACGAGAATTAGACTTACCCTCGATGATGTAACTCTCGCGTGTCTGTCGATTTAATTTGTTATATATAAGAGTATTAGAGAGTTGAATAACGTCTCTGGCATTCGATTATACTCTTTACCTCAATTTTAATGTTATTTTCATCCCGATATTATATTAATTATGCATCTAATAAATTATAAACAAGTATTTATTTAAAAAATACTAAAAAATTTCATATATCGTTACAATTGACAGCTTCGGCTTATTTAATGTTATTATTTGTTGCTAATTTATTAAAATGTGTACTATAAATTGTCGGTGAATAATAATTACAATAAACCTAAATAATATTTTCATGACTGCGTATTATCGTGTTATATAAATAGGTATGGGGTGTATTTTGTTGATGTATGATAAATATACATGCCGCTAGTGGTAGTTATGATGATGGTGATGACGATGAGGAGAAGAGTGTATTGAGGGATTTGGAAAGTCGCCACCAACTGAAGAAAAGTCTTGTTGTATACCAGCAAGTGTGTTCAGATATTTATGTATACGTACATACATATTTGCCACATTTAAATGCATCTTCTTTCTAAATTCACTGTTCCGTAGAACAGTATGTAAAAGTGGATTTAAATTTGTATATCTTATTTTTCATGCGCTTAAACGCGACAAATTTAACGTCGCAAAATTTTAAATCTTTATTTAAATTTATTGATAAATTATTAGAATTTTATCAAGTGCGTATGTGTAATATATATAATATATCTATAGAGATCTTAACAATAAATTGTTTATTTGTTTGATTCGTTAAAGGAACTCGTTTGACCTTCACAATGGCCTTTTGGGGACTATCATGTTACAAATGAGTGTTATTCTAAATGATTAAATGTTTGTTAACATATTTTAGTGTCATTAAATAATAACAATAAGCGACTCGATAATGTATTAATGAATGAATGAATAACAATACCAAATATATATATATATATATATATATATATATATATATATATATATATATACAATATCATTTTTATAAATATACATATTGATTGTTACAATAATACATTACGTCAAGATACGTTCTTGTAATTCTTGTCTTCTCTTTAAATACAATATCATATTTCAATTAAAAGATAATTATTCAAATAGATTATCCGTTTTAGGGAATTTTTTTTTATATTAATTTTTTGTATTTACGTTTTACCACACAAATAATATTCTTATACATTATTGTATGTGCTATGTGTAGATCGCAGAACAACAGAAAGAAAAAAAATATATACAGTGTGTATGTTTACTGTAGTGGTGCTATTTTTAAAAATAATTCCAGTCAGAGGTGTTAACTAGGTCAACTACCAACGGAATTTATACATAACGATCGCGACTAATGCATGGTAGTTTTAAATTCGCTAATATAACCAGTTTAGGAACTTTTAATCAACGCATAAGACTATTATGGAATCTATTCAAGCGAATTAATTTTTTAAAGGCCTTGTTACACATCCTAGGGATGAATCACATCATCTCCGACTGCGGAATGATTTTTTTTTTATAATATTTAATAGTTGTTGATTGATTTATTTCTAAAATAAAATTAAAATTTATTTTATTAACGAATACTTTATTATTTCAGAGACTGAAAGTGGAAGGCAGCGTGTAGGAAATTACACGTGTTACGAGTGCAATGTCAATCCATCGCGGCGGACCTCCAGGTGCCGTCGCAGTAACATACAATTCAATGGCGCCATTATCACCAACGCGAAGGTACAGTAGCAGTAGTACCGGAACAACGACCTCCAGCGGAACAACAACCACTAAATTTAATAATTGTAGATCATCAAAGGCACTTGAACACATGAGTTACAGTGCGGCAACATCTACCACTTGTTTACCTGGGGCTAGAAAAAATTATTATTCCCCTGCAAGGTTTGTTGTGTCAATAAATAATAACACAACACAACACAACACAACAACAACAACAACAACAACAACAACAACAACAACAACAACAACAACAACAACATTAATAATAAGAATAAAAATAATTATTGTTTAGATATTTAAATAATATTTTATAACAAATAACGCTGTCAGTAGGTGACAGGATCTTTATAATAACGTATATTTATGACACATTAATTTGTCTTACTGTAGGCATATCCGGGTTGTTGTTAATGCGGTTATTCAAGCTTTGTTTCAACGTTGTATACCATGAACAAGGGTGACGAGGTTTCTTCCCTGGGGGATAATTGCCACGATGAGGAGCTAAAAGAGAGGAAGTGGTGTTGGTGGGGGTGGTAATAGTACTAGTACTAGCTGCGGCGGTGGTGGCAAATTTGTGGAGGTGGTTGTCGTAAAATAGAGAATAGAATGAGAAAAGCAGACGCATGCGTTTTAAACTAAGGAACAATACATTGACAAAAGCTCGAACGTGTTTTCTTTTGTTCTGGAGGTATAACAAAGATCCAATTAGAAGCCTTTACTGATTTCACGCCTAAATTGTATAGGGTCACTGTTGTTTTCTCAATAGTGGATATAATATATATTCTTCTCATAGTACTGGTACTCATACTGGTTTCTGGTATTATTCTGGTGGTAATAGTAGTATTAGTAGTTTAGTAGATCCTTTTACTAAAGGATGTATAATATAATATAATATAATCCAAGAGGTCTAGGTCACACTTTCTTTAGGTATGCGCGTTTGACACGGTCAATCGTATTGAATTTATAGAAACAAGTCCAATGGGATTTTGGGGTGATCCTTGGTCGAGATACAAGACCGCGAACCTGTTCAACGAGTATCAACTCAACAGTATTAGCCGATTAGCGACCGACTGTCTGGTATAAACCCTCGTGTCGTGTCGTTATTTCAGCAGTCCTGGTCTACACACCCAGCAACATACTGCTTTTTATTTGCTCTTGTCTTGGTTGTACTGATGCTCTACTTTTATCGAATATATACATAACATATATGTACACCCAAAAGTTTAAGATCAGGGGTCGCTAAAGTTCTTTTTCTATATGTGTATAATGTTGAATTTCGGATTGTAGATACAATGGAGAACGGAAGGAAGAATGAGATAAAAAGAGCTAAAGAAAAGGAAAGTTTATAAGAGAGCAGAGAGCAGGGGTCACGACCGCGCCGCCACTCGTGACTCCCAAAATGATGACGATTTAGCATCTGCCGGATTTTTTCCCTCGGGGGTACTTTCAACCCCTCAGGAGAAGTCTACGAGGGAAGAATAATGATCGTGTCAAAGGACACCCGAGTACCGTGGCACGAATTGTTTACAGTACTTGTCTTTTTTCTTCCTCTCTCCACCTTCGGCGATAGCCTCTCCATTTCACTTAAAAACAAGTCGATGCTAATATTAGTCCAGACAAAAATAAACTTGATACCAGAGATAATATAACATAACTATAATTTTGATTTTTTTTTTTTTTTTTTTTTTTTTATAATAGTTTATTGTAATTTTTTATCTATAAACTATTTATCTTTGTTCTTGTAATTTATTTCATTTTACTCTGTTATATAATTCGTAGGGAAGAAATATTATGTTAAAGTTATTTTTTTCACATATTATCGAATAAATATTACTCAGCATTTTTTGTTGTAAGACATTCGTTTTAAAACTTTTATTCTCGAGTTTTACCGATAGCTTGCTGAATTTGTGATTTTATGGCTAAAATATTTTCTACGCCACTGTAATATTTATTTTTTGTTCGATAATATACAATGAAGATTGTAGGAGGTGATTGATTGTGTCTGTACAATGTAGTGGGTGGCATTTTAACATTTTCGGTATACATGTGAAAGTAAATTTACTGAAGTATAAAAAAAGAAGATGAAAAAAAAAAAAAAAAGTTCTTTTGTGTCGTTTAGGATTATGTTTGGGATAATATTTGAAACGTCGTTTAGGATTATGTGTATGCATATAATAGAAAGGTATAAAAAGCGATTGAATCATAATCGTTAGGCAAATTACTGACGTTGCATTATAATCAGCTTCTGTACATAACGGTTAGATAGCAGAAAGTTTAGTTTTATAATACAGATGATAAGAGCTAACTGCAGAAATAATATAATATAATATAATATAATATAATACAATAAGAATAAAATTGAATGCAAGAGTCATTGAAATAGCATAAGCCAAAAAAATAACAAGCCCTTGGCTTAAAGCCCACCTTAGCTTGCAAATTTTCAACATATAAACTTGTCCCGCATTCTAACATTAAAATCTTTTTACAGGTCAGTCTCGTCGTACAGTGAAGTCGGATCGGTCTCGTCGGCAGCCAGCAAGTTGTCGCCAAAGTTTTCATCAACATCAACGTCTTCAGCATCCTCTACAGCCTCATTGGTCTCGTCTTCAAACAATCGTGATCGTTACAACAATTTATCAGCGTCGAATAATTTAACCAATAGTGAATTTCGGTCAAAATACTCACCTGACAATTACGTACCGACGATATACCGAAGCAACGGAAGCACCAGCAGCCTCAGTAGCAACAGCAGTACGTTAAATGGTCACTGCAAATCATTTCCAACATCCTCATCAACGAGTGGCCTAGCAGAGCTTCACGGTGGTGATGAACGGGACTCAATTGGTTACCGTGAGCATCGTGATCGTTCATACTCAAACGAAACAACAAATTCACTAGTCGGTGGGGACAGGTGGGCTGTCAATAATCGATACACTAAAAGAAGAAATAATCCAACAAACACCCTGTTGACCGGGCATGATCAAATCGACAGCGCCGCGGCGCCAACCGAGGTAACGCACCATCAGACATCATCATCATCATCATCATCTTTGGAACAAGATCACGATAGCAATATTATTCCGGATATCGCGAGAAATAATATCCTTTACCACGGGAATAACGTCAATAATAAAACAATTATTGCTGTTGTTGACAATGACAACAACAACGCCAACAATAACAATGACCATGACCGTCAACAACAATACAGTGACAATCAGAATCATCGTATTATTAACAATCACAATGACAGCGACTATGACGATAATTATTTAAACCATCACGGTCATCCGACGTTGGCTGGCTATACGCAAAGATCATATTCTTCAGTAACAGCAGCAACAACACCTGCTGTTACTACGACAACGACAACAATAACAACAACAAACACTGCTACAACTCTTTTACTCTCGTCATCCCTATCCTCATCCACCACCTCCCATCAATTAACAAGCCCCGTAGACTCTCCTGCTTCCGAATCGTACAATTCCACGACAACTACACCGTTAGCTACGCCAATAGCTTCAATAGTTAGTGTTACCGATAATAATACTTTTTACAATAATTTGTCGTCGACGTCAGCCACGTCTGGTGATGGTGGTGGTAGTGCTGCACCCGCTGATAATAGAGCTTGCTCGTGGACTAAAAAAACACCGCCCACTAATCCCGATAACAGTACGGAGCTGGTGACTAACAATAATGATCAGGAAAATTCAAATTCCCGTAACAATCCTGTTGTTTTAAAAGAACCGACTACTACCGGAGCAGTCTCCTCTGTTGGAGATACTTTGTTAGAGAGCTTGCATTCTTCTATACTTAGTACGCATTTGTATAGTCTTGAAAGTAGTAATTCATCAACAAATTGGGTGTCTAATGATGATAATAATGATTATCAACAACAGCAACGCCTAACAAGTAAGAAAGATGTCACCAATAACTCTGATCATGGGTTCGATGAAATACACTTGGAATTAAATGAATATACTGATGATTCTCCATTAGATAATAATAAATATTTAGAAAATGTTAAGACAAATAGTATTATTGAAAAACCTCAAGATAATAATCCAACCAGACCAGCGTACAGTCAAGTTGCCAGTGGCTTTTGTAAAGTACCAGTAGACCTTAATAACAAGGTGACATCCAGACCTCTAGGTACTCATAACAATGATTCTGGGAAAGCATCCAACTCAAAGTCATTCTTTGACTGGCAAAAGGAGGAAACTCTTGCTGATGGCGCACGGTTTAATCCATCATCCTCCTCAGCAGGGAGCAGCACTTTGAATCCACCAGTTGGTGTTCACCAGGGCGTTTCTCGTGGAATCAACGATCAGATTGTGAGTAGTTAACAACGTATCGACTTGTTCGCGTTCAACGGAATGTCGATGAACCGGGACAACGAGTTGACTTGACCTCGGCCGACTTTCATCTCTTATTCTTATTATTTATTATTATTAATGACTTATATATATATATATATTTTTTTTTTATTTTTTTAAACATTACTTTCGTATCTCTCTCAGTTTATTTGGTTATTTATATTTATATTAATCTTTTTTTATTTAGTTCGTCCTCTCAATAACCATGTGCTGCAGACAATACACGACTGCAACGAGACGTATGATACATACTCTTGTGTTCTACTTCCTCCCGCGCGCCAATTACTGATTTTGGCAACTTGAGTTGCGCTTGAGCAATCCCAGGGTGAGGTACTATCGGGTATTCGGTTTGAATAATCGTCCAACTACAATCAAGACTTGACAACAACCTAGAGCTTTTTTCCTTATTATTATTATTGTTGTTGTTAGTTATTATTACTACTATTGTCATCAGTGTGTGAAGAAACTGAAAAAAAAAAAAAAAAAAAAAAAAAAAAAAAAAAAAAGAGCACGAGTATTGAGAAAAATAATTATTATGATTGCGGCTGTTGGTGCTGCTACATCGTACTTGGTCAGTGGCACGTGGATTATTGAGAGTTTGCTAATTATTATTATTATTATTATTATTACTATTAATTTTATTTTGTGTGTCAAAAATAATAATAATAATGGAAGTGGTTTATTTAGCAATAGTATATTTTATTTTTTTAATAATAATAATAGTTAAACTCGTTAACGGTACATCGACAATTAGTTATTACTGATAATCATTTAAATATTCTTAGACGGCACTACTCGTGTACTACCAATATCGACGTCTCATTGTCAATAATTGTGAGTATCTGCCATTAAGTGAATTAAAAAAAAAAAAAAAAAAAAAAAAATTAAGAGATAAAATAATTTTTAAAAAAATATTTAATTAAATTAAATTATATATATTTATCTTTAACGAGCAACAATCTCAAAAGCTAGTCGCGTTTCGAAATCACTCTAGTCTCCTCGTCGTCACCAGCAACCACGACGACGAAGAAGACTAACTCCGTTCGCTCTAGTGCCACTCATCGGGTTTCGTTATTAATAGAATCCGATAACCGCTCTCCCTGGTTCCCAAACAAGTGCAACTACACCGGTTACAAAAGTTACATGTGCGATATACATATTTTTATTTTTATTATTCTTATTTTTTTTATTATAATTATTAATTATATTGCAGTAATTAAATTTTTACACAATCTAAAAATATATTGATTATATATATAGATTAAAAAATAAAATTACCAAAACTAGTCGGTAGTTTTATTTAGATTTTTTTGTAAAATAGTTTTATAAGTTTAGAAATATTAAAAATCTAGCACCTCGTCGTGTAACGATTGTTAAACCGGGACACAACACAATAAAGTATACAAATTAAAATAACGCGTATTATTTAAATGTAAACTGGCTCTCGTTCAAGTAATAAACTGGTGTCTTTGGTCCATTTGGACTTTAGCGGTTCTTGGAATTATATTTGCTTTTTTCATCGGACTTGCGACACCCTTAAAGACTAAAAAGCCTCATGTCCCTGCTCTATATCGCTCGAGACTCACTTGTTCATTAGTTTCTCACGTCGTTCGTGAAAGGCCAATAGTAGCTCGGGTCAAGGTGAGTACTTTACGTGATGCTTCAAATTTGTCCTTAAAAATTTATTTAAAAAAAAAAAAAAAAAACCTTTTTTATTTTTAATATTAATTTGTTTTTAGTTTTTATTAATACTCTTTTGTTGTTAAATTATTTATTTTGTTGTTGTATTAATTTTTTTTTAATTAAGTGTTGAGGCTTGTTTGTGACTTTTAACATTTGCCGACTAATAATTAGCTAAATACCGAAAACGAAATTGCGGAAAAAGATACAATAATGTTTACTTATTTTTTTTTTTTTTTTTTTTTTTAATATTATTTTTGACTCACCGGAAACTGACCAACGACTCGCAAATCACAATTCATTTATACTCACTCATACAAAAGACTCGTACGGATTCACTTGTAACAGGAAATTACCCCATAAAGTTGTGCCAAATTGAATTATTATCGATATATTGCAGGAGGAGAGTTCGAGCTCAAGGCCACCAAGGAGTAGTCGAATACCAACACGACGAGACGAGAATTATGGCCTCAATGGATTGAGAAATATTGGAAATACAGTAAGTTCAAAATTTATTGTTACAATCAATAAAATAATAATAATAATAATAATAATGACGATTAAAATTAATTAAATAAAATATTATCCACAGTGTTTTATGAATAGCGTGATCCAATGTCTCAGCAACACGAAGCCATTACTTGAGTACCTGTTAAATGAACAGTACTTGAATGATATTAATCAAACAACATCCAGCATGAAAGGTGCCTTGATAAAAGCTTTCGCTCAAGTTATTAATGAACTTTGGGAGAGCAGTGGTGATCATGTAGTTAATACATCGTCATTAAAAAATCAAATCCAAAGATTTGCTCCAAGATTCATGGGTTACGCCCAACAGGATGCTCAAGAGTTCCTTAGATATCTGTTGGAAGGATTACATGAGGATGTCAACAGAGTTGCTGTTAAACCTCAACCTATTCTTGCAGACATACCTGATCACTTTACGTAAGTATTGTATTGTAAATTTATTCGTTATTTTTCTCGTTACAAAAAAATTTTATAGAGATGCGTATTGTACCTGTACATATAAAATAATAATATTTAATTTTTATTAACAGAGATAGCCAAAAAGCAACAGAAAGTTGGAAAAGATACCTACGTAGCGAAGACAGTACTATCGTCGATGCGTTTGTAGGACAACTTCGTTCATCTTTGCAGTGTACGTCCTGCGATCACATTTCAGTTACCCTAGATCCATTTTGGGATTTAAGTTTGCCAATACCTACACGAAGTGGTACAGTTAAACTTAATCAGTGTCTTGAGCACTTTACAAAGACAGAGATAATGGATGGTGATGAAAAACCCACGTGTTCCAAGTGCCAGATGAGAAGAAAGTGCACTAAACGATTTAGCATTCAAAAGTTTCCCAAAATTTTAGTCATTCGTATCCTTTTTATTGATTATTATATTAATTTTTTTTTCTAATTTAATTAATAATAATAATAATGAAAATTGTTTTCCTTAATGAAAATAATTTAATAGATTTGAAACGATTTTCACCAACGGAAAGATTCCGTTCGAAATTGAGCGTCCTGGTTGATTTTCCACTGATGGGGTTGGATCTCAGTGCCTTTGCCGCAACTGGCGTTCAAGGATGTACGTACAATCTTTACGGAGTAGCTAATCACTCGGGTACGCCGTACTCGGGTCATTACACAGCCTACTGTAAGCATCCTTACTCCGGTGAATGGCACGAGTACAACGACAGCAGAGTGTCATCAGTGTCAGCTAGCTCAGTAATTTCCAGTGAGGCGTACGTTCTCTTCTACGAGCAGCAGTCACAGTCACAGCAGCAGCAACAGCAGCCTCTTAGTCATCATTTGTAACCACACGCCACACTTGTTAGTGTACAGTACCATCTTGCCTCGTGAGGATTTTATATAAATAAAAATGTAATACCTCAAGTCCAGTGTGTGACAAATTGACTCGGCGCCTTGTTAGTCGGCGAGTGCAGCAACAACTAAATAATATTATAAAAGCAGCTCGACATCCGGAAGAAAATTAATATCTAACACTAAGTGTCGGCGTAATAATAAATAAAAGATTTTAAAAGTATATATATAATGCGTTAATGATGTCGGTTTTAGATATGATATTTATTAGCCAAAATAGGCGGGCAGCTGCATTTCTTTTTGATATATATTATTCATTTTGTTGCTTGCTTTTTATATTAATTTCTTCATTTATTAATTGACTGTCTTTAATTACTTATATTATGACTATTGTATCGTTTTACTAAAATCAAAGTTTGACTATTTATACTAGGCTTTAAAAATTATTAATTTTTTTTCCTAGATTTCAATTTATTTATTTTTTAAAATTAATTGTTTATATTATACATTATATATACATATATATATATATATATATATATAATATATATATATATATATATATACAAATATATTTCTCTCACAATCATTGTCTATTTAAAATATAAAATTTAAATAAATTTATGAAAATTACGTGTATAAAAATAACCCTTACGACTTAATAGTAGGAAAAAATTGTAAAAAATGTATCCCCATTTAATTAAAACGTCATGTAGGACAAATTGTAAGAAAAAAAAAAAAAATTTATAAGTAAATTTCACGTAAGCTTCGTATTTTTTAAACAAAAATTTAATGTTCCGGATGTCTAGTTACTTTTTAAAATTAGAAAAAATAAATAAATAAAATAATAATATTTATCTTTCTCACTTGAAATCCAATAAAGTAAATCCCGAAAATAAATATAATTAAAAGATTAAGATCAACAATAACAAGAACAAATCACCTGTTAAATCTACGGTTATATATTTACTTTTGTAAAATATTTTTGTTTTATTTCCAAGCAGTCAAGAGTTATTTATTTAATTTATAGAAAGAGAAAGAGAATATAAATAAACTATTGATATTCGATATTATCGAATATAATATTAAATATATATATTACTATTATTATTATTATCATAATTATTAAATATGCATGACAAAACACAAATGAAAATAACAGACATTAATTAGTTAAATCTGTCCAATAAAATGATACACCAATAATTATAATTTATATCGTATCTTTTTTTTCTTCATAGACAAAATGAAAATCTTATCAGTTCGAGAACATTTACGCGGTACTAAATTAAATAATTTGTTAATTTATCAATTTTTTTCACTTATTAAAATTATTATGAAGAATATAATTTTAGGTAAATTATTAAGTTGGACTGTAATTTTATTTTTCAATAAATTCAGCAATATTAATTTTACTAACTATATTAGATTTGCAAATTTCAAGTAATATTTTTAATGTTTGTTTATTGTAGAATAGTTTTCTAATAATATTTTCATAAAACTAAAACACAAAAAGTTGATCGATAAAAAGTTATCGCTTGTCTACCAGAGTGTACAGAAAAAATTATACCATTAATCCCCAATAATTTTATCAAACGAATAAACCTACTGTAAAATTTTTAAAGCTCACTAAGTAATTTTAGTCAACATTATGATACTGATTTTCAGGATATTTTTTAACAATTAAATTTTTAGATAAGAATAACAAAAAATCCATATCTAAAAATTTTTATAAACTATAAATTTAATTTTTAATAAAATCAAAAATTGGACATACGTTTGTTGATTTTTGGATCTTGTCAACATTAGACAGTTATCATAAATATGACTAAAAAAATAACACTAAAGTTGACAGATATTAAAATTTTTTTTTTTTAAGTTATAGCAATTAAATTATTAAAAAAAAAAATTAAATAAAAAGTTTCACATGTGAAAATTAATAAAAAGTATAAGTGAAAATTTGTAGAAGTATTTTTTTATTGTAATTAATTTGTTAAAAAAATTTTTTTAAATTGACAGCTGACCGCTAACTTCAGTATTATCATTAAATTTAGCTGTCACTTTACAATTGTTTTAATTTTTTTTAACAAAAAAATTATACAAAAATGGACTTTTAGAAATTTTAGTAAATTAAAAATGCAATTTTTTTAAAATAATTTTTTTGTTAAAAAAAATTAAAAAATTGTCAAGTGACAGTTATCTTTAATGACAATACTGAAGTTAGCGGTCAGCTGTTTCTTGATAAGGGGAAGGAAGATGGACGTCGGGGGAAGATGGTCGATCTTAACAAGCATCGAATGTTATAATTCTATGCTTGTATAGCTACCTTTGAAGTATTTTTCTGGTTAATAGCCTACTATCAGACAAAATAGGTAGAATTTATATAATTTTTCATGTAAAAATTCTTTGTAAAAATAATAAAAATTAAAAAAATTTTTTTAACAAATTAATTACAATAAAAAAATGCTTCTAAAAATTTTTACTTGTAACTTTTATTAATTTTCACATGTGAAACTTTTTATTTAATTTTTTTTTTTAATCATTTTATTGCTATAATTAAAAAAAAAAATTTGTTAATATCTGTCAACTTCAGTGTTATCTTTAATGTAATTACTTTCTTCCCTTTATAATTTTCAAATTTCTAACGTCTGCTCCGCCATAAGTCCAATTCTTCTTAAAAAATCTTTATAAACGTCTATAATTAAAAAAAAAAAAAAAAAAAAAAAAACAATTACCTGAAAAACAAAAAGTAGGCTCGTGAATTGGCTAATACTTGAGACAAGTACATATTTGAATAGCGCAGACTAAGAACGAGAGCCAGTGTGGGCGAGACAGAGGTAATAAAGGTGTATGCGCGATTCGCCAGAGCTTTACAATCCTCATCCTCCTAATCTTGATCTAACAGCGACGGTGGTGGTGGCGGCGGCGGTCGTCGTCGTCAAGTCCCGGGTCAATTCGCGAACCGAGTCTCGCCGTTAGTTGTCCAGATGGCGGGATTGCGCATTTTTGCACATGAGTAAGAGACGACGCGCGATTATGTGTGCGTATTCTCTCTTAGTCGCGTGCAGTGTGTGCCTCCTCGCAGTAATATGCCATGTCGGCTCTTTATTCAAATAATCTCTCAATATAAGTACACATATATATAGATAACTACATATATATATATATATATATATATATATATATATATATATATATATATATATATATATATATATATATATATATATATATATATATATATATATATTTATATACATTCAATAAATTAATAAAACAGTAAAACTTTAACTACAGACACAGACAGTAGTCGAATTAAAAAAAGCTGACAGTTGTCTTCCCGTGAAGAATATTACAGACAAAAAAGTGAAGGTTTTAAAAAATATTTTCGCGAATAATCGATCGGGCTAAGCTAAGTTGACAGCAAATCAACGTATAACGTTGTCTAGTTTTAGTTTTGCAAGTGTGTGTACATCAGCAGGAGCTTGGAGCTGCTACACAAACTCAATCCACACTATCGTACTCAGCTCAGTAGACTCTTGTATGTATTATTTGAGAGTTAGAGTGATGGTGATGGTGATGTGATAGTGGACGCCCGTGTGTGGGTATTCCAAAAGACTCGAGACCCGAGCAGAAGGAGATACATGGTGGGAGTCGCAAAACTACCGAGTAAGAGAGTAAGCGAGACACCGAAGAAAGAGGATTCAGCGCTGAGGTGAAGAGCGAGAGGACTTTTCTCGTATCCGCTGCTGTAGTAGTGAAATAGTCATCGTCTTCGTCTTCATCGTCGTCGTCGTTGTCGTCGTGTGCTTTGTGTCCAAGTGTTGTGCATTTATATCTACATATATGTATTTTTTTATCAAAGGGTATACTATATCTTCTTTCTATCTATATGTATTTATATTTTTATATGTATATATACATATATATGTTCCAGTAGCACCAGTAGAAGAATAAAAAGTAGTTGTTGTACTCCCGAAAAAAACTTTAGAAAAAAAGAAGATATAAGACACGAAACACGAGCACGACCACGACGACGACGATAACAACGACAACAAGAGAATCAGTACCAAGTGTACTTGCTCAACTAAAAGTATACTCGCGATTTATAAATATTTATCTGGAAGTGCCGGTAATTTGAACTTATAAATATATGTTTATTATTTTCTTCATCGTACAACTAAACCGATAATTATTATTGAAAATAATTATTCATTGAAAAATTAAAAAACTGATAGACTTTTTTTTTTTTTTTTTTTTTTCTACAGGAACCAAGGTGTCAAGTGGTGAAATATTAAAAGGATTTTGTATAAAATAAGACCGGGTGATTTAAAATCTGGACAGTTATTATCAAATAGATATATTGGAAGCTACAGTGTGTATGGTATAAATTAACAACTAACTAAAACTGGTGTGTTATGTTCCATGTTACATTACATTAGTTGGGTCTATATTTTTGCGTGCGCTGTATAGTATTCTGTTTCTGTATACAGAGTTATACAGTGTAGATTAAAAGACGTGTGATGGTCGCTGTTGCTGAGCGAGACTCACTGGCCGGAAATATATAAGCCTTGAGAGCTAGAATTTGCTCAGTACTCCAATATACAACTGAGTACAGTAGCCACCAGTATAATAGTGATTTAGTTTATTTTCTTTTTTTCTTATTTAAAAAAATTTTTTTTTTCCTTTTTTTTAACTCATGTTCTTTATTTTTTCAAAGCTTTGTATGAAATGAAAGATATTGTGCTGAGAATGAATAAGAGACATCTAAAGTTTAAGACTACACTTTTATATGTACATACATGCTTATATATTATTTATATATATACTTACATACGTGTACATATATATTTATATACATAAAATAAACATGTGTGTATATATAACTGGATAGGGCTTTTGATTTGTATATAAATGTAGATGAGTAATAATAGTCGTAGACTCTTTAAATTCTATGAGTTTTTTTTTTTTTTTTTTTTTTTTTTTTTTTTTTTAAATGATTTTTCTATGAGTAAGTTTTGTGCGTATATATCGTATTGTGTGATATGTGAGTTGGTCGGTGACCAGAAGGACGCGGGTATATATATATATATATATATATATATATATATATATATATATATATATATATATATATATATATATGAAGGAGGTGAGGAGAGACTAGAGAGTAGTAGTGGGTCGAGAGGGAGACTCAGTCGTGCGCGCGAGAGGGCAGTGATCTCTCGGGGAGCGGCGACCTGACACCAACGACCGATAGCTATAGGATACATCCATCTCGCTCTGTTGAACATCCCAGACTCCATCACGATCTTACACTTTTAAACTCATCTGCAGATACTCGGACCATTCCAAGACCAAGAAGAAGACAACGTTATAGAGTACATTTCTTCTTTATCAGATCATCACCATGGTGCATTTTATCGTGATACACAATACTCATCATCTTCTTACCCAGTGGATCATTCAGCACCATCATTTAATCGGATTACCAAGGTAAATTTATATCTATATATTAATGATAATGATAATGACAGTTCTTTATTTCCTCTCGCCTATTTTTTGGTATTTCATGTGTCTGTTTTATATTTTATGGTAATAAGACGTGTGTGTACGTTCTATGTGTACGAAAAAAAAAAAAAATAAAATAAATATATGTGTATAAAGTATAAAGAGTTATAGAGAGAAACTGGCAACGACACGCGGTCGCTAAACTTTTTTTTAGTATCTGTCCGCGAGAGCCTCGTGCTCATCAGAAATCGCATGGCATATCTTAACTTTTTTATTTTTCACTGGTAATAGAATTACAAATACTCTGTTTGCTTAACATTTATTTATTGATTTATTCATCATCACATACTACGAGATTAATTTTTAAGCAAAAAAAATTTTTTTACATATATATTACTTCAAAATGTAAGAAATTATATTAATTATTTTTTTTTCTTCTCTAGGTATGTTGCTAAATTTACAAGTTTAAAAAATTAATAATAACAATAACTATAACTACAATGACTACGTAATTCGAGCCTGTTGTCTGGGTTCAAGTCTTTAACGGTCAAGGTGTTATATACATAGTCCACCGTTCATTCATAAAATACCTACTTTGATGTACATTATTTTATCAATAATGTGCAATGAGCTGTCGGTATAGTATGCTACACTTACTGTCTGATGTGGAAAAAATAAAAACAACAGTATATTATATAGAGTATGGGAAGAAGATATATGGAGAAGGAGCAGAAGGAGGAGCTGGAGAGAAAATAGTAATTATAAAATATGTTAAAGACAGCAAAAATGTTATTAACTATTATCGACAGCTACCATCAGCTTTGAAGCTAAGCGATCATACCTAACCGTGGCTAGGCTCAGCATATGATGCCATGCCATGCCATAGGTTACAGCTCAACGCTTAAAGATAGTGTGCTTGTATATTATAAACGATCAAGGGTTCAACTTTACTATATACTATATACACTAATTCCTCTTCTCATGCGTGGGCTGTATGCGTGTATTCATTATAAATGTTATGATCTCTTCCGTTCCCTCGTGCTTCCAAGTTTACTGACCCGTTAGTTATTTCAACTCTGTCCGTCACACAGAATTATTTAATCAGCCAGACGTTTTTTTTTGTATTTTATTTTTTTCTCTTTTACTCAGTTCTATGACCGGTTTTTACCTACTCGTACATATATAGTATATATAATAAAATATAATATAATACAATTTAATATAATGCTATATGTGTACACACATGCTCTTATTTTATCTTCATTTTATTTATTCCGATGGGAAATGTTTTAAATATATCTACGCATCACGGTAACGTTTGGAGTGTACTCGGTCTCCATGTTGTTCCGGGAAGGATATTTTGAGTGTGAGATGAATAAAAAAAATTTAAGGCGGAGCGTGTTTTCACGGCCCGATCCCCGATCTCCAAGTGTGATATCGGGCACAAAGGGCCATACCAGGTAAAATATTTTCCGAGTGCAATGTGTCCCAATATCCCCCACCAAAGGGAGTCTCCCGCGCGTCTTTGCCCCTCGAAGAACGAGAAGGCGGAGCCAGTTGAGCCCTTGACATGACTTTCCAATAAAAAACATTCTTTCATGGTATCACAATACATTGTTTACCTCACTTTGTTTACTCTGACACGGTCATTTATGTTTTATTAGTTTAATATTATCACGTTGAGATATTTTTGCTGCAATAACATTTTTTATCTTTGGGAGGGAAAATATACTGTTGTCACAAGAATTAGGGGGAAAAGAATACGTAAAAGTCGTATTTAAAAATTTTTTTTTCGAGTAACTTTAAAATCAATCTTTGACTTAATTACTAATAAATTGATTCTTTAAATTCTAATTATCATTAAAATTAAATTCAAAAATTTTAAATTGACGTGAATTTTTTGAAATTTACTTTTTTAAGAAAAAATGATTTTTTCCACATATGACAGTATACTGATACAAAAATTAATTTAATTCAAGTTAATAATTCTGAAGAATTCAATTCCCTTGAATGAACTAAAAAAATTAAATCTTTTTGATCCAAGCAAATTTTACTTGATTCAAAATTTATTTTTACTCAACTCAAACTACAGAAATCCTTCAAAATTTTTTTCTGTTGAACCAAAGTAAACTTTTTTATCATAGTGTGCAAACTTTATTTAATTCAAAGCTCAATTAATATTTCTCAAATATTTTAAACAACATTAAAAAAAATCTTATTCACTTTTCACGAGATTTCTTAAAATTTTCTTTATTAATACATCATTTACCATCGGCCATTTCTTATTAAAATTAGATTTTAATTTAAAATCAACGATTTTTTGTCTATCCGTACTTTCTTCGCTACCGTCAGCAACAACTAACTTTTATTTAACCCCCAAGTACAGTAAAGACAAACAGAAATACAAAGTTTAGCATCTCGATCTTGCTTTTGATCCTATTAACTTATTTCAAACTCTACCATGCTCTATCATCTGATTTATTTATTTTCTTCATTATTATTGTATATAATTTTATTTCCATCAACAATCCAACAATTCAACTTAATTAATTCCACCGCCATAAATAGAAGAGGACGAAAATAAAAAAAAAAATCAATAAAACGATAATTCTCAAAGAGCAAAAATATATATATATATATATATATATATATATATATATATATATATATATATATATATATATATATATATATATATATATATATGCAAGCCCAGCAATTCCTTTGTTATATTTAGTATCGAATAAATTCGGTCATCAACCTCGAAACTTTGCCGACTGGTTGTTTTCCCCCAAAGTCTAGAGGGTCTCAGCCAGCGTCTGAAAACGTCTTTCACCCTTCTTGTCGCTCTGGGAAAATAAGTGCCGACGATCCTACTGGAGGGTGTGTGCCTACCACCCGGGTGACCGTGGGGTGCCGCGAGCACGTAACAATGTTGCGGTAGGCCTCTAGGCCAAACCTCATCACTATCACTATACATATACATTCACATATACATATCCATATCTTTCTATACGTATATCCGTCGGTTATTTCTTCACCCTTACATAAATCCAGAATAATACTTTTCGTCTCGCTCTTTCTTATAAATTTATCTCAAAGTTGAAACGAAACTCTCGGCACAATAAAACTCCCAACAGAACTTTTATTTAGTTTTTTTCAACAACTTGTTTCCTGTCTTTGCGATGTAGTTATCATTTTTTTTCTTCATACATCCACACACATTTACTCCATATTTGTGTACATATGTGTGAGCATTATGTGTGTATACGTTATACCCTTGAAGTCATTCACAGGTCGAAGGCCATTTTCCGTCTCGTGTCAGTCTAGTCGCGCTAGTCATCCGATCCCTCTTGAGGGCGCTCCGGTTTACCAGACACACGTGTGTGTGTCGTGCGCTAGACGTTACTCTCTATGTGTGTGCTTTTATCACGCAAAAAAATATTTCTTTTTGTCAAGTGATCCGTACTCGAAAAATAATAGAATACATACGTATTCATTTTGCATATATCTGTGAG
Source organism: Cotesia typhae (assembly GCF_013202065.1). Taxonomy (NCBI): domain Eukaryota; kingdom Metazoa; phylum Arthropoda; class Insecta; order Hymenoptera; family Braconidae; genus Cotesia; species Cotesia typhae. The sequence goes on along the minus strand of NW_027423774.1, from coordinate 17,014,803 downwards.
GAATGAGGGACTTGATATTTGGTTTTATTGAAAATGGAAAAATAATTTACCTTTTTCATTGATTTTATTTTTACTGAAAGTAATCATTTTGTCATGTATCCGAGTAAAGTATGTTTGTAAAATATTTTTTAATACGTAAATTTTTAGTTTAATAACTTAAATAATTTGTTAATTTTTTAAATTAATATTAGAGTTATAAAAAAAAAAAAAAACAAATTTTAATTAAGAAAGTTTAATTTTAATTTTATTTTTAATTAATTTTGTAACGCTTTACAATTTTCAAATTGAATATTTTTAAATATGATAAACTTTGATGTTAATTTAAACATTGTACATTTAATTATTTTTAATCCTTTAAATAGTTTCTAATAATTTAAAACAACTTTTAATTTAATATTGAATTATTTTTTTAAAAATATAATCCAGATAAATTATTTTTAAATAATCTATTTATTTTTAAATAATCTAACAGTCCCAATAACACCTCCGATTAAAAATAAAAACTTTAATCCCCAAATAATTGAAAAATCAATAACCCGACCGCAAACTTCTGAATAATTAACACCCAATTCTGTGAAAACACCAAAAAAATATATTTTTTATCTAATAAAACCGCGCTTGAGCGTCCGGTAATTGATGTCGGAATTTGTTCTCTACGGATGACAGCTTTTTAATATCATTCTACCAGTTTATATATATTTCAGGGTGATATATATCTGGTGGAAACTCGAACAATGACCTCATTTTCGTTACCAACTCACCTGTGACTGTCATTGTCAGTTTGGTAGCTCAACTTTTAATACAATATAAATAATATCTGAATTTAATTATTGAAAACTTTAAAAATACAAAACTTTTTAATATACATATTTCTTCAAGCCTATATAAAATAAATTTTATCAATCATCAACAAAATAATTATTTTTCCAATAAAAACCGGATAAATAAATTTAAAATCCATTAATTTCAATAAAAGCCATTAAAAAAAAAAAAAAAAAAAAAAAAAACAATATTCAGTTAAAATAAAATAAAATAGTATATTGTATGGATTATTGTCACCAAAATCTCTTCATTTTTCCAAGACTTGTGCAGTTCCATCGATCACACATCCGAACATGATTTCATACTCTATACACGGAAAAGCTCAGTATATACATATGTGTGTTCTATTCGTCTTTCCACATCTCTCAACATTACTCTTCGATGTCAGTACGTTTATATCTATACATGCGTATATATATATATATATATATATATATATATATATATATATATATATATATATATATATATATATATATATATATAAAGCTCAGACTGTCGTCACCGCGTCTATATTATATATATTACATATATATGTACCCGCACAGTTTCACATATCTACTGGCAGTATATCTCAGGACTCAGGAGTTAAAGTGATGAGATGAAGATGGAGATATGAGTCGCTCGAAAGAGTGAGTAAGAAAAAGAATATTACTGTAGAGTTTACCAGCAAGCAAAGGAGTCACAGACGAGACGAAGGAGGATAAAGAAGAAATATATAGTTATATATAAAGAGAAAGAGTAAGAGAGAGAAAGAAGAAACCTTTGCCGACTATGGAAGACGTTCAAGTACTATACTTCCAGAGGAGGATAGTAATGGTGTATAGTAGAAGAGAAAATCACGACGAAAGATGGATAGAAGGTATACTACTACCACTAAGACTATCCACAAATACAAGCATCAAGTACGAAGGCAGATACAGAAGAACAGGATGGGGAGGATGGAAGGAGGTTCAGGAGGAAAGGTTGAGGTTGCTGGAGGCCGATTCTCGTCTCAACTTCGTCTGGCCCTACACTAGTATACTCGCAAAGGGTTCCTCACATTTTTATTCTTCTTCTATTTTACTTCTGCTGGTACTTGTTCTTCTTGTTCTTGTCCTTCGCTCCGTCTTGTCTACCTTTCCTCAGCTTCAGCATTCAGCATCCAACTCTGTCTATTCCTCTACTACTCTTTCCTCCTCAGCTACCGAGACCGAGTCCCTCACCAAAAGCTACAGGCTATACCAACTGCTAAGCTCACTAGTACATGGATGTACACGTTTGCAAACCTAAGGATCTCAACGGTTAATGCTCACGTATGTACGTACCGAGGTACGATTACATTAGCAGATTGAAACGTGTTTGAGATTCGAGAGAATAAAAGATATGTTCTTATAGGGTCACCGAACGAGCCAGGTTTCCGTTTAGCTGTGATGAGCTCAAATATTCACTCAACAATTTATGAGTGTTGTTTTTTTGCAACCTCGTGGGTACCTTAGTTTTAACGTTACTGGAACATATCGATTTTTCTTATCGGAGGGATAATTGTTTTATAAGTACGGCTTATGGCGGGTTAAAGGTTTGTGTTCAAGCTAGGGTGTGCTTTGTTGGAAAATTATAAACGTGTCATGCTAATCTTTGATTATTGATCAATTTAAACAGTATTTTTTAATTTATGGGGATTAATTAAAACCAAGATTTTAATTAACTCGATGCTTTTATTATTAAAAAATTTAATGTTTTGCCATGAAAAATATAAAAGAAATAAATGATTAAGTCTAAAATTATATAAAAATATTTTCAATAGCTGACTCTTAAGCGGATTTTTGTATAAATTTTATCGATGGTTGAGGTACACATTAAAAATATAGAAGAAATACATGGATGAAAGTATTAAAATTTATTTCAAACTATAATACTATATAATAGAATATTTCTTTTATCTATTTTTAATAAAACTTTCTAATACTTGTTTTCTTATATTATCCAGAAAGTTTAAATACATTTTTCATATTTTCATGGTTACATTGTTGTATAATTTTAAATATACTTTTTGATATTTTCATACTCATCTATTTATGGTAAATATATTTTTTATACCTCAAAACTTGATTTTTATTCTAGATTTTCTTACATGAGGTAAATTTAGTGTTAAAATATGTAAACACAATATATCTTTCCTAACTCAATCAATAGCTCTGATTTTTTTTTATCATCTTCATACTACATCATAAAATAACTTTTTTAAATTTTACAACTCTTGCTTCTTCCATTAATTTATAATTAATATTTTAACATGAAAACTAGAGAGTCAATTAACAAAACACCAGCCATATTGGTTCCTTAATTTATTAAAAATATCTACCACTAGAGGCGCGATTTTAAAACTGCAACTATCGATAACGTAGAACTTTAATTATTTAAAATCTGAAACATTCTGTTCTTTTTATTTCTTGAGATTTTCACAGCTTGTGAGATTAAAGTTCCTTATTTCTTTCTCACCGTAAGCTATTTTCATCAAATATTCTTAAAAACTCGTTCTTCTTCCAAGCTCTAGGCTCTAGACTTATAACATAACATAATAGCATAGATTTAGAGTACATAAATATATTGTTTGATTTGGCAATAAGGTTCACGTATTTTTCTAATGTGGACTTGACAACAAAATCGGTCACGCGATTCATATGTCGATACACTCACTGTAAACGATTACTACTTGTGTTACTGTAACGTATATACTTTGTTGTAAATTATATTCAACGTTGCAATTTAATACAACCTACCAGTCTACTATTTTCTACACACAAATAAATATATATCTTCACACAAAACTATATATCCGTGACCAGTGAGCAGTAGTCCAATCGTTTTGCTAAAAGAAACCCCTTTTTTGTCTTAGCATCACGCGAACTAAGCTACTGATCCAGATCTCTTGTATTATTTTATAATAATAACTCACGCGACTCCTAAACTCTAAACAATCATAATCGTCATTTTACTATTTATAAATTTTACGTAAATAAGTAAAATATTTATTAAAAAAAAGAAAAGCTTACCGCAAATTAAAAACAGAATGATGGCTTCTAAAATAAAATTCAGCTGTGTATAAAATATTTAAAAAAATACTCGGATTAAAAAACGAAAAACCGGAGATAAAAAGAATGAAAGAGGTTTATCGACCTCGCAGAAGGGCCTCGAGAGGTCGATGCAACAGCCAGCGGGTGGTCTATAATGCCGTGCAGCAGCAGCAGCATCAGCCATCCAACCAACGAACCAACCAACCAACCAACCAACCAGCTAGCTAGCATCATCCAGAACTGCCGACGTTCCTCTTATTCTCTACTCTCCTCCATTCTATTCTTTTCTCTTTAAACTTTTCTCATCCTCATCCTCATCCTTTTATTCCTACTCTCTCTTTCTCTCTCTGTCTCTGCACCACTACGATTCAGTTTGGTTTGTCTTGTTTACTTTTTATTTCTTTACTCGACGTTTATCACTGCAATGTTCTCAGTTCTCAGTTCCAAGTTCCCAGTTCTCAAATATACATTATACATTTTATTATTTTTTTTATACTTTTTGACTCTTTGTAATCGGCTCTATGCTCTCACAATCTGATTATAATATAATCAAATTGTTTTGTTTTTATTTTTATTTTATTTTTATCAAAGAAATTTTTTTAATGATTGTAATTCAAATTTCAAGTACAGTTTAAGAATTTAAAAAAAATTAAAAAGTACATTTTTTAACAGTTAAATTGATTGCTAAAAAAAATACTTTTTCATCGAAAATTCATTAATAATATCAAATAAATTATTTGTTAATTTTATTTAATGGGGCTTCGTGAATATTTTTAATATTCATTTGAGATAGACTATAACAATTTATTAATTATCACAGTAATAATAATTATTATTATTTAAATTTCAATTACACTGATGATGAAATAATATTTTAAATTTTAATAACTATTTTCCAAATGAAAATTTTTTTCCAGAATTTATTAACAGTTAAATAATTTCAAAAAGAAAAATTTTATTAAAGAATTTCATTATCTTTAATTTAATACAAGAAAAAAATTGAATCAAGTAAAATTTTTATTTTCTTCTTGTAATTACTTGAACCAAGTATTTTTTTTTTTTTTTGTTTAAAAATTTTTCAGTTTAATTCAAGACAAAGAAATTCTTCAGAATTATTCTCTAACATTTTTTTCTTAAGAGCCGGTCCTTATGATTGCAGCTTTTCATTTCTCTTCTAAACAAAGAAGATTTTTGAAAAAAACGCTCTGCTAGGTAGAAGATTTTTTAATTATCTATTTCATATCAGAGCGTTTTTTTCAAAATTCTCATTTATTTAGAAGAAAAACATAAAATTGCAATTAGCTTTATCATCATGAGTGTAATAAGGTTAGTATCGTTTCTTGCTGTGAGTGCGACGCGAAAAAAAGATGGGATCGGCTTTTAAATCAAATCAATTTTTTTATCAGTGTATTAAATATTTAAATATTTATTTTTATTATTTATAATTATGAAGAACAAAAATAAATAATTAAATAATTAAATTTTAAATATTTAAAACTAATAAAAATTTTTTTCTCAAAAAATCTTAACAAATAAATTTATATTTTACTCAAACAAATTCTTACATCAGTAATAAGCATTAAATACAATGTTTAGAAATAAAATAATAATTATATCGGGCAAAATTGTAAACGGTCTTAACAAGCGAAGTACGTAATCATGTTTTCGCGTTCAGCACAAAGACCGCAGAAGATTTTATATGAAAACTTCTTGCAGTACATATTGTGTATATTTATATGTATATAATACTTGAACTAGTAAATATAAAGGTACATGTAAATATGTATGTATGTATATGTGAAGAAAGAGGACTAACATTAGTTAGTAGTGGTAAAGCGTAGCGTGGTGGTAGTATTAGTAGTCGTAGTAGTAGTAGTAACCATTCGACGCGCCGACATAAATTCTAAAGGGTTTTGTCGGCTCCCAAAGGTCCCTTTTCGTACAGACGACGTCCCAACACGGACACGCTCATACTCTGTTCTCGGGCTAAAAGAGCAGGATAGACGTATTACCTTTGCCAGCAGTTTCGTTCTGGATAAGAGAGGAGAGAAGCGAAATGAAGGTAGTCTGTGTAGTCGCTGGAACTGGACGCTTAACAATCTATACACTCTATATAGAGCTACCATACTCCCATGCTATCGATAGCTAACCAGAGTAAGAGAGTTAGTACTCTACATACAATAATGATGATGTTGGTGTATATATGTGTAGTGGGCATGATACTCTACTCTGGTATGGTGTAACTAGAGTAGAGAGTAGAGCAATACACTTCACCTTCAGTAAATGCAGCATCACCCGGCAATAAATACAAGACGCCGATACTCAGCATTAATATTTAATCGAGTCTTCCTTGTTTTATCTAAAGGCGATAATTTATGCATCAAATCTCGTACCTATTTTCTTGCCATGTATTATTTAGTACCTGGAAAAATTTTACAAACAAGGATTCGTATAATTTTTTTTTTCACAATTTTCGTTTTTAACTTAATATTTTTGGTAATGTTTGATTTCACAAGAAAAAATTTTTAATCACAGAATTATGTCTAAAATACAGGAAATACGAAAAAATTGAAAGAAATTTTTTTTATAGAGAATTTAATTTTCTTCAAAAAAGAGCTTATGTAATTTTTTCGTATTTTTAATATTTTTGTCAGAATTTCAAACTTTAAGAAATTATAATATTATTTTTTTACTCCAAAAATTTTTTTTATAGCAGAATTTCGCCTAAAAGATAAATGGTACGAAAAAATTGATAATTTTTTTTTTTTTTTTTTTATAAAGAATTTAATTTCTTACAATTTTTTGTAATTTCAATATTTTCATCAGAATTTAAGTCTCAAACTTTTGCAAATAATATTATTATTTGTATAGTTAAGACCAAAATAATTTTCACCCAAAATATTTAAATCTTCCAAAGTTTATTAAAAAGTTTGACCCACACTATCTTTTTCCCCATCTAACTTTAATGACAAAAAATCCCAGACCTTTCTTTTACACCGGCAGTTTCATCTAACAATATTGTCTGTGAATCCATTAACAATTATAAATTTTTTTTTCTTAAAAATAAGTTGAGAATAAAAAGTTTATTGGGAAAAAAAGTTAATAGAGTTAATTAGTAGATATTTTTTTTATTTATTAATTGAGTTCTATTGTATCAAACGTTTTTTTATAATTCTCGTCTGGATGATAGAACTCAGCTCGAGAGAACTGAGAGCGTTTGGTATAAATTTGTTGTACGAGTAGGTTGGGAATATAATAAAAAGTAGTAAAGAGAAATTATGAAAGAAAAAAAGAGTGCAAATTATTCTGATGGTTTGTCCTATATAGATATATATATATTATATATTTTTTTTGGCATGGTATTATATTCAATCCTCCTCCACTGGTATCGTCGCGGCGCTAGCAACTAAAGTCTGTATAATGTATTCGCGGCTTGCCACGTGATCAATATGAACACCGAAGTACCTCGGAGACACACGAAATGAAAGAGACCGTGCGCGCCGCCGCGGAATAGTGTCAAGGCATATCCTCCATAGCTCAACTATCTGCTAACTCTTGTTATTGTTATTGTTCTTGTTCCAACTTGTTGTTGTTGTTGTTGTTTTAAAGCTTTCGGATGCTGGAACAATTAACCGCGCATTCTAGGTACCTCCATGTTCGCTCCCATTTTGGCTTCTTTGATTAAAAGTATGCATCTTTTCATGAACTTGAGAGCAGACATCTGACGATTCCTTTATTTTGAAAGTAACAGCTCGAAAATCGATAGAGGAGAAATTAAAAATTCAACGTTTCAATTCAATAAAACTGAATCAGTAATTAAACACTAATTGATAGTTAATAGAGACAAATTGGAAAATGAAAAAGCTATTTTCTTCCTAATTCTGTATAGTTCATACGGAAGAAAAGAAAATTAACTTTTGTATAAAGAGAAAAATTTTGAAGAGTTTCATTGTCTTGAATCAAGATATAAAATTCTTGAACAAAAAAAATTTTTTAGTTTAAAAATTTTTTTACTCACATATTGAAGATAAAGTTTTTCAAGATTATTTTCTGAATTTAATTTTTCTTTTCTGTGAAAAAAAAAAACAGACTTTTAAATGCAAATTTTTAAAAAAATTTCTACACAAAAAAAATTTACTTGATGAATCAAATAAATAATTTTGAAGTTCATCTTCTTGACTTAAGTAAAAAAAATACTTTAACTAAGATATTTTTCTTTGGTTTGAATAAATTTTATTTGATTTAAGAATTTTTCGTCTTAATTCAAAACAATGAAACTCTTCAAAATTATTTTCTTGATACAAGAATTTTTCTCTGGGTTTAATTTTTTTTTTTCAGTGTATAATTTTTAATACAAGTTTCCTCTGAAGTATTTAAAAAAGGATCATGAGGCAATATTTTTAATCATCTTCCGAGGAGGGGTAAAAAAAATAAAAAATTTTTTTTTTCTTAATCCGCAATAGCTAGAAAAAAACTTCTCAATCGAAATAGTAGAGCTTTATAAATTGAACACAAAAATGGTCCTTTGATTTTTTTGCTATCACAAAAATTAACAGAGTTAAGGGAGATAAAACGACGAGATGATGTTATGGCTTGAAAAATGAAAAAAAATTGAAATTCAGACTTTTTAAATTAATTAAAAATAACTTACTCAAAATTAAATTCTGAGTAGATTTGTTCTAACTACCAATTTTGAAGTAGTTAGTATTTAAATAAGTTATTACTTAACTAATTTAGTTTTATAGAGAAAGTTCATAACTTTGGAGTATTTTTATCAGGTATTTCATCTTCTTGAAGATATTCAAGAAATTTCATATTCTTAAAACGGAGTAAACAAATTAAATTGCTCGCGAGGTTGTTTCATTGAAAAATATTTTTTACCGTACATAAAATTATCGATCTCCTTCAGCTTGAAATAATGTGTAATATCTAACATAAGTATTACTATAAGCGAGGAGATCATAAACACTGATGAAAATTTCTTCATTTCTTCGCATTATATATCCTGAATACAGAAAGACAAAAGATACTCACGGTGCATTTCGCAAGACGTTAACTTTACGACAAACTTTTTAAGCACTTTTTATTTTCAATTCTGTCATTCTTTACCGAATTTTATGCTTTTTATACAAATATGAATATTCCAGTGTAAGCAAATAAAAATAGTTTATTTATTTCTGCACGAGAAGAATCATTTTATGGTTTGTGTATTTCTTCTGAAGATGAGTGATTTTTTTTATTCATAAAAAGAATTATATATTATTTTAAGATCTATAATCCGATCAAAATAATTCCAAACCCGTCAATGGTTGAGGATAAAATTATATCTCATCTGCGATAACAAAATATTATTTTTCACCTGCTAATGTAAAAACCAGCATTGATCATGAAAAAGGATAATAATAAGCATATGCGTTGGCCAGAAAAAAGAATAAAAAAGGAGTTAAGAATCCAAAAATTGGCGATTAGTACTGCGAACAAAGAACCGAAAGAAAGTTGAGAAATAAAAATGAAAAAAATCAAGTAGTATAAGCGGCAAGGGCTTGGTTTTGTCTCTTTGTCTTATTTTCTTATCCTTCTTCTTCTTCTTCTTCTTCTTGCATTCACTCAGGTTATATTACATTATACATATTTCTATGGTGGTGCATCAGTGGTGTGTTGGATGCGTGTTTTCAAAAACTGGACGCCATTACTACTGACAGCACGCGTGACTTTCTGTGGATTGTTATCAACTTTGGGTTTTGTTTTGTTCAACGCACAAATTAGCCTCAAAATTTTAACCATACAGATAATTGCCTCTTTCAAATTAACTAAATACATTATAATTATTCCCATTGAGTTATTTGGAGTCACATTTTATTATTAGTATTATGTAAAAATTTTAAAAGTAATTCAGTCAAATTTCAAAAACTATTATTTTATTATAATTAGATAATTCTTTGAAATAATTTTTAACATTTAAGCAAAGACATAACTTATTTTGATGAATTTATTTTTTACATAAATATATTAAATATTGATCAAATTTTGTGATAATTGTTACACAGTAAAAAATTTTGCGTCATTGCGTCAAAAAATTTTGTGTTGAATATTTAACACTTTTTTGTGTAAATTTAACATTTATTGTGTTAAATTAACACACAGAAAAAAAAATTTACTAGAATCAAGTAAATAATTTTGAAGAATTTCATTTTCTTGATTTGAGTAGAAAAATTCTTAAACTAAGAAATTTTTATTGGTTTAAAAATATTTTACTTCATTCAAGAATTTTTGGTCTTGATCCAAGACAATAAAACTCTTTAAAATTATTTTCTTGGTTTAAAAATTTTTCTCTTGATTCAAATTAATTTTTTTTTTCTGTGCACGAAAAAGTGTTAAATTAACACAAAAAAGTATTAAATATTTAACACAAATTTTTTTACTGTGTATAATTATTGAAATATCATGCAAAATAGAATAAAATAATAATTTTTTCCATTTGATTGTATTACCTTTTAAATTATTACAAAAGAATTAAATATCAACATTCATAACATGCTTTTACATATAAAATTCATTTAATAACTAATTATAATTATCATTATTTAACAGAAACAGTAATTGAAAATCAGACAAAGGAAAAGTGTTTGTATATTTATAAACATCCACGGGATGTACTCAAAAATTAAGTGCATTTGCACACTCTTGCAATTAATGCATATCGGCGTGCACAATAAGCTTGCAATGAACAGTTGTGTGCATTGTGCATACGTCGGAACTTATGCACACATGTTACATATATATATATATATATATATATATATATATATATATATATATGATACACATTACATGCATACATACACACACTTGCATCAGCAGCGCGGATAAAATAATTCGTCCAACGAACCTCTGGCCTTCTGGTTCTGGTACTGGTACTTATACATTAGCTGCTGCATTGCTTCACTGTCCTTGTTCTTTCTCGGGTTCTGTGTCCTCGATCTCCCGTATGGTATACCATATACTGGGTACTTTTCTTCTTTCTTTTACCGTTTCTTCTGTACTCTTCTCGTCTCTCGTCATCTTGCCCAGAGCACGATCGCTGGCTGGTTCCATGCAGCCTCGGAAATTTCTGCGCGGCCCGTGGGAGAGACTAACGCTAAGGCTTTAGAGAGTTTTCTTTTCTCTTATACTTATTACTATATATATAGTGCATATGCATTGCAACCGCTGTCTGATGATCCATGTGCAGGGTGGTAGTTTTTTTTTTTTTTTAATTTATTTTATCCGAGACAAAGAGATTAATCATTACTACGCATTCTTATATGGGTAATCGGTTGGAATACCAATGACAAATATGTACTAAGCTTAATTGGAAGACATATTTGTAAGATTATTAAGTCGAAAATAAAACTGTGATGAGGTCGTTGAGATTGGTTATTAATTATACAATTATTCAAGTGTTAAATATTTCGGCTCGTTATTAAATGTTTTATTTTGTTTTTATTGTAAAAACTTTTTAGTCAATCGTTAATCAAAAATTTTTATGAACAATATTAAGTCAATTTTTTTCTAAAACAAATTTTTGATTTTGTATTAATAATAATACATTTATAAAAAAATTTCTCCGAACAAAAAACTGGAAAATTACAGTTTTAAATATACTTTTTATAAAATCATATCTTGATTTTTTCGAACATAATTTTATGATTTTGAATTGTAACTTTTTACAGATTTAAAAAAAAAAAACAAATTTTCGAATTGTATCTCTTCTAGTTTTTTATTCGAGACAGCCAGTTTTTATAAATTGAATACTTAACATTTTTATTTTTCAATTTTTTTATCACTTAAGAAAAACGTTCTTGAACCAAGTACATCATTTTGAAAGAATTTGATCATTTAGAATTAAGTAAAATTTATTTTAACCAAGAACAATTTCTTAGTTCAAGAACTTTTGCTTGATTTAAGATTTCAACTGACTCTTTAAAACAATGTTCTTGGTTCAAGATTGTTCTTCTTGAAACACATTAATTTTATTTTTTTTCGATGTAATGATCATACAAATTATTAACGATAAAAATTCTTGAACCAAGAATATCGTGTTGAAGAGTTTTATCATCTTGAATCAAGCGAAAAAATTGTTGATCTATGAAATTATTCGTATTAGTTCAAGTTAATATTACTCGATTTAAGATTTTTGAAAGTTTTTTAAAGGCCCTTAAAATTGATAATCTTGGTCCAATAATTTTTTTTTTGTTTTCTTTTATCAGTGTTTACAACAAATTATTGATAATTCATAATGTTTAACATGACTAAATTTTGATTTTCCTAACATCAAAAATAATTTTTTTTGTAAAATTTTTTTAATCAAGAAAATTTTAAGAAAGATTGAAAATTTCTTGAATGAAGTTAAAATTTTTTGAACGAAGTTAAATTTTTTTTAAGCCAAGAAAATTTCTTCTTGCTCCAAAATAACTTCAGTCTTCCTTGTAATTTTCTTGGTTTAATTTTTTTTTCTGTGTATCTACTTCAATTTTTTTTAAATTAAATCGAAATAATAATTTTTCTTATCTACATCAAAAATAAATTAAATTAGTTGCATTATTAACATTAATTACTATAGAATCACGCGTGTGATCATAAAAAAATTCTTCCTACCCAAAAACAAATCTAAAGTATTAAAAATGTCTACAAAATCAAAGTTTGTAACACAAATACAAAGAATATAAGCGACTCGAAATCTCGTTCTGTGCATACAGCCCTGGCGTTGAATTTGCACCGGCGGTAGTCGGCCATGTGCACGTCGTCAGCGATCACACGGGCACATCTCACCCCCGCGTTATTCGCAACCGCTCAACATTCTACATCCATCCATACATATATACTTACATCTCACACATTTACACCCACACACTCTGATTCGCATTTACATTCACACCAACACCCGGACCCACATGAACACTCACACGTCATACAATATAGATTCTACACATATGATATAAACCAAGTTAGAACTATGGTAACAGACGAGAGAGCACGCGTGCGAGCAAAATCAAATGGCGGCGCATATCCGTCTTCTATTCAATACAACACACATCTCCCCATTCAATCAACTTCAATTAACATCCATTAGCATTATAATTCCACAGTACAACTGCCACCTCTAATTTTCATACGCGTACTATCTACTCTTAAATACCTACCGTTCTTACTTTTAATTATCGGTCAATCGTTTTTAAATTAGTATTTACAACACAGCAATAACAATACAAATAAAAGTAACAATACATCATCAATACACAGAGCAAACATTTCTACGTATGATCTGAAAATTATAGTTGTTATTTCTGCATCACGCTGGTAATAATTACAGTGCAGTATAGTCGCACTAATTTTCGTTTGCTGTCGCTTCAAACGTAAAGTAAATAATACTTTATAAAAAAAAAAAAAATAAATAAATGTACCTATGTCAGCAATGTAACCATTACTGTGCTATGTAGTACATATGGCATTTAAAAAAGCACTCGGTCCTACTAAGCTTAGGTTGAAGACTTATTATGTTATAAATTTTCAGGCAACGAAACACATTATTTTTATTTTATTTATTTATAATTGAATGCCAAGGCAATGGTCAAATGGCAAAGTATACATTTTTATTGTATTATAGTACACGTATTTAAGTAAAAGATGATTTTAGATTATATTAAATTTGAATGATCAATTAAAAAATTACACAGTAAAATAACACAATAAACACAAAAAAAAAAAAAAATTTCTTAAACAAAATAAAAAATTTGTTTTAAGCCGTAAGATGGACGGCGGAGTTTTTAAGAAGGTCCACCTTTACAAACATGGAATGTGAGTGTTATCCATACATGTTTGTAAATTAAAATAAAATTAATGTTAAAATAAAATTAATTTAATAAAAAAATTTCTTAAACTTAAATTTAACATTTATTGTGTTAAATCAACACAAAAAAGTGTTAAATATTTAATACAAAATTTTTTACTGTGTATAACCAAAATTTTGAAATGAAAACAAATAATTTTTATCAAAAAAAGTAAAATAATTGTGTTTTGTTAAAAAAAAATTAAGTGATTTAAAGTTACTTTCATGGAGTTACACTTTTAATTTTCAAGTTAATGACAATAAAAGTATTACTCACATAAAAAAACATAGTCTGGTAGCGCTTGCATTAGAGCAAGGTAACGCGAACTATACAGTAATGTAATCATTACTATGTTGCATAACTCAAGTTCAGCACAGGCTAAGTTACCAAAAATAAAAATAGGAATTACTGACTTTTAGTTTTGAACTGCATAGGATTCAGTGAATTGATAAAAAAATAACTTGAGTCAAGAGAAAAAATTTTGACCCAAGAATACCATTTCAAAGAAAATAAGTTTCTTGAATCAGAAGAAAAATTCTTGATTTAGATAATTTTTCTTGTCTCGAGAATTTTTTCTCTTGTTTTTTCCCTTATTTTTATTTTTAATTATTTTAAAATATACGCTGAAAAAAAAAAATAATTTGAATCACGAGAAAAATTCTTGAACCAAGAAAATAATTTTGATGAGTTTCATTGTCTTGAATCAAGTATAGTTTACTTAAATTAAGAAAAAATTCTCAGTTAAAGAATTTTTCCACTTTAATCAAGATGATTAAGTTCTTCAAAATAACTTTTTGGTTTAATAATATGTCTTTTGGATCAAGTTAATTTTTTTTTAGTGTGACAAAACTTGACGTTTGCACCAAAGCGCTTAAAATTCTACACAGCAAGAAAAAAATCTTGAGTCAAGCGTAAATTTTCGTAAATCAAAAAAATCTTAAGGAAAACTGAAAATTTTTTGAATGAAGTTAAAATTTCTTGAACAAAGTTAAATTTTTTTCAGCTAAAAAAATTTCTTCTTGTTCCAAAATAATTTCGGTCTTCCTTATAATTTTCTTGGTTCAAGAAATTTATTTTTCTGTGTAGTGACATGTCATTCAAGTGTAAAAGTCGAAAATGATATATTGGCTAAATATCAAGACGTTATTGTCTTTTGATTAAAGATCATATCTATAAGTAGCTAGACATATTTTTATTTTCATGGATCAAGCACTATACAGCAAAGTAATATTGAAACTACATTTGATCGCGCATGGTAGAATTTACTTGACCTTTCCCTCCATGATGACTATAGCAATCATTAATCTTTGTGATTCCAGCCCTTTGTTTCATATGCACACTATTTACTATGCGGTTTGTTTTGGAGTACAGGGTATGACTATTCCTTTATACTGACTATTATTTGTACTACAAGCAGTGTTATAGAGCAATAACCATTACAATAAACATCCCCAATCAGTAAAATGGTGAATATTGTATTTGTGATTGGTGATTGGAATAATTTGCGGTGCATAATCATAAAAGTGGATTCCCGAGGTGTCAGTGACCCCCTGCGTGCCCCTACCGCCGTTTGACCCCGCAGTCATTCGGTTTTTCCGCGTGAGAAGACTTAACTTTGTCCGGAAGTCGCGCGAGAAAGGGAAGGGAGTTTCTAGTTTGTCCCCTCCTTTTCTGCTCCACCTCTTGCATTTTTCCCTCTCCACTGCTCCTTTATATATAATACTGCTACCTCGTGGCACTTAGTCATAAAACTACACTCATTTTAAATGAAAATTTTGCAAAATAATATTCAGTTTTTTCATTTTTCAAATTGCTTATTTTATGGTCATTTTTTAATTAATTACTTTTAGAAATTTTTTTTGAATTGAAAAAAAATTTTGAAGCAATATTTGATATTTTATTTTAAAAATTGATTAATTTGCAATTCTGGTAATTTATATACAAAATAACTTCTGAAAATTAATAAGAGTTCTGAGAAATTGTTTTTGAATTTTGATCGTAAATTAATACAAGAATAAAAGATAACATTAATTTTATTATTCAGGTGAATATAATTCGTTAAATTCAAACAATTTTTTAGAATATTCATACGTGACGAAAAGTAAAAATTTTAATCTAAAAATTGATAATATAATAAAAAATAATATACATACTAATAAATAGTATACAAAAAATCTTCTGACTAGAATACACAGAGAAAAAGTTTTACTTGAAACAAGAAAATTGAATGAGAAAGAAAAAAATTATCTTATATTAGAGCTCATGCAAAGAAATGTTTGAAAAAATTACTTGAAGTAAAATAATGTTCTTTGTTTATACACAGAAAGGAAAAATTCTTCTTTGGAGAACTTTAGAAAATATTTAGGAAGAAGAAAATTGTCTTGTCCTAAAAAAATTTCCTTTTCTCTCCAAAACAAAATTTTTCCAAAAAAATTTCTTGATTCAAGTAAACTTTTTTTTATGACACTGAAGTTAGCTAACAACTGTCAATTAAAAAAATTTTAATAACAAATAAATTACAATAAAAAAAATGCTTTTAAAAATTTTGATTAAATTTCACACGTGGAATTTTTTAATTAATTTTTTTTATTAATAATTTAATTGCTATAAAATTATAAAAAAATTTTTCATGCCGGTCAACTTCAGTGTTATTTTTTTTTTCACGTCAAAAAAATTTGCTTCTGTTCAAAAAATTCTTTCTAAATAATTTTTTAGATCCAAAAAATTTAGAGAACTCAAGAATTGATTACTTTTTTTTAAGATGTATTATTTTATCCGAAAAAGTTTACTAAACCCAGAAAAATTATTAGTTTAATACTTTTTAAAATTTTTTTTTCAATAAACTCAATTTTACCCTTTGCAATTTAGTATTTTTTGTTTATATAAATTTAAAGTTGATAATTTTTTAAACTTATTCCATTTTTTGATCATTTTTTACAATTTTATAAAATGAAATAACATCCATCTGAAAAAAAAAAAAATAACATTTTAGTGTCTTCTACTTCCATCATTAAAATGTATGATATAAAAATACCTTACATTTCCGTTTTTCTGCTTTTCATTTTTTCATTCTTCGTTTTCCCCATATATATTTTTATTTCTTCTCAACTTTTTCTTAATTTTTTCTTTAAACTTCTGAAAATTCTCAAAGAAAGCTTTTACTTTTACATAATACGTAAATTGTAACTATAAGAAAATATTAACTAAAAAAATAAGAGTTTGTAATACTTTCCGACCTAGAAGCCTGAACTCTGATGATCCGAGGTACTTTCGGTGAAATGAATCCCACATATGCAGCAAATTAAACTCCTGCTGCACCTCTGGAAGTCTGGTAATTTCCTGAGCAAGACGAAAGGTGGCTCCGCCGGCGCGACAGTTAGCGTCCTTCTTCTATTCCCCGTCGTCCATCGTTCGCGTTCATGCCCGGGCGACGCACCGAACAGAGTGCACTCTACTCTGTCTGCATCGGCACATCGCGGTTTGTTCTCCTCTCTGTACATACTGTATAATGTATAATATAATATAATAGTGCACCAACGTTATTACTTATATTACTTCCAATCCAATGGTAGTTAATATTACCGAGTACACCGCTGTCTTCTTACGGGCTTTAACTAGTGCCTTTTGTTCGTTAATTAACAATTTGCTTTAATCTCTGACAGTTAAACTTTTTTAATCAATTTATTTGTAATCGATATCGTTAATTATATTTCATCAGAATTTTTTATTCGATATTTTTTAGTCTCTTTGTTCTTTAATTTTGGAGTATTTTAATTTTTATCGTATCTGTGTATATTATTTTGGATTATTTTTATTATTGCAGAAAAGAGTTTGTGAAAATTAAAAAATGAATAATGTAAAATGGTTTTAAAAAAACAATAAAGTGAAAGCGAGGAGTGAAGGTTCTGGAATAAAGTGTTTTATGTGTGTAACTTTTCAAGGATTATAAAAACACATCGTTTATGGGATATCTCAAGGAATATTTCTGAGTTGGATTGCATATATCAAGGATAAATGTTCCCAGTGTGTATTGTAATTCATGGAATACTTT
This sequence comes from Cotesia typhae, assembly GCF_013202065.1. Taxonomy (NCBI): domain Eukaryota; kingdom Metazoa; phylum Arthropoda; class Insecta; order Hymenoptera; family Braconidae; genus Cotesia; species Cotesia typhae. Next base: position 16,997,005 of record NW_027423774.1, on the reverse strand, counting down.
TAAGTATAATACTGAATATAACATAAGCGTAAATTTAAAAACTTTTTTTTTTTTTTTTTGTTTAAAATTGGATTAAATATAGTTCTTTTATTTTATTTAAAAATAAAAATTTGAAGTGATAGTGAGTTTATAATCATTTTTTTTTTTTTTTTTTTTTAATTGTTTTAATAATGTTAGAAAAAATCTTTATGATTTAGAAATTAATAGCCATCTCATTTTTTTGCTGTGATAAAAAAAAATGATACTGATAATTTGGTATTTAAAAATTATTTCAAAAAATCGAAAAATTAAAAAAAAAAATTCTACATTTGTATGAATTTTAAAAAATTATGGAAGCAATTTTTTTTAAATAATTCTCTAAGTAAAGTATAATACTGAAATCAGAAATCAATAGAATTTTATTATTTCATAATTTTATTTTAAAACTAAATTTTTAGTTAAAAAATATTTGCCAAAAATTCCACTTCTAGTTTTTAAAAAATTTCCAAATTTTTTATTCATGATAATTTATTTTTTAAAAAAATTCTAAAAATTATCAGATGCCTATTAACTTCTGTTTCATAAATAAAATCCACAATTGTTCAAGTTTCTGCTGATTTCCAGTGTCATAAAAGTAAATTACTTTCATGATAAAAAAATTTTTTTTTTTAAATTACATTTACATCGTTTTTAAAAATTAAATATTTCAAACATTTTTATCACTTGTATCAAAAGAAAAAAAAATTATTTATTCATAACAGAAGAATTAAAATTTTAAAAGTTACACTGAAAAAAAAAAATCTTGACTGCAGTGTAAATTTTCCTGGCTCAAGAAAATATTAAGGAAGGTTGAAAATTTCTGGGATAAAGTCATATAAAGTCATTGAGTCAAGAAAATTTCTTCTTGCTCCAAAATAACTTTTGTCTTCTTTAAAATTTTCTTGGCGCAAGAAATTTGTTTTTTCTTTGTATGAGTGTAATTTTTATAACTCTGATAATTTTTTAAAGTTTGTGAATAATTCAAAGACAACAGATATTTAACAGATTAATAATTTTTTGATAAGTAAAAAAAATTAGAAAATTAAAAAATATTTCCAAGATTATTTTTCACAATTTTCTCGCACAAATCACAAAGAAGAAAGAAAGTGAAATAAATAGTTGTAATACAGACAAAAACACAATAGCATGTCGGTGTTGATGGTTATTTTCAGTATCATGAAATGAAGCTAAATATCATTTTGTGTTAAAAAGTAGTGATATAGTTCCCTGGTGAACAAAAAGTGAGATGCTAGTGGGTTTCTTTATTATTTTCTTGGGGGCTTAGTTACACTCGGACAGTGATTTGTGTCTTTTTAATTGACGCATAAAACAGAGTTATCCTACTGAAATATATAAGGGTTTCATGCTCATATTTTTTTGTGTTATTCCGCTCGGTTATGTTACTCGTAATAAAAATATATGCGTCATCTTGACATCTCCAAGGTGCTGGCTAGTATATCTCTATATACACATATATATGTTTGTAGAGATAGATACATATGTGTGTATAGTGTGGCTACTGGCAATTTCGAGGCCGCAAATAAATGATACGTAGTATTTCAATTTAATGCTGACGAAATCATATTGTAATTCCTTATTTATGTATTATTTTTTGCTCGTAAGAGCTTTTTCGTAATTTATAATAATATTATCAGAGATTAATTTTATTTTTTATTTTATTTTATATCAGCGTTACTTTTCGTATCGCTGTACATTTTATTTGTTCATTTATATAAATATCACGGGCTTTAAAATTTATTTACACAGGGGAAATGACTGGCTGAAAATGTTTATACCGATAAATTGCAATCGTATTTGAAAATTCGGTGCAAATGTAAACAATGTTGTAAATATTATAAACTGTCTAAAGTAATTCATTATTTTTAATAGATTGATTTTATGAATCAAGCATCAGTGATAATAAAAACAATATAAATTTTAATTTTAATTATTGGAGTTAAAAAATTAATTATTTTTAATTTAGTAAATTTATATCCACAAATAAATAACTGTATATATTTACTAATACATTCACAAAAAAAAACTTTACTTATAAAAGAAGAAAATTAAAATAGTCTTGGTCCAAAGTAAAATTTTTATTTGGAGTAAAAAAATTATAAATATTTTCTTAAAATTTTTTTTCTCTACTTATTCAATAATTTTTTTTTCTGTGTATTTATGAAAAAATTTCAGAAGTCATAATTAAAAGAAGTAAATAATATTTCACATTTTCATACGCAATGATGATTGTAATGTTATATTCAAAGTTATATTCTATAGAAATAGAAGAGTTTTCAAAGTTTATCATTTTTAATTATTGATATGAAAATTATTATATAGATTACAAGAATCACGAACAGAATATTTTTATTTTTATAGTAAAGTATAAAGAACAAAATCCACCATTAAAAAATTTATATATGTATTTATTTTCAGACAACATTTAATCATTCAATTTTTTATTTTTCAATCAATTTAAGTATGTATAAAATAATTAGTTAAAAAAATTTTGAGTACTAATACAAAAGTGCCTACGCAGAAAGAAAGAAAGTCTCGAGTCAAGCGTAAATTTTCTTAAATCAAGAAAATCTTAAGAAAGATTGAATATTTCTTGAATAAAGTTAAATTTTTTTAAACCAAGAAAATTTCTTCTTGCTCCAAAAGATCTTCGGTCTTTCTTACAATTTTATTGGTTCAAGAAATTTTTTTTTTCTGTGTATACAGTAAACTAATAATAGTTAAAAAGACAACCCAACTAAAAAGTAAAAAATAATTTTCAATATGCTTGATATTAATTTTTATAAGTATTTTATTGAAAAATATTGGTAAAAGTAAAATCATCATGAAAATATCTTAAAAAGCACCTCACTTTTTTTTGTATTGTCGTCGGTCTTTAATTAGTGTACAAAGTTTTAATTTAATCTGGCGTTTTAAAGTGGCCGAAAATCGAACTCAACAATTCTGTGATATCCATAAATACATAGATACTAGATACAGGCGAAGCTAATAAAAATATGCTAAAAATTTTCCGTCATTGCGTCAAAAAAATTTTGTACATAAATTTTTTGTGTATAATACATTAAACGGTCACTTATAAACGATACAAGAAAAATATGTAGTTATCATGTATCGTTTCAAGCGACTTGTGTATAAAATGATGCAAAATTTTACATTGTGTCATTTTATAATAATGTTTTTTAAATAAAAATTAAATCGATACTACAACAATTAAAACAGAGATGGCGAGATAAATAATACAAAATATAAGGACTTACTCTGACGTACAATATGGCATGCATAAATATATAATATAAAACAGATACCAGAAATACACACATGAGGTGCGAACAAGACCGCGGTGAACATACTTAATCACACAATAATATACATGAAACCACCGTAATTTCATATCGATCGCAATGAAAAAGCCATCATTCCATATTACATTGTATATACACACGTGTTCTGCACAGTTACTATATTATTTATCACAGAATTTTTTTTTTAATATAAAATATAAATATATATGCCTCTTGTTGCATGGTGCATGTATTATATACGACCAGTCAATTTTTAGATCGTTTATTACCGCTATGATAATTTAGACATTACTCAAAACTATCTTATGATCTCAAATATTTTTTACAATTCTTATTTATATACATTCTTATCTAGAGTTATGTATCAACGCGAATGATGTAAATAATAAAATTCAAATAATTTAGTATAATTTTCTAATCAAATCATTTTAAAAAAAAAATTGATAAGAAATAGTTTTTATTAATTTATATATAACGGAGTTTTAACTGAAATATTGCTCATAATTAATGAATTGTTTGTTTAATGGACCAAGAATAATTTTTTAGTTCAAGATTTATAATTTTAAATTAAGATAAATTTTTTATCACTGTAATAATAATATTAATAATAATAATAATAATAATAATAATAATTTTGATATTTTTATTTTTTTCTAAAGAATGGTTTAATAATACTTTATATTTTTAGTTTTTATTGGCTGTCCAGTCTAATGCAACAATTTTTTCTTTAATTTTTCGCAATATTGTTAGCCTGTATTTCCCTCCAGGCATAAACACAAATTGTCGTCAATTCATATCTAAATTTTTCATTAAAGATAAATTTGACTGAAAAAATAACGGTCCTGGTCTGGGCCGTCCGAATTATTTTTTCAGTCAAATTTATCTTTAATAAAAAATTTAGATATGAATTGACGATAATTTGTTTATGCCTGGAGAAAAATACAGGCTAACAATATTGCAAAAAATTAGAGAAGAAATTCCAATAAAATCTAAAAATATAAAATAATAATAATAATAATAATAATAATAATAATAATAATAATAATAATAACAATAATTTCGAAGAATAAAATAATACCATAGTGAATGATAATAATGCAATAATTTGCAGAAACGTATGGAAGCGTTGATTGGATGAATAATTTCTACAATCAAATAATAAAATTCATATATTTTACACACACACCCAGAAACACGGTAGTGTCACGGGCCAAATACATTCAAACATGTTAAGTTACATATAATTGTATTTGTAAATTGGTTAATTTCTTGTCAATAATCATGAGTAAGAAATGAGAGACACCGACATTACACATGGTGTACACAGTATATTATTGGATGGATGATGAGCAGACAGACAGACAGAGAGAACATAAATCGCAATAGCTGAGCACCGATTAACGTATGTGTCTTGTGATGTGTCGTACACGTACGCATACGTATTATATTGCTTAGAATAGTAGTATACATACATGCATACGTATATACATATGTGGATGAATGGTTGGATGCATGCAAAGTCTTTTGAACAGAGTAGGTACTTGCAGCAGGCCAGTGGCACGTCCCGTCGGTTCGCATTTCCTTTGTTCGTGTCATTTTGTTCTCGTCTAACTCTCTCATCCTCTCTATCTGTCTCTCTCGCTCCTTCTGTTTATCGTCTCTACTCTACGCTCCCACGTACACATATATATATACACATACGCAGTATATAATACTGTCCCGACGTCCCTTACGTCGTGTACTGCTGCACAATCGACTTGATTGATTTCAAAGTGCAATCATGCGTAGGCTATCGACGTTTAAATCCCATATCACGATGTATATCGTAAACGACATTAACTTACTGCAGCATTCTATTCACCCGTCCGGTTATTTACGATAATAAAATTTTACAAACTCTTTTAACTGATTATCGTCATTTGCTATTTTCCCCTTTTAAGTTCTAAAAAAATATACTATTTTCTTTTATTTTTACGGTTAATTCGGTCTTCAGTCGTTTTGTTGAATAACTTCGTGGTTTCGGCTAAATTTTTCAATTAAAACGTTTTTATACTCGCGGTTATAGAATAATTGCTTCAGTAATTAAATTTTATATAGAAATAATTATCTTATTAAACGGAAATAAGGCATTACTAAAGGTTATAAAATTATCGTATTATAAGTCTGTCTAATAATGAAGAGTTAATCGATGGTTAATGCGCCCATGAAAAAATTAATGAGTCAAGAGAAAAAATCTTAAGTCACATGGAAAAAATATTTTATAAATTTTACTGTAAATAATACTGAAATTGCATCTTAAAAGTGGTTCAATTTTTTACAAATTGTATCACTGTAGTGTTAATTTAATATTAGTTTTTAGATTACTACACAGAAAGAAAAAAAGTCTTGAGTTAAGCGTAAATTTTCTTAAATCAAGAAAAAAGAAAGACTGAAAATTTCTTGAATGAAGTTAAAATTTCTTAAACAAAGTTAAATTTTTTTAAGCTAAGAAAATTTCTTCTTGCTCCAAAATAACTTCAGTCTTCCTTATAATTTTCTTAGTTCAAGAAATTTTTTTTTTTCTGTGTATTTGTTTTGAAAATAATAATAAATAATTAAAAAATATATCATTGATAATTTTGTGCATCTGAAATTAAAAGAATGTTCATTGCAAATACCGATAAAAAATTTTCAATCTGCACATATTTAAGTTTTTATTTTAGAGCATTTTTTCCATGAACACAGATAAAAAAATTCATTCATTTCAAAAGAAAAATTATTGATCTAAGATTTTATTCTCAATTCAAGTATATTTTACTTAATTTAGGAATTTCTCTAATATTTGATTCAAAATAATCAAATTCTTCGAAATTATTTTTTTGCTCCAATATGTTTTCTCTTCAATATTAATTTAATTTTTTTACCAACATGATCTTCTACTTCGTAAATAAATATTTCAGTGAAACATGCACTTTATGTTTAGTCTTACATTTAATTGTGTTTAAGCGACCAAAAATAAATATAAGATTAAAAATATCTCATGTTTTGAATAATCAAGTAGTGTATTTAGAAATTAATATTATTTTAGAGCTTAGAAGCTCTGTGCATTTTATGCTACACAATTTCTTAAGTGCATTACTGAATATAATTCCTTTTGATGCAACGTAAGTATGTTTGCAAAAGAAATAAATAATTAGGCAATAAAAATAGATTCTTTAAATTATAAAGTACATACTTTGATGCTCAGAAAATTCTCATGGACAAGTTATTGTGTATTGAACATTTTTTACGCGTTGAATCAAATTTTTATAATTTTTCTCAACATGTGGTTTTTAAATGTATACATTCAAACTTTGAATAATTGAGAATTTGATTATTTTGCATTAAGGAAAAAATTTATTGAAAAGAGATTTTTCATGATCCTGAAAATAGCGGAAATCTGTCAAATCTTTGAACTTATTTGAAAAAATAAATTAATTTATGCAGAAAAAATCTTTTAAAAAAATTGCACTTGTATTTGTTTAAAATTTCTATAAGTAGATTTTTTTTGTAAATATTTCTTATGAAAAAAATTAAAAAAATTGTCACAGACATCTATTACTTTCAGTATCATAATTTTTCTCGACTTAAATATTAAATTTTCCTTGCTCAAAGATTTTTTTTTCTTAAAACAACTTAATTTTTCTATCAGCGTAAGCTTTTCCCATCTTTCTTATTTATATATATTTAATTCATTAAAAAAATTAGCAATGTACTAACTAAAAAATGAAAAGATAAATAAAACAAAGAAACTTTCTCATCTTAACTTATTAAGTTTCCGTGCGTTTATATATAACTTGTTTGAGAATTAATATAATACAATAATATTCATGAAAGTTTCTTAGAACAAGAAGTTGGCAATGAAATTAAAATCAATTATCAAAATTACCATAAATTCATGGCAGAATAACCACCGAAATAATAAATAAAATTATATAATAATTATTTATGTACAATTTATAAATCAGATAATTAGTATGTATCTTATGAAGATCATTGATGCATATTTACATGTAGTAATTAAAAATGAGTTTGCCGAAAGTCTTATTGTTATGTATGGAAATACATTTAATGGCGGAAGTGTAATATATACATAGAAATGATGAAACACCTACATCGAAATATAATATACACCCACCTTTTACTATATATATTTCGACTTGACAACCGCCATCGGCACTCCCCCCTCCTCCGCAACACCGTCAGAAATACTGTCTGGGTAGGTTGCATTTTCGGGTGTATGATCCTTTTGCCTAGTTGTTGGGTTTCCTATTCCTCCCTTACCTCATTCATCTCTTTCTCGCTTCCTCAAATAATAAGAGAGTTGTCGAGGTGAAACACCCCGACATAGTAGCAGCAGTACCACCGCCACCACCACCACCACCACCATCAAGGTCCTCGACCTTTCTATACATATATATAAGTGTAACTCTGTGTAGATTCATGTAAATGTAGTGAGTAGTGTGTACTGAGTCGTGTGTTGCACACCGGCATTTATTCGAAGGGCGAATGGAGCTAAACGTGATATACAGCTAGACGACTCGATAGTACCTGATATGATATATATATATATATATATAGCGAAACGACGGACAGAAACACGGAAACGGAAACTAGTTCCGGCTAAGAGATCAATACCCGACTTGTGTTGCAAGCAAATAACCTACTCGCTATATATGTATATTGCTAGTATGTTTATTATGATACACACATATATGCACATTTATACGTCAGTGTATTTCTGATATGAGGTGTACTCTGAGCAAAGACAAGAATTTCAGCTTCTACACGCACATCTGACTCTCTTGGGGTCGATGAAATAAAACTTATTTGTGTTATATATAGTTTGCATAATCTATATTCAAAGCTCGTGCATTGCAATCTTCTTGTTTAATCACGCGAATATAACTCAAAAGTATCTTATATCTGTCTTATAATAAATGTATTTATACGGGTATTTATAAATTTTAGTGTCTTTGGAAGAGACTTATTTTATGGTTATAAAGTTTATGATAAATCGAGTTTTTCATCGATTTTTAATAGTTGTTTATCTGCAAACATGTCTAGAACATTTTTTTTAATTTGACGTTATTGGAGACATGGTTATTTTTGGTTGAAAAAAAGTTTTACTTTTTAGTCAAAATGATTTTAAACAGAAAAACCTTTTTTTTGGAAGATTAATTTTATTGATTAAATAAAAATAAAAATTCTATTAGTTTTAAGTAAAATTTTGATAAGAGAGGAAACATATTTTTGTTTCAAGAAAAATTTTTTTTTGTTCCAAGACACTTAAGATCTTACAAAAAAATTTCTTGGTTCGAACAAACATTTTTTCTGTTTATATTATATAGACTTTTATACTTTATGGTCCAAATGTTCTAAATTTGATATTTTTCTGAACTTTTTGATTTTTAAATTACATTATTAAGATTTTATAAAATTATTGATATAAAAATTAATCATCTACATCAAGACCATTTTTTTCTGGGTGCCATTAATAGTCAACCATTAATTTTTTGTTGATGATAATTAAAAAATTTGTATACTTTTAAAAAAGTTATTATACTAAAATTTCTACCTTAAAAATACTTCACACATATATTTAAACTTCTAATTTTGTTTAATTAGAGAAATTTACAGTTTAAAGGTTATTATGAGATTGAAATGATGAATGAGCACTATGTGTTCAACACGTGTCTTGGGGATAGTTAGCTCTCTAATACATACAAGAGATATGATGAGATACAAGATACAACCGAGTCGACTACCGGTTCACGAGTCGAGGAACAAAGCAAATACACAGTAGCTTGTAAATTGTTGGTATAGCTGTAATAGAGTGCATGCTCGGCAATCATGCAACCATCTGGGATTTGGGATACTAGGACTAGCGACCATGCAACATATATAATACACAGTACACAATACCCATGCTACCACATATATCTATGCATACCCATGCATATTTGCAAATTCACTCAATCTTAATTCAATTAAATACAATTAGTTAAAAGCATTATTTTAATGTAATGTTTAAATTCTCAATTTTCAATGAAAAAGTTCAATTTTAGTCATCAACAATTGTTGATTAAAAAAATTAAGGTAATAAATTTATTAAATAAAATATAAACGTCAAATTAATCACAATCACTTTAATACTTGAAGCATTACAATGAGAAGATATATATTATATATAATGTATAATATATAATGTGTATTAAGAATTTATTACACATCCGTGGGTGTACTTTAAGTGCGCAAACGACACGTCTTATTTTATATATGTCATTGATAAAACGTTGACTTGGTCAGTATTATTGCGCGTACATTATATGCTCCGTCACTCACCATACACCATACACGTTTATCATTTTTTATTTACGTCAGCTTTTACTTTTCTTTTAAAACTTAACTTTTATTTATGTATATGTACATTACACGGTGCATGTCATTCACAACATTAAACATCGTTTGCATCTTATGTATATAAACTGTTCATGAATAGAATTTTTATAACTTAATTTTTATGAGGGAGATTTTGAAAAAAATCGAAAATATTCCATTTAATTATTGCAATGTATCATTAATTTTTAAATTAATATATTAGCCATAAAATATAATGGAGTAATGGTAATTTTCACCATAAACAAACATTTACTACCCTACCGTAGTAAAATAAGGCCCAAGGGTTATATATACTGGAAATAGTTATACTATACCTGATAAAATTGGTATTAGAAATCAATCATCACTTAAATTGAGCAACAATATTTTTTAAGATGTTGATAAAAATTAAAACAATGATTTTAAATTATTAAATATAAAATTATAAAAAATGTTTACCATTTAGTCAAATCGTTTTTTAGGAATTCTTCTGCTCTACTTTAGCATATTTAGGATGATGAAATATAGAAGATAAGGAACGTTGTGTCGGGACTCTATAAACTTGTAACGACATTTTTATGCTAGACGCATCTACTAGAGAAGTCTTTAGTGGAAGCGGTTATTTTAAATAGCATTTCTATCACTTAGGCCTTATTACCCGCGGATACCTTAATTATATTGAATTTAATAAAATTTTTTATACAAGATTTTATAAGAAGTCTTGAAACTATTTTAAAGATTTTTTTTAAATCAAAAAGAAAAATTCCTTTAATAAGAAATTGTTGTTGCGCTGAAAAAAAAATTAACTTGAATCAAGATTAGAATTTTTGAACCAAGAAAATAATTTTGAAGATGATCATTGTCTTGAATCAAGACAAAAAATTCTTAAATCAAATGAAATGTACTTAAACCAAGTGAAATTTCTTAGTTTAAGAATTTTTTAACTCAAATCAAGAAAATAAAATTCTTTAAAATTATTTACTTGATTCAAGTTAATTTTTTTTTCTGTCTGGTTTGATTAAGTCAACTTTATACTTAATTCAAGATTTTTCTTCTCAATAGAAGACAATAAAATTCTTCAAAAAGTATGTTATTTTATTTTACTCAAAAGAAAAAAAATTAAGATAACTCAAAATAGTTCTGACCAAGATTTTTTAGAGTACGAATATGTATGCATAAATATTAATGGAGCTTATTTTTGAAAGGTATTATTTCGTTGTACTTTTAAAATTCGTTGTTTTATATTCTATACCGTCCCGGGCTGATTGTATAAAATATTCAAGTGGATCAATGTAGACAAAAATAATAATAGCCGGTTTTTAATAAGTAAAAGACTTTTAACGATAAAAAAAAAAATCTTGAGTGTTCCGACGTACGCTTTTCTCATTTTATTCCAGGAGATTGTATTCCATTCCTTATTCTTTATCAATGCCTCTTCTTTTTAGTATATACCTTCCTTTATTTTCAGCTTTAGATTAATTACTATATTTTATAGTATTTAACAGACGGAAATTTTATTATTGATAAAGTATAATAAATATGATATTTGCGTGTTGTTAACATTTTAATCTGATTATGATATACATCTCTATTATATTATTTTATATTTTACATTGCATCAAAAAATTGCTTTGATTTCTTCTTAACGTTGATTTACCAAAAAAAATTTTTTTTTGTTATGATTAATTTTTTATTATGCCTCTTTATGTACAACAATAAATTTAATTGATTATTATTATTATTATTATTATTAATCATTATTGATGTTTACTTTATCCGTGAAGTAATATTCAGTTTTTTAGTCCGTAAAAATTTACAAAATATCTCTTTGAAATAGTTCAATTTATTTTCTTTAAAACATGATCTTCAAAAATACTCTAAAATTATTCACTCATTATTAACAAAACTCTCGTACACGTACATTACATATATCTAATTACAAGCTGTGATCTATTGCCCGAGTACTTGTAAATTGGTCTTTATTTTATGAGTAATGGTAGCTTATAATTTATCTATATATACAAGTAGTATATATTGCAGAACTTGTAAATTATCCACTTGGCTGCAATATAAGAAGATATCCATCCACATTGCACGTAATAATACAGTTAGTACTACCAAAACTGTATTTGTATATAAATTACATTTTTATTTCTATTATATATCTTCCCCGACGTATATAAATGTCAAAAACTGACAAAATGGCACTCGTAAAATTCCGCTCGTCTTTTTTATCTCCTACAAAACTCTACGTTATGTCAGAGAAATATATACTTTACGAACATACAAGACATATAAATTAAACTTTAAGTAACTTCTATGACTGTTTTAATCTGGAGACATTTAATTGCACTAGTAAATATCTTAAATATAACTAGAAATAATAAATTTTGTTTTATTTTATTTAACTTTTGTCATTGTGAAGAGGAAAAAGAATTTTATTGAATCTTAGATATAGTTTAAAGTTTATACAGTGTAAATTTTAATGAAGTACATCAGAAAAAAAAATGATAAATTCCAAACAGAATTTTCTAAAAATCTGCAAGAATTTTTGCGTATATTTTAAAACTACGCTGAAGAAAAAAAATTTTTAATTTTTCTTAGCGGGTTAAAAAAAAACTCTGAAAAATCATTTTGAAGAAATTTTTTTTGTCTTGAATTAAGCAAAAATTTTTTTAACTTAAAAATTATTTCTCAGTAAATTTTTTTTTTTCAATATTTTTAATATTAAAATGAACAGATAAAAAAAAATTAATGATATATTTTTCATATTATGCGAATTAAAAAATTTTTATTTTACTATTTTACTAAACATAGTTCTTTTAAAAATTCTATGAAACTTGGAGTTTACAAAAATTTTTGAGTAAAAAGCTTAAAATTCGAACTTGTTTTTTGTTCAGTACGTGAAAATCAATATTCATTACACAGAAAAAAAAATTTCTTGACTGGAGAACAAAATTCTTGGCTCAAGAAAATTTTCAGGTGCCTAAAGGAAGACCGAAGTTCTATTGGCCGATGTAAAAATTTTTCTTGAAATTCTATTCTTGGTGGAAGTAATTTTTTCTTAATTCAAATTATCATAAATACTTGATACAATAAATTTTAATATTTAATCAAGATTTTTAGATACTTTAGGGAAGCAGCGCCACTTACTTCAGATGAGAAAAAAATTTTCTCACCTCGAGAAAATTTTTGTCTTGAATATTTGATACCCATTTTATATTATTTTAGCATGCAATTATACATATTGAATAAAAAAAAATGATTCAATATTATTTGATCTTCCCATTTGACATTTTAATCAATAAAAATATTAATGAAAATTTACTTCTATCGAGATATTTAATTTTTTGGAGCAAGAGAAAATTTTTTTCATGACAAGAAAATTTACTTCTATCAAGAACTAAATTTTTTGGAGCAAGAGGCTGAATTTTCTCAAAACAACAAGATTTTCTTGACTTAAATAAATTTTCTTGGATCAAGATACGTATTTCTTAAAGCAAGAGAATTAATTTTGTTGGAATAAGTCAAATTTCTTGTCAAAAAAAAATTTTTTTCCCGCCCAAGAAAATAATTGAAAAGAAAAATATTTTCTTTTCTCAAGTGAATCTTTTTTCTGTGTACATAATATTATAATTTACAAAATTTTTGTTTGAAAACATATCTAATTTCCAAATTGTTTTTCTTCACACAGTTAGTGAAAAAAATGTAATAAAATTTGAATTTTTTTCCCTAACTATTAAGAAATAAAAAATAAAAAATTCAACTGCATAAAAATGATATTAACAAAATTAATTAATATAACTCTAATTAGAATAAGTAATTACAAATTACCTATTACGTCAAATCTGTATCCAGAGATAAAACGAGCCAGAAATTAAAATTATAATTGCAGCTTAAAAAAACAAACAAGGAGGTAAATAAAAACTGGGATGCAGTCTGGAGTGTCTGCACGCAGGACAGCAGTGAAGTAGAGAGAAATAAATAAAAGTAAAGTTTAGATTTAGAGTCGAGTGTCTCGTTGGCCCACCCCCCTCGAGGAAAGGGGGACCCGTGGCACTATTTGGCCGTGACGGTCGCGAGCCTATCGGCTCAGTACGACTAGAATGCGTGGCATTCATTGGTTGAACTGGTCTAGGCAGTGGGCGGAGATTGATCTCTCTCTACAAGTGCTAGGCTTTTTCTAGTCTTTTTGACTATGGCCCATGGGGTATGGTGCTCTAGGTATATACCATAGACAGAAAAACAAAAAAAAAATGCTTTACTTCAACCAAAAAATCAATGAGAAATGCCAAAATAGTTTTGGCTAGAATTGAATTTTTATTGAAGCAAAAAATTTTCATTGTGCCCAAAATAATTTTTTTCTTTAATTTGCGAAATTTTTTTTCTGTTTTCAAGAATTTATTTTTTCTATGTGATAGTTATATACATAAGGAACCCGCGGGTAATAAGGCCTAAGTGATAGAAATGCTATTTAAAATAACCGCTTCCACTAAAGACTTCTCTAGTAGATGCGTCTAGCATAAAAATGTCGTTACAAGTTTATAGAGTCCCGACACAACGTTCCTTATCTTCTATATTTCATCATCCTAAATATGCTAAAGTAGAGCAGAAGAATTCCTAAAAAACGATTTGACTAAATGGTAAACATTTTTTATAATTTTATATTTAATAATTTAAAATCATTGTTTTAATTTTTATCAACATCTTGAAAAATATTGTTGCTCAATTTAAGTGATGATTGATTTCTAATACCAATTTTATCAGGTATAGTATAACTATTTCCAGTATATATAACCCTTGGGCCTTATTTTACTACGGTAGGGTAATAAGGCCCAAGGGTTATATATACTGGAAATAGTTATACTATACCTGATAAAATTGGTATTAGAAATCAATCATCCCTTGGGCCTTATTACCCTATCGTAGTAAAATATGACCTATTCGCAAGGTTTTTGAAAAAATTTAATTTTGTGTTTGTTTATGGTGAAAATTACCATTACTCCATTATATTTTATGGCTAATATATTAATTTAAAAATTAATGATACATTGCAATAATTAAATATTATCGATTTTTTTCAAAATCTCCCTCAGCTAGGCCTTATTAACCGCCTGTACCTTATATATTATACCTGACACTTGTTCTTGCACCACCACAGTTTATCCCTTTACTATTAACTATTCACTACTTTTTATTCTTCTTTTTTTTTATAGTAAATTAAGGATCATGTTTTTTCCTCCATTTTATCCGTCTTTACACTCTACTAAATCATCATCAGATTCTGTCGCCAGGATTTTATAAAGCCATTCGTTATTCCCTTGTATGTAGACATATATATTGCTGTTAGACTACCTTACCTTCTGATCTTTTATTATATTCAATAGTTTGCTCCAACAATTACATCGCTTTATTGTAAATTATAATAAAAAAGTTTAATTTCAAAGTTTAGGAGCTTCAATTAAACAATGTCTATTGTTAACAACTATTTTTGTCCCTAAATTTTTATTCTTAGGTTAAATAATTAATTTTTTGATAATTTATCGACTTTTCATTGATAAAGTAATGAGTTTTAATAATATAAAAAGTTAATATTAAAAAAGTTTAATTAATACATTGATATAAAAAATAAACTTAATTTAATTAAAAGAAAAAATTTTAAACTATTAAAAAAAATTGTTAAATTTTTAATTAAATAGAAATTTTCTTAATCGAAGTTAAAAAGAAAAATTCATGAGTTTTAATTAAAAAAATTTTTTACTTTGATTCAAAATAATAATGAAAATCTTTCAAATGATTTTTTTATTTTGAAGATTTTTTTTTTTTCTTGAATCAAGTTAATAATGGTACGTAAGAAAAATCGTTCTTATATTAAAAATTTTTATGTGTGCTATAATATTGAGAGCAATTACTTTTTTATTTTTCTGTTAAAACTTCTGCTTTTAGTTTTTTTTTCCTATGTAATATTTTTCAAGAAGAAAACATTGAAGTTTTAAGATAGTGATGTCCTTGGCTCTTTACAGCAACAGATTAGACTTTTGGAGCAAAAGAGTACTTAAACCCAAGTAATAAAAGTTAAGCACAATTTTAAAAGCTAGTACATTTCTACTATTACTGAAAATTTAGACATTTGGTCGACAGAAAATGAGTGTCATGATTCGTACTGGGGGAAAAAGAAAAAAAATTTGTTGTTAAAAATAAAATTTACAATTTTTACTCTTGAAATTAAATACACAATTTAATTTTAAAATTCAGTACATGTTAAATCATTTTATTCTTTATATATTTAATTGTAAATTAATTTTTTTTTGCACTGGTAGATTTGTTCATATTTAATAAGCTTTATTAACTGTTAATAAATGATTTGTTAAATACGATTTATTAAATGTTAATAAATATTTGTTAATGGTTAATGAATATTTGTTAACTGTTAACAAATATTTATTTATTTATTAAAAATCAAAAGCAAAAATAGCAATTTTCTTTTGACACTTTTTACAACCCTGTAGCTGGAATATATGACAATAATTCAATTCACTAAATAAATTAACATTTTTAATATTTAAAAATATAAAAGATAATTATGAGCTGTGATAGAATTCGTTATATTACAATAAACGTTATTATAATGTAATATAATTAATGCAAATAATTTATAAAAATGATTTTTGATTATAAGCAAATTCATTCAACAAAATATTTATTAACTGTTAATAAATATTTGTTAACTATTTATAAATACTTATTAACTATTAATAAATGTACTTTCCTCCTAAATAAATGTTAATTAAATTAAATAATTGTCTTCAAATAAATTAAATTATTAATAGTTAATAAATCCTTCTATCAGTGTAGTGCAGAACCAATTTATTTTATAAAATCAAACATAAATAAAATTTGTTTTAAGCCGTAAGATGGACGGCGGAGTTTTTAAGAAAGTTCACCTTTACAAACATGGAATGTGAGTGTTATCCATACATGTTTTTAAATTCAAATAAAATTAATTTTAAAATAAAATTAATTAATTAAAAAAATTGATTTAATAAGAAAATTTCTTAAACAAAATAATTTTTTTTTTTTTTTTATTTTTAGTTTTGAACAGTTTTACTAAATTATACAAATTTTAATCTTAATTTATATAAAGTTGATAGGTAATTTATTCATTCTGCTCAAATTATCGTATACTATAAAGTTCATCCCCATTTACAAAACAGCATACGAGTGTAAAAATCGATCGATAAATTTCTTGAAATTTATTATATATTTTATTTACACATATATAATATGAAATAGAGAAAAGTTTCTATTCGGGTTGCCAGGGTAACACATCTGCACTTACTCACTCTATACTTTTATTATATTTCTTTACTTCGCTCGTGCCCACTTTAAGCTTATTGCAGTCTCGGATAAATTTTACTCCAAGTACCGGTAACCGCCGTACTACTATCATACACAGAGCACTTGTACATACAGTTTAAAAGCGCTGCAAAAAAAACTACTACGTATAATAGTAATAAAAAACGCAAAAAAATAAAAATGAAACTGATGGAATGAAAAAAAGAATGTCAAAGACAAAGACACTGAAAATAAAAAACGTCTTTATTTTTATATAGTGCTTTGTAAAAAAAAGAAACAAAATATTATTCACTGACCATATTTTTTATCTTTACACATTTATCTATATATTATATTATATAAGCATATATATTATATATAACAGTAAACCATAGTCTTTTGAAATAATGCGGTTTCCTTTCCGTAGAATCAAAATTCTCTATTATGCACATTCTGTAAACTGAATAGCAGCAAATATTATATATATATATAATTTATAACGTGAACTTTATGTATGCGTCGAGAGTTAGAAGCGTATTATTATATTATTATTAATATTATAATAAAAATAATAATAAGAATGTAAAAAATTTGCGTAATGGATGATTTTGAATTGATTAATCTTCCTCTGAGTAAAATTAATTCTGAGAAGAATTTCATTTATGTCATTCACAAAAAAACTTCCGCGGAGTAGATTTTTTTTTTTAATTAAATACATTATTCGTTTAAAATTAAAAAATGAACTGAAAAAAAAAAATTAACTTGAATCAAGTAAAATTTATTTAAACCAAGAAAAATTTCTCATTTTAAGAAATTTTTCACTCTAATCAAGAAGATGAATGAAAATTCATCCAAAATTAATTGAATTTTGGATTCACAGTAAATTTTTTTTCTTTTGTGCGTGTTTAGAAATTAAAAGAATTAAAATAAACTTTTTGTTAGTTCAATGAAAAAAAAAAAATATTAATATTTAAAGAAAATTGCATTAATATTTTTTTCAATGTCTATACTAAGTATCATTTTTTTTCCCCTCCGGGTGTAAAGCGTCAACTTTAGCCCCGCTGCGCTAAACAAAGTTTCCGCTTTACACCTTCGTCAGGGAAAAAAATAGTATACACTCCTCGGGAAGTAAATAAGAAAGCCTCAGATCACATGTTTGTTGACCTCGGCTTCGCCTCGGCCAACAATTACATGTGATCTGAGACATTTCTTACTTTACTTCCCTCGGTGTGTAATATACTATTTTATAAATTCTGTCTATAATAATTTATTTAACAAGAAATCATAGAAATTGCCATATGTCGGGTAATTTAAGTAATATTGAAGTAATTAATTTTATTTAATTAAATAAAGTACTCTTATTTATTTTTTTTTCTTTTTACGTTAGAATTTATGAATAAGACTTGAAAAAAAAAAAAATAATCTTTATTAAAATTTGGTTCAATGTTTCAAAACAAATAAAATTTTTTGAAAAAGTATAATTAATATCTGCAAACTTAAACTTGAAGCAAATGTTTTGGAGTATTTTGTTAGTAATTTGGCCTATAAAACTTGTTTCAGTTAAAAAAAAATTAAAAAACTAGATTAACTCCATACACGAAAAGAACAAGATGACACTGGATATTATCCCAGATTATACTAAGTGAAAAAAAATTATCAGATAGTAGCTAATATAATCCAGATTACAATGAGTATAATCCAGATTATAATGAGTATAATCTATATTATAATGAGTATAATCCAAATATCACCCAGTATAATCTGGATTATACTAGTTACTATCTGAAAATTTTTTCACCGTAGATATCATTAAGTATAATCTGGGATGATATCCAGTGTCATCTTGTTCTTTCCGTGTATGGGAAGTGTTTTCGTTCTTCATTCCGATACTCCGAGTGATGGAAGTGAAAATTCACAGCGAATTTACTTTCGATTTATTACAGTGTTTTCATTTAAAATGAATGATTATTATCATTTTTAATTTTTTTTTAATATTCCCGTGTTATAATATAATGCACCTGAATATGAAGTTCATTCACACGATGTACGAATAGAGCGTGGATCTCTGCTAAATATAATATGGCGGCGGTTGTATCTCGGAACCCTCATTTTTCCCACTTAAAACAACTCCCTCGCCCCCTCATACTTCGCCCTAACTCCCTAATTCAACGCCCCTGTGATTACTCGTCATACCCCTCCTTAGTAGATGAAGGTTCTCAGAGTCTCGTCATCCCCCACCAGAAATTATCCCACATTTTAGTAAGAGTTAAGCTCTATATGTTTTATTATATACATATATGTCATAAATATATGTTCATCACTGGATCCTGGATCTAGATAGAATTTAGTGCTTAAATGCTAGTTAGCAAAACTTAGTTATCACCCACACTGTCACTGCTCGACACCCTACTTTTACCCGTCACTCATATATATATACTTATATTGTATATAACTGGCATAAATGTCGTGCTTAAAACTCGTTTAATTGGAGTTAGTCAACGTTCACGTATATAAGTATTTACTACAGATTATTATATATTATACATGATATAAACGTCGATTACGATGGCTTCTTTTGCACATTCTTTTAGCATTAATCACTCATCCCTAAGCCGTTAAATCAACTAAATTAAATTTATACACGTATTTACCTCTTTTCTATGTATTATAGTCTTTGTATATATTTTTTATGTGTATATGAGTATTTTATAAATTAGAGTAATCTAATTTTGAATGAGGCCATTAGTGCTTCAATAAAATATAGTGTAAAAAGGAGTCTTAAATCTTATTAAAAATTTTTATCTCAATTTTACAAGGTGTAAAATGTTTTAAACTTTCTTATCTTTTACTTAAAATCAAATTTAATTTATACAATAATAAAAAAAAATTTTCTTAAATAAAAATAATTATTTTTTATAAATGAAATTAATTTATTTTTATTTGTGTCTAAAATTTTTTACCAAAATTTGTTGTTTTTAAAAAAAAAACTACAATTATATTAAGAAAGAAAAATGTCCATAAAAATTTGTCCGTTTTTGTTTAAATTCAAAATAAAACCATAAAAAATAATGAAAACTAGAAAATTTTTACAAAAACTTCAACTTTTTCATTAGTTACTCAAAGAAACTTAAATTCTCACAACATATAAATATTATAATTTAATTTAGCTCTTCATCCTTCATATTTTAATACCGTGAGACTTCTAGTTTATTTGAAATTATAGGGCAGCACTGTATTTATGCTAAAGAATCACGTTAGATAATTACAACAATTGTAAAAAAATATTAATAACAATAATACATTCTCGGTTCTGGTTCTTCTTTATATTTTTGTCGTAGTTGTCTTCATGAGCTGGAACTAACGTTTTATATCTATAATAATGAGGGACTTTTGAGAAGAGTGGTAGTATGAGCATTAGTATTAGTATATAGGAACGAGTAGGCAGACAGAAGAGATTTTAGTAGTCTTAGTAGTCTTATATATGTTCAACTCAGATATATTTTCATGGGGTGTGTTGTAGAAGTTGTTTAAAAGCATTTTGGCTGATGTTAGGACGGAGAAAAATTAAATAAGACAAGAACAAAGTCAAATATATATACATATAAGAAAGTTAGAGTAAAATAAAAGGATGAGAAGAAGGAAAAGAGTAAGAGTCTGTATCGTGATGCATATCGCGACCAGCACCTAATCGGTCAATTGGAAAGAGGCCCTTATTCCCCGAGTAGCCGAAGGCAAAATGCCCAGTGAGGCCATTACACTGTCTACGTATATATTCGAATATATATATATATATATATATATATATATATATATATATATATATATATATATATATATATATATATATATATATATATACGTATACAAGAAGAAAGAACCAAGAACGCCGGTTCTGCTGCTGCAACCATGAGATTTTTACAACAGCACTACACTGCAAACTTCTCCTGCTCCTTCTACTCTTCTCATACCTTTTATTATTTTTTTTTTTATTTGCTTTCCTCTATTTCTTCTTATTCTTCTTCATCATCCTCTTGTTCTTCTCTCTTCCAAGATCCAACTTTTTTTTTTCCTTAATATTATTATTATTATTATTATTATTATTATTGTTATAATTTGTTTATTTTTTATTTTATTCGCTGTTATGCACTCCTACTCTTCGGCCATTGCCATCAAAAGTGGCCCTTTTCTTCATACACTTTACACTGGCTTATTTAGCCATTGGCGCGACCCTTTAGGGACACTCATTTATTCTTTATATATTTTTTACACATAAATACGTAGCTATATACACAAAAATTTACATTAAAAACTCATATAATATTTTAATATTTTAATCAAAATTATAATCACAAACTAAAAATTAAAGCTTTTGAATTCTTTCAACATCTGGAGTTAGAAAATTCAACGTGCTAATAAATTATTGATTTATAAACGATAATTTTCACTGATACTAAAATTAGTTTCATTACCAAACTGATTTTAAATTTAAATTATCTATAAACTTAATGTTTTATACAAATTGCTATTATATAAACAATATTTCAGGATCTTTTAATTTTCAAAAATTTTTTCTTTTATATTTCTTATTCTCTTTTTCTCTGTATTTTATTTATATTTACTATTACACTATGTTACTATTTCTCATTATTATACAAAGATGTAAAATTGTTTTATAATGTTACTTACGTGTACCATTACCATTGTAATTTTTACCATTTGCTATTCGGTTTTTAGCCTTGGCATTTAAATAAATATAAATAAAAAAAGAAATAGTTAAGATATATTAATAGGGAAGAAAAAAAGAAAAATTTTGTTACGCACAATGATGTAAAATGTTTTACATTATTTTAGCCCTTATATATTTTTGTTTTTGAAAAAAGTCTAGCGGTAACAATAGTATCGTATAGAAAAATCATGTAAATAAAAATTAAATTTAAAGTTGAAAAATTATGTGAAATTATTAAAGTTTAAATAAGTTTCCGAAGTTTGTCCATTTAATTCCATGTATAACTTCCCATAGCTTTTTGTCGCTTTTTAAAATTAAATTTCAACGAAAGTAGTTTAGAAACAGTTCGGTTTTTTTTTTTATTTAGAATTATTTAAAATTGTTTAAACTTTTGTATTTTTGTAATTTTTTGGGTTGTTAAATTAATAAAAACTTTACAAGGATCTCCTTGAATAATAAATTTTTTTTTTTTTTTTTTTTTTTTTTTTTAACAATTACAATGAACTTATTAAAATACACACATCGGTTACCTGAAGAAGTCAGAATTGTTCTGACGAAATGTTGTAAATTGGAGTAAATAAAAAGAAAAACACAAATTATTTGGTCTATTATATAATTTTTAATTATTAAGCCAATATAATTTTATACTTGATAAATTTTACTTGCGTTAATTAGCGTACATCTAATTTTACAAAGACAAATTTATAAAACTAGAAATAATTTAAATTAAGAAATGAATTTATTATAATATCTGTATCACAAACCGAACTTTTTTGTAAAATTAGATGTACGCTAATTAATGCAAATAAAATCTATTTATCTAAAACATAGTTCATTAATTTGAACTCATGTTTCCTGTAAAAATTTTTTAATCTTAAACCATAGATAAATTCTATTACAATATACTATTTTATATAAATATTTTTATATATTAATATTAATAATTTTTTAAAGTTTGATGAAGTTCATAATTGTTTTAAATATTAATTAATAAAAATATTTTACACCAAGATTAATATTAAAAAAAAAAAAAAACTACAATACGATGTATGAAGATATTAAGCACTGGCTTATGCGGATTAAATAAATGAGTGTGTTGTATAAAGGATGATGATAATTTTGCGTGAGACGAGTAGCTCTGGATGAACATAGACCATATGAAATAATAAATGTCACAGTGAATGAAATTTCTCTTTTATTGCTTTCAGGTGACCTGACATATACGACAGTCCATGGGGAGTCCCGTTGAACCTGAATTGACACCACCTGGCGAGTGGTGACGTTACACTCCCCCTGGAGATATATGACACACCGTTTCGACATAAGACGAGTTGAGAATTCAAGACTGCTCATATGCGTACAGTGTATATATATATATATATATATATATATATATATATTAGGGTGGGTCAAAAAAATCGAATAATTTATTTTTGATTTTATACTCTGAAAAATAGGTTCGTAGACACCTAAAAAGAATTCTCTCCAAGTATAAGCTCTTAATTATAACGGGAAGGTCCTCCGCTTTGCGGGTTTCTATTTTTTTCGAATAATCAGATAAAAAAATTTATATCTCGCTTCCAACTGCTTGGAAAAATATTCCGTGGCATAGATTTTGTGAGAAATTGAATGCTTTACAAAAAAGGTCTCTTATGACTTTTTCAAAAACTCAACCGATTAAAAGATATTCATAGTTGAAGTTTGGCTATTTTAAGGAAAATATTCGTTTTTATTATGAATTTTATAAGTCGATGAAAAAAATTATTTCGGATTGCGGAACTCATGATTTTGTAGGAAATTTACTGCTCTACAAAAATGGTCTCTTATGATTTTTTGATTAAGTGAAGCCGTTACGAGATATTCATCGTCAAACATTAACGAATATCAATATTTCCAGTTTTTGATCAATAATTCGATAAATTTTAATTTAAACTATGAGTTTCAGGAAAATTTATATAAATTTGAGTTTCGATCGATAAAGAAATGTTATAATAAGTTAGATAAAGAATTATTGGAATTATCATTGATTTTCCTTGGAGAAATGCCTCAAGAAAAGATTTCTTTCAAACGTCCTGGTGCTGTTCATCATGCTAGATGGATGGCTAAGGCCATTTATAGTTTGAAAATGTATCTATTCAGAGATGAATTCAAACTCTCTCAGAAAGAATTGCATGGTCTTCGTCATTTCTGTATTTTTATAGTCACATTGTATTTAAAAGCTTGGTTTTCATCAACTTCTGCAACAACTGCTGCTTATCATGACTTGCAGTTTATGAAAAATTTATTGGAGTACAAACATATCAATCCTTTGATTTCTTCAGCTACGTGTGAAAAAATGATTTCGCACTTATGGTATTTGAGCGATGAACTTGCCATTTTATCACTGTTTGACGATGGCGTTCCATTAGAAGTAAAAAAAGTATTGTTGAAGCTGTTAATACTCGTGAAGGTACAGATTCTAAAGCTAAAAGATTTGTAATTGCTAAAAAGATTTGAATTCATTGGCGCAGAGAACTCTGAGTGACTTTGTGTCTAAAAAGTCATTAAATCTTTTCAAAATCTTCGATCTACCGTATGACTTTCTTGATGTCGATGTTGAATTATGGCCTACTAATGAGAGTTATCTCGAAAATAAAGAATACTTTCAACAACTAAAAGTTGTCAATGATTCAGCAGAGCGAGCTGTTGCATTAGTCAGTGAATATAATCAATGCTTGACAAAAATGAAGAACAATTCCAGTACTTATTGCAAGTTGTCAAAGAACATCAAAAACATTCCCAAATTGTAATAAAAGAAATTATTTATAGTAATAGCGTACTGTTATGTTAAAAATATAGACAATTATATTGCAATTGATAATTCAATAAAAAATTTATCTATAAAAAAGTTAAATACTGGTTGTTTCTTACTTGATTCAATACTTTTCATATTAAATTTGACAAAGAAATATGTCATTCACTTCAAATTAAACTAATCATTGGCTATATGTCGAAAAAATGCTCTAATTTCTTGTTTTAATGCAATCAAACAAGCTCAAGACTGAAAACAATATTAAAAAAATTGTTTATAACATTTCTTTATCGATCGAAACTCAAATTTATGTAAATTTTCCTGAAACTCATAGTTTAAATTAAAATTTATCGAATTACTGATCAAAAACTGGAAATATTGATATTCGTTAATGTTTGACGATGAATATCTCGTAACGGCTTCACTTAATCAAAAATCATAAGAGACCATTTTTGTAGAGCAGTAAATTTCCTACAAAATCATGAGTTCCGCAATCCGAAATAATTTTTTTCATCGACTTATAAAATTCATAATAAAAACGAATATTTTCCTTAAAATAGCCAAACTTCAACTATGAATATCTTTTAATCGGTTGAGTTTTTGAAAAAGTCATAAGAGACCTTTTTTGTAAAGCATTCAATTTCTCACAAAATCTATGCCACGGAATATTTTTCCAAGCAGTTGGAAGCGAGATATAAATTTTTTTATCTGATTATTCGAAAAAAATAGAAACCCGCAAAGCGGAGGACCTTCCCGTTATAATTAAGAGCTTATACTTGGAGAGAATTCTTTTTAGGTGTCTACGAACCTATTTTTCAGAGTATAAAGTCAAAAATAAATTATTCGATTTTTTTGACCCACCCTAATATATATATATTATAAATATATATATTATATATTATATATACCTGTACCATTAATAAAAATAATAATAATAATATTAATAATAGTAATCCAGTCGTCAATCTGTGGACGGCTCGCTAATGCACACACTTGCAAGAGAAGCAGCTACTTGATGACACTAACCCGTAGATCCGAACTTGTGGGCTATTTTATATGCATACCGCAAGCTCCTATCTACCGGTACATGTAGTCAGGCCGGCGTTTTAAGATTGATATATACATATATCTCATATATCACGTCTAAATGTCCAGCTCCATGATATACATATATATATATATATATATATATATATATATATATATATATATATATATATATATATATATATATATATATATATATATATATTCATTTAATTAAATCTATGTAATTCTGTATACATATTACAAGGCAAGTAGGATCATCTTCAAATTGCATAGCTCATATCATACTTCATCGAGATCTATCAGCAATTATTTTTATTTTATTCTTTATTATTATAGTTATAATTATTTTTAATTTTTAATTTTTAATGCCTAAATAATTTTATTATCTTTTGTTTTCTTTTGTTATTACAGTTTTGCTTTGTGCTGTCATTATGATGAGGAAGAAATGTTCACTCTTATCAAGATTCACACTATTACATGAAATCGCTGTTGTTATTACTCATTATATATTGCATTGTTTTTATTATAAATAAATTTTTAGAAATTGTATTTTTTTTTTCATCAAGTTTTAAATTTTGTTGATTAGAAATTTTAAGGGATTGTACGCACTTAGAATTAAAAAAAAAAAAAAAAAAACAATTTCATTTTTATAATGTACTGGTATTTAAAAAATTCAATGTCAATTGGACAAATGGTTTTAGAGATATATTTATATTTGTAAAGCCTAATCGATGCGCGTCGCACTTTGATGGGGCTGAGACTAAAAAGTTTGAATTACTTTTTATCAAAAATATATTGTCAAAATAGATGAGCAAGATTTATTTATAACAACTGATTAGTCTTTAATTTTTTTTTAAATTTTTTAACTCTATTTATCAGTAATTGATATTGATTATTCAAATTAATTTAAATAAATATTTTTATGAACAACTTAAAGCTAAAATTTTGATTGGAGTTTAAAAAATTTTTTATAAATACATTTTGTCAAAAGCAAATTTCTTCTGTTCATTATTAAATAATAATTTCAAATTTTAATGATTTGAACTAAAAAAAAATCATTATTTGTACACGAATAACTTTAAATACACAATAATTTTTTACTGTGTAATTTTGATTATAATCTTTTGTGATAGTTTCTAGTTTTGGAATAATATTGACTAAAATTATATTATAAGTAATATCTTCATTTTGTGTATTTAAAAAACTATAATAAAATTTTAATCAATAACATTCCACAGCTAGTTACTCTTATAAAAGAACAATAATAATTATGATCACTTTATTTTCTCCACGTAAAAAAACAAAAACTCATAATTAAAGTTAAAAGTCATTACTAAAAGTATATAAATTTTTATATCCATCAACTAAAAGGTCACTTGATAAAAATAAAAAATAAATGGCTTTTTTGGCCTTCTGAGTGTATATAATCCTTTAAGTATTTTATGTATCAAGTATAATTCATATCATTTTTTACCATAAAACATAACATATATATAAAAATGAAAAAATTGTCAATTTATAATGATGATGATGTCGATTATTACCAGTAAAAGCATATTTAAACTGCGACGATGCCTGGGTGAGGTAGTAGGTTGTATAGTGGGTAATTGCACCTGCAGATATGAAGTTCACTGTACAGCTTGCTAACTTTCCCGGTCGTCGGCGCTACAACGTCACATACAAAAACATCTCAAGAAGAAGACAACATGGAATACTTAATTGCTGCCAAAGGAAGAATAGTAACAATAAAAATAATTATTGTTATTATTATAATAGCAATAATTATTATTATTTTCAGTAAATTATAATTTTTATTATAAAGGAACTTGTCGAGTGTAATGAGTACGGTGTGACTTTTATTAAGACTGAGTAAATTTGAATTTAATTTATAATAATAATAATAATAATAATAATAATAATAATAATAATAATAGTAAATTTTTATTATATTAAAAATGTATTAAATTAAAAATTATATTAAAATATATTATTATTATTATTATAAACAAAAAATGTTCCTGTTATTATTCTATTAGTATGATTGTGTATGAAAAATAATGTAAGAAGAAAAAAGATGATTACGATGTAATGATGAGTATGAAAATCAGGATTAAGAGAAGGGCAATGGCGAGCAGGCTATATAAATAAGCCTGCCGCTTCGCCGGTTCCCTGAGACCCTAACTTGTGACGTCGCGACCGATATCTCACAGGCTAGATTCTCTGGTATTGGCGATGAGTTCTGCCTTTTGGCCGGTCGAACGACCGGTCCGGCACCGCAAACGTTCGCCGGCCCTTTTAACGCAGTCTCGTCACCACGATGGATCGGCTAAGTGCATGTCCAAACGTGTTACTTTTTGCTATATATATATATATAAATAAAAAAAAATTTATATATATATTTATATTTCTATTTACAATGAGGTATCTTGTACAATAGCATTCTTTATTATTATATACGGGACCGGCGAAAGGGGTTTGCTTATATACGCAAATGACATCTTGTTGTGGAGAATGTGGTATGTAAAGGAGAGTGTCGTGTTTAATTTAAATCTAATAAAGATCATCTATATGCTATATTGTATCATACACGGAGGAAAAAAGTTACTTTTGTTTTTTTAATGTTAAATTAAAAAATTTTATTATTAATTGTATATTTTATTTATTTAATGGAAAATAATGACTGATTTTTTTACTTCTGGTACCTAGAATAATTTTTTTGCAATGAACTTGTGTTAAATTTATGAATCGTATTTTTACTTTGTTTTATTTTATACATATTGTAATATCGTGTACTTTTAATGATTGTTTTGAGAGAGCTTCTGTTCTGAGATCAAATGAATTTTTCTATTTATTTATGTTTAAAAAAAAATAATGTAATGTATGAATAACATGATTTTTATTCTTGTTAGTAAAATTTTTAATACTTTAATAAATTATAAAAATTTTAGTTTGGCTAATATTTACAGGATACTATCTGAAGTACTATTATTGTACCATTTAAAAACACAGCAACTGACATTTCTTAAATTTTTTAAAATTTTTCTCATAAAAAAAAAATTTACACTAAATTGAAAAAAAAAAAATTGATTCAAGCATTGAAAATGTATTAATAAATATATCGATACTGCCATTCTAATAAGTCGTACACGGAAAAAAGAAAATAGGAATAATTATAGTATAAAATGTAAAATCGGTCCCGTCGTAATCAAAACTACACGGAAAAAAATTTAACTTGAATCAAGATGAAAATTCTTGAACCAAGAAAATAATTTTGAAGAGTTTCACTGTCTTGGATTAAGACGAAAAATTCTTGAATCAAGTAAAATTTACTTGAGCCAAGAAAAAGTTCTTAGTTTAAGAATTTTTCTACTCAAACCAAGAAAACGAAGTTCTCCAAAATTATTTACTTGATTCAAGTTAATTTTTTTTCTGTGTAGAAAAATTACAGTTCGAAATAACATTTTTCTAAATTCAATTTTTTAATTTAATATTCAGAGCTTTCAATGTAAATTTTACATTCTAAAATGTAATTCTTATAAAATCTGTAGTAATTACAATTTGAAACTGTAATTTTTCCCGTTTTATCACGGAGCGCCACGTTGCATTATATACTGTAATTTTTCGAGTTTTTTTTTTCCGTGTATTTTTAAATAAATGTTTTCATCTGTCGAAACTCATTCAATCAATGTTAAAAATGAATCGTTTTTACCGTTTGCTGTAAAATT
Organism: Cotesia typhae; assembly: GCF_013202065.1. NCBI lineage: Eukaryota > Metazoa > Arthropoda > Insecta > Hymenoptera > Braconidae > Cotesia > Cotesia typhae. Next base: position 16,967,641 of record NW_027423774.1, on the reverse strand, counting down.
TTCTAAAAGTGGGTTACAATCGTATTAAAATGGCAGTATCAATATTTTAAAGAAAAAAAATTTTGGACTGTTTACTTTAAGTACTAAAAAATAAAACAATACCGAAAGAAAGTATTGTGTTATGAAATATAACAGCTTTACTGGATATAAAATAAATATGAATGTTGGAAAATATAATAAACATTTAATTTAATATTAATTTTAAGTCTAAAATGCATTTAATTTAATAAGCAAAAAAAAAATTTTATGAAGCTCAGTAATCATCAGCAACGGCCTTTAAAACTCGATACTGTTATCTAATCTTACTGATAAAGAGAAAAAAAAAAAAAAAAAAAAAACTTTAAACGAGGGAATACAGTACCTATTGATTTGTATAATAACAGGAATTGTTAACTCCTCTATATTGTAATTTGTTATCATACAAAAATACACAAATATATTTTTCTTCATTATAGTAATTAGTAATTATGATAACATGATAATATAAATAAAGACAATTTACAGCTCCTGGTTTTTAAATTGTATTAAGCTACACACTTATAAATTTAAATATTTTGTTATTAACATCATTATTAAATATCGATGGCTTGATTTTTAATTTTTTATCCCCATACAATTAATTTTTTTGCGTAATTAATTTTTTTTCAATTATTTCTATAAATAAAGCCATCAATTTATTGTTTTGTGTTGATCAACAATACTTAGGAGACTCATTAACAATATTACTTAATTCTTCAGCAGAATAACCAAGCAGGTTTTTTAAATCACAATCGAACTTATATACAAATCTCTTACCCTGGACCTTAGAAATCATATTGCCGTCATAGTAATACCGTAAAGCGCGACTCAACTTTTCGTAATTCATCGAGGGTTTATTTTTCCGTTTGCCCCACAAACTCGCAACTTTATCCGGCTTATGTAACTTAAATTCACCCTCGCTTCCGACCCACTCAATATGTTCTCTGTGTTCACGATCTGTCAGTAGCTCTAACAAAAACTGCCACAGTTGTATTTGACTACTCGTAACAGCGCGGCTTGAAGTTGCCAGAGGTATTTGCTGGGGTGGCTCTACTAAAGGCACACTGACTAATCGGGGATGCTGGTTGATAACTGCTCGCGGTTTCGTCGGTTTTTGGCTACGGATTTTCAGAGCTTTATTATTGTCCTGGGAGCTTTCAGGCTGATCTTTTTGAATGACAGCTACAATTTGAATAAAATAATTAAATTAAATAATTATAAATTAAAAAAAAAAAAAAAGTTTCAAATTCATTAAACAAAATACTCACTGACTAATTTACATTTTCTCAACAACTCTAAATGGGTCCAAAATATGTCACCCTTGTCATTTGGAACCTTTGTTTTAAATTCTTCAAGTTCAAGGTTGCACAATTGTTCGCCAATTATATTCCAATCAGCTAATCGTATTGATGTAAGATTAAACTGTCTTACTGCCCACTGCAGCCAATGTTTTACGTGGGTTTGTGACCACTCCATTGGATCACTCGGTATTTTCAAACGATCCTAAAAATAATTTTTTTGATTAACATTTAGATACTAAGGAAATTTATTTTAACCCCTGACAGGCAAACTTGGTAAAAAATACCCAGTTCATGTTAAATGTGACTGCCGTGACTTGTTAACTATAAATAAATAAAATTTTGCTTTATTAAATAATTACTGTCGTTAAATTGCGCTGTACTTTTTTCACTATTGACATTTTTGAAGATATAAGCTCATCCCGATGTTACACTCATCAAGAGCTTTCATTTGAGTACCCACATGCATTTTGATATATTTTTCACATATACATATATGTAATATATATAAATATATGAAAAAATGATGTGGGTACTTGAATGAAAGGTCTTGATGAGTGTAACATAAGGATGAGCTTATATCTTTAAAAATGTCAATAGTTCACAAGATACAAGGTCATTTCTTAATTATGCATCTAGAGATAGGTCATTTTTGAATGCAGCCTAAATACTTATCATAATAAATTGACTATTGGTGAGAATGATATGAAACCTTTAATAGGCACAACTTCAGGCCAAGATCTTTCCAACAATACCAAATTTAACCATAAAAACCCATTTTATCATATAAATACACAGTAAAAAATTTTGCATCAATGCGTCAAAAAGTTTTGTGTTAAAAATTTTTATGTTAAATATTTAACACAAAATTTTTTACTGTGTACACTAGCCACGAAATTTTGCTTCTTTTCTTAATAATATAGATTACTTCAAAATTATATCTATCTTATGCAGAATTATTCGAACTTTACTTTAAAAACACAAAAATTCATTTGCCTTCATTGGATACTTGAAATTAAATTGTGCTAGTTATTTTTATCCTCATTGCTGTTAGGGAAATACTGTTTAGAGATAGATATTTCTTGTCAGGGGTTAATTTAAGTAAGTAGACGCATTTAATTACTGTCTCGTTACAACTATTTAAAAATAAAAAACCTAGTAAAAAGTTTAATAAAAATATATACTTGTTCTTGTTTATAATGAGTATCAACCGTCCATTTAATAACTTTTTTTTCTTCTTGAGCAGGTTCTGGAGCTATAAAATAAGATTAATTATGTAATTATTTAAATCATAAAAAGTAAATAAATAAATAAAGTAACATTCTTACATTGATCCTCTACTTGAACATAGTCTTCAGCAGGTTTTAAAACATCAACAATATTTATTTTTTTTTGTGCTAAATTTATCTTTACATTTACTTGTACCAGACCTTCACCTTGAACACATTGGTCAACTAAATTTTTATGACTCTCCAACTATAAAATTACATTATTTATTTTCATTAGTTATCAACATAAATTATTATTTTTATATGCATTTTATGGTAAGAAATTTGCTATTAATAATTAGATACAAAAACTTACATGAAAATGAAGTTAGCTGACATTTCAAAATTTTTAGAAATTTTTTTTTGAAAAAATTTTACTTAAAAAATTGTCACATGTAAAAAACTTGAAAAACTATGAGTGCAATTTTTTATAAATATCTTTTGAGTTGTAATTTAATTAATAAAAATAATCAAAAATTTTTAGACGTCTGCTAACTTCAGTATCATAAACTTACAACTTGGGCGTCTTGAAGCCAAAATTGAAAATCGCTTAAGTCAAAGTTTAATTTTTGCTCCAGTAACATTTTCAACGTTGACAGAGGTTGTCTAATGTCCATGTGCTGCATATGAAGATTTTCAGGGTTAGTATCTTCTTCGTTGAGTTGTTCTAATGCAAAACTAGGCTCAACTTCCAGATCTGAACTGTCTTGGTGTAATTGTGCCATAATATCGTCATCATGTGACAATATTGTGTCCGGTTCCATTTTAATTCGCCTTAGTAACGCAAAATCTGATTCTCCATTAGAGTCGTACCTGAAATAATATTATTAACTATTAAAAATTTTAGCTAGTAAGAGTATCACTGATTTTAGGTTAGCTATACACATGGCGTGTTTATTATACAAACTGTAATTACATTGTGCTTAAGTGTTTTGTAGAAGTTAGTTGATCCATTATTTAAATATTGACAACTCAAATATTCACACAATATTTTTATTAACACTTAAATGTTCGAATGTATATAAATAAATATATATACGCAAAAAATAAAAAATATTGATAATTGCGTTATTACCGTGAGATAATTTTTTTTTTTTTTTACAGAACTAGAAACTATAGCTCACGAACTAGTGAAACGCTGAGAGATGGTGGCGCTGGCAAAGTTTCGCGCGCATGCGCGTCGGTTCTGTGAAAGTATTTTTAAAGATATAGTATTTACAGCTGAACTATCAACAAATAAACAATTTAACATTTATTTAATATAAATGATAGTGTTCAATTTTCACGAGGTTTGAACAAATTAAAAAACATAAAATAATAAATAATACTGAAGTTAGCCGTCAGCTGTTAATTAAAAAAATTTTTTTAACAAATCAATTACAATAAAAAAATGCTTTTAAAAATTTTCACCTGTAATTTTTATTAATTTTTACATGTGAAACTTTTTAATTAAATTTTTTTTTTATAATTTAATTGCTATAAAATTCCAAAAAAATTTTTAATATCTGTCAACTTCAATGTTATATAAAAATTACAAGTGAAAATTTTTAAAAGCATTTTTTTTATAATAAATTTGTTAAAAAAATTTTTTAAATAAACAGCTGACCGCTAACTTCAGTGTCATATAATTTTTTTTTAATTTCATTTTTTTTATAATAATTGCATAGGTAAAAGGGCACATAAATTGTTATAAACCCTTTTATTTTAAGGCACGCGACATATAACAATTCTGTACATTTGCCGTGTGGCGTTTAATTATATAAATAAATAAATAAAAACACTGTGGGAATAAAATAATAATCCAACTCTTTTTTTAATTGTTTAAATTAATGTAATAATATTAATTTATTATAGTATTCTCAATTTTACAAAATATATATACACATGCTTGTACTCGATTGCATCATCAATTATCCTTCATTTGTATTTTTTTTCTTGATCAAGTACTGGAGCTATAAAATAAAATCGATGGTTTAATTATTCAAGTTATTAAAAGTAAGTAAATAAAAAATATGAAATTCTTACATCAATTATTAACGTAACTATTTGAACGTAATATTAATGCGGCTTTAAAACATTAACAATATTTATTCTTTTATATGACCGGTTTATCTGCACATTAATTTCCACGAGACCTCGACTTTGAAAGGACTTGCCAACTAAAATTCGATGCCTCTCCAACTATAAACATAAATAATTATAAATTACAATATTTAAATGAAATAGAATAAATAATAACCGGCAAGTATTTTAAAAAACTTACAAGTTGAGTATCCAACAGCCAAAATTGAAAACCCTTTAGATCAAAGTTCAATTTATGTTGCAGTAATTTTTTCAGCGTTGACAGTGGTTCTCTGATGTCCATAAGTTGCGAGTAAATACCTAATTCTCTAGTATCTTGATGAAACCGCTTAATTGGAGAATTAGGTTCAACTTTCAGATCTGAAATTTTTTGCTGTAATTGCCTCATATTTTGATCATGCGAGAATACTGTTCCTGGTTGTGTATCAATTTGCATCATTGCGGAATCTCTTCTACTTGTAGAAGTAGACCTTCTACTTGAATAATACCTGAAATTAAATTATACAAAAATTTTAAATGGTTATTGTCAGAGAAAATTATGCGGTAATTAACAATCATTTGAAAATTCTTGGAATTTTTATAACCAATCAATTATTATAAAAAAAATTATCTGTCGATTTTGTTGATTTTAATATCTAAATTATTGATGAAAAATAAATTAGCCGACATTTAAAAATTTTTAGTTGTTTTTTTTATTTTAAAAAATTATTACAAAAAAATTTTTTTTTAAATTTTTCCTTGTAAAAAACTTCAAAAACTGTAAATGCAATTTTTTAAAAATATTTTTTTGTTTTATTTTAATTACTAAAAAAGAAAATCAAAAAATTAAAAACTTCGGCTAACTTCAGTATTATAAATTATTGTGAAAAAATTTCACTAAAAAAATTCTACATCCAGAAATTGAAAAGAATTACAAGTTCGAACTAAAAAAAAATATTTTTTTTTATAATTGATTTATAATAAAAATAAAAAAAAAATTTCAGATATCTGCAGATTTCTGTATCATTTATTTAATTGTTATAAAAATAATAATCAAGTTAGCCGATATTTTTTATTTTTTGATTTTGTTTAGTTTATTAAATTAAAACTAAAAAAAAATATTTATTTTCTAGTTTGCACTTACAGTTTAGCAAATTTTTCACAAATAAAATTAAAAAAAAATTTTTTTGTAATGATTTTTTCAATAAAAAAATTTTTTTAATTTTTAAATACCGGCTATCTTTAATGAGGGCGAATTCAGCAGACAGCTAATTTTTGAGAATTATTAGATTCATTTAAAATTAATGGTTGTAAAACAAATCTAAAAAATTACATAGAAAAAACTTGTGAAAATTTCCATAAGCATTTTTTTCACTATTTCTTCCGTAACAAATAAATTGTTTATAAATTATTAAAAAATTATTAGATGTCTGCTAAATTCACACTCATTATCTTTATTGTCATGTTATAAAAATGTAAAAAACTATTAGATGTTTGTTAAATTCAATATTATCAGAAAAATTGTAAGTTGGAGATAAACTCTGGTATTTATTTCGTTAAAAATATACTTACATCTCGTTTAAATTATTCGTACCAGTTATTTGCACTATTGCTGATATAATTAACGTATTTACTCAATTATTTTTTATTGTCACTAAAGTTTGTGTGTAGTATCAATGAAAAAAACAATTAAAATAATAAAAACAACCAAACCGGCAACAATGTCAGCGCGTAATGAAACACGTGGTTTTTAAAAGCGTGCAGTAGCTTGAAAAAATAAATTATCGCTGTATAGTACATGCTCAATAACAACTGTACAGTTTTGTATCGTTGACTGTGCGAAGTATCTCACTTATGAGATACTTGTGGAACTTCAGAAATGGAAACTTAATTTTTGGAGTGAATAGCAATTTTCAACCGAGACGCAGCTCCAACTTTTTTTTGAGCTAACGATACGGTAAAATGATGTTATCACTTTTTTGTAGAGAATAATTTTTCCCATAAATCCCACCGATTTACTAGATGAAATTAAGATACTTGTTGAACGTCAGAACACTTAGTAAGATTTTCTACATAACACTCCGTGGACAATCATCAAGACAACTTGCATGACAATAGGCAGGAGAACCAGCAATACTAATTTTAAGACCATAATTGTATTACTCGAGTAAGCCCGAGGAAATGCGCGAAATAATTTTATTTTCTCTAATAAAAATATTAAAGTTTTTATTTATTCGAAATAAAAGAAATAACATCTTATATTATTTTTAAAATAAATAAGTCAATAATATCATTCGTTATGAAGTTCGCTTGGTAAATTTTATTGTACTTTTTTTCTTTCTTTAAATCTGTAACGAGCTCTCTGATTGGTCTATTTCAATCCTCAATAACTCCCAAAATATTGAGAATTTCGAAAAATTTTATTCTTGCAATTGTGCTTAAAATCGCCTCTTCTATCCAAATTTTTTTGGTCGGACACTAATTCTGAATCACCCTGTATATATATATAATATATATATATATATATATATATATATAAATTATAATATTATATAAAATAATATAATTAAACACATATTTAATTATAGAAATAATTCGAATTAAAATATCTTATAAAATCAATAAAATGACATTAAAGTTAGCTGTCACTTGACAATTTATTAATTTTCTTTAACAAAAAAATTTATTCTGAAAAATAATTTTTAAAAATTGCGTTTTTAATTTATTAAAATTTCTACAAGTCAATTTTTTTAATAATTTTTTTTTTTGCTATAATTTATTTGTTAAAAAAAATTAAAACAATTGGGAAGTGACAGCTAAATTTAATGTCATGAAAATACATCATATTATTATGTACATTACGTTATTATATTATTTGCCAGCATACTAATTTCTAACTATTCATTACTTAATAAAAAATAAAATAATTTAACTAACAATCTCAACTATTATAAAAAAAATTAAATTAAAAAGTTTCACATGTGAAAATTAATAAAAATTATAAATGAAAATTTTTATAAGCATTTTTTTATTGTAATAAATTAATTAAAAAAATTTTTTAAATTAACAGCTGACTGCTAACTTCAGCGTTATCATGTGATCGGCTATTGTAATTAGGATCTGTGTCATCGGTAATTTGAATAATTTATATCTAGACGCCATAGACGCCATCCCCTAAAACTTGACATTCAATTTCACTAAATTCTTTAATGAAAAAATGTTTCTTCCTAATAATTTTTTATCTTGTATTCAAATTAATTTAAATTGATTTTATTAAAAAATTAAATATTAGCGGGTAAATTTTTTTTCTCTTATAGATGGAGACTATCATGTATTTCTAATGACCTTTTCCATTTATATAATTTATATTATTAAGTTATTTCTGCAAATGACATTTTGAATAATTGTATTTTATTTTTAATTCAAACATTTCATCTACTTTTTTTATTTTTAATAATTTCAATGACTAAAAAAAATAAAATTTTTTGTATAATTAATTTTATAACATTATGCAATATTATTTATGGAAAGGACTGTACTCCAAAGATAGGTAAATTTTTTTTCACAAAGTCATTTTCGTTTGTATATATTATGACGTATACAAAGCTTATTATGTATGACTTTATTGATAATTAAATTAACAATAACGATATTTGTTCCAGCAATAATCGGAGGAGGAATTGGTGGAGCATCAGCCTCACACTATCTCACAGATTTATTTAAAGACGATGTGGATATTGATTTATTCGAAGCTGATAAAATTGGTGGACGGCTGGCGACATTGAACATAAACAATGATGAGTATGAAACCGGTGGTTCTATTATTCATTCTAGGAATAAATTGATGAGACACTTTGTACAGCTTCTTAGTTAATTAACATTATTATTTAATCCGTCAATCTTAAAGACAATTAATCAGTTAACTAATAAAATTAATTACCTATTTGCAGAACTCGAAGATCGACCATCTGAACTCGATATGATTGCTGGAATTTGGAATGGCGATGAATTTGTCTTTAAAGAAAGTTTTTATCAAATGTTTTCATTGGTAAAATTATTTTATCGATATGGCTTTGCACCGTTTGAGTTACATAGGTTGTCAGAGCAATAATTTTTATTTTAGATAATATGAATAATAGGATGTACCAAAATGCAACTTCCGTGATGGATTTTTTAAAATATGACATTAAAGTCAGCAGTCACTTGATTATTTTTTGGTTTTTTTTAACAAATAAACTTGTTCAAAAAATTATTTTTGACACATTGCATTTTTAATTTTAAAAAATTTTTTTTGCCATAATTTATTTGTTAAAAAAATTATCAAATATCTGTTAAATTAATTTTCATTTTTAAAATTGGAATTTGGAGTTCCGCTTTTAACAGGAGTTGTGTTTGGGAATTTCCTGACATATTTTGAGCGTAAAGGATTTATTTGATTCTCATAGAATTTTTTACAGAAGCTTAATTTGGATACTTCCGGCCAAATTTTGAAATTTCGGCGGAAATACCCAAACAAAGCTCCTGTTAAAAATTCTATGAGAATCAAAAAATTCCCTTACGCTCCCAAGCGTCACAAAAAAAAAATTGTTGACTTTTTGGTAGATTTTACTGATCAAGAAGTTAAAAAATTAATAATGGTCAACTTAAATTCAACAAAACATTAACAAAAAAAAATTTGTGCCGCTTAGGCTCAAAATATCTCAGGAAATACCCAAACTCCTGTTAAAAGCGGAGCTCAAAATTCCAATTTTAAAAGGTCCATCACGGAAGTTACATTTTGGCATACCCTAATGAATAACTAATCCTAGATTAAAATGTAATGACTTAAATTTGCTAGGTAGATTAACAAATTCAATCCTTGATGACTTTGATCACATCTACAATCTCCAAGATGCTGGAATTGGTTTTGAAAATATTTCAAGTTTACTATCTGGAATGAATCATAAGTTTCCAGAAATGCTAGAAATTTCTTCAAAAGATTTTTTGCTAAGCCGAGGATACTCTCATAAATTAATCAATGAATTAGTTGAAGCCACTTTGGTTGTTAATTATGGCCAGGATACTGATATCCATAGCTTTGTTGGATTCGTATCAGTTGCAGGTGCTGGATCTTCTCTGTGGTCTGTAAAAGGAGGAAACAAAAAAGTAATATATTTATATTATTTAATTCTCAGCAAATTATTAATATGAATTCATCTTTCTAGGTACCTGAGAATCTTATTAAACAAAATAATAGGATAAAAGTTATTCCTGCAGTAGTAAATAAAATAAATTATGCCCCTAAGGATGATGGATCATCGGAATATCATGTCTTCTATAACACAGGTACAAATTAAACATAACATCAAAAAAATAATTTATTACAAAATTAAATAAAAAAATATAATTTAGGAAAATTTGAAGACACATGGAAGACTTATGACGTTGTAATTATTGCTACTCCATTGACTCATGATCAAAAAATGTCTATTAATTTTGCTGGCTTTCCGGAGAATGTAAACTTTAAATTTGCTGGAGATTATCAAACTACTTATGCAACATTCGTGAAGGGAAAAATTAATCCCAGTTATTTTAAGTTAGAGAAATCAATTGACGCTATTTTGAGTTGTGATCCTAACAAGACTATTCTGAGTTCGATTGGAAGGCTGACTACAGTTGAAGGAAACAGCTCTGATGTTTGGAAAATATTTTCACGGAAACCGATCGAAAAAAATTTAATTAATAAAATGTTCCTAGAAGTACGTGTGATTTAATGACATTGAAGTTAGCAGACGTCTGAAAATTTTTGATTTTTTTTATTAATTAAACTACAACTAAAAAGACATTTCTAAAAAATTACACTTATAGTTTTTCAAGTTTTTTACAGATGAAATTTTTTTTTTGAATTATTTAATTAAAATTTTTTCAATAAAAAATTTATAAAAATTTTGAAATGTTGGCTAACTTAATTTTCATGTGATTTATTTACTTTAGCTTCTTATAAATTTGATAGTCACTTACTTAGAATAATTTTTTCAGGTAGATGAAATTAAAGAAATAAAATGGAAAGCGTACCCGAAATACTCAACAATGGAATCATCAAATAATTTTAAGCTCTTTGATTCTCTGTATCATGTTAATGCCATCGAATGGGCAGCAAGTGCCATGGAAATGAGTGCTATTGGAGGTCGGAATATTGCAATCTTGGTACACAATGATTATAAAAAAAAGTGCAATATTTCTCAAGCGTCTGGCTTGAAAAAATTAAAAAAAGAACCAACTAGTAGAGAATTATAAATGTTGAGATTTCTTCAGCTTTAATTTTAAAAAATTTTTTTTAAATTGTGTGTTCATTGTAAAACTAAATAGTTAAAAAAAAATCCAAATATTTTTTGTGATAGATGCATTTATAAATGATTGTTAAATTTTTATAAATAAATTGTTCATAAAATTGATATCAGGTCAAGTATTTTTATTTTAATGAAAAGATGATAAACAAACAGATGAATAATGAAAATTCTGATTCCATAAATAAAAAATGATGATTCTCAAATATATATTAAGTTTTCTATTCTAATTAATTTATTATTGTGTTTCGATGACGCGCCAGGAGACTGCGCGTTAGGCGCGCACGAAGCTCGGATCGATCGTATCGAGATGGTGAAAAATTTTTTTAATACATTTATATTTACATTCATTTATATCTCGGGAATTACGCAATATTTTAATAATTAATGAATTTTCTTGTGAATCAATTACCATAAGAGATTAATTTATAACAATTAAAGTCGCATCAAATCACGTAATAATGCAGTAGAAAGAATTTTAACGTTCTTTTCTTTTTGCCGCGAATACTTAAAACATGTAACGATCTGCGCTGCGCACTTGCGCTGTTGTCAGATTTTGGTCAGAATATTTTGGCGCGTTTACAATTAATTTTAAACAAACACTGTTTCAAGTGAAAAATAATTATTTTTGAGAGTAATTAATTCGTAAAAGCCTTTAATAATTTATTTTCATTATTTTTAAAATAAGTTTAATGTGCAAAATCATAAAAAATTACTTCAAACCAAGCGGAATGATGTTGGGCGGTCGTCTCTTGAAAATTAGCTCATAGCCTAATTTAGATCTGGCAACAAGGCGGCTACAGATTCCTTGGATAAATTCATCAGAATCAACGCGGGTGTTTTTGTAATTCTCAATCGCGGTGCACCGTGGGTCCGAGTAGGAGCTAAAGCTAAAATGGCGTCAGCCGAGAACGGCAAACGCGTTTAACCGATCGTATAGTTAACACAAAGTAAAAAAAAATGCCACGGCCTAAGCGAAACGTAAGTTTATATTCGCGTTTAATTAATTTATTTTATTATTATACTGTTTTAGTTCGTTTTAAAGCTCTGATTGGGTGATTACTCCAAAAAAAATATATCCGCGCCCTCAACATCCGGAAAAAAATAAAAAAAAAAAAAAAAAAAAAACGTCGAAGTCACGCTCTTGTCAATTTTAACTCGCGCCTTTCGCGGTTTTTGTATACAATTTTATTATTGTTAGAAAAAAATTATTTATATCGTATGTATAAATTTATTTGTTCATTTATTTTCTTTTTACGATAGCAAGTCACGGCAGTGTCATGTAAATGTGATTTTTTTTTGGTAGTTTTTTTTTATACTTAACTTTTTTTGACGTTACCACAGAAAGAAGATGAGAATAAAAGTGAACACTTTACTTCTCGAGTTTTTATTATTTTAAAATGTGTATTGTTATTATTAAATGCATTGTAATTGAAGTTGGATGGTAATTCAATGCCACTTAAGCGTTTATACACGCTGTGTCTTATGTCGTTCATCGTCGTATCGTAAAGCATGTGAAAAAAAAATAAACTACATCCCCGTTCCCGACCCTCGCAGCAGCGCTGCTGTCTACGACTTATTTCCCTTTCCCTTGCCTTGGAGAAAAAAATTAAAAAAAAAAATAAGATCAATTTTTTGTGATTGTCATTCGCGGGATTTTTTGTATATTTTGTTAATAACTCCGAAATATGTATAGTGTCATTAAAACAATTCAAATATAAAATAAATATAGACATTTTAATGTTAGTTCACAATTATTTCACGGCACGGCATGCTCAATTGTCGCGCGTCTGTCGATTAGTTCGCATCGTGTTTCTGTCGGTTACTCATCTGTGCTGAGAGTGAAGATTTTTTTACTAGAAAACATATATTTATAATTCTTTTCTGTGATTTAATGAACGTATGTCACGAAATAAATATTTATTTATTTAATAATAAAATAGTGTAATTTTTTTGTGTGTTAATTTAGTCGGTTATTTATAAATATTTCCATGCGAGTCTGATATTAATTCTACAAACATAACCTTTTTTTTTATTCACTCCTAACGACGCGTTCTTTATATAATAATATTAACTATAATTCATCCGTCATTTGTCAGTTAAATATTTTTTTGTTTTCATTTTTATTTCAATGCACAATTTTCTAATCGAATTATCTATCAAAAAAATTTTTTTTCTTGTTTGATATTGAGACGCACATACTAGAATTTTTTTTTTTTTTTTTTTTTGTGTAGGCTGGTAAAAAATACAAAGATGCAATGAGCGACGAAAGCAGTGGAAGTGATTTCGACGACGATGAAGATCCTGACAAGATCGAAGTTCCTGGTAAGATATTTAAATATATATTTTTGTTGATGTCCAGTATTTTTAATCCATCCCCTTTATATTGATCATAATCTGATAATGAATTATTCACTAGGCGGAGGGAAAGACCTCGCCACTGCTGCTGGGATTGCGAGCATCAAAGAAGAAAATGAGTCGAACACATCCGACACAATGATGAAAACCACTCCTATTACCAATGGTAAATTAATATTATTATATTACTTTTTTTTTCTTAACTTTAATGACACTAAAGTTGAGAGACATCTGATAATTTTTAGAATTTTTTTACAAACAAATTATGGTAAGAAAATTTTTTTTTTTAATTTCATCTTTAGAAGCTCTGAAAAATTATAAATGACATTTTTATAAATAATTTTCTATGCCTAGTTCATTTTTCAAAAAAAAAAATCAAAAAATTGTCAAGTGTCTGCTAACTTCAGCCTCATTTACTTTAATTGATTATTTATTTCTATACTTTAGCACCAAACATAAAAGGAGCAAAAATTCCGGAAGGTCTAGTGACTAAATCACCAGCTCCCGGTTATGAAATGGTACGTGTAGGTGGTTCTCAAGGCAATACCCAAAATTTTCCAAATGCCAATATGATGAATCAAATGAATCAGATGAATCAATTTGGAAATACTGGACCGTATGGTCAATTTCCTGGCAATTTAGCACAATTTCAAAACTTTAATCCAGCAACTCTTCTTCAAAGTAAGTGATAAATTATTTTTTCTTCAATATTTTAAGTTCTTTTATTTTTGTTTGAGCATTTGAGTTTATTCCTGTCTTAAACGATGTTCTTTAGACATGGAAATGGGAAATTTGATGGGTTCATTCATGGGACTAGCTGGTATGGGCGGCACGGGAGGGTTCAATCCTTTTTTGCAATTGTTGAATCAAGGTGGTTTCAACCAAAATTGGGGATCTGGTCTCCCAGGTATGTTGTTCTCCTCAATTTGATGGTGTTATCATTAAAAAGTAATTAGTCATTACTTATTGTATTGTATTGTGTAGGTAAAGCTGTACAACAAATGTGGATGAATGCAATGGATCCAACGAAAATGATGCAACCAACAATTCCTGAAGATGAAGAGGCCGATGACGACGAAATGGGTGTTGCAGAGACCTACGCAGATTATATGCCAACAAAATTAAAACTTGGTCGCAAACATCCTGATCCAGTTGTCGAGACTGCCTCGTTATCGAGTGTAGAACCTACTGATGTTTGGTACAAAATATCTATTCCAGAAGAAACAATAAAATCTGGCGCACTTTCTGCGTTACAACTTGAATCAATCACGTATGCGTCACAGCAGCATGAGCAGCTATTACCTGATGGTACGCGTGCTGGTTTTCTGATTGGTGACGGCGCTGGTGTTGGTAAAGGTCGTACGATTGCCGGTATTATATTTGAAAATTATCTGAAAGGTCGTAAACGTGCCATTTGGGTGTCCGTGTCTAATGATCTCAAGTATGACGCTGAACGCGATTTAAAGGATATTGGCGCCGGTAAAATAGATGTACATGCATTAAATAAGTTTAAATATGCTAAAATATCTTCAGCAGTTAATGGTAATGTTAAAAAAGGTGTTATATTTAGTACATATTCCGCCTTAATCGGTGAATCTTCACAGAGCGGCGGTGCAAAGTACAAAAGTCGGCTTAAACAATTACTCCAATGGTGTGGGGATGATTTTGATGGTTTAATAATATTCGATGAGTGTCATCGAGCTAAAAATTTGTGTCCTACTGGTAGTTCAAAACCTACTAAAACAGGTTTAACCGTATTAGAGTTACAAACTAAATTGCCAAAGGCACGAGTTGTGTACGCCAGTGCTACTGGAGCTTCTGAGCCTCGGAATATGGCCTACATGGTACGACTGGGTATGTGGGGTGAGGGAACACCTTTTGCTGAGTTTAATGACTTTATAGCAGCCGTGGAAAAACGTGGTGTAGGTGCTATGGAAATAGTTGCAATGGACATGAAACTACGAGGTATGTATATTGCGCGACAGTTGAGTTTCCATGGTGTCGCCTTTAAAATTGAAGAGGTTCCTCTATCAGAGGAATTTACCGACGTATATGACTCTTCTGTAAGACTATGGGTTGACGCTATGCAAAGGTTTCACGAAGCTGCTGAGCTTATAGATGCTGAAAATAGGATGAAAAAAACAATGTGGGGTCAATTTTGGTCGTCGCATCAGCGATTTTTCAAGTACCTATGTATTGCAGCCAAAGTAAAGCATGCAGTTTCTGTTGCGCGTGAGGCTGTTAAGTGTGGTAAATGCGTTGTCATTGGTCTCCAATCAACTGGTGAAGCAAGGACACTTGAGCAACTTGAGCGCGATGATGGAGAATTAAGTGACTTTGTATCTACAGCCAAAGGTGTATTGCAAACACTGGTGGAGAAACATTTTCCAGCACCAGATCGTAATAGAATTCAACGGCTTCTTGGTCTTGAACCACCTAAACCAATAATACCACTCGTCGTACTTGAAGATGATGCTCCTGTTACGACAGCTGGTAGTAGTAAAAGAAAACCTATACGACAAGCTGCACAAAGAGCTACTAAAAAAGTACGTGCGTGGGAGGAATCAGAGGAATCTATTTCAGAAGAAGAAAAAAATGGTGGTCATAGTTCTGGTTCAGAATTTAAAATAAGCGGATCTGAAAGTGAAGAAGAAGCTAATCGCTCAGATGCTGAGAGTAATGCCAGCTCAGATTTTAATCCATTTTACAGTGATAGTGATTCTGACGCTGATCCATGGGACAGAAGGAAAAAAAGAGGAAGAAAACCGAAGAAACCAGTGAAGAAAAGATTAACTACACAGGATAAAATACAGTCGATGTTAACTTTGAAAACCCAAAATTCACAGCGTAATAATAAAAAGAATGGAGATGTTATACCAACGGTGGGTATCAATGCTGCTGGACGACCTGCAATGACTGGAGCACCCCCACGAGACGCTATTGAGCGGGCATGTTGTATGAAAGAAGAATTATTGGCACAAATTGAAAAATTAGGAGAGAAACTTCCACCGAATACACTTGATCAGCTTATTGACGAACTTGGTGGTCCAGAGAATGTAGCCGAGATGACTGGAAGAAAAGGTAGAGTTGTACAAACCGAGGACGGTCAGATTCAGTATGAATCACGATCTGAAGTTGATGTTCCTCTGGAAACTTTAAATCTCACTGAGAAGCAACGGTTTATGGACGGAGAAAAAACAGTGGCTATTATATCAGAAGCCGCTAGTAGTGGTATTTCACTGCAAAGTGATCGTCGTGCACGGAATCAAATGCGACGTGTTCATATAACTCTTGAGCTTCCTTGGAGCGCAGACCGTGCAATCCAACAGTTTGGACGTACTCACCGTTCGAATCAAGTGAACGCTCCAGAGTATATCTTCCTTATATCAGACTTAGCTGGTGAGAGACGATTTGCTTCGACTGTAGCTAAGCGTCTCGAAAGTTTAGGTGCACTGACACACGGAGATCGTCGTGCGACTGAAACCAGAGATTTATCGCAATTTAATATTGACAACAAGTATGGTCGTTCTGCTTTAGAGGCTACTATGAAGACAATTATGGGCTATGAAGCTCCATTAGTACCACCGCCGCAAGACTACCGCGGAGACTTTTTCAAAGACGTAGCCGATGCATTGGTGGGTGTTGGACTCATCTGCAATAGTGAAAATATGCCAGGTGTTTTATCACTTGACAAGGACTACAATAATATTTCAAAATTCTTAAATCGAATACTGGGAATGCCTGTAGATTTACAGAATCGTTTATTCCAATACTTTACTGATACATTAAACGCTATTATT
The DNA here is from genome assembly GCF_013202065.1 of Cotesia typhae. Classification (NCBI taxonomy): domain Eukaryota; kingdom Metazoa; phylum Arthropoda; class Insecta; order Hymenoptera; family Braconidae; genus Cotesia; species Cotesia typhae. Next base: position 16,950,512 of record NW_027423774.1, on the reverse strand, counting down.
ACGCAAGCCAAGAAGACTGGTCGTTTTGACATGGGTATCCTCGATCTCGGTGCTTCTGGTGAGAATGTCAAGCGCGTTAAATTGTATCGATTTTTGAGAAAACACGCAACAGGTACAGCACCAACAGAATTACACGTCGTACATGTTGAACGTGGTATGAGTTGGACAGAGGCTAAAGAACGATGGTCTGAGTTGACTGGATCCAAGGAAGGCTTCTACTTGAGCCATCAAATTAGGAACAATAAACAAACCGCTATTCTTGCAGTAGCTGTTGACAGTGGCAAGAAGAAAACTGATAAAAAAGATCAACTTTACATGCTTTATCGACCCAATACTGGACTTCAATTAAGACAAGAGAGTCTTGGTGAACTTGAAAAGAAATACAAGAAAGTTAAATTAGAAGAAGCTGAGCCTCATTGGACGCAGCAGTATGATGCTTCAGTGGACACTTGTTCGCATGCTTACTGGCGAGGGAACTGTAAAAATGTAACTCTTGGCATGGACTGTGAAGTTGGTCTTCGACGTAGATCATATAATGTCCTTGCTGGTTCTGTTTTGAGTGTCTGGAGTCGTGTTGAAAGCACTCTTGCTGCACGATCTGGACAAAATTCCAAAATGCAAGTTTTGCGTTTACGAACCGGTAAGTTTTTTTTTGTTATTTTTTAACTTTTAAATAATTTTAAAATTCGACGCAATTTTTTTTTTTTTGGTTTTGATTACAGATGATGGACTGAAAATTGTCGGCACGTTAATTCCTAAATTATGTTTGGAACCGTTGGTGGAGGCTCTATCTGCAGACGCTGAAAAAACAGAAGAGCAAGTCTTTTGAAAATCCTTTCATCTTAATAGTGAGTATTATTTTTATTATTTAATCGTTATTCCTGGAATTATAATAACTTTTTTTTTTTTTTTTAATTATAGATAGTGAGGGATCAAAAAATACTGCCAAAAATAAGATATTGGTAGATAATATTGCGTTGGAATCTGTTATTAAGAAGCCGTTTAAATGAATAAAAATACAACAGCTGAAAAATATAAAAAGTTCACAGTATTGGGTCGTATATTTAGTGCAATTTGCCAATTAATTAATACATTAATGGATTTATCACTGAATCTGCGGTACAGTCAAACTGTATGCACAATAATAACAAAAAAAAAAATAATAATAATAAATTATACCTAAAAGAATAAAATAAAAGTTACAAATAACAAAAACTCCCGCGATATCGCTTTTCAAACAATAACATCGCGCGTTGCTTATCGTGATAGAAGTTAAGTAGTTAGTTGCCTTGTTTTTTTTTTTCTTGTTTATTAATTCGTTTTTTTTTTTTTTTTATTAGTTTTTTTAGATTTTTTATTATGAACACGACGCTCACACTAGCGCGCGCGATTGATGTCAAGCTCTTCTAATAAATTACACATATGCACGCCTAATTTGCTAACTTTTTTTTTACGCTTGTATGCGCAAGGATTATGTTGAAAAAACAATTATTTCGTATTTAGTAAAACAATTAGACATGAAACATTAGATTCTAGTGTAAACTTTTAACATATATTATTTTCTATTTTGTTAAAAAAAATTTTTTTTAGGTTTTGTCGTAATGATTCCAATTTTGGCTGGATGGTGATAGCATTATAGTATTTCTTATATAATATATTATATTAATTTTAAATTTAAAAATACAAACAAACAAATGAATTATAATTATTAATTAATTAATGTGCTAAATGATAATTAAAAAGAAAATGATCCACCAATAAATATTATAATTACAATTTTTAGTGATTAGATTCAATTATAAACATGATATATTTATATTAAAAAAAAAAAAAAAAATGAATAAATGAAAGAAAAAGAAAAAAATCATTTAACCGAAGACTAATGTCTGGCGTATTTATCCAACTATATGTTTTATTTTAATTTATGATAATAAATTTATTTATACTTGTATTTGACTGGTAATTTTCGTTGTTGTATGGAATGAAAAATTTTTTCTTTTTCTAATTGTATACGATAAAATATAAAGCATAGAAATAAATAAATTACAGTAAACTGTACTATTTAAAAGTTGAAAAATAATATACATATTCTCAAAAAATAATTTCAGAATTATAGTTATAATAATAATATTTTTAATTTATCTTTTCGATATCCATTAATCATACAAATAAATTGCGTATGTTTTTTACGCATTGTAATTTCAGAACAGTTTCATGGTCTATGAGTGATAATTGTTAAGACGTAGAACATATCTGGTATTAGATTAACTAATATTTAATAACACTAAAGTAATAAATTTAAATAAATTATCTTGATTTGGTTCGAAAATAATTTAATTAATTACTTGAAGAAAAAAACCATATTTATGACAAATACCACACATATATGTATATAAATTTATGTACATGTATAATATATCTGCGAATATGAAAGCAATTATCCGTAAATCCGTAGAGTAATTTTTATCTTGGATATTCTAGTTAAAAATTGCTGCATATTTTTTTGTAAGTATGGTACAAAATCATTTTATAAATATGTTGATTATTTTAATGAGATATTTTTATTTTATTATCCATACTACAGATTCGTAGAATTAATTTATTATTATTTATTATCGTATAAAATATATGTACAGTTGCTTCTTTTCATAGTCATTATCCTGCGCTTAATATTTTCTTATCATAAAATTTTTTTCTTTTGAATATTATTTTTAATTAACATTTCGATTCATAAATTTGGTCACCGCTTCACTAATGAAATTGTTAGATCACAAGAATTACTGACAGCTCTAAATTAATTATATACGTTTCAAAATAAATAATTTTTTTTTTTTTTTTTTTTTTAATGGAAAGCATAGAGAAGCATCAAAAATGTGCAGAATCCAATAAGAAGACCTAGAATCAAGGAATCACGTCTTTTTCGTATATTTATCCTTTGTACAAGACTGTTGACCATGGGAAAGCGATTGCTAAGATCATTAAATCGGGTTTGGATTTTTTTGAATGTCTGTCGTTGTGATACTAAATGATCTCGAGTCTCAATCGCAATACTTATTTGATCATTAATTAGTCGATCAGAGCTAAAATAATAAGTTAACATTAATATTTCTTAGAAGCTAGTGATTTTAATTATTATTTAAATATAAAAAATAATTTTTACTTGTGTACGTGTTGATTTTCTTTCAAATACATGTCTCTCCGATTTAAACCACTTGCATTTTTATAGCTGCTGTAAAAAAATGAAATGTATTGTTTTGCTTATATCGTTTAATAATGATCTATAATTTGTATTTAAATTATTATACATACTCGATTTCTTTTCTTACACTCCCCAATAAATCTTCTCGGTCTTTTCTACTGGCGAAATTATTTTGTATTTTACTAAATTCAAGTTTATAGTCTTTTAAGATTTCTTTATGTCTTTGCATCGTATGGAGCATAGCTGCACCATTTGCTTGAATTCCACTCATTTTATCGTTGATCGTCATAAGCTAAAACAAAAAATTTTAGAGGTAGATGCTTTTCTATTCAAACACTACGTTTATAGTAAATTTTGATGATATTGAATTTAACAGATTTATAATAATTTTATAACAATTAAATTACAATGAAATTAAAAAAAATTAAAATTTTTTAAAAAATTGATTGATTACAAAAATTCTAATAATTTTCAGATGTCTGCTAATTTTAATATCATTCAATTTTGAAGAGATACTAATCAATTAAAAATTTACTTGCAACCTTGCAGTCACTAGGTGACTGCCGTGACTTGTTAACTATAAATAAATAAAATTTTGCTTTATTAAATAATTACTGTCGTTAAATTGCGCTGTACTTTTTTAACTATTGACGTTTTTAAAGATATAAGCTCATTCCGATGTTACACTCATCAAGAGCTTTCATTTGAGTACTCACATGAATTTGATATATTTTAAATAAATTATTATTATTATTAAACTATCAAAATTTCTTTAAAAATAATAATATACTCGTCACAAAATTTTCCTTTTTCTCTCAATTATTTAAATCATAATGAACCATCGCTAAAAAAATTAAACCCAATTTACGATAAAGATATACCCGTTACTAAATTTTTCCTAGTCTCTTAATTATATAAATTATCTTTTGACATATGACCACTTTTTCGTGTACAAAACAAAATAAACAAATTTTGTTCATTGCTAAATTCGAATCTATTTATAACTACTTCGAAAAATTATCATAATAAATAAACTATTTTAGAAAAGCATATGAAACATTGAAAAGGCACAACTTTAAGTCAAGACTTTTCCAACGATACCAAATTTAACCATGAAAACCCATTTTATCATATAAATACACATAATACTGAAGTTAAGAGACATCTAAAAATTTTTAGAATTTTTTTAACAAACAAATTATCGCAAGAAAGTTTTATTTAAAAATTTCATCTTTAGAAGCTCTGAAAAATTACAAATGACATTTTTATAAATAATTTTCTATACCTAGTTCATTTTTCAAGAAAAATAAAAAAAATGTCAAGTGTCTGCTAATTTCAGCCTCATAAATACACTGCTCGTAAAATTTTTCTTATTCTCTTAATAATGTAGATTATAGAAATTATAATTACTTTGGCTAAAAGTGATTCAATTTCTGATGTCATATTTTCAAAGACATGATCTTCATCCAGCAACGGTACTGTGTCAGCACTAGCATGACTGGATCCAGCATTAATTCCTAATTTACTGTAAGCGACCAACTTGGCATCTATTTCATTTTCGACATGTCGTGCTTGCTTACGCAAATCTAAAATTATAAAAATTACATTTCACGTTATTAGTATTATACATTGTTTACAAATAATATAAGTATAGTAGACATCTTGTATTTATTATTATTTATCATCTGACGTGTCAATTTAATCCACAATAATTAAGCGAAGTGTAACCACATTAGCGACTCCGTCATAACTCATGAATTAATTTACAAAATAGATTAATTATTTATTTTCAACTATTACTTAATTAATATAAGTATAATCTAATTTTATTTGTTTTCAATTTAATTACCTTCCCAATCTCCAGCATCACTATTTTTCGCCATCACAAAGTAAAAATAAATTACGTTCAACAATTAAAAAAATTATTTTTCAATGTAGACTCATTGGAAGTTTATACTGACTGTTTAATAACGTGTGAATTGTGATTAATATCTTTTATTTCGTATTTCAATTAAATTTTATAATGGATGAACCTTTTTTGAGAATTATTTTTTTTTTACGCAGTCACAATTCTAACCTGAAGATGGAGTTACTTGAAAATGACCTTGAGTTTGTTGAACTCTCTCTCTTTCTCTGCTTCGAGAAATAGTAAAGATGGAAGCTGTAACTAGATAAAAAATTACTAATAGTTTAACTAAATAAATTAGTTGTCAATAATTAATCTTCATGACAATTTTATTAAAAATTCAGAAAAATTGAAAAATGAAATTAAAAATTATTTACCGAGTTTGAAATGATAAAAATTTTAAATAAATTGATATTTAAATAGATAACAGATTTGAAAAGTAAACTATCGAATAAACTGAAAAAACGCGCTCATGTCCCAAGTCTGTCCGGCGCGTCGTGGTGTTGTCCAACACAAATTTTTTTCTCCAATTTAAAGTTTATTGATTTATTATCGTTATCTTAATAATTATATTTGTTATTATAATTAATTTGAGTATTAAAAATTGAATAATTACTTAAATTATTATAATGATTCAATGCCAGAGAAATTTTAATTTACAATTTAAAGTAACCGTGTGAACTAGGTGTTGTTGAATGATAATAAACTAAACAGTTCGTTATTAATTGCAGTGTTGTTGATAAATTTTTTCAAATACTAATTAAGTTAATTAATTTCGGTCAATAATTATTTATTGTGCTTGTTTTAATTAATAATTCACAATGGTTAAAGGTAATAAGAATTTTAAGTGATGAATAATTTTTTTTTCCACCAAATCAGGTTATATATTTTTATAAAATACATGTCCTATTTTTATTGAATTTTACAATTTTGTGTGTTTTGTGATTATAAATGTTTCTATTAATTGTTAAGTCGTGTTATTAATCACACTAAATTGTAATAATATTTTTTTTCATTCATAAAAATGGCCAATTAAGTAAATTAGTGTTTAATATAACGTGATTAGAGTAAAAAAAATTACTGTACATGTAGTGTGTTTCTAATCAACCATTGTTGACGACGCCATTTAATTATTTTAAAAACGCGGGAAATTTCAAACTTTATTTTCAATCATTATTTATCTAATTATATTATTACAGGACGAAGAAAACGTGGCTCTACAGTCAATGCTGTTACTCGTTCATCGGCCTTAGCAGAAACAAATGGGTTAATTGTTTCGCCGTTGAAAAAAGAAATAAAATTGGAGAAGGATCAAGGAGAGAATAAAAAAGTTGGCATAGGTCATAAGAAAAAAAATAATTCATTGAAATCTCCTATTTCTATTACGTCATACTTTACAAAGGTAATAAAATTAAATAACATTGCATAATGTATTGAATTAATAAACTATTAATTATTTCCTTTTATTTTACAGACTAATGGATTTAACAATAAAATATCTAATGAAAGGATATCAGAGAATATCAAGACGGAGGATATGTTTTTTAAAGTAAAACCTGATATTAAGGAAGAAAATGACAATAATTCTTCAATTCAAGAATTATTTAAAACTGATGGTTTGTATTTTATAAGACAAGTTAATTATATTTAGAGTTTACTAGTTGTTACCCGTTCGCTGAGAGCTTTATAGAATTGCATTTTAGATTTATACTTAATATTTAATTGGAGTATTGTTTTGATTTACACAGATTTCAAATAACCATTGAAAGTTTTAGTTGAAGTCATTGCAAGTCTTATAAGTAAAGTTGAAATCTGTCTCGCTTCAAGTGCGAAGAATTTTTCTGTTATTTAAAATTTTCTGGTTGACATCAATTCTTTATAGAAAATAAATTTAACATGTTTTTTACGAATTCTATTTAAATAAGTAGCCAAATTTATTTTTCACATAGGGTAAAAGACCCTATTAGTGGCGGGGACCCCATTACTGACACTTTCGTTGATTTTGGTACTTATTCAATTAATGAAATCATTAATTCCTATTATGAATATATTATTTCTAATCTTTAAGGCCTTTAGATGAAAAAAAAAAATTTAATTTTTATTCCAAGTATCCCCGCGATCCCACATAATAAGAACAATTTTTAAGGTATTTTATACCAAAAAATATACTTCAATTTACTTCATTAATGACATAAAATTACACGACACATGTGTTATCTTAAATCTTAAATTGGATTATGAAAATAATAGAATATAAAACATCAGTAATAAAAAAAATGTCATTGACAATTCAAAAGGATAAAAATACTCCGATCGCCGCCAAACTTTACAGCATTACTCGCCGAGCCAATCTGAAGATTGTCCGGAAATTTCATTAAAATCTGTCCAGCCATTTCGGAGTCTATAAGAAACATACATACAAACTTTCTCTTTTATACATAAATATTATTTATCAAATTAAACGATATTTTAATTATGTTGTAGAAACACCAGTGGCAGTACCATGTCAGAATCCGTCCACTCCTCATCGGATTAATATGACGACAATAGTAAGCGATGATTCGGACACGCGAAGTTCAACAGAAAGCAATGATTCTAAACCTATAGTAGAAACTGTTATTAATGGACAAACGACAATTGACAAAGAAGTGAGAAAAAAAATTAACGAGAATGCACGAGGAAAATTGAAATTCACAGAACCTATTATTAGTTCATCAGCTAAATCTGCAGTTGCAAAAACAAATCACAAAGTAACTGAGTACTTTCCTGTACGACGTAGCGTTAGAAAATGTAAAAAGACTGTACTTGAAGAGAAGCAGCGTGATCTTGAAAATAAAGTACTGTGTCAAGTAGAAGAAGGTTTGATCGTGAAGCATTTTGTTGGTAAAGGACGCGGTGTCGTGACGACACGTGAATTTAAAAAAGGTGAATTTGTTGTTGAGTATATTGGTGAATTGATTGATCAAGTTACTGCTAAGAAACGTGAAGCTGAGTATGCTAAAGATCAAAATACTGGTTGTTATATGTACTATTTCCAGCATCGGAGTCATCAGTATTGGTAGTTATTAAATTTTTTTATCTAATTAGATTTATGTCTGTTCTGATGATCATAATAATAATAATTAATTATTTATTTGCAGTGTTGATGCAACAGCTGAGAGTGAAAAACTTGGTAGACTAGTGAATCATTCACGCAATGGAAATTTGATAGCTCGTGTTGTGGAAGTTGAATCAATACCGCATTTAGTATTAACAGCTAAGGAAGATATTCCTGCTGGTGTTGAACTAAATTACGATTACGGTGATCGCAGTCGCGAAGCAATTCAGAATCATCCTTGGTTGCTTTTATAATTATGTTAATTTTATACAAATAGAAAATTATATTTTAACAATGATGGAAATTTACACAACATCATGACTGACTACTTACATACTGTCTATTGGTATTTATTCATTTGATAGGTCATGTAATAAAATTATTCGGTGGTAATTTCAAACAAAAAAAAATTTAACAATATGTAATCGAACGATGAATTTGCTATCACAGGCTATTGATAAGAATTCATAATTTAAATATGAACACTAATTGATGCAGTGCATCTAAAAATTAAAGAAGTACAACAGTGAAAGAAAGAATATTATACTTAATAAAAAAATTTACTCGTTTAATCAAATTAATATTAATATACAATTGCACATTTAAGTAGACTAATTTTGATTCAACTGATGCAGTAGCTCGCACGTTGTTATTATTATCTTTGTTATAGTTATGATTATTTAATCTAATTAGCTTATGACATGCATGGGTGTGAGTCGAATGACAAATTAATAAACTTACATTAAAAATTTTTTTGTTTTGCAAATTAATTGCTAGACACTGCCAAAAAACTGCTTCGTATCAATTAAATGTATTTAACAACTATTTTTTTCGGACAAAAGTTATTTTTTTTTTATTCGGAACAATTATAGGAATTAGTCAATTTATGAATTATTGTAACATTTAACTATTAGATAATTTGATTGTAATTTACGGTAGTCTTAGATTTTATTATGAATTACCTTCGAATATTGTAATTTTATTTTTTGAATTTTTCATTGGATGTTGTAAATAAGTGATAATAAATAGTAAATTAAAAAAATTATATAATCAAATTTCTAAATAAAAAGTTTAATGCAAGAATTTATTTTGTATTTTTATTTTTGAAACTAATAAAAAATAAAATTTTCATTACTTAAAATATTATTCTTTGATCATTTATGAAACATTAATACGTAATAAACTAACAGGAATTTTTTATTGTAATATGTATTTTGAAAACTGTGTACATATATACAATTAAGAATAATAGATTATAATAGAAACATTTTCCTTCATTGATTTTTTTTTATTTTCCACTTAAAGTTGCTTTCTAAAGTTATTGGAAATAATACAATATTTTGGGGTTGAATTTTTTACGATATTTTCTGAATTTTACAGGCATCTAGCAATTTTAAAAATTTTTATAAGTCAAATTACAATGAAAGAAATTTATCAAAAAACTTCACTTGTAGAAACCTTAGTAAAATTATAAGTGCAAATTTTTGAAAAAAATTTTTATAGATAATTGATTAGTTATATAAATTCAAAAAATTGTCACATGTTTGTGAATTTTAATGTCATGAATTTTGCACAATATTGAAATTAAAAGACATTTAAGAATTTTTTTTGAACAGTTAAATTATAGCAAGAAATTTTTTTTTTTTTTTTTTTTCAAATTTCATTTTTTGGTCCAGTTTTTCAATCCAGGATAAAAGTTTTATTATCATTGCTAATATATTTATATATATGAAATATATAGATATATTAGAAATTTGAATAGCGCGCTGCGCGCGCGCCTTAATTTTAACCAATAAGGAATCAGAACCACTTTTTGCGAGTTTCAACTATTCACTAACTAAAAGGGATTTTATCATTGGATAAAATTTCATCCGGGATTGAAAAACTGGCTTTTAGAAAATTATAAATGTACTTTTTTTTTAAAATAATCTTTAGACCTAGTTTGTTTAAAAAAAAGAAAAAAAAATGATGTCTGTTCATCGCAGTGAAATAATTTTTTGAGAATTGATGAAAATAATGTTACGGAATATTGTAGTAGCGCTCTCTAACGTTATATTTATTATAACCTTTAAAATGAACTTTTCAGTCATTCAGCTATTATTAAAATAAGTAAATGGATAAACAAGTGGAAATAATAAATATTAATTTCCAAATATTTTTGGCTGAAGATATTTAAAACAAAAATAATTTTTAAAAAATCCATAACAAATATATCATCAATCATAGATTAAGTAAATAATAAAAATGGTTTTTCTGACACGTTTTTTGCAGCTTCCAAAGGTAAATTTTAATTGTTAATTTTTCAAATAATTATTATTTGTCAACAACTTTAATTAATATTATTACAGAAAATTCCAAGGAAATTCTTGAGGGCAGGATTTCTTGATACCCTCCATTTACGAGTTAGAGCAGGTACGGGAGGTATGGGTTTGCCGAAATACGGCGGAGTTGGTGGTCGAGGTGGAGATGTTGTTGTTGTAGCTACTAAGGATTTGTCATTACACCACATTGCTGAACGATATCGTGACAGAAAAATTGTTGCTGGCCATGGTCATAACAGTGAAGCGAGAGGTATTATAGGTAAACGTGGAGAAAATGTTGAAATACCGGTACCTTTAGGTGTCACTATTTACGACTCCAATAAAATTGTCATTGGTAAGTTGATTAATCAATAAATAAATACATTAAATATTTTTGTTTGTTTTATAAAGTAAATCAGAGATATCACAATTACATAAAATTTCATGACATTAAAGTTAGCTGACACTTGACAATTTTTTAATTTTTTTTAACAAAAATTTGCTCTAAAAATTATTTAAAAAAAAATTGCATTTGTAGCTTTTTAAAATTTCTAAATGTCAATTTTTTTTATAAATTATTTTTTTGCTATAATTTATTTGTTACAAAAATTCTTTAAATTATCAACTATCTGCTAAGTTAATTTTCATAAAATTTCACGAAAATTAATTTAGCAGATACTTGATAATTTTTAGAATTTTTGCTACAAATAAATTGATATGTAAGAATTAAAAAAAAATTAATAATGCAATCTTTTGAAAATAATTATTCGGACAAATTTGTTTGTTTAATAAAAAATAAAATTAAAAAATTTTTATATGGCTGCTAACTATGAAAATTGAGTTAGCCGACATCTAAAAATTAAAAAAAATTTTTTTTTCTAAAAAAATTAAAAACAAATTTTCAACTAGTATTTTTCTTTTATTCATTATGAAATCTATTTCCATTTCGGCTGCTGAATGGTCTTTTTTTATTATCTGCTAACTTTAATATCATTAAATTTTAGGTGAAGTAGATAAACCGAATTCAAAGTTAGTGGTAGCTCGTGGAGGAGTTGGTGGATGCCCAGAGACAGGATTCAGTGGGCAGAAAGGACAAAATCATGTAATAACTCTTGATTTAAAGTTAATTGCTGATGTTGCTCTAGTAGGTTTTCCCAATGCCGGTAAAAGTACTCTTTTAGCGTCAGTATCAAATGCTAAACCAAAAATTGCTGACTATCCTTGTAAGTCTCATGATTACTTCTCTTTATACTAAGCTCTAATAATTATCAACATAAAAAATTTACTTTTAATTTATTTTTTTTAGTTACAACAATTAAACCTAATTTAGGTATCATAAATTATCCCGACCTAAGAAAAATATCTGTAGCTGATTTACCGGGACTTATTGAAGGAGCTCACGTAAATATTGGGATGGGACACAAATTCCTAAAACACTTGGACCGAACAAAGCTACTTGTTTTTATTGTTGATATCCAAGGGTTCCGTTTATCACCTCGACACAGTTATCGTAACTGCATAGATACAGTTTTTCTGTTGAATAAAGAGGTAGAACTTTACAATGCAGATTTGCTAGATAGACACGCTATTCTTTTAGTTAATAAAATGGATACTCAAGATGCTGATAAAAAATTCAAAGAAATAGAAGCAATGTTACGAGATCTAAAAACAGTCGCACGCGAGATTCCTGAAGAAATAAGGCCTGATAGAGTAATTGAGTTCGATGAAATTCTTTCGACGTCATTGACTACTAACAAAAACGAGCAATCTGCGATAATTAAAGAACGAATACGGTTTCACCTCGATAGAATAGCCAAAATTGAAGTTCAAAAAAATGAAGAGATAAGAGCTGAGTTAGAGTTGTATGAAAAACTCAAATCTGAATCACGAGCACATGCCCCTACGATGGTTTAGTTTTTTAATAAACGTTATTTAATATGTATATACTTTTTATTACTAAATAATTTTATAATTATTATTTTTTAGAATTTAAAAAAAAAAAAAACAAAAACTATTTACATTATTTACATGTAATAAAAAATAATTTTTTAAGGATATAACTCATTGGTCTTTAAATGTCTGCATTTAATGTCTAGCTCTGGAACTAAATGCGTCCAATCTTCACCAAGCGGTACTCTAGCTTGAATTTCAGCTTTTTCAATTTCCACAGGATCTCGAAGTACTCCAGCATTAACATTCCATCGTTCAACTCCGTTCCAAGCAATCATTATACCATTATCAGTACACAATTGAGGAGGAGGACGTACTAAGCGATAATCCATTTCATCACAAACTAATCCTAATGCTTTAGCTATGAAATTATTACTAGCAACTCCCCCTGATACAACCTGAAATAATTAAACCAAATTACAATTTAATTTATTGAAGAATCAATAAATTAAATATTCGTTGAAAACAATTCATTATACGATTAATGATACTATACCAGAGTGCGTTTATCATCAGGAATAAATTTTTTCTGATCCAAAAATCTCATAGCTCGTTTTGTTTTCATTACAATTTGTTTAGTAATAACTAATTGAAATCCAGCGCAGAGGTTTTCAATATCGGGAATCACTCCATCACCGATTGTTTTACTGTTTAATTCCTGGCGTTTGATGTGAGTTATAACAGAATTTTTCAGTCCAGCAAAACTAAAATTGCAATCACGATAATGGGCCATGGATACTGGAAATTCAAATTGCAATGGATTTGTGGCTTTACTTGCAGCTAATTCGATTGCTTGGCCTCCATTTTTACCACGGTACTCTGGTATATTCATCAATTTTAGTCTTCGTGCTGTCTAAAAGCATTGTTAGTCAATGAAAAAATTACAAGTAAATTTTAAATCTTAATGAAAATAAATATAAATATTAATGAAAAATAAAATTTTGATAAATACCTTATCTAATGCTTCGCCAGGAGCATCATCAAGTGTATTACCAATAACAAAAAAATCAGTAACACTTTTTACCAGTGCTAGTAAGCAATGTCCTCCTGATATTAATAAAACCAAAAATGGAAAATCTACCTACATTAACAATTTTGATTTATTTATTTCTTTAATTATTTTAATTATATTTAATTAATTAATATACCTTTTCAATCATTCTGGCTGTCAAAGCATGTGCTTCCATATGATGAATAGGAATAAACGGTTTATTTCCTATTTTTGACAAATACTTTCCAAAATTTCTACCAATTATCAGTGACAAAGCTAAGCCTGGTTTCATGGTTGTGGCTATTGCATCAACGTCTCTCAATTTTAATCCAGCAGTCCTCAATGCTTTTTCACAGACATCTGTAATATTCTCTCTGTGCATTTGTCTTGCTACAGGAGGAATTATTCCTCCATATCTGCAAATATATTTAAATTAATAAAAAAACTAAAGTTATTTTCATATAATGATACAGAAAGATATATGCACTCGAAAATTTTTTTATTTAAAATAAAATTAAACTTTAAAGTTAACTTGACCATTTTTTTATTTTTATTTAACAAAAAGATTTGTTCCAACAAATGATTTTTAAAAATTTGCATTTTTAATTTTTTTAAATTTCTATATGTCAATTTTTTTTTTGCCATAATTTATTTGTTATAAAATTTTTAAAATAATTAAAAATGTGCGACATTAATTTTCATAAAAAAAAATCATAAAAATTAACTTAGCAGATAGTTGATAATTTTAAAAATTTTTGTAACAAATAAATTATGGCAAAAAAAATTGACACCTAATTTTAAAAAAATACAAATGCAATTTTTTAAAAATAATTTTTTGAAGCAAATTTATTTGTTGAAACAAATTTTTAAATTGTCAAATGATAGCTAACTTTAATGTTATAAAAAAAATCGAAAATTGTTGAACGTCGGTTAATTTTAAATCATAAAAAATTCACATGTAGAAATTTTAAAACATTAAAAATGCAATTTTTTTTAAACAACTCAGAAATTAGAATTAATTTGTTAAATAAAAATTACATTAAAGTTAGCTGTCACTTGACAATTTTTTAATTTTTTTTAACAAATAAATTTGTTCTAAAAAATTATTTTTTAAAAATTGCATTTGGAGATTTTAAAAATTTTTAAATGTCAATTTTTTTTTGTCATTATTTATTTGTTACAAAAATTCTTAAAATTATCAACTATCTGCTAAGTTAATTTTCCTTAAATAAAATAAAAAATTTGTCAAGTGACAGCAAACTTACTTTAAATGGACATCAAGTTGTGAGTGTATAGCATCACCTAAAATATTTCCATCACCATCAATAATAGCAATGCCCGTCTCATCACAACTAGTTTCAATTCCTAAAATTTTAACTGGTCTACCCAAATTACTTGATAACTTTCTATTAAAACAATAAAAATGTTTATTTAAAAAATTATTAAATTTAATTAACTTCATTTCATCAACTAAATAACAAAAACAAAAACAGAGTAAAATATATTTAATCTCACACACGTGTATATAAATGATTTTATGTCTCTATTAATTTGGCACCGGTCTTTGTTTACAAAACTTACTGATCATAGGTTATGTTACGCCGACGTATTCGATAGAGTTTCCAAGTTATATATATACAAGTTATAATTTATCACAGTGATTACAACTAGTTAGTGTGTCACAAAAAATTTTAATTTAATTTTTAATTTTTAGAAATATAAAATAAATACCGATGAAAAGAAGAAAAAATAGGATGCCGACGGCATCAGTATCAATAAAAACAAGTCCATTGGCCCCCAACCCATCATTGGTAGTAGCAACGGCAGCTGCAGCCGCTGTTGAAGTAGTAGCAACAACATCAACAATTCCATCTCAGAATGCAAACTGCGAGCCATTGAGATTAACTCATCTCAAACCATCATTTAATAATCACGAGTTAGCATTAGCAGCAAGGCAAGATTTATGGCACAAATTTATTATCTTCGACGTGGGTGAATACACCAAAGAGACTATTTTGGATTCAGTATTATTAACGTGTCAGCCAGAAGTAATCCTAGCGCTTAAGTATCAAGTTGATAGTACCAAAAAAGCAACATTTTTAGCTAAATGTACTATTGCTACAATTGACACTTTAGTTAAGCAAGGATTGATGATAAGATTACCTGATGATAATATTTTAAAACTGGACATAGTTTTAGGTTTTGTAAATAATCAGGAGCTACCGTTAAATTTACATCGTATAATGGCTGATGTTTTGAATTCACGCTGGGATGGTTCCAAAAAAATACTTAATCTTGAAAGCTTTCAACATGACAAGCAATTTGGTTCACTTTATTGTCCATTATCATCGTCCAGTGTGCTTGTTTTTGTTCTTAAATGTTGTAAAATGCGAATGGGCAATACACGAGACAATAAATTACAGAT
The DNA here is from genome assembly GCF_013202065.1 of Cotesia typhae. NCBI lineage: Eukaryota > Metazoa > Arthropoda > Insecta > Hymenoptera > Braconidae > Cotesia > Cotesia typhae. The sequence goes on along the minus strand of NW_027423774.1, from coordinate 16,934,644 downwards.
ACGTGAATTAAATTTGCGCAACAATGGTTTACTTGGAATACTATTGTATGAAAAGCTATTTGGATTTACACTAACGAAATTAGATTTAAGTCACAATAAAATAGAAAATATTGACTACTTACGATATTTTTCAGAATTTAAAATAACAGAATTGTGGCTGGATGGCAATCCATTCTGCAAGCAGTTTAAAAAGCCTGAAGATTACATTCAAGCTGTTAAATATGTATTTCCTAATATACAGAGATTGGATGGTGTAATAATAGGCGTTAAACAGCAATTTATGCCGCCGTATCATTCATATTTTTTGAATGACGGATCTAGAATAACTCTTGTGCGTCAGTTTATTCAGCATTACTTTACTCTGTTTGATCAAAAAGACCGGACTGACTTGAATGGAGTTTACGAGTCGGATGCTTTTTTCTCAGCAACTTTTGGAGACATTGCTAATCCGCGACACAGACAGCTTACTAAAATTATTAATATCAACAGGAATCTATTGAAGGTTGTTGATTACTCAAGATGCTACAAATATTTGCTGAGTGGTGCTGGGGAAATAATTGATTGCTTAAGACGTCTACCGCCTACGTATCATAATTGCAGAAATTTTACAGTCGATATTCTTTACCAGGGTGACAATCATCTGGCAGTTAATATTCAGGGACCATTTTACTACCGTGAATTTCCTATTTCACTCTACTTCAGTCGTACATTTATTATTGTAGAGAAAGATGACCGGGAATTTAGAATCGTCAATGATCAGTATCACATTCAAAGTGGAAATGCAACGATGATGGAAAATACCCAGACAAATACTGGACTTAATGTTATACCAAATTTCACTCCTACTTATTTGGGAGAAGGCGAAAAAAATGATCTAGTTAAATTTTTGTCGAATGTTAGTACAATGAATATGGAATATTGTCGTGAATTTCTTGAACAGTCTGATTGGAATTTACGTGATGCAATTAGTAAATTTATGAAATCTTATACAGTAAATGACATACCTCGAAAAGCATTTGGATCAAGGCATTGAAAATTAATTTTCATTATTTTATTAATAATTATTTCTTGATAAAACAATATATATGTATAAATATTTTTAATTTGATAATTAAACAAATAAACAATCAAATAATGAATTTATAGTTACTCTATACTTATTTTTTTTTTCAACATCCCTGTTGTATATTTAATAACATTATACTTTTAGTTATATGAGGAATTGTATTGACGTTTGAATTCACTCCTAATTCAAATACTTTTTGCAACAGAGGCAATGCATGTTCTGTAAATAAAATTAATATTTAATTTAATGAAATATGTTCAAATAAAGAATTAAAATTTTTTATAAATTTTTTTAATAATTTTTATCAGTAAATAGAAAAAAATTTTTAATTACCTTGCATACAGAGAACAACATCAGGAAGTCTGTCAAGTGCTGACATTAACACATCAGACCTAGGACTGTCAAGGCATCGTTGGAATGCTGATAATATCGTAAGATTGAGTGTTGGTTTATGTTTAAGTGCTTTTGCAAGTAATGAATGAGCTAGACTTCTTATATTTCCTTGCGGTGACACCAATAATTCAGTTAAGCTGTCAGTTACGTAGTCAAATATCGAGGGCTTTCGTGATGACATTTGTTCTATTTCTAGTAAAGCCGTCAAAACATCTAGAATAAAATATTTATGAGCATAAGTACAGAATTTGATGATAACTAGCAAGATTACCTTGAGAAAAAAAAAATACTTTTAATCAATTAACAATTTCTTGGTTCAAAAAACTCGATGACGATCAAATATTCTATTATTATTAATTATTAATTTCTGAAGAGAAGAGCATCAATATTTATTTTTGGATCATAAATAATCAAGATAATAGCTTTATTTAAATAATACTGAAGTTGACAGATATTAAAATTTTTTTTTTGAATTTTATAACAATTAAATTGTTAAAAAAAAAATTAATTAAAAAGTTTCACATGTGAAAATTAATAAAAATTACAAGTGAAAAGTTTTAGAAGCATTTTTTTATTGTAATTAATTTGTTAAAAAAATTTTTTAAATTGACAGCTGACCGCTAACTTCAGTATTATTTATTTGAATTAAGTAAAAATTATTTTAATCAATTTAACAAGTTTTTGAGCTAAGAATATATATTCTTGAAAATTTTCAAGAACATAAATTCTTGTACCAAAAAAATTTTCTTAATAAAAGTATTTTTTTTTCTCAGTGTATAAATAAATAAAAATAACTAACCTTCGCCTTGAATTTTGCTCAACGATCCAATCATGAAATGCCAGTTTTGAGGTATGGCGTTATCCTTTTGATTGATATTAGGTGGTCCAGCCAAAAATATTTCTTCACCGTTGGTCCCTTCTCTGGGTCCGGGTATCGCATTAATTAATGATCTTAGACTGACCACTCCAGAGTAGTAAGCTTGAAGTTCACGTAGCAAGTGAACACGACTGTGAAGATACTTGAGAGCGCGTTGAGCGTCATGTGAAATATAAGCTTGTAATAATGCAACAAACCTATTTAAAAGAGTAATTAAGTGATGGTGATCTTTGTAGTTTCCATAATTCTGGAAACACTGGAAGTAATTTTCTAAAGTATTTTCCAAGGCAGTTTGATGCTCCTCGTTGAATAAATAAGGCTGAAGAAGTTCTAAAAGTCCCATTACTTGAATAAATAAATTAAGATGATGCCCTGTACGGAAATCAATCATATCTAAATGTGATCTGCCTGTAAGCGATGACGCGAGCATCGGTAACTGTCGTAGTACCAAAATCGGATGTACTGCTGCCATTTTTCTCGCACACAGTTCAAATTCTTGAGACTTGGAGATCCAGGATTTTTGTCTTGGAGTTGCTGCTAACGCAGTCAGCAATGAATGACTCATGCAATCCAATACCGAGCCCGTCCAATCGGTGATCTTAGCACCGGCAACAAATTTTTTAGCTTGAAATTGATTCAAAAAGCATATTACCTTTGGTATCTTCATGTACATGTGCAAGAGAAATTGATGAGCCATATCTGATTCAATCGTGCTTGAGTTATCAACCATACGCTCTGCTAAATACTTCACAACATCAGAAATCCGCTTTTCTTTAGTAGATAGACAATGTTGAAGCAAATCAAGTCGCAATTCCATTTGTGTCAACGCAGCATTCCTACCCTGTCGATCATGAACAACAACAGCCTCGGCTACGACATAAGCCACCAACGTTAAAAGCTGTTGCGGAGTCAGCAATAAAATATCTTCTGGAACATAGTGTTTTGGAGTGAATTTATCACGACCTTGCCATAGCTTTGGATTACATGTCAAGGCCCAAAGAAAATCTAGAACCGCAGTTGGGTCGTATTCCTCGTCACACTTGTTGAGTAAGTGTCCAACGCATTTGTACAGAGTTGCCCAACTGGCTCTGTGAGTGAGCAAAGTTAGTAAGTAAGGTCGATATGTATGAGAGTTTACTATGCTATCATCAATCTTGATATGAAGCTTGGATTTCCCGAAGAGTAATTTCATCTGAAGAACAGGACAGACTCCAATCAGTTCGGGTTCTATTGATGCCAACCAGTCAATCAAAAGACCAGTTCTGGGTTTAACGAGTCCTTCGTTACTGTCTGAGACCAGTGACTGAGCCATTGCATTAACTAGAATATTATTATCTGCGTTCTTCAAAAGAATATCCAATAAAGTACGTCCCACACTCTCTAAATTTACAGAATCTGTATTTTCTAGAATTACAGAAGGCTCGCGTGTTTTAGTTAATGCTACGAGGTCATTACGTCGTGCTGTTTTTGTTTTTTGAACATCAGCAAAGTCCCGTAATATTGATAGGATTGGCGCTTTTACATCACCAATAAGTGAAATTAAATTTAAACACATATTTTTCCCGAGATCGACCAAGTTGGTTGGTGTTCCAGATTTTTTTAAAGGTAACAATATAATTCTCATTAACGTACACGAGTACTGAGGCATGTGGACAAGTGACGCCAGAAATTGTTCAACTTGCATTGAACTCAATACACTGCAGATATGTTGAATTGCCAGAATAATAGCTCCATTTTCTTTAGTTGATTTTTGTAAATTTTTTGCCAAAGTTTTATGCAATCTTCTGTATGCTTCAGCTTTTTGTAACATTGGAATATTTTCAATGAATAATTTATTTATAAGATGAGGTACTTCAGTTTTAACAGGATACTGTATTACAGATTGATTTTTAATCATCGCACTTTGCGGTAATGCCTCTTGTAATTTTTCATTCCCGGCTGCAGCAGCTTCAAGCAATTGTGGCTCAACTAATTGAAGTACTTTAACAAACACTAAGCCACCAGTAGCACCACGATGATGTTGAACTTTAACCAGTTGAGCCATGTAAGCTTTGTCCAGTACAGCCTCGCCAACAGAACTTCGATCGATTTGCACAGCAACATCCAGTGTATGCAGCAGCTTGCTCATTGAAGAAATAGGAATTCCAAAACTCTGAATAAAAAGAACCAATTGTTGAGGCTCAAGATCTTTTAGAGCAGCGTCAACTAATCGAGGTACATTGCTGCGTATCATTCGTAATTTCAACCAGTCAGGAATCAGGAGTGCTTCTTCACTGGTATCAACGAGATAAGCTTTTGGAGGGTCGCCAATTTCTGGAAACCAAGTCTCCAATAAATCATTTGACAAACCGTTGTCATCGAGTATATCATAGGTCAAAAGAATAATCATTGCATGAACAACAAGAATATGCATTGTACATTCTTCCTTGCTTGCCCACTGTACGAGTATTTGATCTTGGCTTTCGGACCAGGTGATATTTCCGCCGCTTGGTGAACGAGCTTTTCTCAGGTAATTGCAGAATATTGTCTTTAAAGCTTGAAGAGTTTGTCGAGCTTGAGGACAATCGCTGTCGGGTTCTGGTAAAATAGCTGCTGTAATAGTACTGCGTTCAACTACCAATTGAGCCATGTCATTTGCTAGATCTGCAAAGTCCGGGAGATCATCGTCGACAGTGTGTTCAGCTAGATAAGCAATGTAAGCTCGTACTAACTCTGGATTATTTTCTACAAGGCAGGCAGGGCGTAGAATATGAGAAACCATTCCGCGGACTGAATTGTGAGGAGTTGGAATATATGTAGCAAAATTTGGAATAGATGGAAGCTTTTTTAGTAGCCATACCTCATATTCGTTGTTACCATCAACTTCCATGACCTCTTCGTCAACAGGAATTGAATCTAAAACTAATTTCAATCCTGCTATGGCTTGCATACGACTGTTACTCTGTGGGCTTTGTAGTCTACGTAAAAAGTACTCCAGAACTTCGTTAGCATGCTGGGGATTTTCGTTGGGATCTGTCAAAAATTTTTGAAGGTGTCCAAGTAATTGTTGATGCCGAGGCTGCTTGTCGACTGCTTGGATTGTTGTTGATAGTAAAAATTCACACAGACATTGGACGGGTAATTGACTCAAAGAACCTTCGCTATTTTGCACCAGGTCTGCTAACCACGGCATACTTTGAGACGAACTCTGTTGCTGTCTTCGAATTATTTCCAGCAGAAAATCTGGTTTTCGTGATCGACAAAGCAAATGTCCAAGTCTATGAGAAACATTTAGTGACTGAATTTGTTCGAGTACTGCAGACGGGGGTCTTCTTGCTATTCCAGTTGGATCCATTGTAATTAATTGTGACAGGAGTAAGCTGTTTGATTCAGATATTTGAACCTTTGTTGAGGCAGCTGCTAGATGCGATTCATATTCAAGTATTTCTAATTTTTCACGTGCTTCTCGTTGCAATTCTTTCGTACGTTCTTGTTCTATTATTTCTGGAAGTGCTAGCGTAGGAGGTGGATATGAAAAATAATTTGTTATACACATTTCCATTAATGTTTGTAAAATTGGATAGCGACGCCACCCAGTTTCTCCAATTGTCGTAGGATTGTGCGCGGCTAATATTAATAATATTGTCCAGCCTTTCCAGTAACAATTAGATATAGCTAAATTCGGAGGAGTGTATCCAGATGGTATGTTTATGGATCCTGGAGGTTGATAGACACATAACTGGAATATTAATTCAATAATATCTTGTTGATCGGCTTGTAACATTGGAAATGCTTCTGTAGAATTACCAGCAGCACGTCGCACTAACTGATCAACAAAGTCCAATATTTCTAGCTGACAGTTACCTATTTCTTTGGACGTTCCTATCATCATTATTCGTAACAAGGTAGTCTGTAGCAGAGGAACTTCGCAAACAATACGCATAAACAGTACACGATCTGTCTCTGGTGGCCAATTATCCAATTTGTAATAATGCTCGGGAGATTCCAGTAGCATGATTTTTGGAATAGCTTTCAATAATTCAACTTTACCTACTCCATAAACTGATTGAGCTCTTTGTAACCAGTCTGTTGTGTCATACTGAATTGTTGATACTAATTTTTGAAATTGTTGTAAAGGAGCAACATCTTTTTTCTCACCTCGTTGAGTCAATAAAACGACTTCCTTAACTTGAGGGCTTATTGCTAAAAACATACAAAGGCACAGTAAGTCAATTATTGACGCAAACATCCGTTCTTTAAATTCAAATACTGCTATTTGTTGCAATATTTGTGGTCGTTCTTTCATCAATGCTTTTGCAAGTGTTATCAAATTGATATCATGACGACACACACGAATAATCTCACGGAAAAGTGCTCTCAGCGGTCGTAAAAAGTCTTCACGGTTCATCAGTAAATCTTGAAATATTTCTGCCAATAATTTGGCAGAAGCTTCTGGCGCTGATTGAAACATAACTGCTAACATTGGCATGTTATTAGAATTTCTGGCGTTAGACAATTCATTGTAGATTGTGTGCTTCATCATGGTGGACAAATTTTCTGGATGTAAACCTATCAACTCTTTAATTCCATTTAAATATAAATTAACAACGGCCTTTGTTTTTAATCTTAGTTTCACTAACTGGCTAATTACCTCGACATCGCGTTGCGTGTGAGTTGTACAATTGAAGCAGATGTAGATTAATAATTCCTGAGCTGGTTTCATCAATTTTGGATTGTGGAGCCACACTTCTATACGGGGTAATACTAGATTACGTATTTCAACAAGACCACACGCAGATGAAAGTAATTTTAAAACATTTTTCGTTATTGATTCGGGCTGACGACGGTTCAATTGTTCTTTGACTAAATCCAAAACCATTGTTTCAACTGTCTCAGGACAGTGTGCGTACCTGGGACTTACCGTAAATTCAGATTTATCTTTATCACCAATCTGTGTTGTTGATGTCCCAGAATCGTCGTCTTCCATCGTTGAAGGGCTGTGACAATCGCGTGATGCTAAAAGTGACAACTCGTGTTGCAAAGCACTCTTAGGCGGTATTCTTGTGCATAAACTTGTTAAAATATTGTCAGTGAAGCCTTTACATTCATCATGATCAACCCAAACACGTTCACCCAACGCATCTTCGATATATAATTTAAGAAATACTTCTGGCCAAGCTTTTCTGTCATGAAAACCACGCATCAGTAAATTAGCAGCTAGTACAGGTACCAAAGGATTGCCTTTGCTTTTAAAATTGTGAGCCTGATCACGTTTCAATAATGATGACAATGCATGTACTACACAATCATTTGAAAATATTGATGGTCTTATTTTAGCTAAATACATAAGACCTATGGACAGTAGACTGTCGGGCTTCCATCGCTGATTTTTAAGAGTTTTTATAGCACCACAAATTAAACCAATTACTTTATCACCTTCATCATTGTCACTAGCTTCCAGTACCATAGGTACAAGATCAGGCGGTTCACAGTCGATAGCAACAACTTCCCATGCTTCGGCGCTGGACATTGGTGGACGTGGATGGCTGATTACATGACTAGTCAGCTTGGCTTTTTTCGCGGGTATAAGCGATTGCAATGAACCAGACGGCGGTTCTTTGTTCTTACGCTCTGAACTTGATGAAGACGAAGCTGAAGATGCTGGTGCACTCGGCTTGCTGTGGATGACTCCTGGTCTCTTGGATTCAAGTACATCACGACTGCTCTTGGAACCAAGTGCAAATAAATCAGGTGGATGTTGAGCTATTTTGCTCTTGGCTCGGCTAATTATCGCTGGTTTATTTCGCTCCATACTTATTTTTATTCCTTATTCTGATCCTAAAAATTTTTTTATTCATGAAAAATTATATTTTATCAACAAAGTATAAATGTAGCAGTCATTCAGCAGTTTTTAGAATTTTAAACTATATAAATAAAATTTTACTAGATTTAAATTGAAAAATACATATTTGAAGATTTAAAAAATCAGCATAATCATTTTTTGTCATTTGTTAAATTATTTAATTTGTTAATTTAAAATTAAAAAATTGCCTCATGTCATTTTATTTAAAATTGTCTCAATAAAAGAATGAACTTGATAGGTCTCAAATTTTTAAAGTGGAAATAAGAGTAGTTATAGGTCAAATAGAAACAGTGGATGTCATACAAGTTAGCTGTCACTTGACAATTTTTAATTTTATTTAACAAAAAAATTTGTTCCAAAAAATTGATTTTAAAAAATTGCATTTTTAATTTTTTTTAATTTTTAAATGTCATTTTTTTTTTCTGATTTCTTTTTTTTTTGCCATAATTTATTTTTCATAAAATTTTAAAAATTATCAAATATGTGCTATATTAATTTTCATAAACAGTGGGGGATTCACTTTCATATAGAGACAATTTTATCCATATATTTGGTATCTACAATTATTATTATTATTATTATTATTGTACTGGGATAGTTTACCTGGAATTTCTGCTCCTTGAGGATGATGTAAAGACACAGACGAGCTGGAACGTTGTGGGCCGCTCTGTTTACGTCGTTTGTTTATATGGTTTATATCTGTGCGGTAAAAACCACTAGGAAGCGCTGCTGTAGAGTAACATGTCTGTCAATTCAGTCAATCTTCTACAGTGACTCTTACCGCTTGATGGCTGTTATAAAATTTATCTCTTGCACCGTAAACTTTTCCCTCCATTATTCTTTTGCTATTGTCAATTTTAGCGGATTATTATTTTATTCTCGAATTAATTTTATAAATATTTAATTAATAAACAAATTGATTTTTTATAATTTTTCTTTCAAATTATAGAGCGGTGTTTCACAAAGGTGATTATGTACATTATTTTAATGAGCAATTATTATTTAATTTGTAATTACTGATTTAGTTTAACTATAATTATGTATAATTTATTTATGATACTCACAAAAGCAAATACTGGACAATTTAAGTTTTGTCAATAAATTAATTATGTATTAATAAAAAAAGTAGTTATAAAAACATAAGTTTTTTTATGAGGGTGAATTCAGCAGACAGCTAATTTTTGAGAATTTTTAGATTAATTTTAACTTAATGCATAGAAAAATCTTGTGAAAATTTCCATATGCATTTTTTTATATTATTTCTTCTGTAACAAATAAATTGTTTATAAATTATTAAAAATTATAAGATGTCTGCTAAATTCACACTCATGTTTTTTTAACTATTTTTATTTTATTTTATTGTAAACAATACACTGAACCCTACAGCAAAGCCATTAACTAAGCGAGTTTCATTAGAAAAAAATAATAGTTACATTATATTTAATAATGACACTTATAAATGACATTAAAGTTAGCTGTTACTTGATAATTTTTAATTTTCTTTAACAAAAAAATTATTTTTAAAAATTGCATTTTTAATTTATTAAAATTTCTACAAGTCCATTTTTTTAATAATTTTTTTGCTATAATTTATTTGTTAAAAAAATTAAAACAGGTGAAGTGACAGCTAAATTTAATGTCATCACTTATAAATAATTTCTTATAAATATTAAATGACACTGAAGTTAACAGACATTAAAATTTTTTTAGAATTTTATAGCAATTTAATTATTATAAAAATAATATTATTAAAAAGTTTTACATGTGAAAATTAATAAAAATTACAAGTGAAAATTTTTAGAAGCATTTTTTTATTGTAATTAATTTGTTAGAAAAATTTTTAAAATTAACACCTGACCGCTAACTTCGGTATTATTCATGATTTCGCGTTACAGATGCCATAAGAGCGTAAAATAAAAATTCTATTTTTTTTCTAAGTCGAAAAAAAATTTTTAGCTTGAAGAAATTTTTTTTTTGCATTTCTGCACGTTTCATACAAAAATACGTTGATTCCTGAAAAAAAATTTTTTTTTTATACGCCTTTATGGCATCCGAGGTGGGTCCCAGGAGCCACTTAAGTGACTGCTAGGGTGCTAGTTCATTTTAATTAAATAAGTCGCTAGAAGAAATGAAAGGAGAAACCTTTGAAAAATTTTTAAGTTTAAAGAACACTGTATAAATCAAAGTATTTAAGTAATTACATAATACAAACAATAACAAAATAATTTAAATACAATGTAACAATCAGACTTATTAATAAATAACATTTATTTCAATAAATAGTTAAATATTTGAATTCTCTTTTCTCAATAAAAAATTATAAGAATAGTTCTGTTTATTTAGTACAACATATTTTTAAAAATATATTAATTCATTCATTCATTGATTTAACATTCAAACTTTATCTAAAATTTGATTAATATAAATAGTAAATTCTTTATACAATTTTATACACTTGATAAAAAATAGCAAAGAATTAAATAATTAAAAAATGTACATCAATTGTAACTAAAATGCAATCCCTAGTTTTAACATTAAATAAATGTACATAATACTGCATTATTAAAAAAGTTTGGAAAATCCAAAAGCGCACGCCTCATAATCTCATATTTCACAATAAAATTGATTAAAGTAAAATATAAAAAATTCTTCACGCCATTTGCGTGTGCAGTTTAAAAAAAAAAATATTATTTTTTTTAAATATAAAGACACTTATTCCTCTTGTGGCTCCATCTAGAGAGAAAAAAAAATCTAGTGATGTTGCAGGTTATAACTAATCGGTATCTAGGTATTTTAAATGTTTAGCCAGTACTGCTTAGCGTCTGTATATAATTCAACAATAATAAAAAAATAAACAATAAGTATTTATTTTTCGTTATTTAGTTCCTGAATTCTATATGTTTCTGTAAATACAAAAAAGTCTGATATGTCACAGTTAGCAAAAAAAAAACATTTTTTTAAAAATTTTTTTTATATTTTATTATTATTATTAAATTTCGTATATACTCGTTATACACAGAAGTACCAAAAAAAAAAAAAAACAAAAAAAAAATGAACTGCTTTATTTCATTTTAACTGGCGCCATCGTTTTCACGTGAGGAAAATAAAAAAAAGAAAAAAAAGTTCGTTTTCTGTACGTGTATATGATAGTGAATTTTTTAAAAAGTCAATTTAAAGAAAAAAAAATACGTGAGCTAGAGTACTGAAATGAAATACGGACCCAGTTCATCGCAATCTTGAACTAATAAAAAAAACGCGGTCTCGAAATATCAATTCGTTCGGGAGTAATCGTTGGTACATCCTAAATGGGATGACATCCGGACGTCCACGTAAAATTTTTTTTGAAACGTTTTTTTTTTTTCAAAATAACAACAAGAAATGATTTTAGAAAGTAAAAGATGGCTTAACTTAAGTGTTTTCTCGGTGTACATCTACTTAAATTATTGTATAAAAATAATATGCTTGAGATAGAGGCATTTAAAGATCGCAAAATTGCTTGACATTGACGAGTCGAGTGTAAAGCACAACCTCGCGCGCTTCGCGCTATGAGGCGTGCAAAAGGCTATTAAAGTATTAAAATAAATCAAGTCCACAAAGACGTGGGCATTATTCCTACAACTGTACCAGCAGCTGGAGTTAATGTTTCGTCTTTTAAAAATTCTAATGGTAAATCAACCAAGTGTCCTCGAATATTCATCAACATTTCTTGTGCTGCGATAGGATCTGAAGTACTCAGAGACACTTGTTGCAAATAATTATCTAAACTCTTAAAATCAGTCACTTCATTAGAAGGTATACATCGAAATACTTGTTCAAAAATATCTGTATTTTGTGAGCTAGTTTTCTTCCAAATATCAAAATAAAAGGAGTTCTTGATAATGTCATCGACATTTATATTTTCAGATGACCAAAGTAAGCCGAGGTGCTCACGGAATAGCTGCTTACGCAGTGAGCCTGCAAAATTTCCACACGGATAGGGAGAAGAATTCATTTGACCCTCTTGAAAATCTAAATCATGAATGATTACTGCTATTTCACTGTCTCTGGTTGCAATCATACTGCGGTCATTAATATTTGCTGATCCACAAATAACAGTTTTGTCATCAACAATCATTAATTTACTATGTACGTATATTAATTCCGTAACTATCGTACCATTTAGTAACGAGCTTGTTCTTAATCCATGAAAAGTAATATACTCACTTGGATCATCAACACCTGCGGCTTTTAATCTATTCAATATAGCACCATTACCACGTGATATTGACACATAATTCCAGTGAGTTATTGCATGCAATGCTGTACCAGTTGGGCTACCAACTTCACCTTCAAATCCTGGTAACAACGGCATCACTATAAATACTTTAAAAACGGCATTTTCTCTATGAGCACGTAAAATTCTTTTGAAAAGTGTCTCACCTATCCTATTTCTTACACTATGTTTATCCATAGTCGCTAGAGTTATAAAAAATTGATTTTCTATATAAATAAATTTTTCAGAATTAGTTATTGCTTCAATATAAGCTTCGTGTATGCTCTGTTCCGTAGTGTCGGATTCAAGAAATCCAGCAGACCAAGAACTCACCGATCGCAGTACTTGACACTTAACATTATGTATGGAATTGCTGAGTATAAAAGCCGCATTACTAGAGCAGTCTTTATAAGATTTTGGCAGGAGAAATGGGTAAGCTGGATTTAATTTAGCTTTTTCTACTTTAATAGCATTCCAACGTTGGATAAAATGTCGCGCAATATCACGCGCAGAAGCACCTTGAACCAAGACACCTATATCATGCCAAGGCATACGTGGAGTCGTGCTTCTATCAACGAGATCTTGATACGGACTCTCGAGGTTGTCAAAATCTTTGACTATAAAATTAGTGTAATCTTTGCCTAGCCACAATTTAGCTGCACCAGGAAGTCCAGACAAAATATCTGCATTATTTTTTAAAACTCCCTCTAAATCCACAGGTTCATGAATTACCACATTGTCTACTTGATCTTCATCATCACTGCTGTCATCTAATTCCTGCGGAGTGTAAACCATATTTATCAGCTCTTGTCTCTTTATTTTGACATTCTGCTTAACTCGATCCACCGTCGTCTTGGCCATGTCCAGTATATTTTTTTTCTGAGGATCCGGAGTGTTGCATTTTAGTCGCTCGGTGTTTGCATCATCTGGCGGTGATAAAAAAGCCGAGTTAACAATTTTTACGCTGTGGAGAGATCGTGGAGATGCATTAGTTTTACCGGGCTTTGGAATTATTGGAAGAAACCCGGTAATGGCCATTGCGATTGTATTAGTAGCTATTGCCAGAGGAAGCACTGCATGCTTGTTAGTTCTCATTTCAACAGCACGTTTGCTACTGGTGGTAGTTATTCTTCCTTTAGTAGGTATGTAGATACTTGATTGATGAACTGAACCCAAATCAGTTAACCTGTGCTCATTATTATCCCAACGTCCGTAACAGAGGTCAATGCCACCGACAAATGCTAGCTTCTGATCCACTACAACTATTTTTTCGTGGTGAGCCCACAAAATTACTCCAACTCTCGCATGGTCTGGATGCCTAAATACTTTAATATTTTCTGGACACAAAGAAACTAATCGCTGCTTACTGTAATAACTATTTATACCTAAAGCTAATTCAACTTCTTTGTAAATCATAACAAAAATTTTTACCCCTGACGTAGCTTTGCGCTGTAAAATTTTATCTAACCGCCAATAATCCCCGTCAATCATCGGCCTCTTCATATGAATCTCTGGTGATATCCACCAGTCTGCGATAAAAATCTCTTCTTTTGCACTTTCTAACGCATCTGCAACCGCTGACATATAAGTGGAACCGTCGATAAACCAGGTGGCGGATGTTGGTGAACGATACGGTGCAAATGATCGATGAGGATTTTGTTGAATAAAACATTTGCCTAAAAAAATGGAATCAGAAAAAATTGATAAAATCAAATAAAATTTATTTAATAAATTATTTAAAATATATACCTTGATTATTAGCAACGTTTTGAATAAACTCAAGCCACTCTTTAGCTTTTCTTCGCGTCCAACACTCAATAACAATATGCCGACTTGAATTAATAATTTGCAAACCATTTCGTGAGCCAGTGGCATACAATCCAGAGCTGACTTCAAAACAATTATCCATCAAAATTACAGACTGTATTCTACCGTCTTTAGGTCTTATGTAAGCGATAAATGTATCTTTAACAACAAAATGACGTGAATGCCATTTACCGCAAAGTGATGTACAAAAATGACTACAGTGAACACAACTTATACTTTTTAAAAGACCACAAAAAATACAACCGGCTTTTGAACTCGAACCCGTACGTTTTAATATTATTGACTCTTTGCCCTTATCACCTAAGTCCCCAACAAAAGATAGATGGGATAATTCCATAAAACTAATAGTTTCAGGATGACGTTTATAAATTTCTATTTTCAATAAGTTGCTCAAGTAATCTTCCAATACTTTCATTCGGTGTTCAAGGCACTCGTAAGGCACTAAACCGTCTGGTTTGTTTGGAAATCTATCATAAAAAAATTATAAATGATAAATAAAAAAAAAATAAAAAAATTTTAATTAATTAAGTAAAAAAAAATAAAACAATTTTAATTAATTAAGTACACGGAAAGAACAAGATGACACTGAATATCATTCCAGATTATACTGAGTGAAAAAAAATTTTAGATAGTAGTTAGTATAATCCAGATATCACCTAGTATAATCTGGATTATACTAGCTACTATCTGAAAATTTTTTTCGCCACAGATATCACTGAGTATAATCTGGTATGATATCCAGTGTCATCTTGTTCTTTCCATGTATAAGTAAATTAAAAAGAAAAAATAAAAAAATTTTAATTAATTAAGTAAAAACAAATAAAAATAAAAAAATAACTTATAGAAACCTTGGTAAAGCACCTCTGGGTTTATTTTTAACTTTATTGTCGTCTAAATTTTTTAAACTGTTTCTTCTACTTCTGTGACTTTTCGTAGGAAAAGGAATGTTGAGGCTCGCACGAAATATTTTTAATTGATTGTGTAAATTTTGTATGTGCTTATATCGTTTTTTAACAGTCCAAACAAATGGTCCGTGCCTAAATTCAATAGTATATAGATTCGGATTTAATAAATGAGTGGTTACGCTCCGTTCATTATCAATTATCCTCACGTGTATATCTTCTCCTGGTATAAACACGTTATGTTTTTGCGATTTAAATTTAACAGCCGGTGCATGGATTGCATTAAACGGCAATATGTTTATTTGTACTCTTCCTTCTTTGTTTATATTATTATCATCATCTAGAGATTTATCGTTTAAAGACTGACGGTCGTTGACTGTTACCGAGATTTCCAATGAATCTGGTACACCAAGATCGTCATCGTACTCCGAGTCGTGTGACAAACCGTGGTCTTCGTTGTCATAATCTCCACTTGATTTATCTGCTTGTTGTTCATCATTTTTAACCATTTTCTTTGTAATTATACTCACTGATATCTATTATCTGAAAGAACAAAAATAATAATAATAATAACAATAATAATAATATAAATAAAATAATAAATTTCATTTTTTATTCAAGATTAATGTTAATGATTAAAATATATAATCGATAAAATTATAAAGCATGAACAAAAGAACTCTCTTTTTTTGGCCTTGATATTGAGGTCACTTCAATATTTGTAATATTTATACTTACATAGTTTTTATGTTTACAAATCTTACAATAATTATAATGACCGTATACTTCAAATCTTTAAAAATTTTAATTTTAATTTTAACTTTAATATAAATAAATAATGGATTTTAAAATAATTGTTTTAATAAATAAAAAGTACTTACATCACAGACTTATGGTAATGAATGAGATTTTTATATTCCTATGAGGTTATAAATAAGTATTGCTCGATTGAAGGCAATAATTGAAAGTAAAGTAAGAAGACAATAGTTAAAATTAGTCAGCATGATATTGTTAAAGTCATTAACTTGTTATCACGATCAGGCTTTTAAAGTATAATTAACAGTCGAGAAATCTAAGTGTTATTGTTGATAAAGTTTGCTTAATAATGTGCGCTTATACTTATGGCTAGCTAACGGTACTCAAATTAAATACATCTACAATGTATAATAATTTATACTTAGAATCTAGCGTAAGTGTCATTGTAGGTGTATACAACTGTCACTACAGTCACAGTTCAGACACATGTACTAAATGCTCACAACTAACGGGCATTTAACCACGAGATTACTCGAAGAAATCCGAAGGATCACGATTTTAAGACAAGCTGTTGATAAAATAGAATTCTATGGATATTTTAAAATTGTTTTCTTTAAAAACGTCTTTTGTGTATTTACACAGTAAATTTATATTTAGATGCGATAATTGACGCTGTTAAAATATAAATAATGTAAGTTTACCGACGTCATTGTATTCACGTTTATTATTTTTACTCACTTTTTCAAAAATACCTGTATTTTTTTTTTTTTAGGTCACAATTGAAAGCATCTTCTAAATTATGCACATGTGTGAGCTCTGGTAATTTGCAGTTTGGTTCTTTATTTTTTTATTCAATCACTCATGCGGAAAATTGTTTCGATAGTTAATAATCTTAATAAAAATTTAATTTGTTGTAATTGGTTAATAGACTTATTTTGATGACATTAAATTTAGCTGTCACTTCACAAATGTTTTAATTTTTTTTTACAAATAAATTATAGCAAAAAAAAAATTATTAAAAAAATGGACTTGTAAAAATTTTAATAAATTAAAAATGCAATTTTTAAAAAATAATTTTTTTGTTAAAGAAAATTAAAAAATTGTCAAGTGACAGCTAACTTTAATGACATATTTATATTTTAAGTTGAATTACAAGTACACAGTAAAAAATTTTGCGTCAATGCGTCAAAAAATTTTGTGTTAAAATTTTTTATGTCATTAAAGTTAACCGACGTTTTAAATTTTTTGAATTTTTTTAAATAAGTTAATTAAAATAAAAAAAAATTTTTTAAAAATTGCACTTGCAGTTTTTAAAGTTTTTTACACGTGCAAATTTTTTTTTTATTTTTTTAGGATAATTTTTTCAATAAAAAAAAGCTCTAAAAATTTTTAGATATCAGCTAACTTTATTTTCATAATTTTTATGTTAAATATTTATCATTTTTTTGTGTTAATTTAACACCATAAATGTTGAATCTACATATGAAAGTGTTAAATATTTAACACAAAAATTTTTAACACTGAATTTTATGACGCAAAATTTTTTACATAGTACATATTACATGAAAATTAAGTTAGCCGACATTTAAAACTTTTAGAAATTTTTATATTGAAAAATTACTTAAAAAAATCAAAAGAAAAAATTTCACATGTAGAAAATTTTAAAAACTATACGTGCAATTTTTGAAAAATATTTTTTTGTTTTAATTTAATTATCAAAAAAAAAAAAAAAAAACAAAAAAATTAAAAACGTCGGGTAACTTTTACAATATACATATTACAGGTGTACGTTTTGTTTATAACTGTGTTATAAAAATACTGATAGAAATATAAAAAAACAATGTAAAGATTATTTCAAACCTGAAAGTTTTATTTTGTTTACGAAATGGTTCAGATGTTATTAACGAGATAAAAACAACTAAAAATACATCAATCTAATAAATTGCTACTAGAAATTTTGATAGTTATGTGTAATAACTATCGGCTTTAATTTTTTTTAATTGTAAAGACAACTGAGCTAAATAAAAAAAAAAAAAAAAGATTCAATGATGCAATATTTCGAATTTGAAAAATGCTAACCGTAAGATGGACGGTGTGGCTTAATGTATATAGAATAAGCGAAAGTAAAATTTAGTATAGACTGGATAGCTCAAATGGTAGAGTAGCCGACATGTCATCGGAAGGTTCTGGGTTCTCGAATCCCAGTCCGAACTATTCGAATTTTTTCTCGCATATTCTATACACTCACATTAAGAAGTGCCTCTCCCTAATCCTTTCTCAAACCTTTCTCACAAAAATATCCTGTTACGTGAATGCTGGAACGCTTCATGTAATGATTATCCGTAACTCCTATTCTTTCCCGCTTCACAGCATTATTTTCGAATTTGAGTAGACGATTAAAAGAGTCAAAATCAATCAAAACGTGATTGATAGCAATTTTATTTAAGTCTTTATTTTCAAGTAATTTTATAGGATGAAAAAAAAATTTTTAATTAACTTTTAACTTATTTTTTTTTAATTATGATCAATTACTTGAATAAATAACTAGCTTTATTGGGTAAAAATTAATTATAGTTAGTTTAATTTAATTAAAATAATTATCTTTACAATTAGTTGAAATAAATTTCTTCTTAATACCTAAAATTAGTGTTTTATCTAGGCTAAATTACAGTGTTAGTGTTTATGCAAAAACTATTATTTTTTTATATTTTTTTTTTTTTTTTTTTTTTATTGATTGCATTAAATAATTACATTTGCAAAAACTATTATTTACAAAAGCATACACTACAAATACTACAAAACCGAGCTGCACGTATTATATTAGGAGTAAATAAATATACAGTGGAAATTCTAATCAATGGAGTTTTTCACAAGTTACAGTGTTTTCAGGGTTTCATACATGACGGACAGAAAAATTTTTATAACTATTTTGATGTTTTTTTTCCGCATCTCTTGCACGTAATAAATTTTTGAAAAGTATAGAATTAATTTCTATTAAATTATCTTGACAATAGTATGCAAAATATCTTGATTCCGTGAGCTAACAAGACTCTAATAATAAAAATAGTTGCTGAAATGAGGCGAAAAAAATTTTTCGATCATAAAGCACTCTCTGATGCTTCGCATCATGAGTCGTGCAATTATGTTTCCACAAAAAGCAAAAATTCAAGGAACGATTTTCGTAAATGTAAATACTTTTATAAATGAACTATTTTTACAATACATACACAGAAGAAACAAATTTCTTGTGCCAAGAAAATTTTAAGGAAGACAAAAGTTGTTTCGGAAAAAATTTTTTTGGCTTATGAAACTATGACTTCATTTCAGAAATTTTCAATCTTCCTTAATATTTTCTTGAGCCAAGAAAATTTACACTCCAGTCGAGACTTTTTTTTTCAGTAGAGAAATTATTCTTATGCTATCAAAGAAAAAGAACGTGAGTTTTTAAAACTGTTAAGTTAACAAAAAAAAAAGCTATATATTCTGATATTTAATTAATTAGGTAGTTACAGTTCAATTTCTGAAGTGGAAAAAATTTTTATAACAGTTATATTTAGTACAGTAGACTTTCTTATTATTTTCAATTTTAAAAGTTCTTTAATAATCAATTCCATTGTAATACATTTATTACTTTTACAGATATGTTTCATAATGTCATTATTTATATTCCTTACTAGGGCACAACTAATTGCTTATGTATTATTTTTATTTTATTTTGAAATGAGACTTTTTATATTATTATTGACGAGTTATTTGGTAAAAATTTGAAAAAATACCACTTGACATATTCGACATCACTTTCTATCATTTATCATCCATAACTTACAAAACTTCAATATTCATGACAAATTCTAATGAAAATCAAAAAATAGAAAAGATCAAATTGCAAATTTTTATAGAAATGATATTAGAAAAAATTCTTAAACTAATTCAAGGATTTTTTTGTTGACTTGAGAACATTTTAATAACAAATTCAGCTAAATCAATTAAGATTTTCAATTGGTAAAACACCTGAAAATCTATTTATAAATTAATGAAAGGAAATAAGAATGCAATAATAACGTAACCAACAATTAAGCAAATAAGAACACGGATATTATTTACAATTCAAGGACCTTGAATCAAGGTATATCAACATTGACAATGAATAGTGTCACTTGAATTTCTTCATTTTCAGTTCTGAAAGTTTTTCCAAGAACTTAATATCGCTACAATAAAGTCCTGTTATTAAAAAGTCAATAAGTAGAGTGAAGATGTCTCTGCGCCTCAAGTGAAAATAGTCATCACAAGTCAGACACATTAAAATTGCTACCTGTCAAAGCATCTCGTCTTCTCAATCCTATTTTCTATCTTAAATATAATTACCATAATACTTAAAGTATTTTTCCTTTTATTTGACCGAGTTTTTTATTTGCAATTACGTATATTTCTTACCTTATTACTTACAGTTGAGAATGTCAAGGGAAAGCTGTGTTAGCGACGCGTAACGTCCAGCGTCGTACACATCCTGTCACTTTTCAAATTTCCAAGATTTACCATAATTATTTCCAAATAATATTAACATTATTATTACTGCAATATTTTGCTAAAATATTCATTTATTTTGTAAACAATTTAGCCAACAGACATTTCATTTTATTATCAATAAAAAAATAAAAATGTTCCCTCGAATATTTTTCCACGAACATTAGAAATTTATGAGTGAAATACTAGCTAATTTAAAAAGCATCGTTCTAACGTCAAGGATTGTCTCGCTTGAGTGATTGAGTTATCCATCAGTTAAAAACTCTCGAGTTTTATTTACAGTTTTACTTGAGCCGATCATTTGATTTGATTGGCGGGAGCTGAGTGCTGAACGGCGTGTGGGCTAATCTCACCATTAATATCAGGAATGACCACCGGCTAAAAGCTGAGTAAAGTGATACGTACTGAATAACATTCAAACGTGATATGAGTAGAGGTCCTGTGCCTTTAGTTGGGCTTGAAAAACCCCACTCGGCCCTCAAATCCCCCAAAGCTCTTAAGGATCGCTTGGAATAAGATGGTAGGGGGCATTCTGTTGATCTCCACTCCAGGCAATCTCCAGTAGTAGTAGTAGGGCAACAACTAAAGTCCAATATATACGAGCGAAAGGGAAAATGCCACAGTCTCTTAGCACACTCGTACTTTTTTAACTTTTTCTCCTATTCACTCGCTTACTTACTTACTCTCTCTCTTTTCGTTTTTATCTCTGTCTTTTCCCTCGCCTGTTGCTACTGCCCCAGCCCCGGTTTTTTGACATAGCCATTCGATCGAGTTCCATTTGTCTTCGACACTACACCATAGGCTGTCGTACTTACTACTCTAGTACTTTGAGCCGGCTAAAATGTTTTAAGACAAGTTCTTACTCTGGCTTACCCCTGAAAAAATAAAACTATTCAAATAATTATTTAAACTAAAAAAAAAAAAAAATTCATCTTTATTTTTTTTTTTGCAATCAATTCAATGTGATTTTTTAACAAATTTTACCCTCTAGTGCTGTGTATTTATTTATTTATTATTTATAGTCAATTCGTGAGCTGTGATATGTTGAAGTTGGATTAAATTTATTTAATTAAGGTAATTAAAAATTTTAGTTGAAAATGTGACGGATAATTTTGAATTTTATAAAAAAAAAATATTTTAAATTTTTGTGGAAAATTTTAAACAATTTTTAAGACACTTGAATAAAAGTTTTAAATTTCAAATCCTGGTTTCGATATAAAAGAGTGCACGTTTGTTAGTTTCCAAGGCACAGCATGGTCTTGTGGAATATTAAACGCATAAATGAGATTAACTGACCGTTCGTTCGTTCATTGGTCTCACTAGTCCACTTTCACGACTATATGACTTATTTTACCAGATGGACTTTTTAACGACTTACGTAAATAATATATTTTTTTATTAAAAACATTTTTAAGTACTATTGTAAATTTACAAGCTCATTTAAATGTGTGAAAGTATTTTTTTACACTTAATAATCTTTGCTTTGTCCTTAATTAATTTCGTAAAAAATAATTCAACAATCGCTAAGCAAATATTTACTTTCAATAAAAGGAAAAAAAAAAAATTAACAAAGTAGTTAATTGAATTGAAACAAGTCGATCAGGTTTTTGCTGTTGAATGAAGTGAATCATTGAATAAATCTATTACAGTAATCTCTAACGGTTCCTCGTGTACTCTATTATCTGCACTCATCTCGATCCTTTCTCTCTAACAATCATCCAAGTCACGAATCCCTTGTTAAAAATAAAATTCGTCTCAAGTCCAAGGTCTCGCTAGTTAATAAAAATTTTTATCTAAAAAAATTGAATTGCAAATTAAGAAAAAAAAAAAATAATTAAAACTCGTTAATAATTATAGTGGCCCCATTTATTTCGAAAGTGACATTTGTTTAATGTTTTTAATTTTATAGAATGGCGAGGAGGTCTTCGTGGTTTGCGGTAGCCCTCGTGTTGGCTCTGCTATTTGTCACGAGTCACTGCTTGCGTGGACCTGCCACTCGTGTAAGTACTTTATATTTATTCAAAAGTTAAAAAATATTTAATTATAATTAAAAGATAAACTCTTTATATTTATTGCAAAACAGCTAATTAATTTAAAATTTTAAAACATTTAAATTAAATCTCATCTTCACATTTATTATACTTTTATTGTTATTACTTACTATACTACTATTGTCATTGTTGCTATAATGTCTTTTATTATTTTATAATGAAAGACATTGACTAGCGGAAACTAATATATTTTTTAGACATTGCATAATTTAAGATGCGTGCGTCTAATTAAAGGAACGGAAGCAATATATAAGTATGCTTGGATAAGCAGTCGGATGATTACTATTTTAGAAAAATAATAGTAAATCGTTTGAAATATTTATATTTATCATTTATAAAATTACAATAACAATCCTTTAACTATGTCTGTCTATCTGTCTATGCAACCAGTTTCTTTTTCCTGATGCATAAATTGACAGGCATTCTATCAGTGTACATCATCACAATCATAATTATCATGTAATAACTTACAGCTAACCACTAAAGCATTGGACCTTATATGTATTTGCACTGTCATTTTTCCCCTGTTATTATCGACCTATCAACTATTCTATTCAGTTTAACTTATCCAATAGCACCAATAGCTTTCTCTATTTCATATTTTATTTTTATCTCTCATTATTTACATTTACACATTATCATTCTTTTAAATATTTCTCTAACATCTTGACCGCAATTTCTGCAATAAAATTTATTTCCAAGTTTTACTGTGTCAGGACTAAATTAACAATAATAAAATCTTTTGTTTTATTAGCTTGAATAATATGTAAAAATAAAAATAATTTATGGCAAAATTGCAAAAAAAAAAAAAAATTATAAAAATGGGTATTGTGACAAGAAATTAAATAAAAAAAAAAAATTTTTATTTCTTAGCTAAAGAAATCAAAAATTTCCCACAGTAACTTTCTTGTTGAAAAAAAGTTTTCTAGATTTGGAAAAAAAAAAAATTTTTTTGGATGAAAATTCGCAAGTTTTCAACTAAATTGTTTTTTCTCAAATCTGGAAAATTTTTTTTTTCGTCAAGAAAGTTATTGTTAGAAAAATTTTAATTTCTTCAACTACATAGTTAAAAATTTTGCGTCAAGGCGTCAAAAAATTTTGTGTTAAATATTTAACACTTTTTGTGTTAGTTCAACTTTTTTTTATGTTAATTTAACGCAGTAAATGTTAAATTTACAAATTTTAAATGTCAGCTAACTTAATTTTCATGTAATATGTACACAGTAAAAAATTTTGCGTCATTGCGTCAAAAAATTTAGTGTTAAAAATTTTTGTGTTAAATATTTAAAACTTTCATATGTAGATTTAACATTTATGGTGTTAAATTAACACAAAAAAAAATAAATATTTAACATAAAAATTATGAAAATAAAGTTAGCCGACATCTAAAAATTTTTAGAATTTTTTTTTATTAAAAAAATTATCCCAAAAAATTAAAAAAAAAAATTTGCACGTGTAAAAACTTCAGAAACTGCAAGTGCAATTTTTTTGTTCTAATTAAATTATTAAAAAAATTTTTAAACGTCGGCTAACTTTAATGACATAAAAAAATTTTTATCACAAAATTTTTTGATGCAATGATGCAAAACTTTTTACTGTGTAATAAATAAATTTTTCCAAAAAATTAATTTCTTGTCACTACAATGTCAATTTTTTCTAAAAAAAAAATAAGTATAAAGAGGATAGTTAAACTAACAATTAACAGTTAAAAGTGTGTTTATTGCTGAAATCATAACACGTGACAGTTAATATTATTGTATAACCAGGACACAACCTTTTGGCACGTGCACGCAATACCTCTTATTTACTTACAGCCGTGCAATAATCCACGGGAAATAATAGATTAAATGCAAATGAATAGACTCATTAGCTAATTAATCAACAGTCTGGTTTATGCTTTATTTAATGCTCCTAAAAATCATAATAATAAAAGAAAAGTGTAAAATATAATAAAATTGACTTTCATAAAGCGTTAAAATGTTTCACTCACATAAATGACGTATTACAGCTGAAGGAATTGTCTATTTGAGTTTATTAATCTGTGTAGAAAGTTAAGTAGACTGTGCCATATGCCGTATATATAGATATATATATATATAATACTCCAATCGGTGTGTCGGCGCTCGTTATACATTACATACAAATGAGAGTATTACAGAGCAGATTTTCCGCGAGTTTATCGTATCATTTTTGTGTTTACCGTATATCCTGATACAGGATTACATTTCTTGTATTTCAGTTAAATACATATCGTTCATTTACTATTAAATATTTACCTATAATATCCACATTTTTAAGCTTATGAACCAATACTATGCAACACTCTGGATTAATAAAATAACTTCCTTGTTTAAGAGTTTCTTCTTCATTAAATTATGCAATCAAATTGTGATTGATTATTTCTGTCGATTTACTTATGATCTATTTCTATATTTATTGCTGTTTTTATTTATGAACATCGTTTATTTTTTTCTTGCTGGTTATTAATTTTTGAAAGGTCTTTAAAATTTAATTAAAAAATTATAAGAATTTTTTAGCTGTTTAATTAATTTAAAAGTTTTGGTAATTTTTTAGTTTTCCAACTTATAAAAATAATGTTTAGAATTTTTTTAACAATCACATATTCATTAAAATTAAAATAATTAAAAAATATATTTAAAAAGAATTCTAATTAAATAAAAAAAAATTTATTTCAAAATATTAAAATTTACTAGAATAATATTACGTTTTAAACTGTGATATTTTATTTATTCTTCAAATTATATTTTAAATTCAAATTGTTTCTATGCAAATAAAAATATCGAAATACTTAAATACAAAATTACGAGCATAATGACGATTTACTTAATCAAATTATTCTTAACAGTCTTGCATTGTTTGCTCTCGTTTTCTTATTATTTCTATTAATATCATTACTTGCTCTGAGCACTGCAACAATTCAAATATCTACAATCAAAATGTTATGTCGAGTTACAACTTACAATAAAAAAAAAAGAAAAAAAAATTTGCATAATAAAAAAATCCTCTCTCTTTTATAACAGTTGCAGTGAACTAAACGATGAAGGATCAAACCGTAATGCATTACAAAGAGTTCAGATACTTGCTGTCCTCGTAAATAGAGTAATGTCTATCGAGTGCAAGGACGGTAGATTTATTAAATAATTTTTTTTAATTTCAATCTGAATTCCCATTCATTTTTTTTTAAACTTTATACACATTTGTAATCATTTAATTACAATGTAACGCGAATAATTAAAAATAATAAACGGAAACAACTTTCATAGCATTGAAAAATCTTTTTTTTTAACTTAATAAATATTAATAACCAGTTGTAGTAAATTTCTTCGTAGATCAACTTAGATTTGGTTTTTATATTAATTTATTTTATTAATTATCAATTATTTTATCTTCCTTGAGAAATTTTGTTATATAATAACAGACTTAACTGGTATGATCTCTAAAATTAATTGCGATGAGTTTTACACGTGTTTTTAATAAGTGTTAAAATTAATTATTATTATTTGATGGAAAAAAAAATATAAAAACGGAATTAACTTTCAAATTTTTTAACTTTACAAATTGCATATCATAGATGCGTAAAGATTGACACATGTGCAATAAAATCGACAACTGTAGATAGTGTAACGTGCTTTCCATCCATCGTAAAATAGAGTATGTACACGTTGGCTCGAGAATAATTAATAGTTATTACGATTGCACTAGATGCCACTGGTTTTTGCGAAATCCGCTTCGTCCTACTCTTCTATAATTTCTTAATATATAACTTCTTACTTGTAGTTATTAAAGATATGTGGATTAATGTATGAAGATATTCATCAGCGAGACGTAATTATTTCGCAGGTACTTTGTCTGTAAAAAGGCATTGCAAGTGCAGTAATACCTTGAACGTATGTTAATCTGTGCTCATACTTACATCAACGATAGCAAACAACCATTGCTAATATTGAGGATACTTGTACAATGTACATTATTCTTTTAACGGGTTAAGTGCATTGAAAGAGAAGTATAAATATACACTTACACGCATGCCGATTCTTTGATGGTTAAATTAAACCTCACGTGACTCACAACCGGTTATATTGTTCATGTTTTTTAGTCACTTTTTAATTTAATAGAGAAAATTATTATCATCATTTATAGATTCAAGTACGGGTTATTGAATTTTATTTTTAAAATATTAATTAATAATAATGATGAGTTTATTTGATTATGTTTGATTGTCAATAAACGTAATTTTTAGCTAGTCTACGGAAGTTTAACCAAGCATCGAAAAACTTCCGTTAATAATTACCGATCAAGGGTGGTGGAATGGAAAATTGATGGACTTGTTTAAAAGTGAAACGGTAATAGATTTCACCTGGCAAAAAAACTAAAAAAATATTTGCATTTACTGAGAAAACAAATAATTATTGTATAGAATAGTTTATTATAGTAATCTTTAATTATTAATAAAATAGCATAACATAAGATAAGATAATGAAAAGCCGCAGTATGATTGTTGAGATTTATTTATCATTAAAAAAAAAAAAAAAAAAAAAAAGTAGTTTTATAATTCAATCAAAAAAATGATGAAATTATTTTGATTAGAAAGTAAAGATAAATTTTTGTATAAATCGTTATATCAATCCGGGATAAATCATGTAAATTAATGTATATAGAGTTGATGGGAGTGTAAACAGTGAGTTATTAAAGCAATTCTTTAGAAATCAAAAGGATCAACATCTACGAGGACGGTCGATGATCTTGAGTCCAAAGAACATTTTTATTTTTTTTATTACCGATAGACAGTTGTTGATCTAGTTGCGAAAGTTTAGTGACATTAATTCCATCAATATATGTTATCATTAAATTAACATTTTTTTTTAAATTGAAAAAATGTTTACATAAAAATTGTGTTACGCAGTTGGTTGTATAAATAATTTTTTGATTTTTGTTATTCAATTTTAATCCCGGAGTGGATAAATAAATAAATAAAATTACAATATGGTATATCACACATCGTCACATGTGCTCTTACGTGAAAGGACTTTTTCTTTCTTAAAAAGGCCACGCCTCCGTTATTGGGGTCTTGAATAAGTTTTCAGGCACTTAGTGTTCCTTTTATATTAATATTTTGCAATTTACTGTTTTAATAATTTATCATAAGACAGCTAATAATACACATTAAATACCATATGGGTTAATAACAAAATACTTTTAATTGCTGCCAGATATATATCAATTGACAGAAAAATTAAATAAATAAATAAAAGAAAAAAAATAATTTTTTAATAAATTGTTAACATCAAATTTCTTTTACATTTAACAAAGATAATTAATTATTATTGTATCTATATTTCACACGCTTTGTTAAAATGAATTTTTACTTACCTCGCACATCACACGCTCATGGACTCTTGATCTGCATCTAATTAAAATCATTTATTTCCATGCACGAATATCTCTTTAACAACGGGGTAATTAGAATCTTCATTTGATCCTTAATATATAAAAAGTTGTTCGTGATAATTGCTGGAATCTTCTGGGTGTTCTATTGCGTTCTAACTATTCTATTTAATGATCACGACATGTGTTACGAAATACCAAAAGTATATTATTCTTCAGAGTCTAGGCAAAAAATAATAAAATAATTTCTCTTACGAGTATTTTTTTTAGCAAACTTAATATTTTTTTTGCCGATTGAGATCAAATCATTATTTGTCATGAAAAAAGTAATAATTGGATAGTTGATAAATGTCTTTGAAGAGAAATAGAACCATGAGATATTATTTGATCGAAGAGGTGAAGAGACTACATAGGTTTAATCGTGTGAAACAAAAGATCAACAATTGAAGATAAATTATTACGACAGATTTGATTACTTGAACGTTTTTAAAAACGAATTACTGAAACTGAGTTGTCAATTGGTGGGTTTGTTTGCTTGGTTCGGTTATTAAGAAATTACAGGTTACTGTAGCACGAAATTCGATAACCTCCTCTCCATTATACTCGTCGTTTCTTTTCTTCCTACTCGGAGATTGCATTGGTCAGAAAGTTAATCAATGCTTCAATAATTTTTGTCGTGCACGATTGCTCCCAAAAAAACCAACTTGTTTTTTAAAAACTCAACTATTCGTCGAGTTTATAATTAGTGAGAACATTATTCTGTTGCGAATTAGCATAGATCACGGGTCTTGAAGCCTTTGACACCAGAAGGATCTTTCGATTAGATGATTCCATCGTTATAGTCGTAATAATAACAGGTTTCATCGTTTTGATTCAATAAGATGCGCTGATGGAAGAATTTGTTGATATTAAATTTTTTACAAATCATTTTTAATGTCAGATAATATACAGTGATAGAAGGATTTCTTTGTATTTAAGAAATCATTTCTTAAACATCATTTCTTAGTGTTTAAAAAAATTTTTTTAGTATTTAAAAAAAATTTTTTAAATACAAAGAAATGTTATAAATACGAAGAAATGTTATAAATCCTAAGAAATATTTCTTAAATACAAAGAAATCTTCTTAAATACTAAGAAATCCTTCTACAAAGAAGAAGATTTAATAAATATTTTTTAGATGTTAATAAACACTTATTTCGATTTTTAAACAAATCATGAGTGTCAATATTTTATTTTAGAGACTTTAAAGACATTATTTGATTGTAAATAAATATTTGTTAAAGACATTCGTGTCTGAGGTTCAATAGTAGGTGAACATTTTTATTTTTGAGTTTTGACAAATTAAGTCATGCATTGAAAAAAAAAAAAAAAAAAATTATCTTGAATAAAGAGAAAAGTTCTTGAAACAAGAAAATAATTTTGAAGAGTTTAATTGTTTCAAGTAATTTTTTATGTGTAGTTGTTTGCTCATAAAAATTTAAACCCCTTTAGAGATTATTTCAAAAAGTTATTAATGATTAAAAATCAAATTCTCAACTCAGAGCTTTGTCAAAAATCAGCATTTTTTGTTTGAAATAATAATCTATATTATTAAAAGAATAAGTAAAATTTTGTGACCAGTGTATTTATATGATAAAATTGGTTTTTATGGTTAAATTTGGTATCGTTGGAAAGGTCTTGATCTAAAGTTGTACCTTTTCAAGGTTCCATATCATTTTCACCAATAGTCAATTTATAATGATAAATATTTAGGCTGCATTCGAAAATTTTTTATCTCTAGATACATATAATTAAGAAATGACCCTGTATCTTGTCAACTACTGACATTTTTAAAGATATGAGCTCATCCCGATGTTACACTCATCAAGACCTTTCATTTAAGTACCCACATCATTTTTTCATATATTTATATATATATTATATATATATGTGTATATATGAAAAATATAAAAAAATGCATGTGGGTACTCAAATGAAAGCTCTTGATGAGTGTAACATCGGGATGAGCTTATATCTTTAAAAACGTCAATAGTAAAAAAAGTACAGTGCAATTTAACGAAAGTCATTATTTAACAAAGCAAAATTTTATTTATTTATAGTTTACAAGTACGGCAGTCATATAGTGACCGCAAGGTTGCTAGTTTAAATATTATTAAAGTTAATATAATTATAAATTATATTTAACATATTCTTTGATTTATGTATTTTGTAGTAATGCTTCAAAAAATCAGTGTTAATGGTTGTTAAAATTATTTATAAATTAATTAAAAAATTATAAGAGATTATTGTTGAATCAGTTAAAAAAATATAATTACGTCTTTCTGTAGCTATTTGTATGATTAATGAAGACAGCACTGTTAAATTTGATTAATGTAAATAATGTCAAACTAATGACCAACTTATATTGATCGAAATTTTATAAAAAATGTTTTTTCCTGAAAAATTTTTTATTAAAAGTTAAAAAATAACTAAATAAATTTATTAACATCTAGTTTTTATCTGTGTGCTTTGAATTTAAATTTAAATCTCAAAGAAATTTACCATTAGTTTTTTAAAATTACTCATTCAATAATTGCATAAATTCAGTGTTCAGTCGCTGACATTGTTTCAACACAAATAAATTTAAAATAAATACATGTTAAACATGCTTTCAGGATGAAACCCGAGACACGACTTTGCGAAGTCGAGGAGTTTCTCGATTCAGTACCAAGGCCGCAGAAGGACTCGAGACCACCCCCGAGCCTTTCACCAGCACAACTAGGTCACCACGTCGGGGTACCAAAATCACGAATCGTGCGAACGCTTCCATTAATCAACGATTGAAGCTTGAAACAACTGAAAAAAGTAACACAATTACTGAAGGAGTTACGCAAAACCTGGGAAGGCGAAAACTGTCTAGAAGTGACTTATCTAGAGCAGCCAGTGAGGATCGACGATACTTGCCGGAGCCTTCAGCTAACAGAGACAACAAAAATGAAGAATTACTTCTGGAAGCTCCTGATGTAACGCAAGCAGGCAGCAGAAGTCAAAGAAATTTCCCAGCGCGAAATTCGCGAGCTGAATTTCAGAGACGGAGCGATTCTGTTGATCCGATTGACGATTTTACTGAAAAGCCGAGGTCTAGAAGTGGAAGAAAAATACGACCGACAGCACAGACAGATTTCAAAGATTCTGGCAAATTTTCTTCGCAATCAGGTAGAGTTGTTAAAAGTGATGTAAGACGCAGCACTGAAAGAAACTTCAGGAGACAGGATAGTGACTTATCAAATTCCAATCAAGTTAATGTCGGGGTTCCTTTTTCAACTGAGGTTCCAACTGCTTCAACCACGGCGTCAAGAAGTAGAAAAGCTCATGGAAGAACAAGAAGTCTCGCAAATGATAAAAGTGAAACTTTGCCAAATCTTGGGCGCGGAAGCAAAAGAATTACTAGTAAAAAAGTTGATGGAATTGATGGGAATTCACTTGACGAATTTGAGGATTCGAAACGTAAGCCGGAAGAAATAAAGCCTCGAAAATCTTCAAAAAGTTTGGAATCAACTTCTGGGTCGAGTAGGCGAAGTCGTGGGCGAAGTCCAGAGCTAAGAAGTGAAACGTCCGACAAGTTTCAAGTCGAAGCTCGGTCTCGTGATGTTGCGTCAGATAAAAATAAACTGGATCGACCCGGAAGAGTTCCCGATAAAGTAAAACTTTTGAAATCAAATTATCTTGGCACTGGGTCATCGAGATCTCGTTCTAGATCACAAACTAAACAATCTATTTTATCACCTACGGAATCTTCGAAAGAGTTTGCCACTTCGACAACTTACTCTTCAACTACTTTGCTCGAAGAAGGTATTTTTATATTTCATTTTTTACGAAATTATAATCAGTTAATTATTAATATAATTAAAAGAATAAAGAAAATGTTTACTCCGATCTATTTAGATGATAAAATAGGAGACTTTTCTTTAGTAGAATTTAGTATTATTGGAAAGGTTTTGACCTGAATTTGTACCTTTTCAAAATTTTATATGGTAGTTCATTTACTATTATGTTTTCAGAGTAGTTATAAATAGATTCAAATTCCACGCTGGATGAATAAATTTGTTTATTTATTTATCTTATTTTATACATGACAATGTCGTTATAAGTCAAATATTAATCCATACACGGAAAAAAAAAATTAATTTGAATCAAGAAAAAAATTCTTTAACCAAGAAAATAATTTTTAAGAATTTTATTGCCGTTAATCAAGACGGAAAATTTTTTAATCAAGTAAAATTTACTTGAACCATAAAAATAAGAAAAATTTTGTAAAGGGTATATTTTTATTAAAAAATAGGTATCTATGGTAAAATTTGGTGTCATCAGAAAAGTCGTAATTTAAATTTATGTCCTTTCATAGTTAGAAATTCATATTTTGACTTTTGAAATTTTAACGAAGATTTCAGAATATTTTATACATAAAATTTGTCCTAAATATTCTTAAGTCTTTATAATTAAAATTCTGAAGCAGGATCGAAAGTTCTACAAGCATGCTAATTTCTATCTACACTGATAAAAAAATTAATTTGACTCAAGAGCCAAACTCTTAAAGCAAGAATACCATTTTGAAGAAAATTATTTTCTTGAGTCAAGAGAATACATTTTTGAAACAAGAAAATTTTCTTAGACCAAGAATAATTTCTCACCTCAAGAATTTATTCTCTTGATTCAATAAAATCATTTTCTTCAAAATAATATTCTTGTTTCAATAGTTTGGCTCTCGAGTCAAGTCAATTTTTTTTATCAGTGTACAAATCAATTTCAAATTTGGATTGATCTCAAAACTAATTCATATTTGTATCAAAATTAATTTTTTAAAGCAGTTTTAAACTTAGTTGGTGCTATAATTTTGTTCCGTCATATTGTTCATCAAATTATTGGTAAAAATATATTTTAAAAATACGTATATTGTGATTGAAAATATAAAAAAATCATCAAAATTTCTTATTTAAAATTTGTGATTCTCGACGGTGGCATAACGATTAAAAGTTGCTAGTATTTACTTTGTTAAATAATTTTTCATAGCAACAACTTTATCTCCTTCGACACTGCAACCCCCAACAGAGTCACCGAATATTCGTCGTGCATCAAAATTAGCACCGAAAATACCACCCAAGGAAGATTACTTCAATCGAGGTCTGGGTTTTCGCGGCAGAAAATTTGTCATGTCTACACCTAATCCTGCAACTACTACCACGCCTTCACCAATTCCGAGTTCAGCCCCCTCAGCTCGGTCACCATCTGGCTGGACATTGAATCGGCGGCCATATGCGAAGAACAGTACAGTAGATCTATTGACCACAACTACCAATCCAACAACAACAACAACGCCAGCAGCTACAACTATTAGTAATGAAATCTCCTCCAATGATCCAGTATCAACAACATCACGGCCACGGGGGAAGAAAGTTTTCAATAAAGCTTCGATAATCTTAAAAGTGGATCGAGAGATTGACGATAGCGATAATTATCCTCCAGAATTCAAGGCTAAACTTGCGCAATTGGTAATTTTTATTTAGTCTCTAGTCTTTAATGTTGCGAGTGGTAATTGATGGATGTTTGTCCATTATTTACATTTAAGTCAAAGGCTTCGATGTAAGCTATTATTAAGGCTAAGTTTAACATAAATATGTATATTGATATAATCAAGCAGATAGAGTGAATACTTACTTACGTAGAAATTATGCTACTGACATTATCATATTTTACAATATCTTGCTCATTTTGAAATTCTCCATAATGTAACTTTAAATCAATTGTGGACTAATGATAGCCTTGATTAATGTTTTAGAAAAATAATAGCCTGAAGGAATCAGGGTCTGAGTCTTCTCCAAGGGTCACTAAAGTAAGTCGCACTTTCTCTTGATCTTTATCACGATAATTGTACACCTTCATTGCATGCGATTAATTGCATTCGTCAGCATGAATGTTTAGTCATTACAAAATTAATTCATTTTTATTTACCGATTTTAATCCGATTAATCTAA
The DNA here is from genome assembly GCF_013202065.1 of Cotesia typhae. Lineage (NCBI taxonomy): Eukaryota > Metazoa > Arthropoda > Insecta > Hymenoptera > Braconidae > Cotesia > Cotesia typhae. The sequence goes on along the minus strand of NW_027423774.1, from coordinate 16,900,737 downwards.
TCCAATTGCATTACGACTAATGCTTCGGTGTGGTAATAATATATTATATTTATAATTATAATTAAATAAAAAAAAAAAGAAATTAGTTGAGGAGAAGGAAGAACCATTAAGGGTTTTACAATAAGTTATAACAAAATAATTTAATTAAAAAACATCCATCGATAGGATGTCACTATTTCTCGACAAACGCGCTCGATAGAGCCCACAGACCTACTGGGCAAACATTCTGAGGTCAGTGATTCTCCGGAAGGTACAAATTCCTCGGCGACCCCATTTGCGAAGCTGGAAAGTTACAAGGCAAATGAAGTAAGAAGTTGTTACCCAAGAGTGATGAATTATTTGTGTTGCTGTAGATGTTTTATATATTAGCCAGATTTTTTTTGTCAGCTTTTCCGTTTTATATGGTAGTCATTAGTCATGATCAATTCAATTGGGTGATCACCTTTTTTTGGCTTGGGTTTGTTTTGAATTTTCACTATTTTTTTTTTTTTTTTTTTTTCTCTACGGGATAGGGAAAAAAGTTTGTACAAGAAAAGACTTCGTTGACAGTTTCAGTAATTATATAAAAGTGGGATCGACCTTTTTTCAGGCATAAAAAATTGACTTATTTGTATTTTTTTTTATTGTATTTTATACTGTAGAAAAATTAATGTAAGACATGTGTTTTGTTGATTAAAAGTCGTCATTTTAAGGAATTTTTAAATTCAAGAATCTTTCTGAAATTTAATTATTTGGAAATTTAATTTATTTCCGTTATTATTTCGCTGAAGATATAATTTCCGATTTTTTATAGATGAAAAGAGGTGAAGTCCACCTTTTTAATTAATTAAACTGATAAAAAATTGAACTTGATTCAATAACAAAAATTTTGAACCAATACAATAATTATAAAGAATTTGATTATTTTGAATCGAGCAGAAAATTTCACGAACTAAAAAAATTTGGTTTTTAGTAAATTTTACTTGTTTTAATTTTTATTTTTATTAAAAATATTGAAATTCTTCAAAACTATTTTCTTACTTAAAAATTTTTGTTATTAAATCAAGTTAATTTTTCATCAACGTACTAAAGTTTCTATTACCTTATTTTACACTGAGAAAAAAAAGTACTTTTAGTAAAAAAATTTTTTTTATACAAGTAAATATTTTCTTAGTAATTATTGAGAGTAGATTTTGTTGTTGAAAAATTTAATCGAAATAGTTTTGACTTAATTAAAAAAAAACTATTGTTATTTTTACCTATAATAATAATAATAATAATAATAATAATAATAATAATAATAATAATAATAATAATAATAATAATAATAATAATAATAATAATAATAATAATAATAATAATAATAATAATAATAATAATAATAATAATAATAATAATAATAATAATAATAATAATAATAATAATAATAATAATAATAATAATAATAATAATAATAATAATAATAATAATAATAATAATAATAATAATAATAATAATAATAATAATAATAATAATAATAATAATAATAATAATAATAATAATAATAATAATAATAATAATAATAATAATAATAATAATAATAATAATAATAATAATAATAATAATAATAATAATAATAATAATAATAATAATAATAATAATAATAATAATAATAATAATAATAATAATAATAATAATAATAATAATAATAATAATAATAATAATAATAATAATAATAATAATAATAATAATAATAATAATAATAATAATAATAATAATAATAATAATAATAATAATAATAATAATAATAATAATAATAATAATAATAATAATAATAATAATAATAATAATAATAATAATAATAATAATAATAATAATAATAATAATAATAATAATAATAATAATAATAATAATAATAATAATAATAATAATAATAATAATAATAATAATAATACCCCCACAGGTACTCTGTGGGGCCTCCGGGTGATCGAAACTATTCGATTACCCATCTGCTTTACATGGATGATCTGAAGTTGTATAGCGCTGATAAAGATCATCTACAAGCGGCCCTCAACATCGTAGCAGAGTACACACGAGATGTCGGAATGTCTTTTGGGTTGGACAAGTGTGCGGTCGTACATCTGGCGAGGGGTAAGTGCTCTGATACTGGTGATGATGTCGAATTAGTGGATGGGAGCGTCTTAAGCCAATTAGACGCCGGGGAGTTGTATAGATATCTAGGAATGGAAGAGCACCGCATGCATGCGGTCTCTGAAGTCCGAACAACTCTCCAGAGCGAGTATGTTAGGAGACTCCGGAAAATTTGGTCCTCCGAACTTTCCGGCAAAAACAAAGTCTCAGCTACTAACATGCTCGCTGTCCCAGTCTTACTATACTCTTTCGGTGTCCTGAAATGGACCCGAAAGGATTTACGAGATCTCGACATCAAAACCCGTAAGATCATTAATATGAATCGGAGCATGCACCCCAATTCATCAGTCGCCAGATTATACCTCTCCCGGTCCATCGGTGGGAGAGGTTTGCAGAGTTTGGAGCGGCTTCACGACCGTTTGGTCCTGGGTTTAACTCACGAAGTTGTCAATTTCACTGCAGACGAGGATGACTTTCTTATGCAAATTGTACATAAACATGAAAATGCGCATAAGGGGTCATTCTTGTATAAGGCAGCAATATATGCGGCAAGAACCCTTGGTCTTGGAGAAATAAACGCTCTTATGGAACTCCGAAAGGAGGAATTTAAGAGCGTCATCAGGAACGCCGAGGAAAACCTACTCCTTGGCGAACTGATGGACAAGTCCATGCACAGCGTGTTCTTTAAACACGTGCGTGATCATGGCTTGTCCATCCAGCTGACGTTTTCCTTCTTAAAGTCAGCGGGCCTGATGTCCGAGACTGAAGGGTTCATATTTGCCTGCCAAGATGGTGTCATTAACACTCTTGAGTACCGTAGCAAGGTGCTCCAGGTGCAGCTTCCGGACACGTCCTGTAGGAGGTGTAGACAACATCCGGAGACGCTTATGCACCTTTTGTCGGCATGTCCAGTGCTGGCGAGAGGTGCATATATCCAGCGTCACAATGCTGCCCTGAGAGTACTGTACTACTATCTTCGTCATTGCTACGGTATTGACGTGACACCAGTGCTGCCTTATTTGCCAGGAGATATTCCCAGGTTGTTGAGAATGACAGTTGCAAAATTTATTGGAACATGCCATTTGCAACAACCCGGCGGATAGATCACAACAAACCTGATATTGTGCTCTTCGACAAGGCCACTCGTGACATTTATGTCATTGAGTTCTCGGCCCCGGCTGAATACAACATCTCAGCCAAAGAAGAGCACAAAAGACAAATATATCAGGATCTCCTGTTTGAAATTGGCAAACTTTACCCAGGTTACCGTGTCAAGCTTGTCGTCCTGATTGTTGGCGTCCTAGGAGGGATGAAGCAGTCTTTTGTATCCTCACTTGCCAAAGTTCCAGCTTGCTCATCAAAAGCTGAGTTCTTGGCAGTTAGGATGCAGAAGGCTGTTTTACTTGGTTCTCTCCGTCTCTTAAGGGAAATGACTTTGGCCTGCTGTGATCACTAACCGCCTTGTTGTGCGGAGTGGTCCAGCAGTAACGGATGGAGCTCAGGCTGGGCCCTCGGAGAATCGGACTCCGGGGATAACCCCCTGAGCATTTAATAACAAAATAATAATAATAATAATAATAATAATAATAATAATAATAATAATAATAATAATAATAATAATAATAATAATAATAATAATAATAATAATAATAATAATAATAATAATAATAATAATAATAATAATAATAATAATAATAATAATAATAATAATAATAATAATAATAATAATAATAATAATAATAATAATAATAATAATAATAATAATAATAATAATAATAATAATAATAATAATGATAATAATAATAATAATAATAATAATAATAATAATAATAATAATAATAATAATAATAATAATAATAATAATAATAATAAATAGAAGATCGCTTGTGCCGGACAGAAGGCAGTCTAATAGACTTTCCTTTCCAGCGCAACTACACCAAGAGCGACGCCGTTCCTCCTTAGACAACAACAATCCCTTTGTAGGACGGCAAGTAAGTATATCTAAAAAGATAACTTACTCCCAACAACAGCTTGACGCGGTAAACGAAGATCTCCGTGCAAACATCCTGGAGGATTCCACCCTGCTCACTGTGAGCCAGGTTGTGTATGGTGCAGCAGTTTCGGCTTTTCCGAGAGAGAGACATTGTCTCTCGATCGAGGCAAGGTTGAAACAGCGCATCTCACAACTTGGCTTGAAAATTGACATATCCCGGAAACAGGTCTCCCGCATTCAGTGTGTGATTGAGTTCGACGAATTCGGCGCATTGCTGCTGAACTTCGGTGGCATCATCACACACTGAACAAGAGTACTCTTCTTGTCATCAAGGAAGAGTCTTTTAATAAATTGCGGTCTCTAGTGGCTGCTAAAAAGTCATTAGAGAAAAGGCTGAAGCGGTTGGTCGACAACTCGTTGTTTCGATCCAGCCCTTCACGGTTTCTGACACCAAAGACCGATGTTACCGGGAATTATCCAACACCTGAGCGGGTGGAAGCTTTTTGGACTGAGTTGTATGGAGATCAACCAAACGTGAACGCCAACACTCCAGCTCTGCACGACTTCAAAGTATTCTGTCGGGAACACCGTCGACAGAATGCTGATGAAGAGAGCCCTGCAGTCAGTGTGGATGAAGTTCGTTCAGCTCTAAATGGCAGCAAAAATTGGGCTGCCCCGGGACCAGATGGCATTAATGTCTTCTGGTGGAAGAAGTTTACTTCTACCCACCTTCATCTGGCCCGCATATTTACATCATACATTAGAGCTGACGATCCGATTCCGGACTGGCTTGTAGAAGGGCGAACCGTACTGATACCTAAAAAAGGTGACTTGTCTGACCCTAAGAATTTCAGGCCTATCACCTGCTTGAATGCGGTTTATAAAATTTTTACAAAAATTTTATATAACCGTATCTTGCAGCAGATAGAGCCTGTATGGCAACAGATATATGAACAACGTGGCAGTAAAAGAGGCCTGTCAGGTTGCAAGGAGAACCTGATAGTGGATCGATGCGTCTTACAAGATGCGATCTACTATCAACGCAACCTGTCAATGGCTTGGATTGACTATCGCAAGGCATTTGACTCAACTCCTCATGAGTTGATTTTATATCTACTCAAATGCCTGGGAGTCAATCCGGAAACAGTGGAATGCATTCGGCGTACAATGCAGCTCTGGCGAACGCGTTTTCACATTGGAAGTGGACACGCATTACACGTAACCGGACTTGTAGAGTATAAACGGGGGGTCTTCCAAGGCGATTCCTTGAGCCCTCTGCTGTTTTGCATTTCACTGCTGCCTATATCTGTTGCATTCCGTAAAACTCATGGGTACTCTGTGGGGCCTCCGGATGATCGAAACTATTCGATCACCCATCTGCTTTACATGGATGATCTGAAGCTATATAGTGCTGATGAAGATCATCTACAAGCAGCCCTCAACATCGTAGCAGAGTACACACGAGATGTCGGAATGTCTTTTGGGTTGGACAAGTGTGCGGTCGTACATCTGGCGAGGGGTAAGTGCTCTGATACTGGTGATGATGTCGAGTTAGTAGATGGGAGTGTCTTAAGACAATTAGACGCCGGGGAGTTGTATAGATATCTAGGAATGGAAGAGCACCGCATGCATGCGGTCTCTGAAGTCCGAACAACTCTCCAGAGCGAGTATGTTAGGAGACTCCGGAAAATTTGGTCCTCCGAACTTTCCGGCAAAAACAAAGTCTCAGCTACTAACATGCTCGCTGTCTCAGTCTTACTATACTCTTTCGGTGTCCTGAAATGGGCCCGAAAGGATTTACGAGATCTCGACATCAAAACCCGTAAGATCATTAATATGAATCGGAGCATGCACCCCAATTCATCAGTCGCCAGATTATACCTCTCCCGGTCCATCGGTGGGAGAGGTTTGCAGAGTTTGGAGCGGCTTCACGACCGTTTGGTCCTGGGTTTAACATACGAAGTTGTCAATTTCACTGCAGACGAGGATGACTTTCTTATGCAAATTGTACATAAACATGAAAATGAACATAAGGGGTTATTCTTGTATAAGGCAGCAATATATGCGGCAAGAACCCTTGGTCTTGGAGAAATAAACGCTCTTATGGAACTCCGAAAGGAGGAATTTAAGAGCGTCATCAGGAACACCGAGGAAAAACTACTCCTTGGCGAACTGATGGACAAGTCCATGCACAGCGTGTTCTTTAAACACGTGCGTGATCATGGCTTGTCCACCCAGCTGACGTTTTCCTTCTTAAAGTCAGCTGGCCTGATGTCCGAGACTGAAGGGTTCATATTTGCCTGCCAAGATGGTGTCATTAACACTCTTGAGTACCGTAGCAAGGTGCTCCAGGTGCAGCTACCGGACACTTCCTGTAGGAGGTGTAGACAACATCCGGAGACGCTTATGCATCTTTTCTCGGCATGTCCAGTGCTGGCAAGAGGTGCCTACATACAGCGTCACAATGCTGCCCTGCGAGTACTCTATTATCATCTCAGATATAGCTACGGTATCGATGAGACACCAGTGCTGCCTTATCTGCCAGGAGATATTCCGCAGGTTGTTGAGAATGACAGTTCCAAAATTTATTGGAACATACCATTTGCAACAACCCGGCGGATAGATCACAACAAACCTGATATTGTGCTCTTCGACAAGGCCACTCGTGACATTTATGTCATTGAGTTCTCGGCCCCGGCTGAATATAACATCTCAGCCAAAGAAGAGCACAAAAGACAAATATATCAGGACCTCCTGTTTGAAATTGGCAAACTTTACCCAGATTACCGTGTCAAGCTTGTCGTCCTGATTGTTGGCGTCCTAGGAGGCATGAAACAGTCTTTTGTATCCTCACTTGCCAATGTTCCAGTTTGTTCATCAAAAGCTGAGTTCTTGGCAGTTAGGATGCAGAAGGCTGTTTTACTTGGTTCTCTCCGTCTCTTAAGGAAATGACTTTGGCCTGCTGTGATCACTAACCGCCTTGTTGTGCGGAGTGGTCCAGCAGTAACGGATGGAGCTCAGGCTGGGCCCTCGGAGAATCGGACTCTGGGGATAACCCCCCTGAGCATTTAATAACAAAATAATAATAATAATAATAATAATAATCCATGCAGTGGGCCAACTACCCACTGCATGGAAATAACTGAGTTACCACAAGATACCAACTCAGAAGTACTCCCCACAACCGGTCCTTTTCGGATGAGGACCATTCATCAGGTGGGAGGAGCACGCCGGACCCGATGAAAGATGACGACCCTGGCGCCTTAAGGACTTACTTTAAGTGGACGGAGGAACTAAGAGTCGATCTCTTGGTGTGCTACCAACGTAGCGAGCCGGGGGTGAGCGGCTATATGGCCCGGATGCACACTCTTTGGAGTGATATGCATCCGGAGCTAGCGCATTTTACGCCCAAACACCTGCGTAATTATGCCGCTCATCTTCGGCGAAATAGAAGATCGCTTGTGCCGGACAGAAGGCAGTCTAATAGACTTTCTTTTCCGGCGCAACTACACCAAGAGCGACGCCGTTCCTCCTTGGACAACAACAATCCCTTTGTAGGACGGCAAGTAAGTATATCTAAAAAATAACTTACTCCCAACAACAGCTTGACGCGGTAAACGAAGATCTCCGTGCAACCATCCTGGAGGACTCCACCCTGCTCACTGTGAGCCAGGTTGTGTATGGTGCAGCAGTTTCGGCTTTTCCGAGAGAGAGACATTGTCTCTCGATCGAGGCAAGGTTGAGACAGCGCATCTTACAACTTGGCTCCAAAATTGACAGATCCCGGAAACATGTCTCCCGCATTCAGTGTGTGATTGAGTTCGAAACAACTCAAAAAGCATACACGCCCCGAATTCGACGCATTGTTGCTGAACTTCGGTGGCGTCATCACACACTGAACAAGAGTACTCTTCTTGTCATCAAAAAAGAGTCTCTTAATAAATTGCGGGCTCTAGTGACTGCCAAAAAGTCACTAGAGAAAAGGCTGAAGCGGTTGGTCGATAACTCGTTGTTTCGATCCAGCCCTTCACGGTTTCTGACACCAAAGACCGATGTTACCGGAACTTATCCAACACCTGAGCGGGTGGAACCATTTTGGACTGAGTTGTATGGAGATCAACCAAACGTGAACGCCAATACTCCAGCTCTGCACGACTTCAAAGCATTCTGTCGGGAACACCGTCGGTAGAATGCTGATGAAGAGAGCCCTGCAGTCAGTGTGGATGAAGTTCGTTCAGCTCTAAATGGCAGCAAAAATTGGGCTGCCCCGGGACCAGATGGCATTAATGTCTTCTGGTGGAAGAAGTTTACTTCTACGCACCTCCATCTGGCTCGCATATTTACATCGTACATTAGAGCTGACGATCCGATTCCGAACTGGCTTGTAGAAGGGCGAACCGTACTGATACCTAAAAAAGGTGACTTGTCTGACCCTAAGAATTTCAGGCCTATCACCTGCTTGAATGCGGTTTATAAAATTTTTACAAAAATTTTAAATAACCGTATCTTGCAGCAGATAGAGCCTGTATGGCAACAGATATATGAACAACGTGGCAGTAAAAGAAGCCTGTCAGGTTGCAAGAAGAACCTGACAGTGGATCGATGCGTCTTACAAGATGCGATCTACTATCAACGCAACCTGTCAATGGCTTGGATTGACTATCGTAAGGCATTTGATTCAACTCCTCATGAGTTGATTTTATATCTACTCAAATGCCTGGGAGTCAATCCCGAAATAGTGGAATGCATTCGGCGTACAATGCAGCTCTGGCGAACGCGTTTTCACATTGGAAGTGGAAACGCATTGCACGTAACCGGAGTTGTAGAGTACAAACGAGGGGTCTTCCAAGGCGATTCCTTGAGCCCTCTGCTGTTTTGCATTTCACTGCTGCCTATATCTGTTGCTCTCCGTAAAACTCGTGGGTACTCTGTGGAGCCTCCGGGTGATCGAAAATATTCGATCACACCATCTGCTTTACATGGATGATCTGAAGCTATATAGTGCTGATGAAGATCATCTACAAGCAGCCCTCAACATCGTCGCAGAGTACACACGAGATGTCGGAATGTCTTTTGGGTTGGACAAGTGTGCGGTCGTACATCTGGCGAGGGGTAAGTGCTCTGATACTGGTGATGATGTCGAGTTAGTAGATGGGAGTGTCTTAAGACAATTAGACGCCGGGGAGTTGTATAGATATCTAAGAATGGAAGAGCACCGCATGCATGCGGTCTCTGAAGTCCGAGCAACTCTCCAGAGCGAGTATGTTAGGAGACTCCGGAAAATTTGGTCCTCCGAACTTTCCGGCAAAAACAAAGTCTCAGATACTAACATGCTCGCTGTCCCAGTCTTACTATACTCTTTCGGTGTCCTGAAATGGGCCTGAAAGGATTTACGAGATCTCGACATCGAAACCCGTAAGATCATTAATATGAATCGGAACATGCAACCCAATTCATCAGTCGCCAGATTATACCTCTCCCGGTCCATCGGTGGGAGAGGTTTGCAGAGTTTGGAGCGGCTTCACGACCGTTTGGTCCTGGGTTTAACATACGAAGTTGTCAATTTCACTGCAGACGAGGATGACTTTCTTATGCAAATTGTACATAAACATGAAAATGAACATAAGGGGTCATTCTTGTATAAGGCAGCAATATATGCGGCAAGAACCCTTGGTCTTGGAGAAATAAACGCTCTTATGGAACTCCGAAAGGAGGAATTTAAGAGCGTCATCAGAAACGCCGAGGAAAAACTACTTCTTGACGAACTGATGGACAAGTCCATGCACAGCGTGTTCTTTAAACACGTGCGTGATCATGGCTTGTCCACCCAGCTGACGTTTTTCTTCTTAAAGTCAGCTGGCCTGATGTCCGAGACTGAAGGGTTCATATTTGCCTGCCAAGATGGTGTCATTAACACTCTTGAGTACCGTAGCAAGGTGCTCCAGGTGCAGCTTCCGGACACGTCCTGTAGGAGGTGTAGACAACATCCGGAGATGCTTATGCACCTTTTGTCGGCATGTCCAGTGCTGGCGAGAGGTGCATATATCCAGCGTCACAATGCTGCCCTGAGAGTACTGTACTACTATCTTCGTCATTGCTAGGTATTGACGTGACACCAGTGCTGCCTTATTTGCCAAGAGATATTCCCCAGGTTGTTGAGGATGACAGTTGCAAAATTTATTGGAACATGCCATTTGCAACAACCCGGCGGATAGATCACAATAAACCTGATATTGTGCTCTTCGACAAGGCCACCCGTGACATTTATGTCATTGAGTTCTCGGCCCCGGCTGACTACAACATCTCAGCCAAAGAAGAGCACAAAAGACAAATATATCAGGATCTCCTGTTTGAAATTGGCAAACTTTACCCAGGTTACCGTGTCAAGCTTGTCGTCCTGATTGTTGGCATCCTAGGAGGGATGAAACAGTCTTTTGTATCCTCACTTGCCAAAGTTCCAGCTTGCTCATCAAAAGCTGAGTTCTTGGCAGTTAGGATGCAGAAGGCTGTTTTACTTGGTTCTCTCCGTCTCTTAAGGGAAATGACTTTGGCCTGCTGTGATCACTAACCGCCTTGTTGTGCGGAGTGGTCCAGCAGTAACGGATGGAGCTCAGGCTGGGCCCTCGGAGAATCGGACTCCGGGGATAACCCCCCTGAGCATTTAATAACAAAATAATAATAATAATAATAATAATAATAATAATAATAATAATAATAATAATAATAATAATAAAAAATTCTTTTGTCAAGAAAATAAATTAAATCATTTCCTTTAATAAATTATTAAGCCATAAAATTTTTATGAGCCCAGTAATTTTTCATTTTGTCAGTGTTAAACTTAAATTTTTCAGAATAAATGAAACTTTATTGACTAAGTTCAGCAGTTATAACTGTAATTTGCATAAAATTGAAGTCTTTTCTTAATTCAATAATACAGCGAGAAGCAGGTGATAATGAAAGCTTTACATCAAGGCAATGAAAAACAAGAAAAAAAAAAGGAAAACATAAATTGGCAAATAAAGGGAGTGTGTTTTTATTTGTGTAGCTGTAGAATACTCGATCAGTTGCGGTATGAATTCAGGTGATGTTATTTCCTCCTTACATTAACTAAACCCCCTCCATAAATCCTGAAAGTGAGAACGTGTGCATGTAATAATAATATTAAATTCGGCCAAGAGCAAAGTCTGTCTGAACCCTGCGGTATATCCGGAGCCGCCCGTGCCTCGTGCTTATTTATTTTATTACCATTACCATTACATTTATTATTATTATTATCATCACCATTAACTTTATTTTATTCCTCTCTTTCTATCACTGATGGAGAAAGTAACGAAGTAGATTGTTGTTAATGGAGGTGGACAACGAGGTGAACGCGATTCGGTCTGATCGAGCTCGATCTCAGAGAGCACAATATTGCGCAATTCAATTATTATTTTATTTAAAAACGTTTTATGATTTTTTAAATTATCCTGCTCGTGTATGATTTTTATTAATTGCATAATCGTTTAATTCTATAAAAGTTTTTTCCCAACTTCAGCTAATTAAGATGATGATTGTAAAATATACAATAAAATAAAATAAAAATTTTGTGGCTTACTTAAAAATACAAAAATAATAGCATTGAATAAAATAAAAAATAGATTAAAAATATTTGCAGTTGGTATCTTCGTTCATCACAATGTGGTCTGTCTTCGTGCAGCCGTTTTTATCGTGGATGTCTTCATATTTTCGTGGTGAGCCCTTTCGTGACCTCGTCTACCCTAATTAAATTTCTCTCAGCAAACAATTTATTGAGCAATTTATACAAATTTTTTTTTTTTTTTTTTTTTTTTTTTAAATAAAAGAGACAATAAACTAAAGTTTTTTTCATAACACACAAACATTAATTATCATACTTATTAACTTGTCAAATAAAATTACTTTATAATTTTATAAATATTAAACAATTGATCCCGAGTGTTTTAGAGTGAATGAATTTATAAAAAACGAGAACATTGGTCGCTTGCTTGTTTTTAATCGTAACGGTGTGATAAAATATAATTAAAAAATAAATAAATAAACCGAGTTTTTTTTTTAACACTGTGATGCATGAAGCATTTAATAAAAACCAGCTGCAGTTTGAATTTATTTTGGCTTGCGGGTTTTGATGCAAGAAAAAATAAATTTATATTTATAAATGCTTGGACTTTTTGTGGCCTATTTTGTGCTGACTTTTAAGTGGCCTTTGAGTTGACTTTAGAGACGAACTCAAGACTTTTCAGGGTCCAAAAAATCTAGAAGGGAATACGAGTTTCGCTGCGAGATCAAGGCAAAAATTAGCGAATGTACAGCGACAAGCCAAGTCGGAATCGGAACCTTTGAAAAATTCATCACCTTCAGGCGCCTCTAAGAGATACGGAAATGGTAAAATAACGTCGACAACTCCACGAATTGTTACTGTGACTGTTCCAAAAGAAGACGGTTTTACGCGTACCAGTAAAAGTATTGAACGAGGAAGTACGAGGGTTGGAGAAACTACGCGAGTTCGACAGTATCGAAAGCAAGGAACTACTAGTGAACCTGTCATTGCTGGTAAAGTTGACCCGACGACTGAAAGAATTAAAGCGATGAGACCCACGACTACTGAACGGATCAATGATCAAATGATAACGACAGAAAAAACGATTTATACTACTAGAAAATCCCGAGCATGGAATTCTGCTTACATTGATAAAAATTGGCAAGAACCAACTTCAAAGTCAACAAACGCGGAAAAAGTAACGACGCAAAGTTCCGTTGATTCTTCGCCGAAAATAAACAAGAGACCTCGACCTTGGAATACCGCTTACATTGATAAAAATTGGCAAGAACCACCTTCAAAGCCGGCTAATGCAGAAAAGATAACTGCTGACGATTCTCGCCCTATTAATTCTTCGTTCAAGCTAAACAAAAGACCGAGAAATTTAAACCCCGGGCACGTTAATAAAACTTGGCAAGAACCAGCGAAAGCTGATAGAACTACTGAAACTACTACCCCGAATTCGTCGAATAAATTTGAGAAGAAAGTTCCCAAGTATGCGGTAAGTTCTACCACTGAAAAATTGCAGACGGAAAAGTCTTTTAAAATTGAGGATAAATCACGAAGACGTGACTTTCGATCAAGAACGGCTACGTATCGTCGTCATCTTGAGTCACCGGTATCGAGGAATTCCCAAGAGGTAACTGGCAACAGCAAAGATCGAAAGACGTCTGCGGAATGGCTTGCAGAAGTTAATAAACGTACGGAATCGGTTCAGGTAGTCACGCCGGAGGTAGAAAAGAAAGAACTTCCAAGTGTTGCTATAACGCCGCGATACCACGCGTTGATTAAAACTGAGAACTCGACACAGCAGTCGGTAAAACAAGAACCTGCGGTGAGCTTACTTTCGAATGCAACTGATAGTAAGGTCGAGTCTGAGGCTCAAGGATTATCCAACTCAACTGGTATTTCTTCGAACAGTCGAGGTACCAGCGGCAATTCTGATTCTAATATTTTTAATCCCATCAAAACTACTTATTTGATCAGCTCTAATGCTAGTTTGTTAGAACAACTTAGGAGCACTGTTGCACCACTACTCAGTGTTTTGGGTGCTAAAACTCCAGAGTTTGCTACTGCTTATAGCAAAGTTAATAATGCGGTAAGATTCTTTTTTTTATTTTTTAAAAATTTTTTTATTTTGTAGTCACTTAGTTGTTTTGGCAAAAAAATCGAATTACCACTTTTTTTTTTAATTAGTTTTAAAAGTTTCTATGTGAAAAAAATTTTTTGTTGACCGAAAATCATTAATAAAATCTGTCTCTGAGCTTAGCGATTTTTTAAGGAAATTTTTTAGATAAAAATAAACAATTTAGAGAAAAAAATCGGTAATTATTTTGTATAATTGTAATAACTTACAAATATACTTGTAATAATTTACAAATGGAGTCAACCCCATTTTGGGCTATATCTAAGTGAAAAATTAACATTTTCAAATTTTTTTTTTGATTCTGCTTCTTTTTACGGTGCATTTATGATAAAAAAATGCCGTGAAAGAAAAAAATAAAGATTTCGAAAGCTTTTTTGCCTTTAAAAGTTACAAAAAATTGTAGCCCATGTTTTTCGATAAAATTTGTATTTTATTTTTTTTGATATATTTTTTTTTGAAAAGTACATTAAAAAAATAATTCATCAATTTGATAAAAAAAAAAAATTTAACATGGGCTAGCAAGGGTTGACCCTACCTGTAAATAATTACCAAATAATTTTACAAGGTCAATTTTTTTATCGAAAAATTGACATTTCTAAAAAATGTTCTCTTCTAAATTATTTTTTTTGAATTTTAAGAAAAAAAAATTTTTGATTATCAACAAAAAATTCTCCATATTATTATAGACCGTTAAAATAAATAATTACGAGTACAAGAATTATTTATTAATTTCAAAATTGAACTTGCAGAGTTTGTCAGTACCCAGAGTAACTCCAAGTGGATCTCCACCGCGATTCAGCGCCAAATACCGAGGGGTTGAATTTTTTGTCCGAAAACCGAGTGATACTAATTCAACGAGTTTTGACTCAACAACTCCACTTTCAACTGATCAGGTATGACTTATTTATTGCAATTGTTGTAAATTATTTAAACAAACAATAGAACATGCATGTGTTTGTACACTTGAGATAATTATTGAGTGATTTTTTACCGCAATGCTTTTGTTTGTTTATATTATATCATATGATGATTATTTTTAGTTTGATGAGAATATTATTAAAAATAAAAGTTATTGTCACGATTTAGTAAAGTGTTATTGCACCATTGTAATAATAAATGTGCGATAGATATTGTCAAAGCAAAAGCAGCAACAAGCACAACTCTCTTTTTACTGTCACTGTAAAATATTGCAAAATAGAAGAGTAGTGTTCAGTTTGTTAAAGTTACGATCGTCGTGGTGCGATATTTTATGTTTTAAATATAAATATAAACTATATAGCTTGTTGCTTCGGAATCGTTCTCGGAAATCAACTTTTAGTAATACCGATCCATCTTTTACAAGTAAAAAAAAAAAATAATATTTTTAGATTTTACAGTATCAGTATCAACTAGCTATTTTGCAATAATTGTTTTATAGAGTTGATTATTCGTGTTTAAAGATTTTTTTTATTACCTAAAATTATCAACAAGGTCTTTCGTGCATAACAGTTATCTCCAGTGAAAGTAAATCGTTTTGCGATGTTACTCGATCGTAATGTTACATTACTTCACTCACTCTCTTATTGCCCTCATGATATAAACATAACGCTAGACATACATGAGTATACTGGATATAAATATACGTAGATTACATAAAAATTCACGAAACATAAAAACAAATAAATAATAAAAAGTTATTGTATTATACAAACATTTAATAACAGACAACACACCCGCTTCTTATTTTTGCTGTACAGTGTACAGTATACTTTATACTAAGAGTTGAGACCGTGAGATCTGGAGCAGTGTAGGTGGATGAAATATATCGGCGATAAAGAAGTTAAGTCAAGCGTGATAGTAGTTGCTCTCAGAACTTTAAATTGCTAGACAACTATAATAACGATCTTGTGCTCAGATGGAATTGAAACATGAGCAGGTGTAATGTGTAAATCTTGCTAAATTTTTAACAATCTTATACTATTGATCAGTTACTCTTATTCAATTTTTAATCATTAATCATTAATCACAGTCACTAATCATTAATCATTAATACATATAATGTACCGGTGGATAATGAGGTCTTGATAAGGAATATTATGATAACTAAAAAGTATAAAATAATTGTAAATGATTTTCGATAAGTTTAAAATAAAAATAGAGTGATTAACAGAAAAATGTATTTTATTGTAAAAAACTAGTGAAATGCTGGATCAATTGTTGTAAATATTTTATTGGTATAAATATTTGTAAACGTAGAATTAATAAAAAAAATCAACAGCGTCTCACGCTTTTTTTACAAAAAAATAATTTTTTTTTTTAATACTCTATTCTCATTTTAAATTTATTAAAAATCATTTTAAATTATTTTCTACTTTTTAGTTTGGTTATCTATTAAAGCGTATTTTTGAGTTTTTCAAAATATAATTCATTTTATCTTTTACAATATAATTAATAATTAGAGCCGTTAAATTGTAATATTTTATAAGCTTACATAGTATAATTAAAAGAAGGACAATACTTAATGTAATTTTATCGATGATGTATTTTAAGCCGGTAAAAAATGTCATTTTTTTTATTTTAATGATCCTGCGGTCAGAACACTACACAGAGAAAAAATTTCTTTTGAAAAAAATGAGCAATTTTGTAATAAAAAATGAATTTGTTGTAACTTTCAACAATTTTTAGATTTGAAAAAACACAATTTTCGATAATAATTTGCAAGTTATCTATCTAAAATTGCTTTTTCCAAATTAAAAAATCTTTTTTTCAACCAGAAAGTTACTGTAAGAAAAATTTGCATTTCTTCAGCTAAGAAATAAAATTGTTGAAAATTTGCAGCAAATTACTTCCTTGTCACAACAATGCCCATTTTTTTCATAAGAAATTTTTTCTCTTAGTGTACCATAAAGTTATTTAATTATTCTATTGTCATCAGTTCTTGATATTTGTGCAAATTTTAAAGTTATTCAGACATCTTAGAGGCGGTTAAAATGACATTGAAAAACTCTGTTACATAGATATATACATACAAGTTAAGCTAGTGAAAGTGTCGCGTTATGAGTTCGATTTAAAACAATGATAACTTTTTTTTTTTCAAATGGAAAGGATAGATGAAATTTTTTTTACCTTCGAGTAATTTTATCTGTTTTTAAATTATAAACTTTTGAAATGCTTTAATATTATATATAATTTATAAAAAAATATTTTTCTCATACGCGTCGGAAATTGTGAGCATTCTTCTCATCACGGGATTACAGGTGTAAAAAAAAAAAATTTTACTTTCGGTAACGTTCGGGCCAGTTTGTGTGTCTTCGTAACTGTATAGCTGTTCGGCCGCATGCAGATTAAACGTGAGCAAATCTCTCATCATGAGAGTAAAGATTACCGAAAAATTCACGTGAATGCTGAGGGGTTAAATTAATTAAATACATAATTTTGCACTATAGTTAAATGTTTTGAGATCAATAATCAGTCTTATTTTGAAATTACCATGATTATTTATCAAATATTTAATTTCATTCTTTTCAATATTAAAAATGATCCTTTTTATTTATATTTTATAGAGAATGCCTTTGAACAATAATTAATAAAAATTTATTGATAATTTTTTTATCATTACAAATATCTCTTAACTACACTGAAAAAAAAACTAACTAATCAAGAGAAATATTCTTGAACCAAGAAAATAATTTTGAAGAGTTTAATTGTCTTCAATCAAGATGAAAAATTCTTAAATTAAGTAAAATTTACTTAAACCAAGAAAAATTTCTTAGTTTAAGAATTTTTCTACTCAAATCAAGAAGATGAATTTCTTCAAAATTATTTACTTGATTCAAATAAATTTTTTTTTCTGTGTAGACCTCACAACTCCTGAGTACCCTACACTAAATTTTCTAGCTATAATTTTTATGTAAAGTAGTGTAAAATAGTAACTTAAATGTAAATTAGACATTTCACTTGATGCACACGAGTAATAAAAAAAACTGTACAGCACCTTGGCACCGCGTTTTTGTTTACAGGCCAAGAAGCCATCGATACCGGTCTCGATATCGAGCCCCGGTGAGCCCAAAGTACTAACTTATTACCAAGCCCTGGAGACAGTCAACATAAATAATGAAATAGAACAGCATCTAGGTGGGATTGGCAAGGTAGCCAACACGATCGTCACTGATAGACCCTCTAACGATTCGAATAACGCTTATAATTACTCTACTGAAGTAATAGTGACAACCGTAGAACCAGTAGTTACTACTATTAAAGATGATAATAATAATAACAATAATGATAATGATAACTTAACAGTGGTAATGGATTCCCCGAATTTAGAAACAACAACTCAGGCAGATATAACCAGCACTTATACTATTACTAGCACTAGTAGTAGTTCAACCGCTACCACGCAGACCGTGGATCCAAGCACGAGTCTTCCTGAGACCACTGAGATAAACCCGAGCCCTTTTAACCCTGAGTTTATTAATAATTCTAGCATTGATGGTACTCCTGACTCTCTGAATACCACGCCGGTACTCGTTAATTCTACAAACGATAATTATCTTACCACTGAAATGAATACCGAAGTTTATACAACTTCTGAAGCAGATGCAATTACCACTACTGTAGAAATTATTACAACTGAGGAAACTTCCACGGTCCCTACTACCACGGAAGAACCCATTAAAGTAATAATGGCAAATTTTGAAGATAAAACTTCATTTCCAGAAAGTACTACGTCTGACTTAATGGAATTAACTACTTTGTCAACACTGGATGTTTCTGTTCAAACTGAATCTACTTCAACAACAGAAGTAATTACTATTACTAATGAGATAAATAATTTTAAATCGTTGCCTGATTCGCTGGAAGTTAGATCACAAATAGGGGAAACTCTTACAACCGAGGGTGCGGTAACAGAAGAACAAACTTCGACGGAAACTCCTGAAATTTATAATTCTACAGAATCATCTCAAGTCGATCAAACTACTTCGATAATTGAGACTACATTTGCGCCTATTGAATCTAATGAAACAGCATTAGATGATGCGCGTCCGATAGACGATGAATTGTTGTCGTTGATGATGAAACGACTGATGGATATTTTTTCATTAGACGCAAATTCAACGCTGCTGAAAGAAATTTCTTCTAAGAGCGACAAATCTGAACCGCGGATGTTAGGTGGATTTATAGACAATAGAAATTTAACTGAAGTAGATAATATGGTAGGAATTACTGAGAATTCAGTAGAAAAGTCAACCATAAAATTAGATCCAATTGAACAAATTTATCCCACTGTAAAAATCCCCGAAGTATTAAACCAAATTGTAACTACGGTTGAGCCTACAACTCAATCGCTAACAGAGTCGATAATTGCTGAAGTTACGACAATACCAACCCCTGAAACAGTAGAGATAGAAACAATGAACCGTTTTTCTCAGGAAGAAATTAATGAAGTAGATATGACACTAACTCGTAGCACGACCTATCCGTCAACTGACGTTACAACTAATAATAACAATAACAACAATAGTACTAATGATAATAATAACAATGTAACGACTAATTTTAACTCAGAAATAACTACAACACTGGCTTACTCAGAACTAGTTGATGACACTAATGTAACGACTAACTTTAGCTCCGAAGTAATAGCTACAACTTTAGAACCAGAAGTAATTGAACAAACTCCTAATGTAGAAGCTGTAGATAGTGTACCAACTAGTCCAGGGGATGCTGAAGTAACGACTAATCCATCAACAACTACAACCACAACCACCCGAGCCCTAGAAACAACCACCACCAGTACCGAGGGTCCTAATTCTGTTACGACTTTCCAGGACGAAATGACATCAACCGCTCAAACGACACCAAGTTTTCAACAAACTGCTACTACTACCACCACCACCACCACCACCACCACCACCACCACCACTGAACTCCCTCTGTCAACGACTAGTCCTTCGTCAGAGTCAACAACATCTATTCCTGATACGACAATTCTTTCCTCAACCTCTCAAGCTGATAATTCTCTTCCTACCACAACAGAACTTCCTTCATCTGTCACAGAGTCGACAACTATTCCTGTCACTGTCCAATCATTACCATTATCATTTTCATCATCACCATCATCATCAAGTATGTCGACTACAACAACAGCGAGTCCAGAAACGACGACAGGATCATCAAGTATGTTGATTGCAACATCAGCAAGTCCAGAAATGATGACAACAGTGTCATCAACAGAAATGCCAACGAAACCATCACCAACAACCATGGCATCGACAACAGCTTATTCCGGTCGTTTCGGCGGCTCAAGAATGACTCCAGCACCTCGTTTAAGCGCCAGCTCATCAACAAAAACTCCTCTCCGGGACTACCACGTTTACGGGATCTACCCAAACAAGACGATTGTCCGAAAACGACCGGAAGACAACTTGATAGACGCCCGGAACATCGACAGCCCGTACGTGATCTTCGGGATCTTTCCGGACGGGAAGCTGGTGCGGAAGTTCCCGAATGGAACGGTAATACCGGACCCGCCGAGCAACCCGGTAGAAGTTGTCTTTTCGCTTAGCACAAGCACAACCACTAACAGGCCCACGCCCCAGACCCAGGTTCTTCTCCAAAATAAGAATAACAATAACAACCAGGCTAATAACGTTAATCAACCAATGAATAATAACAATGGTAGTGCCGCCGCGAGTTCTAATAATCGTCCGGGAAACATGACTCTACTCACCAATGTTAGTGGAGACCAGATCAATAATGGTTACCGAAGCCGGATTAATCTCGGACTAGCCGATAATTCTATCAATTATAATGGAGCTGATGAAGACCCTAATCAATTTGCCGACCCTACTTTATTGCCCGGCATCGGTAACGTCAATACCCAGCCCACCACTACGACAATGGTACCTTTATCGTTTTTTTAATATTACCGGCCTCTTATTTATTTATTTATTTATTTTTTTAATATTTTTTATCAATTTATTAACTATTGTTTTATTTTCATGGTACTTAACTGCATTTTAACGCTTTTCTTCTGTTCTTTTACTTGAAAATTCTTACTTTATGATCGAAATATCAAAAATTACTCTGAACTATTTTATTTTAGTTGATATAAAATCAGCTTGTCTCAATTTTCAGGGAATTCGAAGTACGATACTTATTTTTCTTAATTATAATTATTTTGTACATAAATAATTTTATTATTTCCGTAAAATTGTAAATATTTGCACAAAAAATTGCACATGTTAAAAACTTTCACTTGATTGCACTTAAAAAAAGCTTATACTATAAATTTTTTCAAAGTTTTTTGGGAAAAAGTGCAAGGGGTAGTTTAAAACAATAAAATCAATGATGTTAATAAAATAATTGTGTGGTATGATATAGGTAACAGACGCGTCGTCGCGAACAGCTGGACCACCTTTGGGCGCGACACCCTCGAGCGTAAATTCGCAGGGTGGTCGTATTATTCAGGACATTGAGAGGGACAAGGCCAGCAGGACTAAAGAGGCCGGAGGTCAACGCAGTACCGTGTACATCGGACAGGTAAGTAGAGAGCCAAAGACAGAGATAGATAAATAAAATAAAAAAATAAAATGCTGTCGGTGATTTATGCCTGATGCAAATCTATTGACATCGCTGAATTGAACACTGTGCTGTTTCAGGAGAAGTTTATCAACTACTGGACCAATGACACTCAGCCGTCAAATAATTCACGTATCGTGAGTGTTGAAATAAACTCTATTTCTGTATGTATCGCATTCCCTACTTGCTAGGGACTTGTCGAGTTTTATCATTTTTATTTTTATTAACATCGTTTATTTCAGAGCGCCTCCCATCAGGGTCCCGATGCAGGTTCACTACCGTCGTTGGATATTCTAACGAACAATAATATCCAAGGGCAAGGGACAACTGCTCAGGACAACAACCGGTGGAAAGATCCTTTGGATCAGATCTTTGGTATAACAACTAAACCGTCCGTTGCATCTAACATTTTACAAGTAAGTACTTTGCGAGTACAGTGTGAGTACATCAGTGTATATATGAAAAGAAGTTTACTGTTAAATTCGTGAGAAAAATTACCAAACTGTATTACGTTTATATAATTTTTTTTTTAATTATATATATTTTTTAAAGTTCGATAGAAAGAAATAAATTACATATTAAATATCATTATTATACATTTTAGAATTTTTGTATTTTCTAGAAAACTTGATTTTAGTTTCATGAAACTAACTGTTAAATTTTTTTTTTTACTTACTTTAACAATAATCGATTAGATAGAAAAATATCATTTAAATATATCATTAATAATATTTAATTTTATAAAACCTTCTTAAAATCATGATTGTATTTTTTCAATTTTACTGTACTTTTTAATAATATACCCGTGAAAAAAAAAAAAAATCTGATCTGGCCGTCAATGGTTTGAAATAATATATGGCCATATTCAGCTACATCTGAAAATAAAACAAAATCTATTCAAATTTTTCAATTTTCTATTTTTTCTCGTAATTTGTAAACGACCACAATTTATCAAACAAAAATTGGGTTTGTAGTCGATTAAAGTAAAAATAAATATCAGATAAGCTCTTCAGAAAAGTAAAAAAAAATTTTTTGATTTTATAATTCATCTCAAACAACTCCTTCATAAGGAGGGTATTCCTTTTGTCAAAAAATTGTATATGGAGGTATCAGGCCATATCAAAAGTTTTTTTCACGGGTAATCATCAAAAGTAATAATTTTTCTTATTAATTTTTGATAATTATTATTATCTCCATAAAAAAAAAATTAATTTAAATCAAGAGAAAAATTTTTGAACCAAGAAAATAACTCTGAAAAGTTTCATTGTCTTGAATCAAGACGAAAAGATTCTTGAATCTAGTGAAATTTTCTAGAATAATTACTTAGTTTAAGAATTTTTTCACTCAAATCAAGAAGATAAAGTTCTTCAAAATTATTTACTTGATTCAAGTAAATTTTTTTTCTCTGTGTACCGGTATATCACCGTAATAACTAGTAATACTTTTAAATAATTTTTTACACAGTAAATAATTTTGCGTCAATGCGTTAAAAAATTTTGTGTTAAATATTTAACACTTTTTTGTGTTAATTCAACACAATAAATGTTAAATTTACACATAAAAGTGTTAAAAATTTCACACAAAAATTTTTTGACGCAAAATTTTTTATTGTATACATTTTATTTGTGAATAATTATTAAAAAAATTATAATCAGGTCAAAATTTATGGATATCTCCCATTACGGTGATTTTGACAGTAATTTTAAAATAAAACTTCTTTTGGTGTGTGTGGATGTCTATGTACGATGTACAGTATATATTCTCATGTACATTAGCGAATGACGTTTGGTCCTAGAAAGGTTCAGGTCTCGATTATTCCAATGTAGTAGATATTATCAACGTCGCTCACATAATTATGTTACACAGGACGAGTCGAGATCGGCGATCACGGCGCGTCCCATAAATCCACTCTCGGAGGTCCTCACCCCCGTGTTGGACGCCAACCAGTTGGCTCGAGACACTTCGATCACGAGCACTGATGCAACCACCAATACAATCACCAGCAGCAGCAGCAGCAGCAGCAGCAGCGCCACCACCACCACCACCAGTACTACTTCTACTACTACAACGCCAGCTACTACGACAACGACAACACCAACAACAACTACAACGACAACGACGACAACAACAACAGCAGCACCAACTACTACTACTACTTCTTCTACTTCTACAACTACAGCCTCTACTACTGCGGCAACGACAACATCTTCGACAACGCCGCCTACCACAACAACCACCTCGACAACAATATCTCCAACTAGCAGACCAACCACTTTTCTGACAACCACCACAGTCGCACCAACTACTTCACCACCACCGTCATCGGCACTACCGACCACTAATACAATCAGTGAATCAACGCTGTCACCGTTTACGACGATAGACGTCCCTCATCAAACTGCCTTTGGAAGTACTTTTGATGATCTTGCTTTTCTTAATTCATTGGTAATTTTTTTTTATTGATTATTCGATTGATTTATTTTCAAGTTAGATTCTATTTTTATAAATTTTTTTTTTAAAATATAAAGAATTTTCCGAAAGCACTAGGGAAAATAATTAAAAATTATTTATCATATCTAATTATCTCAAATATAAAAAATTACTCAGTGTTTTTAGTAGATTTCATAAAAATCTAACTATTGCATTTGAGGAGTTGAGTTTCAAAAGGGAATTTTTTCATTTTTGATTAATCGAGACAAAAAAATGGTTATCTTGAATTATAAATATTTTCATTGAATTTTTTTAGTTTAGCTATAAAGTGCTATCGGTTATGAAGCTACAATTCGATTTTCATTTAGAAATCTTTATAATTCTTGAAGTACTTAATATTTAAAAGATCAAACAACTGTTCTTTTAAAATATAAAAAGGTACCCTTTTGAAAATCAGCTCCTCATTTGTCCCTATGGCGGAACTTTAGGAAAATTTTGCTATTTTCTGACTCAGTTCGTCGAGCTGATTCAGAAAATACATGTGGCTTAAAAGTTTATATGTGGTATGTATATTAGGGTGGCGCAAAAAAGCCGACTATTTTTTTTTTTTTTGAGTCTCGAGTGAAAAAATTTTAGTTTTTGATGTTTTAAGAGCCCTCTCTAAAGGACAGCTCCAAAAAAATTTTTTTAAGAGGTCGCTACAAATTTTTTTAAATTTCAAAAATCGTCAAAAATCGAATTTTTTTTTTTTTAATTTTTTTTTCTCATTACGGTATAATTTTATAGACCAAAAAAAAGATAAGTTTCTGAAAGTTTCAGTTCAAAATTAAAATTTTGAAAAGTCGCTCATTATTTTTTTTTTTATTCCTGCATTACTTTAGGTTTTATCGAGCGACCTTTTAATATTCAAATTAAAATCCCCTACATTTTTTTTTTTTTAATTTAGTACAATCATCGATAAAAATACACCAGGAGATGAACTTAAAATCAAGCACAATATAGAAAACATAATTTATTTTTAATTTAATAATTTTATTTAATCAACTACAACATTTTAACGATATTTCAATAACTCACCGGCTAGGCCTGGGTTCGAATCCCAAGCTGGTCTTAAAGACCATAGAAACCATTTAAAATATGTTGAGTTAAAAGAAAATCTGTAATTTTTGTTAGAATCACCGATTGCAGTATTGAATAATATTATTTATGTAGTGCAATAAAAAAAAATAATTATTGAATTATGATATGGGTTTTCATAGCAAAATTATTAAAATTCTAATATTTTTTCTCAATCGTAATTAAAGTATTCGAGAGACGGAAAATAACTATTCATACATAAATGGAAAAATTAACTTGATACTAAGAATCATTTTCAGAAATTTGATTATCTTGAATCGAGAAAAAAAATTCTTAAAATAGTCAATTTTTACTAGGTTCGAAAACTTCTGTGCTTGATTCAAGACAAAAAAATTTTTCAAAATAATTCCCTTATTCTTGGAAAAAGATTCTTTCTTTTGAATTAAGTTAATATTTTCATCAATCATAAAACGTTTATCTTTATTTTCAAGTCTGTAAAAGAAATTAATTTCGTAAAAATTACTTTGAAATAATTAAGAAAATTGTAGTGTTACACTTACAAGCACATGAATATCTTTTTTATCTGATCAATATTTTCAATGAAAAAAAAAATTTAATATAATTCTGAAAAAATTAAAGATTCTGAGAATAAAAAAGTATCAATAATTTGGCCGTCACATTAGTGATTTATAAAATATTAAAAATCACCGATGACTAATAAGAAAAATAAATTTTTTCAGCTTCAATCAAGTGACAACTCAAATTCAATAGGCTCTACGCCAAAGACGTTAACCGAAGTCGAACGGCAGTTAGCAAACAAGGTAAGTTACTTAAAAAATATCTGTATCCGACGATTCTCGTTATCTGGACAATCAAATAGGAATAGAATTAGTCGTAGCACTCTCACTTTATCTAACCCAAGAGAATTGCTCAACTCAGTAATCTATGTCCCGTCATTTGGGGTTACCATTGCTGTCACTATCATTGTTATTATTATTATTATTATCCTTATTATCGGATTGGTTATTTCCAATCCAAGAGTAAACTCTAGCGAGAGCGTTCGAGCGAGAAGTTTAAAAAAAAAAATAATCGTCCGCGTGAGTCAAATATAGTGAGTTGGTTTAGTTTTTTATTGGAGAAAACCAGGTGGTGGGTTGAGATCAATTGATAGTGTGTAACGCAAACGCTGTTTATGCTGTTCGTGTATATATATACACACTTCCAGACGGGGTCTTTCTGTCGTGGGTCACTACTCGGAGTCAATTCTTATTTCGAAACGCCAACGCAATCCATATATATATATATATATATATATATATATATATATATATATATATATATATATATATATATATGTGATAAAACGTTATAAACTGGTGGTTAGTTATAGCGGTAGCGGGTATGCTATTATCGTCTTTAGCGGCTAGTCACGGTGAACGTACGACTACGTCCTTGCCGTCGGCCTTCATCCGATGACGTCGAGACGTTGGGGCAACTTGGACATTCACTGATTTTATGATTTTTATTATTATTTTTTTATCCTTTTTACTTAATCAATAATCCACTAATAGTCGTTTGTCATTATTGAACCAGAGAAAAATTATCAGTTAAGATATTGCCAATAGCTTTTAACTTGGAGGATTAATCTTAAATCTAACAATTAATCATTTTATTATTTAATACACATTGCTGTTGCGTTAACTATTTACTTTTATAATAATCAATCAATTAATTAATTAAATAATTAATCGACTGTTAATTAATTAATTAAATGCTAATAAAAATCGATGTTGTCATTTTTAAATACTGAAATAAAATCTTTGAATAATAAAATTGTTTTGTGGAAAAATTTTAATTTAATAGCTACGCCGTAAAACACATTAGTGACTAAGTGTTTAAAATTCAATCCTTTATTTATTGCATCTATTTTTTTTTTTGCAATTATTCTCGGACATTAGTTGTAAGAAGAAATTCAAAAATAAATAAATAAGTACATAGATGTAATCATATAAAAGAATGTTGACGACAAGACAAGTAACGGGAGATAGAGATCAACAAGATCAATTACCAATCGCATCCCTCATGATCATCAGTAGTTTCTGGAATAAAAATAAAAATAAATAAAATGACACGTTTGTTTTTTCCGTGATTTACTATTACATTTAATCATTATTACAAGTTAAGAAACGTAATGTACCGATGTATTTATGTTCATATAAATAAATACAAATATAGAGACACATACGTGTACATATGTACTTAGAAAATTGCACGATCTTAGCGAGGTCACCTGCCAACCGAATCGACCTCTCAGTACTGTAGCAAATCGTGCGCGTGAGGCATCCTTAACTTGTTTTTCTCACTTTTATTATTTTTTCTTCCCTATATTTTCGTGTCTATCGACGTGTGGTCGCGTGCGTGTATTCTCCACCAAAGAATTTACTTGTTTCCTTTTTCTTTTTTTTTTAATTTTTATTTTTTTAACGTCTCGGTCTTTCATGCAGCAATTATGTGAATCGCTCTGTGGCAGATTGCTATGATAATTAACGTTTTACGCGCCATTGGCACAGAACGAGGTAACAACAATGACGTCAGTCTTCCTTCTTGTCTCCATTTCCTATATACTAATTCTTAAATCCTTTGTTAATAGACACTTTGTATTAATTTCTAATTGTCTTCTGTAATTCAAAATTTTAATATGCAAATTTTAATTACTAAAATTTGAATGTCATTATTACATCCCCTAAGGGAGAGATATGTTTGCTTAGCATACATAAAAACACATAAAAAATTTAGTTTATTTATTTGACTTGTAAAAAATGTTACACCGTAAAAATAAGTATAAAATTAATCGATGTACTAATTTTTACGATGTAACACGGTAAATTTAAAATTTTAAAATGTAAAATTATGAAAGTGAAGATATTGAAAGTCTGGTTCTGGACATCGATGTGATAATTGTAATTCTTTCTACAATTTTTTTTCCGTGTAGATAATAAGTTGGATCATACCTCAACTATTATTAAACGGCTGGATAACTGAGCTTTAATGAGAAATAGTTACATTGATTTTAGATAGAGAAATTCATATATTTCTAATGTTGATAGTCATTCAACAGTATTTATATTTTCATTAATTATAATGCTCAAATAATGAATTAACAATAAATGTTTTCTTAATATTTAATAGCACCATACTGTCTTTATCATTATTTTTTTTTTTTTTATAAATGAGTTGAGTTTCAAAAGGGGATCTTTTCATTTTTGATTAATCGAGACAAAAAAATGGTTATCTTCAATTATAAATATTTTTATTGAACTTATTTAATTTAGCTATAAAGTGTTATCGGTTATAAAGCTACAATTAGATTTTAATTTAGAAATCTTTATAATTCTTGAAGTACTTAATATTTAAAAGATCAAAGAACTGTTCTTTTAAAATATGAAAAGGTACTCTTTTGAAAATCAGCTCCTCAAATGTCTTCTAGCAGAGACTCAGTTTTTTAAATATAATTATAAGCTCCTCAATGTGTTATACCGTAATTTATAATGCTTTCAATTAACACATGATACAATATTTTTAGATTTCTTTTACTCATAACGAGAATAAGTTTATAGAAGACAAAAATTGAGAGTTTAAGCTTTTTACTTAATTGTTTTATAGTTCTTAACACGGGAGTATATTTTTTTACCTTCTTTTTATAATTAATAAATAGACTGAATTCACATATGAAAATACGTTTGAAAAATCCAAAAGAATACGACCCTTAATGCTAATTTAATTAAATGAGACATATATGTTAAAACAAACGAAATAACAACTATAACATAATTTTGGTCTACAACATCTTGATTTAAATTAATTATAGAAGAATGTAGTCCTAATTAGAGCAATAATATGAAAAATCAATTTATAATAAAAATTAAGTCACTTAAAATAATTGAAAAAAAAAAAGAAATACTGATGAAAAAAATTTTCCCTAGAAAAAAACGATCACTGTCAATCTGGAGGCGAGTTAACTGTACTATTTACATAATATAGCGTACGCACGTCTAGTGAGGCAAATACCTATCTATTTATGCTAAATATTGAAGGAAATGCCAGTTTAGTTTATTATTAATTATAATTAAACGACACCGAATTAGATAGCTATTTGATGTAACAAATCTTTTTAGGCCAAGATAAGTCAATAAAAAAAAAAAAATTACTTGAGTGATTAATTAAAAAAAAAAAATCAAGTGCCCAAACTACAACTTTTCTTTGATTGCCTAACGGTAATATTATTTAATTTATTTCAATAATTTTCTCGTTTTAATTATATTGAATCAATTTTTGCAAGTTACATAAAATTATCTATTTGGTTCCGTCAATTTACAAGACTAAAAATGAAAATAGTTGCAAAAAATGTCTTCAGTCGTAATTTTCAATGCTTTGCATTATAAATCATGCAAAAATTTTTTAAAAATCAGTTAGAGTTAAAATCAGTAAATGGCTAATTTAAGTTTTTAAATTTTTAACTTGTAAATTTTAGTCGACTTTCAATACTAATAATGAATATTTATTTCACATACAAAAAACATATACGAAAACAAATATGTTTGAGACGATATTTTTCGAATTAAAAAATTTATAATATTACCAATTTAACTCAATGATAATAAATGAATATTTTGGTACAGATTTTATCGTTAGCCCTGAGTAAAGTAGCTGGGCCAACACGTTCACCAAAAGCCATTCAATCATCAAATGTTTCGCCGAATTTATTGGACGCATTTCCTCGCCCGAGTTTCGGTCACTCGTCGTCGTCACCGATAATAATCGATTTACTGGAGCCGACAACGAAAAAACCAGTAGCGAGAATCACGACTCGAGAACCATTCACTTGGAAACCGGTGACTGACGTGACTTCAACCACACCAACGACCACGACAACCAGTTACAAACCTACTGTATCAACTACAATCACCACTACAACTACAACAACTCCAGCCACTACAAGTACAAGGACAAGTACCAGTACGACAAGCACATCATCAACAACAGTGACACCTTCCACCCAAGTTACGTGGAAACCATTTCCAAAGCAACCACCTACTTTAAAACCCATAGAAAGTATTCCTGTTATTAAACAAACTCCTGTAAAAGCATTGACGGGAAAACCGATAAATAGACCCAAGCCAACAACACCACCACCGCTCGGTTTCGGAGCTGGTTTACTTCAAGCGATATTTGGCCGCAATATTTTCGCTCCACCGACAACCCAGCGACCCGTTATCAGGAGGCCCGTGCAGACCACTACGACAACAACTTCTAGGCCGATACAAATAACCGAATTAGTTATTCCCACCGCAGCTGTCCGCAATCAAGTTCAGGCGGCCTCTCAGCATGTGAACGATGTTAGATTGCTGAATTCTTTAATGGGAGACACTAAAGTCGTCACGTCGACTTTTTCTCCGGAAGATGACGCAAAATTTTTACTTGAACTCCTGAAGGATACGGAAAAAAATGGTAAACAATTGATTTTTAAAATAATTCTTCTTGGAAATGAAGACGCTTGGAGTTTTTATTGGCGAATAATATCTTTTGTTTGATTTCGTTAAGCTGGTAAAGGCGTGAAGGGATCAAGTGTTCTTTCGCAAGATGATGAAACATTTCTCCGATCGATTCTCAGTGGTCAGGCTAAAGTCCGTACACCTTTATCAGTTTCCGGGAATTCAGATTCCAATAATGCCGCATTACTTGCTCAACTTTTGAAAGTTCAGGGTATTGAACCATCTACTCCGGCTAATCGGTTACAAGAACAACTTCAGGTTAGTTTGGTATTTGATATTTAATATTTAATATTTAATATTCAATATATGATATTTAATAAACAAATTATTGCTACACTGTAACAAATCGGGAGATAATTTTTACTTTTGTCACTCGGAGTACCGGAGTAAAGAAATAAAACACTCTGCGGACGGAGTAAATCTGGAGTTTCTTTTCAGCAGAGTAAATATGAATTTTAATCCGGAAGAGATCCGAGTACGGAGTTTTTAGACTAAAATTAACTCTTTTTAGCTGAAACAAGTTTCATTTGCTAAATTACTAACAAATACTTCAAATAATATTTCTGAGGTTTAAGTTTCTAGATGTTAAATGTATTTTTCAAAAAAATTTGACTTTTTTGGAACATTGAACTAAATTTTCAGAGATTACTTTGTTTTCAAGTCTCGCCTTACACTGCATATCCTCCCATATTATACTCAGTGCAATCTCCGATTTGACCAAGTAATTTTTCTGGTTTTACCGCTCCAGATTACACGGGATATAATCCGAAAGAATATCCCGTATAATTTGAATTATACTCAGCAGAATCTTAAATTATATAATTTTTTCAAAAATTGTAATATTCAACTTTTTCTTTTTTAATTTATAAAGTTATTTGAAAATTTGTGAAAATTGTGGTAATCAATTTTTTTTAACTGTTTATTTTTTTATTTATTTTTTCCAAAAAAAAAAAACATTAATAAAATCAAATAGAAATTTCGTTCAAAAAAAAATAAACGTAAAAATGGCGACTCCACTTGAAAATATTTACTAAAAATTTTTCAACTCCAAATTATCGAAAAATTTGTGCTTAAATGATCCTTAAATATTTTCTATCCATGCATTGCATTGCATTTTTGAAAAATACATGAAAAAATGAACAATAAAAAAAAAATTAATAATCACAAATTTTACAAATTTTCAAAAAAATTTATAAATTAAAAAAGAAAAAAGTTGAATATCACAATTTTTAACAAAATTATAAAATCCAAGATTCTACTGAGTATAATTCAATTTATACGGGATATTCTTTCGGATTATATCCAGTGTAATCTGGAGCGGTAAAATCAGAAAAATTACTTGGTCAAATCGGAGATTACACTGAGTATAATATGGGAGGATATATGCAGTGTAATTTTGTTCCTTGAAGAAAAAATATTGAAGCATTTTTCTTAAATCTTAAAATTTATTTTTTAAATAAAACTCAGAAAAAAGGTAAAATTAATTTTTTTTTTAATTTATAAATATGCATTTAGTAATTATTAAACGGATAACAACTGTTTTTTTTTTCTTTTGTTCAACAAAAAAAATTAAATCATCTAGTTTGCAAATTTTTTACAACGTAAATTTCTACGAGTTAAATGATCTTTAACATGAATACACGTGAATAAATAAAATATGTTTAGGGTATTAAAGTGACTTCAATGCCGCTAGTACAAACAACGGCTAGAGTTATTGCGACTACTAAAAAATCAGTAACCAGGCCAAGGCCCTCTGATTGGCAACCAAGTTCCACTTACCCACCACCTTTGTTCAGTAATTTTAATTTTGGATTTCCACGTGGTGAAAGTAATGACGGCGATGACAATTCTAGTGGGGAAGGTGTTAGGAATCAAGTATTGAATGCTGCCATTGGAGCTACCAGAGTTTTTAGTCAATTTCTCGGAGCCGCAATAACGGTACCATTACAATTATAATTTTTTTTTTTTTAATATTTTATTTCGCGTAAAAAAAATATTTCTTTTAATTTAATTTTTTTGAGAGGTAAGTGCACTCACACAAATATTTGAATATGTATTAATAATTCAAGGGAGCTGCACAGCAGTTACAGTCTTTCGTGAGAAACAGTACTAAGTACGTCACAGGAGCCGTCGGCGGTTAGTCTGCATCCTGATCATGGAATCTGGCGCCAATTGTGAAATTAAAAAATACAAACTCAGTAAATAAACTAATCAATTAGAAATGACAAAAATCTGATGATTATTGTTATTAATAAATAAAGTCAATGAACTTTACGATCAGAACAACGTGATTAACTTAATTTTATTATTAATAATAAAAATTTATGCAAAAATTTGAAAAAAATCAATTTTTTTTTTTTTTAAGTTTAATATTTCTGACTCTTGCAAACGTTTCTAGGGTAAGATTTCTTTTAGAAAAAATATCCGTGAAACATTTGCAACGTCTTTATAAATAAATATATAAATAGTGTCCATAAAATATAATTTTTTTCTATTTTTGGAATCATAATAAAAATTTTTAACTTAATTTTATATCTTTAAAATAATAATTATAAATGTATTATTGTATAATTTTGTGTATATGTAATCTATGATACTGTAGTGTGTTGTGTCTTGTATAATAAAAAAGTTTGACATTTTAATACGCCTGACACCTTAATCAAAACATCAAAACACCTTTAGCTTGAACATATTTAAAAATTATAATAAAACGAAAAAATATAATTATTTTCTCATGTAGATCATGATGCACTTTCATAACGACAAACGTCATCATCCAACCAAAGTGTGGGAGAACATATTTTTTGTTATACAAACATGGTAATAAGACACTTTATTCAGTCACAAAGACACATTTTTCCACGGTTCTCCCTTTTTTTAATTTTTTACTCCTAAAATTTTTTTTTCCTGACAGTTTATTTTTATTTTCTTAACTAATGCGTCCCAACGGTTATTAATCATCTATAACGATGTTACAAGTATTCATTAAAGTAACATCGACACTAAGTAGTTATGTCGTTCTGTTATAATATAATGTATAATGTTTGTTGAGTTATGACAACCGGCGTAGTCGTAAGAGTAAAGTAAGGCATTCAATCTTGCTATTGACAACAATCGTTTAGGTATCTTTAAGGTTGTTTGGACACGCCATATAATGCGGGCTATTGCTTTCCTTCTTGTTCGCTGGTACTTTTCTCACGGGCTATCGTTAGTTTACTTTTACTCTAGGTTATTTTGTGAATAAAAATTTCTTTAAAATATTTAAAATAATTAACGGAACCTATCGCCAAAATACTTTTTTAAAAATTTTTAAATATTCAAAAAAAAAAAAATGCGATTAATTTATATAAAAATTTTTCGTTTTATAATCTTTGATAGATTCGGTGAAATTATTAAAAATTAAATTTCGAATATTTATCATAGACTATATGTTAAAAGTCCGATCTTTAATCATTAATTACACAAAAATTTTCGTCGGATTTAAAAAAAATTTATTTCATACGTATTTCATATCGATTGACAATATATTTAAAATTCGGCTTTTAATCTTTATATTGCCTTCAAATCCGATCCCGGGAAGAAATTTTCTGTTCTATGGATAAATATATAGCCTGATGTGGTTATTGATATGGATATGTCTATATCATTTTCGGGTAAAGGCAGTGTTGAAAATTTCCGATAGGTGGTGCATGATCGCAGAATATTCTCCTTACTGGAGAGTTAGATTTTAGAGTACAAGTAATTATTTTTTTAAACTTAATCTTAACTTAAGAGGTTTGTATGGTTTGACGCCCTGATTTTTGAGCATTTTTTGGTAATGACCGATAAAGAGATAGAACTTAGAACTTTTTACCATTTAATTATACATATTTCAAAAGTAAACAAGATTAAAAAGATTTTAATCTGTAGATTAAAACACACCGAGTGGACTGCGATAAAAAAAAAATGTTGGAAATTTCTATTTTTTTTGAATGGTCTTTACAAAAAAATCCTAAAAAATTCTCAAAAATAAGACCGTTAAACCAGAGGACCCCGTTAATGTAATAGTAATATAATGTAATGTATTTATTCAAATAGCCGCAGGACTACAAGTCTTCTAGCAGCCAAGACTATGTATGAATACAATTAGCAGCCTACAGTAAGTATGAAAACTGTATCAAAATTAGTAATTTTTAAATTAATTTCCTCAAAATTTAGTGAGTTTATAGGCTTCACTTTTAAATTAGAATTCGTTACTTATGACTAATTTAAAGGTCAGGATATCTCAGTTTACTATAGAACTGCTAGAAAAACAATTCTTTCGTTTGATTTTTAATTTAATAATCAATTTTTGCTAAATAAAATATGTTAATGGACCTACATCTTTTTAGAAAAAATACAAAATGGCAATAAATTATTTTTTTATTATCACATATGGCTTGATACAGCCACGACTAAATAGATTAGATCACATATAACATATATGAAAATTTTTTCACGAATCTTTCATAGTGTGTATGCATAATATATGTATTCAAAATACCTGGCATAAATAATATTTAATTTAAAAATAATAATTGCGAAAAGTATTGTAGACAAGATAAAGATAAAGAGAAAAAAAATGAAAGAATTTAAGTGATGGATAAAATATTGTAAGGTCCAGTCCTTCGCATTCCGTTGGCATGTCCAGATGTTTTAAGAGTTTAAAAGTAACATGAGTATTTGTAGGTATAGTAAGGGTATAAGAAAACATAAGAAATAAATAACAATAATAATGATGATGATAATAATAATAATGATAATAATATAATAAAAATAGTTAAAACCGTGGCCCGAAAGGCGTTTAAAGTCAAAACAATAAATAACTAAATCGCTGACAATGGCGAATCGGTGAGATGCCATTGGCTTGGGGTAATTTAAATAAATTAACGCGAACCTTTAGTTCAACGGTAGAGACTACTGAGAGACAAAGGCTGATCACCGGGTGACCGGGTGGTGGCGATACTACTGGTACTGCTAAAAGAATAAATAAGAGAGAAATAAAAATAATAAAATAAAGATAAGAGTAAGAGAAAAGATTAGAGAGAGTAAGAGAAAAGATTAGAAGATTAGAAGAGAGAGAGAGAGAGAGAGAGAGAGAGAGAGAGAGAGAGAGAGAGAGAGAGAGGGGGGGTGTATGATCATTGCGCATTTTAAGTACAGAGTTAGGGTTAGAGGGAGGAACACCCACGCGTCCCTGATGCCACAGCACCGTGCCGTGTATCCCGGTTATTTTTTCATACGATAATTACGGCTAATGGCAGTTGCTGCGAATGCGCGCGAGCACTTCTCTGTGTATTGTGTTGTATGGTATACCGTACATATCGTATGTATGTGTATACATTATAAGAGAAGAATAAAAGAGAAAGAGAGAGTGATATGTATCTAATATACACATACACTTACCCATACCGTCGATATTTAATTTATCGGTTGAATCCTTAAGCAGATACCATTATCTTGTGTTGGCAGCATTCGAGCTACAACGCTTTGCTTCCCCGAACTTATTCTCTCTTTGTTGTTAAAGAGAGAAAGTGTACGTGGATGTGTTCCTGGGTTTGTATGAAGAAGAACCACGAGAACTTACCGAGATACTATCAACAATCGGCAACAGTATCAGGGGAGAATTGAGACGTTCAACCGAGCGCGAATCGCGTTGGGTATATCGCTTTCGACGATGAATATTCATTTGCTTTACTGGTACTTGCGGAAAATTCGCAATCTCTGTCCAGATATTTTTGTTTCATTTGTAATAGCTTTAACTTATTTACACATTCAGCTGATCCTTAACCTAATGAAATCGGTGATCAGTATCGATTTCATTTTATTCAAAGCTACTAAGTTTCCTGTGCGAAAAATTCTGTTTAGTGATTAATTTAATCCTTCAATTCATTTCTTAAAATAAATACGATTTTACAATAAATTCTATGTAAGGATATTTTGATACAAAAATATATAAAAAAAACAGTGAGTTAAATTTTATTAATTTTTTTTTCTTTATATTATCTATAAAATTAAAAATAATTTAACATATTTTTTTGTTATTTTATGATAATGTGTACGTTAATTAACATATCGTATTGAACAAAAATTGATTTATTAGTTGATTAAACCAAAAATCAATATCAAATAATCTCCTTAGGAGAGTAAAAAAAGTGATTTCACATTATAACAACACCTCGAACTTAATTCTCTTGTAAGAAGACGATTCAGCGATCATGCGCTTTCTGTTGAGTATTTTTAACACTAACTTTACTTAAAAAATTGTGTTTTGCCATAAAAATTATATATCGACCTAATATGAGGGCTTTAAGTTACATCGAGACATATTAAGCCAGATATGTACACATGTAGCCTGATATGTCTATACATAGTAAAATTTAATCTACATTATTAAGAGAATAAGCAAAATTTTGTGGCCAGTGTATTTATAAGATAAAATAGGTTTTCATAAATAAATTTGTTATCGTGGGAAGAGTCTTGACCTGGAGTTGTGTCTTTTCATGGTTTTATACCATTCTCATCAATTGTCAATTTATTATGGTAAGTATTTAGGCTGCATTCGAAAATTTTTTATCTCTAGATATATAATTAAGAAATGACCTTGTATCTTGTGAACTATTGACATTTCTAAAGATATAAGCTCATTCTGATGTTACAATCATCAAGAGCTTTCATTTAAGTACCCACATCAATTTTTCATATATTTATATGTATTATATATATGTATGTATGAAAAATATATCGAAATGCATGTGGGTACTCAAATGAAAGCTCTTGATGAGTGTAATATCAGGATGAGCTTATATTTTAAAAAATGTCAATAATTAAGAAAACACGGTGCAATTTAATAAAAGTCATTATTTAACAAAGCAAAATTTTATTTATTTATCGCTCATAAGTCACAGCAGTCACATAGTGACTGCAAGATTACTAATAAATATTATTATTCAAATAATGAAAAATTTTCATTGAAGTGATACCAAAATAAATATGAAAATAAGTTAGAGATAAAAGTTTATTTTACGAAAAGTAAGCTTTAATTTTGTGACATTATGGTTGAAGAGAACATTTACTTACAAAATAATTCCACACATTATTAGAAGAAAAATGATTTTTTCAATAAATTAATTGTAAAGCTGTATTTGTTTCAGTATAATAATTTAAAAATAAAATTTATAATGAGTCTAAATTTTTTTTGCACAAGTCTATTCGAATATTTAATTCGTAGGTAATGTATTAATGTTGGCGCTAGTATATGTAAATACACACATATATATATATATATATATATATATATATATATATATATATATATATATATATATATGTATCACTTATTACAGTTATGATTGTTATTATTGTCGTTACCTCACACTCATATTATTGCTCGTTACTTTTTACTAGATTTAATTCTGCAAGTTTTATAGTGTAGAGCACTGTGAATACTTTTCTTCAACTCTTCTTCTCTGTTACATTATAAATAAAATAATATATAGACATGCATTGTGTTACGTTATGCACTTACTGCGGAAATCCCCCGAGTCAATATTATATGAATATAAATTAAAGTCTATTCTCGTACAAGTGTGCGCTTATAAAATCCAGCCAGACAGTTAATGCGGTGAAATAACGAGTCCAATTATACGGAGAAAATTATTAAGTAATAAGCGGTTTTTCCAAACGCCACAATTGCTATTATTATTCTATTATGTTTTCTGCTACAATTATATATGATAATAAAAAGAGCAATTAAATAAAAGACGAGTATATTACGTATGACGCTAAGCGTCTGCATAAAATACTTACATCCATAAAATACTTAAAAATCAAGATAATCGATTGGTTTTAAGTTATCTCTCGAGCATGTTTTAACAAGAGTAATAGAAAGACTGAATAAATCGGGTGTATCGCGTGCGTGGGGCTGTGCTTTAGATTCTAGATCTTTGGAGATTCAAATCCCCAATATGTTAATCTCTCTTTCCCAGTTAAGTTTCTCATCCCCAGTTTTGGTCTTTGTTAAAGTATGGACTTTTTTTGTTATTTTAGTTGTTCTATTTTGCTTTCTCACTCTATAAAACCTTAATAGTCTTTCTCCGTTGTACTCGATCAGATTAATTAGGTAAGATATCCACAGTCCACGTGAAGTATCACGTGATAATAATCATCGTGGTAGTAAACACGTAAGAACAAAGTCATTCTTTTTATAAATTATTTTTTTTACTTACTATTATTATTATTATTATTATTATTATTATTATTATTATTATTGTATTTTTATTTATTTACATTGAGAAAATAGTTCATTTAAATTAATTGAGGCTCATTAGCAGTAAATAAATCTCTTATTTAAATATCACCAGAAATATTTATTTGATACAGATAAATTGATTAATTTGAGACAAAGTTATAGTATATTTGAATGAAATCCAGATTTGTTCATAGTTAACAAATATTTCTTTAGAGCTAACAATCATATACTTCAACCAAATCAGATTTGTTAACTATAAATAAATGGTATGTTTGAATATATTCAAAGCAATAGTTTTTAGTTTAAGGTTAAAAAAGTAGTAAAAGTAGACATATCAAAATTTTGGGGTAAAATGGGCACTTCTTTTGGAATTATTAATTATACTGTTATGTCGGACTCAACGTCCGACATTTTTATTTTATAACAAATAGAATTTAATTATTCATAAATAATTTTATGTTCTTACAACTAATTACATACATTTATTTTATTTTTAAAATTTTGTTATCTTCAAATTTATCAATAGCATTTTCGAAAGAAACTTATTTGAAAAATTTAGTTTTAGTTGGGCCTGACCATACTAAGGGATTTGAGCCTGAAAAAATACCCTAATAGAATTTTAAACTTTGTCGAGATCCGAAATAGAAGTTTTCGATAACAAAATAAATGTATATATAAACAATAGTTTAAATAAAATAAAAGTAAATAATGATAAAAGAAAAAAATAAAAAGGAATGTTATGATAATTCTAGTATCAACAGAAGAAAAAAAAATATATATATGTTGATAATTTAAGGAACAAAATTTAATAACTATAATTTAAGTTTAAACAAAAAAAATAATAAATAAATGTTTTCTTTTATTTTCGAATAAAATAACGACTTAAATAAAAAGAAAAATTTCGATCTAAAAACTAATGACAATTTGTAATCTATGCACAAATTAATTTTTATCTAACTAATTTAATATAAAAATTTGGTCACAGTAAATAATTTAATGTAAAATAGTACACATGTATGTCTTTGTCTATGCATAAATGCGCTTACGTATACACAAACACATAGATGTATAATAGAGCATAAGAGTAAAGGAGAAGCGATATTGTACTCTGACCCAAGTAGAGGGGACTCATGCAACATTATAGAAAAATCTAAGAGAGAGGGCAAGGGCTCAAGGAAATAGAAAAATAATTGGACATTATTTCTCCCATCTAGTAAAAATAAGTAACGCCCTAAAATTCGACACCTTTACGATTTTTCAACAAAAATATCTCTTGTTGTCCTGACGTCCTAGTGTTAACATCGAAAAAGTTTTTATAAGTTTTAATGAAACCACCCGTCAGATTAAAAAAAAAAACAATTGTTAGTAAAGTAAATTTCAATTATGTAAAGAAACGGTAACAATGACATTTAAGTAAGTTCTTAATTGAGATTTTTATGTTTGTTTTAATAATTCAAATCTTTGTATGATAATTTTATAATATATTTATTAAATTGAATTCATTTTCTTATATTATAACTTCAACCCCTTCCCATAAAGCTTCAGATTCTTATCTATTAGCCTAACGGCTAGGATAAAAATAATTAAATTTTAGTTGCGTTTTCGACGTAACAATACTGAAATTAAAAATGACTATAAAGTTAGCCGACATCAAAAAATTTTTAGAATTTTTTCTATTGAAAAAATTATTACAAAAAATTTTTTTCTAAATTTCATTTGTAAAAAATTCGAAAAACTGTAAGTGCAATTAAAAAAAAATTTTATTTTAATTTAATTTAATTAGGCACCAGGCGTAATTTACTTGAAGCTAGATTTGTTAATAGTTAACAAATCTTTATTTAAATGAAATAAATAAGTCGATTCAATTAACTAAACCAAAACGAAGTATTATTTCATTCAAAATAATATATATTTAAATGAAAGAAATTTGTTAACATTAAATATATATTTTTGATTTATTTCAAATAAATCTGCGCATTTGAGTCAAATATACTGTTTTCTCAGTGTATTTATTTCTAAAATCCTTCGTATCTTACCGCTGTATAAATCGTAACTATAGATATTATTCTTGCGAAAACGTGAATCAAGATACAAAAAAATATATTTGCTCATCATCTTGTATCGTGATAAATTCAACTATCTTATACAATATACACATAGTGTTTTATTATAAATATATAAACATATGTCTTTACTCGTGATCTCACAACTAATTATCTTTTCACATTGATTTATTTATACAATCCATACATTTAAATCAGATCTGAAAAACAAATTGCATATATATTCGATTGGATTTTATTAATTTTCTCATTGGCTCGAAATGTTTTGTATTTTAATTCACAGTAAGTACCAATAAAAATATATCTGCAATTTTGAGTTTTGAGTTTTTACTCAAAGAGCAAATAAATGTGACACTGTAAACTGGAATTCAATAGCCGATGAATCACGGTCATTGAATGTCCGTACGGCTGTAAAATAATTTATAATTTCTTATTATACCGATATTACATAGATCGAAAATATGTATCGGAGATATCGTACAGTATTGGTTTGGATGAGCAGCGTAAGCGCGTGAATCAGAGCCAGTTTATGTTGATGCCTCGAGCTAACTCAACGTTATAAGTACATGTACATATATCTATATATATGATATCTATACCTTATATATATATATGTATAGACCCTAGCGTTGTTATGTTGTATTGAAGATCTTCATGAGAGCTCTCGTTCCCTCTGGGATACATTCCCACGGTATACCGATGTCGCAATTGCAACAATGCCACTTAAATTATTCTATACGCGCACTTTGATCGAGTTGCAATTATTCTTTAAATTTTTACCAAGATTTAGATAATAAAAAAATATTGTATATACCCGATTTAAATATAAACTTCTTTGTTTCCTTTGAGAACAATGGTAATTATTAAAAATTAATTTAACAGAACGAGTGTTTATTTTAATTAAATTTCATTTTATACATTTTACACATTCAAGTAATCAGTGATCAGCAAAATGAAAAAATTAAATCAACAAAGACTACTTAAATCTCGAACTTATTTACATATTTTACGATTGCAATAAAAGATTTCAAATAAAATACCGTCATTAATGTCAAAAAGTTGCTGCAGGTGTGTTAATCATCGGATAAGGGCGACAAAGAATATTCAACATTTAAAATTTTTAAAAATCAACAATAATAATGGAAAGTAACCAAAGGATGTGTCTGAGATTCCACAAGATTTAACGATACATCCAAGGTCACACATTGTATCATTTGGTTAATCCACAGAGACTTAAGCACAACAGTGTAATCCTCCGGACATTAAAGATGAGTCTGGCAAATGGTTATAGCTCGATTTTAAGATTCAACTTAACATTAACACTCTCGTTTGCCACACGGTTTAATTACCAGTCCGTCCATAAAACCCGTCCTCTCCCAACATTACTTGCACCTTTTCATTTTTTAATTTTACTTATTTATTTATAATAATATCTTGTTCTCAAAATTAAACAACAAGAACATTACTTGACGCTCGTATGGATTTAGTGCTGCTATTAAAATTAATACAATATTACGCGGTATAATTGAATGGTTTGAGAATAAACAATACCATACCTTGAGTTATTTGTGTCTACATTCTCCATATATATATAATCCAAATAAAAAGTGAGATATCTTAATCGTGTGTAGAGGAACGCGTGTCCGATGTATGATTTACTAAAGAAGCCCACTTCGCCACATGCCTTTTATTTATATTAGTTGAGGTTGAGGTCGATGAGTCAACACAAAAACAATAAAAAGAGTTCCACTAGTAGGTATATATAGTGCTGTCCAGCAAGAGTCCGCTCGTATTAAATCCTCCCTCGGAGCCATACTTCAGGCGAGAAGAAAGACGTGACGACGCCCTCTAGTGTGTCGGAAGAGCGATAGAATGAAATCCATAA
Organism: Cotesia typhae; assembly: GCF_013202065.1. Classification (NCBI taxonomy): domain Eukaryota; kingdom Metazoa; phylum Arthropoda; class Insecta; order Hymenoptera; family Braconidae; genus Cotesia; species Cotesia typhae. The sequence continues at coordinate 16,858,092 of NW_027423774.1, read as the reverse complement.
TGTGGCAACGCGTATTATTTAGTGTATTAGAGTGGATAAAAAAGTATAAATAAAGGATCGGAGATATTGGACGTATATATAAGTAGATATACATATATATATATATATATATATATATATATATATATATATATATATATATATATATATAAGTAGTATAGGGAGAGAGTAACGCAGGAGCAAAAGGCAGCAAAACACCGGTAGGCAGTTTTGTAGCTGTTTTTATCAGCTTCTGGGCATCGGGGGTCCCAAGTCCAACGCCGGGACGCATCTTGGGAGGTTCGTGTGGGAACGTACGTCTCTTTAGCGTACTTTTATCTTCTTTACTTCTCCTTTACTCCCGTAATCGTCCCTCTCAGCTTCACCTTCGCAGATATGCTAAAATCCCCCTGTCTCGCTCAGCTCCGCAACTCGGCTAATATTCTCCATCTCTGTTGTCTTTGGGCGTCTCTTTTACTTAATTTTTCTCCTTTATCGGTGGCTGTCTGAACCGGCATTCGCCCGCGACTTATTCCACAAACTTCTTTGTCTTTTTTCACTTCATTTTCATCTTCTTCCTACTCCTTTAATCTTCTTCTTTCTTCTTAGTCTTCTTGGTCTGGTTCTTCATCTTTATCTTGTGTTCTCGGTCTTATCCTCCTTGAATTTTATTCGCTGCTCTGAACCCACCTTCGACTGCTTCGTCTACATCTACTTTTGTTTATACACACTCCACTCTCTCTCATACTCACCAACTACGGAGCCTCAAGGGTACTGCCCGGGTCATCGGGGTCACCCCTCGCTACGTGATGCCCTATATTTACGCACGGTAAGAGCACCCTCAAGAGGATCACAAGAAGAGCCAAGAAAAGCTAAATGTGAAGAGAACGAGGAGGAATCAGAGCGGAGGCTCCTCAATAAGTTCAGCTTTTTCACATCCACTCTAGTTTATATGGATAATATGCTTTTATAGTACCAACGTCATATCATAATATTATATTGCTCTCAATACATACATCCAACTAAGTTTTTTTTTTTTTTTTATTGTTTAGTCAAATCATTATAAGTGCGATTTTACTCTTGGTTTAAATAATCTACATAATTAAGAGAATAAGGAAAATTTTGTCTCTGGCGTATTTACATGCACAGAAAAAACAATTTGCTGGAATCGAGTAAATATTTTTGAAAAAATGTATCTTCTTTATTTGAATAGAAAAATTTTTAAACTGAGAAATTTTTCTTGGCTTAAGTAAATTTTACTTGATTCAAGACAGTGAAACTCTTCAGAATTATTTTCTTGGTTCAAAAATTTTCATCTTGTTTCAAGTTAAATTTTTTTTCAGTGTGATAAAATGAGTTTTTTCAATTAAGTTAAGTATCATTGAAAAGGTCTTGACCTGAATTTGAGCCTTTTCAACGTTTTATATACTTTTCAGCAACAATTAATTTATTATGATAAGTTATCGAAGTAGTTCTGAATTTATTTATTTTTTTTTTGTGCATTTGAATGTGGTTATAGGTCAAAAATTGATTTATGTAACTGAAAGATTGAGAAAAATTTCTATAATTAAAAGATTGAGAAAAATTTTATAACAGGTATATATTTACATCGTAAATTGGGTTTTATATTTTTTCAGCGACAGTTATTGATGATTTAAATAATTGAAAGAGTAATGAAAATTTTGTGACGAGCATATCATTATTCTTAAAGCAATTTTTGTAGTTAAATCTGGTATAATCAGAAAGGTTTTGACAAGAATTTATGCCTTTTGACGATTTTATATATTTTTTAGTGATGGTCAATTTTTCATGTTAAGGTTTTGGAGCGGTTTGGAATAGTTTGCTGCTTATATAAATTTGCTCTGTCACATTTTCGATTAAATTATTTGAAATTGATCCCGCCATAGCACTATTATTTTCCAAATGTTATTTCAAACGTAACTAAACTATGTATGATGTGATTAAGCCAAAATTTTCTAATTCATAATCCGTAAATGACTGCGGATTGCTAATTATTATTTAATTTTCAATTTTTATGTGGTAAAAATTAAATGAACGTTTAATTAGATTTCTTTTATTAAAAAAAAATTCAATCATTAAATTTTTCAAATATTATTAAATAATTATTTTGAATTATTTATTGTGATAAAAATACTAACAATAGTAAATTATAAAATTAAAAAAAAATCAAGTAGAAATCACGTGAGATATCGCGGGGTGGTCGCGATACGCAAACATAACCGCTGGACCCAATGTGTGTTGCGATAAAAAATCTCATCGGCTGATCCCCGTTCACTCTCGCGGAACAATGGGAATTATATCTTGTGGGACTTTGCAATTATTATAACCGAATTACTGGTAAGCCTGTGTCTACTTTACATTTTACTTTTATTTTTTTTACCGTTCTTTTTTATGGACCAGAGATTTAACATTATTTATCCTATACATTGTAACATTATTTCAATGTTACTTTATGCATGAGAGTATACTCACAACTTGTACATACTTGAGAGCAAAACAGAGAGCGGAAAAGAGAAAGAGGGAGAAAGAAAATAAAACGTTTATTGTTAGTTGATGAAGATAAGAGTGAGTTAATAACAATCTCTCAACGACGTAGTGATTCCACTTTATCAACCAAGCATTAGTGGCTATAGAGGAAGGGCTTAATAATATAGTACATAGTACTTCTATAGATATTGCATAAACTAAACGTATGGACGTTATTAACAATTTTTTTTTTCAATCGCTAATGTCCCACGATAAACGTTGTTATTGCATATTTTCAATACTTACTTAAATTATATTCAATTTTATTCAATATAAAAATTATTATTTTTTTATTTCATAAATAACTAAATAACAACTAAATATTCTAACAATTAGTTAATTTCAATTTTAAAATGTGTCCTTATTCTTAAAACACAAAATTAACATTTTTCAGTTTTATTTAATAATTTTTAATTCTTTAAGTAATTTATCAATTACATCATAATTTAAGATAACAATTTTATTGAATCTAAATAAAAATTATAGAATTTTTATGAGCACAGTATTAAAAATATTAAAAGTACATGTACGTTTAAATTAAATCTGACACTTGGTATGCCGCAAAACGCATCTGTTAACATGTGTAACCGAATATCGTTGAACCCTATAACAACTGGGTAAATTGTCATTCTTATTTTTTGGTCTTTTACTTAAAATTTTTTTCATAACTTAAATTTATCTTTGCGTTTTTTTTTCGGTCCCACTTGCAAGTCGGTTTACGAACGTCATCACACTGGCCCGAGCTTTATTTTTCCATCGGACTCTCACGATTTCGTCGCCCCGGGAGACATATATACCATACATACATATATGCATGTTAATACAATCCGCAAAATGAAACAGACTTATATCCTACTGTATCCTACGAATGTTGCAGTGAGTTTAGCAGTTTCTGTTTCTCTGACGTACCAACTCATTTTTTTACCACTTCCTTTCTTTTTCACTCTACTAAATTGTCTAAGAACAGTAATTAAGAATTTTTTACGATTGTAGATAATAAATAATATTAAACACACTTTGCTGGTTAATAAATATAGTTATTGTTTATTTAAATTTCTTTTATTAACCAAGTACTTTTAATCCATTCATAAAAGAATTTGTGAAAAGTTAATGTTTTATTAATTGTTAATTAATGGTTCTTTAACATTTATTGATAGAATAAATATTTGTTGATAGTTAAAGCATCTTTTATTTAACACAATTTATCAATTGTCAACAAAAATAATTAAGAGAATATGGAAAATGTTTTTTCCAGCGTTTTCACATGATATAATGTTTTTTTTTTTTTTTTTTAGTTGAGTTTAGTATCATTAGAAAATTTTAATTCTGTCGTAAATTTTAAATTTACATCGCAAATTCAAAAATGTAAAATTATGAAAGTAAAGATGTTAAAAGTCTGATCCTGGATTACGATGTGTAGCTTCGAATTTCGCGTCAGATAAAATTAGTTTATTTATTTATTTTGTTTTGTATACATGCACAGAAAAAAAAAATTCTTGAACCAAGAAAATTACAAGGAAAACTGAAGTTATTTTGGAGCAAGAAGAAATTTTTTTGGCTTAGAAAAATTTTAATTCGTTCAAAAAATTTTAACTTAATTCAAGAAATTTTTAGTCTTCCTTAAGATTTTCTTGATTTAAGAAAATTAACGCTTGACTCAAGATTTTTTTTCTTTTTGTGTGTCACTGTATTTTTATGTCAAATTAATTTTAGTCAAATTAATCTATATAGTTAAGAAAATAAGAAAAATTTTGTGACGGACATCTGTATTACAAGATGGGTTTCCACAGTGAAATTTTGTACTTCCACAGAAAAAAAAAATTAACTTGAATCAAGAGAAAAATTCGACCCGAGAAAATAATTTCGAAGAGTTTCATTACCTTGGATCAAGACGAAAAATTCTTAAATCAAGTCAAATTTACTTTAAACAAGAAAAATTTCTTAGTTTAAGAATTTTTCTATTCAAATCAAAAACATGAAATTCTTCAAAATTATTTGCTTGATTAAAGTTAATTTGTTTTTCTGTGTACAGTAAATAAGACATGTTCACACTAAAAAAATTTATGAATTGAAAAAAATAATAATTTAAATTTAATCAATGAAAAAAATTGTTCCTTTATAACTAAATTTATTAACAGTTAATAAATTGTTCTATCAGTGAGTCAAAATCCAAAATATTTGTTTCGAGTATTAATTAGTCAAATAATTGGAGAATTAGATCGTAATAATAATAATAATAATAAAAATTATTATTAAAACTATTTGTTATACAACGTAAGGTAATATCACAGTTAGATGCTTAAAGCATTTATGTACCGTGTAGATAAAAAGTAACATTCAATTTGATAAATATACAAACAAGTTAGTTCTGACAATTACACATACGGATCCGATGAACGCCCGTGGCATTAAATAAAGTCCTCGCTCGGGTAAATAAATATAACAACGTTAGATCGTAAATGTTAATTTTAAAGGAACAACCTCAACTCCTGAAACAAGGATAAACGGGTGTAGTGTGTGATTGTCATCACGGAACGAATTTTTTACCCTCCAGGCGACAAGCTGCAATTCACGTCTCTCGTTGTTGTCTCTTGCTAAATATCTACATTGATATTTCCCTATTCGATTTTTTTTTTATTGTCTCGTTAACTTGTTTATAATCTGCATGCTAGTTGCATAAAATACTATATTTAGAATATCGTATTTTAACTAAGGCAGTAAAATTTAACTAAAAGTAAAAAAAAAACTGATTGGTATGCACATTTACTTTTTATACATTTTTCTATGCAAAAGTGTTGCAAAGTACATTATTTAAGATAATTAGACTTATGTTTGACTTTACACCTCAAAATAAAGTTGTTTGATAATTATTGTTGTAAAAAATTTTAAACAAATATCATAAAAAATAATTATAGCAATATAGTTCTTTGTTATTTTTAAAAAAATATTTGTGTAAGAGAAATTAATGTTTGGGAAAGTTTTGCATGGAGACATTTTTCTTGTTTCTAAAAAATTAGCTCAGAAAATTTATTTCTAAAATTTAAAAATGTATTATAACGTAATTTTCGTAACATTTATAACAGTTTTTAGTTCAACTTAGTGGAAAAAATTTCTCCGTTTGAAATTTTATCAGTTAATGTTGATAACAATCTTTTTTTTTTAATTTTTTGGTTCAGACTAATTTTTAAATCAAAACTCAAAGTTCTTATGGCAACCGAATTTTATCAAATTACGTAACAGTATTAAAACATATAATATCCAAAGTAATGCGATAGCTTAAGCTTAGTGCCTGTCTGGGCAAGTTCATTTCTAATCCATATTATCATCATCAAGCTACATTTCTCGTTGCATAATATAATTCAAACCAGAATCTTCTGAGTTATACACCAAAAATTCATCTTATTAGCCAGCACTTAAAATTTACGTACGTTTGACAAAGTTATGTCCGGCCTTCTGCAATTTTTTTAATACGGTTTTGAAAATAATAAAGATTACGATATTTTTTCAATTTTAGTTATTTTTAATGATACGTAGAGTAACTTAGACACTTGATCATTTTTAGACCTTTTTTTGCAAACAAATTAGAAATTTTTTTTTTTTTATTTCTACCATCAAATGAAAAAAATAAAAAGTCAAATGTCTGCTGATTTCTTTATCATAATTTTTCAACGATTTTTGGAATGAATATTATTCATTCTACAGTCAAAAACTTCTTTTCATATTTACACAACTAATTTGTTGTCAAAGATATACGAGGATTTATATAGGATTTTTGAAATTTGTTATGAAAATAAGACGATATCACAGCGACAGCTCCGGAAAATTATTGTAGAGAGTCTTAAAATAGTCTTAAAATAATCTAAAAATCGTCTTAAAAAAATCTTAAAATAGTCCGATAAGTTTTTAACAATTTCAAATTCAATTTAAAAAGAGCGTATTCAAAAATGTACCGGTTAGAAAGTCGTGAAATCGTCTAAAAACTAATTTTCATCTCAAATTTAAAAAATCTGCTCAGAATTTTTTTTTGTGTCTTAAAAAAGTCTTAAAATAGTCTTGGTTTGTGTCACGTTTAAGATCTTAAACAAACGACAATCTTAAGACGATTTTTTTTTCACACGGGTACTGTTTCGTACAAATATTAGGCAAATGTTCATAGGCAGTAGAGAGTGCTGTTCGAGACACGACTGCTTAGTGCCAGAACTCGACTCAGTAGTGTGCAGACAATAGTCAGAAGTTTTTGCATTTTAACCTCATTTTCTTCCAAAACAGTACTGAGTACTGTACAAAATAGTAATCAACGCGGTTTTTTTTTTCTGTGTAAAATAGTACGAAAGTGTGTCAATAATTTTTTTATCGACGATTGTGAGAATTTTAACAAAAATTTTTCACAGAATAGAAACAATATTTGCAGAAACATGAAAAAATGAAATTTTTATTGCTGATAGCATTTGCCAATCTATTCAAAGGACTGTTAACAATGATTACAGATATCAATACTTATATGAGATGTATATATGTTTATAAAATTTATAATATAAAATAGTAATATATAAATAGCCTTCGATAACACTTATTGTATTATATATCATAAAACATTAAAAGTTGTTTTAATGTCCGGCAAAGTGTCCTGGAATCTGTTTCACAATCAATTCTCGAGCATATACGTGCGTAGTCTGTTACGTGTGACTGAACTTAGTGTATCCTCGTCAGCTACAATGGACTATTGTCTTGTTTTATTCTTGTTCAGTAACACCATGGATTCGATTACTCGATCTGTATATCTCGCCCACATGAGTGTAACACTGCGCTAAACGCAAATACTTTCTTCAATACCATGGCCAACAATTGCTTTTGCTTTATTTTTTTCCATCCTTAAAAATTAAAAGCTCAATTGTCAACAATTAACAATTAACCGCTACCCATTTATCACCCGTGATTAATCTTTAATTATTGAATATGTTAATTACATAATTTATTTTTGTCTTAAAGTAAAAAATGTGAAATGTTAATTAGTTGATTAAAAAAAAAAAAAAAAAATAATCATTTATGCTAACAGACAAGAACTACAAGCGAATGTTTATGAGTTCTTTATTATGCCCGTGTCACTTACCCCGGATTTGCAGGCCGTGATCTAATTTCTATGACGCACGTACACTTCGCAATGATGTTTACCTGTAATTTCTTACCTTCATTTATATGTCAATTTATTACATAAATTATTTTCCCTTTTGTTTGTTTATTTCAATTAATCTATATTAATAGTTGTATTCAATTTTGTGGCGAGTATATATTTCTATTATGAAATGAGTTTCTATAATAGTTTAATTTGGTATTTTCAGAAAGGTCTTGACGTGTAAATAAATTTTTCTAGTCTCAAGTAAATTCTATTTAATTCACACATTTTTCTCCTTAATTAAAAAAAGTTTGCACACAAAAAAAAAAAATTTCTTGAACCAAGAAAATTGTAAGGAAGACCAAAGTTATTTTGGAACAAGAAGAAATTTTCTTGGCTTAAAAAATTTTAACTTCATTCAAGAAATTTTCAATCTTCCTTAAGATTTTCTTGATTTGAGAAAATTTACGCTTGACTCAAAACTTTCTTTATTTCTGTGCAAAATTCAATATTGCACGCCTCATAATGCTCATTCATTTTTTAAGAAAAAAATAAATAGTGTAATTGATTATAAAAAAAATAATAACTAAATAATTTCTTACAGAGAATGTTTATTTTTTTTTTTTTTTTCAATTTTTTGATAATTGATCTTATAATAGTAATATTATAAATTTTAAAAGTAGCAAATTATGCATATTTTGTTGAAAAATATAAAAAAATCATTGAGCCAAAGTTTCTTCAATTACAATTTTTAATTCTCGGTAGTCACTTATACTAGCTAGTTATTAAATAAATATTAACATTTTTTAATTTCCACATTAGCAATTATCATTTTATTCGCGGAATTTAAAGATCTACAGTAAATAATTTAAGATAATATCTATCGGAATAAAAAATAACGATTCTAAATTAACCATTAAGGTAATAAATAATTTAACCAGTGTCAATAATTTATCGAATTGAAAGGAATTAAACTGTTGATATTCGAAATAAATGTAATTACAATTATAAAGCATGTAAGTATGAAGGATAAGAGGTTAATAAAATATAGTGTCGACAATGTCACTTATGAGTTTTGCACCCAACGAGAAGAAGAAGAAGAAGAAAAAGGAAAAGATAAAGAAGAAGAAAAGGAACAAGTTGTGACTTTGGATATAATAGGACTTTTTTAAAAAGATTATTCCGCGGTATCGGTGGGTGGGTGAAGGAGCGCATGCGCGAATCGGTTGGTGTTTAGTAGGTCGGCACTCGCGCGAACTAACTCGGTATGCCAGCAAGAGAAGCAGCAGCATTACCAGCTCCAGCAGCAGCTTAAGCCAGGCCAGATAGTCTAGGGCATCGTAAGGCATTCGAACGGCGTTGTCTCTCAGTCGTACGTAGACTTCGACAAGACGCGGCAGACTGAGTAACGGCTCGCGACCACAAGCTGGGCTTATTTATTTACGAGACCCACGCGTCTACCTTTACCTTATCTCACTACTGATAACTGATCGCTAATCAATCACTTATCAATGCAACTCCAAATGCAATCAAATCAAAAGTACAATTACTGCCTGTTTATTTTTTTTTGAAAATTACGATTTTTGTTTTGTGTTGTGAAAAAACTTGGTTACTTTACAAAATTATTTTATCGTGTGACAAGTGGAATTTTATTTAAATTTATTGACATGCGTACAAAAAGACTTCAAATTTATTAACTTTGTTATTAATTTGAAAATTTGAATTTACCCGAGAATTTTTCGCGGCAGAGACTGTCGCAAAATCAGTGATTTTAAAATTAATAAAAAGTGGCGGCAAATTATAAAATTTTGAACACTATCAGGAGAAATAATTCCTGGTTTAGTTTTCTTCGAGGATAAAATGGTATACGGTGGTAATCTTGACATGGAGACGGTGAGTTTTAATAAATATATTTAATCTATAATAATAATTAATCATAATGATAAATAATAAATGTATGTAATTTTTCACCTTAAAGATATTAGACACTTTAAATTTATCGACTTATTCGAATGAAATTTTATTATTCAACTTATTTTTTACCTGGTGAAAGTTTAAATATTATATTTATATGAATAAATATATATTTATGGATGCCGACGGTGGTCAATAATAAAATATATAAATGTGCTTGGTAATAAAATAATGAATTGTTAGATTGATTTGTGGGATAAATAAATTAGAAATAGTAGGTCGGGATTTTATTGTTATAATTATTATAAAATGTAGTGTAGAACAATTTGTATGTATTTGTAGTGTGCTCTGGCATTGACAGTCAAGAGTCGCGTAATTCCATTTGGCGCGCGTTTCTTCGCACGCGGTTGACCCAGTCAGGATATATAATATATAAGAGTCGCGACGTTTGTGCGCGCGCACGCGATAACTAGAGAAATCGCTCTCGAAAGCTAGGAATTGAACCAATTTTTATGATTCTCTGTTTACTTGAGGTGTCGTTTTATATTCTTTTATTGTTGTGTTCTATTCTATTGACTATAAAAACTTGATCATGTGGAAAAGCCAACTCTAATAATAATAATAATAATCATAATAAAAATGGTAATAATAATTAAAAATGAAGTTAAGTAGATAAATTTATTGTCTGTATTCAAACATGCGAAAAATGGTTAATTAATTTTCTTGTGCGAGAACTAAAAATGCAACGAGAGAGGAAGAGACGATTATAATGACGTATCACGGTTTCTTCGTGAAAGCGATCGCTAAACCGTATAATTTAGGAAGTCTGTAATTTTTTTTTGTTATTTATCATTTTTATTCGTATTATTTAACAAATTACAAGTCATACTAATTATTAATTATTAAACTTTTGATTTGGAATTAATGAGAAAAAATTTTTTCATCATTGTTAATTATTTTTTTAACAATTAATTAAAAATGTGATTTTTCACATTGAAAAAAAAAAAAATTAACTTACATCAAGAGAAAATTCTTGATCCAAGAAAACAATTTTGAAGAGTTTCATTGTCTTGAATCTTGACGAAAAATTCTTAAATTGAATAAAATTTACTTAAACCAAAAACAATTTCTTAATTTAAGAATTTTTCTACTTAAATCAAGAAGATGAAATTCTTCAAAATTATTTACTTGATTCAAGTAAATTTTTTTTTCTGTGCACTTATTGATAATAAATTTCGATAACTGAAGTATAAAAAAAGTGGTACGCGCCGTCGGCAAACAACAATGTGACTCATAACTCAAAAAAAATTTTTTTTTCATAAATTAATAATTAAAAAATAATTATTTGACATATTTTCAATAAATAAAATTGTTTTTCAATCGTTCAAGTAAACAAATGTTAGCGATTAATAAATGTCCATCGTTGATAACAATAATTATACTAATTAAAAGCGTATAAATGATAAAGTAATTATTAATGATTGATAATTATTAAATATAATAAAAAAATCAATAAAATAGGGATTTAATTATAACTATCTGCGTTGTCCTTGCGTGTCATGTCATAAACTAGCGTGTTACTGTCTTTTGATAGTCGTGTATGTTATAATATAATATATTACATTTTTCTATCACTCCGGGTGCAGCAATAACGGGGGACAAGAAATATATTTACTATATGACAGACATGACAACGATCGAATAAGCGAGTTGTTTGGCCGCGAGGAAGGCTAACTTTCGAATCTACTCTACTCCTCCTCCTCTTTCTTCTCTTCCTCTTATGTTGACGAGAAATTCACTCGACACTTACGTGATGGAAAATTTTTTACGATTCTTTGTATACAGAAATTCAGGAAATTAAAAAATTCGCAAGATTAACAAATAAATTATTTTATTTCAATATTTTTTAATAAATTGTAGAAATTTTTTAATTTCAAATAAAGAATAACAAATTGTTATTCAAGCTAAAAGTGACAAATAAAAATAAAATAAATACCACTTCTTAGTTGACCGTTATATTACTGACCTTCACAAGACGAGAGAGTTACTAATTTATTTAACGGATCCAAAAAATAACAGATAGGCTCCAAATTAAGTTAAAAAAATCAAATAACATTGTAATATAATAGTGATTAAAAAAATAAAATTACGAAACTTAAAATTCCAACAAAGCGTGCGGGAAAAAATTAACAGTAACTGAATATGGATTGAAAAGCAAAAGGACTATATAATTAAAGAGCTTTAACGTAAAAGGAGTAAGCTGGAGATAAGATTAAAGAGAACAACAATTTCTCGGAAAGTCTTCGTGCCAGTGTTCACACGATTCGCATGGATTTTAGCCCGGGGTTCGAGCAAGGGATAAATTCTACTTCTACCACATCTTCATGTGCGTGCGGCCTTAAGAGCCCGCGAATCGGCGGCAGTAGTGCCCAATTAGCCGGGCAGTGCCGGTCACGCGTGGAATCTCCTTAAGGATAGACTCACGGTAGCTCGCTGACTTTATCCCATCCTTTATCCAATAAAACCAACAAAACACGATAAAAAAAAATGTTAAAAAAAAAATAAAGTTATACACTAGCTACTGTTTCCTCTTTTTTTCATTTTTATATCATTATTCAAGGTCGAATGTTGAATTTGATCGTTTAATATATACATTAGGGTGATTCAAAAAAAAAGAATATTTTTTTTTTCGTTTGGTACTCTGAAAAATAGGTTCCTAGACACCTCTAAGAAAGCCTCTCCAAGCATGAGTTCTTAATTGTAACGGGAAGGTCCTCCTTCTTACAGTTTTCTATTTTTTCTTATTATCAGATAGAAAAATTTATATCTCGCTTCCAACTACTTGAAAAAATATCTTGTTCCTCAGATTTTGTAGGAAATTGAATGTTCTACAAAAAAGGTCTCTTACGATTTTTTCGTAAACCCAACCGTTTAAAAGATATTAACGGTTAAAGTTTGATTATTTTTGGGAAAATTTTTTATTTCTTATGAATTTTATAACTCAATGAAAAAAATCATTATGAATGATGAAACTCATAGTTTTGTAGGAAATTTACTGCTCTATAAAAATGGTCTCTTATGATTTTTCGATCAAGTTGAGCGTTTACGAGATATTCATCGTCAAACATCAATGCATATCAATTTTTCTAGTTTTTGATCAATAATTCGAAAAATTTCAATTTATTCTGTGAGTTTCAAGGAAATTTAGACAAATTTGAGTTTCTATGAATAGAAATATGTTATGAACTATTTTTTTAATTAGTTTTTTTAGTCTTGGACATGTTTGATTACATTAAAACAAAAAATTAGTGCATTTTTTTAAATATATAATTCAATTTAGTGTGTTTCACATGTGTTTCACTTTTTTATCGAAGAATTTATTTATTTAATTATCAACTGCCATATAATTTTCAATATTTTCAACATAACGGTACACTTTTACTGTAAATAATTTCCTCTATTGCAATTTGGGTAGTTTTTTCGATGTTCTTTGATAATTTGCAATAAGTATTGGAATTGCTCTTCATTTTTGTCAAGCATTGATTATACTCACTAACTAATGCAACAGCTCGTTCTGCTGAATCATTAACAACTTTCAATTGGTTAAAGTATTCTTTATTTTCAATGTAACTGTCATTAGTAGGCCACGATTCAATATCTTTATCAAGGAAGTCATATGGTAAATCAAAGATTTTAAAGAGATTTAAAGACTTTTTAGAAACAAAGTCACTCAGACTTTTTGTGTTAATGAATTCAAATCGTTTTTATCAATTATAAATTTTTTAGCTTTAGAATCTGTACCGTTACGAGTATTAACAGCTCCAACAATATTTTTTTACTTCCAATGAAACGGTATCGTCAAATAATGATAAAATGGCAAGTTCATCACTTAAATACCATAAATGCAAAATCATTTTTTCACAAGTTGCTGAAGAAATCAATGAATTGATGATATTTTTGTACTCGAATAAATTTTTCAAAAACTGCAAGTCATGATTAGCAGCAGTTGTTGCAGAAGTTGATGAAAACCAAGCTTTTAAATACAGTGTAACTATAAATATACAAATTTGCCGAAGACCGTCCAATTCTTTATTAGAAAGTTTAAATTCATTTCTGAATAGAAACATTTTTAAACTGTAAATTGCCTTCGCCATCCACCTAGTATGATGAATTGCACCAGGACGTTTGAAAAAAATTTCTTCTTGAGGCATTTCTCCAAGGAAAATCAACGACAATTCCAACAATTCTTTATAGTCATCTCGGGGTTGTAGTAACTATCAAAAACAATTAAAAATTTGTCAGAAACAAGAAAATTTTTTTCTTAAAATCGCAGTTAAATCATACCTGTAAGGATTGTGCAATTAAACTAGATATTTCATTTTTTTTATCCAAAATGATATCAGCAACAACAGTATCTTCAATTCCAGATTTATAATTAGTTTTATTTATTTCATCCCATGATTTTTTAAATCTTCCGAACATTGGTACGTTTGGCCCAGATGACACAGGCCAATATACTTCAAATGCACTTCTCAATATGATCTCAAAAATGTGGTGACGACATGGTAACCATATTAACTCTCTTCCCAAAGTCTTTTCAATTGCCTTACATGTACCGTTATGAATTCCTGTATAAAGAAAATAGATAACTATCGTTAAATTTAATATTTTCAACAAATTGTAGATTATATTTAAAATCCAAATGAGTAAATAATTCTCAATAATTTCAAAAGTGAAATTCAGTAAGCAATAAAAATTAAACTAGAACGTTAATAATTAAATATTTTTTAGATTAAATTATCATTGATAAGTTACCTGTATTAACTGCCGTCGTGTCAAAACACATCGCCTTAACATAATTAGTAATACCCCATTCACTCAATGTCGATAAAATGGCTGATGTTTGATTGTCTGCCGTCCCAGAATTCATTTTTGGAACCCCAAGTAATTGTTCGGTACCAAATGCAGTTAAAATAACTGGTAGCCGTTCCACAGATTTTGATCCAACAAGGTCATTCAGCATTTTTCCGTCCCAATGCATAACGTATTTATCGTGTGTCTTAAAGTTGTCATTAAGTCCTTTAGCAATGTCTTCTCTTTGAAGCATACGAGCTCGTTGAATTGAACTATAACTGAGCGTTGTATCTTCAATTTTAATACCTACTGCTAGTAAAACCGGAGCAATAATAAACATCGCATTTCTACTGCTGACATTAGCTCGGTCGAGTCCAAAAATGACTTCAGGAGTTAAGACATCAAGTTTTGCTCGTTTTGTCGGAATTGGAGGTTCATACTCTGAATCAGATCCAAAATTTGTAACTCCACTTAATGTATACGTAGAGAACGACTCTGATTTTTCACTTGGAACAATCGCATGACTGGTAGACGGTTGATCTAAGTCTGGAATAAGATCTGTTTTATAAATTAAACGAAGAAAATGTATAGAATTTATTCATTTTGATGACAAATAATTAAGAAAGGACTCCAAAAATTGTCTAGTCAAATGTCATCTAGTCATCTATGAAAAGTTACACTACTACCTGACTTTATAATAATTAAATATCTCAGATACTTACTACTCTCATCTATTCCCATCATAGTTGTGGTTAAGTTTGATACAGGTACATTATTAGAAAGAATCTCTTTATGGGTACCGAATTTTTGATCCAAATACAACTTTCTAATATTATCATCAAGCACTTTTAAGGATTTTTCGCTCACAATGTCGAATAATTGTTCAAGATCAGTCTGAAATTTCATTTCCTTTTGGTTTTGCGCTGAATTCTTTTTATCGAAATTTTTTTGTAATTTTAACCATTGACTGTGATAGCGAAGAAATTTTTGACTGCATTAGGAGCTCCACTAGTTGGAATCTGATTTTTTCTCCACAGTTCAATAACTTGGTCAACTGAATTTTTAGCACTTTGTTTGATTGAATACTTTAAAATTTTAAGTTGGTAGAAAAACACACGCATAACCTCTTTCACTTTTGGTAACTTACGTTCCGAAATTCTTTGTAGAGGTATTCCGATAAAACGTATTTCTTTATTCATTGTAGGTTAATTGATGATAAATAAATTTATGTGATGATTATAAGACTTATTTAAAATGAATTATTTTATTACGTATTCAAGATGATCAGTTTTAGGAACACTGAAAATACGGTATTAAATGGGTAGATACTGAAGATAGTTGAGAGTAAAAACATAGATGGCGTTAGTTTCAGAAGACAAACAGAAGAAGAAATGGAATTCAAAACAAAAATCCCCTCGAACGAAAATTTTATGTATATTTTGTGAAAAACAATTTAAAAATACGCACTGAACAAATTTCATAATAATAAATGACAACGCGATTAAGATTTTAAATTATTAAAGATAAAATAAAAAAAAATATTATTAGAATAAAAACTTTCAAATGAATTTTTGAACAGAAAACATCTATAGGAGTTGCTTTTATAATAAAAACTCAAATTTGTCTAAATTTCCTTGAAACTCACAGAATAAATTGAAATTTTTCGAATTATTGATCAAAAACTAGAAAAATTGATATGCATTGATGTTTGACGATGAATATCTCGTAAACGCTCAACTTGATCGAAAAATCATAAGAGACCATTTTTATAGAGCAGTAAATTTCCTACAAAACTATGAGTTTCATCATTCATAATGATTTTTTTCATTGAGTTATAAAATTCATAAGAAATAAAAAATTTTCCCAAAAATAATCAAACTTTAACCGTTAATATCTTTTAAACGGTTGGGTTTACGAAAAAATCGTAAGAGACCTTTTTTGTAGAGCATTCAATTTCCTACAAAATCTAAGGAACAAGATATTTTTTCAAGTAGTTGGAAGCGAGATATAAATTTTTCTATCTGATAATAAGAAAAAATAGAAAACTGTAAGAAGGAGGACCTTCCCGTTACAATTAAGAACTCATGCTTGGAGAGGCTTTCTTAGAGGTGTCTAGGAACCTATTTTTCAGAGTACCAAACGAAAAAAAAAATATTCTTTTTTTTTTAATCACCCTAATATACATTGGATAATATCTTTATCGTCTGTCGAGTTGTTCTCTGGGTCATTTTATTCTCATAACTTAACTTCGACTTGATTTTGTTATTATTATTTTTAAGAATCGATAAATTGTCCCGCTGGATCGTAAATGTTAAAATTCCATGAATTTTTTTATTACCTTCCATTTTTTATTTTATTTTTTTAATTTAAATATTAGAGTTAAAATTAAATTCAAAAAACTACTTTTCTCATGAATATTAATTGGTACACATTTTCATTTTGTACTAAGTCTAAAAAACTAATAATAATAAATTTATTAATTAATACAAACCGAACCGAAAAAGTAATATGTAAATCTGTGAGGTTTTATTTGATTTTGTAGTTAAGAGCATTAATAGCGATTTTATCTCGGATATTAAAAACGACAAGTGGATAGTCCGCGTATGCGTGCAGACAGAACACGGTTACTGCGGTACAAATGAGTCAAGTACTTGGAAGTTACTCACATCACTTATTCAGGAGCCGTTTGGTTAAACGGGGTAGTGTAACATAAACGTTGCTGAAAAATAAACAACGGGTAGAAAATAATTTGCGTAGTGCACTATCTCTTTTGTGGCCTGAGCTTGAGTTAGTCGATGTCCTTGCTACGTCAATTCGAATCCTGTCCCTCCCGCAGTTGCTCTTGCATTAGCGAGGGCGTGGTTATTATTCACGTTCGGCTGCTCACACGTGCATTTAAGCTGTATATATTTTATACTTACACTTTTAGATATATATAATAGCTAATAAATGTTATTTAAATCGTTAAATTATTTATCACTACTTTCTAGTTGGAAAATCGATTCAGTTTTTTTTTTCTTCAAATGAATAATCTTTAATATGAGCTGGGTTTACCGTTAGAGGAATCGAGATCGGTAGCAGTCATCTGGTTATTGAAAAATATTTTAATGAGGTGTATAATGCTTGGAAAGAAACTGAATTCATTTTTTTTAATTGTCTTTGAGATTTACGAGTCATAGCTTGTAATAATTTCTGTCAATCTTATGGATCAGTTTTAATTGTGAATAATTTTTTTATTTGTGAGATAAAATAAATAAAATAAACTTCCGGCCAAAATTCGGAAATTTAAACGGAAATGCACAAACAAAGCTGTTGTTAAAAATTCTATGGAAATTAAATAAATTTTCTCAACCTAAAAAATCTCAGGAAATGCCCAAACACAGCTCCTGTTGAAAGCAGAACTCAAAATTAAAATTTTAAAAGGTTTCTCACGGAAATTGAATTTTGGCATACCCCAATACACATACATTATATACATTTTTTTTTAACCCATGGTATTTTTGAAACTTATTACTTGAATAATTATCACAAACGATAGCGAAATCAAGCGAACATTTTACTATGAGGACTATTGCAATAGTTAGATTCCTAACGAAATCTGCCTAATAATAACTGGTCACTTCAGAGGTCAAAAAAACAAATACTGTAGTATTTAAACAAAAATTTTGACAAATTCAGTTTTCGATAATAGGGTAGAAGTACCGTTTGTGGCCATTTATTGTTCAAACAAACGATAGAAATGAATTTATATTAATAAACCATTACAAATTCAATTTGATTTAATATAAATTTTTCAAAACTCAACAAAAATGTAGTTATAACACTATAATTTTTTATAAATTAATTCAAATGTCAACTGGCCAAAAACGGTACTACTCTATGTCTTGGATTGCTGTAGAAAGAGTTATTTTTCAATTTTTTTTTAAGTAAAACATTCTCAGAGTTTAAAGCAATTTTAAATTTAAAGAAAATTTTTAACCTGCATACTTTCTTATTTCCAATACCCTAAATGATATCATGCAATAAAATTTTTTTAATTTTAACAGTGTTTTTTAAATTTATTTAAAAACTTACAAGATTTGAAAAAAGTTATAATCTTAATAAAGCAAAAGTTAAAATTTTTTTTCTGAACTTACTACAAAGATATTCATAAAATTAGAATGAACTAGCCGTTTAACAATAAAAAAAAATTTTTTTTTTATTTATAACTTTCAATTAGACTTTTCCGTAATTTTAATGAAATTCATAAAAATGTATTCAAGTTTTTAAAATTCATACTTCTCAGTTCATAAAATTCAAATCAAGTATCAATAACTATGCAAATATTATTGAAACTATACCTTATATAAAAGTACATTAAAAACACAATTCTTATAAATGATTGACACTTATTACTTGATAAATTCCACAAAAAATTCCAACAATGTCTACCGGTGTAAAAGTACATAAATATCCAGATTTAAAATAAAAATCCCGATGACTTAAACTATTAAAAATAGTGTTCTCTTCCTCCAACCCGTTTTTTATTCCTCTAAAGTGGCGCTTACTTTCCTCGATGAATGATAAATCTAAAAGAGCCACAGTCTCGTCCATATACATGTATAGCGTACAGTAACGATTGGCTTGAGATATTCGCGTAAAGTGCAAATGGTCACCCGCTTAATTACGCGTTCAAGCTCATTAAGGTCGTTATCCCTGGGTAGTGACTCACGCATTAGCGAAAGCCCGACCGTCAGCGACTTTACATACTGAACATACTATACATTGGAATTTTCAACCCCCTCTTGCCATCCGGAGACATCAACATAAATTCCAATTATTTTTTTTTACCTGCCTATTCAACTGGACATTATCTTCTTTACTTATATACTCATACTCATACTTTAATTTTTTTCCAAAACAACAACAACAACAACAAATAAAAAAAATCCAATTGTAACAGAAGTCATATTCTTGTTTTTGTACTTGTCAATTGTTTTATTATTTTAAATAAAAAAAAAAATGTACTTTTATTTTTATCTGAAAGCGTATACGCTTGTTGGGCCTTTTTCCGCGAAGTAAAGCTACGGCTCGACAAGACGGGGGCGAACGGTCAGGGCCGGCGGCGCGTTCCTCGCGGGAGGTCCCCGTCCGCGTCTTTGTCTCGGCGGTGTCGCA
Organism: Cotesia typhae; assembly: GCF_013202065.1. NCBI lineage: Eukaryota > Metazoa > Arthropoda > Insecta > Hymenoptera > Braconidae > Cotesia > Cotesia typhae. The sequence goes on along the minus strand of NW_027423774.1, from coordinate 16,838,528 downwards.
ACTGCTTCTAAGGAGCTGGGTAAAAGGCGCCGATGTGGATCGCACAGGGAATAACACACTGCTAGCTCCAACTTTAGTTGCACAACTATTAACTATAACTATAAATATTATAACCGCCCCTTTTTGAATAAGACTCAATAAAACTCAACCACACAATCTAACCAAACGCAACACCCCAACTCTAACATTAACACAGCTTATACACACTGTACACTGATATATGCTCGTATTTATCTTATATCATATTATCTTAGCTATATCCCAATGACTAATCACTAGTCTTTTTTAATCAGCGACATTTTTATTATCTCTTTTGTAATAAGCTCTATCTAATCCAATGTTCATTTTATTTTTTATTTCGTACAACTACTCAATTCACATATTTATTTTGATCATTATTATTATGTGCATGGTAACCTAGAATCTAATTATTATTTTTTCTAAGTGCATGCATGCAATTTTATCTCGAGCGAATTCTCTACTCGACCATACCGGTTGCCTTCCGAGTAACGACGCCGTGACGCCATTACCAGATCGAACCGGCCCCAAATCTCAACCGCTTATCTGTAATGTGTATTTTAACTTTAAAATAATATTCTGCTTGCAAATATTATTTTATCAATGCAAATCTTGGATATTACTTCAAATGGAACTTGGATATGTTTAATTTAAGAAATTTTTTTTTAAAATTAAGTCACTAAGTGTTTGTTGACAGAACTAAATTAAATAAACTAAATCTTAATGAGCTTAAGGAATTTAATTTATTATGACAAGTTTTCGGTATGGGAAATTAATAATGATAATGCGGAGATTGTGGACACTAGTTTTGAATCAGTGGTCGCGTTTTTGATTCTATCGTTATAATTACTTTTATCTTTTATTTTATTTCGCAGTGAAGTTGAACAGATTTATCTTGTTCATTGAGAAATTAATTAAAGATCAAGACTTTTGTAATTACTTTAATCATTAAAGAGTCAAATGTGACTTTTCAATGCACCACTGACTAATACCATCTTGATAGAATTAATATGGTTCGCTGGATAGATAAAGAAATTTTTTTAAAAGAATGGATAGAAATTGTTTAAATTATGTAATTTGTTTTGTGGATGACATTTAGATTTAAACCGGAAAATTTTAAAAATTGCTTGACTATAAGAAAGTTCACTGAAAAAAAAAATCTCGAAGCCAGAAAATTATTTTTAAAAGTTTGATCATCTTGAATTAAGCAGAAAAATTCTTGAATTAATAAATTGGTCGGAGTTTAATTAAATTTCACTTTATTCAAGATGATCAAATTTTTCAAAATGATTTTTTTTGGTTCAAAAATTTTTTTCTCATTTTAGAAATAAATTTTTATTATGTTTTCTGTGTCACAATTTGAGATTACAATAAATTTGATAAATTGTGGAGTAAAAGAGAAATTCGAAGAAATTTCTTGTACAAAAATGAAAATTCAATTAGAAAATGACTTTTATTATAATTATACTAGAAAAAAACCTCAACTCTACATTAAAAATCCATTGAATAATTCACTTCCATTAAAAATAGAAATTGAGTATCTTCCGGCGTCACTTTGTATTATTTACACTCGCTAATGAAAATTCAACATTTTACAAATGTAATTATCAATGAGTAATTATTTAATTTTATTTTAACATTATTCAGAGTGTAGAAATAACATTCGAGTTTATACGATTTAAATTACTGTATTTGCATAAATATATGAATGTTATGAATTGAAATAATTTAAAATGACAGAATTAGACATAAATTTTAACAGAATATTATAAGAGTTGAAAAATCTTTTAGCTGAATAAATTTTTATAATTCTAAACTTACTTTGTATGGTAATTGTCACGTATTTCTGTCTTCAGCGCTCTGCTGCAAACAAAACTATAATTTCCTTGTGTATATATTTAAAAAAAGTAGTTCAAAGGAAGTATCAAGAAAAAAGTGCACAAAGATAGATGTTGATTGATACACATACATTTTACTTTAAATTATAGCTAAAAAAATTTCAATTTACAGAAAACTAAATAATATAGAATTTATAGTCAATTAAACAGTGGTTTTGAAATTTTAATCAATTTTTTATTAGATTAAATTGGATGTTTTTTTTTTTTTATTGAAAGGATTATTATCTCGTAGGCAACATTGAACCATTCATCTTTAAACACAGATGGAAAAATTAGCTTGATTAATTTAAAAGAAAAAATTTGCACGAAGGTTTATTTTAAACACTTTGATAATCTTGAATTGAGTAAAAAATACAATGAATGAAGACAGTGTTTTCGGTTTTAATAAATTTGACTTGAATCAAGTTAATCTCTTTGTCAATGGATCATAAAACTTTGCTCTAAATTTTAGAATCTGTAAAATAAATCAGTTTCATTAAAATTATTCCAAAATAAATAAGAAAATCATAATATTACATTCAATTCTTTATCAATATAATTTATTAATATTAGAAATATTTTCATGATTATATCATCATGGCGTCATACTTACATTTTTAATTTAAAGCCATTAAAAATACTTCTCTAAAATATCAAATACATTGTAAAAATTTTCTATTAATTTTTACTTTCCTTATGAATCACTTTTTACGATTGTATATATTACCGGCAGACTTTATTTTCCTATTGCTGAATTCTACAATGGCCCATAATAATTTAAGTTCCGAGTAAAATAAGTTTAATATACCCTATTAAAATCAATTTGAATAAATAATATTATATAAACTTTAACAACTTCTAAAACCTTACATAAAATTTAGAAATAGATACATAAAATTAAGTAACATACGGTTCATAGCAATTTTTTTTTATGGTAAAATTTTTGAATCAAAAAAATTATATTAAAGAGTTTTATTGATTTCAACCCAGATAAAAAATTCGTAAAAAGTAAAATTGACTTAAATCAAGAAAAATTTCTCAGTTCAAGGATTTTTCTCCTTAAACTAAGTTAATTTTTTTTTTTTCAGTGTGGCATTTATAAATTGTCCTATATGTACACAGATAAAAAAATTTACTTGAATCAACTAAATAATTTTAAAGAATTTGATTTTTTTGATTTGAGTAGAAAAATTCTTACACTAAGAAATTTTTCTCGGTTTAAATAAATTTTACTTGATTTAAGAATTTTTCTCTTGCTCTAAATTAATTTTTTTTTCTGGGTACGCTCGTAAACTTTATAATATCAAAATCTTACTTTCTTGAACTTTCATTGTAAAATTTTGGACAATTTTCTAATAGTTCAGCAATACTATGCACTAGGGTGGGCCAAAATTGAATTTTCATGAAGAACCTTTTAAAATTATAATTTTGAGTTTCGCTTTTAGCAGGAGCTGTGTTTGAGCATTTCCTATGATATTTTGGGGTGGGACGATTTATTTTATTTTCATAGAATTTTTTAACAGGATTTTAGTTTGAGTATTTCCGCTGAAATTTCAAATTTTGGCCGGAAGTGTCCAACTAAATCTCCTGTTAAAAATTCTATGTAAATCAAATAAATCGTCTCACCCCAAAATATCTTGGGAAATGCCTAAACACAGCTCCTGCTAAAAGCGGAACTCAAAATTCCAATTTTAAAAGGTTTTTCACGGAAATTGAATTTTGGCACACCCGACTATGCATTCATAGTAAAATTGAATAAAAAATAATCGCAATGAACAAATCTAAAAATTGGTTTCTCAATTTAAAATCACCCGTAGATGCATTAGGTCATCTAGGACATAAGTACAACCGGCTGTGCTGCAGAAAAAATAATAGAGTACATCATATCCATGATTTGACTTACATAAATGCTCAAACATATCGTGGTCGTCGCAGTGTAGATATAGTAACACTATAGCTATTATATATAATACAGAGAATACACACCACAACGTTCACCTCAACGCGAGGTCGACTATTCGCTCTTGCAAAACGATTTACCTCTTCTTTTATTTCTCCATCTCCCATATACCCTCCTTCTCAATCTTGTTTATATTTCTTTGTAGGTACACTACACAACAACAGCAACAGCACAACTAGGTATCTCACCGATGCCTCTCGCCCTCTCAAGCTCCCGCGATCCTTTCGATCAGCCACCTAACCATGCACACTACCATCCAGCATCACATAGCATCAGCATCAGTATCCTACTCTCTTATTTTCTTGGCTCTTTCCTCTTTTTAGCTCCTCTAACTAAACTCCACACGATATAAAGATACATCTGCAATCCAATGAGAAAGGACGAGATCCATCCCGGGCTTAAGCCAGAAAGTGCTATACTAGTACAGCTCCACTCTTTTCATCCTCAACTCTGAGTTCTCAGTCTATATCGTACTCAGATATGCTGCTATTACTTATCTTAGGACGCGCGACCAGATGCATTAGCCTCTTACGCTGTCTATCTTCACATTTTTATTTATATTAAAAGTATACTCTAATCCGCAACATTATAACTGTTATATACATTAAACTATAAACTACATACTTTCTATTATATTACACATTTCTTCCTTGTACTTACATATCTTTACCATTTAAAATTCCTTTTAAAATTTAACCCAAAATTTTTTATTCGTTCAATGATCAATTATGTGGCTTGCAATCATGATTTATAACAGGAAATTTTACATCAAATATAGAACTTATATCATCAAGCCTCTAAAATTCAATATTTATGCATTAATGTGATAATAATTTTTTATCAATACGACATACAATAGTATTTTGATAAAAAAATTGACTTGACTCAAGAGCCAAACTCTTGAACCAAGAATACCATTTTGAAGAAAATGATTTTCTTGAGTCAAGAGAATAAATAATTGAGGTAAGAAATTATTCTTGGTCTAAGAAAATTTTTTTGTTTAAAGAATTTATTCTCTTGACTCAAGAAAATCATTTTCTTCAAAGCGGAATTCTTGGTTCAAGAGTTTGGTTCTTGAGTCAAGTCAATTTTTTTATCAGTGTATGAAATTTAATAAATTACTTTAGTGATCTCCCAATACTTTGAATTATGGAAAATATTTCAGATGTCATTTTTTTTAATTTACTTTACTCGATTTTATACCAAAAATGGCCTCATGAATATGTATATAAAATAATAACTTTTTATACAATTTTATAAAATTTTGTACCTCTGGATTTTTACAAAAAAAAAAAAAAAAATAAAATTTTTAACGTCCTGCTAAGAAAATTAAAAATGTGTAGTCATTTGAGTAGTTTTAATGTTACTATTTTCACCCATTATTGGTTCTCTCCACATTTATAATACGTTGGGTACGTTCAACATACGTTTTTAACGTCCATTACGTTCAAATGACGACTTTAACGTTCAACACGCTCAACTAACGATTTGAACTTTCAATACGTTAAATCTACGATTTAAATTTCGACTCGGGATATTTATTAAGAAATGACAATTGATATTTTATGATCATATTTGAAAATTGATATTTTAAAAAATTTTTTCAAAATTTAAAACAAAGTTTTCATGCCCCCAAAATTATAATTTTTCCAAAATTAAACACGTAATGATTCTTAATTTACGATAAATCAAGAAAAACATTAAAAGATAATTTTCACAGATCGTTTAATTTTTTCTTAAAATTGTAAATCAACCGGTTCAGTCGATTCGTGATACTTTTTTAAACCATCAACAAGTTAAAATCATCAACACAATATCCAATTAATTACAAAATGATCAATTATGGTTAATATTGATTAATAACGACTACAAAGTAGATTAGATAAAACGAAGATTAATGATAAAAGATCATCTTGGGTTATGTATCAAGCACGTTCCAATTATGCGAAGGTCCGTGGCAATGCACCTTTTATTTGCTGACTCGCGTACGCAACCAGCGTGGAGTCCGATATAATACACACGCACCATACATAGCTCCACACCTATTTATACCATACAAGTACAAACACACAGCACACATCACCGCAAATGTGTAACCTACAACACACGATGAACAAGGTGGATCGTCAAGACGCGTGAGTCTTCCATTCATGCCGTAGCTGTTTGCGAGTAGAGTGGAGTGAAAATTTCTACTGCAAATAAGTCACATTTACGTCACAACTCTCTTCTTTCTTTAGTTCGGCTTTTTTTACCAACACTCATCTTTTTTCCATCAACATAAACACTGCAGTTGTGCTATTTTTACTCCATTAAAATTTTTAAACTTTTTTTTGTACATTAACTATTTTTATTTAATTAAACAATGCCCTAAATTGGGTGATTGTCAATTAATTAAGTGTCTTTGCTCGCTGACAATTATTCTATTATAATTATACACAAAAAGTAAGCAAAAGAGTTTTTAAGGTCACTTTTTTTTCCCATAAAGAGTTTAATGGGTCTAGAGACAATATTTCTTGTAGCGAACATAAATTTTCGTGGATAGTGTTAAAAAAAAATAGACGCTCCAGTTGAGAGTTCATAAAATCCTTTCATGAAATTTCCTTCTGGCATAGCGGTTTATGCGTCGGCACGTGCAGGCGCGTGTGCTCCTTTACCTCCTTTTATTACTTCTCGTGGCGTCTATTCCAGTGAGGACATATACATATCCATTCATTTATACATATACATAACATTACACTCTTCTACATACATTTAAAAGTTCACATTCCTGTATAAAATGAACATTCTTTTTAGATAATTATTTTAAATAAATTTTATGTACTCATACAGGTTTTAGAGTTAACAAAGTTTATTAAAACTGTTGTGAAAAAAATTAATTATTTTTATAACAAAACAAAATTCATAGTTTGTCTTTAATAAATATTTGTAGTGTTAACAAAACTTTATTGTACCGAAACAAATATTTGTTTCCATGAAATAATATTTATTAAAAATTTATCAATATTTATTTGGCCAATATTTGAGATAAATGGTTGCATACAATCTTATACTTATGTATTTTTTATTAACTTAATCTGTTTCTTTAAATTTTTATGATTGATATATTTGTTTTTGTTAGAATTTTTTATTTAAATTATAAAAAAATAAAAATGTTATTGAAATCATAAAAAACATCTTTTTTTTTCTAAACTTGGGACTTAATTTTCATATTATGACTTTAATATTATCTAAAACATCATCCATGATATTTTAAGCTTCAAATTCAATAAATAAATTTACAAAATCATTGAAGTTTTTATGATATTTTTCAAGACAACTTAATTTAAAACTACAATTTAAACATTAACATTTAAAACTAATATTCATTTCACGTTTTTATTATTTGACCTTTGAATTATTTAAAAGATTTTTTAAGTGATGTGCGCAGCAAATATGATGAAAAATTAATTATCTTTTCAGTTTTCATTTCCTAATTTTTTACAATTTGAATATTTAAAAAATCTTTCAAGTTGCAACTTAAATTTGATTTAGATAGTTATAAAAATTAATCAATAAAAAAATGTATTTTTCAAATTATACTTAGTTTTAATTGAAGAAAATTATTCTATCAAATTTTGTTGCATAAATAATCAAAATTCAAATTTAAAAAATTACAAAATCGACAGAACTAATAATTACAATCATTTAAAAGAATTTAAATTTATTATCAAGGAATTTTTATCGATAAGCTGTTCCTGAAGTATCAACAAGTCGCACTAAATCCAACAAGTCTTTCTTTTCTATCAGCGGAACAAACAGTTAGACAAACGCCAGATTGTTCTACTAAAATTCGACAGCTAAACTTTATTGTAATTAAATTCATTAAATCTGCATCTCAAATACTCGAGAATTAATTTTATTCAGTAGTTGAGTGCGTGTACGCAGTATAACAACTCGAGGACTTTAATTTCTTGTATATATATAGATATATGATATATAATGGTTGTAACGCGGGTATTACCGTTAGTCTGCGTCGCCTTTTACCTAGGCTCTTTATCCCCAGCACTTCTTCTCATGTCTACCGTCTATAAACGTGTCTGTTCGCCTACATATATATTCTCATGTGCATGTACAATATATTATATATATAGACGTTCGTCTAAGTACACTTATGACTTCTTCTTTACCTCTTTTACTAGATTTTCCGTTTCTATTTATTTCTTCATTCGGTTTATTTATTCGAGACGTACATCACATACATTTGTAGACTTAACTCTGATAGACAGGTTTTCACGGGCTAAACTCCTTAGATCATTGCTATTTGCAATGCGAATAAATTTTCAATTGAGTAGTATAGTAGTAAAGCAATCTAATCATGAAAAAGAGATATTGTCGAGTAAATTTATTGCCACATTATTTTCATAATTGCCGTAAATAATTGCTTTATTTTTATTTTTATACATTATTATATAATTTCACCTCCAAGTTTTTTTTTTTTTTTTTTATTTAATAACACACTTTTTTATTTTTTTATTCTCGCATCTTCGATTGTCCATTATTATTATTATTCTATTCTGTTTAGTTGTGAATTGTGTAATAAAAATTCACTTGCATAATGGAAAGAAAAAAATTGTTAAGTTTTTTCTATTTAAATTAGCAGAAAGATATTTCGAAAATGTCAACAAGGATATTCTTCAGGCTCCAAGATTTTTAACTTATCAGAAAGATTATTTTAATCAGCAGAGTTTTAACATTTAAGATTATTTATTTTAAGTGATGTTATTTAAGATATATTTTATGCTATCAGCTCGTGTCGAATTCTTTCCAGTCATCGCACATTATATATTACGGAAAATAAATAAAAAAATAAGTGGAAGTTGCTCAATATAAGATTTAATCTAATTCAAAACAAATAACTTAATTTGACATTTAATTACTGGGATTGAAATATGTTGTTGAGCTTCGTTTAATGTTGATCTAAATCAAGTGAACTATTCAGTCTAACTGGAATTAAAGAATGTAATAATTCAAAATGAGATTAAATAAAAGTCTACTAATGATACTAATTGAGTTTAAAATTAAGTCTCATGTTCAGTCGATGAAAACACTAAAACAATAAACTTTAATCATTCATAAATAAACATATATGATAGGATAAATTAATACAAAGTCGAAAAAAAAAACTAATTTCTTGTTAATTTTCTTATAAATCAGAGCTCGGATTTGATTTCATAGTGGCGTAAAGATATTAATTGGGTAAATAAGCACAAGAATTATTTAAACAACATTTTTGATTGTTTGAATTGTTAAACAATTCATTAAAAATTTTTTTTAATTAACTTGAATGTTCTCTACGTATAATGTATTATTCTACGTTACATATAAATAATTTTAAAGTAAATTGTCCTGTAAAATATTAATAAAAAAAAAAAAAAAACGCTCCCGTGAAAAATTATGCGTATAAAATTAATTTCATCTAAAAACAATAAAATTTTCAATTTTTTATAATTTAAATCTACACAGAAAAAAAAATTAACTTGAATCAAGTAAATAATTTTGAAGAACTTTATCTTCTTGATTTGAGCAAAAAAATTCTTAGACTAAGAAATTTTTCTTGGTTTAAATAAATTTTATTTGATTCAAGAATTTTTCTCTTGATTCATTTAAAAGTATGAAAATTAAATTCTTAAAAATTTTCTCAGTAAAATCATTCAAAATTTTACGACTTAACCTATCAAAAAAAAAAATCAATTTTTGTTATTATTTAATACATTTTACAAAACATAGGCGGCGAAGAACCGCCTTAATTTCGTCGACTCTCATTTTTTTAAATATTTTCTCCGGACTGGTAAGGCGGTCCCTAAGTAGTATGCGTATAAAAAGTAAAAGGTTTCTTGAGTAAATCATCCATATAATATTGACTTAATTTTTTTTTTCAAAAGACCCTTCTTTCTGTACGTATTAACATTCAGGTGTGATCTTAGAGCTCGAGAAATAAAATCTGAGTATGAGATTAATTTTAATATTATATAGAATGAATTTATAGTCTCAGTTCAATTTAATATTCAACATTAAATAATTTTATTACCATTCAATGGTTTTTAATTACAGTGAGAAATTAAAAAAATTTAATTAGACTAAAAGCTTGAGTATGATTATAAATTTAATGAATATCAATAGCGATATATGTAAAAAAAGGTAAGAATAACATACGGTAAAAAAATATTTATCATCTGAGGAGTGTTCGCGGAAGCCGTTTTCACGGCGTCGTTATTGTCTCTGCGTGTCGAATATATTTTTCTCGTCAGAAGACCAGAGTATGTTGATATCTTTTCAGTCTGTTCACCATACCTATATATATTAACATATATATATGAGTGTCCAAAGCAAAAGTACACTTACCAGCAGACTATAATACCAGTGAGAGGCAGCTCTTTACTTGCTCTTGCTTATCAGACGTGCCTCTGTCGTCTGCACTCTCGTCGTGATAATCTCCGCGACTTTATTATCGCCATTTAACCACGTCTGAGCTAACATTATCCGCTACTAAAAAACCTTGTGCCTTGTAGGTACTAACAAAATAAATAAATTAAACAAAAGTCTACACCTATAACATACCCAGCGAACCAACAATAGTTATTAAATTCTTTTAAATTTACCGATAGAGATAGAGTCTTTCGGTTAAGTACAGTACAAGAATCACCAATGGTAAATGTTTAAAGTTAGACGTTCAGTATAGTTGAAGAGTCAAGGAGACACTTACCAAAAGGGCACATTAAATAAATATAAATAAAACTAAAGGGATAAAATGATATCGGGTGAATTTCATTTGAATAGAATAGGACGATTCTGATTTACAGTATTCACCAAGGTAAACTTGTCGCTCGTGACTTCCTCTTTTTACCATTTCGATCTTTCTTTCTCTCTTTTCATATATTTTTATTGAAATTTTTTGCCTATAAACTGAAGAAACAAAAAATTTTATTTTTTGGAGTAATCATTTGTTCGATTTGAAAAATTTCTTATTTTTTATGATTATTATTGCTATTGAAAATTTGAATTTTTGACTCCAATAACTCGTACGAAGTTTTAAAGTTCCGTGGCTGTAGATAGATGGCGTAAAGTAGTTCAAAGTTTTCCTACGCGGAATGATAGGTCGGGTAATCAAGTATGACATTCGAAAGTTTTTTTTTTATATATTAGTCCATTGAAATTATTATCAGACGTTTTTGAAACAAAAATTAATTACAAAATAAAGAGAATTTAATACAAAATTTTGAAAAAATTTTAATTTATAAATTCCTGAAGATTTTGTAAAAAAAAAAATAAAAATGTCGTATTTTTATGAATAATTGTTTCTATTATAAAAAACTCACCCCCCCCCCTCTGCGGCTTTTAATTATTCCACAAAAAATTTTAGAAAAAAAATCGACATTTATCCGAAATTAAGATTACATATTAATTTTTGTTTTCATGTCAAAAATTAATGCTTCATCCCAAAAATTGAATATTGGCGCTTCTATGTGAATTCAAGCTGAAGCATTATAGTCATTAAAGGGAACTATAATTTGAATTATTTATAAATTTACAAAATTAAAGGAAAAGTTGATTACTTTTAACAATATTTACAAGACCAAATAATTTACAATAAAAAATTTAATCTTCAGTAAAATTTATAAAATAAAAGACTTGATTAAAGTATTTTTTCTTGAAATTAAAAATTTTTCTCTCAGTGTTCTGTTATCTAAATACTTGAGATACCTTTAACGCCACCCTAATACCATTTGCATAAACGATATAACCTCGTAAAAATAAAAAAATACAGTTATGGCGAATAAAGATATCAAATATATTAAAAAGTGAGAATGACAATGGCAATGACAATGAGAGAGGCTCTAATAAAACTAAGAGAAAAATATACCGTAGAAACAAATTTAAATATTGATATTTCGATCTATACAAATATTCCGGATACGATCGACCCCAAGCGGTGGCTTATGAATTTTATATTTTATTTTGTTTGCACTGAATGCACTCGAGTTAGTGTTGTTGCTGTTATTGTTGTTGTATTCAAGAGAATCGCGCACGCCAGGACATAAATTCAAATGCCTTGTCTTGGATACTGGGTATATAGGTATGTGGGTATTGGCTAGTCGATCTTTATACATATACATACACATATGAGTAAGCAGCCTTACGAGGGTATATGCGGTTGAGTAAAGGGTAAAAGAGAGTAAATAGAGTCCATGACCACCCCGATCTCCGATCCACATACTGAGACACTACATAGCACACCAATGCGCATATCTATGTTTAACTTTAAGGAGGATATTCTAACATATATATGTGTTATGTGGATGGTAAATGGAATACCTAACCGTACCATAGCGTTACCAGGGACCAGGGGAGAGTATTCTCAGAAGCGAGAGACCATTACTGGTATGGTACCCGTACCCGTACCCAACTCCATACTGATATCTCAATACAAACCCCTTAGTTTGAATCCATTATAATATCCGATCACATCAGATATATCTCGGGCACACTTTTTACTTTAGGTATTCGAATCGATTGAAAGTAAATACTTCTTTTTAGGATCGATTCACATTTATTCATTCGTTTTCATTTTTATTCAGCGAAATTGAACTATTTTTGACAAACTATTTTTGAATGTTTCAGTCGTACATATAAACATCTTTTCGGTATAATCTGCACTTAATCTCACTTGTACATACTTGCGCTCGCGTATGCAAGATACAGTACCACATTGTACCGCTGAATTATACATAAGTCCAGGAATAAAATATGCCGACGGCGTTTTAATGTTACTCTACATGAAAAAATAAAGTAATGTTTAAAAAACGAGTCATATATGTATTTATATATAATATAGATACACAGAAAGAAAAATTTCTTGACTGAAGACAAAATTTTTGGCTCAAGAAAATTTCAATATTATTTGATCTTTTCATTCGATATGTTAATCACTAAAAATATTAATGAAAATTTACTTCTATCGAGATATTTAATTTTTTGGAGTAAGAGAAAAATTTTCTCAAAACAAGAAGATTTTCTTGACTTAAATAAATTTTCTTGGATCAAGATACGTATTTTTTAAAGCAAGAAAATTAATTTTGTTGAAATAAGTGAAATTTCTTGTGTCAAAAAAATAATTAGGAAGAAAAATATTTTCTTGGCTCAAGTGAACCTTATTTTCTGTGAAGAATATAATGCTTAAAAATTGTACTAGCAAGTACTTTTACTGTTTATTATAATGTTCTTAGTAAAATATGTGATAAAAATGCTTAATCATTTAAAATTTTATTGAGAAAAAGAATTTTTCTGTTTAATTCAAGGAAATTAAATTTTTTTTAAATCTCTTTTTGCTTTAAGATTTTTTTTATAAAAGTTAATTTGTTATTCGATGAAGATGAATAATTTTAAAAAAGCGTAAATCAATTTTGGATTAAGAATTCTGCGTAAGAGAAATTCTTCAGGCAAAAAAAAAACGGCAATCTTTAAAAATTTTTTTATTCAAAGATTATTTTTAGAGATTCTATAAAGATTTTATTAGATATTACATAGGTGTATAAGTCTATTATCCATGGTCGTCGGACTCTTTGACTAGAACAGGAGTCTAGCTTATTTTTAAATCTCTTCTACCACAAACTTCTTGAAAAAAAAATTTTTATTTCTATGCTATAAATTTTTTTAGCTTTTATTCAAAGCCTAAAATAGAATTTATACATATTACCTTTCTCACCTTCCATTATGTTTTCATTACATTGAAATTCTTCAGTCACTCTCTCTTAAACGTCATTCCTTTTCTCACTTAATATAATCTTATACCTATACATATAAAATATAAACATATATTAACTTGAAGTAAAGACTGGGCACTGGCCACAAGTTACTGGTAACCTTCAAGGCCGACTTGACGGGACGAAATCGCGGCCGGCGATTTCCTACCTCGATCTTTGTCTAACACTTGTCTGCCATTAATGAAATAAAAAAAAAAAAAAAAAAAAAAAAAAACAATAAAATAATATACAAATACCCCATAATAAAAATAAAACTAATAGAGAGTTTAAAGACATCTGTCGAGTCAAATAAATTAATTAAATTTTTTTTCTTCCATCTTACTTACAATTCACAATACTTATAATACTCGCATTAATGCTTTATAAATACTTTTAATATCATTTAAAATATTTTTTAACGAAATAAAAAAACATCATTATAATAACAAATGAAAATAATTTTTTTTTCTTTTAAACCAGATAAAAATCAACTTTATTCTTGTATCGATAAATCACTGACTGAATAAAAAAAAAATATAAAAATTGAGATTGATTGAAATAACGATTTTTTTTAATTTTTATGCAAGAGACAGTGATTTATTTGAATGAGTATAATTTTTTGTTTTACATTGGTAAAAGCTACCGGACAATTTAAAAATTAACAATAATCTATGAATTTTTTATTTTTATTTGTTATTTTTATTCCCTCAATAAATTGTAAATGTAAAATATATTGCGGATGTATTTTTAAATTAGAAAAATATATAAATAAATGAATGAAATGCTACTCAATCGTTTATTGGAATATTTTATTCATGGTTACAGTATATATTTATGTTATTATAAATCAATTATTGAGTGATTACTCTGACGAGTGTTTCGACCTACAATCTCAGGTTAATGTTTAACAGTTACAAGTAATAAACAATTAATTTAAATAATAATAACAATATTAATATTAATAAATCATCGTTCATCGTACAAGAGATTAAAATAAGCCTATAAATTGATAAATTAATTATTAGTTCCTCGAGGGATTCTTTGAAAATAATATACAGTATTTGTAATGCTAATTTATCACTGGAAAACTTGTAAACATCGACATTAATTGTAACATTACTTATGTACTTGTAGCAGGTAATAAATTTTAAATAAAAATCCTTGATATTATTGTTACTATTATACATCAATTAAATCCTTAAAATAATATTCTTTATTAGCGATAATAATAATAAATAATTAATTAATAAAATTTAATTGACAAGGAAAATAGAAATAAAGTGATGAGTGACAAATTTGTGGGTGAGAAATTAACACTCGGATCGTTGAGGGAATTGAATCGTTCGATTATGCAAAGCCGCTCGGCCTCAACGCCTTCGCACTGGTACTGAGGCTATACCATAAAGTAAGTGTGTGTACTCTACAGGATTTCTCTGTTGTACTCTCGGTACGTGCAAATAAAACCCAGTAGAGTAAATGACGACAATGGCTACCTTAAGTGCTCGTTACCATCACTATTAATACCGAAGGAATAATATCTCTTTGGATAAGATACAATACTCACTGACAAAATGGTTCGTTTATGTACCATTACTTTTTTTTATCGTTTTATTATTTATTTAACGTTCGAATTATTGATTGGGATTATTTCTGACCTTCACTTTGTATTTTTTAAGGAACTATTAAATATCTCAATAGTTAAATTAATATTGAATAAATTTGATAAATGATTTTGAAAATTTTGACTGTTAGTTAATATTAATTATTTATTCAAATTGTAATTTATTAGAATAAATTTCATTACATCAAAATTTTTGTTTTTTTTTAATTTGAGACTAGTGTTATCGATGTCCGCTAGAAGGCGCTTGGCCCAGAAATATTCTCGCTTTTACAAAGGTGAATCTGGCTTATAATTTATGTTAAATTACACGATTTTTTTTTTTTAGTTAACATTACATAGGGTTTTTTTTTATCTTTCTTTTTCCTTAAATAAAACAGTCCACCTTCCTCTAGTCAAACCACTTTATTATATTATAACATAAATAAATCTATTATCCAGTGGGTTATACATTGAGAAAAATTTTTCTCTTGAATATTTGATAACCATTTTATATTATTTTAGCGTGCAATTATACATATTAAATGAAAAAAAAAAATGATTCAATATTATTTGATCTCCCCATTTGACATATTAATCAATAAAGATATTAATGAAAATTTATTTCTATCAAGAACCAAATTTTTTGGAGCAAGAGGCTGAATTTGCTCAAAACAAGAAGATTTTTTTGACTTAAATAAATTTTCTTGGATCAAAAAACGTATTTCTTAACGCAAAAGAATGAATTTTGTTGGAATAAGTGAAATTTCTTGTCAAAAAAAAATTTTTTTTTCGCTCTAGAAATTAATTAGGAAGAAAAATATTTTCTGGACTCAAGTAAACCTTTGTTTCTGTGCATGAATTTAACAGTTGATGTTTGTAATTGAGTACCTGAGGAAACTGCGAAAGTAGTGAAACGTTGTATGAAAATTAAATAAACATCAAATATTAAATATCCTTAAAACAAGAATCTACTAAATGTTTGATATCTTATTTTCATTTTAATTCTAAATCACAATTAATTCAAATATATTTCATCAATTGTTAACAATATCAAAAAATTACATTTTAATAAAAATTTTCCGTCATAGCTAAAAGCTAAAATTCAAACCAAAAAATAGTTATCAATTGAATCAGTCGAGAGAGTTAAAATAAAATAAACAATGGCAGATATTTTTCACTACTACTATAAATTCTCATGTCATGAATATTACGCTTAAAAAATGTATAAATAAATATATGGGAGCAAATCAAAATGTAATCCTGGGATTCTGACCTCTCGAACTTCCGACTTCATTGTTCTCGTCGAAAGACGAAGGATAACGCCCAGTAGTGTGTACACGAGTCCATAAAGCATTTAACAATGTCCGCGGCGAACATACAACAGCAACAGCAGCAGCAGAACCACAAGAAGTAGAAGTAACAGAAGCAGAAAAGAACAGTAGAGAAAATAATAATAAAATAACAGAGCCCAAAGATTTTTCGTCTCCCGGACAAAGGCTCAATGTAACTCGACGTGGTGATGCACGTGGGTCATTACCATGGCACGTTATGCCCCCATTATGTAGTATTATGTTACTATTTGCGCTATCGCAACTACCTATTTATTTGTCTTGCTCGCCTTCCACTCGTCTCCCAGCGGGACATTACTCTTTCCTTCTCATATTATTATTCTCACATTTTTATCTTGTCTTTTAAGTTATTTATTAATTATTAATAATTTAACAATTTAATGATAATAATA
Organism: Cotesia typhae; assembly: GCF_013202065.1. NCBI lineage: Eukaryota > Metazoa > Arthropoda > Insecta > Hymenoptera > Braconidae > Cotesia > Cotesia typhae. Next base: position 16,821,553 of record NW_027423774.1, on the reverse strand, counting down.
ATAATAAACACAAATTCGTAATTTATGATTAATATCATACATCTCTTATCTTACTGTCCATTAAATATCAATAAAAATAAATGAATAATGCATGAATTCCTCACGCAAATCACTTCTCAATTTGTAAAAAAAAAAAAAAAAAGTTGTAAAAAAGGAATATTTTTCCTATAATCGAAATAAAAATTCTAAAATAAAGAGATAAAGTTTTTTTTTAAGCACCGCAAAAAATAAATATTTATGTAGATACATAAAATAACGTCAGTCTGACAAATGGGATATTTTATCTACTTGAGCAAACGCGTGCAATTTGCCCGGCAGTAGATACAGTCATGTAATTGTCAGGCCAGTTTACTACCTCACAACTTGACTGTTCTAATTTCCTTGTTTTATAATTATCAAATAACAAAGAGAAAAAAAAAACAAACAAACGTTCTAGTCTAATTCTTAACCACTATAAAGACTATGTAATGATAATGATGATTATAATTTATTCATTTACTGCTCGTAATCTAATTCAACACGTTAGAAACTGTGTACAAACGCGTTGTCTCATTCTGTAAATTGTCTTAATTGCTGGTTATCTCAAATAATTATTAAATAATAATTTTTAATAGCTTAGTCTAGAAAATTAATCGCTGTCGTTAATGCTTCTTTCATTAATTAAATACGTAATATAAATAAATGTGTGTCTGCACAAGTTCATTAACATTTATAATCAATCGAGCTCACGGTAAAAATAAGAAATTTATTTTTTATATTCAATTTATGTCTTTGTAATTTGAAAAAAATTTTTCTTTATTTATTAAATAATTTACAGCAATTTATAAAAAAATTGCCGATTAATAAAATTGCTGAAATAAAAATTTAATAAAGCGAAATTGCGGCGTTCGTCCATAAAATAACAATTGTAGTGATGCATATAACAATCGTTTGCGCACCCATGCGCGTTTCGAATTGCTAGCAATCGAATCATAAGAGTTGTTCCTTATATATGTGTACATACATTTATAGGGTTACGTACTGTACGGTATATAGAATAACATAAGTTGTTGTATCAACCAGCGGCAGTGAGGAGCGGCGATCGCCCACACGCGTAGAGTATAAAACGCGCTCGAGTCCGCGTTCTGTATAGTCTACATACAAGATACAACACACCTAAACTGAAGACTATTTCACATAGGTATACCGTATGCACAATTTACAATAGCATACATACGCAGAGACAAAATGAGAGACTTTACGATCGGCGTCGGTTATTATAGAGCCACGATAAGTGGCGCAAGATACGACACGTCTTTTGACTCGTCTAATCCATGTTGTATTGTCTCTCGGCCTCAACGTCAAGTTCTACATTATACACGCACGCAACACGAGATACCAATGGCCAAGCTACTGGATAACGTACAAACGTATGTTCTATTATATTGTATATGTATACAGACGTAGGTACAGACTTGCCTCACCCATTTGCGATTAGAATAAACGCGGAAGTTAAATGTCACTACTATTTTATTCCTTCATACTTAAATTATTATTTCAGAGATTTTGCGGTCAAGTAGAAAAATAATATTCAAATTACTTCGCCCAAGTGTTTCAAGAAATCACTACTGTCCGTCTGATAATGTCATTTATTGAATGGGACAGTAATTAGGGTGTAACAAAGATAAATAATTAATCGAAAGATTTGATACACTGTAGACTTAACAGAAAAATTCATTTGAATCAAGAGAAAAATTATTGAACCAAGAAAATTATTCTGAAAAGTTTTAATGCTTTGAATCAAGATGAAGAATCTTTAAATCATGTAAAATTTTCTTAGATCAAGAAAAATTTCTCTATTTAAAAATTTTTCTATTTAAATCAAAACGATGAAACTTCAAATATGTTTATTTTGGTTCACTTCGCTACTATGGATCCAATCTATCGTTTAATGGAAGCTTTGTTAGTGCACAGTAAAAAATTTTGTGTCAAGGCATCAAAAAATTTTGTGTTAAAAATTTTTATGTTAAATATTTAACACTTTTTTGTGTTAATTTATCACAATAAATGTTCAATTTACACATAAAAGTGTTAAATATTTAACACAAAAATTTTTGACGCAATGATGCAAAATTTTTTACTGTGTGGATCGTGCGTAACTCAAATAATAGAATGTTATGCTTATTAGGGTGATTCAAAAAAAAAGAATATTTTTTTTTTCGTTTGGTACTCTGAAAAATAGGTTCCTAGACACCTCTAAGAAAGCCTCTCCAAGCATGAGTTCTTAATTGTAACGGGAAGGTCCTCCTTCTTACAGTTTTCTATTTTTTCTTATTATCAGATAGAAAAATTTATATCTCGCTTCCAACTACTTGAAAAAATATCTTGTTCCTTAGATTTTGTAGGAAATTGAATGCTCTACAAAAAGGTCTCTTACGATTTTTTTCGTAAACCCAACCGTTTAAAAGATATTAACGGTTACAGTTTGATTATTTTTGGGAAAATTTGTTATTTCTTATGAATTTTATAACTCAATGAAAAAAAATCATTATGAATGATGAAACTCATAGTTTTGTAGGAAATTTACTGCTCTATAAAAATGGTCTCTTATGATTTTTCGATCAAGTTGAGCGTTTACGAGATATTCATCGTCAAACATCAATGCATATCAATTTTTCTAGTTTTTGATCAATAATTCGAAAAATTTCAATTTATTCTGTGAGTTTCAAGGAAATTTAGACAAATTTGAGTTTTTATTATAAAAGCAACTCCTATAGATGTTTTCTGTTCAAAAATTCATTTGAAAGTTTTTATTCTAATAATATTTTTTTTTATTTTATCTTTAATAATTTAAAATCTTAATCGCGTTGTCATTTATTATTATGAAATTTGTTCAGTGCGTATTTTTAAATTGTTTTTCACAAAATATACATAAAATTTTCGTTCGAGGGGATTTTTGTTTTGAATTCCATTTCTTCTTCTGTTTGTCTTCTGAAACTAACGCCATCTATGTTTTTTACTCTCAACTATCTTCAGTATCTACCCATTTAATACCGTATTTTCAGTGTTCCTAAAACTGATCATCTTGAATACGTAATAAAATAATTCATTTTAAATAAGTCTTATAATCATCACATAAATTTATTTATCATCAATTAACCTACAATGAATAAAGAAATACGTTTTATCGGAATACCTCTACAAAGAATTTCGGAACGTAAGTTACCAAAAGTGAAAGAGGTTATGCGTGTGTTTTTCTACCAACTTAAAATTTTAAAGTATTCAATCAAACAAAGTGCTAAAAATTCAGTTGACCAAGTTATTGAACTGTGGAGAAAAAATCAGATTCCAACTAGTGGAGCTCCTAATGCAGTCAAAAAATTTCTTCGCTATCACAGTCAATGGTTAAAATTACAAAAAAATTTCGATAAAAAGAATTCAGCGCAAAACCAAAAGGAAATGAAATTTCAGACTGATCTTGAACAATTATTCGACATTGTGAGCGAAAAATCCTTAAAAGTGCTTGATGATAATATTAGAAAGTTGTATTTGGATCAAAAATTCGGTACCCATAAAGAGATTCTTTCTAATAATGTACCTGTATCAAACTTAACCACAACTATGATGGGAATAGATGAGAGTAGTAAGTATCTGAGATATTTAATTATTATAAAGTCAGGTAGTAGTGTAACTTTTCATAGATGACTAGATGACATTTGACTAGACAATTTTTGGAGTCCTTTCTTAATTATTTGTCATCAAAATGAATAAATTCTATACATTTTCTTCGTTTAATTTATAAAACAGATCTTATTCCAGACTTAGATCAACCGTCTACCAGTCATGCGATTGTTCCAAGTGAAAAATCAGAGTCGTTCTCTACGTATACATTAAGTGGAGTTACAAATTTTGGATCTGATTCAGAGTATGAACCTCCAATTCCGACAAAACGAGCAAAACTTGATGTCTTAACTCCTGAAGTCATTTTTGGACTCGACCGAGCTAATGTCAGCAGTAGAAATGCGATGTTTATTATTGCTCCGGTTTTACTAGCAGTAGGTATTAAAATTGAAGATACAACGCTCAGTTATAGTTCAATTCAACGAGCTCGTATGCTTCAAAGAGAAGACATTGCTAAAGGACTTAATGACAACTTTAAGACACACGATAAATACGTTATGCATTGGGACGGAAAAATGCTGAATGACCTTGTTGGATCAAAATCTGTGGAACGGCTACCAGTTATTTTAACTGCATTTGGTACCGAACAATTACTTGGGGTTCCAAAAATGAATTCTGGGACGGCAGACAATCAAACATCAGCCATTTTATCGACATTGAGTGAATGGGGTATTACTAATTATGTTAAGGCGATGTGTTTTGACACGACGGCAGTTAATACAGGTAACTTATCAATGATAATTTAATCTAAAAAATATTTAATTATTAACGTTCTAGTTTAATTTTTATTGCTTACTGAATTTCACTTTTGAAATTATTGAGAATTATTTACTCATTTGGATTTTAAATATAATCTACAATTTGTTGAAAATATTAAATTTAACGATAGTTATCTATTTTCTTTATACAGGAATTCATAACGGTACATGTAAGGCAATTGAAAAGACTTTGGGAAGAGAGTTAATATGGTTACCATGTCGTCACCACATTTTTGAGATCATATTGAGAAGTGCATTTGAAGTATATTGGCCTGTGTCATCTGGGCCAAACGTACCAATGTTCGGAAGATTTAAAAAATCATGGGATGAAATAAATAAAACTAATTATAAATCTGGAATTGAAGATACTGTTGTTGCTGATATCATTTTGGATAAAAAAATGAAATATCTAGTTTAATTGCACAATTCTTACAGGTATGATTTAACTGCGATTTTAAGAAAAAAATTTTCTTGTTTCTGACAAAATTTTAATTGTTTTTGATAGTTACTACAACCCCGAGATGACTATAAAGAATTGTTGGAATTGTCGTTGATTTTCCTTGGAGAAATGCCTCAAGAAGAAATTTTTTCAAACGTCCTGGTGCAGATTTTGCAAATTTCCTTGAAACTCACAGAATAAATTGAAATTTTTCGAATTATTGATCAAAAACTAGAAAAATTGATATGCATTGATGTTTGACGATGAATATCTCGTAAACGCTCAACTTGATCGAAAAATCATAAGAGACCATTTTTATAGAGCAGTAAATTTCCTACAAAACTATGAGTTTCATCATTCATAATGATTTTTTTCATTGAGTTATAAAATTCATAAGAAATAAAAAATTTTCCCAAAAATAATCAAACTTTAACCGTTAATATCTTTTAAACGGTTGGGTTTACGAAAAAATCGTAAGAGACCTTTTTTGTAGAGCATTCAATTTCCTACAAAATCTAAGGAACAAGATATTTTTTCAAGTAGTTGGAAGCGAGATATAAATTTTTCTATCTGATAATAAGAAAAAATAGAAAACTGTAAGAAGGAGGACCTTCCCGTTACAATTAAGAACTCATGCTTGGAGAGGCTTTCTTAGAGGTGTCTAGGAACCTATTTTTCAGAGTACCAAACGAAAAAAAAAATATTCTTTTTTTTTGAATCACCCTAATGCTTATACAATTTTTTGTATTAAAATAGTAAAAATTAAAAAAAGTAAGAAAATTGGGATGCTTAGTGTGCATTATGATGTACATTCCAGATCATTGCAGTAGTATGAATTTTAAAACTTATTGTAAATTTCTTTTACCACCGAGTTTCACGAATAATTGATTAAAATAATGCATTTATGTAACAATAACACATAAATTAAACAAATACTTGACGCGAGACACTGCCGTGTCTCCGGATATTTTTCCATCGTTTTTGAAGATTAAAAAAGTAGTAACTACTTTCTCATAAATCACGTTTCAGACTCAAGAAAATATATCCTATAGTTTCCTCAAACAATTTAGATGATTATACTGTTTTATTCAAAACTTATTAGGTAAAAAAAAAAACTCAAAAATAAAACTCTATTTATAGCCAAATATTTTACATATCAAATAAGAATAAACAAAGAATGCAAATTTGAATTTTTTAGTTCTTTTACATTCATAATCATAAACAACAATAACACGAAAATCACACCGACAATTATTGTACAAGTGTAGTAAAATAGAGTCGATTGTAATGCAAGTTCAACTGAGGCCGCAAGAATGGACAAATAAGGGGTATATTTATTATTATCACTATTTCCATTATTTTTATTTCATCGAACCGAGTGGTAAGTGCACTTTTGCACTTTACCAGGAATTAAAAATAAAGTTTATATGGGGAAATAATATAATACAAGAAGAGCGGTAGAATATGAACGTAATAAATGTGTTGATATTTTATTTGGCTTACTACAAAATAAAAGCAGCCGTGTGCAGGAATGAGAGACTAAACGGCGTGTCGCAGGAGCGTCGATCGCCCACACACTTGGTATTAGTATCATATGGTGAACCTTTTCTTTAGAAATAATAAAAGCACACTCTCTAACACTAATAGTAATACTAATACTTATACTAATACTCACAGGCTCAGTCTATATAAGTTACTTATAAAAATAACTTGCTATACGGCAGTAAAGTTATCCTTAGGATTGCTATTGCAATGTCAAGCTATTATCTATATACTCTAGTGTACGTCTACTTAGTGCACAGTTGTACATATTTATATACATATACAACTTTAAAAGAGTGTAAACGCGGTCTGGTTTGCCATTTCTTTAATATATGCTCTCTCAACTCATATTTCAAATTATTTATCGTATTATTAATCTATCGAATGACGAAACTCTCTGTGACATTTCATGGACACAGTGCACTCTTAATGTTAACCATTATCTTCTGTGTATTCAAGTTCATTTTTATTTCATTATTTTTTCTTTGTAATTAATTAATACATAATAAGCCAATTTAATTACAATCTTAATCTTGATTTTTTATTTTTGTCTACGGTCCTGGTCTAGTGTGAAATCGCTTACAAAATTTGCTGGAATTTTTTTATATAAAAATTATAATTTCGTGTCTTTGTCGTGACGAGACAAAACTTTTGAACTTAAAGAGTTTCTTCATCTGCAAAAAATAAAACACGATCTAACTATTCAGGTGTAAAAATATTTTGTGCAAAATAATTCTGAGTCCACCTTTAATTATTTTTATTAAAAATTATTATTACTGAAATTTTTAAATTAAAAAAATTTTAACCGTTCCATCTTTTTTTTTTTTATTTTCATTTTCGGTATAAAAGTACACTTACTAAAGTTACAATTACTAGGCGCCTAATTATAATGTAAAAATCTTTACAATTTTTTTTTATTTATTTTTTGAACTCTTCAAACTTCAATTATTCACTTCAATGCTCAAAATTTTCCATTAGTTATAGACACATTTTGGGAATTAAACAAATATAGCAAATTCTTGAAAAAAATTTCATCAAAAAATTCCTTGAATTTACTTGTAAAATATAAACAATTAGCATCTAAAAATTAATCAGAAATTTAATATGAAAAATAATATTCACATTAATAAAATTTAGTTTTTTAAAATTAATTGAACATTATCAAAAACTGAAACAACGTCTTTTAACTGAACTCATTTTATTTCCTCAAATAAAGAAATTGAAAAAAATTTTTTAATGTTATTATTTATTGCTGACTAATATAATGATAAAAATATAAAAAATCATGATTTTGATTTTTTTTTAGAATAAATAAATTATTTGGAAAAATAATTTCATGAGTACACAAGCAGGAATTTTCGAAAATTTTTTTAATTGGTATTTTGATTAACATCTTATGTCCACCTTCCTACGAACTTGTTAATTTTTTATTAATTTTTTCTCCATAATTTATTTATTAGAAAAAAATTTAAGGATAGTTGCGAAATTAAGTAAAGAAATATATTCTATAACAATATAATGGAGTAAAGAAATATATTCTATAACAATATTTCAGATATTTATAGCACGAATAAACAATCACAGCATTTATTTTTTAACAAATATTTCAAAAATTGCACAATCGTAATAAAATTTAATTTTTTCTGCGATCTTGGTCTGATGTCAATAGAGTTAAAAATTCCCCGGAATTTATTTTTACATAATAAATCGAAAATCCGGGTTTCTATTGTGATAAATAAAAATTTTTAAACTCAAGGAGTTTCTTTATCTGTAAAAAAATAAAACTCAATCTAACTACGCTGGTGTGAATAATTCTGAAGACAGAGACGAAGATTAAAACATCAGAATAGGACAAATAAATAAATAATATAAGAGTTCATTTTAATTCTATAGAAGATGAATAAAATTGACCTCGAGTTTTTATTTACAAATGATAAATAAACACGTATGTAATGTGTAATATGTAATAACAATAAATTTATACCGGCGTATGTAATTTTAAATAAATAAAAAATTTTAATTGTTATTTTGTATTTAAATATTATGTGTGTAATTATATAACTGATAAATGTTATAGATACTGGTGTATAGGCTTAAGCTTAATATATTGATATTGGCAAACGAGATCAAGGTATGCACTATGCCAAGAAAATATAGTACAGGACAATCCGTTGGTCATGTAAATCTTGTTGATAGTAATCGGTGGTGTAGTCGTTTTACGGTGTTGATCAATGTAACGGATCGGATAATATAAGAGTGATCGTGTTCCGCGGTTGTAACAACTCCCAGTACGCTAGTGAAGATTATTAATAAAAAACTAAAAGGAAGCTATCAACAGTTTGCATAGACGGAAGGAGTTGATGTGTTCACTGTACAGGCTAGATTGTTTTTAAATTAATGGTAAATTTATGATAGAGGTTCTGAGAGAAAAGTAAGAGTTGATTGACAAAAAATGTAAATAGTTATGACCGTGATTGAGTATTCGAGGCGAATAACTGTTAACTTTTATGATAATATGCCGGAGACAAGTTTGATTCATGATAATAAAGGTTGTTTATATGTGTGGAGAAAAGGATCGTTTTGGCTCGTTCCAAAAGATACTTTGTGAATGTAAATAAAATTTTTATTTTAATTTATTTTCACGCTTTTTGAAAAAAATTAATTTTTTATTTTTAATAATTAATGCCGATATTAATAAAAGACTTTGGAAAATATTTTACCCCATATTGTGAATTTTCATAGCCTGGAAATTGAGAAAAACAAATTTTTAATTTTGAAATAAAATTTAAACGCAGAAAGGCTTACATAATAAATTTTTTTTCATTTGCTTTGAAGTGCAAAGATCTGTTGACAAAGTCAGTGAACTTGAGCTACAAAATAAATAATTTATTTGTGATTAATACATACATATATAAAAAAAGACATACCCACAAACGATTGACATTTTCAAGGCGTGTAAACAGTTATTTGTGAATTTTTGATGAAGTTAAATGACTGTATGAATAATTTTGATAAGTATCTTTTTGACGTAAGGAACTATTTTTAAAAACAAAATATTGAAAAAAATTCGGACTGTTTTATTGAATAGTACGGCGAAAAAAAATCTCTTGATCCAAGAAAGTTATTTTAAGGAACTTGATCATCTAGGATCAAGCTGAAAAATTTTACAATTTAGAAACTGTTATTTTAGTTTGAGAGAATTTTTATTTAATTCAAGAATTTTTCGTATTGATTAAAATTGTTGAAATTTTTCAAAATAATTTTTTTAGTTCAAGAATTTCTATCTTAAATCCAGACAATTTTTTTTCAGTGCATACATAAAATATGTGTTTCGTATTTTGAATCTGGTTTGATGGATTAAATGTTGTTAAGTTTTGGGGAAAAAATATCATGGTTAAATAAATTGAATTATCTAAACAAAAAAAAAAAGATCAATTAGAAAAAATTCAAAATTCTCTTCAAGTTAAAATATTTTAACCACACTAAAGTTGACAGATATGAAAATTTTTTGAGATATTTATAGCAATTAAATTATTATAAAAAAAATTCAATTAAAAAGTTTCACATGTAAAAATTGATAAAAATTACAAGAGAAAATTTTTAGAAGCATTTTTTATTGTAATTGATTTATTAAAAAAATTTTTAAAATTAACAGCTGACTGCTAACTTAAAATATATTTTAAGGCAATTTTAATTGGTATAAAATGATTTTGGACTTTCTAAATATTTTTAAGTACTATAAATTAATAACTAAAAAAAATTTCAAATATAATGTTACTTATTTATCGGGTCATATTTAAAAAAAAAAATTTATTTGACATTTCACATAAAATAGTAGAATAAATATAAGTAAATTTTAATCCAAACAACTTTGCCAAGTCAGATAAAAACTTCTAGAATATTTAAATTTTTCAAGGATACGGTAGTGTCTTGCGCCAAGCTTACGTTTATCTTCCCCAAAATTAAAAAATTACAAATATCCTGCTATATAAAATTGATGACTAGTTTAGTATCGAAATTCTCGAAACTAATCGAAAGAATGGACCTTGACTTCTGATTGGTTTAGAATTAAAGCGCGCAATTTAAATTTCTAGTTTAAAAATAAGAATTTCGACATGTAGGTACTGAATACAAAATTTTTTACGTTCTAATAGTTTAAGAAAGTATGTTAAATCATTTTTAAAAGTCAATGTCAAATTCAAACTCGGTTATTCTGACTAGACTAATAAACTTCCGAATATGTATAAAATATAAGTAGTCATAAAACTACAATTTATTAACGCCACTAGAACTTATTTATCATTATCATAAATCATAATTTTATTTATGTAAACATTATTTATTAATGCAAAGTAAATATTTTTATGTTATGTATATAAACAAATAACACGCATTTTAATTTCAATTTATAAAAACGTCAATCTGTTTAGTGAGTGTATATAGTGATTGAGTTTGAGTTAAAAAAAAAAAAATGGTGTAGCATTTAAAAGATATATTTTCTCACGTTAGTGGTTGATATTAATAGAAAATCAAGCATGACACTTTGCTGCTCTCTGACCTTTTTGTTTTTGTTGATCTTTTGTCTTTTATGTATATTTTATATATTTTTTTTTGTAAATTTAATTTCATTGTTGGTGTTACCTGACCCGAGGAAAAAGAGGCGCGAGAAAACAATAACAGCTAACTCGCGAAATCGTTTAGGACCTTGAAGACGACGTGGCACGTCATGAAACACGGCTTAACATTCCAGCACAACGGCCGATCAGTTTAGTCATCGCTTCACGCTTTCGTGACATGTGCACTCTTACTCTTTATATTGTTGAATAAATATCCATCTACCTGTATTTATCTGTTACTGTTGACGTTATACTACAATAAAGGAGGGCTAAATTCCATTTTTTTTATTTATTTTTTTTTTTTTCAATTACACAATTTATTATAATCACTGTTTATTATAATTGTTTCAAAATTTTATAATTTTAATTGCGCATAGCTAATTAAGCACCGTGAAATATGAGCTGATACTGACAATACAACTGTGTCCATATTTATTGTTCAGTTCATTTGTTTTAAAATTATTTATAATTTAATTAACTTCATTTAACATGCAGCTAAAATTATAATTGAATTTAAAAATGAACAAATTGATTTTGTTTCATCTCTTTGTTTCGCTGAGTTCTTCTTAATGATTATAATTAACTGACACATCAATCTATTTCAATAATTATAATTATTTCTGAAATGTATGAATTAAAATTATTTTTGTCATTTAATCTTTAAAATTTTTTTGGTTTTTCAGTATTTAAAATTTCAGTTATTCTCTTTAATGCTCAAAATATTTTATAAACTATTAACCCCTTATTTTATTAACTACTGACATCCAGTTAATTTCATTTTATTTTCTTCAAATAATGAATTAAAAAAAATTTTTTTAATTTTGTCTTTAATATTAAATAAATAAATGTTGAACATTATAGTTAAGAATAAAAAATCGCACAATTAATTATTTTTTCTAAAACAAATAAATTATCTGGAAAAATAATTCTAAGTACAAAGAGAAGATTTGGAAAATTATGAGATTTTTTTTAAAACTGATTTTCTAAGAAAAAAAAATTTTCCGTAGATAAATTTTTTTATTGTAGTATATATTAATAATTTAAATGTTTATGTCGCGCATTAACAATAAGAACATAGCATTAATTTTCTGAAAAATGTTTAAAAGTTACATAATAAGAAGATTAATTAGCGTTCGATAAAAATAATTGAATAAAATTACCTTGAAGAATTTTTAAAAGAAAATCATTTCCAACAGAGTTTTTTAGTGACCTAATCAATTAATAAAGAGGAACACAGTATTTTTCCATAAGATAAGACCAAACATAATTATATTCAATTAAAAAACGAAAAGAAATCAATTTCACTCTCACTTCTTCGTAAATTTTTATGACGCCAGAGTTTTCAACACAATTCTGTTTAACGAACCAAAAGTACTAAATAGACGTTAATTATATTTATCTACAATTGTATAACATAGAGTGTTAAAAAAGGAATCGAGTGCACAGCACACCGATCGCTGACTTCTAAAAAAAAAAAAAACCCAAAAATTAAAAGTGACGCATTTGAAAAAAATGTTGCAAAAACATGAATCATAAGCTTTCAATTACTGTCTGATGCGTAATTCGAGTAAGATAATCTTCAAATAACATCTTAAAAATATTTAACTGTAAAAAACGGGATTCCTGAGAGATCCGGAGAAATTTATTCCAATCAAGTTCGATGATAATCATACTTATTATTAACTTGAAAAAATACGAGGAACATCTAATCAGAAAGTTATTTTTTATTTCATTCCGGAAAAAAATAATGCGTAAGTCTAATGTGTTGTATCAAGACAAATCGTGAGTGGTGACGTCACGGACAATTGGGAAAAGTGAGACATGGACTATTAGCAGGCGTATTTCCCCACGTGAGCTTATATAAATCAGCAAACTCATGATCCTTGAACTCGAACGCTCGTCAGAGTTCGATGAACCTTGTCTCAGGACATTAGTGTCCTCCATAGACTCATGAACAAATGACGTGTGAGCACACACATATCTGTATCTGTATCAGTATCGGTATCTGTATCTACATATATACCTATCACACACACATAAAGCGGCCATTTTGGATCGGTCTAGTTATACAAGTTTAGCACTGGATCCTATCTCTCAATTGCCTACATCACATCCGCCGCCGTTAGTTTCTTATCCACTTTCTTGCGATACATATATCCAGATTCCGTTTTCTCTTCTCTCTCAACTCGTATATATTTGTCTCGGCATCGTCTCGATTCTCGTCATTTTACAATTTAACGATTATTCACACCCACACAGACCGTTTTATTATATTATTTTATTTATCGATTTCGCAATATCCTCCGCTAACCTTTTTTATTATATCATTTAAAGTGTCTTATCCTCGCAGTACCCTCGGCCTTTTTCTATTGTCATGTCAGCAATAAAATCTGCTACACTACTATACACTCGGAATGATTGAGTGATCGGTTGAATTTGTAGCCTTAATTTTTATCAGTTAACATCGCCCCGTGAGCGAGTCCCACGGGATGTCATGGTGTGTTGTGGTGTCTTTAGTGTGTACATCACTGCATTATACTATAGACTCAGAGTAGACCAGCGTGAATTCCCATCAATGCACACAAACCTCCTTGCTAACCCAACAAGCATCGTAACCCTTATACTTACTATCCTACAAGATATAAACACTTGAGTGATATATTTTACTCACCCGTTATGCTCCGTCACATCCTCCTATCTATACATTATACATTTAACATTAGACGTCTACATATGTTTGTTGATATGTTTTTATACTATGTAATCTCATAAAAAATTTTTTGTATTTTTACAATTTTACATTAAGATTAGAATTGAAATTTTATAAAATTAGACTTTACTAAAAAAAATACTTCTTTTGAAAAAATTTTATTGTTTGAAAAATTGGTCAAACTTTATCAAAATGTTTTTTATTTAAGAAATTTTGGTCAAAAATTATTTTTCTGTCTTAAATTTATTTTACTTTTTTTTTGATAAAAAAAAAAAAATATGAAAATATTTGCATAAAAATTTGATGATTTATAGAAATTCCTGATTGTTTGTTTAAAAATGTAAGTACCAAAATGGTTGTTTAAATTTTACGTTTCATAGTCGTTTAATTTTTTCATCAATCTGCTGTAGAAAAACAAAGAAATGAAAGTAAAAAACAATTCAGGAATGTGAATTTTTTGGTTACATATTTTTTTTTATTAAAAATAAAGCATACCTCCGTTTCAAATAATAATCTAACACTTTAAAATTTTTTACTAGTACTTAAATTTTATTTTTATATAAAGTCCCTAAATTTTGTAAATTTATGTTGCAAAATCATTTGAAATTCTATAAAATTCAAAGAATTTAGAAAATTTTATATTTTTCAAATCATTGCTGAAAAAAAATTTTATAAAATTTCAATTGAGAAAATTTCTTGAATTTTTTTAATCTGTATAAAAAATTTTAAGAGTATTTGAAATATATTATAAAATTTCTTCGCAATGAAGAGGTTTATAAATTTTTCCAGGCTATTTTCAGTTTAAAGTTCCATCAAAACTTTTTTTATCTCAATAACTTTAACTGCAGACAGCATCACCTAGCCGATACGATCAATTGTGCATGTCCTCCGTCAAGTTGTCTCTTAACTTTTTTATTATATAATGTTATACACACATGTATTTTCGTTTATTGGCATTAAAAGCTTCACACTCGTTTGACCAGGCTTAACCTACAGCTCGTAAAATAGAGATAAGAATAAAATGAAATATAATATTATCCGCATTATTTATTATTTATAGTACATAAATAAATAAATAAATAAAAAATAAAAATTTTTTGTTTTATTACATCTTTATCCAACGTCACTTAACAATGTAGATCTCTCAATTTGATGATAATCGAAGGGTGTTTCGCGGTGAGTAAGGCTTGTTAGCTTTTAAAATTGTTCGAGCGAGAGAATTATTAAATGAAAATATGAAGAATAAAAAACTATTGGGAAAAAGATAAAGAAAGAGAGAGATGAAAGAAGGATAATTCAGGATAAATAAAGAAAGGCATAATCATTTATTTCGCTTGGCGACCTCTGGGATATGCACTACGTCAAGTTGTCAGAGCACGACCCCGCCTCAGCGTAGCCAAGATGCACTTGGGAACGTTGTAATGGGCTTACAAAGCGTAACAAACTGATGCGAGGTCAAGCACACGACGGGCAATAAACACACGCGCCGAGATAAACTGCCTTTATATTACGGCATCTCTCTCTTTCTTTTTCTCTTTCTATTCTTCTTCATCTTTACAGTCATCTCTAACCTGGTGAAAATCCTCGGACTGTTTGGTGAACGTAGACCGTATACCATCAGCAATTGCCCACGGGGATCTTGGCTAGAGAAACGTTCGGTTCATTTTAATGATGACAGATATTGTTAACGCATTTTACCATCCGACGCCTTTTATATACCTAACAAATATTCATCATCATCATTATATAATTATTGTTATTATTTCTGTGGTTGTTTAAATCAATAGTAGTGATAATTACAATTATATGTAATATTGTTGGGCAGATGAGTAGATGAAAATTATAATTGATGTCTTCAATTTTTTTAAAGCTTTCATTTCACAATGAAATAATTTAAAAATTAAATTATATGCTCAAGAAAAATTGATTACTCAAGTAAAAAAAATCAATTTATTTACTGAATTATTAACTGAATCAAAACTTCTAAACATCAAATTAAAGTCATTTATTAATGACCAATATTTACATGTTTTTGCAAATTTAAATTTAAAATTATTTAAAAAAATTTTGGAAAAATGCACACGGAAAGAACAAGATGCTACTGGATACCATCCCAGATTATACTGAGTGAAAAAAAATTTCAGATAGCAGCTAGTATAATCCAGATTACAATGAGTATAACCCAGATATCACCCAGTATAATCTGGATTATACTCACTACTATCTGAAAAAATTTTCACCACAGATATCACTGAGTATAATCTGGGATGACATCCAATGTCATCTTATTCTTTCCGTGTAGCAATGACCATTCAGAATTTTATAAAAATTTATATTTTTAAAATTAGTAAATTTTAAGTTTATTTTTATTTTGAAATTAACCAATATAGTGGTTTAATCATTTTTACATTCTATTTTATCTCAATTTTACTGATTAATACTACTATTATTTCTTTGTTACATTGTAGAATATAATTCCTACTTGTTATTGTCATGCTCAATTAAATTTGAACATAACTTAAAGCGTGAAATAAAGTCATGATTTCTTTTCTTTGTAATTATTGAAAAGAAAACTCAATAACAGATGTTTAATTATAGCAAAAAAGAAAAAATTAATAACTGAATCAAAACTTCTAAACATCAAATTAAAGTCACTTATTAATGACCAATATCTAAAAAATTGAGAAACAAAAATTATCAGTGATTGTAGTAAACTAAGAGTTCTAAAGAAATCTTAAATATTTAAATAAAATAAAAAAAAAAAACATGAATAAATCAAAGGTTTGATTTTTTCGAATATTTTGAGAAAAAAATTTTCAATTTCAGTAGAAAAAGATGTGATTATTAAATAAATATATCAAACATAAATTTTAAACAATTTTTGGAATTTTATTCCGAACACATTTGATAAAATCAGTAAAAAACGAGTCAAATATATTTTCGAACATTTTGATCGATTACAATATTTCCATAATTTATCTTTTAAATATTATTAGAATTGATTAAAATGAATAATAAAAATTAATCAAATAAAAATCATTTTCCAGATGCCACAAACGGTACCAACAGCTGTTGGGTTTTCGCCTTCATTCGAGTACACAGCATTTCAATTTGACTTGTCACTGCTACCGGATGATTACAACTCATCAGCAACCACTCACAGTCAAATGACATTGAAGCCCATACAAATAAAACAAGAAGTGCTATCCCCGAGGCCGGACTCACCTACAACATACCCGAGCCCTCCTTATCCCGGACTGACCGGTGCCTTGTCACCGAATTACTCCCGCGAAGCGTCACCGGGTTATCCCAGTAGTCCTTATTACGTACCTCAGAGCCCACAAAGCGCACATTTGTACCCAACCAGCCCGGAGCCAAGTCAACCAGTGAAGCCACCTGTTAAACGAGAAAAAAGTCTCGATTTGCTTACCATCCTCCAAGAATCCAGGTAATTATATTTTTTACTTTAACAAAAAAGTATTTTTAATTAATGGTTAATGGTTAACAACTTATTGCAGACTTTTAGCGGAGAGCCTTGGCTACAAAAAAGATTCCACAGACTGCACGGTACCATGTACGCCACCAAGGTCTGAAGAAGATATTTACAATTCTCTGGATACTGATTTCTTTCCAAAACGCGAAGAAACGAGCAACCCATTGTTGAAGGAAATTTTATTCAAGGAAGAACCGACGTCAACAAACTCACCTCAGCCAACAATTAGTCACCAGTCGTCAATTAGTTCACAGCCCTCGCCAGCTCCAGACCCTGAAAATTCGTCACTTCGCAGTCTTCTTTTCTCTTCTGATAACAAACAAGACACGAATTCCATCGACGATAATCGACACAAGACTCCGCTGATAATTCCCAAAATTGAGATCACAGACGAGGACACTTTCACGAGTCAAAAATTGTCAAGTCCGCTGAATCGGGAGGATGAAATCTTCAATCTCAAAGGCCAGAAAGGTGACCACCAATTGCTCCGCGAAGTCTTGAGGGACACCAGTTTTCAAAGGAAGTACAACCTAAGACCCGTCGATTTGGGGACCGTCGGCACGGGGTTTGTAGAAGACATGGAGAACAGCGAGTGTGTTGGTGATCTTGCTCGTGAACAAATCGAACCCGTCCTCAGTCTCGCCATCCAGCAGCTTCAAAAAGATTTCGATAACACCTGTGTCGCGCTTGGAATTCATCCTGGTGAGTTAACTCGAGGATTTTTTGTCAGGCTTTTGGTATTTAAATTAATTTGTCGGATGCTTGCGATTTATGTTGATGGGCAGGAAGCAAAAAATAATTAGCCGGAAACACCTGAGGCGAAAGACACTAAGACGTTGACCTTATTATAATGATCTGATGAGCAAGGTCAAAGTTGTTAGCTAGAAAATTGTGAACTTTGTTTTTTACGCGTCTAGAATTTGATTCATTTATTGTTTTGTGGCTATGGTTAATAAGTTCATTTTGGGGATTTGAGGAAAAAATTTTTAAAAGTCATAATTTGGTCTAGTGGCCTTTGAGGTTGTTTGGGTTAATTCCGTTTAATCAATAATTAGATCTATAATGTAAAAAACGATAGAGTTTATTAAAATTTAATAGAGAATGGAACAAAGTGAAGGATTTAAATCTTTATAGATCGGAGTTTCTTATCTCAAGAAAATTTGATTCTTGTTAAAATAATTTTATAAAATTCAGTCGATTGAGATAAGTTTATAAAATTTAGATATAAAAAGTATTTATCAAAATTTATTAAAAATCAATTAACAATATTATGATATAAAGCGATACAAAATACAGATAAAAAATATATTTTTAATAATTTACTTTTGACCATTCTTTTTTTCTAAGTAGATTTTTAATTTATTTTATTTTATTAAAAATTTGTTATATTATTTATTTATTGCTAATATATTTAATTTAGTTCAACATCTATTTTTAATATAAACTATTTTCATGGGATATTATTAATTACTTATTATGAAAATTAGAAAAATTTCCAGACAAATTATTACTTTGAAGTTGAAACATTGAATTTTTTACACGAATCCTCTATCTCTGTAATTACAAAAATTTAGTTTCTGCTTGGGGGCGTTGAAAATGAAGTTAAATATTTCAAAAATCATAAAAATTAGCATATGGTAGTGAACTCGAGAGCCTTAACTTCAAAATCCCACAGCCGAAGACATGAAATTTTCAAACAATAAGTCCAATTTCTTTTCCTAAGTGTCGGCATATTTAATAGTATTAGTAGCAGTAATACAACTGAGCGTTTAATTTAGCCCCGGGTAACCTTAAGCATATAAAACATACTTCCGAGTCTTTCTCCTTTTACCTCTAATCTATATACTAGTGGTATGGAAAACAACAAAACTAAACGTACTCGATCCATAATCGACACGTAAGCTGGCTGGAATCGCCTGAGGCTAGTTGTCGCTTAGCTCCCGACCGGTTTCTCACTATTGGTCTAAACCATACAACCACATACTCAACACACAACACACAACTCGCATGATGTCACGCCGAGGAATAAGTTATGGAGCTATCGAAGGCATGTGTCTTGGCAGCAGTTACGAAACCTCGATGTTGCCTCGTCCCAAGGTCGTTAAGTGGCCCTGGTATTCGGCATCCAGTTTATGTTTTTTCCGGTATCTAATATAATGTAACACTACACATCTTGTCTATAAATAACTATCATTTTACTAATTTTATATGCAAACAATGAAAGAGCAAGGGCTGCTCGTTCTATCCCGTGAAAAAATTTTTTGTTGTCGCTAATTTTTATTTCTGGCCATGTGTGTCTTAATATGGTCTGATTTGGTCATATACGGCTAAATCAGACTATATGTGACGATTAAAAAATAATTTCTTGTAATTTTTTATTTTTTTAGAATTGTAAACCTCAATTAACATGTTGCATTGAATAAAAATTGGTTTAGTAAGTGATTAAATAAAATAAAACACGGAAAAAAGAAAAATTACATTATACAATGTAACGTGGCGCTTTGTATAAAAAACTGGAAAAATTACAGTTTCAGATTATAATTATTACAGATTTTTTAAAAATTACATTGTAAAATGTAAACATTACATTGAAAGCTCTGAAAATTAACATTCAAAGTTTGATTTTAGGAAAATGTTATTTCAAACTGTAATTTTTCTAGTTTTAAATACGACAGGACACTTATTACTATTTATAATATAATTTTTTGATTTTTCTTTTTTCCGTGAAAACGTTAGATAAGTTCTTTAAGAGAGTCAAAAGACTTCAAAATTAACTCTCTTGCATGGAGATAATTCAACGATCATGCGCCCTTCGGCGGAGATTTTTAAAACTACTTTTAGTTTTTTTTTTCTTTATTTTCTTTTGCTGGTGTTGTCCAGCTGGAGTTTATGGATATCATGTAAAGCCAATGTTTGTTCAGCAATGAGCCGAGTCCTTACAGTCGAAGAGAATCGAAAATTAACCTGGCGTATATCGAAAATTATCCGACCATGGTGGAACTCGAACCCATGCCTGGCCAGTAACCGTCGTTCGAAGTCAATCACGTTAACCATTCGGCTACAAGTACTGGTTCACTACCTTCAGTTGAAAAATTATATTAAGCTAGATATGTTATGATATGACCTAGCAGAAAATTTTTTCACGAAATTTTGACTTAGTTCTTGTAAAAAATTCAATTATTCTACTTCCTTTTTTGTTAATTTTCATTAAAATAAATCATGTAAAAGCAATTAATTTTTTGTTACACATTCTGGAATTTTTTAGTGCAGTGATCGGTAGCATAAACTCAATTTTACTCTACTCTCTCCTCTTCAGTCCAGAATAATTATTATAAATAACAGCCTACTAAAAATTTCTCTTGTCTCTTGATTTAAAAAAAAAAAAATGTTAAATTATTAAATTATTTTAAAGAACCTCGTCGCTGGAGTGCTGCTGACGTTGCTGCCTGGGTCCAGTGGGCCCGAAGACAATTACAGCTGCCATCAGTACCCCTTGACAGTTTCAACATCGACGGAGAAACACTTGCATCTCTAACGGAAGAAGATTTCTGCCATCGCGCGCCTCAGGTAAATTTAACATCAATTTAAGCTTTAAGTGATAAACCACAGAAAAATTGTATTTTTCATTTTTATTGCCGCTATAAAAATAATTTTAAATCCCGAAGCCCAAGCCGATGACGTTTCAATTGAATCACAATATTAATTTCATTTTTTTTCCTTTTTTTTTTTCGTTCTTCATTCTTGTCGTGGCGCCATACCTCGAGATTATTGCGGAACCTAACGGATTCTCCTGGTCGCGGTCTCGGACAGGGCCAGCAGCGTTGTACCAACATAAATACATACACAGTACAAGGAATAAATTGAAATATATATATGTATAACCATAAGTATGAGTGTACGTGGTCTCGGACGATTGCGCGATTTGGGTGGAAAGGAAAGTCCGCGGTGAAAGTGAATTTCTGAGAAATCCACGTGCGTCGTTCCTTTGGTATTTTTCCTCGTAAAACATTTACTTGGTCATATTATTTTTTGTACGGCAAAATATATATGTATACATATGAACAATAAAGTGATATATATATATATATATATATATATATATATATATATATATATATATATATATATATATATATATATATATATATATTTAAACGTACGTATCCAATATTGTACGAATAGAGAGCAGGGTTTAAACTCTTGTGTACGTTTTAAATGCTGAGCGAAGGCGTTGGAATTTAACCGAGAATTTACCATCACATCAGACAGTAACATACAGACTTACAATTGGCAGTATAGTAGCGTTGTACAATCACTAGTCGATTACAGATTAAACCCACGATAGCGGTATATACTTAATGAAAGCGAATTGTTACTTTGACCTTGATCAATAGTAGTTGTAACTCAATATATACCAGACTTTAATCATTTATTTTACTCTTTTTCTCATTTTTTTTGTTTTATGTTATACTTATATTAGTTACTGAGACTGACCTCACTGTAATTATTATTATATTATTAAATTTTATATATTTATGATTACTATCATTATTAATACTATGAACAATTTTACAAAATTAAGACGTTTTGTATTAGAGTTTAATTTTAGAAAATTTTGTAAAATTTTACGAACGTTCATGAAGTTTTTTGAAATTTTACAAATTTCTATAAAACTTTATGAATTTTACATTGCAAGAAAAACGATTAGAAGAAACATTTTATCAGATTTTATGAAATTTCGTATATATCTAAATAAAGTAAAATATTTTACAAAATATTACATTGCAAAAAAAAATGATGGATGAAATTTATGAAAAATAATATTCTTTTTATTTTACTAAATAATAACTTTGCTTTCAATCTTAACTTCAAAAAATTCAAGGTCTTGAAAAATTTCAAAACTTACGAATTTAACGCTGTAATAGAAATAACGGGGAAGACTTCGTTAATGGAATTTTATAAAATTGAATAATTTTTTTTTAATACTACGCTCCACAAGGAATGACTATTGCATCAAATTTTGTGATAGACTGTAAAAAATTTTCGGATTAAATGCATGCTAGATTTTCATTTTATTTAATTCTTCCGGAGTGTTTTATTTTTATTTTATTTAATTCTACTCTGAGTTAATTCCCGATGTTTTAGAGTATCGTTGGTAAAATTTTTCAAATCGTATTTAAATTTACTCATAAAAAAATTCCATAAAATTTTACAAAATTTATAGATAAAAAAATTGTCATTTCTAATTTTAATTTTATGAGTTTTGATAAAATTCTAACATTTCAATAAAACTTCACAAAATCATTTTATACCGAGTTATTATTTGACACTTTTAATCTAAAGCTTCTTAACAATAATAAACAAGTATATATTTAGCAAAATAATTTATTTAAAGCATTAAAATCTATTTTCTGCAATAAATACTAAATTTAATTGCCCGTGAAGGTTTACTTAATAAACAAACCGGTAATGTAAATAATAACAAAAAATATTATCAGTTTATATTTAGGTCTAAGTATCTAAATAGACACACATAAATAACGAAAAAGAAAAAAAAATAAAATAAAAATAGTTACAAATATAAATAAAAGCTTAAGACGTGATTTATCTTGAATCCTCATCTTGAGTCATCCATCACACAACGATGGATTATTTCGCAAATCCTCGATGTACAACACATGACTGGCTAATTTCAATGCTCCGTAACATAAAGTTTAAGTTACAGAAGATATCTTGCTCGGCTCGGTTAAACACTGAAAAAAAATAGGCACATTTTCTCCCTATGCTACAATCCATCGGATCGAGCGACTTGTAGCTAAAACTTACAGCTGAGACTCTACTTCTTTTACAATAACAACAGCCGCGAGTTGCGCGATCAATTGATCTAGTTGCGCGATCACGATCGAACCTATTTCAGTACAATATTTATACATACATATTTGCTTTTTTTATACTATTATGGACTAATGGTATTTCGAAAGATACAATGCACAAGATGTTACGAGTAATGTTTTGTTGTAATATTGGTCCGTTCGATTTAGAACCATCAGTTCAATGTAAACCCGTGCACATGCTATTTTATAATGTTACAATTATTTTTCAACCTAATGAGAGTGGTACTCACAATAACAATAATAACAATCACAATTAATGCAGTGTCAGAAAAACCAATTAAAAAATTATATCTTAAATGATAAAACTAAACAAATTACAGTTTCAGATAAAATTTTTTTGAGATCTCATGATAAAAAGTAATTTTTACGGTTTTAAATTAGAATTTCAGTTAAATCATTATTCAATTTCCTTAAATGTTAAACCCTAAAAAATCGTTCTTCTATTTGAATAAATTTTTATGTTTATTTATTAGGAAATTTTATTGAACTGAGCAAAAAAAAACTTTGACAAAAATGTAATTTTTTAGCCTAAAGTTTTGCCTTATTGACGATCATTAAAGAACAACTAAGATGTTCTTAAATATAGAATTTAATGATTTAATTAAAAAATTTTTTCTTAATTGAATAATGTTTTATTTTAGTTGAAATTGATTTTTTCTTCCCCGTAAATTACTCAAATTAAGAATCGAATATTTTTTTCGTAAGTCAATGGTCCCTTTAGAAAGATAGTTAAATAAATGATTTATTTATATGCTTTTCCGGGCAAATAAACAAAATAATGTTTGAAAATTTTAATTCAAAAGAGAATTTTTTACCCGTGTAAAAAAACTTGATTTATTATGATTTTCAAATTTCCAAATAAATATAACTTCAAAATGTATTTTCTTAAAAAAATGTCGGAAAAAAAAATCAATAAGTCTATTGATGTCACAATCAATCGAAATTGTTTATGCACGGGGTATTATTGTTGCAAAGAACAATCACTTGCAAGAAAGAAATTCATACATTTTTTTGCAAGAGAATTGGAATGATTCTTAACAAAAAAAAAAAAACTTCTTGCACCTAGAAAATTTTAAGGAAGACCGAAGTTATTTTGGAGGAAAAAGAAATTTTTTTGGCTTAAGAAACTTTGACTTCATTCAAGAAATTTTAAATCTTTCTTAACCCTTCAGGACATAAGCTATGAGATTTTTTCTCACGCAACAAAATTTAAAATAATGAATGTCGCTGCAGTGCAAGACACTAAAAAACACCTATGTCCTGACGGGTTAATTTTTTTTTGAGCCAAGAAAATTTACCTTTAGCCACGAATTTTTTTTTTTTTTTTTCAGTGCATAGTTATTTTTGTTTCAAAACATAAATTAAAAAATAAAATTCAAAGTAAGAGTAAATTTTTTTGCACGGGCAGGAAATATTAAATATTGTTAAAACTAGATCACCATCATCAAAATAGTTTGAATTTTTTACAATTGATTGATAACCATCATCTATTATCATTATCATAAAATTCTCGGCATGCCTGAGAGGAAAAATAAAAATTCTTTTCCCGGTGTACTTACCAAGTAGATACCAAGAGTGCAGAGGATCATTTAAAATATTATTCAGCTATGCACAGGATAGGTGCGTTTAAGAATTATCAGTATGTAGTACTGGTAGTGGTTAAGCTGCTGCTGTTGCTGTTGTTGTTGGTGATCTCTAATAAAGCAAAGACCATACATTAAATGTTAAACAGTAAGAGCAAGACGTGCGTCATCATTGTCGACGACACGTGAGTCGAGGCTCGATTGGCTGGTACTTGTACTGTTGTTATTATCGGTATTGTATGTTGTATGTACTGACCAGGTCTCGAGCAGTTTATGCCAGCCAGCCGTTTAGTTGTTGACTATGCGAACCAAGTAGGTCACTCACTACTATATACACCATAGCCATCGACTCTGTTGCGTCGCCGCTTTCTCTTTGCGGTGTGAGCCTCATACTTGATGCCCGAGAATTAAATAAATAACAAAAAATTATAATAATAATAATAATTAAAGAAAGAAGAAAGAAATGAAGAATGAAGAAGTGTAAAGAAAAAAAATTGAAATTCTAGTCGTAATTGCATCAGACCATCAATTTATTTTATCATTATTGTTATTACTGTTGATGTGTATTTATCTTAAATGTATTTGTCATTTTTTTTTTGTCTAGTGTGGAAGTATGCTGCACGCGCAATTAGAAATTTGGAAGGCTGCCGTGGAGGAGTCACCAAGAAATACTCTAGCTGCTTCTTGGAGTCCTACTAGCGTTGTCCAGCCATCTCCAGTCAGCACAAGTGATCTCAATTCATCGCTAAACGCGCCTGATGCTTCATCTTCTTCGGCTTCTTCGTGTAATTTGGATTTAACTGATGGTAATTATAATTGCTAATCAGATAATAATCATAATTGTATAATGAGTCGTTCAGTTTGTTGTTGTTGATGTTTGATTGATTGAGGAGATAAAAATGAGAATGTAATTAATCATGAAAATGTTAAAATTAGTAAAATAGGAAAAATTGTTTGAATTGTTGAAAACTTTTTTTTATGATGAATTAGCAATCGAATTTCTATAAAAAAATGTCATAGCAATATTTTGAAAATTCAAAAGAATTTATTGTTAAAATTCAGGGTCCGACTGCAAAACTTTGTGTATCAATAAACGTGTAACATAAAATATGTGATCGCATTTTATTTACATGTTTAAAATTTCAAGTGAAAATGTGTGTTAAATTAACACATTTGAAAAAATGATACATAGTTTTAACAAACCGGTGCATAATTTTGCATGTTTCATCCGTGTGTATTTTTTTGCACAAAAAAGGTATTAAAGTTAAATGTTTCATCATAATGATATCCGGGTCAAAAATTTAATCCATTTTAGGATTAATAAACATTTTTAACATTTTTCATCCAATTTAACTTTATGTTTTTATTTTTAATGCATAATATTTTCTAAATATTTTTAATGAGCTTTTTATTGAAATTGTTAATAGATAAATATATAATAGAATAAAAAAATAAAAGATTTTAAGAAACATACTTATGTGATCAAGATAAAGAATATTTATGAATGACTCAATAATTTATCAAGATTTTGTCGATTTATTTTACTGAACATTAATTTTATTGATTATTTTTATCAAACAGTAAAAAATTAGAAATTTCACTGTAAATTCAAAACAAATTTAATTAAATTCCAACATTGAAAATATCCAGTTAATTATAATGTTAAATTTTATTTAGAATTTTCATTTCAAAAATTATTTTTGCATAAAAGATTGAATTTTTATCAGTTCTTTGAAAATTTTTATTCCAATTAATTATTTACATTTTCATTACTTTCTTTAAAAATTTCAAAAACAAGTAATAAATTTTGTATTTATGGTAATTGAAACTCATAAATGTATTTTTTCATTATTAAAGTTGACTACTTGATTAAATTACGAACCTTAAGCTTTAAACTTTTTGGGCTGAAAATAATTAAATTGTCAAGTTATAAAAATTCAGTCTTTTTTCGTTCAAATTACTTTGAACAATGTAAATTAATTAATTTAAAGCTATTATTTTAAGTGAAAGTTAAAGAGCGATACTTGAAATATCTGAATATTATTCATGGTCTTATAATTGAGGCCTTGTACTATTTTTATCGAATTATTATTCATTAATACTGTAATTGATTTCCAGAGCTCAAAATTTCTGAACTCATCAAACTGTCCTAAAATTTTCATAACTATTTTCAATTCTTAGACAAAATAAAATTTAGAAATTTAAAACCATCAAGAGCAAAAAAACCGGTTTTCTATTTTTGTGGCAAATCAAATTCCGGTTGTGATCTCAATTTATCAAATTACTTAATATAATAAATAAATAATAAAAAACTCGTCCGATATTTTATTTACAGACGAAGATGACGACGTAGCCGCAGTAACGCCAGTTAATGACGGAGGAAAGATACGTAACGGTGGATCCCACATCCATCTGTGGCAATTTCTGAAAGAATTACTTCAGAGTCCCGGGTTACATGGCTCGTGTATACGCTGGCTGGATCGCACGAAAGGAGTTTTCAAGATCGAGGACTCGGTGCGTGTCGCAAGGTTGTGGGGTAAACGTAAAAATAGACCGGCCATGAACTACGACAAGCTCAGCCGTAGTATCCGGCAGTACTATAAAAAAGGCATAATGAAGAAAACAGAACGCAGCCAGAGGTTAGTCTATCAGTTCTGTCATCCCTACAGTTTATAAATTTATTTTATATTATTTTTAATTAAAAAAAAAAAGAAATGTTCAGTTTGGCCATATTTACGTTGAATATTGGTACTCGGCAATTCTTTAAGGGCTTCCGGTTCTTGCTGACAAAGAACTTTCAGAAAAAAATCGTGTGATTGTAAATTTTAAAATAAGAGCCACTGTATCCATGATATGATTTTTATAAATATTTTACTAATTATAAATTATGAACCTACAACATGACTAATGTTTACGTCTTTGTGTCGTTATTATTTGTTACTAATACTAGTTTGTAATTTCATAAATCCTGTCGTTACGTAATATATTTATTTATTAAATAATAAACTGGAAACAATCGATTACAGGCCGGTTATTTTTTATTTTAATTTTATTATTATCTCTATCATCATTAGTTTACTTATTAAAATTACAATTATAAATATAATTGCGTGTTACTTAATTATGCGCGGTGAATTTTGTTAAAAACCTGGCAAGTTTGTAAATAAATACAATTACTATTTTATTTATAAAAAAAGAAAGCATATTTCTTTTATTTGTCTCAACTTTTCAACATTTTAACGTTATCTTAAACAACTTTTTCCACTTACTAAGTGTCTTATCTGTTTGCTGAACCTTGCCAACTTAAAACTTATATTAATTGTTTGTGTACAGTGTACTAAAAATACTTAAGTAAATACTCAAGACAACGAACAATTGTCTTTACTGTTTTAATCTATGTTTAAAAATTTGATATTGAAGCATTTTTACGTATGTAAAATATTTAATTATGAGTGTAGCAATTAAAAAAAAAAATTTATTAATAATTTTTTGTAAAAATTTTTTTAATAAAAAAAATTAATTTGAGAATTTTACAAAATTTTTTTGAAACAATATTTTTGATTTTTTTTTACAATCCATTTAATTAAAAATTATAAAAAATTTTTAGAAATTAGTCTGTTTATTTTACACTCATATTCACATGATTTTTATTAAAAAAAATTCTTAGGAGTAATAAAAAACTTACATAATCTCAAATAACTCAGGTGAGTTATTTACAACTTATAATAAAAAGGATTAAAATTAATCGTACTTAAGTATAATTATTTATTATTAATAACAATAACTGTCGCTTTAACTAGCGTTACTCGGGATATTGGTACGTCCATTACAATTATAATTACAAGTAACAATAATCATAGTAATAATTATTCATAAAATAACAACCATAAAATATAGGTTTAAAAATTGCAATTTAATTTATTTATGTGCTTGATGATTTAAAAGGAAATTATTTTAATTTTAATGAAATACACAGAAAGAAAAATTTCTTGACTGGAGAACAAAATTCTTGGCTCAAGAAAATTTTCGAGTGCCTGAAGGAAGACCGAAGTTGTGTTGGCCAAAGTAAAAATTTTTTTTGAAATTTTATTCTTGGTGGAAGAAATTTTTTCTTAATTCAAATTATCATAAATACTTGATATAATAAATTTTTATATTCGATCAAGATTTTTAGATACTTTAGAGAAGCAGCGCCACCTACTTCAGCTGAGGAAAAAATTTTCTCAATTTGAGAAAATTTTTTTCTTGAATATTTGATACCCATTTTAGATTATTTTAGTGTTCAATTATACATATTGAATGAAAAAAATGATTCAATATTATTTGATCTTCTCATTTGACATGTTAATCAATAAAAATATTAATGAAAATTTACTTCTATCGAGATATTTAAATTTGTGGAGCAAGAGAGAAATTTTCTCGAGACAAGAAAATTTACTTCTATCAAGAACTAAATTTTTTGGAGCAAGGACTAAATTTTCTCAAAACAAAAAGATTTTCTTGACTTAAATAAAGTTTCTTGGATCAAGATACGTATTTCTTAAAGCAAGGGAATATATTTTGTTGAAACAAGTGAAATTTCTTGTGTCAAAAAAAATTTTTTTTTTCGCTCAAATCATAATTCGGAAGAAAAATATTTTCTCGGCTCAAGTGAACCTTTTTTTCTGTGTAATGAAGAATTTTGTCGCAATTATTGACATTTTAAAATAATAATCAGTTTGTACATACAGTTCGGGTTTATGTTTATATTTACTTTAAATAAACATTAATACGTATATTTAACGTGTTTAATAATTACCATGATAAAGATCTCATGCACTGTGAGAAAATTTACATACATATGCAGATACAGCACACATATACATGTGTACGGGGTATATATGTATCATTTTACGTTGGCAATACGTGACCTGTTTTAAGCGCGTGATTCACGATGTACCAACGAAAAACAGGCTCTATCCATGTTAAACCCAATGAAAATGTCGAATTCCGTGTATATACATATATGTATAATGTGTACATATGCCGTAGACTTATGCTGCAGATTTATGAGAATTTTCAAAGGTCGTAATCGTACTCTTTGTTTAATCATGTTAAATATATATGAATTTAAATTCTCCGTAATTTTTTTTTTATACATAAATATTGTATGTAATTACCGATGACGATGATTAATTTACACCATTTAATTTTAATACCAATTTCTCACAGTGCAAGATTATCAACAGTTATTTATGCATTTTCATAATTTATTATTTTTTTTTCTTTATAAAAATTAAAAAATAATGTAGCTATTTAATGTATTATAAAAATTGAAAATGCTCAAATGAAAATTTTAAAATAATCGAGTGCCTGAATTTTAAAATTAACAATTACAATAATGTATAGTAATGATATTAATCTATTTATTTTTTTAAATATTTTTAATTAGAAAAAATTTGATGATTTTTTGTTGAAATAATATTAACAAATCGAAATTATTAATTTGAAAATTTTTAATTGCAACAAAAAATCATCGAATTGATAAGTTTTAAATACTCTGAGAGTTAAATTGAAGAGAAAAATTTTTAGACTAAAAATGCCAAATTGTAAAAAAATGAATGTATTAATTGACAATTTGCTTAGGTAATTATATTTAATTAGTTTTGTGAGTTAAGTAGTAAAAGCCATACGGTATCTTTGAGTCTAATCGGGAGTAAAGAATGGGAAGTGTTAAGTACTAAAGCTCTCTTAAGCAAAACGATGTGCAGCTAAATTGACGCTTTTACATAATGGAATCGTAAACTGACCGGACTATAATATGTACTAGTATACTTACTGGGTATGCTTATACACTTAAAACATATATGTATATATATGTGATGTTATGTTAACCCATCGCATTAACCGCTTATATATTCTGTCTTTACTATCCGTAGTTACACCACCGACGCGCTCTTAACGAGACTTATAACTTATTACGATCAAATCTTCTTAGTATAACCAAGATTAAATGAAACACCATTTTGAAGAAAACTTTTTTTTTGTTTGCTCAAAACGTTTACTTAGAAGACGAATGATTATTTTTTTTTCCTTCATTAAACTATTTTTTTTTTATTACGCCTGTGAAGTTGATGGAAAACTAAATTTAAAGAAAAATAAATTTACATTACTCAAAAAAAATAAGTAAGTTCCTCAAAATAGATGTGAAAAAATGTTTAGAATAATTACAATTAATTAATTAATCCTTTGAATGTAAAACATTGTAACATTTTAAGAAAATTGAAGTTTGCAACAAAAAAAAATGAGTCCGATTTCTTATTGGTTAACTTTAAAAATCAGAACTTACTATTGGCGGTCCAACAACCTGAAGTTATCTACGTATTAACCATGAAAATATCGACACGCATGTGCAGTAAATTTCTAATTTTAACGAGAATTAGCGATGTAAAATGACCGTCATTTAGAGTTTTGGTCACAAGACGGTCCACTGACCGTCACACAGTTTTTTTGTCAATGTCCGTCATGTTATGACCGTCAGATATTTTTTTGTCACAAATTAGGTCAGTCACATCTAGCTAGATGATCCCTGACGGTTTTTTGAATAAAAAAAAAAAATTTTTGCAACTTAGAAATTTAACTCTTGAATTAAACAGTTAAGGTAGTACCTCCGCGAAAAGTATGTTTCAAGAAACTTATAGAATTTTCTTTTTCGAACGATAAATATATATTAATAATTCACTATCAAAAGTTCAGATCAATGCACCGTTTTTGAGTAATTAATTTTCCAAATTGCATTTTTTACATGTAGAGGTATAGAAAGATGGTAAAGTTAGTATGAAATCTATTTGCATTACTCAAGTGGTACGGAAGATTTCATCTAACTTTACCATCTCTCTATAACTCTACGTACAAAAAATGCAATTTCGAAAATTAATTACTCAAAAACGATGCGGTGAATTGATCTGAAATTTTGGTGGTAAATTATTAATATATTTATCTTTCGATAAAAAAAATTTCATAAGTTTCTTGAAATATGCTTTTCGTGGAGGTACTACATTAAATGAAAATTTTACGAATAAAAAATAAAAATCACTAAAATTGCTTGATTTAGGCCTGTACAAATGACTTAAATGTGGTGTAGTTAGGGCTTTACTCAAAAGTCGGGAGATTTCGCTACAATTATGACGGTTCGTCATTTATGAAACGGTCAACAGACAGTCCTGTGACCCTGACGTGACAGTCAAAAAAGGACCTGACGGTCAGGCTCACATCACCAACGAGAATTTATTGGTTTGTTCCGTAATTTTTCGGCAAAATACGAAAATTGCAATTGGTTAATCTGAAATTAGAAAAAAAAATTCATTAAATCAGGAATTAAATTACAATAGAAATTTTTTATAACTTAAACGTAGAGATGCACTTAAATTTTTACCGATCTGCTTCAATTGTACAATTAAAACTATATCATCATTAACACAGTAGATAATTCTATTGCGACTAAAATATTTTAAAAAATATTAATGACTTTTTTTTAAAACAAAACTTAAAAAGACTATTCTATGAAAAATTACGGAAATTATATTTTGCAAATTAATAATTAACAATTTTACAATTTCTTGTAAAGGTGTACTAACATTTTGTATAAATTAAAATTAGCAATTTATTTATCAGAGCTACAAGAAACTAAAAATAATTGAATTAATTAATTAAATACTTAAACGTGATTTATTTATTAATTATTCGTTCGTAGTATTAATAAATCGGTGGTTAACATCTTAAGAGAGCTAATATTTTCAAAGGTACTACAAATTCGTGGTAATATGTCCATTAACGGTGTTATAGTGGTCATGTAATGTGCACACAAACTGGCACAAATTACTTTAGTACATGTACGTACTTAAAACATAACTCGGAGTAAATTACGTATGGCTACTTGCTCAATATCAAGGTCACAATCAGCGAATACTTGCCTGTATCTATGTATTTATTATTATTAACTTTACGTACTTTAATTATTACTCAAAATTATATGATTATATTGACTCAATAAATACTTATATAAACTAAAGTATTAATTTATTATAAAAATATAAAACTATTGTAAAACTTTGTTTATTAAATTTTTATAGTACTTTATTATGCTAAAAGAAAAAATAAAGTTTGACTTAACTAAAAGTGATATAAAATATTATTAATGATAATAATAATAATATTTATTTTTTCTTTTAGATAAAAATAATTTTTCCAAAGTAAGTTTATATAATATTAAATAAATTGTGTAAAGTCATGACAAATATTGAATATTATTCTATGAAATAATTTTATTGTAAATGTTATGAGATTAAAATTAATTGGTAAGATTGTAAAATATTTACTGCAGTTTTAAAAAAATACATTTACAATTTACAATGTGTAATAATATTAATGATAATAATTATAATAATATTATTTAAATACTGTTAAATATGTAAACATAAGTATATAAAATAATTATTTTGTCGCCGATAAAAAAGGATGATGAAAGTATTTTTTAAAGTAAAGTAAAGTTTAAAAAATTGTAAATTATTTTTTTTTAATTTTACCTTTTCTCTCTTTTAATCCTATTCTATAATTAATTATTGATTTAAATATCAAAGGACTATAAAATAAATTTTTATAACTCACATTTAGTTTAAATTTTCACAAATAAATTGAATATTTTAGATAAGTAGTTTTATACGTATTGAAATTGTAAAAAATTTCAAAATATTAGAATTTAAATATCTTAAAAATGCAAGAGATAAATTTGGAGAAAATTTAATTTTTTATTATTGTTGTAGTAAATTTTTAAAAAATTTTTTAAACATAAAACTTTTCTTTAGTGTAATTTAAAACGATTTATTTGTCTGCTCAACTTTAAGATTAACGATCAGATAAATAAAATACTCATTAAAAATTAGCTTAAATATAATATAAATAGTTAAAGTTGGTTTATAGAGTCAGTAAGTGAAAGTAAGCTCGACCTCTCTCCTTTTTCTCCACACATACATAATTCCAATAAATTAAAATGAATCATACATTATATTCTCTTATTAGTACAAAGTTACAGAATACGAGAATGTGATTAGACAATTAAACATAAAAATAAAATGAATGTTTTCTTTCTCGGAATAGATGAAACCATTTGCGTATGTTAACTATTGTAAGCCGCTTGTGTATGTCTCTCGTAATCGCGATTAATATTTTCAACAATAGATTTTATTTTACATTTATAGACTTAGCTCTAACTCCGCAGCTGTAGCCGTAAGTTATTTAACGATTTAGTTTATTCGAACATATGCTCGGAGAGGAAAATAAAATAAAGAGTGGAGACGGGTCGTAAATAAAAAGTAGCGGGTCGCGATCGAGAGGAAAAATCGTAAAGGCCCCCGGCGGCATTCCAATTTAAGGTGAATAGAACTGAGTAAGAACATAAGAGTATATTTTATTATATAAGAGAGATATAGCATTTAAATTTTAAATATTAACAACATTTATTGCTATTGTTAGCAATGAGAGGCTCGAGTTGAGAGCCAAAAAGGGTTAGTTGAAGATTGAGATACTAATCGTAATACAGGGACGCTCGGGATAGAGGGCGCTTTACTTTTATTATAGATATAATACGCTTATGGACATCGGATAAACCCTTTTGAATCAGATTTCTACTGGGAATGTGGTAAGTATCGAGGAGGTTTGTGGTTTGTTGAGCAAGGGATGAGTTTAATATTTTAAATGCCGGTATAAATAAAATATATACATATACATATATAAAAGAGTGTATATAAGAGAGTAAGGAGTAAAGATCATTGCAAGGGACCGGTTGATTTGCACGAGAGTCTATAACGCGAGTTGTGGGCGGCTCTTCACTGATTTACGATGTTTTAATCGTACAATTAATCTAACACCTTGTTGCAACAACACCTCGACCGTGAAGTAAACCAAAGGGAGATGATAAAACGAAATATAAAAATGATAATGAGAGGATAAAAATGGAGACGGTTTTATCCGCCGGAAAGAATACTTTTATGTCTGTGTATAAATATAAATATTGTATATATGTTTATGTATTATATGTAGTGTGATGAAGAGTAGTAAAGTCTGAAGTTATGGATGACTTGAGATATATACAGACCTATCGATTATTATATTATACTCTCAGAGTAGTTCATTTCGCTCATTTTATCGGAGAACTCATGGATGTAGTATTATAGATCATTTATTATTGCACTTTGTTCAGCCGTTCTTCGTAATAAAGCTCTTCGAATAACTTTTTATTTTTTATATACTAAGAAGAAATGGTTATAATTTTGCAGCATAAATAAGTTGATTTGTGGGTAGAAATTTTGATCGATTTGAAATTGTTAGAAAGTATTTAAGCTGATTAAACAATTTTTAAGATTTATTACTTCGATTTTTTTTAATTGAAAAGAATATTTTTTTTTTTTATAATTATTAACAGCGCAAGTTGGATTTTTGGACAATGTTCAGTAGAAATAAATTTTATGCTCATACATCAGAATTTTTCTTACTTTTATGACCACTCGTTGGAGGGATTAAGATGAGTTCGCTGCGCGCGACTGTATAACAACGTACTCGATCTTCTTGAGGGCTCGCCGAACGTCAGACTCGTGATGTCACTAAGGCTAATAAAGTTTCTACTTTTCACGTATGTATTGAAAATAATTGTTACTATTTTTTAAAACCAATTGAACTGTAACAATCCGACAATTTTTAGTTTGATTGATTAAAAAATTTATTTTTTTTATGGCAGACTAGATAAAATTTTAGGAAAACTAATAAAATTTCCAGTAGACTACGATAAAATTAGTCGAAAAAAGCTTGAAAATTATCTCACCTATAAATGATAAGGCCATGCCATCCGTTCCACGGTTACCGTGAATTAAACGGTAATTTTTAGAGAAAATTTCTTTCAGTATATGGTAAGTTAATAAGTCCATCTTACGGAGCAGTTAATTGAATACCTTTTATCTTACTAACGAACATATCAATTTTTGAGAAGGTTTTTTTTTTTTCTACCAGTCTATGTACTAGTACAATAGATTACATAATATCTACAAGACTTATCTATCCTTATTGAATACATTCACCAAGATACAAATCTTTTCTTTGTAATATGACTGAAGATCATAAAAACCTTTCAGGTAAGGTACACTTGACAAAAAAATATCTTTTATGAAAATAATACTTTTTAAATTATTTTACCCGTCATATTTCATCTACTACATCTATTGCTATCGTATTTTTTGATTTTATAACAAAAATTTTTTAATCAAAATATATTTATTGATTTTATCGATGATTTTATCGGGCACAGAGAAAAAAATGTACACAGAAAAAAAAATTTATTTGAATCAAGTAAATAATTTTAAAGAGTTTAATCTTTTTGATTTGAGTTGAAAATTCCTAAACTAAGAAATTTTACTTGATTTGAGAATTTTTCATTTTTATCCAAGCTAATGAAATTCTTCAAAATTATTTTCTTGGTTTAAGAATTTTTCTCTTGCTCCAAGTTAATTTTTTTTTCTGTGTGGGAAAATTTACAATTGTCACATTGTAATCCAGAACTAAACTTTCAATATCATCAATTTCATGATTTTACTTTTACAAATTTACGATGTTATCATGCATAGTGAAAATTTGTATGTTGACTATTTTTAGTATATTATTATTATTATTTTTTTTTAGGTTTAAGATTTTAAAATTGTAAAAATATACTCTTTGTAAACTTTTTACAAGTATCGTCATTGTAAAAAAACAAAATTATTCCAATAGAGTCAAAAGAAGTTAAAAATATCTTTGTTTTTAATCTCAAAAAAATACTTAAACATTCATAAGATTCATGAAACTTTTGTTTAGGTTAATTATAATATATTTGCTTTTCTAATAAGCATAAAAAAAATATTTACCATCGTAATTTGTAGAGACATGGGTTCGTTATGATCTTTTCGTCGGCATTAGATAATTTTCTAATGATATTTCAAAGTCTTAAAAATTTTTTTAAAAAACTTCAATTGAGTAAACATTATTTTTTTTTAATGTGAAGTAAAACATCATAAATATATATGTGGCTTATATTCCATTGATAATTTTTTATCGAAAAAATTTTTAGCCTTTACACATTAGTTTTTGGGCGTACTTAAATAATATTTATTGATATTTTGTTCAGTAAGACATAATAAATCTAAATGCTGAATAGACGCAATCTAGCGCTACTAAACAAAAAATGGTGAAGCTTTAAGTTTTATTCTGTGAAGAGTACAATGAAATTCTTTTTAGTCTCACGAAGATATACTGAATATTTCATTTCAATTTTTTCTACATAAGAATTGTGGGAAATATTTAAAAGAATTTTTAATTGTTTCGAGTGTCAAAAAAAAAAAAATAAAAAAAAAACTCTAATCAGCCAGCTTAAAAAATTAAAAAGATATTCCTGAAATTTTTGAAGAGATTAGATTAAAACCTAGCAATGAATTCTATAAAATTTACAAACAATGAATTTTTAATTTATGTTAGGAATTTATTACTCACTAAGAAAAGAATAAAATTCAATTAAAAACGTTACTCTTTTATTATCTCATTATAATTTAATATCAAAAGAAAATACAAAACTTTCTTCATAATATTTATTTATGAGTAATTTATAAAAAATAAAAAGTGAACACTTTTACTTTAATACTGATTAAAATACAAAGAATAATTCATTTTTATAGTGACAGAATGAAATTTAAATAAATGAATAAATCGTAAATGGAAGAATTTTACACTGGCGAAAAAAAAAAATAAAACTAAAAATGTTCTGATAGTCATAATTGACTAAAATAGAAAACTTTAGATTAATTTATGTTTACATTCCAAAAGTATTAAGTAAAAACCAGCTTATTTAATTAATTTCCATAATTGTTAAAAATATGAAATTTGAAGATCAAAATTTATGTATCTTCGTATTTTTAAAATTGTATTAATTTATAACCTTGAACAGATTGGAATCAATTTCAAAATATTTCAAGTTGGTGTGATTAATGGAAATTAAAACCCTCCAAAATTGGAACTTAAATATCATCAGTTTTTAAGCAATGAATTTTTTAACCCACACTGGTAAAGATAATTTCACACTTGGTTCCCAAAAGTTCCAAAACTAGAATAGAAGTGATTGAGGGATCAATTTGAAAATATTTAGATTTATTAAGATCAATGCAGGTTAAAATCTCACAAAGTTTGAATTTTATTAATTAACAAGTTTTTAGGCAATTCCATTTTTGAGTTTACTTTCACACGTACAGACGTAATAAATAAATGCACGTAGTCTGAAATTTAAAATATCGAGTGGTGAAACTTAAGATTTTATATTAACTTTATCGGCTTTCAGCACATTTAAAAATTTACGAACAGCAAATTCAAAAATTAATTTTTCAAAAACGGGTGACCTCAAGCTCAAATTTTTAGTGAATTTTTAATTTGCAATGATCTCCAGTAGATATTGAAATCGTTTAGAAAATAAATCTTTTAAGTAAAGAAAAATGAAATATTTAAATAGCTAGTGATGTTCTGACTATACATGCAACGATGAGTTAGTAAGTGTACAGTGTGTACACCGAAAGTCACTGTGAATAGGCTGCTTCGAGTATCCACAGTTTATATACCAAAAATGTGAGTTGCAATATTTTACGACTGGATGGCTCTTGTGTTTGGTGACTATGGAAGTATCTGGGAGATCCAGGTTTGAATCCTGGCGCCGGCAACATGGCTGATCTGTGATCCAAACTGGCTGTAACAACTGGCTGTCACATTTATTATATTTGCACCTATTATTTGCACCTATTCGCACCTAATTATATTTGCACCTATTATTTGCACCTATTTACATTTGCACCTATTCATAAAGTTATTTAATATTCATATTTATTCAATATTCTTCTACTTTTTTATGTTTATAAATTTATACAAAAATTAAAAATACAAGAAAATAAAAAAAAAGCATTATTGACTATTTTTAGTTAAATAATGCTTGCTCAAAGCTATTTCTGTGGTTGCTAAGGGAGGCCTTATTAATTGGTGCTTGATAATTGTGATTATTCTGATCATCATCGGCGTAGTTTAAGAGGAACAGAATACTCGTCTTCGGAATATAAAAAGTCACCTAACACTTTGGCTGTCCGGTCAATTATTTTTTTCGTCGAAAAAAATTTATCTTTACTCAAAAATGTTACAGCCTTTAATTAAGAAAAAAATTTTTCTGTTTGTAAAAAAAAATGTATTGTTCTATGAAGTTTTTTTTTCAGGTATTAAAAAGAAATAACTTCTTTCAGAAGAAAAAATTGTGGATATCAAAAATGATTTATTAGAATCAAGTGCACTTTTTCGTCTCAATTAAAAAAAAAGGATTTATAGAAACTTTTCCAGTAGGCTCACGATATCTTGTTTTTTGTATACCAGAAAATTAAAACCAATTACTATTTTTACACGCTTTTTATTAGCTTCACCTGTATATTTGTTTGTATGCTTGTAACCGATTCCGCTGGGCGCAATTTTGATTCACTTTAAACGGCCAGATTTCGTTCAAACTTTGTAGATTTCTCGAGGATCAATTGCAATGCACTGAACTGATAAAAGTATTCCATTTTTCAATTTGGAAAGTAAGATTTTTGTTAATTTAGATAATTATCATCCAAAGTCGATAAGGCAGGAATCGACGTTAATTTTAATTTCCAACCATTATCTTCAGTCGATTTATCGAATATTAACAAATTTTTGAATACCAAAGAGAATTTTAATTTAACGAACTAAATAATGGTTTAAAAAAACTAAAAAACATACTTTTTATGGAAAACCAAACCAAAAAATAGAAAATAAATTTTAATAAATAGAAATTAATAATAGTGCAGATAAGAAAAAAATGTATTTGATTTTGACAAAAGGGTGGGGTGCTTTTTAAGACATTATCGAACTGATAACCCTTTTTCTCATATTTGTCAATAAAATATTTATAACTATTTACACCATGCAATCCACGCTTTTTTTAAAATCAAATACATTTTTTTCTTATTTGTACACAGAAAAAAAAATTTCTTGAACCAAGAAAATTATAAAGAAGACTGAAGTTATTTTGGAGCAAGAAGAAATTTTCTTGGCTTAATGGCTTAAAAAAATTTAACTTCGTTCAAAAAATTTCCAGTCTTCCTTAAGATTTTCTTGATTTAAGAAAATTTACGCTTGACTCAAAACTTTTTTTCTTTCTGTGTACTATTATTAATTTATATTTATTAAAATTTTTTTTCTATTTTTTCGTTTAGTTTTCAATAAAAAGCGTGTTTTTTGGTTTTTTTTTTAAACTATTATTTATTTTACTATACAACCAAGTAATTACAGTTTTGGAAATTGAAAAAATTTTTGAATTCGCTTTCATACGCTTTAATATGACAGGAATTCTTCTAGTAGGAAATCTACATCATTGATTAGTGATACTGAAGATTTCTCTCGAAGCTCATAATCTTTTGAAACCGCTACACGTATAAAAAATAAACTCAAAAATTTATTTTCCAAAAATTAGTAACCTAATTAAGCTTCTACTATTAATGAATTTTTAATTTGCATTGATCATCAGTGCAAATAAACATCATTCAGAGAACGAAATTTTCAAAATAAATGAAAATAAAAAATTTAAATGGCCAGTAAAGTACTGACCATCCATTCAACCTTGAGTAAGTAACTATACATCGACATGTACAGTGTCTAGGATGCTTTTAGCGTTTACCATTTATATACCAAAAACGTAAGTAACAACATTGAATGACTGGATAGCTCGTGTGTTTGGCGACTAGCAGAGTATCTGGGAGATCCAGGTTCAAATCCTGGCGTCGGCAACGTGGCCTACCCGTACTTAGTCAAATTTCATTCCCCTATTATTCATTTGTTGAAGATCATTAAATTAATTTCTCATTAAATTCATTAAATATAATATTTATTAATTTATTTATTTAATAGATTAATTATTATATATTCTACGTTTAGGCATTTGTACTTTTCTAAAAAAATTCTTAGTTCAATAATTGTAATTAGTTACTAGTTATTAATCAAGTAACTTTAATTAGAATTAATCAAGTAACTTTAGTTAGAATTAAGCAAGTAGCATTATTAACGAGTCTAATAACTCAAAAAATAATGCTCGCTCATCAAAGGTTCTGTGGTGCCTAAATCAAATTGCCTCTAAAAGATTGCGCAATTGATTTGTGGCTTATTAATTGTGATCCCCCACATCGTCGGCGTAGTTTAGAAGAGATAGAATACCCGGCTTCTGGATATGAGAAGTCGCTCAGCACATCAGCTGTTCGGTCAATTATTTTTTTTATTCTACGATCATAAAAATCTTAGTACCGAATATGAAAATTCCGTTTCCTTTACTGTTTTTGAATTTTGGTATTGTTGCTCCTTTCATCATATTTATAAATTATTCATACACTTCATTACTTTTCAAAAATTTTGGAACATTTTTGAGCTCGAATTAATACTAAGCTCTCATTAGGGTGTTCCAAAATGTAACTTCGATGATGGACCTCTCAAAATTAGAATTTTGGGTTCCGCTTTTAATATGAGTTGTGTTTAGGCATTTCCTGACATATTTTGAGCGTAAAAAATGTATTTGATATTCAGAGAATTTTTTACAGAAGCTTTTTTTGGATACTTTCGGCCAAATTTTGAAATTTCAGTGGAAATGTCCAAACAAAGCTTTTGTTAAAAAATTCTCTGAGTATCAAATAAATTCCTTATATATATAAATATATATAAATCATTTTAATTTAAATTTGGTTTAGTAGTTAATTAAATTAAAAATCTATCTCAAATAAGTTTCTCAAATTTTAAAAATTAAATAAATCAGAAATAAATTCGTACGTAATTCCAATATTTTACCCTTTATGAATGCTAATTTGAAACAAATTTCTATCTCTATTTGATCATAAGATAGTGAGTGACCATTGTTTATAAATTGAGAATAATTTATGGAAAAAGCAAAAATTTTTTTTCATCATTGCGTTTAAGAAGGTTCAACTGATCACCAAAAAATTCAGCGTAAACAAAAAATTTGAATTTACGATTTTACAGAAGTGTAAAGTTGATGCTTATTTTGAGACCCCAAAAAACCCTGTTTTTAAATCTTTTATTGTTTATATTTCTTGTCAAAAATTTTTTACAAATTAGCAATTTTGGATAGAGTTACATAAAACTTTGACTCATCGATAGATATGTGTCATATTTCAATGACATTTTTAAAATATAAGTTACTCGCGTTTTAAAAAAATAGTCTATTCTTTTTGACTATATAGTAGGAGATTCGAAACATTATTTTGATTTTAAAAATTAACTTTCTTATAAAGAGACGATTTACTGATTATGCGCCACTTGTCGGAGATTTTCAATCCTGCTTTGGTCAAAAATTGATATTTAGACATATATGACCTATCAGGCTTCATATGAGCATATAAAGTCATATCAAGACATACCATACTAAATATAAATATATTGAATCATTTAGAAAATTTTTTTACAGGCATTAAGATAAATTTTTCATAAATAAATCAATAAACTAGTAAGCAAATGTTTTCCTTATCAAACAATCGTAACCACAATACTAGACGGTGTGGTGATACAAAGTAAGTTCAAGCGAGAACAATAAAATATGTATTAATATGATAGAGAAAAAGAGAGTAATAGTGGTAATAAAAGGCAGGAGCATTGTAATATAAGTAAGGAGAGGAGAAAGATCGTGTGTATATGAGTACATGGAAAGGTAGAGTCGAAAGGTCGAGTCATTAATGATACGGATAAAGGGCGAGGCGAGGCGCGAATACCGTCGTCGGTGGGTATACGCGCGAAGCCGGCCCTGAAGTTGCCGATATAAATCCGAAGGTTAACGGGTACGCTCGAATTATGGAAACCAAAGATAAAAGGTAATCGCCGAGGGCTTAGGCAACGACCAGGACTATACTGCCGTCCCCACTTGTGCTCAGTGTACACACGGCAAATTCTTTAAATTTTCATTCGACATCTAATATCTACCATCTAATATTTCTTATATAACAGCTATTATTATTATCATTATAATTATCATCGTAATCTCAGTCTTTGATTGTGATTACTGGCTTCAATTAATCTATAATTGGTGATACGATCAAAAGGACAGTATTCAAATTTACAATTAATTTAAATTCTTGCATAAGAAAATTTAAAATAAATTGGATAATTTACTGTCAGGCCTTAAGCGAACGATTCAAATCGAATGGTGTACAAGCGATTAAATTAATTAGCAATCTGTATAAACAATCGATCGGAAGATACGGGAAAGGGTGAAGTATAAATAAAGTAAAGATTTTAAAAATAAACAAAGTAATAAGCAAGCGGGAACTTTACCAC
Organism: Cotesia typhae; assembly: GCF_013202065.1. NCBI lineage: Eukaryota > Metazoa > Arthropoda > Insecta > Hymenoptera > Braconidae > Cotesia > Cotesia typhae. Next base: position 16,778,432 of record NW_027423774.1, on the reverse strand, counting down.
GTTTTGTATACGCAGTTGATTCGAGACTCAAGTCAATTGGAGAGATCTCTCTTTCTTATATTACTGTACAGTGTACAGTGTACAGAATAGTGGTAATAATGTCCACACTACTACTAACTAATGCTTTATTGCGTTTAGCTCGATACAACTAAACGTACGCAGTATTGTCTTAGGTACACTACGGAAAACAAGTAAAGGCACCCCCGCAAGAATGATCGCGCGTGCTCGCCTGTTGGACCAAGGACAACAACATTCTCCGCGAAACTAATTGCCAGGTAAATATATAGTATATATACCTACGTTTGTAAATACACACATATTCAGGAAGATATTTGTGTATATATAGATTAAACATCCACACCATCAAGCAATTTATTGCTACGTCTTTGTGTTAAAAACATAGAATGAACCTTAATGTTGTCTTGGATTTATAATAATAATTATAATTAGTTATTTATTAACTTTCATTATCAGTTGCGGCTAATTCGTTGAAGGTTCACTATTAAATTAATGTCACTGGTCCTTATTTATCGCCAATAAATAATTATTTCTGGGAGAAATTTTTAGTCTTTAGACTGATACGATTTATTTAGGAGTCATAAGTCAGTAAAATATTTTTAATCTTTTTTTATAAGCGATTTATGCTGTTTTGAAATAGAATATTATTGCAAAAATAACATCAGATGAAGTTAAAATAAAAGATTTTTTATCTTTTTCAATCCTTTTAAAAATATTCTAAAAGGTGAAGAATATAGGAAAAATAAAGCACTCTCTGATGCTTCGCTTCATGAGTCGTGCAATCAATTATATTGCTGGCTTTTAAAGTAAAAATAAATTTGGTATACTCGATAGGTGATACTAAGAATTGTGACAAGCATTAATTATTCAGGTTGTATGGATAACTTAACAAATTGTAACTTAATTTATTTTTAACTCTTTTGTGATGTTCTCAAAGATGTTAATTTATTTTCTAAATGTTTAGGCGTTAAATTGTCAAGATTTTTGTGAAAATATCTTGAATAGTATTTGTACTTTTTTAAATTTAATAGAGAAAATCATGTATCATAAATACTTTGCACCACTAGATATGAGAATGATACATAGTATCATAAATACTTTGCACCACTAGATATGAGAATGATACATAACATGAAACGCTTCGTGAAATGAAGCATGCAATTTGGTGAATTTAATTCGGAAATCATTATATTTAATTTCATAATGAATGTTGCACTCTTTTAACATGATTTTTGTGTGTGTTTATTCGAAAATAGGCCATTAAACGAAGCTTTTTATTTAGATGTGTCTTTTTTTCATGGATTCTGTGTGTGTTGATGCGAAAATATTTTGATTATAATATTTTGTCGTTCTGTTATTTTATTATTTGGTTATTTCGTTACATGGTTATAATGTCGTTCGGTTATTTTGTCCGCAGTTATTTTATGATCCGGTTATTTTGACTAAACCAATTTTTGTTTAATATGAAATGTAAATTGATGTACACTTTTCCGAGAAAAAATGAAAAATTGACAAATTATAATAAATTTTTTTTACATTCTCATTTATAGCCTAATATGGGCCATATCAGAAAATATTATCACATATTGATCTATGCCAATAAAAGGATGGTCTTTAATAAATAATTTGTTACTCAAATATGTTCTTTACTGCAATGAACCATCAATTAAATTTCAATTAATCTTTGATAAGTGTTGAAGGAGTACAGTTTATAATATAAAAATAATTTAAATGATTTATAATTTGATAGCATCTGAAGAAAAATGTGAAATTTGATATTGAAAATGAGTACGATAGAGTTACTTGAGGCATCGTCGGTGTGGGTAATATAAAAGTGAATAAAAGATTGTAGGCAAAGGTGCAAAGGATCTGAGAATTTAGTGTTTTTAAAAATAGTTAGATAAAACGTAGAGTACTGTAGTCTGTAGTGAAGCGAGTCGGGGGGCGATTGACGCGGCCTGCGGTGCCGCTTGGGTACAAACGTTGTAATCCATCGGTCCTCAAGACTATGGTCAGTGCATCGGAGTATTTTCCGCGAGTAGTAAGAAAGACGAGGGATAGAGTGAATAAAAATTTTATGAAAGAAAATAAAAATCTAAAATAAAGATAAAAAAAAGCGTAGTGGAGAAAATGAAATTGAAATTACAGTGGTTGGGACACGACCGCTCGGGATAATGGCCAGTAATGATGCTCTCTCTTTTATATCTTTACCTATCAAATCCCTCATTTGGTGGTAGTTTTATCATTTTTCACCGATAATATGTATACTATATACTACTATTTCATATCTACTCATATATATCCTTCTCTTGTTTCTTTACATTGTTAGAACCAGATTAAAATGTCTATCGTCTCGTTAAATCGCCGATTCAACCGAGGATAATTCATGACCGTTTATGTTCTCTAAGTTATATACACTTATTTTATTTATATGCTCTTATTTAAATTTATTATTATCATTATTTTAGAATTGAATGATAGTACAGGGCAGGTAAGGCATATTCTAATCTGTAAATTGATTGGTATCAATATTTTAATCATTATATTAACGTTTATTATCGTGGGAAGCAAGTATTTTACATTGAACCATATTTTTAATTTGGATAAAATTATATTCAAATGATAACAATCTTAATTTATCTTAACTTAATACCTATTGGCAATGAGTATTACTGAGAAAAAAAATTTTTTATTTTTCAGTTGATCAATCGATTCATGATCTGATGTACTTTTATATTATTGATTGACAGATATATTGATCATTAATCGATAGCTTAAGATCTTTTCTTATTTAAATACATTTTGAATCCATGCACAACAGCGCTCATTGGTTAAGTTGAATTTTTCTTCTAGTTTTAGATACTTTCAAAATAAATTGTAAATATGATATTGCTAATAATATACAAAAAAAAATTCCTTCAAAAATTTTTTATTATGTGTTGATTATTATTGAACAATATATTATACCAAAACAGATGGACAGTGGTCTCGTAACGGATAATTTTAACCATCGCGAAACGATTTTCTCACCGATATCTAATTAGATAAACATTAGATAAACTCGCAAATATCTAATTAGATAAACAAGTTAAAATTGATAATTTTCAATTATTTATAAACATTCCAAAATAAATGGAAAAAAAAAAATTAAAAAATAGTTTTTAATTAACCTAGAAATCAATTAAGGGGGATAGCCACTGTGACGCTGGAAAAAATAGGCAATTTTCGGGAATTTTTTTTACTAGGATAATAAAGGAATTTGGGGATCGGGTTTTTTTTGTTTTATAAAGTATATGTTGAGGATAATTCTCCTAAATTTTTATTCAAAAATATTTTGTTATCACAAAGTTATAAACATTTTTGTAGAGCACCAAAAAAATTTCCCCCTCCATTGCCGGTACTGTAACTCAAAAACGGATTATCTGAAACAAAAAAACCAAACGGCATTTTAATCTATAGGAATGTCGCTATCGTCGCACGTAGGGGATTTTGAAAATTTTGATTTGAGAAAAAATGGCGCCATATTGAAAATTTTTTCGTCTTTTTCCTCATTTTTTGGACTCAAACAGCCTTAAAAATCTTAAAAATTAAAATTTTCAAAATCCCCTACGTGCGACGATAGCCACTAAGTAGACGAATACGGGGAAACAAAAAAATTGAGAATCGGTTCATATTTACGAAAGTTACAGTACCGGAAAGTTTGAAAAAAGTCGTTTTGAGAAAAACGCGAGTAAAGTTTTAAGAAGATTCTCGCAACTTTAAAATCTAGTCTTTCACAAAATATTCATACTCACATCAAACTATCAAGTCCTGGGCCATATGAGGGTTCTTCCTCCTTATCTTTAGTATTGACCTTGACTTTTTTATTTTTTTACTGGCCGTTTCCATGCGGCTTTCAGCAGCTTTAACCCGAGTAGCGTCGCGCTCAGCGCAGTATGAGTAGAGTGTTGGTCCTACTTTAACATCGAGATTCTCTAATATCTTCAGAGTTGCTAGAGCCCCATCATTGAATGTAATTGTTGAAATATATAAAGCTATTTCAACAATAAGGGAATAAGAAGAATTTGTTTTTGGGGCGAGCTGCCACACTAATGCATTGAAGCTTTCATTATTATTTTGTGTAAACCCACCGACACATCGTTCCAATAACTCTGGATTCGATAGATCTTCATAAATCGGTATTAAAGCTTCCGCAATATCCGCAGGAAGTGGTGGTTTTTCAACTAATGAGTCCAAAGTATTTGTTGCCACAGCTTTTTGAAATTGACACCACGAATTTGCACCTTCAGGACAAAGAAAATGCTGCGGATCTTCGGGTGATGAAAACTTGTGATAAAATGTTTGCCAAATAGCATTATACATCTCATCAACATCATTAGAATGACGTCTGATTGCTAAACCATAATACTTTGTAAATTCATTAATTGCTTTGTCCGTTAATCGACCTTTCCCACCTAAACTTTTCTGTGTATTTTCTTCTTTTCCTGTTTTTGTCTTCTTGTTAGTTCGTTGCTTCTTCAAAGCCCTTAGTCGACTGCCCATTCGTTTTTGCACGTGATTAATACATTCCTTTTTTTTTTATCTTCACCATGTCCCCATACGGTTTAGCATCACAAATATTTTTATACGTTTTAGTGTCACCATCACCTATATAGTTTACATACTTAACGTTATGTAATAACTCTGATCGCATAAACATCTCTTTTATTCCATCTACCTCCATTTGTCCAGAAGAATTTTCATGGTTTATTGGACAGTCTAGAGCATGGTCTTGCATAAATTGATCGTATTCAGCTGTTCCTTTTTTGAGCTCATTAGCGCACACATCTTACAATAACTGGATTTCATACTTACATCTACGATTTTGCCAGTGAAGTAACCAATTAGAGAAGATATACCAAATGAAGATTTAAACCCTCTTTTCTTCCAACTACCGTCACCGGAGACAGAAATTCCAGGAATGTCATTGGATTTTAAATGCTTGCAGGTTTCTTGGATTTCTTCTTTAGCAGCTTTTTTCAACACTAAATCACAACAGTTTCTAGCTGCATTTCTGATTTGTGTGACCAGACGATCGTAAAAGCTATGGAACATTGGTCGTGGTAAATCCATGAAAGCACAAAATCTTTCAGCTCCAGATAACCCAATACCAATTATCCGCATTGCAAAGATGAAACGGCGATTAATTTCATACGCATTCTTGATGAGTGGACATGAATTTATCAAAACTGGATCACATTTTTGCAATTCACAACTAGTTTAAAACCTAATCCTCGAATACTTGTCTCAGTAAAGTTTACATCACCACCACACTTTTTACACGATACACAGCCACTTAGTAAATTAAATATCGAAAAAAAATTTATAATTTTGTAGCTAATACTCGAATCAATTGTACAATCAGATTTTTGTGATAATTTCCTCTTGGAAGCACTATCACGTCGTTGAGAGCCAGTATTTTTTTCAGTTTCATATCTGTTGAGCGGTCGATTAAATTTTTTCCTGTCGTTTGGCAGTTTTCTTTCGTTTTTAATAACTTTACTTTGTTTACGATCCATTATTTAACAAATTTTTTTGTTAAATAAACAAAAAAAAAGATCAGAAGATTTAAAAAAAATAAGTAAGTAAACAATAACGAGTACACTAAGAAACTCAATAAATTAAAGAACGAGTGTGTATTCATACAAAACAACTAAACTTAACTGTCAAACTAAACTTAAAAGTCAAATAATTGTAACGGTTGACAATCGTGAGGGAAAACAATCGCCAACCCGTACGAATCAAAGACGGAGCGAGCAGGCGACGTTTTCGTCGAAGCGCCGCGCGTAAAACGGTCAATCGACGCGCTCTTATAAAAATGACTATAACTCGAAAACTATTCGGAATTTTTCTATAAAATTTGAAATACATAATTTTGAATATATAAACTTCAGTTTAATGAAAAAAAAAAAAAATTTTTTTTCCGAAATTTTACAGTGGCTATCCCCCTTAACATAAAAAACGGCTCAAAATACCCGCATGGAAAAATAAATACGAATATATATTTTTACATATATTTTTTTTGAGCTAAATATATGTAAACTTATATTTCGCAATAGATAATAGAATATATATCTACATATATGCTCGCATATATAAATATATATGTCTAGATTTACACAGAAAAAAATTTAACTTCAGTCAAGTAAATGATTTTGAAGAATTTCACCTTCTTGATTTGAGTAAAAAAGTTCTTATTACTAAGAAATTTTTTTTTCAGGCTTATTTGTAGAAAATCATTGAAAAAAAGGTAATTGCACGTCTTTAACGATACCATAAAAAAGTACAAATGAAATCTAAGACCGTTCCGATGGAACTTTATTTAGCTGAAAGAAAAACTATTTTAATCGTGAAGATATGTTCGTCACTAAATTTTCTTCATTCTTTTAACTTCGATGAAATTCGTTTAAAATTAACTAAACATTTCACTAACTTGATGAAAATTTTCCAAATTTAGTAATGATAAAATAAGAAAAGCACCAAGAATTTCGTGAAAAATACCTATCGACGTAAATACTTTTTTGAAGCAAGCATCACATTTTAACTGGAAGTTAAAATGTAAAATATACTTTTCAATCCTGTGAAAAAATCATTATGCCGTCAAATCATAGTACACACTTGATGTGTCTTGAAATAACGCACTAAATTACACACGGTTTTGAAGTTAATCTTGCCATCCGTTTTGTTGTTTCTTTATTCTTTTCTGAGATCTTATTAAATTATTTTAATCACAGTTCTCTAAAATATTACTCAATCTTTTGTTAAAAGTGTGCTCAGTTATATTGCTCCCCTTAAATTGAGTTAAAAAGCTATCGAAAAAGCTGATCTTAAAAAATATCAAAAACTTTTTGCAAAAACACAGGAAATGATAAATAATTAAACAAAAAATACAGTTATATTATAATTAACACTGCAGCCTTAACTACCAAAACAAGACAAATAAAATATCTACGTAGCAAGTAAAGAGATGTAATTTTCTCCTAAAATCAGATTAAAACTGCATGCATCTCCAGTCGCATCATATCATTAAATCAAGCGAAATCATAAAATCAACAATAAGACATTTTTTTTAACATTATAGTGAAATATTTCCACTGACAAAAAATAATGTTCATAAATCTGGTACAATATCACCGATACAGTGAATGTTAATTGCAATAACCAAAGAGTCTGAAAGAGCCATAAATTATGACAGAACATAACTCAATGTAATAAATAGTAATTGTCAATGAATGATCAGGAAAGTCGTGTTAACATTTCAACAAATTATTATTATTAATAATATAAGTGAAATATTATTCGCATAAATGCAATAGTAATGTTAATGATTTTTTACAATATGAATATTTACAGCAAGTTATAGTTATAACTTATAACATATAACAATATCGGTTAGCAGTTACAATATATGATATATTAACGATACAGAAAGTAAATTCCCCAATCAGAGTACGTGTTAAAATTTAACAATATAAATATAAAAGTTAAAAGAATGTTAACTTTTATTATTATTATTTTTATGGCTGTAACAATTATTCTTATCTGGCACGGGTTTAAAATAATAAGTGTTGGATTTGAATTGTCTATAAAAGGGCGGCAAAAATAGGTTTATATAATGTTAAACAGAGTGGGATCGGTATCATCGTGCAGCTGCCAGGGATTCCCGACATACGAACGCGAACATAAATCCAAATTAGCGGTAACATATCGCTTGCGACCGACGGTACACACGATCGATCGGATGTATCTCCTCGGAGTACATACTATTTTCACGACTTTTAAACATAACACCTTTAGAATAGATTTTAAATCGTATGTGAGACTATCAACACAATCGTATCCACCTGTGTGGATTTTATTATATACATAGTCTACATATAATACACAATATTGTTCGTTGGTAAGTGGTAAGTATCCTCGGAAATGAGAATAGATCGTGGATTTGAGGCTTTATATGGATAACAGTAGACTCCATCTCTTTTGAAGAACCAAATCATCAATATTTAATGACTGTTATATTGAAATTCCAAACAATCTTACACATTTTCACGGCGTGTAGCTCGTAAAATTAATAATCTACCTTATTATATTCATTATTGAAGTTATACTTCTTTAGGCGCGTTATGAAAAATTGATGAGAGTGAAATTTTACGATGCGCGCGCACACCGTGACACAAAATTAACAGAAATGAAGTTGCCCACTAAATTGCTCATTAAGTTGAGGAAAAAATGCTACCAACAAAACAGAAATAGAACCTCTATTAGTGGCGCATGTTGGCACGCACGCCGCTTGTGTTCACTGTGTATTTATATTTATATTATTTATCCACATGCTTTGAGTTTCTACATTTAAAACACGTGTTATAATCAGAAGTGATTTGAATTAAATATTTAAATCAATACTAATTAATATTAGAAAATATTTGTGAAAAAACAGTGCTCATCAACCTTCCTAAGTGCTCCAATACAATTTAGATTAACTCTATCTGTATGTATTACTTAGTAATATAAATGACAAAATTATTATTTAATATAATTCATACTAAATATTATTAAATTATTAACGTTAAATATTTATTATTAATTATTTAATATTTAAAAAAAAAAAAGAAATAAATTTAATAAAACATTAAGTGAAAAATTTGTGATAAAAAATTAAAATTGAACATCAAATTTAAATATTAATTTCTAATATTTATTATTAAATTGAGTGAATAATATAATAAAATAATTAATAATTAATAATAATAAACATAATTTAAAAACAACATTCGAATAATAATAGAATTTATGTTACACTTAATGTAAGAGAATAATAATAAATATTTATTTATTTAATTTTTCAAATGTAAACTGAACTTTATTGACTATAATAACTCCTTTTCCAGTCTTGGATTATTTTATTGTAATTAATTATTTGCATACAATCAAAAACTATTTTTTTTTTAATGTTAAAAGTATTAAAAAACTATTAAAATTATTATGCCAAAGAAGTATAACTTCTTACACGTGTACATAAGTACACGCACCCTTTTTTTATTTATTACTCGTTCCTTCTTGTTAAAAGAAATTAATTTCATTTCATAGATCGTCCATTAGAATTTTAACATTTACTGGAATTCTTATTTATCTTTTATACAATTTCCTATGAAATTTTAAAAAGTATCTTTTAAATGTTTAGTTATCCTTTCTCTTTAAATTCATCTGAGGCTATCACACGTTGGTAAAAACGGTCTCATGTCTTCTACTTACCACCGACTTCTTTTAATTTCTTTATTCTCGACTTGTAATCATAATTTACAAATTTCATTAATTTTGGGTAGACATCAGTAGCCCACAATCCGATTACCCAGATCCAACATTGGACAGAATAATTTTACCAGAATTGCGCTTACCCAGATTTCTGAAATACAGTACATCGTTTACCCAGACATCCATTTACCCAGAGTTTCTCTTACCCAGGTATCCGTTAGCGCAGAAGATCGTTTACACAGGCATCCATTCACACAGGTTTCTTTTGCCCAGACTTTTGAATTTTATCTTGGTAGTTCAATACAATTATAGTAGATGGCGACAACATGATCAATTTATAGTTATTTTTAACTAAATAATAAAAATCAAATGAATTAACCTTTAATAAATGTATATTTAATTATTAAGATAATAAGAGTACACCTCAATAATATTAATCTGATAAATAAATAAATAATGCACAGTATTTTTCTCGTGGCGGTTGAGATGGAAAATTATAATAATAATTAAGTTAAAGTTTGCCATCCACATGTTCCATTGATAGCTGGTAGAGGCGTGACTGAGTTTGTAGAACCGCCATAAATTATGATTTAAAATTCATAAATGCTGAAAAAATTTTTAAATCAACACTGGTTGCTGGGACAATGGAAAAACTTGATTTCAAGGTTAGGACCGATGTGCCAGTGCAATCAACTCATTATAATATCAACTCAGAAGGGAATGACATTTATGTTGAACAATTATCACAAGAAAATGAAAATAATTAATCGTTAATTATATCTAAAAATTTCAATTTGGACTACTTGTTTTATTTGTTCAATTAATTTGTTTAATTTGTTCAATTAATTTCTTTTCTGTGTTATTGATAATGAATAAAAAAAATTATAACATTATAATATAATAATAATGATAATAATAATAATAATAATAATAATAATAATAATAATTACTTACCGATTTTATTGTGGTTCAATTTTAAATTATCCTCTAAATAATTAGTTCGCTCCATTTAATAAAAACTTTAACTAACACACTTTATTGTCACTGTGGTAACCGTGACATTACCCAAACGCTCTCTCAGATTCGGCTCCTCTTTTGGCTACCAACCTATTTCATAATTTTAAATCATAATTGATCATGTTGTCGTCATCTACTATAATTGTATTGAACTACTAAGATAAAATTCAAAAGTCTGGGCAAAAGAAACCTGTGTGAATGGATGCCTGTGTAAATGATCTTCTGCGCTAACGGATGCCTGGGTAAGAGAAACTCTAGGTAAATGGATGTCTGGGTAAACGATGTACTGTATTTCAGAAATCTGGGTAAGCGCAATTCTGGTAAAATTATTCTGTCCAATGTTAGATCTGGGTAATCGGATTGTGGGCTACTGATGTCTACCCTTAATTTTTAAAAATAGATAAAAATTGTAGAAAAATTTCTTTTTAAAAATTTTAAATATAAAATTTTTCAAACGTCACCAAAAAAAAATTTTTTTTACCCTGATAGCCACCTCATACTATAAGTTCTTGTAGTTAAGTGATTGCAAGATAAGTTAACGTCAAGTCCACAAATGCCCATTCTCATATACAAGTTGATAATAAGGTAGTGCCGATATTTATAAACAAATTACCTATAAGCTTATAGTAAACTTGGATTAAAAATTTCGGTCAACTTAACGGAAATTTTTTCAGTACAATTCTTTTGAAGTAAACTTGACCATAATTTAACGATGAGTAGTAGATTAACACTTATTGCCAACCTACTTTTCGTCAAATTCCCTGATAGCCAGCGCTTTCTCAGTAAGTGTTGACTCCCAGCAGTTACGGTTAAGTTATACATCAAGTTGGCGGTAATTCTTCACTCAACAACAGTTGTAAGCAAATTGACAGAAATCTACGGCCGCAACTTGAATACAAGTTAACAATCAAACTTGTAGTTAAATTTCCTTTCAACTTTACTACAATTTGAAGGAAATACTTGTACACCAAGTTTTGACGTCTATTTGCAGAGTAAGTTATAGGTAACTAATAGGTAATCACTCGCTTTGCCAACTCTTTCCGTCAAGTTTGCTTCAAATTGCGGACGTAGATTGACAGTAAGTTATAGGTAAGGTGGCTATCAGGGTTAGATTATCTGAGAATTATATCATGAGGTGGATATCAAGGTAAGTTTACAGATTCCTAGAATGTACTTACAGTTGATAAAGAAGATTTTTTCAGTACTCACTGCAAGACTGTGAAGGATTGCGTCAATAACATAGGCATTTGTTCGAAATTAAAGATTACATTCTTACCCTGATAGCCAGCGCTTTCTCAGTAAGTGCCCTGATAGCCACCTTACCTATAACTTACTGTCAATCTACGTCCGCAATTTGAAGCAAACTTGACGGAAAGAGTTGGCAAAGCGAGCGATTACCTATTAGTTACCTATAACTTACTCTGCAAATAGACGTCAAAACTTGCTATACAAGTATTTCCTTCAAATTGTAGTAAAGTTGAAAGGAAATTTAACTACAAGTTTGATTGTTAACTTGTATTCAAGTTGCGGCCGTAGATTTACGTCAATTTGCTTACAAGTGTTGTTGAAAGAAGAATTACCGCCCACTTGATGTATAAATTAACCGTAACTGCTGGAAGTCAACACTTACTGAGAAAGCGCTGGCTATCAGGGTAGCAATGCTAAAAAAAGAGTAAATTCCTGTAAATGATGTTACAAAACTTTTTAGCATTTGTATGTTACTTTTCAAAACTAACTCTCTTCAATGTATAAAAAAAAAAAACAAAAGGTAAAAAATGACCTCGGGTTCTATTTACCTTCGACCTACAAGATACAGCCCTCGAGGGTTTTATTTGATTATTCCCACAGTGAAACGGAACTAAATGATTCGAGGTAGAGAGTGATATCCGGTATAGGTCCTTTCAGGGGTTGAAAAAATAAAAATAGTTGACAAAAACAAACACGCATTCCCGGTAACAAAATAAAAAAAGAACCCATAGAATCTAAGATTTCCCGGGGGTGAGGAAATTTGTGAATCGTATGCTCCAACGGACAATGCTCTCTCACTTTTTATCATTTCTTTTTATCCTCTCACTCCAGGCATACCATGCTCAGTCACTGCTTTATGCAGCTCTTTGTTCCTCAACACACTAGACTTTAACTCTTGACTCCCCACCGGTTCCCACCACTACCTTCGCTCGCTTTTTTCCGGCTTTTCCTTTCTCCAGACTTTTCCACTCTCACGAGCACACTTCCAACGTCTTCTCAACATTAACTTCAATTTCGATGAGAGCACTTACAATGATTCACTATTTTATACCAACCAAAACATCAATATTCATTTTTGGCTCTACAACATTTTACTTTTATTCAAACTCAACCATTTATTTACTTCTGGGACATTTTGACCTTTTAATTTATGAAACAATATATACATATAATTTACATTAGGCTGCATCGAAAAAATCTACTATTTTTTTCTCGAATGATCTTGAAATTCCATTAGAAATGGCCAAAAAAAGATCCAATCTACATTCGAGCTTAGTTCGAATTTTTCAAAATCTATGAATTGAAATTATCCAATTTCTGTTTAAGGGGACCCGGGCAAAAGGGTCCCCTAAATTTTTTTTTAAAAAAGGTGAATAATAACTCATTTGAGGAGGTAATTTTCAAAAAGGTATCTTTTCATATTTTAAAAGAGCAGTTTTTTGAACTTTTAAATATTAATTACTTTTAGAATTATAAAGATTTCTAAATGAAAATAAAATTGTAGCTTTATAACCGATAGCACTTTATAGCTAAATTAAACCAGTTAAATAAAAATGCTTATAATTGAAAACAAACAGTTTTTTGTCTCGGTTAATCAAAAATGAAAAGATACCCTTTTAAAACTCAACTCCTCATTTATACTTTTGATAATGATTAAAAGTGGTTTTTTTCAAAGAAATTGTCATTGATTCTAAAAAGTAAGAAAAAGAATTAAAAAGAACGGTTCATTAACAGTGAAGCTACACGATTTTTCCTATTAAGAAAAAAAAAATAGCAGATTATTGATGGAATGATTTTATTAAATTGTTTTTAATTCTATAGCTTCACTGAAAGTTGATCTTTGAAAATTCATAATTTATAATTCGTAAATCTCGGCAGTCGCATAGTGACTGCAGGTTGTTAGTAATTTTTTAAGTTATTAATTTCTAAAGTTAAAACAGCAAATTTATAAACACCTAATCGCATTATTTTTGTTTGTTGAAGTTGATTCTCAATTTTGGTTTTTATAAGCCAATTAGATATATAAGTCTATTATACTACTACAGAACAAAATTTAATCATAAACAATAAAGTTATCGGATCATCAATGAGAAGAACGAGTCAGCAAAACAATGTCGTGAACATTTGCCTCTGATTAATCGATTTCACAGTACACCGAGTAGCAGCGTGTAAAGACCCATGACTCATAGTCTAGTTCACTTGCGAGTTGCGAGGGATTATATCTGAATAGTCGTGGCAAGGATCCTTCCCCTTGACTCACAATAAAATCACTTTATAAAATACAGACTACTAAAGTTATTTAAGCCTTTTGTTTCTCAGTAGTCCATTTTTTTTTTACTGAATTGATTTATTTATTCCTTTTTAAGGCGGACCGATAAAATTTGATTATTATTAATTGTTCTTGTACATTTTTTGTTTACAGAAAAATTTCTAATTGACAAAAAAATATTTTTTTTTGAGCAATGGTTTATCAAAAGACACATTGAGTCTATAATGATATTAAAAAAATTATTTGAGCTTCAAAGATTCTAATCGAAATTTATTGAATTTTAAATTAAATGTCTTGAAATTGTATTAAATTTAAAAAAATTATCGGAGTGCGACTTTAGAAAAAGTTAAACGATATTAATTCGATTTAAGTCTCATTTAGTTAGAATTAGTTTCTTTCGAGAAAGATTTGCTGAAAATTGTAGGCTCTATCCTGATGACTAGGTGGCTTATGCTGTTCTTTATTTTGCGAACTTTAATGACCATCTAAGCTCAATCATTTATTTTATTAATCTTCAAACTAGATCAAAGGTAGACAAAGGTTAAAGATACCAGTCTTACACGCTATTGTTTGTAGACATTTTTTGTTTCATTTTAATATCTTTATATGTTTAATTAAAATATTTTTAGATATAGTAGCAGCAAATGTCATTCTCTTCGTACTTGAGAAATCAAAAAATTTTTTCGATTAGTGTAGAAGCTGTATAATGATAAAGTAGAGATTTTTGATACATTTTAATCTGCAGAGTTGCCAGCAATATTAACTGCGAATTTTTTTAGATTATATAAGAACTAATTAATCAAATACAGTTACGAAAAAGATCTTAAGTACTGTGAAAAAATCATTTCAGCGATTTTAAGATCTGTATGTATATTAGAGCTTTGTAAAAATGTAGCTTTGTAAGAACTGATTGTACGCATGCGCATACCTATCATTGGTCAGTGTAAGAAAAAAGTTCACTGGACTCAAGAGAAAAAATCCTAAACTAAGAATACTATTTTGAGGAAAATAATGATCTTAAAAGCGGTTGATCGTTAATTTTCAAACATGTTTTGTTCATGTATAAGATTTAATTAAAAAAAAAAAACGATTCGCTTTTCAATAGATAATTTAATTACCTATCGAAGAGCGAAGCGCTTTTGTTGAAAATTTTCATTTATTTATGTATAAAATGGTTTTTAAGATTCCATTTGTTGTGCAAGTATGACAGAGATATTTTCGTTTGACCAATAGAGGGCGAGAGAGAAAAAAGTGTAAACCCTCCTTAAGTCAAGAAAAAAAAATCTTAAGCCTAGAGATTATTTTTAGATTAAATAAATTTTTCTTCGTTTAAAATTTTTTTTTCTTCAACCAAATTAACTTTTTATCCGTTTAGTTTAGTGCGAAAATTTTTAATCTCATAAGAATATTTAATTCTTCATCCTTCAATATTTATATTACATTGAAAGAAAGAAAATTTACTGTCCAGAAAGTAATTTTATATCCGGAAAATCCGTTCAAATGAACCATCCAAATTTATTGATTTCTTGACAAAAACATCAATATCTGGTTTCATTATTATGGGTAAACATATACAAGTAGTTATTTTTTTTTAATTTATTAAAAAATATTTTGATGTATTGGACCAATTTTTCAGACAAGAAATATATTCTTAATAATTATCAAGTGTGTATATTTTTTTGTGTCAGCTGATAGAAAATTTTCTTAGCCCTTTAGCACTTGGTTTTGAAATCCCACTCTATACTACTACCGTAGCACGAAAACGTGTAACAAGAACATAAAAAAATACACAGATTCAATATCAATACATTTTTCAACTAGAGAAGTATCAATGTCCGCCAAGTGGGGTTAAAATTGGTGGAAGGGTATTCACGGTGACACTAATACGCTCGCGTGTCACTCACACAAGTTCGCAGTGCGTTGTGATTCGCTCCATCTCCACTAACCACACACGAAGATGTTTCAAGACTCCCTAACTCTAAAGAATGATGGAGAATCTAGCGGTAGCAATTGTTTAGGAATAGCGCATGTAAATTATATTCATATTTAAAGTAAAAATATTTTGTGCAATTACGAAATTTAATACAAAGATTATTTTTCTGTAAAAGTTTCCTGTACTGTATCCGGAGTTCTTTTAAGAAATATCAATTCATATTATCGATTAAGTGCCATGTATGAATATAACACTTATAAGAAAACAATTCACAGCAAAATTTTGCTTGCAATGAGTATGACAGATTTACCGAAGAAGTGAAAAACCTCAAAAGTTCTTACAAGTTTAACTTTACCCTTGGATAACTTTTAAAGGAATAGATTTATCGAAAAATTATAAAAGAGCTTTCTTGCTATTTTTTACTAAAATATGCATCGATCATTTCTGTACTGCTATTTATTCTAGGGATCGAAAATTAATTGTAAAAAGTACAAAAAAAAATCCCATGTTATTTAAATGAGAAATGTAACATAGTTTTCGCACGGTTTTATATGTAAATTAAGAACTTTTTTTGGTATAGTATAATTTTTTTTTTTGAGGGTAAAAATAAAAAGCCAACTTGGGAAATGATAGACACCCTAATATACATACTAGCTTTTTGCCACTTTTCAAATTAAAAATTCAACAAAAATCTTTCGTAATTAATACACAGAACTTGAATCAAGAGAAAAATTCTTCAACCAAAAAAATAATTTTGAAAAGTTTCATTGTTTTGAATCAAGACGAAAAATTCTTGAATCAAGTAAAATTTACTTAAACCAAGGAAAATTTCTTAAGAGTTTTTCTACTTAAATCAAGGAAATGAAGTTCTTCAAAATTCTTTATTCAATTCAAATAATTTTTTTTTCTGTGTGTAGTTTTTTTTTCAATTAATTGAAATTGTTTAAAGTGGGTTTTCTGAGTATTGTTCTTAAATTTGGATCGATTGTTGTAGAAAATGAAATTTGTGAACAAGATAGT
Source organism: Cotesia typhae (assembly GCF_013202065.1). Classification (NCBI taxonomy): domain Eukaryota; kingdom Metazoa; phylum Arthropoda; class Insecta; order Hymenoptera; family Braconidae; genus Cotesia; species Cotesia typhae. The sequence goes on along the minus strand of NW_027423774.1, from coordinate 16,761,636 downwards.
TTCAGAGTTATTGAATTTCAAAGTTTTTGAGGTTTGTATAAATTACACTCTACGGGATATCGAAAAGTTTGCTTGTATACATGATTATAACTAAGAAAATAACTAAACTAACATTAATCAACAAATAATAAATTTTTTAAAAACAGTTTGATTCAAAATAAAAAAAAATTTGGAAAATCTAAAAGTGCACACCTCATAATCTCATTTTCTATAATAAAATTGATTAAAATAAAATACTTTTAAATCTTTTGCGCTATTGTCTATCCAGAAAAGAAAGGTACTGCACATGTGTTGTAAACGAACCTGATTTACATAGATGTAGATAAACAAACGATTAGTGAATTTTTAGTTTATTGCTAATTATAAATAAATTACATTGAATTAGACTGTCATATTTGAAAGGACTTAATTTTAAACCATACTGAAGCGTATAAAAAAATATACTTGATTAGTTAAGGTACTACTACCGTTACCACAAGAGTCAAATCCCAAAGCCTAACCTTATTTGATTAACGTAGTAGATTTTCTTATACTAAATCACGTTGAAGAAAGAGAGACAGAGATAACTTTTGAATGTGTTTTATTAATAAATATTCTCATATGTTCGGAAACCATACTGATTGTTATAAAATATGTTTTAGATGTTATTTTCTCTCGTTGTCTTAATTTTTATTAGAATCTGTACGTCCAATTTTGTGAAATAAATGCAAGTCTGTGATTTTCCATAAGGATAAATGGTAAAGGCAAAAATGTGTAAATATTAATATCTTTTTTTCAGGACTCGCCAGGCTTCCAAAAATCTTACTGCTTAATTATGATATTATAAAGTACCAATTTGCCAAATTTCATTAAATTCTGAAGGTCAATTCTAAAACCGGTAGTACTACCATAAGTTTTTCGGTAGTTATCGTGACCACACCGGTTTCCATACATACATTTGACAGTCGGACGTCCACGGAATAATTTTTTTAAACATTTTTTTTTGTTTCTTTAAAAAGCAAAATGTCTTTTAAAAATTTCACAAATGTTGAAACTAATATTTTTTTATGACATTTATGTGTAAATATTGTTCCACAAGTGCGATAGAAAATAAATAGAGACAATTTTAGTTCAAGAAATCGCTTGATTTTTGTAAGGCGACAGTAGAGCACAACCTCATCCGCTTCGCTTGTGAGACATGCAATAGTTTAGTTAATATCCACTCTTATAATTTAGATAAAAAATATATCATGTAAGCAAACCATTCGTAACGTGATTGGTCAAATATATCACAAACATGAAAATATATGCAAACCGTAAACTCAGGCGCGCGCAAATTTGAATTCTAGTGATTAATAAATTAATAAAGCATTCGAAAATGCTCACAACTAAAACTAAGTGAGAGATAGTAAAAAAAAGCACAAAAAAAGTAGAAAATATACGATATTCAACACGCTGAAGTGTGTGTGATGGTATTACCTGAATAGAACTATTTTTTTGTCCATGTAAGCAGGCTATAGTGTAATATAGTAGACGTCAAATTAGTCCTATAAAAAATTGATTAAATACATGGTAGTTTGGCTTAATAACACCACTAAAACTCTCATTTAAACACCATCTTGAGTAATAAATATAAAAATAATAACAAGATATCAAAAAAACAAAGCTGCCGACTATTAGCATGACTCGTAAATACTTAATATGCCTCGCAATTAATCACCAGATTAACCGTTAAACGCGTATCAAACTCTATATATCCCAGTAAATCTCACGCAACATATCTCAAGGGGAAGGTCTCTGCTAACTCGGTCTGTTGACTTATGCCGTTTAAATTATCGCTGACGTATATAGTTGGCATACTGCTCACCAATACTAATGCCATATCTATACTACTAACATTGTCCGTACTAACATCTATCCTCTAGGCTACACCGTTATTCTATTTCTCATGTTACATCGGGTTATATTGTATCGTACAGTATAATATAGCACAGTATATATTGTATTGTATTATATTAATACCCATACTAATGCCAAAAAGCATATAGACCTATAGACCGAATAATACTGTAGTCTAATTGTCATGAGACGTGGTATGCTTGTAAGGTTAAAACATCGTATCGGATTCCCTGAACGTTCTATGACAATCTCTCTCGTTGTACCAAACACCATATACTCTCTCTCTTCCTTTCTTGTACTGACTACTCACCCACACTTGTACTCACGGTTATATCGACGGTTATATCAACCCCTTTTACTTACTACGTCGACGACAGAGAGTTACTCACCACCCTCACGACACCACAATAATAGGTACAGGCGACGCTTCATCGATCGCCGTTCGAGTCGCGTCGGTCGTCCGGCCGCCATCTCCTGACTACTCTGTTTGTCCATTTCATTTATATTAACGCAAGTCTCTTTGTTCTCTACGTAAAATACATCAATACTTACACTGACGCAACACCCAACACTCGCACCCAATAAATACAAATACAAACACAAACACCCATTCATTTTAATCATCTTATTCTCTACCTACGGTGAGAGGTTATAGGTGTGGTATAATTATAACTATTAATAGATCAGGCTCATGCAATAAAAAATAATTTAATCAACTCTCTTGAGAATTATTTTTAAATTACGGGACAGAAATAATTTTTTTTTCATTACTTGACGGTTTAATCTGACGTAATTTAGATTAATAATTTTTTAAGCTATTGCATAGCTTTTATCGCGGGCTTTGAGCGCGGCGACCGAACCAAGAAATTCCGTAACGAAAAAAACCTAACAATCGTCTAACGTCGTTTCAGTTCGGTAGACTTCGGCACGGTGTTTGTGTACGTGCGACTATACGTATGCGTGTAGAGTTTACACTGTATAGGTATCTATCATCTATGTACAACAGTGAATAGCTGTACGCGTAAAATTTGTGTACAAATTGTTTTGAATATGAATAAACAAAGTGCATTTATTAATGAAGAAAGTGATGAAAAAATAGTGAAAGAAAATGAGTGAGTACTCTATATACATAAATTTTATTATAATCACAAATGCAGTATTTTTTGAATTTATATATAATACTGCTATAAAAATAACCTAAAAATATTTGATATTAAAATGAGCGATCTTAATTTAGTACCTTTGTTTTTTGTGTATAGGTAATACACATTAATGCCGCACAGAGAAAGTATATATGATATTTTATATCTATATAAATGTTCATCGCGCAAAATCCGATGATGAAACTCTTAAAAATATCGTTTTTTTTGTTCAAATTTTTTGAATGAATAATTGTTTTGGTGTGTAATTACACTATTTATACCTAATTATTTATACCTATTATTTATACCTAGCTATTTTCGTTTTAGAGAAGAAATACTTAAAGAGCTGAAAAGAAAAAGAAATTGTGAACGTCAAAGGGCATATTATCAGCGTCAGAAAGATTTGAAGAAAAATGAAAAAAAAAAATAAAAAAACCAATACCAAAATCAAATGCTGAACGTCAAAGGAAATTTCGTCAACGTAATGCAGAAAAATCTTACGTGGATATGTAATTTGATTTAATAATAATATTTAAAAACAAATTGTAATATATGCCTTAATATTATTCAACTTTACGATTTCCTCATTTTTTTCACAGGAAAACACAAAAATTGGACAGTAATGAAGAGAATGTCGTGCAATGTAGGGCTGTTGAAAATATAGAAAATGTAACGCTACAAGAAAATCAATTTCACAGCCAACAACTTCAAATTTATGAATATAAATTTTGTAAGATAATAAAAATATTTTGAACAATATTAACTTCTCATTTATTCAATAAAAGAAAAAAATTTGTTTTCTTATCGGTCACCACGCTCAAAAAGTGTAACTTAAATTAATATCAAAGAAAAAAAAATAGCTTAATACTGCATGAATAAAATAAACAAATAATTATAATTGCATAAGTTGATAAAAAAAGCTATGCAATAGCTTTACCGTGGCAGTCCCCGAGTGCCACATGTGTTTTTTTTTTTTAATTTTTCTTTATGAGACAAATTTAACAATTTTTGATATTTATTTTATTTTATTTATCATATGATTTATTTTATTAAGAGATTTGACTTATATACAACAAAAAGTTTCAAGGATAGCCTGCAGGATCAACCATCATACAGATTTTTTTTAACTGTCGAAAATTTTTCTCAACTCAAATAATTTTTTTCTTAAAATTTTTGCAAAACTATTATTAGATATAAAGTCAATTATTTTTTAATGATTAAAATAATTAATTAAAAAAATTTTTTTTTAATTACCATTTATTGACATTACTTAGAACGTTCTGGATATTGCATGATTTTTTTTTAAAGAAATAAAAAAATAGGGAATCAATTAAAAGTGGTTATTAAAAATTAAAGAATGAATTTATAACTTTCGATCAATTTATTGGAAACTTATAACTTGTTTTTTTTAATTTCAAAGCAAGTTAGAAAAATTCATATTTGTAAACGTGACATCTTAGCGCATATTCAACGTTCTTTTTCAATGAAAATATGAAAAGTAACGTGAATGAAATACAAATCAGAAATTTTATTACAGTACGGTTTAGTTTTTGCTCAATCTTTTTTACAAAATTTGATTAAAATTTAATTAATGGAATAAAAATCTTAAAAATTAAAATGCTAAATGGTATTAACATAATTACTTACTGGTGATGTTGAGTTTGAATATTATTAAATATGAAAGCACCCATTAATATCTCTAATTTTTTAATTTTTATTTATAATTACTCACCAAGCACAAACTTAAAAAAAAAGTTTATTTACAGAGATTATAATTGTACAGACTTTCGTGTATAAACGTCAGAATTTTTAACTACATATTCTTGAAATTTTGAATTTACACAAAATGAACATTTAAAAACTTTTATTCTGTAGATTGTATGAAATATAATTTTAATCACAAACATCTGTGATTATTATGTTTAATAATTTTGTAAGATTATTAAAAATTAAATTTGAGTTATTATTGTTCAATTAAATTTATATCTTTTTTGATCGTATTCTTGAATGAATTTATTCGCTTTGTATATACATCCAAACTCAACCAATCATGAACTGGAGACTCTAATACTGTATTTTCATCAACAGGTAATCTAAGCTTTTGAGAACTGATCACTTCTTCGACGATTCAATTTATTAAGATTTAGAATATTTTCCTGAGACTTTCGAGGTAATTAACATACTTTATGATACTGAGTGTTATCTCTTGACTTACAAATTGAACAAAGTAAACAGTCACTAAATTGATTTTATTGAAATTACAGTTCGTACAATACAACAAATAGTGTACTCCTGAAAAGAAACTGAACTTAATCATGTAATGGATTATAAAAGAGCGATCTTCATTTAGATTCCTACCAATTAGATACCTACTCATAGATTGTTACTGTAGCAATATTTATTCCTGCAGAAGAAATACTGTATGACTACTAAAACGATCTTTTAGATGGCTAGAGTAGCTATACTGCACCGAAAAAAAATTAACTTGAATCAAGAAAATAATTTTGAAGAGTTTCAGTGTCTCGAATCAAGACGAAAAATTATTGAATCAAGCAAAATTTACACAAACTACGAAAAGTTTTTTTAGTTTAAGAATTTTTCTACTCAAATGAAAAAGGTGAAGTTTTTCAAAATTATTTACTTGATTCACGTAAATTTTTTTTTGTATACATTTTTCAATTGTCTGCTTACAACACCCTCTTATCCGATAAAACATTCCTTTTCCTGCCAAATCAAGTGATACGAGTTGTTGTTTAGGATGACAATTAATTAAATAAAAAAATTAGGAAAACGGTTGACCCTAAAGGTCATCCCTGCAACTTTCCGCAAATTCCATACTTAAGCGCTTGAAAAAGCACTTCTTACGTTTTTGAGCTCTTCGAGCTCAAAAATATAATTTTTGTGTCATTTTGAGTATATTCCAAAAAAACCACATTTGAAAAAATTCTTTTGAAATTTCTCAAAATCTACCGGTTCAAATCGGTCCAAATTGTATTCCAAATCTAAGTTTAGCTAAGCTCTTTCGAATGGCGCTAACTGCGAGGAAAACCAATAACTTTCCGATCTTTGAAAATCTTCGATTTTCTTAGCGAGAAGTTAAAAATTGTAAATAATTATTTTATTGAAATATGTATTCATGGTTATCATGGGTATAAATATTTTATTTTGGAAGTTGTAAAATATGTCAGCACTCAAGATTGTACGGGAGGTCTAAGACTACAGTGAAACGTATAGTCCTTACAGCGATCTCGTATTGCTCTCCCAGCAATCCCGCTTAACTAATTTAGTCATCTAACGTATTGCTGTCAAAGCAATCTAGTAGATGGCTTTAGTAACAATTAAATAGTCAGTTAAATGGAAATAGCTACTATGGCAACATAGTATTACTCTAAGAGCTATAATTTTGTTTCCATGCACAATTAACTAACAAGTTCATTACTTCATTGGATTTTCAAAGAATCGAATAACGAAGCAGTAGAAGGTTATGGTCAAGCTATAAGCTACGATGTAAGGTGGCTCCAAATACTTTATGAATATTGATGTTAAATCGAAGATTCACTTCCGCTCCACAGTATAGGAATAAAGCTACCATTTCCATGTGACTATTGAACACTGCTAGAAGTATTGGATGACAAACATTTTTTATTTTTGGAAAGGAACCGCACACTCTTAATGATTATTCTGAGCAACCAAATGAAGCGGTGTAAAACCGTTGCACAATCAAGTCCGATCTATGTCCAGCGAAACGGTCAGGTATTAGCTAGTTGCCTATATTATTAAAAGTGTTGGATCGATAGACTAATAGACTAATGTCCCACCTGTAGAATAATCAGTTGAATCGAATATAAATATATATTTGATGATGTTTGATGTGTGTCGATGGGTGGACTATGGACTATGGAATATGGATTATGGGCGGACGTGTGTATTATAGATGTACCTGTTGTTATCATCAGACTGGTAGCATCGCCAAAGCCTAACCCAGTGAGTGTCTAAAATATTGGAATTTAGCTCGATAAAATATTTGCGGAGAGCAGCTAATATGTCAGGACGGGTAGACGGGTTATGAAGCAGCCTGTTGCACACTACTCTAGCTAAAACTGTCGCAGTTTTTAAGATTTTTTCCCCATTTTATTGCAGCGAAGGGGATTTACTTGCGTCCGTTTTTTGAATTTATTTTTAAGAACCAGGTGTTTTATTACTGTTGATCAGCTTAACGGCTCGCTGAGTAAGCTGATGTGAGTCTACAAGCTGCTGGAAAATAATTACTTCGCTTTTTTGATTAAATCATAGTCCAAACGGTATTCAAGTAGTACTAGCAGTGCTTTGATCAGCCTTTACTTCTTATTTCATTTTAGTTTTATTTACTTAGAATAAACTGCATAGACGTTTCTACTGGTAGATTAGTAGCTGAAAGTTAATGCGAAACTTAGTGATGTTTAAAAATGATATCTATATTGGTGTAAATTTTACAATAAAATATCTGCTGAATATCCTAAAAATGAACTTTAACACAAGTAGTAGTATCAATAGTAATTTAAAAATCAATTGTTGTAGCAAATTATTATAAATTATGTTTAAATAATCATAAGTCGAATTGAAAGATAAAAATATTAAATTAAATCATAAATGTTGATATAATATAAAAAAAATTACTTTTTTCGAAATTTTTCGACAATGATTTCTCTTGAACAAAGTGACCGATCTTTATGAAATTTGTTGCAATTAAAGTTATTTTTCGAAATTAAGAGCTGATTACATTTGACAAAAGATTGATGCTCCTGTAAAAAAGATATTTAAAAATAAATTATTTTTGTGAAAATTTTTGGAATTTCTCAAAATCTACCGAGCCGAATTGGTTCAAATTCTTAGAACATCTAAGTTTGGTAAGACCCTTCGAAATTTGTTTAGAAGTTGTATAAGATTTACTCACACAGACACATATTGATATTGATATTAACTGCTGTTAAATCAAAATAAGTTAATCATTACAAGAATTAATTACACCAACTATATTTCAATTTAAGCTACCAAAAAATTTTTATTGATTCGATCGTGAAAATCTTAATGGTAAAGAAAATTTAATTTTCACTGACAAAAAAATTAACTTGACTCAAGAGCCAAAAATCTTAGACCAAGAATAAATTCTTGAAATAAGAAAATTTTCTTAGATCAAGAATAATATCTTAACTCAAGAATTAATTCTCTTGACTCAAGAAAATCATTTTCTTCAAAATGGTATTCTTGGTTCAAGAGTTTGGCTTTTAAGTCATGTTAATTTTTTTATCAGTGTACGATTCGACAAAAAAACTACGTTTCTACGAATTAAACGACAAATTTATTCGACTTAAATATAGTTACACTAATAAAAAAGTTATAGTTTGATTCAAGAGCAAAACTCTTGAACCAAGAATACCATTTCGAAGAAAATAATTTTCTTGAGTTTATAGAATAAACTCTTTTGAACCAAAAAAGTATTTTCAGACCAAGAAATTATTTTTAAGTCAAGAATTTATTCTCTTGACCAAAGAAAATTAATGAAAATTTGTTTTTAGTTACGTATTAGCTTTTTACTATTTTCTCCTCCATATTTATCAATCATAAATTACCATAAGTTAATTGGTACATCTAATATATAAGAAATACATACAACCAAACATTTAAATGTTTACATTTAATTTATAATTAATTCAGTAAGTTAATTTATCAGTCAGCTTCCAATATTCTATCTCTCCATCTCTTATTGTGTGGTTCTATCTCAAGAACATCAACAAACTCACATCATCAGTAAGGCTGATGTTGACACAATTCGCCGTAGGCTACAGTCTCTCAAGAGTACAAACCGAGCCAAAACGGCATAGTGAATTTCTGACATCATGTGGCGTTAACAGTTGTTTAGTGTTATATCTTCAATTAATCTAAATCTTATAAAATTCTAAGTAACTAAACTATTTCAATTTTGATTACTTTTTTGTCTATTATTCACGAGCTTCAAACAAACTTTGAAACATTTTTACTCGCCCTACGTTTATACAAAAATAATTATTCCATCAAAAATTGTCTAATTTCACATATGGAAAATTTTCTATGTCTATAAATTGAATAAAATGAATGAACGAAGGATATCGCTGGTAATTTTTCAACCTTAAAGTGTCCTCTAAAATCCCCAAAAAATTCAAAGCACTGTGATTTTTTTTTATAGTGCCCCAAAGCTTTAAATTCTTTGTTTTCGCAAAAATCACCATTATGAGCAATATTTCGATTTTTATTCATTTTTTCAATGAAAAAAATTAAGAAAACGGTTGATCCTAAAAGCCATCCTTGAAACATCAAATTAAAGGGTATTAAATTTCCTAAAAGGACTTTTGAAGGAAATTATGAAAAAAAATTTTTTAAAGCCCTTAGACCTTTTTTCAGATGAAAAAAAATTTTGGAAAATTGTGAAAAATTTTTTCTTTTATAGTTTTCTTAGGATTACTCCAGACCCAAACATGATAAAAATTTTTCATGGTCATATCTGAAAACTAGACATTTGGAGCTACAATTTCCTTTTTTTGTTTTGCTGTACGATTATTAGCCCCGGAGTTACAGCTCTTTGAAAATCACCCAAACATTTTGAATTTTTTGTATATCCTTTAATTTTTGTGACTAATGTATAGTGATAAATAATATCTTTGTATGACCATATATGACCTAATTTGGTGAATTTTCATATCAAGCTATTTACGGACAAATCAGGATTATATCAGAGATTATAAATAAGCATATTAGGCTATATCAGAAAATTTTTACCCGGAATTTTAAATAAAAGTTTTATAAACAATCATTAAAATTATCATTATAATTGTAAATTTAAGCGTGGTACTCAACGCAGATGTTTCTATTGACAAATGGGTAATTGAAAGTTTACATAGAGTTTATTGATATTCAAAAAAGGGCATTTAATATTGTTTAACAAAAGAGTATGCATGTAAATAACACAGTAGGGTTGTAAATGAAGTAGAGTAAATGCAAAAACAAAATGTAATAGAGTGAACTGGCTCACAGTGTAGTGAGTAGTGAGTAGTGTTTTGTCGAACCTACAAATACGCAGTTTGTAGATTTATATGCTCACATAGATACAGATATATAGATATAGAGAGATGTGTTTGAAAACTAAACTTGGTAAGCGGATTGCAGAGGAACAATCGCGGTAATACGTATATCGGTTGTTGTGCAGTGATATCATTGAAAGCGTAATATCGGGTGGTCTTTGATGTGAAAAATACGTGGGTAAAGCTTTGATGCTTTTTTTTATTTCTATCAATATAGATCTATTTATGTTTTTGTTTATTCAGTCATATATTTTTCGTTAATAATTGTGCGTTATTATAAAATGTTATTCATACAATTGTTTGTTGACTCAACAGTATAGTAGAAAGAGGACGGTATTACTAATTAATAACTAATTTTTTTTTTTTTTTAAACTCAACAAATCCCGGAGATGCTTTAATTTATCCTTGAGCAAATAAATGATGGATACATAGATCATTATTTATTGTTCATTGTTTATTGTTTACGGTAGATTCAGTTTTTGAGAGGTATTATTATTGGCGGTGGAATGTAAAAAAAAATAAAAAAAATTTATGTTATTCTTCATAGGAGTTAAGAGTTATGGAAGGTTTATTTTGAAACCACAGTGGTAAGTGAAAAAAAGTAAAATGGGGAGAAAAAAATTATTGCGTGATAAAAACGCTACGTTCTACGGCAGCAACAGCAGTCACTGTAAATCAAATGGTTTAAAGTTTAGATTCTATGTCTCTATGTTACTATGCTCTTGTGATCCGTAAGGCTATGGGAAATAAATGAAAGAGCAAACATATATAGAAGGAGAGAGGAGAAAAGAAAATAACAAATGTGAGGGTTGCGAGCCAGCAGTGATGGACGCGAATAGGAGGTTTTGGTTGCCCTACGGTAGTAGTTGGTGTTGGCATTTTTGATATAAAAATCCGAGGGTTGAATCGTCTACTCGGATGTCCGGGTTGGTTGGAAGCATCACCGACTGGCTATTGAAACTGGCTGATTGAAGGCACTGCTCTCTCTGGACTCGAGTGGTGCTGACGACCTCCAGTATTAAATCCAACATTAAACTCGCCGTGGACCGTCGACGTGACTATAATCAATCGTCTTTGTGTTACCACTACACTCTGTACACATATAGCTATAGGTAGAGAGGTATAGGAGGTATAATAATCATGATAATAATATTTAGCTTGAAGCTTGAACCAGTCGCTTAGAAACGGATGTCAGTGTTAATGTGAGGGTGACCCGACAGTGAGAGATGCAAGATTGATATTGATCATTTGCTGGCAAATCGAGTGGACAATTTAACGGAACATCGGCTTAAGGGGGATAGCCAGTGTGACGCTGGAAAAAATAGGCAATTTTCGGGAATTTTTTTTACTAGGATAATAAAGGAATTTGGGGATCGGGTTTTTTTTGTTTTATAAAGTATATGTTGAGGATAATTCTCCGAAATTTTTATTCAAAAATATTTTGTTATCACAAAGTTATAAACATTTTTGTAGAGCACCAAAAAAATTTCCCCCTCCATTGCCGGTACTGTAACTCAAAAACGGATTATCTGAAACAAAAAAACCAAACGGCATTTTAATCTATAGGAATGTCGCTATCGTCGCACGTAGGGGATTTTGAAAATTTTGATTTGAGAAAAAATGGCGCCATATTGAAAATTTTTTCGTCTTTTTCCTCATTTTTTGGACTCAAACAGCCTTAAAAAATCTTAAAAATTAAAATTTTCAAAATCCCCTACGTGCGACGATAGCCACTAAGTAGACGAATACGGGGAAACAAAAAATTGAGAATCGGTTCATATTTACGAAAGTTACAGTACCGGAAAGTTTGAAAAAGTCGTTTTGAGAAAAACGCGAGTAAAGTTTTAAGAAGATTCTCGCAACTTTAAAATCTAGTCTTTCACAAAATATTCATACTCACATCAAACTATCAAGTCCTGGGCCATATGAGGGTTCTTCCTTCTTATCTTTAGTATTGACCTTGACTTTTTTATTTTTTTACTGGCCGTTTCCATGCGGCTTTCAGCAGCTTTAACCCGAGTAGCGTCGCGCTCAGCGCAGTATGAGTAGAGTGTTGGTCCTACTTTAACATCGAGATTCTCTAATATCTTCAGAGTTGCTAGAGCCCCATCATTGAATGTAATTGTTGAAATATATAAAGCTATTTCAACAATAAGGGAATAAGAAGAATTTGTTTTTGGGGCGAGCTGCCACACTAATGCATTGAAGCTTTCATTATTATTTTGTGTAAACCCACCGACACATCGTTCCAATAACTCTGGATTCGATAGATCTTCATAAATCGGTATTAAAGCTTCCGCAATATCTGCAGGAAGTGGTGGTTTTTCAACTAATGAGTCCAAAGTATTTGTTGCCACAGCTTTTTGAAATTGACACCACGAATTTGCACCTTCAGGACAAAGAAAATGCTGCGGATCTTCGGGTGATGAAAACTTGTGATAAAATGTTTGCCAAATAGCATTATACATCTCATCAACATCATTAGAATGACGTCTGATTGCTAAACCATAATACTTTGTAAATTCATTAATTGCTTTGTCCGTTAATCGACCTTTCCCACCTAAACTTTTCTGTGTATTTTCTTCTTTTCCTGTTTTTGTCTTCTTGTTAGTTCGTTGCTTCTTCAAAGCCCTTAGTCGACTGCCCATTCGTTTTTGCACGTGATTAATACATTCCTTTTTTTTTTATCTTCACCATGTCCCCATACGGTTTAGCATCACAAATATTTTTATACGTTTTAGTGTCACCATCACCTATATAGTTTACATACTTAACGTTATGTAATAACTCTGATCGCATAAACATCTCTTTTATTCCATCTACCTCCATTTGTCCAGAAGAATTTTCATGGTTTATTGGACAGTCTAGAGCATGGTCTTGCATAAATTGATCGTATTCAGCTGTTCCTTTTTTGAGCTCATTAGCGCACACATCTTACAATAACTGGATTTCATACTTACATCTACGATTTTGCCAGTGAAGTAACCAATTAGAGAAGATATACCAAATGAAGATTTAAACCCTCTTTTCTTCCAACTACCGTCACCGGAGACAGAAATTCCAGGAATGTCATTGGATTTTAAATGCTTGCAGGTTTCTTGGATTTCTTCTTTAGCAGCTTTTTTCAACACTAAATCACAACAGTTTCTAGCTGCATTTCTGATTTGTGTGACCAGACGATCGTAAAAGCTATGGAACATTGGTCGTGGTAAATCCATGAAAGCACAAAATCTTTCAGCTCCAGATAACCCAATACCAATTATCCGCATTGCAAAGATGAAACGGCGATTAATTTCATACGCATTCTTGATGAGTGGACATGAATTTATCAAAACTGGATCACATTTTTGCAGTTCACAACTAGTTTAAAACCTAATCCTCGAATACTTGTCTCAGTAAAGTTTACATCACCACCACACTTTTACACGATACACAGCCACTTAGTAAATTAAATATCGAAAAAAAATTTATAATTTTGTAGCTAATACTCGAATCAATTGTACAATCAGATTTTTGTGATAATTTCCTCTTGGAAGCACTATCACGTCGTTGAGAGCCAGTATTTTTTTCAGTTTCATATCTGTTGAGCGGTCGATTAAATTTTTTCCTGTCGTTTGGCAGTTTTCTTTCGTTTTTAATAACTTTACTTTGTTTACGATCCATTATTTAACAAATTTTTTTGTTAAATAAACAAAAAAAAAAGATCAGAAGATTTAAAAAAAATAAGTAAGTAAACAATAACGAGTACACTAAGAAACTCAATAAATTAAAGAACGAGTGTGTATTCATACAAAACAACTAAACTATGAGGTACAGTATCTCAACAATAAGAAAAAATATACGTTAAAAGTCAAATAATTGTAACGGTTGACAATCGTGAGGGAAAACAATCGCCAACCCGTACGAATCAAAGACGGAGCGAGCAGGCGACGTTTTCGTCGAAGCGCCGCGCGTAAAACGGTCAATCGACGCGCTCTTATAAAAATGACTATAACTCGAAAACTATTCGGAATTTTTCTATAAAATTTGAAATACATAATTTTGAATATATAAACTTCAGTTTAATGAAAAAAAAAAAAAAATTTTTTTTCCGAAATTTTACAGTGGCTATCCCCCTTAAACTTATTTGATTTTGTTTTAATTTTTTAAGTTATTAATGCAAATCATGAATTTAAATGTTTGAAGATCATTTTTAAATACTCTGAAAAAAAAAAAAAAAAAAAAAAAAATACTAAATTGAAGGAAAATATTTACCCAAAAATACTACCCTTGCTCCAAGATATTAAGTTTTTTTAATCCAAAAAATTGACTCTTGACTTAACGGAATAAAACGGTTAGATGAATAGAAAATTTCTTAGAAAAATTTTGCTCTACAGAAGCAATTTACGGCTTTGAAAAAAGATGTACGTTTATTGTGTTCATCTATGTTTAAAAATAACGTTTATATTCATAAAAATTTTGAAATAAAATATTCTACAAAATAAATTTCAGTATCAATCATAATTTTTACAAAAGTTTGGAAAATCTAAAAATACACACCTCATAAAGTTCATTTAAGGTAGTACTTAGTAACCTTGTTTGATTAACGTAGTAGATTTCCCTATACTAAATCGCGTTGGAGAAAGAGAGACAGAGATAAATTTTGAATGTTTTTTATCAACAAATATTCTCATATTCTCTGAAACCATACTGATTGTTATTAAATATATTCTAGATGTTATTTTCTCTCGTTGTCTTAATTTTTATAAGAATCTGTACGTCCAGTTTTGTGAAATAAAGTAAAGTTTATGATTTTCCATAACGATAAATGGTAAAAGCAAAAAATATGTAAATATTATCTTTTTTTCAATTCTTGGTAGGCCTCCAAAAATTTAAGTGGTTAATTAAGATATTGTTATGTATCTATATGCTCAATTTTGTCAAATTCTGAACGTCAGTTCTAAAACTGGTAGTACTACCTTAATTAGAAAAAAAGTAATTACTTGTATTACTAACTTTTAAAATTAAAAGGAAAAAAAAAAACAAATTTTTGAGAGCTGTTATAAATACAAAGAAAAATTACAAGAAGCACCCGTATAAAGTATTTGTGTTCTATGTAAAATATGTTATAAGTAACATTTTTTTCTTTTCAAAAGGATTTTTTTCCCATTTTGAACGAAAAAGCTGATTTCTGAACAAAAAAATATAGAGTTATCAGAAGAAAACAAAAGTATTCTTACTTTTGAAAAGAATTATTCTTGGATCAATAATTTCGTAGTGTTCAAAATAAGTTTTTTTGAAGAAATCAAAGAAGATTTCTAATTTAAAGTACTACTGAATAATCACCCACCCTACTCCAATCAGTTGTAGAAAAATATTTCCATAATTAGAAAAATAATTTAACGAGATCGATAGAAAATTCTTATTTAACATCTGCGGTCAATTTTTAGTGGGTGACTTTTCTAACAAAAGTAATGGTTGACTTCGTTCTGATGAGTGTTTAATGAATAGTAATATTAATTTGAACTTTAGACACCTGAAGTCAAAACATTTAACATCGATTGC
The DNA here is from genome assembly GCF_013202065.1 of Cotesia typhae. Taxonomy (NCBI): domain Eukaryota; kingdom Metazoa; phylum Arthropoda; class Insecta; order Hymenoptera; family Braconidae; genus Cotesia; species Cotesia typhae. The sequence continues at coordinate 16,745,978 of NW_027423774.1, read as the reverse complement.
TGTTCTATATAGAGCGATGAAGTTGAAGATGTTTAGCTGAGAGTTGGGAATATGCTCGACAATATTGTGGAACTTCGTTCCAACCTCCACTCTGAAGATACTTCCATTTCTGCAGGCAGAAAGTTAAACTGTAATTGACATTTCAACTTCATTCCAGCCCCTTAAACTTATATTACACCAACCATTTTGTAAGAGGATCATAAATAGTATTAATTATCAAAATTTAATTAACGAAAATAATTAGTTCTCGTTTATTCAAACAAACTATAATATTTTAATTTTCTTGTACCAAACATCACGTTATTGTGTGTAATAATGACTCGTACGAGTTAATTACAAAAATTGCAATTCTTGTCATGAGTAATGACTGTTTCGGAAAAGAGAGAGCTTTTACACAGTGGTTATATTAAATTAAAACATCAAAAGATCCATACGCATTGAATAATCAAAAAAAAAAAAATACTGACAGTTCAAAATTTCAATTTAGTTGCATTGTGACATTTTTGTGTTTATAATTGAAATTTTAGTTTGAATGACACAGAAGAACATCGGAGAATAATTTCATCCATCTATTTTTTATAAATAATTCATTTTTATGTGTATCATGCAGAACTGAATTTTCAAATGTTTGTCTTTTTTATGAATAAAGTCAACATATACAATTTTCAATTTTTATTTAGAGTCGTTTTTAACTGATGTGGTCATATCGCCGACTTTAACTGTTGGGAGTGGTACGTTGAGGACTTTTGTGTTGTGAAAATCTTAACCTACGCAACAAGGATTAAATCTCACCCAAAATGGTTTCCAAGAACAGCTTGGGACACGAACAGACGCCTGGCCGGTGAGTTAGTTTGAGTGCTCTATAGGCCTTGCGCCTTTGACCACTCGGCTAACGTCGCTGGTTCATGTATGATTTTCGAAAAATTGTACCAGATAAAATGTAATTAATTTTTTTTTTATGAAATTTTACTTCTTCTAATTAATAAATTATTCTTGATTCGTCCTAAATAAAATGTCACATTTCAAAAACTCGGTCATTATGCGAAGGAGAGGAGAATATTACTTTTGAAATCCACCGAATGGATGTTTACTTTATTAATTTGTAATTTGCCTTATGATTGCTGCGACCGAAATGTTAAGTATCTCACCAACCAAGAATTTAAATCTTGTATAAGTGTCGAGTCGACAAATCATGGAGAACAATTACTATTCCTATTGACCTCCGCAATCCAGCGTTTATTGCAGCATGACATCAAGGGTATAAATCATCGTGATGCAACTTTGATTCGACGGAGAATGTTCTGGATCCGTAATATTATAAAGTAATTTATTAATGGCAAAAATTCGTGTCTTCTTTGTAAAATTTCAAGAAATTCTGATATCGAGCTTTAATTTATTCTTACTAATCACAAATAGATTAATTAGATCCGGATTTTGATTAAATTTTATTGAGTAAGAATAACTTAACTTTAAACTTCACTAAGCTTTTTTTAGGTCTAAATTTGGACTTGGAGATTATTTTTTTTTTTAGTCTATTTAGCATATCACCGATTTTAACTGTTGGGAGTGGTACGTTGGGGACTTTTGGGTTGTGAAAAACTTAACCTACGCAGCAATGGTCAAATCTCAACTAAGCTGGTTTCTAAGACCAGCTCGGGATTTGAACGGATGCTTGGCCAGTGAGTTAGTACAAGTGTGCCATAGATCGTGCGCCTTTGAACCACTTAAAGAAAATTTCCACCAAATTTGGAGTCTTTAGAAGCAATAGTTTGAAAATTAAAAATTTTCATTGTTGATACCCACCCCCGCAACCCCCTAAGGGGTGATCTATCGTAAAATTCGTTCATAAACTATTTCTACATCTCATACAGAAGATTTCTATCAAATTTGGAGTCTGAAGGAGCTGTAGTTTAAAAATTGGAATTTTTCATTGTTAACGCCCTCACAAATCCCTTTGAGATAGGAATTTCTTAAAATCCATTCTTAGCTGACCTCTACATAGTAAAAGTAATATTCCTACCAAATTTGAAGTCTCTACGCCTTAAAGTTCCAGAGATATCATGATGAGTCACTATATACCTAAAAATCTATCTTATATATATAAAAATCAATTGCTGTGCGTTAGTCTCGCTAAAACTCAAAAACGGCTGGACCGATTTTCAAAATTTTTTTTTGTTTTGTTCGTTATAGTTCAGGGATGGTTTAGAAAAAAAAAATTTTGGAATTTTGGAATTGAAAAAAATTTCAGCTTAAAAAATAAAAAATTGTTAATTTTGTATCGAAATCGCTATTGTTACGCTTGAGACTCAAGGTTGCAAGAGTATACAAAATTGTCCAATATGCAGGAAGTTACGTACAAGTATACTTTGGGTATCTTTATATATATATATATATATATATATATATATATATATATATATATATATATATATATATATATATATATAAAAAGCCATATATAATAGCTAAAATTGTCATTAAAGACAAATTTTTGGGAACTGGGGAAATAAAGGATAAAGGGGGAAGGGGAGGACCTTTACTCAGTAGGAATTTTTGGTAACTGAAAAGTAATTCGGACAGCCCAGACCAGGAATCGAACCCGGATCGTTTGGTTACGCGCCAAAGGCTCTATAATTTGTTATACATTTATTATATAAATAAAATACATAAAACATATTAAATTGACCAACAAGTTTCATTTAATAACTTAATACCAACTTAACCGTCTACAATACGACCAGTGTTAATTGTTGACAAAAATAAATTAGAGTTTACAGGTTAAAAATCACAAATCAAAATTTGTAAAAAAAAAAATTTTTGTAGGTGATACGAAGTTCACCGGGTCAGCTAGTCTCTTATATATGTATAGATTTTTTTTTCGTTCTTAATGCAAAATTAAATTTTTGAATATTCTTTCCCTTGTGAATAAAATTGATAATTGAAATTCATTTAATAATCAGCTTTCAATATTCCGTAAAAAATTCTACTGTATGAAATTTTTTATTCAATAAATTTTGTTAATTTTAATAACTTTTGTGACTTATTAACCACAAACTTTTTGAGTTGAAAAAAAAATCTTAATATTTTATTCATATAATTCATTTGAATATTGAATCATAATTAATTGTAATTATCGCTAACAACTAAAAACTACTTTAATAACAAAAAACAAAAAAGGTTAAAAATGGAAAAAAATAACTCAACTACGGAAGCAAACAAAATATTTTATTGTTAGATATTATTATTATTATTATTAATATTATTATTATAGTACAGTACGTGTAGCCCGTGACACATTAAAACAGACTATATTTAGTATACTCTAAATAAATAGCCTCACTCCAATATATATATTTATATATATATTTAATAATATATAATATATAACCAACCGTTGATATGACAATCGCTCGATCCATTGATTCTTGCATTCTTATTACTCATTACTCATTACTCATTATTATTTTTGTTTTCTTATTCATATTTTAGCTCACACACGTGCTCACTCTCATTTGAACAAACCAATAGTAACGTCATGCAATTATTCACGTATAACAGGGGTAAAAGGGACACAATTGTTTTTTTATATTCAGTAATAATAATTACCATTAATCATTATCATTAATAATATGTAATATTTTACGGGGGACGTCGGGCGGTCAGTGAGTTTCGATAGAAAAAATAATTTTCAATTTTATCGGATCGTTTTTTACGCTCCAGCCTTTACTTAAACTTTATAATTATTTATTATTTTGACTTGGAGAAATATTTTTCCCTTGCTCTCTCTCGGAAGGGGGAGGAAGAAGGCATTCTTCAATTAATCGACACACTTATTACTATAATTTATCATTTATTTATTATTATTATTATTAATAATATTATCATTAATGTTAATATTTATGAGTAATCGGAGAAGTTAATCAATATAATATAAACTAACATAAAACGTACAGTAGTTGTCGATAAATTACGAGAATTCCATCATCAATCGAGCACTAGTTCGACACTTATTTGACACTTTTTCGTGACTAGAGATTTAATTCGAGATTTTGTTTATTTGTTACATGGTTTTATTCATCACGAACAAAAAATTTCTTACATAACACATATGTGTACGAACGTATGTATCCATATATTTATTTTTTAGTAATATATGTTAACATAGTCACAGGCCATACATTTTCGTAGTACACAGCACAATCATTTTATAATAATAATTGTTCTTATTGTTATCATCATTATCAATAGTATTATCATAATTAGTAATAATAGTAAAAGTAGTTTTTTTAAAAAGAACGATGTGAGACAGGTAAAATTTTTTAATTTTTTCTTTGAATTTTAAATTGATATAAATCGCATCTACAAAATTGAAAATTAATCATATAATTTTTTTTTTGTAAAAGTGTAATAATATCTGAGAAAAATGAGTCATACATGACCATTTATGATCATCGATGAAAAAATTTTATGCAAGTTTTAATTTGAAAATTTTTTAGAGTTCATACAAAGTAAAAAAATTTGCATCATTGCGTCAAAAAATTTTTATGTTAAATATTTAACACTTTTTTGTGTTAATTTAACACATTAAATGTTAAATTTATACATAAAAGTGTTAAATATTTAATACAAAAATTTTTTGACGAAATGACGCAAAATTTTTTACTGTGTATGGTCACATATGTTCATACATGGCCAACCTTTTATTTTTGTCTATGGTCAAACATTGTTATACGTGATCATGTCCATTTATGCGTGATCATAATTAATGGTCATGTGTGATCATTCACATGAGTCATATAAAACATTACACATGACCATACTGAGTCATTTCTGACCACACATAATGATATGAAACCATAAATAGCCATGTGTGATCATCCATGGTCTTATGTGATCATTTACGTTTATATCCGACCATAAATAGTCATTTGTGATCAGTAATGATCATGTGTGGCCATTCATGATCATGTGTGAAAATGAATGTTCAAACAGCTACAAAATTTCATATTTCACTTTACTCGACAAAAAATAAAACATAAAATACCCTGTTAAAAATTTAAACCCGTCAAACTTCGATCTTTTCCATTATTATAATACGTAATTATTAATAATTCAAACAAGTTAGTATTATTCTACAATTGTTAATTTTGGTGATTTTGTTTATTATTATCAAATTATCCAATAAAAACAATCCAACACATTTAATAATAAATTGACCAGATGTTATCTATTGACTAGGCACACTTAGCTCATAAAAAAAAAAAAAAAAAAAAAAAACACACATTAGTGTCACATATTAATTTCTACTTCTTTTATCTTTGTTTTTATTCTGTTGACATTTTAATTACGACCGCACCTCAAAGGTAATAACATAAAATAATATCTCAGAGTTTGTGTATCGATTAATAAAAATTACCGTTTCATAATATTGAAATTCCGTTACAATTACACTGTTTAATTGATCAATTAATTTCGTCTTACAGTTAATAAATTACACTTAATTAAACTTACGTATACTTTTAACATTTACATTTTAACTTTTGAGTCAACGATTTTTTTTTCTTTTAGTCAAAAAAATCGATTGTTACAACACCTGTCTTCGTTCTCTCATTTTTTGGTTTTATTTATTATTAATTATTCTAATAATTAGTTAAATGTTATCGTATTTCTATAATAATTATGGAAAAATAGAAACTTCTGACAATAAAAACCAAACAAACGTTAATTTTCTGATCGGAGGTTGATGGCGAGCCAAAAATCACCCACAGAAATATATTAACATACATTTCTATAGCAATTCAAGTCAAATATCAATATCAATATCAATATACATTTGTTATAATTATAAATATTTATCATTAATGATCAAATATCATACACACTTTGTATATACATGTTACAAAAAATAAATAAACAAATAATTCAATATTAAAAAAGAAAACAATGATTTAAAAGTGCACAAACCACTGATCAACTTGAAAAATTTTATTCCTTCTCTTTTAACAAAACAACCACTTTATTATTATTATCATTATTATTATTATTATTTAACCAGCAACCCCCGACATGTTTATTATTATCAACTTGCGCTCCAACGACATATCACTTAACATTGTATTTTTGTAGTCGTCACCCACTCACTCTCTCTTACAATTCATCAACGTTAATTAATAACATACGTGAGTTTGATTTATTTCCATTTTTATTTTAATAATCATTTCAATTGCACCTTACGCTAATTCAATAATAATATCAATAGCAATAATATAGATATAAATTAATCAATTTAATAGCAATCAATTAATTAATTCATTTTTTATAAATGGATATACTTATTAAATACATTTTTTTATTGTTAGTATTAATATATATTATTAAGATGTTAAATAGGTCGTTTACAATGTTCATTAGTGTCACGTTAGTGCCTCAGTGTCGCCTAATATTTTATTTTATTTATATTTCAATGATATTAATGTCAATGATATTACCTGTATTTGTAGATGTTTAAATGACGTCACGATCGTTTTTTTTTTTTATCATCAAACGTGACCGGTATGGAATGTAGTTGAAAGACGTGCTTGGCGTGCAATATTTTAGTGTACGTCCATTAAGAGACTGATCGAGTCGTATTGACGATGGAATGCCCTCGTGAACATTTCATTTACTTTGTTTTTTTTTTTTTTTTTTTTTTTTTTTACATTGTTATTTAATTTCTTCCTCCAGCCGATTGTACGCTTGACAAAATAATAATGACAAGGATCATGGACTTATGATGTAATGGAGAATTCGATGTTTTTTTTTTTTTTTTTTTTTTTGTAAGTTCAAATTTAGGGATCGGGGCTAAATTAAATGTTTTTTGGCTCGAATTTATTACTCACACCCTCGAAGTAAAGTGACGATTTAAACCAATTGTATATTTCAGTGTTTTACTGAAATTTTGTTTTTAATGACTTATGGATTTTACTGTGCGTGGTAAATACTTTAAATTGATTTATGTTTAATTATAGTCCAACAGTTTGATTAACGATAAAAGATACGATATTTTATGATTTTAATTAAATTGCAATGAGAAAATACGATCAGAGTTGATAACAACTGAATTTGATTATTGTTATTTTTATTACTCTGATAACAAGTAAATAGTGTTTTTTGGCAATAGAATTCGTAAAGAATTTTCTAATTTTGAAATTCTTTGTTCAAAATTCACATAATCGGAAATTTTAACTCATATCAATACATTTTTCAAAAATAATCCAATCATTTAATTAATTTGATCAATACTGAATTTTTTAGATATTTAATTTTGATTATTCATTGAAATATAACGTCTTAGATACGAAAAAAGCATGTATTAAATATAAACTATACGTGATATTTTTTTTAAATTTATTTTATAAAACAAACTTTGAAAAAATTAAACAAAATGTCTTTTTATAAGTGTAATTTAATTTACACTTGTGCATGTTTTCAACATCAATTCAAAAAATAAAAAAACTATTGTTACCAATTTTCTAATTTCACAAAATTAAGTCAATAAAGATTTTTTTTTATAATTCGTTCATGATGTCAATGCAGCTTATGTCAAAATTTTAAGGAAGAACTCATGTTCTTAATAAAATGATATCAATTAATTATTTTTAGAGTCTGAAAAATTTTTAATTATATCAAAAAAAAATTTCTTGTTTTTGTTTCTAACAATGTCTGTAAAAATAGTTCAATGATACTGAAAGTGTAAGAATAAATATTCATCTTAAAATAGTGTCCCATTTAGCCCCAAGCACCTCTAAATCTACTGTACAAACTAACTTAAAAAATAAAGAAAGTGTTTAAAAAAACTAAAAATGAATTATTTGATAATATTTTTATTAATATCGATTAATTTCATATATAAATAGCAACTAATAATTAATTGATTATCAATTATCATTATAATAATTTATAAACTAATTAATAAGAATAATAATAAATATAATAAATAAATAAAACATAAATTAAACGTTTGTTTCACTCTCACATTAAGTAGTTGTGCATTTAATTAACAATTGTGTTTATAAATAACGCGTTCGCACCACCAGTGGATATAAGATCGAGATTTATAATTTAAAAAAACCTTTTTTTTTCATATTTTTTTTTTTTTTATACTTTAACTTTATCCGTATAATAATTAGATGATAACGACTATCACTAGTAAGTCGTAGAAAAATCGGGCAACGAAAACGTAAATTTCGAAACGTGTAACCAAGCCCCAAAACGCCCGTGAATTTTTTATTTTATTTTATTTTTTTTTTTCGTAATAAACTCATTCACATCTATTAGTTTTTACTTTTATTTTTATTTTATATAATTTTTTTTTTTTTTTTGTTATCATTATCATTATTTTATTTATTTTTTTTTTTTTTTTTTTAATGTTCGTAGTATTAAATATAATACGAACAAGCACGAACGTCGCTTGGTCAATTAGAGTTTACAATTCAACGTACAAATATAATAGAAAAATATAATCGGTAGAAGAATAGAGATAGATAATAGTGTAGACTTAATCATTTTTGTCATATTATAATCGACAATCATTAATAATTACTGGAATGTCTAAGTCTCATTTTGAAATGTACATACTTTATTATAATTTATAATATTAATAGTTAATTATTCTTAAAATTAATCGATTAGATTTATCATTAATTATAATAATTATTATTAATATTTTTTTCAATAACCATTATAATTATAATTATTATTTTCGATTCTAAGCTCGAAATGATGTTACTCCTTAATCCTCCCCTTGAAAAAACTCCAGAGTTACCTACACGAGTTATCAGTAAAATTGTTTCGCTCTAATCAGATTGTTATCGAGCTCGTTTACCGATTCCGCAATAATCCCCACATACTAACGCGTCACTACGGTATTTAACTGTATATAGATTTATACATACAGTAGGTATTAATTGATCTTACATATCCGCTTACGGTTATTTTTATAAATATTAGATTTTATAATTTAATTAAATACAAAAATCAACTCCATTGTCTTTATTATTTTCCTCTATTTTATTTTTTACTTTACTTATCATTATTAATATTAATAATTAATCATAATTTATTTTGAATTTCATTATTTTTCAACACTTGTAATGATTATTTTGTTTATATGCTTCAACGTGATAAAAAACATTTTCATTAATAGATATTTTACGTTTCGTTTAATTATCGTTCCTGCCGCTCGGTGCATCGATGTGCGTCTTGTGAATAGAATGATGTAACTGTATTAAGTAGTGTTGTTTTCATTATCATTAATATTATCAATATTATCAATAACTTTACCCACTAATTAATTCATTATCAATTATCATTATTCATTATAAATCAACACTTAAATGTCAATTATTTATTATTTTATTAAACTTTTAAATTTATGGCAGAATAGCGTGTGTGATTTGGAAGTTTAGATACAAGTACAAGAAACAGTCAGTCTTAAGAGGGTGTGGAGAAGGGAATAGTCAATTTTTTTTTTTTTTTTTTTTTTAATTTACTCGTTTTACATTTTTATAGTAAAAAGTGCACTCCTTTATTTTTTTTATTTTCTCTCGCTTTTTATTTTATCTCTCACTTTCAATTAATTCGTTTACTCTAACTTGTTATTATATATTTTTTACTCTCCACTCATTCAAGTTCTAACATTTTTATTTTAAAACTCGCAAATGATTTTTCCTTTTTCTTTTTTTTTTTTATTTTTATTTCGGATAAAGCATTATTCGTAGATTACCGCTTAAACTTATTAACGAAGGAGTTTTTGTTTACCTACGTAACATACTTTTCTTTATTCCTTACTTATAATTATTATTATTGTGTTATTATTTTTATTATTCAAGTACAAATGACGCCTTAACTGCAACAATTATAACTTTATGGCTTGTAAACAATGAAAATTTAAATACGTGAAATTCTTACCAATAAAAGGACACAAAAATACGTGTATTGTAAATAACAACTTATTTTAATGGTTATTAATGACTTTTACAATATTATTATTATTATTATTATTATTATTGTTATTTTTATTATTATCATTAGTATTAATATTTATTATCGTGCAAATGTGCGTAGGTTAATATTCATATATTATTAAAAATAATTGGATACGTGTATACTTATTAATGTGTGTGCAAGTGGCGAAAGGCAATGCAGAGACATTTGCATTATCAACGTCCTAAATTTAAAAACAGCTGAAACCGTGTGGAACATAAAGCGTCTCTAAATAAAAAAAAAAAAAAAAAAAAAAAAGAAAGATAATTATGAAGAGCGAAAAATAATCGCTTGATTAACTTCACTAAAGGGATGTGTGGGTTTCGGGGTGGCTTCGATTAGGGATCGAATTCTAACCTACGTCCACTATTGCTAAGCTACACACCATCGCGGCATTGCCTACAAACCGCTTTTGATCTACCGACGATGAAATAAATTTTATAAATTAGCCTTTTTTTTTTTATTATTTATTATTCTATTGATTATTAGTTTTTGTTGTTTTTTATTTTTACTTAGTATATTTATTTAACTCGAAGAACTCTTACTAACAACTACAAAAAATAGTCAATTAATTTTGACTACACACTCTACTTATGTACTCTAGTGATATTTATGGATTATTAATTTTTAATTATTAATTATTATTAATATTAATTGTAATGTAATGAGAGAGGACTGGCACAGTGGACACAGAAGCGCTCATAGAAAAAATAAAATTATTATACCAAGGGTTCATTTTTTTCTACCCTATCGATAACAGATCAGCAAAAAACATCTTTCACCGTTGTCTCTCTCTTACTTTTATTATTATTGTTATTATTTTTAATATTAATTAATATTATTAAATATCTATCGAAATGTCTAAAAGTCGTTACACTTTATCCAATATTTAACGTTTTTCTTTTTCTTTCTCAATCGCGGATTTTATTTTTTTTAGTGAAACTTTATTTTGTACGGTTACTTTTTATCATCATAAAAGTTAAGTGAACGTCGAAGCAGGGATAATTGGTGGATCGAAGACGAAACGAGCGAGTGGTTCGGTGAGATAAAAGGGAGTGACACGAATGCCAACTGATAGGGTGGATTTATACTACGGTAGAAAACTCGAGACATGGAAACAAGACGATAAAAAAAATGAAAAATAAAAAAATATAAAATATTTTATATACGGTGTATAGTACGGTGTAAGGTACACTAACAAAATCTATATAATAATATCTATAAATATATATACATGACGTTATCGTTATCGTAGAAAAGTTACACGCAAACGTCAAACGAGCACTTGTGCTTGATAGTTCAGATCGATCTATTGACATATAGATAAATTGACATGTTACGTAAGCGAACAAAATATTCTTTAAAATTCCTGCTTCGATTTATTCTTTTAAATTTTCGCTCAGCTTTTGTTTTATATTTTGATTAAATGTTGAATCAAATGAAAGACTTAATTACAATGACAATGAAATTATTTTGACAGAACAAGTGGGTCAAATTTTACTCTGCATGTGTACCATAAAGTTATCCAATTTATTGCATGTAATTCAATCCAGTTCAACACTTGAAACTCGAAAATCTCAATATGGCCATCACTCGCTTTCACTGTGTGTTAACAATGAGTGCTTTTATATTATGAGTTGTGTGAAACTCTCAAAAACATTTACTGACACTTACTAACACCTCCGTAACGACTCAAATATAAATTTAACCAACTCTACAATTTAAATTTAAATAAATAATTAATTAATTAATTTGTAAATTAACTCTAAAGCGAGTACACAAATTTTATACCAATTTTTTTTTTATTTTTCAATTTTAAAAATTGCTATATACATGTATATATGTGTCATGCATAAAAGCGTGATTATGTTGATTATTTTACTTATTTTTAAAAATAAATATTGTTTAAAAAAATTTCTATTGAAGGCGTATGCTTATTAAAAAATTGACTCATTTGGTTCGGTTTAATTTTTTTAAAATTTATGATTGTTATTATTATTATTTTTGATTTGTGAAAAAATTTTGGCTGGCAATTAAAAGTACATATTTTTGTTGTCAGTAAACAAATTTAGCTTAATTTATTTTTAAAGTGAAAAATTGGTCGGTGCAATTTTGTAATTGTAATTTTAAAAATTAACTTATTAATTTAAGTATTTATTATTATTTTTTTTCTTTTAATATATATTTATATATAGGTATAAATAATTGTTAAGCAGGATGTTAAGCAGGGAGAAAATACCGATGCTTTGTAAAAGCACAAAGACGGAATTTGATTCTCGGTAATAACGGAATTGTTCCTTCATTAACCTTAATATGTTTATTATTTTTATTTTATTTTATAATTATAATAATTATGCAATTAAACTTGTATTTATTATAATTTTATGGACTAATTAATGATGGACTCTGTGATTTATTTATTGAGTCAAGTGACAAACTAAGAGGATTATCGTTACAGTTTTGGTGTTCAATTACAGTTCACATTCGTTTATTTTTTATAGTTTAATTTTATTATTTAGTTTATTATTTTGAATTGTTATAAAGACACTCGCATTATTCGTGCTTGCAGCCTACCCTAATAATATTTACCAAATTATATTTTATAATAATAATAACAATAATAATATTATTAATAATAGTAATTCGTAAATACACTAAAAAAAATTATTTGACTCAAGAAAAATATTTTTTGAATAATTAAGATTTTTTTTTTTGCTTCTGATCATATTTTTAACAAAGAAAGTACAATTTGAAAAAAATAAATACAAATTTAATTTTATCGATTGAAAATAACATATTTTTCAATTAAATTACAATAATTACCGATCGTAGCTATAAAAATCTTTATTTTAGACTTTTAAAACCAAGAAAATAAATTCTTAAAGCGAAATAAAAATTTTTTTAATAATTTTCTTATTACGATTATTGATCAAACCATAATAATTTTTTTCAGTATCTAAATAATTTAATTGAAACTGTAATCATCAACTTCTAAATGAATTACACTATAAACATATTTTTAAAAAATGATCAATTTACATTCTTTGGCAAAATTTTTAGCATTATTTACTCTACTTTTATCTTTAAGCTCTCATGATTATTATTAGTATTATTATTATTACTATTATTATTATTATTATTATTATTATTATTATTATTATTATTATTATTATTATTATTATCATTATAATTCCTATAAAATCTTTTACACGTGCTCTCTTAATTGTCATAAATAACGCGATTATGAAAAATTACAATTGATATTTTAATAAAAATAAAATTAAATCACGGCGTCAGAAGACTAGAGTTTAACAATATTGAACCTCGATAAACATTTTATATATTTCATAATTTTCTTCATAACTCCCTCATTATCCTCCCCTTTTTAAATCAGCCTCCAAAAATTAATTACAACAATTTTCGAATTTTAAATACTATTGAAACTATTAATTGATTTTCCTGTTAATAGAAACTACCGAAGACAGATATATCTAATTTTTCATTTTCTATTTTACTTTAATTTTACTGCACTGAGAGGAGGAGGATGATAGAAAGCGATTGCGAAGATCACAGTCCGTTGCGTAACAATGAGTGCATGCTGACTTTGTTTTTCACAAAACATTTTAATCACTTATACCAAATGCCAGTACGTATACATTTGATATTAATTTTTTTAAAAAATCTCATTCAATAACTTTTGGCTTTCGATATCCCTCACGATAATAAACGCAATAGCTTCGCCTACGAAATAAAAAAAAATAAAATACTCCAGTAGTTAACATTCCTGTCATCTATTTAACCTCCAATAATATCATATTATTATTATTATTTTTATTTTGGCTTTACTTTTTATTTGATAAGATACAATTCATATTAATATATAACTGAATAAAAAAACTAGTCGCGCATGCTCTCGGTATTCAATTCAACAACGCGTAACCCCCGTCAAATTGTCCAACATGAGCAAAACGCAGTCAATGAAAAAATACATATACAAACACTATAGAAATTACATGCAGATTAATATTTAATATTTAATAATTAATCATTAATATTTATTGTTAAGTCTTATTAATAAATTGATAAAATTTTTTTTTCTACTATATAATTAGTATTATTATTATTTATTATTACATTATGTTATTATTATAGTTATAATAATAATAATAATAATAATAATAATAATAATTATTATTATTATTATAGTTATTAATAAATATACTTATGATTATCCATACATTTCAACATTCTGATCATGTGTATCAAAATAATATCGTGATAATAACCCGATTATCTAAAAATGGATCTAAATCCAGCTCTAGCTCGGCCTCAACTCCGAAACTCTAAACTGGTGTATACTGAACTCGTTAGTAACCAGCGCAACAATATTTTTTATCAATATTATTATAGTGGGTACCTACTGTAACATCGCCATTATCCGCTGTTAATAACACTCTCGATGAATAAACTCGAACAGATGTCTAGCTTTAACATGTTATGTTTTTCTTTAAATATTAAACCCACGTTATTAACAAGCACCTGCGAGAAGAACCCACTTAGGACAACTCCATCTATATTTAAACTCACAAAACTCAAACCCGCGAGTACTTAAATTCTTATATAATTAATAATTAATCATTAATAATTATCATTATCATCCTCGTGTTATCTAACTATTGATATTTAATCATCACCAAATAATTGTTAATCACAACAATTTATCATTTTTTTTTTTTTAATGTTCATCTTAAGATGACGAAAAATAATTCAACGGATGACCAAGCCCTGATATTTCTACTTAATTCGCTGCGAATAATATAAAACATGACAAAAATAATGATAACTGCATTAATAAATCAAGTGGCGATTTTGTGTACGTAAATACTGTAATTGACACGAAGAAAATAATTGAGACGTCGTGCTCGGAACTTTTTCTTTTCATAATTAAAAATTAAAAAAAAAAAAAAAAAAAAAAACAAACGACTTAAAAGCTTGAGATTCGGTAGCTTTATTCGTAAATATTTAGTTTTTTTATTAATATTATTTTTATTTCTGGAGACGAGAAAAATGCACTTGTATTTTTTTATTAGTTATTTTTTTTTTTTTTTTTTTTTCACAATCACAACATTCAACGATCAATAACACTTTACAAATATAACACGGAGAATCTATTGGAACGAGCTCAGCTTTTATTTATTTTCATTTAAACAACAACGGCCATTTCTACACTTTGAATTTTAAAAATCTTTAGACATCTGTATCACGAGATTTTTTAGGTACTGTATATTTTGTATTTTATTTGCCTTTCTTTACTTCTTTATTTTTTTTTTTTTTTCATTATTCGTTTTAAGCTTTATCCCTGAATCACTCATATTTTTTTCGTCACAAGAATCTCAAGCTTTTAAAAGTTAAACCACTGAATGTTAAAATAAATAAATAAATAAATAAATTACTCACTCCATTTCGTTGTTTCTACTAATAACATTTTCCACAATAAAATTTATTCCTACTTTAATTCACAATAGTTACCATTATTTTTTCCACGTCTACGCTCTTAATCTTGGCCTTAATTTCCGTTATCTCCTGCACTTATTAAAACGTTTCGCTTAAAAACCATAAAACATTTAATGTACAAAAATTAATTTTATCATCTCTATTTTTATTTCTCACAAGCTTCGAGCACAACGACACAAGCATTAAAATATATATATTTATATACATACATATGACCGTTAAACGGCTGATACATATAATATTAATAATAATTAATTAATAAATATACCCTACAAATATTTCTGTTCCCAGATTTATATTATTATTACTTTTTTTTTTTCATTTTTTAATTATATTTTTGTCAAAATTTAAAAAAATACATATATCTAATCCGACAACGTGGGTCTGTAACAGATCGCAAGATTTTAAAAAGTCCATATTTTTTTTTTTTTTTTTAAGTACATGATTTTTAACACCAAGACCCACGTGTTTCTAACTATTCAAAAATTATCAAACAACGTATCATCACCTGCCTTCTTAACTGTCACCAAAATCTTTTTATCACTTCAGTTTTAGTTTTTAATTAAGCCATATCCTAAACACTTTATCAATATCCTTCTCTTACTCTTAATCAATATATTTTTTTTTATAAATATATATTTGTAACCTACAATAATGATAATCACGGTAATAATTCAATGATTTAATATAAAATTATTATTTAATTAAATATATATGTCAGTAATAAATAATTACCATTTAATCCGGTAATAATAATAATAATAATATTAATTAATAAAAATTAACTGATGAAAATTAAAAAATATATTTAATAACCACGTGGTTCGTTAATTACGTGCAGAATAATTTTAATAAATAATTAAAAAATGAATTAGTATTACATAATACATCGATTTAATAATAATAAAAAATATTGACATTAATCAACGTTAATTTAATAATTAATAATAATTTAATAGTTAATGAATAAATATATAAAATTTATTATTTGCATTTTTCTTCTCAATAATTATCAATGAAAAATTTTAATAAATAATTGTGACATCAAGTCACCGATTTAATAATAATAATTAATAATTTTAAATTATACGATCTTTCATATTTAATCAAGTAATAATTAATATTTTTTTTTCTTCGCACCCCAATTTGATATATTTATGACTTTTTTTTTTTTTTAGCTTTTTTAAACTTTTTTATATTTTTTTTTGTCAACTATATTAGGTTATTTCAAGAGGCCATGACTAGACATTTAATCGTACAAATAAATGCGCTTACAATTTAATAATAATTATAATTATATGATAGTAATAAATATTAATTATAATATAATTATAACAAGATGACGGGCGGCATCACGATTATTTGCCGATGAAAAATAATCTCCGTACTTATAAATATACTACAACCCTACTTTCAATATTTTTTTTTAGTTTCATAACTTGTCATCATTAGATTTTAGTCCTTAATTAATTAACGTAATTATTATAATAATAATTATTATTATTATTGTTATATCCTTACATTGTAATGCGCGTATGTTTTGTCCGTGAAATGATTAAAAATTAAAACAACTAATAAACAAATAATATAATAATTAAAAAACTAATGGAGATTTCTCCTGACTTATTGAGTTGCTTTGGGATCGTTTCATTAAATATTTTTTTTTTTTTTTGTTATAATTATAACTTTAACCTATTCTAATTTTCTTACATTATAATAAATGTAATTAACGTGTATTCATGCATATATTATTATAAACAAATCCTATATCCTATAAATGAATTAATATAATATGAATTAATACGCTATCAATAAAATTGGTTATAAGACTGTACACTTAAAATTATTGCCAACTTATTTTCGTTAATTTTAATAATTTAGCAACTACTTAAAAACATTTGTTGCTTGTATGTAACAAGTGATGCAAAATAAACTAACCCTTTCTGACAATAATAAATAATGTTTTAGTTAAAAACTTTTGTCTCTATTTGATTGATTGTTTATATTAGTCAAGCATAAAAGTATAAGTTCTGCATTTTGTGTTTAATAAATAAAAAGAGTTGAAACACTTTTTTCATCCCCTTTTCATATTTACTTTGATTTGTCAGTCTTACCGAAGATTAAAGCATGCTTTTCTTAATATAAACGTAGATTATATATTTTTTTTTGTTTTTGTCTTAGAAATGTACCAGTGACTCGATCGGAAAACGACTTACTGTACAATTTAATAATTTACACAAATAATACCCCTGACAGATCCAAAGTACGGTAATGTACGGTAGGGTACGGTAGAGTACGGTACGTACAGTAATTTACTGTAATACAGTATGATACCGTAAATTACGGAGATTGTACGGCAAAGTACCGTGATTGTACAGTAATTTACCGTGATTGTACCATTGGAATACGGTAATGCGGAAAGTTCAGAAGTATATATTGTACCATATTTTTACCGTACGCTACCGCAATTTTACGGTTCTATATCGGATTTTCACCGTTCGTTACTGTACATTACGGTGTCTTACAGTTTTTACTGTGCAAGTAGAATGCTACTGTCATTTACGGTGGCCATACGGTATATCGACAGTATTTTTACTGTACAATACCGTAATTTTACGGTTTTTCAAATCCGCCAGGAACAATTAAAAATCAATTAATTAATACATAAAAGCTGCTTTTACATTAAAGTAATTAAAATAAAAGGATTTAATAGTAACCGGACCATAAATTAGCACATAAGTATGAATATTAAACCGAGTCACCAGAATTCTCTTTGATAATATGCCGTCGGCTCTTAACATCAAAGGGTAGTACAAGGACTTTGGGTAGTTTTATAATTAAGGAGTGGGTGGATAAATTATTTGAGTGTGCGTGTTACTTTGTGTGTTTCTGATATCGACGCTCTCGTCTCACATAACGCATGCTCCTCATATATGTATATTTTATTGTAATCAATAAATTAGTCAAGTTTAAGTTAATGTAACCTTGATAACGGTTTTCTGTCTTCTTTTTTCAGTGTTTTTGGCGTAATCTAACAATTAACCCTTGTTTACTCACAAAGGGTACAATAATTGGTCGAATTTAAGATGGCCACGGTCGTAATATTGACTAGAGAATATTCTTATTCCGCGATCGTAAAAATGGCCGGTTTAATTTCCAAAATGGCGGGCAAAGCGAGCGCCCACATAGGAAGTCGGTAAGATAATTCTCTGTCGATAATACGAAAAGCATTTTCTTTAATTAACGTTCAATTATTAATCTTAATTCCAATAATAATGTTAATATATATAATCTTAAACGCTATTTTTAACGATCCTACAAGCGATTAAAATTTTAGACTTATAATTTTAATAATATTAAATATTAATATTATTAGTATTACTATTATTACTCAATCAATAATTAATACCGTTAATAGGTATTATAAATCGCTATACGATAACTAAGCATGCAACAATATGGAGCGGTATAATTTTAAAAATAGTAATTACAATTTATTATCAATTATTCAATTTTCAACCCTTTCATTATTTTTATATTAGTTAATCTTTACGTTTATTTATTCATCCGTTTTATTTTTAAATCACTCGTCACCTTCTAATCCAAATTTAATTGGTTTTTATTATTACTTTATTAATTTTTTTTTTCATGTGCTTGGGCCCAGGAAGAGTGTAATTGTCAAAGAGATCGCCGCCCGTCGGTTATCAGCTCTATTTATAATTCGAGCCGTCAAATGTCTCGAGATAAGTATTTAATATTATTTAAAACCTTCTATTTAATTTAAATAATATTATCAATTTTTTTTTTTTTCTTAGGTTACACTTCTAGAGCTATAAACGCACGTCTTACAATTTACGATCAAGTTATATCATTATCAACTTGTCAATCTTAATCCATCACTGTAATAATTATCTTGCAATTCAGCGTACTCTGTACATACACATGCGAACGTACAAAAATATATATGTCATCTATCCGAACGCTAAATACCTAAAAAACGTCGTTATAACCAGTAATTCATTTGCCGAGCGCCAGAATGTAAGTAGTTATTTTTTTTTATCCATTAATTTTATTTTTTTTTAGTAATCTTTTTTTTTTTTTAATAATTATCATTATTATTATTATTATTTTTATCATCAGAGATAAATTGTGTAGTAACCCTCGATCACCGCCGTATTTGTTATTATTTAAAACACCTGTTTTGTAGTGAAGAAAAATTTGCGGCACGCGAACTATCACTTTATTTAATTCAAGATTAATTCTATTATTAATTTTTATTTATTTTAGATTTTTTACTGGAGATAAAATTTTATAAGAGATCCTTACACTTTTTATAAATCTTGTCTCGACAGATGGCGGACAAAATTTTATCATTTCGCGTTGCTAGGTAACAAAGTGATCGTTCGACGTGATCGCCTATTCCGACGCTTCCCTTTTTAAATTTCCTATTTATATTTTATTTATTCATTTACTTTTTCTTCCTCTTAAATAACGCTCACTCAACGACCAAATGTATTTCAATCTGGAATTTTATATCAATGAAATAATAAGTCTTCAATTAAGCCATTTGTTTTAGGACCGAAAAGTTGGATTTTTAGGGTCCAGATTTTATCATTTTTTTTTAAATTTTAGATTTGTGCCATTAATATTAGTAATTAAATTATTAATTGGTAAATATTAGTGTTAGGAGTAAAATAAAGGTTGAAGATTATAAGACAAGCTAAAATAACTACAGGTTTATATTACTTACTTGATACTGGAATGGACTTTGGAGTTTGGGTGCAAACACAGCCGAGCAATCAATTCAAATATCAGCAAAATTATAAATAAATCTATTTTAAAATTAAAAATAAACTAATGGAGCCTTTAAGTGAGATTCACTTTGTTTTTGTTTATGAGAATATTATTTTTTTTTTTTAAGTTATGAATAATAATTTGAGATAATTTGGAGCTTCAAAAAGATAATTTTGAATTTTTTCCAGTTTTTTTAATTCAAGATTATTAAATTAAATTTTTTTCTTATTTTATCAGTGTGAAATTTTCTTTAATTAAATTGTGATCCACTAAAATTATCGACTTTTTTTTGCCAAAAATGAAATTTTCTATACAAAAAGTAATCTTATGGTTTTATCATATTTAAAAAAATTTTAATTTGAACTCAAGTCAAAATTTCAACTAAATTTTTAACTAAAAAAAAATTCAAAATTTTTAACTAAAAAAAAATTCAAACTTTTAATTAAAAAAAAAAATTCAAAATTTTCAAGATCAAAACTGTCTCAAATTCTACTCATAAAAATTTTGGACAGAAAATGTGAATAATAAACACTGGAAAATAAAAATTTCATTGCGTAGAGTTGATAAAAAATTAAAACATTTCCAGCACGTGTTTCTATACAGATCTCAAAAGAACTTTAAAATCCAAACAACGTTGGCGTATTTTTAAATATTAAATAAATCCAATAAATTTTGTTAGAGAGCAAAATAGGTAGAAGTTTTAAAAAAAGAATATAGAATCGCACTTTAGACTACCAAACACATGTAGTGCAAACTAAATAATATAAAAACTAAAAGTATAAATAAAGTAAAATAATCTAATGGAATGTAAAAAAATCACCTTACTAATGGTAAATAAAAAAAAAAAAAAAAAAAAAAAAGTACAATCCAAGCAAATGCGTTGGTGAATGCATTATTTTACATATTTCAATAAAAAAAGTAAAATTTTTCGTTTCACTGCACTCGATATTTAGCTTCGTGACTTGATCGAAAATGCTGGAAATAGGAGGAAGTTTTGATCAAAGGGGAAAGATGGTAATTGGGTTGAGGTTTTGCACACACGTACACAAAAAGTAAATTTATAAAAAAAAAAAAAATTGTATACATAAAAAAAAAATAAAAACACCAAGATATGTAATATGAACTGAAAATATTATTAAAAAGCATTTTACAACAAAAAAAATTAACTAAAAAAAACAAACAATACGATTTACATTTAAATTAAGAACAATTGAGTTGTATCATTTAAAATAATAATAATATTAATAATAATAATAACATAACAAACCATACAAAAAAGAGATTGAGACATTCGTTGTTTTTTGTGTTTTTAAATTATTTTGTATCTACGCAAACTAAACAAAACATTTTGTATATTTTTTTTTAATGAAACTTAACTATTATGATTTGTGTTTCTTACTATTATCGTTTATTTTTTTTTCTCGCTTTATTATCGTTCTACTCATTAAACAATAATAATTCGCATTATTAAAAGAATGTTTTTAGTTTCTATTTACTCCTCCTATTCTACATACCAACTCTCTGGGGGATGATATCCGACGGCTAGCTGGCGTGAAAAAAATTTTAGACACACAATGGCTTTATTAATTAGATCATTCAATTATAAATAAAATTTTTTTTTGATTGAACTAACACATAATAATTATAAATAATAAATTTTCTAAACATAATTCAGACATTAAAAAAATTTATATAATCTCAAAAAAACAAGTGAAAGCCAAATTTTTTTAAGTAACTATCAAATAAAAATATATTTTTCAATCTTTGGCTTGACGTCAGCTCGTGAGAAATGTTTCTTTTAGACTCGCTATTTTTTTATTTTTTTTTTTTTTGATTGAATGCAATATTGAACTGTGTTATGGCGAAATATGAAGAATTTGAAGTAAAGCCAGCGTGAATCATGTTTTTTTTCTATTCAACGTTTTTAAAAGGAAAAAAATAAATAAAAAACAAAGCAAATCATAGCCTGGCAGAATTGGAAAAAATAAATGCAATTTCAGAGTATTATCTTTTTTTTTTATTTTTTTAATTAAGCTTATAGCAATTAAAATAAAAACAATTATGGATTAAAAATAAATTTGATCATTATCTCGATGAAAAAATAAATTAATAGTAAAATCTCTAAACTCAAACCCAATATTTTCGCGCCCATCAGGGACAAGTCGCAAATTTAAACACACTTCCTTCGGGATGATTATCCGAGGGATTTAAATTATCTCAACCGATTCGAGAGTCCTTAATCGAGGCCGCACATCGATTTAGGATTCTCGGGGTAGTTTAATTTTTTTCCTAAAAAATAGAGCCGTTCTTTCGACCAACGTCGTCTTGAGATCCAACGACTCGATATTTTGTAATTATTTTTATTTTAATTTTTAACTAATGAAAGCACAAACCATAAACTTTAAATTATTTGCCAGCTAGCCTCGCAGTCTTATTGATAACGATTTTTATTTTTATTATTGGCAACTATTTTTTTTTTTTTTTTTTTAATTTTTATCCACTAAACACTCGAGTGTGTTTTAATTTAGATGTGAAAAAATATTTTTGTCGTTTTTGAAATTTGTCAGACGTTTTTTTCTTTTTTTTTTCTTTTTTAAATAAAAATAATACAATCATAATAATAACTAATAATAGTAGCAATAATTAATAATACATAATAATAATACACAATAATTAATAATGTAATAATAATAATAATAATAATAATAATAATAATAATAATAATAATAATAATTGTAAATCGTAAACATGCATGAAGTCAACGTGACAGGTAATCTCACACCATTTTAACGTGACTCATCCAACAAAATATATTAATACTATAATGGAAAGAAAAATAATAATAATAATATTAATAATAATAATAAACAGCACAATTTGTTCATTAACATACTGTTGAATCCTGAATAATTTTAAATCGCGGCAAGTAAGTTGCTTTGAGAGAGTAAAAAAAAAAAAAATGAAAAATTTTTATTCTCACTGAACATTATCAACATTTAAAAAATCGACAGTGTTAACCGTATTTATCATTAATCATTCATAACAGGGGTAAACATAATAATAATTAATAATTAATAATAATATTTAAGTGCACAAAACAAACCTTAATTGTACTTGAATTCACTACAACTACCAACTACATAAAATAACACTACAGATAAAAATAAAAATACAAGTTAAAAAAAAAAACAATCAAACAGACCGAAAGGTCTAATAAGCTTAATGAGGAGAGACGATTAAAAAAAAGTTCATTTCGATCCTAGCATAATAAAAAAAATAATAATATAAATAAAACAATAATAACAATTGTTGTTAATTTTTTTTTTACTCTAAATAATTATTATTTGGTCCGACAGATAATTTTATTTTTTTATTATTTATTATTTATTATTTATTGGTAGAAATTTTTTCTTTTTCGTCACATCCTCAAGATTATTTTATTTCTCAATTCAACAGACGCTTGACGAATACGAATAGTTTGTCAACTTTGAAGTAATAATTGAGAAAAAAAAAAAAAAAAGAGAGAGAGAGAGAGAGAGAGAGAGAGAGAGAGAGAGAGAGAGAGAGAGAGAGAGAGAGAGAAGGAGAGATTGTCACGCAATTAGACTCGAAGATCTACTAGACTAACATATTATATTTATTATTTATTTATTAAAAATAATTATGATAATAAAAATAATGATTATCGATGGATAATTAAAAAACTACTAACATTAACGTCACGTTTGTTAAATATTTTTCTAAATGCAAATATTCATACATTTCGGCTGCGAGTATCACCATCCGCATCACGGCTCTCATCCGAGGTAATATATTCATATAATTAATTAATAATTAGCTATTTATATATTTAATAATTAATAATATTAAAAAAAAAATAATAATAATAATCATCAAATAACGCGTAGAAAAAAAGTGGAATAATTAACATGATTAATCAACGACTTGTGCCGTCGCTGGACCCTAAGCAGTGACTACCAACGACCGACCTGCGTTTTGCATTGAGAAACTCGGTATTATATCGGGGGGGTCAATTTTTTATTGAATCTGAAGGATCAGAGCAACAAAAAAAAAAATAACACAGGGTTCGACGGACTTAATGGCGTAATTGAAGCTCGATACTTAGTCCTTATTATTTAATACTCATATTGCGTGTCTTGATCGCTAATACGGCGCCTCTCAATAGCTTATTTTATTAATCAATTGATTAATTGATCGGTCTATGATGATACCGAAAGAAAATAAAATAATTGATCGCGAGAGCGAGCGTTAATTAACGGCCTTGTTCCCAAACAGAGATCATCATTCTAGACAAATAAATACAATTGAAAAACTGAGTTTTATTTGATTAGATCAGACGACGAAGGCTCTCGAGGTTGGAAATATAATCAGGGAGCACGCTACGATTAATTTTATTTCGATAATAATATTCTGAGGGGGTCTAAAAAATACGGGAAGCTAATGTAAGGATAGTCAGGTTAGTATCAAGTAAATATTAAATTAAAGTTTATGTTTACTTGGTACAACCTTTACTCACGTTTGACAAAACGTCGAGTCTTCGTTGGCAATTTTGGTTTTGGGGTTTTGGGTTTTAGGTCTAAACTTCCGTGAGTTTGAGGAACCGGGCCGAGTTATCATCTGGGAATTGGGGTAATAAGGGCTTAAAGGGAGTGACTAGCGGCGGCGAGCTCTACAACTAAACAACAACAACAGTATTTTCAGTTATAACAACATTAACAAGTAAGTTTCGCGCGTGTGTACGACGTGTGTCTCGGTCGTTTCCGAGTCCGCCTACTCTTATTCTCATCGTATTACTTATTATTTTTAAATTTAATATTTTACATCATTTTATCTTAAATATTTTATATTGTTTACTTTTTACTTTTCTTCACAATAATAACTTACGGAGCATCGTCTTGTGCGTCTCTCAGAGATACTCTCATTCTCTCCTCATACGTATTAGTAGGCTGAGATTTACGCGCACGCTCTTACTTAAATATTGGACCGATGATCATGATGAAGATTATAATAATATTAGTTATAATAGTAATAATAATAATATTAATGATAATAATTATGATGATGATGGTGAAGATGATGGGAATGAAAAGTCGTGACGCTGCTAAGAATCCCTTGAGTCACTTCCGCGGGCACGATGGCTAGCCAAAGAAAATTGGGCTCGGCGAGAGGGTGCTGCTAACGTCGGCTCGTCGTTGATAATATCATTGCTACGATCAAGTCGTTTCGGGTCCTGGAGGATCCTGACTGGTAAGCTGGACCAGCGGGTCGCGTTGTTAACAGCTAAGTCAGTTGAATTTTGAATGCGTTGATTGTGATTGTGATGATGATTTTGATGATGCGGTTGTGGCTGCTGCTGTTGCTGCTGCTGCTGATTTTGATGTTGATGGTTGACTCGATGTAGTCGGAATTTATCTTGATTGGTGTCCGTCTTGGAGATTGGATTCGCAGATGTACGTACCGACGGTGTGCACGTATCGGGGCTGGACTCAACGTTACCGGTTCGCTTATCACGATTGTGTTTAAATTGTAGCTGATTTTGATACTGAGGTTGGGTAAGCGCAGTCCGGTCGCGGTGAGTCGCGGCCCATCACCCACGGCTCTACATACCGATAGGCGGTACTTGGATGTACCGGTAGATGTACAGTCGGTAATCCTTGCTGGCAAGCACCACTGACCCATCGTCCATCAGCGCTACGTCGAAACACTGAGCGTGCTTGACTTTGCTCTCCAAGGCAGATACTAATTGCCCGTCTTGGGTGAAGATTGTCAAATTGAAGTTATTGTGATTATCAGCGATCAGAATTTCACCAGTTGCGTTAATTCCGACTCCAATAGGGTAATTGGTGATGCCCTCACCGCCGATTTGCCTCAAGTAAGCACCGTCGTAATTGAAAACTTTGACGCAGTGAGCGCGATTGTCGCTTATGAATATTTCCTGTTTGTCGTTAACCACCACACCGTTTGGAAACTCGAGGTGCTTTGAGCAACCAAATTTCTGGAGGACGTTTCCGGCCTGGTCGAATATTATCACGCGCATAACTTTGCACTCGACCACAACGATACGACCCTTTGAATCAACAGTGACACCACGGGGATGCTGAAGAATGGTTGCACCAAATTTACGCACAAACTGTCCGTACTGGTTGTAGATTTGAATTTGGTGAGTTGGTGACCGCTCTGTCACAATAATATCACCGGAAGGACGCACTGCGGCGACACGATTCGGATACAGAAGTTGTCCGTCACGCTTCCCACACTCTCCAAATTGGAACTTGAATCTTCCCTCCTTGTCGAATATTTGTATGCGGTGATTATTCGTGTCAGCAACAATAATATTCTGCGCATTAACGGCAACACCCGATGGCTCGGTAAACTGTCCCTCCATAACACCAAATTCACCAAATTTACAGTGATAAATCATCTTTTGACGTTTTATCTGTGACTTTGGTGGGAATACAATGGCCGCGGACATTAATTTCGATGTAAGATCCAGGACGGAGTCTGCTGCGGTAGGACCACCACCGCCATTAGTGTTTGATATTGCAAAGTGATCATTTGCATTAACTGAATAAGCATCGCTTCCACCTCCATTGCTCCACTTTTCGTATGGATTATTCATCCCGTTTAGGTTAAGATCTGTTATTGTGGTTGAGAATGGCCCGAGGCTGTTTGCCGTGCTGAACCTCTTCGAGATTACATTGCTCTCGAAGGAGGAAGGTGAAGTCGAAGCGCAAGTTGAAGTGGTTGATACTAGGCCATTGCTGTAGGGACGATCCAAAAGTAAACCCCCGAGAGATCCTGCACTACCGGGACCGCTGCTGGCGTTGCTTCCACCGCTATTTCCATTTGTTAGGGCCGTTGGTCGCGCGATTGGCGGCTGCTTGCTGGGTCCCATACTGTTGCTGTCGGCGCTGCTTCTTACATACCCAAAAGTATTCCTCACGCCCACCTGGATCGCCTGATAGTTGCTTACAAATTCCAAATCTGACTGGTTTGTGATTTCAGGTGTGTAGCTCAATAATTGTTGGAGTTTGGAATCCAGAAGTTTTTTCACCATCAGGACTTCGGTGATAGTTGTAAATTTAGTTAGTTTATCGACAAACTCACATGTCTGTTGAATTTTATCGACCATTTCATTGGCTTTCTGCGTAATTACACCAAGAGAAATTTGTTTTGCGGAGAATACTGATTCAAGTTCTTTAAGGAGCTCTTGCTTTCGCTCTTCAAGCATCGATCGGTAAAACTGGTAGGTGTCGTTTATTTCATTTTGGGCTTTGTGATACTGAATTTGTAATTTAGCGACACCATGGTCAGCGGCTTTTATCGCGGTACGGATTTCGGAAGCTTTCGCTCGACAATCGGCGACTGTTCTTGACACCAATTCAAGTTGCTGTGAACCAACTTCGGTGATGTGCCCGCAATCATGAACCGACGCCGGATGCTCGCTCAAAGTGCACTCCTTGCAAACGGGAACATTGCACGTACGACAGAAGTATTTAAGTAATTCGTTTTTGTGACGCAAACAGTAGAGTGCTTTTTCTCCGTTTGTTGTTCCGTTGCTGCCGTTGGTGATCATCAGATTCCCCCGTGATTCGGCGTTAGCCTCTAACTTTGTTTCGCCGAGGTTCAAAACTCGGTGCCCTTCGAAACAGTGCATAAATTGGTGCGCCATTACGCAATTGGGACAGAGAAAATTAGCACAATCGAAACAACGTGCTACCGCGTCTGATTCGGTGGATTTACAACCTGTACACCTTACTCCGCGTCCGAGACGACAGTTACAAGTTCCGTCGCCCGGTTTGCCTGTGTCCAGGCAGATATCACAACTGTCAACGTCACAGATCGCTGAGTCGCTTGCTGGTGGTGAACTCCCGCTCACGGTCACCGGGGATAACGAAACCAGGGAGCCGAGGGAATTTGCGCGTGATTCCAACGAGGGTGTCGGGGAGGCCATCTTCAGTCAACCGGCATCCCTGTAACAAAAAAAAAAAATACAGTTTTTATTAGATTGCTGTTCGTTTTCATCAATTTTGTGTGAAATAAAATCTCATAAATAAAATTATCTTTTTATTTTTTATTAGAATTACTCTAGTTTTAACAAAAAAAAATATTGAATACACAAAAGTGTCATCTATAAAATTTTGTCTCTGGCGTATTTATGTGATATAATGGAATTTTTTTTAGTATAATTTAGTATCATAGGAAAGGTCTTGGCCTGAATTTGTGCCTTTTTACGGTTATATATATTTTTCAATTATAGTCCATTTTTTTTATATAAAGTTTTTGGAGGAGTTTTCAATAATTTGTTGGTTTTATAAGTTTTTTCCATCATACTTTTCATTAAATTATTGGTCTTATCACATCAATATTATTAATTAAATTAATTTCAAAAGAACCCACACTAATGACTGCAGGTTGCTATTTGAACATTAAACGACTTGAAATTTTTTTACAAAAAAATTAATTTTCAACTAAGAAAAAATTTGTCTTGTATCAAGCTTAAAATATTCTTGAACTTGTTTTATTAGATACAAGATGATTAAATTCTTTAAAATGATTTTGATTCCAATTTTTTTCTCTTGAATTAACTCATAATTTTTTCAGTATGCATTTTTATAACATTGAACAGTAAAAATTTAAAAAAAGCAATAGAATTTTCGTCATCAAAGAAAAAGTTTTAGTATTATTATATAAAATAATTTCAATTAAAATTTAAACTGTATTAAGCAGAAATTTTTTCTGCAAACTTTAGAGGAGCAATAATAAAAACTCAAGTCTTATTAAAATTATTATTATTAGCTCTGCAATTTTAATAAAAGTCATTGCTATAATAATAAAAAGATTATCACTTCAAACATCTTATCAATAAGATTAATTTCTCTGCAAAGAAAGGTACAAGAAAGAGAATATAAATGAAAGAAATTCTTGAGATTCTAAACGTTTATTATA
Organism: Cotesia typhae; assembly: GCF_013202065.1. NCBI lineage: Eukaryota > Metazoa > Arthropoda > Insecta > Hymenoptera > Braconidae > Cotesia > Cotesia typhae. Next base: position 16,716,677 of record NW_027423774.1, on the reverse strand, counting down.
AAACACTGAATAAAGGTGGTGTCTGTCGTGTTTTGCCAACGTTAGACAAACTAAATTGACTGGATAGAATTCATCCACTCTCTAAGGAGATTCCCACGCGCACAAGGACCTTCGTTCTCTCTTGAATCGACTCTTCTCCACCCACCACCTTTGGATACTCGACCCTTTAATTAAATCGCTTCAACCTAGCCATGTTTCACCCAACCACTCCGATATCCTGCGAGCACAAGTTGTGGAGACAAAGACCGACAAAGCCCAGGACTACCAATCGAACGGAGAAGCTGGAGCAGGAGTAGTAGGAGTAGTAGGAGTAGGAGTAGGAGCTAAAGCCTCAACTAAAGCAAAAGAAAACTAAATAAAATAAGATGAAACAAAGCAAAAGGAAAAAACAACAACGAGGACAACGACGAATAGGAGAAGAGTAAGAGTAAAAGATGGAGAAGCGGTGAAAGACCAAGGTCACGAGCTTGAAGGTTATCGCTCCTTCTCCGCCCACAGTACTTCTCATCTCCATTGAATCATCGAGTACTCTCTCTTGCTCATACATACATACAAACATACATACATTGCCACGAGTGTATAAGTGTATAAGTGTATATTCTGGCTAGAGACCAACCCGGACCACTTGCCAGTCTTGGCTGGGACTCCCTATCCCGATAAATTTACGGTGGCGACGAGCAAGAACGATGAACGACGAACGACGAACGAACCCCAAGAAACACGACTTGCATCCTCTCTTAATTTTGCTTTTATTTTATTATTTAGTTTTCTAAGAAGCAAGGAAGCCGAACCTAACACAAAGACCAACCGCCGTGGTTCGTCTCCAGGAAGAAAACCAACATCAACATCCACAATCCACAATCCACACCAACAACTTTTATCCAAAGCCTCTACACTAACAGCCAGACCCTTTGCTGCAATAAGATTCCTTTTCGTTCTTGTACTCATACTTATACTCGGCAACTCTTAACTCTGCAAACGATGCCTCTACTCTTATAAATATATATATATATATATATATATATATATATATATATATATATATATATATATATATATATATATATATATATATATATATATATATATATGTTATTATTATATATGTGTTATGCTACTTGTACATCAGGGCTTTCGACCTTCGTGCAGGAATTTCGATGCAACACAGAGATACGCGGGGTTAACGTTCCATGCTTCGCGGAACACTCTTCCTCTTCAGTAGTATATACCTTCAGATATTATAAATATAAGAATCAAGAGTGCACCTTCAAGACCTCACTTTGTCATTTTACTTCGCTTTACTTTACTTTACTCAACCTTACAGTACTAAAGAAATGCATCTTGATTTTGACGAGTCATATCCACCCTCTTAGCACTTTAACATAAATTTACATTCAACACAATTGTTGCCATAGTTATGACGAATGTCATCTCTGACCATCGAAAGTTTCTTTCCTTCTTATTAATTTAATATTTCACTCCTAGTTTCATTTTTTCTATCCCAACCTGCAGACAAGATTTACAGCAGAAAACTGCTCGAGTTCTTGCACAGAATCTGAACTCATTCCGCTCCAATTACTGCAGTTTGTTTCTTGTTTCCTTCGGCTAAAATTAATCTGTTTCATTTTCAATTTAAATAAATATTAATAAAAAAGAGCGTTAATTAAAACAAACATTCTGTTCTGTTAAAAACATTAAACAAATTTAATATTCCATTTAGATATTAAGGAAAAAATATTAAGCACAAATAGAAACAGTTTTCTTCGTTCTTTCTTTTCAATGGGTCATTAAATTTGATTTTTTTATTTTTTTTTTTTTTTTCATGCACAGAAAGGCACAACATACCTTAGTTCTTTATTTTTGTTAAAAATACTTTTTAAATTTTATCTTTCAGGGTTTATGTGGTGAATTTAACGACTCCATCTTGCCGCATCGGTTGGCATGCTACTTTCATTGGATGGTGACTTGCCGGATCTCAAAGCCCTACGCAGATGTAACCGCATTTGGCGTGGCATAAGCTTTGCATAAACTTCTAGAGTGCTGTTGGTTCTCTACCCTTCTTCGTTCTCTTATTTACTTACATTCCATTCACCATTCACTTCACTTTTCCTCCTGTCTTCTGTCTTTTGTCTCATTTAGACAACTACAGTCTTCTCTTTGTTCTCACTCTTATTTTGCAGCTCGCTGGTTAGCTTCTTCGCCTGCACATCAGCAATTTCAGTTGTCTCTTATATGTTGAATAGCGCTTCATCCTAAGCGACTCGTCTACAGAACAGCAACTGCTACGTGCAACGGGATTAAACTTTGCGGACAGGTACTTTAACTGGTTCCGGATGAAATTTTAAGATTTTACTGCGGATGAAAGAGTTTAAATAAAACTAAAAAATAAATATCATTACACCCACATCTACGTTGCAGCCTTTTAACGGGGGATTACTTTTTTATAAAATAAAAACAAAAATTACATTTATTCGTTCTACTCGGTCACATTCAATTAAGCCATATTAATTTTCCATTAATAGTTGCTCTCAATGCATTATTTAAAATCTATTATGGATAATTGAATTATTTTATAAATTTGTATGAATATTTAGTATAGAATGATGTATTTTTATTATTGATGCGTATCTGTACGTGACAAAAGCTCGAAGGCTACACGAAAACTCGTTATATTATAAAATAGCGTATCCGCCAATTGTCGAGATTGATATTTTTTAATTTACTTTTTTATTTTTATTCTATTTATTCATTTTATCGAAAAAATATATCAAATTCAGCCACCTGTTCTCTCTTTGAATATTTTTATTGTGAAAATAACCACGGTAGATCCGATCAATATTATTTATTTATTTATTTTGTGAGGAACAAGAATAAAACTTTTAAAATTACAGCTTTAACTTACTTGATACACTTTATCAAAGTTGATACGTTTTTTACCGTCCCCAGCACTATCTCGGGGAAGAAAAATGATTAATGGTATTTATAATGCTGGAAAAGTTTTACGTTTTTAGTATCGCCTGCAATCAACCAAATAATAACCTATTGTATCATTCACTACAACTTTATTCCAAAAAAATGTCATTTTTTTTTAACGAAAACATGGATTGGAAAGAGACAATATACATGTGCATACAATAAAATTGTCGGTCTTATTAAAAAGTAACTAAATGTACAGTCCATAGGTTCATATCGGTTCACTGTGTAATTACGATGAATAAAGTTAAAATGGTATGGAGTATTCTCTGGTCTTTTCTCGACCCTCGTGACGTCCTCGAGGACGTGAAACCTGGGATGGATCGATGAATATATGTGGGGTTCGAATGCTCTTTCATTCCTACTCCACCTTCACCTCCTCCTCCTCCTCTTACTCTTGTCCCGTCGGTTCGCATCCACCTTCTGCTTTAGCTTTCTCGTCATTCCCATTTTTATATTATGTATTTTCCATATTCATCGAAACCTTTATTTTTTTTCCGTCCAGAAATAAAAGCTATCATAAAAAATAGATTAACTTTTCTAAAGTTCATTTCAAATAAAAAAATTCATTTACATTTAAATAATTTTTATTATAAGATAAGGGGAGAAAGATAAGCCTCCTAAGAAAAAATTTCTCATTTAGATTTTTTTTTTTTTTCATCATTTTCAATTTGTTTTAACTACTTTCATTTAATATTTTGTTTACTTTTATAAATTTTATTATAAATTTATTGATTTTTTTTTTTTGATAATTTTAAATTGTCTTCCATTAAGTAGGAATTCTATTCAATAAAGTCTTTATCTTTTATAAGACATTAGCGCGACGTTACGCATTAATTTAAGCGAGAACTTGGCGCAAGACACCACCGTGTCTCCGATTCAAATCTTTCTCTTTAATTATCACCTACAAAGGAAATTTAACAACTCAAAGACAACACTGATTTTCTTTAGCATTTTTTTATATTTTAATTCAACCTTTTTTTTCCAACAGACATTTCAAATTAAACAAAAGATTCGAGATGTAATTTTTATTGAATACGGAAGAAAATTTAGCATGAATTTAAAGATAAAGAATAAAAGTAATATAAAATACTGAATGTAGATTTTGTTTATTTTTGGAATCATAGAAGCGCTTTTGGGCTTTCTTCTTTTTGACTGACTCGATTCGATATTTTCGCTCGAGTAAAAGCAGATCCAATATTAAATATAAAATACAAAAGCAATTGCAGTAAAGAATAATCAGGGTTTACACATTTGCATGACTGAGTCCGCACATAAGAAAGAATATTACACTAACTTGACGTGGATCATTGGTCTGGAAGTTAACGGATAATTTCGAGGAATCCATTGAATTATAGGATACACATTAGAACACGATTATATATGGGGTATTCCATGCCAAATCGACCACTTTTGACCCCGACCCTTTTCGATTTGGCCGAAAGTTTTCCATCCTTTTCTACCCTATAAAAAACGGTTCTCAGAATTTTTTTGAATTTTTTTACCTAACTCCAAAAAAGTTATGAATTTTTCAAAAAAATGGCTTTTTTATTTTCAAATAGCCATAACTTTTTCAAAACTAAACATTTAGGTACCTTTTTTTTTTTTTAATTTTTGTTTTTAGATGTACTTTCCGATAAAAAATATTAAAAAATTTTTGTAAGTCAATACATATGGAATTTTTCAGTTTTTTGACAAAAATCAATGATTTTTCGAAGTTCGACATTTTTTTAAAAATTTTTTTTTCTAAAATAAACTTTAATCAATTCCACAGTTATCCCTGTAGAACCCAGATTGGGCCGATTTCTCTTTCTATTTTTTTTTTTCAATTGAAAAAATATTGTTAAATTTTCAAAAATGGAAAAAAAATTTTTTTTCATAAATTTTATTTATATAATGAGATAAATACAATTCAACGATTTCACGGCATTATATTCACAATTTAGAGGCTTCATCGATGACTGTATTTAGTAAGATTCAAATTTTAATATATCAATTAGATCGATAAACTAGGGATAACAATTATCGACTTACCTATAGCCAGTAAACTAGATGCTATAAGCTAGTATGTTTTGATTAAAAGTGCGGCTTTTTCATTTTGAGATCTAAAACATAACCTATAAATCTTTTGTGCAATCTAGTGTTTTATAAAAGATTGTCATTACATTTGTTGTATAAATAAATAATTTCTCTAGTTTATAAGCGCTTTTTTAATTTGTCTTTATGGCGTCAAAAAAGGTATTTGATCGGTGTTGTAATCCTTTTGAGTTGGAATCTCATTTTAAAAAAATTGGTTTACGTCCGGCGACTGATATTATGAAAGTAACGTTAGGATTAGATGATAATTATTTATTATGCAGTTCATGTCGAAAAAAAGCTTCAGAGTTAGTGAAGCAACAAACAAATGCTCGTAATGATCCTAGTGCTGATGTAAGTGACCGTGAAGACAACTATAGTGACAATAATGACAACAATGATCAGGCTGATAATGATAGTAATACAACTGCCATGGATCTCCCATTATCCTTATCATTCCGTAAGTTTTTTTAATTATTTATACGTTACTTGAATACATTTCTAGTAGCTATATGTTTCACTATTATTTTTTAAGGTTCCATGTCATTTGATAGCGAACCCAAAGCATCACAATCAAGCTCAGGATCCCAAGTTAGCGCTGCAACTCAATTACCCGTAATAAACCATGCATTAGAATTGTTAAATCAATCACCGATTCCATCGAAGAAATTGAATGATAATCAATTTTTTAACAATAAAATAAATCGGGTATCCGACAGCTTTAAAAAGTTTTGCTTTCTTCTTCAGATGAAGAATCGATTGATGACGATGGTGAAAATTTTCGCTCTCTAATTAAAATGTTGTATGATAAATTCAACGATAAAGAAACTGATAAGTCTTTGAAAATACAAATTTTAACATTATTACCTGTAAAATGGAGTGAGAGACGTATTTGTGAAACTATGAATACATCAAGACATTTGTCAAGAGTAGCAAAAATTTGGTTGAAGAAACGGGTTTACTTTCTACACCTGAATCGAAATTAGGTATGGGTAGCGTAAAATCGATGTTTTAAATACACTTGAAAACTAAATTACTCAACATTTTTGTATAGGAGGACAATTACTGATCAGGTAAAATTAAAAATTGAAAATTTTTACAACGATGATGAGTATAGTGCTCAAATGCCCGGTATGAAAGACTTTGTATCAATTCGAAGTGATGATGGTAATCGGATACACGTCCAAAAAGACTTATCCTGTCTAACTTAAAAGAATTATACCAATGTTTCTGTGAAATAAATCCTACTGAGAGAATTGGATTTTCAAAATTCGCTTCTTTGCGACCAAAACATTGTGTGTTAGCAGGGGCAAGTGGAACACACACCATCTGCGTGTGTACGATTCATCAAAACGTGAAGTTAATGATGCTTGGTAATTATCAAATTAATTAATAATTATAAATGCGTGAATTTTAAGTTTACTAAATTACTGTTATTTTAGGTGCAAATATTTATTCTTTGACAAGGAACACAGAAAAGCCCATTAAACACTACAGCGATTACTTGAGCATGATTATATGTGAAAATCCATCTTTTCAGTGTTATTTAGGTGGATGTAAAAACTGTCCTGGGGTCGATGAGTTGAGTAAAATTTTACTAAAATGTTTTGAGGACCGGGAAATCGAGAATATTACATATAAATATTGGATATCAAAACCGAGAAGTAGTTTAGAAACTATTATTAAGCCTACAGAAGAATTTGTGGAAAAATTTTGTAGTGAGTTAGAAATTCTTCTACCTCATTCGTTCATTGCTAAGAAGCAAGCCCAATTCTTGAAGACATTGAAAGAAACATTGAAACCAAACGAATACGTTATTATTTGTGATTTTGCAGAAAATTATGCCTTCGTAGTACAAAATGCGGCAGCTGGTTTTCACTGGAATAATAATCAGGCAACAGTTTTTCCAGTCGTTATTTATTATACAGTAAATAACAAACTTGAACACAAAAGTTTAGTAATTATCTCAGATTCTAACAAACATGATGCCGTTGCTGTTCATGTTTTCATCGAAATAATAACTGATTACGTGAAAAGTCTTCCTGAACGTTGTAACAAGATTTATTATTTTTCTGATGGAGCTCCTCAACAATTTAAAAACTTTAAAAACTTTGTAAATTTATATTACCACGAAGATGATTTTGATATTCCTGCTGAATGGCATTTTTTTGTGACTGCCCATGGGAAAGGTCCGTGTGATGGAATCGGTGGTATTCTCAAACGACTTGCAGCGAGAGCAAGTCTACAACTCGCGGTAGACAAACAAATAACGACACCAGAAGAAGACTTTTGAATGGGCTTCTGCACCGGATAACTTGCCGAATATTATAGTGAAGTTTTCCCCAGAAGAAGATTATGACACAGCAGTAAATGATTTAAATGATCGATTTTTGAAAACGAAACCGATTACAGGAACTCAACAACTACATTGTATAATTCCGGACAAAAATGGTTGTTTACTAGTTAAAAACTTTTCGAATTCGAATGAACACAGAATTTGTAAAATATTTAAACGACAGAGAGAAAAGTAATTAATTTTAGCTGCATCAATTATTGATCTTACTAATTACAGTCATCGATGAAGCCTCTAAATTGTGAATGTAATGCCGTAAAATCGTTGAATTGTATTTATCTCATTATATAAATAAAATTTATGAAAAAAATTTTTTTCCATTTTTGAAAATTTAACAATATTTTTTCAATTGAATAAAAAAATAGAAAGAGAAATCGGCCCAATCTGGGTTCTACAGGGATAACTGTGGAATTGATTAAAGTTTATTTTAGAAAAAAAAATTAAAAAAAAAAATGTCGAACTTCGAAAAATCATTGATTTTTGTCAAAAACTGAAAAATTCCATATGTATTGACTTACAAAAATTTTTTAATATTTTTTATCGGAAAGTACATCTAAAAACAAAAATTTAAAAAAAAAAAGGTACCTAAATGTTTAGTTTTGAAAAAGTTATGGCTATTTGAAAATAAAAAAGCCATTTTTTTGAAAAATTCATAACTTTTTTGGAGTTAGGTAAAAAAATTCAAAAAAATTCTGAGAACCGTTTTTTATAGGGTAGAAAAGGATGGAAAACTTTCGGCCAAATTGAAAAGGGTCGGGGTCAAAAGTGGTCGATTTGGCATGGAATACCCCATATATACCAGGAATATCTCTAGTCGGTAACGAATTTCACAATTACAATGGATATTTAAGAATATTTTTCTTTTAATTTTCATTTAAAATCCGAGGGTAAATGTAATTTAATAGCTTGAAGCTCCCACCTACTACCGACTGGCTATCCCAGGAATACTGAATAAAAGAATAGCTTGTTCAAAAGCAATGGAAATCTTTTGTTAATTTCCTCCTTCATTTTACTTTTACGGATAATTGTTTGAATAACAAAGTAATCGGAGCGCTGGTGAAAATAGATATCAAGCTTCTTCTAAAATAAACCTCGGATAGTCGACTAGACATTACGTAATACGAATAGTATATATAATCAATTTAGTAGCTTCAATTTTTTTCTTTTTCATCAGTGTTCTCTAACAGACTACACCCCACCCTCTCAAACGCCATTTGGTCTAATCGATTTTTTTATCCTTATTTATGAGTTTCTGTTCGATTAGCATTGTAAATTTTTTTTTCTGCACAACCAATAATTTAATATCACCAGTGGTCTTACTATTACACAGATACGTACAAAATTTTATGCCCTTTTACATTTTATGGGTATTCTTTTTATTTCTCTTAAATTATTTCGCTGATAGGACAGTTTTTATGTTTTTCATTTATTATTTAAAATTTATTCTGTAAAAAATTCTATCTATTTCCAAATTAGTTTTTTTTATTCTCATATATAGTCATATAGACATTATTAGATGTAAAAATTGGCCGTATATGTCCATATCAGAAAAATTTTTAACGGTATGATAAAAACTCTTAAGGACAAAGAAATTTATAAAATATAATATAGAATTATCTCGGATGATAAATGAATTTGAAAAGAAAGTTTGAGATAAGTATTATACTTATAAAATAATAATAAGAATAAATGTATACTCTTAGAGTTGAAGCAGATAATTAATCATTGGGAGATAAAATTTTTTCTCACAGACATCGACCTTGGAACCTTGAAAAGCTGGTGAGAACCTTGATACGTGGACCATAACCTCAACTCGTGTGTTCTCGACATCGCGGTGAATTCGATTTTCGTTGGCTGTAGGAGAAGCTTAGCCAGTAGCAGCAGTACCACCAGCAACCCCGGTCTAGTGTTGTATTTATGAGCACATGGCTGAGAGTGTGTGCAAAAGGGATGTTGGTAAGCAAAGTACGCCAAATATAGTAGCGAAGAGAGAGATGTTAAATGTGAAAGCGAATGGAGGGAACAGAAGGAGACAAAACGATTTGCCGAGCAACGTTATAGTCCCTTGCGATTCATCCAGCAATGGGTTGCACGCCTTTCTCCCTGATGGTTGAATGCACCCCGTGGCGAGGGACGACGCGTCTGGTTACCATGGCTACACCGCATCGACCATCTCCTCCAACCCCCGCGCTTTACCCTCGTCTATACTGTTCTATACTTTACTATACTGTACAGCGGAGGATGGAAGATAGAGGACAGAGGATAGAGGATAGAGGGTTGAGAATAACCAGGGTCGGTGGGATAGAACCACGCCGCGAACTGACGCCGGTGAACAGCAAATGCGATGAGAGAGGGACCACCGTCTATACTTTTCCACCCTTTCTCCTTTTCCCTATATACCTCGATCCACTACTATCCCTGCTATCCCTTTCTAGAACTTTCTCTCACTCTCTTTTACTTTCTCGCTCTTTCACTGCGACAACCCCCTGACTGCAACAGTCTACAGTGCATCGCCCTTATACCCGAACAACGCAGCTTGATTGTGCGTTCGTTTGTAAACTTGCATACTGGGTGACTGTTTCATCAATTCGCTTCGTACTTTTGCTACGCTGATGCAACATTTACTTTATTCATGTCCAAAAATCATTTTTAAAAATTTATTTGTTTTGAATCGAGCTGCTAAGTTTTTGGATAAAATAAAATTTTTCAATTAAAAATTTTTACTTGATTAAAAAAAAAATTATTTTATTAGTTACAATATTTTTTTCTTTTAAATTTAGTTTGTTTTTCATCAGTACAGCCAATAATAATTAAACTTTTGCTGAGAAATTAAAATTTTTGTTACCTCTAACAGGTTATGGGACCAAGCACATTTCCACTCTGAGAATTTATTAGAAATTTCTTAATGAAAAGTTGGAAGAAAAGTGAAAAAATGTTATTCCATTAATACACGTCTTTATAATAAAGATGAAAGCAAAGTATTGAAACGTTTTCGTTTTTGATATCGTAAATTTAATTGAATGTAACGTAACAAAAAATTGAAGCTGAAAGACGTACCCTAATAAATGACAAGATGGAAAAATTAATTAATTTAAGAACTGAATGAGAATTTTTAATCAACTCAATGGAAAAATTAGAGTATTGAATAATAATTATTACTATAAAAGTTGTATATTATTTTGTAAATTTAGCAGATGAGCGGTAGCGAATTGTTGTAATTTGATCACCCGGTAGGTATAAACGCATTTCCGGCGACAAGCCAGAAAATCAATATCAAACGTCGCAATCATCAAAGTCATTAACGGCGCGTCACTCGACGATGCAGACTAACCAAGGCAGTACCACAGAAATTCTAGATTTTACCGGAATGACCGATCAATACTGTATTAAACTTACATACACTTACTTACTATCGCACACTAAATACACAACCGATTCGTTTACTTTCTTATATTATCGTAACAACATAATATCAAATTCTTTATCTATCTCACACTTACTTTATATTATTATTTTGAATAAACCAACGCCGTTTATTATCGCATGATCAATATAATAGCCTTTCGTTTAAATTTATGATAATTTTATTTTACCGCGGATTATATGTCCGGTGCGTGTTTTATCAGTAAAAAAAAAGTGTACCATGGAACAAAATAGATAAAAAACAACTAAAGGTCGGATGGAAAGCGAAAGGGTGGCAGTAACGAGACAACGACTGTCGGGATCAATAAAACTTTCTGTGTACACTACACACTACGTCTAATAAATTTATTGTAAATACATGCATTAACGCTTTACTCTATTCAACTTGTATCATATAAAATTCACCTTTTACTGGAAGTACAATTAACAATTCATACTGACAAAATGTAACTTGTAATTTTCAATTCAATTAAAAACAATCATTTATTATTATTGTACATTGAAATTGAAAGTTTTAAAAAATGAAAGGTTTTAAAGTAAAAAGTAATGAGAACCACGGTTGTCCCTGAATTTTCTATCGTCGCGATTCAGAAACCGTGACCGTGTGAGTAAGTGAGTGGAGCGATGGCTGGTTAGTGTTGTTATTATATAGAGCATTATATGAAGAATACAAAAAAATTTTATTATACTACTACTGCTATTACTATTACTATTATACTACATACATATGAATATATAGAAAATAAAACGTATGCCACCCGCGACTATACGACGTTTCCGGATGATGCTGTGCGGCCGTTCCGCTGGAGAAATTTTACGAGTTCGAGTGGTAGGTGAACTTGTTAGTTCACGGATAGGATCGCTTCGCGGATATATACCAAAGCTAGGACTGCGACAGAAGATACTTTTCAGAAACTTTAGTTAAAGAAATTCAATAATGATAATAATAATAATAATAATAATAATAATAATAATAATAATAATAATAATAATAATGTGGACAAAGTGAAAGAGACAACAAAAAATGAGAAAGAGATATACGATCACGATAAAGAGATAGGATTTAGAGTAAAAGAGATAAGAAAAGATAAAAAAAATGGTTAGATGGAGCGCGAAAACAGCTTTTATATGTATACATCACTATTATTGTTGTTATTATTATTATTATTATTATTATTATTATTATTTTTAAAAAATGAAATAACGAGTAGTTTAGGATACAAATGGAATAAAAGATGGTATATGTACTTGTTGTGATGCCGAGAGAGGTCACTGTACTCTATACTCTCACAGATCATGCAGCCACGCCGGTTACGGAAGGTCACAATCCGAACGAACGGAGGGACGGACAGACTGACCGATGAACAAGTTAGTGTACTGTAGTGTAACTTGCATTCGTCGATTATCCAAGTTCGCGCTTACTCGCAATTCGCAATATATATATATATATATATATATATATATATATATATATATATATATATATATATATATATATATAATACTGAGCTCGAAACTTTTAAATCTTTCTCTTTCTCTGCTTTGAAGTCTGGATTCTATCCTGTAGTCTGTAGTCAATGCTCTTCTCTGTCTGTACTGGTACATACTTTGGTTGTGGTGGTACTGCTGGTGGGTATATCGATTCTCGAAGCTTCCGCTTCTCACGCCCTCGTTGACGAACCGGACTCAAATACTCTCGCCGGATATTATAAAATATTTGCATGCCAAGCGGAGCAATCTCCCATTACAAAATTCAATTACTGATGAGTTTCCTTTGCTCTTATTGAAAGCCAATTGCCGATGGAATTGCGACAGACAGATTATCATTTTTTTTTATCTTTACTTATTATTGATATTCTTAATTTATTGTCTCAACTTTTGATTTTATTCTTTACATTTATAAATTATAAATTTACGTCAGATACTTCCGGGATTGTCATATTTGAGTCACTGCACCCACCAGCTCCATCATTATTATTATTATTTCTTTAATTTATTCTTTACTTCAGGATTTATAATGAGTTACGTAATAAGTTTACTTTTTTACATTTTATTTTAGTTTTAGAGATCCGGACAATCTACAAAGAAGAATTAATATGTCGGTTTAGTGAAGTGGATACAACTAAGGTTCAAGCACCGTTTGACCGGTCGTGATGACTCACTGACAATAGTATCAGCACAAGACCCGCCGTTATTCACAATTACCAATACAACTGCTAAATTCTATATTCTATACTTATATAAATACGTATCTGTCGTCGAGTCTCGTTATGAGATGTATTTGTTTTCTTCTTTTTTAACCAGACTCGTGTTAATATGAGAGAGACATTAATAGGACTCATAACGCGACTCGACGGTACTGTAAGCTGTAATCCAACAATTTTTGCCGCGACAACATTCTCACGCCAAGTGTCGAGCCTAATACATACTTCAGTAACTTTTTTGTTTCATTTGTAAAAATATAAATCTGACATTACATCAATTTATTTATTTATTTTTAAACTTCGCCATTTATTTAAACGTTTCACTTTTATTTAATACCAGCGCTTTGTGTTGCTTGTATTTTTGTTAAATTATTAAAATAGTTGACTAATTGCATCGTTTTTGTAGTTTTTCGAAAGTTGTTCAACTAAATGTGTGTATTTATTCGGAGCGATCTCCAACATTAATTTTGAGTTAAATATTAAATTGGAATTAATATTCTTTAATTTATGATTTTTTAATATAAAGCATTGAATAGAAGGAAATAAAAGATAGAACTTTCAATTTAAAAAAAAAACTCTACCATTTTTTTTTTAATTTCGATTAATTAATTTTCGAGTCTCAAAAAAAAACTTTGTGACATCAGCTGTGTTCCAACTTTGTACTCAGATTGAAATCAACGCGTCAATTTGATTTACATTATCTTACTAATTTTTTTAAATATTTTTATGTAGCCTCCGAAATTTTATCAGTTAATTTCGATAAAATTTTTGGAATAACACGCATATACGCAGAGAAAGTCAGAAACAAAAATTTTTCTATGTCAAGAAAAATTTAAAACAATTTTATCAAATCAACGTAGAAAAGTGTTAAATATTTAACATGATAATTTAGACATATTAACGGAAAATTTTTTACTCAAAAAATGTGTTAAAATAATAATTGCATGTTCCAACATAAAAGGACAAGATGACACTAGATATCATCCCGGATTATACTGAGTATAATCCAGATTACAATGAGTATAATCTAGATTAAAATGAGTATAATCCAGATATCACCCAGTATAATCTGGATTATACTAGCTACTATCTGAAAATTTTTTTCACAAACATTAATATTTTCAGAAACATTAATATTTTCAAAAAAATAAATTCTTTGTATAAGTTTTAACACGCTACAACCGAAACAAAAAATGTTGATTGATTAGCATTCAAAGTCAATTTATGTGTTAAAATAAAATTAATGTCATATGCTTTACCAAAATTTTTGGGTATAAAAAAAAACCACAATCAGTAATACCTATGTAATCTTTTAAATAGTCAAAAAAAAAAAAAAATAACTAATTAAGAATAAATCATCAACTATAAAAAAGAATTTCAACCGTGCAATAAATAATGATTTTTTTTTTTTTATTTCGCAATGATTAATTACCGCAAATGATTTATGATTACTAAATAACCAGAAAAGATTAATTTAAAAAAAAAAATAAAAGGTTTACAAGAGACAAGTTCAATTACATTAATAAACTTATTAATCAGTCTTTGACCTCGAAGGTCAATGTCATTGCTTAATGTTACCGTATAAATCTATTTTTTCTCCACATATTTATCTTTTATGAGCCATAAATATTACCACGTTGAAATAATTTCAAAAAGAGTTTTACTTGTAGATAAGATCAAGTGCTCATAGTTGAGAATTTCTAAAAAAAATGAGTAAAATTTATCTATTTAGTATTCAACTCGCTTTTTTTTTATTCATAATTTTTAATGTTTTATATTTTATGTACAGCATCTTATTCCTTATCTCATCTTTATTCGGTATATTAGCTCGAGTGAATTTCCCACAATATCGCTGGGTATTGGTCTTCGGTCACAAGTGCTGAGGATTATCCAGTAAAGGCACTCGATTGGTTCAGTTCGGGTCGACGAGCTCTCGTGAAATAGAGACTCAGCGCACACCTGTGGCGTTAACGATTATCGTGAGACAAGAGAGGACGAGCTTCGAGCTTCAAGTTTATCCTAGTTGCCCGCCTGCCTGTCTGACTATTATTTTATACATACATACATACATATACATTAATGTAAATGTGAATAGATGCCAAGAGAGTAATATAAGACAAGTAAAGCAAAAAGAGGTAGCAGTCGTCCTCGAAATCGTGTCTTTTACCCTACCACCCTCAACTTCACTAAACTCATGTATATATACATAATATACCTTTCTCAGTAAATGTCAGTCTGTGTGTGTGTCCTTTGTTCCTTCGACTCTGTGAAAATTCGCAGGATATCGTAACAAAGACAAATTGACTTGGTCTTGTCACTAATAATCATTTTTTTTCCTCTTCTGACAGAGATAAATCTTTTTTAATGTAAATTTAAACACAAATAATTAATCTTACATTATTTGATAAAATTTTTAGTTGTTTCATAAAAATTTTTTTTTAAACTTTTACGATAAGAGCGAAATAAACTTTTAATGAAAATTATTGTTTGAATTAATAACAGAAAGCTAGAAGTTTATTTAAGACATTGTGACATTTTAACAAAACAACTTTTACCATTTGTACTTGCAATTAGTAGTTTTTTACTGCTTGTATCTATATTTTTCCTTCAAACAGCATTTTTTAATGCCCTGACTCTTAATTAATTACTGTCAATGTGTTCTTCATTATTGTGCTCTTAACTTTGCTCTAACTTCTGAAAAAAAATTTTTTTTTTTTAATAAAAAGAATATAAGAGTTTAGGGACATTCATCTATATAATTAAGAGAATAAAAAAAATTTTGTCTCTGGAGTGTTTATGAGACAAAATGGGTTTCTTTCAGTTAAACTTAATATTATTAGAAAGGTCTTGACCTAAATTTGTTCCTTTTCACAATTTAATATATTTTTCAATGACATTACTTTTAAAATTAATTAAAAAAGTACCCAAATAATGTGCATAGTAATTGAAAATATCGAGGAATTATTAAGCTAACGATCTTTTATTTATAATTTGTAATTTTCGATAATCAGATACTGACTGCGCCGGTTGCTTCTTTTAATAAAATTAATCACAATTCAAAGGATTCAATTACATCGTATCTATGTTTAAAAAAAAAAATAATCACCAATCTCATTAGTATTTATGTCTGGACCGATGTTATGGTGTACTAAATTTTATTACGTTTATCATAATACAGCTAATTATTATGACTATGTGTAATTTTGGATTACTACCCAATATTATGTAATTAATTATAAATGAAGACTGTTTGTTTTAATTTCAGTATGAATTTAATTGCTAAAATGTTTGAAACCGGCAATGTAATTGCAATTGCAAACTAATTAAGATTTTAATACAGCCACCACAGTATTCTGCATTGTTAATTCAAATTACAGTTTATGGCTATGAGGATTAATATGTTCTACAATTGCTTCAAGATTAATTGTAACGTTTATTTTAACACTGTAAATAAAATAGTGCACTAATATAAATAATCGGCTTTTGTAATCGGCTAGAGAAAATTTATTGAAAAACACCGTTGATATCATTTGAAATTTATTTATCGATATATCGATTCCCAAATTAGTTTAATCTAAGCGAGTAGCGAGTGATATTGATCGCGCTGTACGAAACTTGTAAACGCAATAAATTTAGAAAAACATCAACGATTAACCTAATTACTTTTTTATTAGCCTCGTCTTATCGATGATAAGTGCCCTTTCGAAAATTACTGTTTGAATCCTTTATGTTCAATTATAATTCGATCAATATAGACTTGAAACAGGTCATTGAACATTGATGACATATGAATATATTTATGTTCTCTATTGTATTAAATCTGCTTTTGCGTAATATATTGAAGGTTTTCGATCGGCTTCAAAATAATATTTTTTTAAAAGACAGAGAAAAAATTCCTTAACCAAAAAATTATTTCAAAGAGTTTTATCACACTGATTGAAAAATTAATTTGATTTAAGAAAAAAATTTTAAAAAAGAAACAATCTTTTTGTGGAACTTCAATGTTTTGAGTCAAGTATAAAAATTCTCAAGCTAAATAAAATTTACTTCATAGAAAAAATTTTTTTTTTAATTCAAGAATATTCCTGCTTGTGTGAAAACAATAAAACTCTTCAAAATTCTTTTAAATTTTACTTGATTCAAGATTTTTTTTGTACGAAAGAAAAACCTACACAGAAAAAAAAATTTTTTGAACCAAGAAAATTATAAGGAAAACCGAAGTTATTTTAGAGCAAGAAGAAATTTTCTTGGCTTAAAAAAGTTTAACTTCGTTCAAGAAATTTTAACTTCATTCAAGAAATTTTCAATCTTCTTTATTTAAGAAAATTTACGCTTGACTCAAGACTTTTTTTCTTTCTATGTAAAAATTGCCAAATGTGTTAATAATTTTAGCATCGCTAATTTGAGTTAATTTAATGACAATTGATAATTTTTTAATTGTACTACACAATGTTTCCTGAATTGTATTAAAATTTTGACAACATTACTGTTAATAATCGTAACAAACGCTTAAATTTAAATTGCACGACAAAATAGCGTCTGTCACAATGAAAGCAAAAGGAAGAAAATGAAAATAACTATGATGTTGATTTTAATTATCAGCTAGACCAACAATTACTTGAATAGTTGAATATCGTCGCGACTAACAACTCATTCATTGGTCCCATGGTTTCTCACTGTAATTTTATTTACACTTACGTATATCCGCGCATGTTCATATGTGTGAATATTTATGTCTGTACGTAATGGCAATAGTATACGTACATTATACGCGATAGTATACTAGTATACCAGTATACACTTGGGGCGATTGTAGCTGGGGTTTGTTCGCGCTTAATTCTACACCAACCGCTCAACTACCCTCGTTGGCACAAAGGACTCGGCTTTAATGGCCGGAGTAACGCAATACGGAAGCCAAGGCGTAAGAAGGAAACGCCATTGTTGGTGGCCCACATGCTACTCATCCCTCTTTAGATATATACATATACATGTGTCTATATTGTATATTTATTTGTGCACATGTGTGTGTACGTACGTACTATGCTAGTGTTACTCACTAACTCACTAAATTTATTTCTCTTTCTATTCTGTGTTATAAGCAGTCTTGAAAGTTGTTTCTTTACCGTTAACACACTAACACTTGGCCGACTTATTGCTTAGACCCGTATGCATCCTACTAAACAGCCACTTTTTCATTTTTGTTTCGAAGGGTCTCTTTAATGTCTACGAAATGTAAGAACACTAGATCTTATTAAAAGAACAGCAAGATATTAAAGAAATATTGATTACCATAAATTTAACAAAAAAAAAAAAAAAAAAACGACATTGTAGTGAAGTATAATAATTGAGATCAATACTCAAGTCTTTTTTATTCAAAAATAATGTAATTTATTATTACTCTGCTTGTCGATTGATTAAATACAATTTATTTCAGTTTATACGTATAGCTTAAAAAAAAAAAATTATTAATCCGTTGGCTTGAATTAGATTTACTAGTAACAACCGCTAGGCGAAAAAATTTTAATTTATCTATATACAATCGGTTGAAAAAATAATTGATGAAAAAAAAAAAAAAAATAATCGATTATTATTTTTAATAAAAAGCTAGAGCAAACTTTACTGAAGAATGAAGTTCGCTTTCCGCAGACAACTATTTATTTTTCTTAAAAATATTTAAAAGATTTGAAATCAATCTTTATTCTTCGTTTTATATCTCGTATCTAAATTACTTTTTTTTTTTAAGTTATAAAAAAAGTCTTCAAATAAACAATCTTCTTAATTTTTAAATAATTGTGAAAAAAATATAAAAATATCCTCTAGAATTTTTTGTTTTATTTTAAAAATTAACTTGTGTTTAATATTTGCTAAAAAAATCCTAAAAATAGTCAGAAGTTCGTCAATTTTATTAAATTAGTTAATATTAATTTTTTTGAGAAATTATCAAAATATGATCAATTTTTTTTTTAATTTGTGATGTTCACTATAAAAGCATTATATATTTCTATGTTATAATTTATTTATGTACGTAGGTAATAAAATTCTAGATTTTTGAACTTTATTTATATCATAGTGCTGTTTGTCTGACGTCAATTGATCTTATCTACTAGAAACTGAGTCTAAGAACTAGCTCGATTCTCATTTTTATGAGATAATATTTAAAATGATGAAATAGTTCATTGAAAAAAATATATCTATATATATTAAGAATAGGAATATTGTTTTAAGGATGAGACCCTTTGTAATTATTATCATTGTGAATGCAGACGTTATTTAGAGCTTAGTACAATAACGTTGTTTCTTATATTGGATCGAGTTACGTACATTGTTTTGAGTTCGGTCCAACGCATGTCCCGTGTAGTGACAAGGAGAAACAAAAATAAAAAAACAATAAAAATTAATGGTAATCTGAAACCTAAAGCGAAGGATAATTACGTGAGGGTTTCATGGCCTTGTCACCGTTCAATCAATAACAGAGTTCTCT
The DNA here is from genome assembly GCF_013202065.1 of Cotesia typhae. Taxonomy (NCBI): domain Eukaryota; kingdom Metazoa; phylum Arthropoda; class Insecta; order Hymenoptera; family Braconidae; genus Cotesia; species Cotesia typhae. The sequence goes on along the minus strand of NW_027423774.1, from coordinate 16,697,167 downwards.
GTCTTCTGATGAAATTAATTCAATACTTGCCAAAGAAAGTATTTGATTCTATAGAAAATTTTGGCCCTCAGTAAATTCTCTTGAAAATTATTACTGTAGATAAAATAATTGAATTATTATCTGAAGATTATTTATGGTGAGACCATTAATAAAAATTATGAAGAGAAAACATGAAACAACATTCCTAGAAAATTTTATGAATATTTATAAAGTATATCCCAGACAACACGCTGCAAGTTTTGTCATTACAACTTTTGCTGAATAAATAAAAAATTAATTTCACTTTCAGCAGCAATGGTCGGTTGTAAATAATTTATTTTCAAACAGAATTTTACGTTAAAAAATTTATTTCAGTTCTTACTTTATTGATTCGTGTTTGAAGAAAAATATGTATAAAAATAACATATAATGCAATGTAATAGAAAAAAAAGTTGAATTTAAAGCTTAGAAATGGAAGTAAAGAGAGCACAGGATAAAATTTATCGAAAATTTTTAGTATAAAGTTATAAAGAAAAAGTTCAATTGACATTACAACTCCGTTGATACCTTACGAGAATTCTGATTCAAGTATTCGAAACTCTTGAAGGCTCTTTCGATAGAATAGAATGTACGGAGGAATTTTCGGGTTTTCCATTTGAGGTGACATTTAATGTTTAGTTGGGATTCCAACGTCCTGAGTACAGCAAGATTACTTATACTTTTTGTCGCAACCAGTAAAATTGGACAAGTAGTTGTAGTTATAGTTACAATAATAATAAATTTAATGGCGGTGGTATTTGTAGTAGCGATGTTCAACAGAACACATTGAATCGATTCTCAGGAGAATCACAGTGGTTCTTTCTGTTCGATCCAATCCTTCCCTAATCTTAGCACGTGGAGGTAATAACTCTAGCTCATGCAGTATAATGATAAAGAATTTAAAGGATGAAAAAGTGATAAATTAAAGATTTGGTTGCCGTTAGACTTTAAATATTTTATTTATGTCCTATCCGAGGAGAGATCGACGTTGAAGTTTTGATTTTAAGTATCAGGGGTAGTGTAAGGTTGATGGTTTCAGTTGAGAGTGAATTATAAAGTATAAATAATAATGGGTTCAGTGTAAGGAAATTTAACGATAAATCGGTGTCAAGTTCATTATTCCCCGGAGACTATTCCCAAGTTCACCTTCACACGAGTGATGAGGACGTGGTCGGTTGAACGAGGGAACGCGATCGATACCAGCGGGATATGTTCGGTGACGCTTAATTGGCAACCGAGATAGTTGGCACGCGTCAAGGTGCTCCGTAACTCGCACCGCATGTGGTCCAACGGTTAAATTCACTTTTATCATTATCATACATTGTTTGTTAGATTTATTGATTTAAATCTCACGCTTCATCCGCCATCTCTATCCTGTTCTGGTTGTCCTTGCAACCTCGCTCAGGGGTTATTTACTCCAATTTATCAATTCAATTCCGTTAAGCCCATCTCGTTTTAATTTAACTGTTTATATGTGTAAATCACGTACGCCAAGCTGAATTTATCCATACTAATTACATTCTCACATACAATGCGACTGCGAGTCATCGCACCTTTAATTACTGATGAAAAACTATCTGATTTCGATTTATATAATTTATTCAATGAACTTTTATTTCAATTTGACTCATTGCTTATTTTGATCTATTAGATGAATGATTTATGCACTAAAAAGAAAGGTAATCTCAATCGAGAACATGTTAATCTTCATATTTTGTTCTTGCTCAAAAAAATATTTTCTTTGTTTTTTTTTTTTTTTGTTTTAAATTAATACTATGAAAAAACTTGGATTGAAAAAAATAAATTTTTTGAAGAAAATTTATTCTTCAGGCAAGTTAAAAAAAATTTTAACCAAAGCAACTTTCAGAAAGAATAAGATGACACTGGATATTATCCCAGATTATACTCAGCGATATCTGTGGTGAAAAAAATTTTCAGATAGTAGCTAGAAAAATCTGGATTATACTCATTGTAATCTGGATTATACTCATTATAATCTGGATTATAATTATTGTAATCTGGATTATACTCATTATAATCTGGATTATAATGATTGTAATCTGGATTATACTAGCTACTATCTAAAAAAATTTTTCACTCAGTATAATCTAGGATGATATCCAGTGTCATCTTGTTCTTTCCATGTACTTTGCTTGAAAAATAATTTAACTAATATTCAATCATCTGAAACTTTTAAATCAAAATGTTTAATTTTGTAAAATTAATTTATTTTTCGTTTTCTACGCTCTTAACTTAATTTTTGATTCATAGAAAAAAAAAGTCAAGGTTGACTCAAAAAAATAAAAAAAAACAAAAACACTAATTATAAAGTCATTCTGTATAAATTAATCAAAGCTTACGAGAATTTGATGTTAATAATCAAAAGAATTTAATGAAATTTTGTTTTCAAATTGTTCCGTTCTCTTTTTATTTCTGGCTACAAATGTTTCTAATTTGCGAAGCGTTGATTATTTGATGGTAATAATCATTAGCAGAAGCTTTTAATGGCTACTACAAACCTCTTTATGTCTATCTGTGCCTATTATGTATTTGCCTTTTAATGTTAAGACACGAATAGTTTTAGAAAGAAGGTCTGTTGAGGAATTTTTTAAATATTTACTGCGATGGAGAGCAATAATTACTTAGGAGAATTGTTTTAATTAATGTTTGGCATTGTTTCGTAACGAAATGTAAGGTGAAATGGCTACATAGTTGGGTAGTTGAGTTTACAATTTTGTTGTCAAAGATATTATCATTTACTCGATGAAATTTTCAGAAACAAAGGACGATTTTAGCACAAATGAAAATTCGTTAAAAAAATTTAATGATACTGGAATTAAGATATCGGGCAATTTTTAAGATTTTTTTAGTGTATAAATTAATATAACAAATTTGTATTTATAATTTTAAAAATTCTGAATCTAATTTTTTTTGTTAAATATCGCCGAAAATTATAACACAATAAATTCGACTTGTCGCATTTGAAAATAATTAATAGCTGCCATGTTTAAATAAATCGATCAAATTGGCTCATCTTTGAACTGAATTACTAAAATTAGCTCAAAAATAAGTGTCTTCAGTTTTATTAATATCTTTTTAAAATTATCAATGTTATTGCGATGGAAATTTTCAACAAAATCGATCATTGATTTTTTTTCAATTTATTATTTCGCACAAACAGTAAAAATTAAATTGTTTTCTTTTAATGAATACTTTTCAACTCTAATTCATTTTTAAATATTTTGTACTTGATAATAATGATAAAAATCTTAGTAATGAAATATACACATTTAGTATCAAAATTTCTGTAAAGATTAATCATAAAACGTAATTATCAATCCATGAATTTTAATTCAACTTCAACCTAATTACCATTTCATTTCTACTAAATATTTTCCGTGCCTAAATTTACCGTATCTAAAATTACTTCTACTCGGTTATTTTTCATGGCAAAAAACACATATACATACTCGTAATACATGTCTCTACATTAGGGTGATTCAAAAAAAAAGAATATTTTTTTTTTCGTTTGGTACTCTGAAAAATAGGTTCCTAGACACCTCTAAGAAAGCCTCTCCAAGCATGAGTTCTTAATTGTAACGGGATGGTCCTCCTTCTTACAGTTTTCTATTTTTTCTTATTATCAGATAGAAAAATTTATATCTCGCTTCCAACTACTTGAAAAAATATCTTGTTCCTTAGATTTTGTAGGAAATTGAATGCTCTACAAAAAGGTCTCTTACGATTTTTTTCGTAAACCCAACCGTTTAAAAGATATTAACGGTTAAAGTTTGATTATTTTTGGGAAAATTTTTTATTTCTTATGAATTTTATAACTCAATGAAAAAAATCATTATGAATGATGAAACTCATAGTTTTGTAGGAAATTTACTGCTCTATAAAAATGGTCTCTTATGATTTTTCGATCAAGTTGAGCGTTTACGAGATATTCATCGTCAAACATCAATGCATATCAATTTTTCTAGTTTTTGATCAATAATTCGAAAAATTTCAATTTATTCTGTGAGTTTCAAGGAAATTTAGACAAATTTGAGTTTTTATTATAAAAGCAACTCCTATAGATGTTTTCTGTTCAAAAATTCATTTGAAAGTTTTTATTCTAATAATATTTTTTTTTAATTTTATCTTTAATAATTTAAAATCTTAATCGCGTTGTCATTTATTATTATGAAATTTGTTCAGTGCGTATTTTTAAATTGTTTTTCACAAAATATACATAAAATTTTCGTTCGAGGGGATTTTTGTTTTGAATTCCATTTCTTCTTCTGTTTGTCTTCTGAAACTAACGCCATCTATGTTTTTTACTCTCAACTATCTTCAGTATCTACCCATTTCATACCGTATTTTCAGTGTTCCTAAAACTGATCATCTTGAATACGTAATAAAATAATTCATTTTAAATAAGTCTTATAATCATCATATAAATTTATTTATCATCAATTAACCTACAATGAATAAAGAAATACGTTTTATCGGAATACCTCTACAAAGAATTTCGGAACGTAAGTTACCAAAAGTGAAAGAGGTTATGCGTGTGTTTTTCTACCAACTTAAAATTTTAAAGTATTCAATCAAACAAAGTGCTAAAAATTCAGTTGACCAAGTTATTAAACTGTGGAGAAAAAATCAGATTCCAACTAGTGGAGCTCCTAATGCAGTCAAAAAATTTCTTCGCTATCACAGTCAATAGTTAAAATTACAAAAAATTTCGATAAAAAGAATTCAGCGCAAAACCAAAAGGAAATGAAATTTCAGACTGATCTTGAACAATTATTCGACATTGTGAGCGAAAAATCCTTAAAAGTGCTTGATGATAATATTAGAAAGTTGTATTTGGATCAAAAATTCGGTACCCATAAAGAGATTCTTTCTAATAATGTACCTGTATCAAACTTAACCACAACTATGATGGGAATAGATGAGAGTAGTAAGTATCTGAGATATTTAATTATTATAAAGTCAGGTAGTAGTGTAACTTTTCATAGATGACTAGATGACATTTGACTAGACAATTTTTGGAGTCCTTTCTTAATTATTTGTCATCAAAATGAATAAATTCTATACATTTTCTTCGTTTAATTTATAAAACAGATCTTATTCCAGACTTAGATCAACCGTCTACCAGTCATGCGATTGTTCCAAGTGAAAAATCAGAGTCGTTCTCTACGTATACATTAAGTGGAGTTACAAATTTTGGATCTGATTCAGAGTATGAACCTCCAATTCCGACAAAACGAGCAAAACTTGATGTCTTAACTCCTGAAGTCATTTTTGGACTCGACCGAGCTAATGTCAGCAGTAGAAATGCGATGTTTATTATTGCTCCGGTTTTACTAGCAGTAGGTATTAAAATTGAAGATACAACGCTCAGTTATAGTTCAATTCAACGAGCTCGTATGCTTCAAAGAGAAGACATTGCTAAAGGACTTAATGACAACTTTAAGACACACGATAAATACGTTGTGCATTGGGACGGAAAAATGCTGAATGACCTTGTTGGATCAAAATCTGTGGAACGGCTACCAGTTATTTTAACTGCATTTGGTACCGAACAATTACTTGGGGTTCCAAAAATGAATTCTGGGACGGCAGACAATCAAACATCAGCCATTTTATCGACATTGAGTGAATGGGGTATTACTAATTATGTTAAGGCGATGTGTTTTGACACGACGGCAGTTAATACAGGTAACTTATCAATGATAATTTAATCTAAAAATATTTAATTATTAACGTTCTAGTTTAATTTTTATTGCTTACTGAATTTCACTTTTGAAATTATTGAGAATTATTTACTCATTTGGATTTTAAATATAATCTACAATTTGTTGAAAATATTAAATTTAACGATAGTTATCTATTTTCTTTATACAGGAATTTATAACGGTACATGTAAGGCAATTGAAAAGACTTTGGGAAGAGAGTTAATGTGGTTACCATGTCGTCACCACATTTTTGAGATCATATTGAGAAGTGCATTTGAAGTATATTGGCCTGTGTCATCTGGGCCAAACGTACCAATGTTCGGAAGATTTAAAAAATCATGGGATGAAATAAATAAAACTAATTATAAATCTGGAATTGAAGATACTGTTGTTGCTGATATCATTTTGGATAAAAAAATGAAATATCTAGTTTAATTGCACAATCCTTACAGGTATGATTTAACTGCGATTTTAAGAAAAAAATTTTCTTGTTTCTGACAAATTTTTAATTGTTTTGATAGTTACTACAACCCCGAGATGACTATAAAGAATTGTTGGAATTGTCGTTGATTTTCCTTGGAGAAATGCCTCAAGAAGAAATTTTTTCAAACGTCCTGGTGCAATTCATCATGCTAGGTGGATGGCGAAGGCAATTTACAGTTTAAAAATGTTTCTATTCAGAAATGAATTTAAACTTTCTAATAAAGAATTGGACGGTCTTCGGCAAATTTGTATATTTATAGTTACACTGTATTTAAAAGCTTGGTTTTCATCAACTTCTGCAACAACTGCTGCTAATCATGACTTGCAGTTTTTGAAAAATTTATTCGAGTACAAAAATATCAATTCATTGATTTCTTCAGCAACTTGTGAAAAAATGATTTTGCATTTATGGTATTTAAGTGATGAACTTGCCATTTTATCATTATTTGACGATACCGTTTCATTGGAAGTAAAAAAATATTGTTGGAGCTGTTAATACTCGTAACGGTACATATTCTAAAGCTAAAAAATTTATAATTGATAAAAACGATTTGAATTCATTAACGCAAAAAGTCTGAGTGACTTTGTTTCTAAAAAGTCTTTAAATCTCTTTAAAATCTTTGATTTACCATATGACTTCCTTGATAAAGATATTGAATCGTGGCCTACTAATGACAGTTACATTGAAAATAAAGAATACTTTAACCAATTGAAAGTTGTTAATGATTCAGCAGAACGAGCTGTTGCATTAGTTAGTGAGTATAATCAATGCTTGACAAAAATGAAGAGCAATTCCAATACTTATTGCAAATTATCAAAGAACATCGAAAAAACTACCCAAACTGCAATAGAGGAAATTATTTACAGTAAAAGTGTACCGTTATGTTGAAAATATTGAAAATTATATGGCAGTTGATAATTAAATAAATAAATTCTTCGATAAAAAAGTGAAACACATGTGAAACACACTAAATTGAATTATATATTTAAAAAAATGCACTAATTTTTGTTTTAATGTAATCAAACATGTCCAAGACTAAAAAAACTAATTAAAAAATAGTTCATAACATATTTCTATTCATACAAACTCAAATTTGTCTAAATTTCCTTGAAACTCACAGAATAAATTGAAATTTTTCGAATTATTGATCAAAAACTAGAAAAATTGATATGCATTGATGTTTGACGATGAATATCTCGTAAACGCTCAACTTGATCGAAAAATCATAAGAGACCATTTTTATAGAGCAGTAAATTTCCTACAAAACTATGAGTTTCATCATTCATAATGATTTTTTTCATTGAGTTATAAAATTCATAAGAAATAAAAAATTTTCCCAAAAATAATCAAACTTTAACCGTTAATATCTTTTAAACGGTTGGGTTTACGAAAAAATCGTAAGAGACCTTTTTTGTAGAGCATTCAATTTCCTACAAAATCTAAGGAACAAGATATTTTTTCAAGTAGTTGGAAGCGAGATATAAATTTTTCTATCTGATAATAAGAAAAAATAGAAAACTGTAAGAAGGAGGACCATCCCGTTACAATTAAGAACTCATGCTTGGAGAGGCTTTCTTAGAGGTGTCTAGGAACCTATTTTTCAGAGTACCAAACGAAAAAAAAAATATTCTTTTTTTTTGAATCACCCTACTCTACATCAGTATCAGCCGATAAATTTTTTTACCCTGAGATTATTTTTCAATTTGTTGTCCACACGCGATACATAACTCACAAGAGGTGGTACTAGTGGGTGGCACAGATAAGAGGATATTCATAAAAGAAAGAAAGAAATAATCATGATAATAATAATAAAGAGAAAAAAGTACTTAATATCTTACAAGAATTTTTAAAAATTATTTGTAACTGAGTGGTGACGTAAGCAATTTGTTTTAATTAAACCAGCAAGTGCAGCTTGCCATAATATAAGCTTACTTACGAATAAAACGAACCTCAACTCCTAAATATAAATATTAGAATGGTAGTAGAACATCGTCTTTCATAGTCGACGCGGCATGTAAGCTTCGCATTTATATCATACTTTACGATCCGATGTTGACAGCTCCAGCAAAGTAGCATACAAATTGGTAAATTATCGCACGCTTCTATTATACCTTCATATATATGTATAATATAATATAAATTATTCTTTCTTTTTTAAAATTCGACTCTCTTCGTCATATTCATCGCCGGTTATTTTTCTTTTGATAAAGTTACCTAACACATTTATATTTTTTCTGTTGAATTTAATCCAATACTGTGAAAAATAGAAAGTGAGTTGGAAAATTACACACTTGATACTCAAAAATAATTTTTTTGCCATCAACATGCTTTATATTTTTTTTTACTATTGACATTAAAAAACAATAGTAAAAATCTAACGTCTGACAATTTTTTTTTTAACAAAGAAATTATTATTAAAAAATTTTATTAAATTTCACACGTAAAAATTGAAAAACTTTTTAAATCTAATTTTTTAAATATTTGTTTTATTTTGCTTCATTTTTTCAACAAAATCTAAAATTGAATTTCCCGCTTTTAATCCTAGCGCTTTGAACGGTAATGTACTTCAGACGTCGACCACCACTTTATACAATTAATTAGTGATTTAATTTTTTATTTTAGGATTCATTAATTATGAATTATTTCAATCATTATTATTAATAGTTTTTTTTTTTTAATTCTTATAAAATAATGAATCTAATAAAAAAAATAATAAAGCCGATTAATAATTTTAATAGATACCGTGTTAGTACAGTAAAAAAAAAAATTAACTTGATTCAAGAGAAAAATTCTTGAACGAACAAAATAATTTTGAAGAGTTTCATTGTCTTCAATCAAGGCGAAAAATTCTTCCAAATTATTTACTTGATTCAAATAAATTTTTTTTCCTGTGTAAAAATTCAGACAATAAATGAATATTTTTTTTTTTTAATCAATTCCTTTTAGACTAAAAACATTATAACCATGCTTCTACCTGAGAAAGTCGACACTGAATTATGGCTTGATAGTAATACACTCCCCTGATATACAGTAGCGGTGTGCAAAAGTAATAACAATAAGTACACTAAAATTTATCGAGGTGATAAAGAGAATTATCTGAGTGGAGGTCTACCGCTAAGCAGATAATCGATCGCAGATGGTTATTTTTGGATGCTAGATTATCTGTATTAAGTTGTACGTGATGATATTTATGTTTTATTGCATTAATGTGGATAAATGATAGAGCTAAGAGAAAGTTCGAGTGAGAATATAGAGAAGCGCAAGTGACAAACCGGAAACGAGATCGAGGACCACCACCACCACCGATGACGTCCTCCGGCTGATTGGCAATAATTGAAAACGAAATCCCCGAGTGGGCACGACCCTCGCCGGACGCTTGTAAATAATTATTCGTCTACGCGAAGCGAAAATCCCTGTCGACCACCCTATGCACTACTCCCAGTATGTGGAAAAATCGATTTTATCACACACATGCATCACGTACTTGTAAGCAACCCACTGGTGTGAATACGACCAACAATCCATTTGTGTACTCTAATAATAAAAAAATAAATTTTATCAGCCCCATTATTATTAAAACGTAAAATTGTATCAATAGTATCGATAATTATAAATAAAAATGTAATGCGGTTTATTGAAAAAAAATTAATAATTTCAATTGATAATTTGTAAATCGAAAAATTTTTGAATTGTTTTGAAATATTTTGATTTGTTGCAAAAATTCACAAAGAAAATAATATAAGAAAGATATATGATTGATTGAGAGCAGTTGTGCTCTCGTAACATTCACTCGAGAATGCTTTTAACACATTATACATGTATTTCAGTGATTTTCACTTGGCGTAGCGTAAATATATGTAACACGATTTAGTCTTGAGGAATATTCATTGTTGCGACATTGCATGAGTAGGCAGTAGGTAGATTGTCCACCTACAATGCACGAGACGTATACTACTGATGTAGACGAGAATACTAGAATACTTGATATTGCTCATAAATTTTCATTGTGACCTACGACTACGACCACCCTCTTTCTCTGACTCCATATCAACCTCCAACTTCTTCTCCACCTCCTATTCCTTTTACTCCTTTACCTTTACCTTTACACGACTTTTCTCTTAAATTATACAACTCCGGTTATTTTTCAACAATAAGTCCACTGACTGTTTCATTACGAATAAATACATACATACTTTAGTGAGTATATCCAGCCGAGGGTTGTCTTTCTACATATTTTTTCTTCTCATGTATATTTATTATTTTAAATATTCAAATGTAACATTATTGTAAATATTTTCTGACATTACTTTTTACTTTATTCCCCTCCTCGTAAAATTTTTATTCATTCTTATCGATACATTGTTTCATTTTATTAACGACTATGTGTGTTAATATTAATGAACGTTAAAAATTTTTTTAATAAAATGTATATACTATTTTTTATCAAGATATGAAGCAGTAGTATCAATTTAATTATGAATTCATTTAAATTTAATAAATTTTTGAATTAGATTTAGCAAAAAAAATAATTTTTTACTTGAAAGCGCTGAAAACTAATTTTAAAAGGTAATTTTAAGGATTCTAAAAATGCCAGTGAAGACATAAAAATGATTAGTTTAAATACTTTTATTACACAGAAAAAAAGATTCACTTGAATCAAGAAAATATTTTTCTTCCTAATTATTTTTTGAGCGAAAAAAAAATTTTTTTTTAACACAAGAAATTTCACTTGTTCCAACAAAATAAATTCTCTTGCTTTAGCAAATACGTATCTTGATCCAAGAAAATTTATTTAAGTCAAGAAAATCTTCTTGTTTTGAGAAAATTCAGGCTCTTGCTCCAAAAAAATTAAATATCTTGATAGAAGTAAATTTTCATTAAAATTTTTATTGATTAAAATATCAAACAGGAAGATCAAATAATATTAAATCATTTTTTTTCATTTAATATGTGTGATTGCACGCTAAAATAATATAAAATGGGTATCAAATATTCAAGAAAAAAATTTTCTCAAATTGAGAAAATTTTTTCCTTAGCTGAAGTAGGTGGCGCTGCTTCTCTAAAGTATCTAAAAATCTTGATCAAATATAAAAATTTATTGTATCAAGTATTTATGATAATTTGAATTAAGAAAAAATTACTTCCACCAAGAATAGAATTTCAAGAAAAATTTTTACTTCGGCCAACACAACTTCGGTCTTTCTTCAGGCACCCGAAAAATTTCTTGAGCCAAGAATTTTGTTCTCCAGGCAAGAAATTTTTCTTTCTATGTAGCAGTAAAAATTAAAAATATTTTTGATATTGAAAGCCTCATAGGAGGTCATATGTATTTAAATACTCGATTATTGATATGTATGCATGTTATTGTTGGAAATTCACCGACAATTGAAATAAAAACAATCGATTTACATTAGACGAAGGTAGAGAGAAATGGAAGAAGACAGTAAAAAGCGGGAAAGTATACACGCGATAATAATTTATATTTATAAAAAAAATATGTTTTTTATTATTATTGTTATTATTTCTGTATAAATAAAGGATTTTTAACTCAGAAATATCACGCAAATATGTTGAGCAAAGTTTATAGTATTACTGTTGGGTAGTTTAAATGGTAACGTGGAAAATGTAGATTAATTAATGCATGTAAACGTACAAGCGTTTATAACATTGTAGAGACATAATCGATGCTGCTATTAGTCTCTCACATTTGTGTGTTAATACTAATAAACCCGATGTGCATACATATCGAATTGTATATAGACATAGATTAACATTTTATATATACATATCTTTTGCTTTGTTTGCTTATTCCAGATATTTATACTCAACATGTATAATATGTAATACTCGTGTTTTAATATTTGCCCGTGTCAAATCCATGTCCCGTCATATTCGTGATCAAAAAAATATACATCTTCAATTTATATAGAATCAATATTACTAACGTTCTGTATATGGATAGTTGAATTAAAAAAAAAAAAAAAATGAAAAAAAATTGATGGACTATAAATTTTATATTTAGGTGAGGCGGGAGATAAATGGGGCACTATTTTTCAGAATAACAAATATTTTTTTTTTTTTTTTTCCAGATTAAAATCAACTATTTATAGACCTTATACTCACTTTAGTGTGTTATGCTTTATATGACAAATTGAACTAGTTACGTGTAGAGATAAAGTCTTGGAAAAATTACTTCACTGCCAGGAAATTGAAAAAGATTATTAAGGATTTTCATTTTGAATGTAAGCGAAAATGATTACGATAAGTATAATCTTAAGATATGATCGCAATCTTTAAAGTTTAAGATTATTGAATGGTTAAGTAAGTAAGTAATTTAATTATTTGTGTACTTCAGTCAGTATGTAACAAATTAAGCTACTGGGTTAAAATACACTAGTCACAAAAATTAAGGGATATAAAAAAAATTCCAAATTTTTTGGTGATTTTCAGCGAGCTGTAACTCCGAGGAAAATGATCGCACAGGAAAAAAAAAAAAAGCAAATTGTAGCTCCAAGTGTCTAGTTTTTAGATATGACCATGAAAATTTTTTGTCATCGTCAGGTCTGGAGAAATCCTAAGAAAACTACTGAAAAAAAATTTTTCGAAATTTTTTTTCGTCTTAAAAAAGGTCTACGGCCTTCAAAAAATTTTTTCGATTGTTACGTTTAAAAGCTCTTTTAGTAAATTTAAGACCCTTTAATTTGACGTAATCAAAAAGCCTGTACGATAATTTGCCGCGGAGTTATCGTCAATCAAAGCAAAAAGTTTTTTTGACTTTGGAAATCAATAACTCTGGAAGTAATGACCGTATAGGAAATCGAAGGAGGGTTTTGAAAACTACACAATATTCTCTATAAGAAAACGTAAACCGCTTTTGAAGAAAAATTTTTTTGAATTGAAAACTCGGACTGAAAAAAGACAAAAATTCGCATAATTAAGGATATTTGGATAACTTGGTATAACTTTGGATAAAATGGATGAACGAAGGATATCGTTGGTAATTTTTAACTTCAAAGTGTCCCCTAAAATCCCTAAGAAATTCAAAGCGCTGCGATTTTTTGTTCATAGTGCCCAGAAGCTTCAAATTCTGTGTTTTCGCAAAAATCACCATTATGAGCAATTTTGTGATTTTTATTCATTTTTCCATTGAAAAAAATTTTTTTTTCAAAATTCTTTATTTTTCGATCAAAGAGATTGATTTTTCAAGAAATTTGAAAAAAAAAAAAAAAAAAAAATTTTCAATTTTTTTCGAAAATTTTTTCGAAATTTTTTTATCAAAAATTTTTTTTTTTATCGTCTTCAGAATGCTTCACTATTGTCAAAAAAAATTAACTCAATTTTTTCTGTCCGCTACAACTGCCTTAGTTTTAAATCTCATTTTAAAAATTGAATAAAAACAAATTGATATACCCCCCGCGGAGTTCGGCTTTTCCTCACACAAAACTTGAATTTTACGTTTTCTTTTTAGCCTAAATTCCATACGTGAATTTTATGTAAGCTTTTCTTTGATAAGCACCTTTTGATATGCCTCGTCGACATTTGGCTGCCACAGATGTGGCTCGCATTGTTACCCTCCTTCAAGAGGGCTACAGTCAGGTGGAAGTAGCAGCTTCTATGGGAGTGAGCCAGTTCGTTATCAGTCGGGCCTATGCCCGATTTAACGCGACTCAAAGTTACAATCGTCGTCCGGGTCAAGGTAGACTACGAATCACTACCGAGCGTGATGATCGAGCTATCATTCGAGAAGCTCGTCGAAACCCTACTGCGCATGCCCACACGATCGCTCATCAATTTCGCAATCGTCGACAACGTCCTCCCCAACAACACATATCGGCATCGACGGTTCGAAATCGCTTTCGAGAGCAAGGACTACGCGCAAATCGCGTGCCTATGCTCACTCCACGACATCGCCGAGCCCGATTGGCCTATGCTCATGATCATCACCATTGGGGTCGTAGACAGTGGACCAGTGTATTATGGACTGACGAATCTCGATTTTGTCTTCATGGCAGCGATAGACGATCTCTCGTTTGGCGCCGTCGTGGAGAACGAGATCGGGATGGTTTTACGAGACCAGTTACATACAGCATGTCCCAAACATGCTCAATTGGGTTCAAATCAGCTTTCAATGGTGGATCAGTCATGGTGTGGGCAGGCGTGTCCTTCAATACCAGAACCCCGTTGGTCATCGTTCGTGGGACGTTGACTGCCGATAGGTACGTCGACGAAATTCTGGAGCCACACGTCCTGCCTATGCGCACACGCATGGGGGCAAGACGGTTCATTTTGATGCAGGATAATGCTCGTCCTCACACTGCAGTTCGTACGCGAACTTTTCTCCGCGCCAACAACGTAACAACGCTTAATCATCCAGCGATGAGTCCTGATTTGAACCCAATTGAGCATGTTTGGGACATGCTGTAACTGGTCTCGTAAAACCATCCCGATCTCGTTCTCCACGACGGCGCCAAACGAGAGATCGTCTATCGCTGCCATGAAGACAAAATCGAGATTCGTCAGTCCATAATACACTGGTCCACTGTCTACGACCCCAATGGTGATGATCATGAGCATAGGCCAATCGGGCTCGGCGATGTCGTGGAGTGAGCATAGGCACGCGATTTGCGCGTCTAGCGCGTAGTCCTTGCTCTCGAAAGCGATTTCGAACCGTCGATGCCGATATGTGTTGTTGGGGAGGACGTTGTCGACGATTGCGAAATTGATGAGCGATCGTGTGGGCATGCGCAGTAGGATTTCGACGAGCTTCTCGAATGATAGCTCGATCATCACGCTCGGTAGTGATTCGTAGTCTACCTTGACCCGGACGACGATCGTAACTTTGAGTCGCGTTAAATCGGGCATAGGCCCGACTGATAACGAACTGGCTCACTCCCATAGAAGCTGCTACTTCCACCTGACTGTAGCCCTCTTGAAGGAGGGTAACAATGCGAGCCACATCTGTGGCAGCTAGATGTCGACGAGGCATATCAAAAGGTCCTTATCAAAGAAAAGCTTACATAAAATTCACGTATGGAATTTAGGCTAAAAAGAAAACGTAAAATTCAAGTTTTGTGTGAGGAAAAGCCGAACTCCGCGGGGGGTATATCAATTTGTTTTTATTGAATTTTTAAAATGAGATTTAAAACTAAGGCAGTTGTAGAGGACAGAAAAATTGAGTTAATTTTTTTGACAATAGTGAAGCATTCTGAAGACGATAAAAAAAAAAAAAAAAAATTTTTGATAAAAAAATTTCGAAAAATTTTCGAAAAAATTGAAAATTTTTTTTTTTTTTTTTAAAATTTCTTGAAAAATCAATCTCTTTGATCGAAAAATAAAGAATTTTGAAAAAAATTTTTTTCAATGGAAAAATGAATAAAAATCACAAAATTGCTCATAATGGTGATTTTTGCGAAAACACAGAATTTGAAGCTTCTGGGCACTATGAACAAAAAATCGCAGCGCTTTGAATTTCTTAGGGATTTTAGGGGACACTTTGAAGTTAAAAATTACCAACGATATCCTTCGTTCATCCATTTTATCCAAAGTTATACCAAGTTATCCAAATATCCTTAATTATGCGAATTTTTGTCTTTTTTCAGTCCGAGTTTTCAATTCAAAAAAATTTTTTCTTCAAAAGCGGTTTACGTTTTCTTATAGAGAATATTGTGTAGTTTTCAAAACCCTCCTTCGATTTCCTATACGGTCATTATTTCCAGAGTTATTGATTTCCAAAGTCAAAAAAAACTTTTTTGCTTTGATTGACGATAACTCCGCGGCAAATTATCGTACAGGCTTTTTGATTACGTCAAATTAAAGGGTATTAAATTTACTAAAAGAGCTTTTAAACGAAACAATCGAAAAATTTTTTGAAGCCCGCAGACCTTTTTAAGACGAAAAAATTTCGAAAAATTTTTTTCAGTAGTTTTCTTAGGATTTCTCCAGACCTGACGATGACAAAAAATTTTCATGGTCATATCTAAAAACTAGACACTTGGAGCTACAATTTGCTTTTTTTTTTTTTCTGTGCGATCATTTTCCTCGGAGTTACAGCTCGCTGAAAATCACCAAAAAATTTGGAATTTTTTTTATATCCCTTAATTTTTGTGACTAGTGTAAATGCAAATAGAATGAAAAGCTTATTATTTAAGTAAAGAATTAGAATAAAATATAAATTTTGATAACTAAAGAGTCTTCATGAAGTTAATGTAGTTAAATGTAATATAAAAACAGAGATGATTTAAGACGACTACACTTCACTTAATCCACTTTGTAATAATAAGATATAGCTAATGCTTTGCACTGAAAATGTGAAATACATAATGTAAAAATATTACTTGGATTAAAATATTATTGTTGCTGATAAAAATTATATATATATCGAAATTTTAATTTAAAGCTTTGCATTGTGTAGATGTTTTACAATTTTGAAGATTTTCTTACAAAAATTATTATAAAAGTTATTTTAGAAGAATTTCATAAGTATAAAAAAAAAATCATGGAATTTTACAAAAATATCTTTTTAGTGCTAATTAATTTCTTAAATAAAATTAAAAATTTCTTTTGATTTCATCAGAATTATATTCTTTGAAAATTGATTAGTGAAATGTCAATAAATTGAACGTTTGTTCGCTGATTAATTATTAACGTAGCACTCATATTATACATCATATGAAATTAGGGTAGTAGTACCGTTTATGGCCATTTATTGTTCAAATAAACGATAGAAATGAATTTATATAAATAAACCATTACAAACTCGATTTGTTTTAATATAAATTTTTTAAAACTCAACAAAAATATGCTTATAATATTATAATTTTTTATAAATTAATTCAAATGTTAACTGGCCAAAACGGTACTTCTACCCTATTTGATGGAAATAAATATTTATTTCCATGTAATCAGGCTTTGTTCATATAAAGAAACCATTTATTAAACTGTAACACATAATATTGATGGGTACAAAATATTTGTTTCTCTCAAATAAATGAATAAAAATTTCGTTACTAAATTAGTTTTCTACTCTGTACTAAATCCTTCTATCAGTGTCCGAAGCTCGAGAAAAATCAAAATTCATTTTTTTACATGGAAAGTACTGCATATAATAATATAAAATATATTAACTCATACACTCTTAAATAACAAAAAAAATATCTAAATTAAATTTTTTTTTTTTATGAATCAACGATAAGTAAACAATACTCCTCCAAAAGTTGGTATGTCGCTGACGTACATGATAACTTGATAACGACTGATAACTTAAGACATACAACATACTTTCGAAAAATATAAAAAAAAAAAAACCTTTTTTAAAAGTTACAAACTAGAATGATCCCTAAAATATCCACCCTGACAGAATATATATGCTGGCAAAAATACATATGCGTCGCACGTATAAAGTATTATAATATTATAATTTTTCATAAATTAATTCAAATGTTAACTTTCCAAAAACGGTAATTCTACTCTATATGGATCAAAAAATGTTTCCAGCTTAAATTCACAATCAGTGAGCTATTAAAATACAAGTGGAAGTGGAAGAATAAAAATATATCAAGTTCACCCACGAGAAGTTGCGGTCCAAAAAAATATTGACGTGTAAAAATAATAATGACAATAATAATAATAATAATAATAATAATAATAATAATAATAATAATAATAATTTTATATAGAAAAGTAAAGGAATAAAGAACCCATGAGAAGATAATTGTCCATTTATACGTCAAACGGGTCGTTTTTGTGGTACAAACGAGATGCAGAGCATTATAATGCGAATTTCGAAGCTAAAAAATATAATCGTGTCTGTCTGGTAGGTATTGTAGACAGACGTAAAGCAACGTCGTCTCGTGGAAGCGATAAATAGTTATCTCTGTCTTATTTTCTCTTCAAGTTAATGCTATTACTGTATTGTAAGGTATGGTATGTTACAGCTTGATGGACTTGTGCACGCGAGGACACCAAGGATATCCTTCCTTGCCGTCTTTGTGTACTCTTAGTCCTCTTTGTGTACAACTGAGTCGTGCTTACCTCTTTAACTTCCCCCTGTTTAGTTTCCACGACATTGCAATCAACTCCGGCTAACTAACCCGGGAGACTTGCCGACGCCTCATGAACGTTTTTATTTTTTACTTTCAAAACAACAACAACAACAACAAAAACAATCAATGTAAACAAAGTGTGTGTGTGTGTAAGATATGACATTGCATATGCATGAAAGAAAGGAAATATAAAATGTTTAAAAAGGGCTGAAGCGATGATGATGATGATGATAATAATAATAATAACAATAGCAGCCTGCCTCTAGGGCTCACGAGCTGGTTCTATTCGTGTAAGAGAAGAAACGCGTGGGAATTATCCAGCCACCGCGAGAAGATTTAACCTCCGGGAGTTTCTTGGCGGTTATCAACGGCGCGAAAATTACTACGCGAACTGGAAACTACAAAGAAAATATCTTTAGTTTATTTAACGTGTTTTAAACATTTTTTTCTTTCTATTTCATTTTGTTTCATTTTTTTTTTTTTTTTTTTAATATAACTTTACTCGCTCTTATTTACTTTGTTAATTAGCGGATAAAAAAGTTATATTTTTCCAGTAAGTATTTTAATAAAAATTGTTGTTAATTTAATGTACATTTATATTTAGCTTTTGCAATAAATTTCGTGTGGATAAAACTTGATACAGTTTATACAGAATTTCCCTTTCATTAAGAATGCTAAAAGTATGCAAGAGTTTGCAGGGCAATATAATCCAGCTGAGGTATTGGCAACACCAACTCAGGAAAACTGAGCTAGTTTATATTATATGTATGTACAAAAGGAAGATTTAGAGTAAAAAGACTCCAGAGTTAGGTCAGTTGAATTTTGTCTTTGAGCCAAGAATTCTAGCAAAATGTTTTGTTCTTATTAAATTTTCAAAACATTTATTTTTTCAGCATTTGAATATATACTGAAATTATGTTGAGTTATTATATTTTTACTACATTTTAGATTTTTATTATTTTATCTCGAGAGATTTAATAAATTATTTAGTAGACTCTGAATTCAACAGAAATAATTAAAAAAGATTTATAAAATCCTCAAGTACTCGCTTCAAATGCTTGAGATTATTTTTTTTTTTGAAGGATTTCTTTAAATAATTAAAGATAGTTCAACTTTAGTAACCTTGGATCATATGATTCGGGAAATCTTTATTGTATGGTACTGAAATCTGCAAAAATGAAAATATTTTTGAATTATATTCAACAAATAAATTAAAAAAATTTTTTTTCAATTTCATCTATGATTTTTCAAATTTAAGAAAATGAATATTTATTTCTTCAAAGTATCTAAAAAATTATCAAGTTTCTGTAAGTTTCAATATCGCATTATAGTTTTAGTTAAAAATTTTCAAGGTAGACAGCGGGACGTTTCGTGACGTCATAGACAGTCGGTAAAAATTGAATATCGAAACTAACGTGTTGATGAATTCTCATATGACATGTTCTACACGGAAAGAACAAGATGACACTGGATATCATCCCAGATTATACTCACTGATACCTGTGATGACAAAAATTTCAAATAGTAGCTAGAAAAATCTAGATTATACTCCGTGATTTCTGGATTATACTCATTATAATCTGGATTATACTTATTGTAATCTGGATTATACTAGCTACTATCTAAACTTTTTTTTCATTCAATATAATCTGGGATGATACCCAGTGTCATCTTGTTTTTTCCGTGTACTTCATATCATTTTATTAAGAATGGTAATTTTCACGTTTAATCTATTGAAAAATTGATAAGCTTTAAAAATAGTAAACAATTAATTGTTTGTCTTCCCTCTTTTTCTAAATAAAAACTAAAAAAAAAATTTAATTGGTAACGTACTATGTCCACTACATCATTTTGAGCAGTATTAGTATTTTTTTTTTGTTTTTAAATTAAATTATTGAATTATTTACATTGATCTTCTTGTTACATAATTTTTCTCGATTAAAATTTATGTGTGAATATTTTAAATAATAAAATAATTTTATTAGTTTAAGATTACTTCTTACAACTAAATTTACTTTGTTTTTCTGTGTGAAAATATTTTTAAAATTTAATAAGATTTTCTTAACAATTCAAGGTGCGATGATGCAAAAACCGGACTCTAAAATACCAGAATATACCCACACTACCAAAAAGACAACTTTTATTTTCAATAAAGTTTATTCACGTATCAAAATACGGTCTCTGTCTACTTAAAGCGAGAATCTTCTCATTCCGTCATAGTACACTTATCCTGAACTCACGTGACCACACCAACAATAACAACAACACCAAATGGTATTACTACCAACTGGTTTACTCGCGGCCACAAATTAAGACATTCCCCGGAAATTAGGGACGTAATTACCGGCCACCGGAGACAAATTTTCCGTCTCACTACCCTCTGGCATTCCAACAAAAGCATTCTCTCGTATCGTCTTTACTTAACCCTTACTCCTCGCCATCACTCTTCTTTATTCTATTTTAAATTTTTAACTAACTTTTTTTTTTTTTTTTTAAATTTAATTTTTCCGCTTCCTTAGATTTTAGAACAATTTATGATCCGCTGATGCATTGATGCATTGTCTTATAAATTACTCCGACAGCGCTGTTTCTATTAAATTACTGTCACCGGTTATTAAGTCTACGAAAAACAAAATTAAATTAGATTTTGATTGTTTTTGAAGAAAATATTGTTCAAAGTTTGACGTTGATTAAATTATTAATACTTTGGGCTAAATATTCAATTTATTTTTCATTGTAATATTAACCATGAACATTCTACACATACGTGGGTAACGTTTACTTAAAATATAGGGGCATACTTGGTGGTAAAAGGTATCTCAATGTGTGCACACAAGACATTGATTAATTTCAGGGTGCAAAACCGAACAACATGTTCCACTATGCCAAGACGATAAACCTCATTCACCAACCTTTGTCTTATTAATTTGCAATGTTAACAATCTATTAATATAATAAATTATATCAGTTATTAATTGTTTTATCTATCATGTATTATTAATTAATATTCAATAATACAAAGTAAAAAATTTTGCGTCAATGCGTCAAAAAATTTTGTGTTAAATATTTAACACTTCGTTGTGTTAATTTAACACTTTTTTATTTTAATTTAACATTTATCGTGTTAAATTAACATAACAAAGTATTAAATATTTAACACAAAATTTTTTGACGCATTGACGCGAAATTTTTTACTGTGTAATTATTTTGACAATACTGAATATTAATTAATATTAAAGTCCCTCGAATTTATACTCTTGTTAAATGAAAAATTATAAAAATTAATGTTACATTTTTTTTTTTAGTTTAAATGAGGATATTTTTAAAGGAATAATTTTTTTTGACCGAAATCATACTGACAAAAAAACTTCTTTAGAATCAGATCTGAACTCATACACCAATTATGGATAAAAAAAACTTCGCGAATGTATACATAGTACGTATCATTGCGCATGGGCGAATATTTTACTTATCGTTTTCCGAGAACGAGCTAACTTCAGTTTTTATATCATTAAATCCTTATCAAATTCCTGTTACGTATGAATTTTTTATTTGAAATAACGAGACGGTTCATTTTTTTTTTAATTTTTTACGAACCAAAATTATATAAAACTTTGTTTGAAAAAATTAAAAAAAATTCAAATTGAGATTTTTAGTTTTTTTCATCGATAATAATTCTCTAACCTGTAAAAAGTATCTAGAATTTTAAATTCTAATACTTTTAAGAGCCGGTCCCTACACAGTAAAAAATTTTGCGTCAATGCGTCAAAATTTTGTGTTAAAAATTATTATGTTAAATACTTAACACTTTTTTTTTGTTAATTTAACACAATAAATGTTAAATTTACACATAAAAGTGTTAAATATTTAACAAAAATTTTTAACACAAAATTTTTTACTGTGTGTGATTGCAGCTTTTAATTTTTTTCTAAACAATGAAGATTTTCGAAAAAAAACGCTTTGCTATATAAAAGATTTTTTAATTATCTATTAAATATCAGAGTATTATTTTTTTTTTTTTTTTTCAAAATTTTCATTGGTTCAAAAGAAAAACATAAAATTGCAATTAGCTTTATCATCACGAGTGCAACAAGAATAGTACCGTTTCTCGCTGTTATTGCGACGCGAGAAAAAGATGGGATCGGCGATTAAGAACATAAGAATTCAAAATGAAACTTTTCCAAAAAAAAATTTGAATAAATCCAAACTAAATTTACCGCTGTTTGTCATTCGAAATGACAAAATAAGCGATTTTGTGTTTTTAAATAAATATATTCAAGAAAAATTCTAAAGTTTGCATTTCTACTCAATACAAATGTTTGGAAAAGTAGTCACGTAATAGTAGGGCGAGAAAACGAAGGGATAGAAAAATATTTTAAGTTTTTTCAATCGATAATTATAGCAAATTTTCCTTTTATTCGAAATTTTGTTTTATGAAAATGTATAAATACCAGATAAAAGTAAAAAAATGATGAATCACGCTAATTCTGTTTGCAAGTTCATTATTTTTTTAGCGTCCCCATTTTTTCCCCTTCGCTTAAATAAAATATTTTTCCATCTATTGTTAAGCAGCCACTAATACGTTTAAAACATAAAGTAACTTGTAGTGTTCTTAGTCAGTAATCGAAGAATTAGTCATGTTTTTAAATTATTCGAGTACTTTAAACTATTCAAGTTGTTTGAACTATTTCGGAGGTTCAGAGTATTCGAGCAATTCAAATTATTAAAATTTTTCATTGTTATTCCAATTAAAATTGCTGTTTAATTCAAATATTTGCAAACTTTTAATCGAATGTGAGAAATTACACTATGAATTCTAACAGATATTAAAAAGTTACAAAAACATTTGATTTTAATCTCTAAAAAACATAAAAAAAAAACAAGCTTGTCTTTAATTAATTCAAGAGAACAATTTCTAGTTGGATTCTTCTGTTTGCAAAAAATTCGCGCGTAAAATCAATAAATAAATAAAAACAAAAGAATTAAAAACTAAAATAAATAATTAAGTCAATAATTCGAATTGCACGGCCTTGAAAGTGAAGTAAATAACAAAACACTTTGTTAATTAAATATTAAATCAACTATGTAAGCTAAAACATAAATTGCTTTTTTTCTGGATTACTTGACCCCGTCAACCATCTAGTAATTAACTAATTAGATCATAATTCATAATAATCTTGTGGTAGATTATAATTAAGTTTATTTACAACAGATAATTTGAAACAAGATATCCAAAACAGCTCGTTAATTTTAAATAATGAAAATTTTGAAAACAATTTTGTTTAGTTAAATAATTCAATGCAAGTGTGTTATTAAACAATAAATTGCAATTAATTAACTAATTTTCCGGACATTTATCGGAGTTAGACAAACACGAGGGTATAAAGTATCATATTATCTTACCTCGTTACTTTCTTTATTTTAACAACGATTTTTCTCCTCCTCTTTTTTATTATTAATTATTTATCAATTCTAGGGCCGTTAAAGTTCGTTAAAGTTGATAGACACAATAGTCGTGGATAGTATCAGTGGTGTATAGCCGGTTATAGAGGTAAAGTGGACACTCACCTGTAACAAAAAATAAAACAATCATCAATCATTGATCACTCGTAATTTGTAATTAGTAATTAGTAATTAGTATAAGCTGAAAAATTCATTAAATGATATGTCTTCACTTTAAAGAGCTATTATAATTGTTTAATTTTAAATAATTGCTAATTACAGACCGTTATTATAGATATAAGTATAAATAACAATTAAAAAGCAATGAAGTTGAGTTAATGCATCCGCGTGAGAGCAATTAATGGTATTACACGTGTGGTAATAAATTTTCACGACTGACTTGTCGATATAACTTGTTAAAAACTTATGTATAATATATGTATTATATGTGCGTACACACTAAAATTAAATACATAGTAATGTACGTGCATTTGTAATTGTATTGCTAGTTAATTGCGTAGCTATGTTTAATGGGATTTAAATGTATCAGTTTAGCTAATAAAGTATGTTTTATAGTGGCTAATATTTTAATTAAACAGCTTTACTCTATAACTTTGCAATTAGCTGCACAGAAAAAAAAATTTCTTGACTAGAGAACAAAATTCTTGGCTCAAGAAAATTTTTTTGACTTAAATAACTTTTTTTGGATCAAGATATGGATTTTCTAAAGCTAAAGAATTAATTTTGGTGAAACAAGTGAAATTTCTTGTGTCAAAAAAAAATTTTTTTTTTCATTCAAGAACATAATTAGGAAGAAAAATATTTTCTTGGCTCAAGTGAACCTTTTTTTCTGTGTGGCTAATATTTTAATTAAACATCTTTACTCTATAACTTTGCGATTAGCTGTATACATCCTCTGTAAAATAAGTTTATTTCTGTTAAGTTTATGGTGTAAAAATTTCAGTGTGAAAATGTTTCAGAAATATTGTACACGATAATCTCAATATGCATTAACAGTATGATGTATATGCACTGCGATATTTTTAATTATCTACCTTTAAATACATACTGAATGTGAGCTCTTGTCAATTTCTTTTTCAATTAAAATTCATTGTTTCAGATTAAAGTTAATTTTTTAATTAAAATTTAATCTAAATAATTGAAAAATTGATAGAACTTTTTCACATAGAATTAAATTTCCAATAAAAGTTTCTCATCATTTTTTTCAATGTCGCGTATTTTGATAATAATTTTAATCGCTAATCTTTTAAAATCATCTTGTTAATGCATTGAATTTTTCTACGGAATAAATTACTGAAAGCTTCCTCTGCCTAGAAGGCATCAAAAATAACATAAAATATACTTCTAAGAGCTTTAGACGTAAAATATAAAAAATAGTGTAATTTATATTAAAAATTCTCTCGTCTATAAAGTGCACCTACATAATCGTTATCATTATTTTATTTTTTTATTTTTCTAATCTTTTTATAAAAGTATCATCCATCAAAAGATGAAAATAGAAAACTGTCAGAGTATTTCGGTTTATTGTAAGCGTTCATGGGGTAACTGGATATTACTTTCATGAAAATTTATAGAAAGTTATTTTTATTAAATTAAATTTTTTTGTTTAATAAATCGATGGTAGTATAGTGAGTAAACACGATATCTCGATTAACGGAAGTCGGGTGAGACTTCCGGCGTAATGGATACCGCGACTCTAGCCTGCCATCAACTGCATCCATACGACTACCAACAACTATACGACGACATAGTTTACTGATGATATCAAGTAGCATATCAGTTAAGTTTTATTGTGTAGACAAAATTTATTTTTCAGAACTGCCACGTTAATTATTACTGAGTACATTAAGATATCAATTACTTTCAATACACACAAAAAAAGGTTCACTTGAGCCAAGAAAATATTTTTCTTCCTAATTATTTTCTTAAGCGAAAAAAAAAATTTTTTTTTGACACAAGAAATTTCACTTGTTCCAACAAAATTAATTCTTTTGCTTTAACAAATACGTATCTTGATCCAAGAAAATTTTTTCAAGTCAAGAAAATCTTCTTAGTTCGAGAAAATTCAGCCTCTTGCTCCAAAAAATTTAGTTCTGGATAAAAGTAAATTTTCTTGTTTTGAAAAAATTTCTCTCTTGCACCAAAAAATTAAATATCTCGATAGAAGTAAATTTTCATTAATATTTTTATTGATTAAAATATCAAACAGGAAGATCAAATAATATTGAATCATTTTTTTTCATTCAATATGTATAATTGCACGCTAAAATAACATAAAATGGGTATCAAAAATTCAAGAGAAAAATTTTCTCAAGGTGAGACAATTTTTTTCTCAGCTAAAGTAGGTAGCGCTGCTTCCCTAAAGTATCTAAAAATCTTGATCAAATATAAAAATTTATTGTATCAAGTATTTATGATAATTTGAATTAAGAAAAAATTACTTCTACCAAGAATAGAATTTCAAGAAAAATTTTTACTACGGCCAACACAACTTCGGTCTTCCTTCCGGCACCCGAAAATTTTCTTGAGCCAAGAATTTTGTTCTCCAATCAAGAAATTTTTCTTTCTGTTTAAATTTAACAATACTAATAATAATAATAATTGTTATTATCATTTTAATATGTTGTCATGAAAAGACGTCATATGTTTTGTATTTAAATGCGTACTAAAGGTTTGAATACAAAAGCCGGTACAAAAAAGCCGTTATGCAATCATAAAAGTCGAAAAGTCGTTCGAAAAGTCGTCTCACGGTTCAACATATATTTTCTTACGCATTAAATTTAATATTACACACAATGTATTACCATATATGTATAAGAGTGAGCGAGAATATCACTTATATTATATATACATATATTATGAGTGTTAGCTTGGGAAAACTCGTAAGTAATTACCAAAGTTGCCGAGCCTGAAATTACTTGAAGTAAACACATTTGAGTGGCGTGTGTTTGCTAATTGCCAGTATAATAAAATGGTAACCGTTGTCGTCCCAGTAGTTGCAGTATTTGCTTTCGTACACAGTAACTGCACAATAACTTCACTTTACTGCATAGTAGTCTGTCGCAAATGTGGGAAAAAATGAACATAAAACTCACAAAGCTACAACACAGATGGTGTGCTTGTCCGTCCGTCGCACTAACCGACCAAAAAAAAAACCATTCCAAAAGAAAATGATAATATCATTGTTATTATTATTATTATTATTATTTATATAGAAAAGACAGTTGTTTGAATAAGTCCGACAGTTTGGTTAAAACCAGTATTAATCCATTTATATTGTTTTACCACTTGCCTTTGTATCACATTAACAGAGCGCGGACTTTGAGCATGTATGAGTTGCAGAAACGCACAACTAGCTTTGTAGATTATGCTGTTAAATATTTGGGAAGAAAAGAGCAAATGTTGTCGCATGTAAACGGCAATTTGTCAGCTGATGGAATTCAATCAATGAAAATTCAAATCAAAAGTTATCCAATCTAGATTGCAGGACTAGAGATAAGAGACTAGAGACTAAAGTGTATTCACCAAATTGTCATCATTCTGACACTAGTATTTCCGCCGGAATTTGATTAGTAAAGTTTGTTATACTTTGGTAACAACTATAATCCAAAGTTTTGACCGCATCGGTCAAGTTTCTGACCGTAAAGAGAATGAAACGTAGGAGATTGAACGTTAGTCACAAGGGAATAGAAGGAAGTCCGGTAAGGTACAGTATAACTAGCTCCGAGTTTAGTATTAGACCTAGTGTGTGTATAAAAAGTTAAACTGGCTTATATTATACAATATCTAATAGTGGATTATACTTTGGAGAAGCAGAAACTAAACTAAAACTGACAATGATAACCTCTATTTCGCAGATACTCCTGCACTGGAAGGGGACTAATAGACGGTGGTGCACAATGCACACAGCACATAACACATAACACACTGCTCTACACAGAATGCGAAGAACAAAGCTACTTCTACGTAAACACTTGGTGTGTATTGTGACAGAAGTGGCTGAGGTTGATGCTAATGCTGATGCTGATGCTGTTTCTGGTTCCCGGAACGGGAGTAACTTTTGACGGAAAGGACACAAACAGGATGGAGAACTGAGGTCTGAGGTCTTCCGGATGTGGGATGTGGAGAAGAACCCGGAGGCAATAGCTAGTGTGTTTGTTGGACGTTTTCAAGTGCCTAAACAGTTTTCCCTGGATCCGTTTGAGGATTTCCTACTCCCGTAGTCGTAGTCGGCTCTCATTCCGCAGTTGAGTGCGTTGTTCTCTTGCACGTTAAAATGACCCTATGCATTGAGTGTATATGTGCCTATATAGATATATCTATGTCTATATATTTATACCTGAAGATAAACCGAAAGGAAAAGAGGAAATAGTTGATAGAGCTGATGATAATGAGAACCCTTGAAGCAAAGTAGTCCAGAGAGTCAGAGTCTCGTCGTCTACAGTTCGCCTATCAACAAGACCTGACATGCCTGACGGATATAGGTACCCTGTTCAATCTCTCTTCACCTCCTCTAGTATCAACCCTCAACCCTTCAACGGCTAGGCGTTTACTCCGAGCTTAACGAGCATCCACCAAAGTACTTGGCGACGATCACCACCACCACTCTAAGTCGATGTGTAGTTATTATAGTGCTAGTGGATGACTCTGGCATGAATTTCCGTACTCAGAGAAAACGCCTCGAGAGACACAACCCAAATGCTACAGATATAAGATTTCATCAGATTCCTTTTTAGTTAAATATTATTTTTAACTCTTCTCTTACTTCTACTTATACTTTTAAGCGTATATACAGATATAGAGTTGCGCTATCAAGACTATTATATGTTATATATTATATACAGACATATACATGCACCGAGACTAGAGACTAGAGACGGCGACACAAACTTTTGGATAAGTAAATTGTCCAAAGTTTATAGTGAGATACTTGTGTTATCTGTTAACATTAAGTAATCAACACAATTAAAACGTTTGCACAACTTTTTAATGACAACAAACTTTAATTATTTTATTATTTGTTGTTGTATATTTTAAAGTTTTGTTGAGTATTGAAACAAAGTAAAATTTATAATTTTACTGAGATTTTTGAATTTATTATTATAACAACTCGGAAATTTAAAGTTTAGTTCAATTTTGTTCTTTGAGAAAAGTAATTATTAATAAAGATTCCGGCGATAAATTCATGTTTAATTAAATGTTTAGTTAATTTAAGTTAACTTAAACTTTTAATTATTGCACGCTTTAAAGATATACTTTTAGTTTCTATCTTTACTTGGAATTAAAAACAGACTTTTCTTTTGTAGTATTTAATGGGTTGGAAAAAACGGGATTTAGAAGTGACATTTGAATTTAAAATTTGACAACTGAAAAATTCACTAAAGACAGTCCTAAAAAAATTGTAATTTTTATTTAAATAATCATTGATTTTAGTTGCAATAATTAAGACACTGATTAAAAAATTCACTCAATTTAAGAAAAATTTTTTTAATTTTTTTAAAATTCTTAAATCAAGTAAAATTTATTCAAACTTTTGATTAAAAAATTTTTCTTCTCAATTTAAAACTTAAAAAAATATTTTTAAATAATATTCTTTACTCAAAAACTTTTTTTTCACTGTATTAACTTTTTTATGAGCTAAAAAGTAAAAATTCTAAGCATGAATTTTTGCAAAGACTCTCAATAAAAAAATTTTTATTTAACAATAAAGCTCCAGTCGTACAACAATAGTAGAAAAATAAAAGACGAAATGTGAGTGAGCTTTCGCATAAAATGTCAGGAGGTTTCTGAAGTATAACTGAAAGTTCCATTAGATAACGTAGTTTATCGACTTTGAGGCTTTCCTTCTCACGCGAACACGTGTGTATGCAATAACAATATTTCACACGTAAGTACACTTATACAGTCTCCATACTATACCACGATACCACGGCGTAGCATAGTTATCTATAGCACTGCTGGCACACTGCTATATATCTACATACATATATATGTATTTATATTTATAAGTATATATACGTAGATTTACATGTTCTAGAAACCCCTTGTTGGATCTCGGTTGGGTCTTTAACTTCCTGCAGTGATACCGTCGACGATTTAGACTTCCTTCTATGTCGCAATGACTCGATTCACGTCAGATCACGTCAGAAGGGGAGAAAAAATATAAACATATACTATGTTTTTTTTTTAAAGATAACAATACGTACACAGAAAGAAAAAATTTTTGACTAGAAAACAAAATTCTTGGCTCAAGAAAAATTTTCGGGTGCCTGAAGGAAGACCGAAGTTGTGTTGGCCGAAGTAAAAATTTTTCTTGAAATTCCATTCTTGATGGAAGTAATGTTTTCTTAATTCAAATTACCATAAATACTTGATACAATAAATTTTAATATTTGATCAGAATTTTTAGATACTTCAGGAAGCAGCGCCACTTACTTTAGCTGAGAAAAAAATTTTCTCACCTTGAAAAAATTGTTCACTTAAATTTTTGATACCCATTTTATGTTATTTTAGCATGCAATTATACATATTGAATGAAAAAAAATGATTTAATATTATTTGATCTACCTGTTTGATATTTTAATCAATAAAAATATTAATGAAAATTTGCTTTTATCGAGATATTTAATTTTTTTGGAGCAAGAGAGAAATTTTCTCAAGACAAGAAAATTTACTTCTATCAAAAACTAAATTTTTTGGAGCAAGAGGCTAAATTTTCTCAAATCAAGAAGAGTTTCTTGACTTAAAAAAATTTTCTTGGATCAAGATACGTATTTTTTAAAACAAGAGAAATAATTTTGTTGAAATAAGTGAAATTTCTTGTGTCAAAAAAAAATTTTTTATTTTGCTCAAAAAAATAATTAGGAAGAAAAATATTTTCTTGGCTCAACTGAACCTTTTTTTCTGTGTATGTTTAGTTTCATTTGGTTTTGTTCAATTAAAAGAATACGTAGAAGTTTATTGCATTTATGTAGAAAAGTGTGTTTAAATAGAAGAAATGTGTGTTGTTGTTGTTGTGTGAGACGAGACAGTTAACCTGTCGCGAAAATGATTCGTATTCCCGGTGCATGCGCCTCCGGAAGCTTTATGACGGTAAAAGTTTATAAATTCACCTCATCGGAGTAGAGATGAACAACTCCGGGGTATAAAATAATGTATGTAGGTACCCTGAGGGAAAATACTGATGGTTATAAATTCGCGTGGAATAGTTGTGAAATAGAAAACTAAACTAAACTCGGACACTTCTTTATAGATCTATCGCCGATCGTTGATAAATAAATGTCGTTGGTATTGAAGTATAACAGTGAGAAGGTTACCGCATCAAAAGGACATGATACTACATTGGAGGAAGAAGTGATGGAAAAAGTTGTAATAAAAATATAAATATAAATTTATATATGTATACATAATACATGTGAAATGAAATAAAATAAAATAAAAAAAAATTGAAAAGAAAAGATATATAAAAGTGTAAAAGACGTATGGTAAAGTCGAAGTTTGCATTGAATCCATGATATATACTTTTATCACCTCTCTCTATTCTACTCTCTTTTATTCGTCGAGTCGATTTTTCTCAAACTCACATTTCTGAAAAAACCTTTTGACGAATCTCAATGTCCTCGAGACACTTTTCCAATTCTATACCATTTTTTTATTATTTTTATTTTTCATTTCTTTAACTAAAATCGGAAATAGAAATCAACTGTAAGAAAAATTTCAGATAATTTATCGTTATTTTTTATTGATTGAAATAATTTTTCTTTTTTTCAATGACAACTTTTAATCTTTCACAAAAAAAATGAAACATTAATAATTGCAGCATTAAATACATACTGTAATTTTTAATCTTACACAGTAATAATTTTTTTGCAATATTTAGGAAGCAAATTTTTCAGTATTGAAAGTATAAATCGAATGTAATGAAATATAAAAATATTATGCCCTTTAAAAATGGTAATTTTCTTCTTCTAAAGATTTATGTCTTTTTAAAACGATAATAATTATCAGTGCTAAAAAAAATGCAAAAATTAAAATACTGAATAAGATAATTTATAATTTACTTTATCTTTTAAACTTTAAGTCAAAATCTTGCCCTCTTAAGATATTTTTAATTTTTATAAACTGAAATAAATTATAGTTAAAGGGTGCGCACTTCAGAATATTCGAAACTCCAAAACTTTAATTAAATTACAGATAAGATTTTTCTTACGAAAAAAAAAAATCTTTTTTTTTGGTAACTTGAACTTGACGTGTTAAATGTAAAAACTGTTAATTTGTCGGCGGAAAAAGTAAAACTAAAAAATGAGCATTTAGAAATAAAAGTTTGTGAAAATAAAACTAAAACAGTTAGAAGGGTGGAAAATATAGGTGAAGAGGTACTTTTTATTTTTTATTTATTTATTTTTTTTTTTTTTTCAGTATTATCATCATCATACATGCACATATGTACGTGTACATGAGCATATATCACAGCACAGGTATACTTAGTGTATGGAGAATATAAATTATATGACAAATACACAACTCCGTGGTACATTCACTCTCTCTCTCTCTCTCTCTCTCTCTCTCTCTCTCTCTCTCTCTCTCTCTCTCTCTCTCTCTCTCTCAGAGTGCTCATATGATCTGAATATACACATGTACTCGCAATTATAAAGCAATTGACGCAAATTAGTAGCCATTCAAGGAATGACAGGGTGTCCTCTTTTGTGCTCGCACTTTTGCGTTTCTCACGGCTGGTGAATTATTAAACGGTAGGAGGTCGTGACAGCTGCTACTATGATTCAATTTTTCTTATAAAACGTTAATTAAAAATATATATGTATAAAGAAAAATATTAATTATATTCTAAAACAAATTTTGTTCAATCAAAAAAAATTCAAAGCTTTTGAGCATGTTGAATTCGATAAATAAAATTCAATTTGTACTTTAAATATATCAGCAACAATTCCACTTTAATTTTAATATAACAGAATATAGTTCAATTTAATAATAATAGGACGAAAAATTATTTGGGTCAATTCAATATCCAATTAATTCTTCTTTCAAATAATATTCATTTTATTTTGTCCTATCAGAGGCTTACTTATAAAATTGTCAACTGCAACTAAACAGTAGTCGAAAAAAAAAAAAGAAAAAACTCTCGAATCGGCAAATCGAATTAAGCCAAGGTTACACCTGCCTTTTTTTGGAAGTTATTTACGTGCCCCTGGCGCCAGATGCCTTGCAAAGATACACTACGCAAGTATGACGTAATATATAGCTGTAGATATAGATATATATGAAAAAGTAAGAGTGTATGAAATCCACGCACAGTAGTTTTGCTTGCTTAGGCTTTTGATCTGCTCTCGCGTCCTTGGTGGTTCTCTGACGTTACCACAGACGATGAAATACCGAGACCTCAGACCAAGTTCGGCATCATGCCTTAGATTACTTCATGCCCCTATATTTCTTCACTTAGTCTACGATATTTTATCCACACGCACATATAACCGATATTATTTTATTTTTTTAGTCTTTAGTTACGCGTATGCTATAAATAGTTTGATGATCAATTTAATGAATAGAAATTTTACAGTAAAATTTTTTTCAACAATTAAGTTATTTAGAATATTAAAAAAAAAAATTTACAAGCCTACAAATTTATTCTATTTTTCAATGAAAATTTAATCAATTAAAAAGTAGCTCAACTTTGAACTTTAAACTTTAGTCGTAACAAGCAATGTATATTTTGAAAAACAAAAACAAAATTTCACATGACAATTTTGGTTAATTAATTTTAAATCTTTTTTATCAGTCGATTACAAATTTGACTCTCAATTATTGTGTTTATTATATTGTTTAGGCGAACTTTTATTACATAGGAAGAAAAATTTCTTGATTGGAGAATAAAATTCTTGGTTCAAGAAATTTTTCGGGTGCCTGAAGGAAGACCGAAGTTGTGTTGGCCGAAGTAAAAATTTTTCTTGAAAATCCATTCTTGATGGAAGTAATTTTTTCTTAATTCAAACTACCATAAATACTTGATACAATAAATTTTTATATTTGATCAAGATTTTTAGATACTTTAGGAAGCAGCGCCACCTACTTCAACTGAGAAAAAAATTTTCTCATCTTGAGAAAATTTCCCTCTTGAATATTTGATATCCATTTTATTTTATTTTAGCGTGCAATTACACATATTGAATGAAAAAAAATGATTGAATATTATTTGATCTTTCCATTTGACATGTTAATCAATAAAAATTTTAATGAAAATTTACTTCTATCGAGATATTTAATTTTTTGGAGCAAGAGAGAAATTTTCTCAAGACAAGGAAGATTTTCTTGAGTTAAATAAATTTTCTTGGATCAAAATACGTATTTTTTAAAGCAAGAGAATTAATTTTGTTGAAAAAAGTGTAATTTGTTGTGTCAAAAAAATTTTTTCTTTCGTTCAAGTTAATAATTAGGGAGAAAAATATCTTCTTGGCAAGTGAACCTTTTTTTCTGTCCATAAAAATGCGATTTTAAATTTTCAGGTAAGAGTAAAACCCAAATACAATGTTAACAATTGGCGCTTACGGCATCGCATGCAAAAATGAATGCTTGATACTTAAATAACCATTACTAGGATTGTAATTATGACTATGATTGTTATAAGTATGAAATAAGTTTCAGCATTAACGCATGCATTTATTAAAATAGTTTTAGACTAATTAAAATGGTAATTAAATTGGTGGGAGATTAAACTCAGCGGCAATACGTCCAGAGGGAAATCCAGTGAATTTTAGGGCTAATGGGGCACGTGAATCTTTTGGAGAATAACAAGAGAGATAATAAATACGACGTTGAACACGTTGAGATAAGATACCAAAGAGACGAGCTAGAAGAGAGAAAGAGAGAAGGAGAATAAAGTAATTCGCTTTACTTTAATGATAGAAATGAAATTTATCGTCTAATTAAAGAACGAATGAAGCGTTGCCTCGGTAAATTTATTCGACGACATAACTCCGGCTTACATTGCCAATTAAATACATGACTAATTTTGTAATTACATCCAAATGTTTTAATTATCTCAATGTTTTTATTAGTCTATTAATTTCAATCAAAATCAAATCGTTCTACGAGTATCTTCACTTTTAATATCAAGGAATAATAATTTCATTTGTTTAAATAAAAAAGATGAATCACGAATAGAACGTTAAAGAATTTCACGAGACGGAAACGTTAATGCGCGTTTGCTGAATGACAAAAGAGATTATCTTTTTATCCCCGGGATTTTCTTTTCTTTTTATTTTTATTAACATTTTTTTAATCTTTTTTCGTTTTAGCTGTCATCGTCTTCACAAGCTATTTCCATTCTATAGTCGTTGAATGGGCAACTCTGCTGACTGGAGTGTCTTGGTATCGCTACACCCAGGTCTCTTCCATTCAGTATAGTTGAAAGTAAAGAGACCAAACGATATGACGATGATTCAAGTCGCAAACTGATTATAAGATTACATATACGTCTTTCTTCAGTCATAACGCCGACTAGACACTATCATATTATTTTCGTTTTCATTGTTATTATGTAAAAAAATAAAATGACAATGACTATTCAGTGTGTAAAAGCACTTTTTTATGCTACAATCATTTGTATAAGTTATTATTCTCTTTAAATTGAAATGTTATATTTTTTGCCGTTTATAGAGATATTTTATTCAATTGTTTGTATTAACTTACATTATTTTATATTAATTGTTGCAAGACTATTATTCGGTTTTCATGAATTAACGTAATAGTATCTTTCGCTAATTTATGCTTTTTTAGAATTCTGGTAACTTGAATGAGATTGTATTCAAATCATTAAAATTAAATTTAAACATAAACTACTTAATGTAAATGTTGCAATTTTTCTTTACAATAAAAAAGTTTAATTAATGACGTCTGTAAAAAATATGAAAAGATAATTAAATTTTTTTTAATAATAATAAAAAAAAAAAAAAAAAACAACTTTAAAAATTTTAATCTCAAATTCGTTTCTTTGAAAATTAATTTTAGATGAAAATAATAATTGATCAAAAATTGAATTTTTATTAAATATTTAATAGTATACATTTTTTTTATGCAAAAAATAATTAGAAAAAACAACGAGTAATAATGATATGGATACAACAATTAGGTGGAAAGAAAAGGACATTAACCCAAATGAAAACACGATCTTGATGGTACATGAAGTTACAAAATCTTTAACGCAGAGTAAGATAATGAGGCAAAAAAAGATTTTTTTTTTTTCTTTAATGAAAGTTGAATAAAAGTGGTTTTTAAACATTGCGTAACACTACATGAGCAAGACAATAACGGTGCAAGAAAGTTTTGCTTTATTCTTTAATGTAAGTGTGCATATGCATATGCACTCGGAAAATATACGCTCTAAAAATAATGAATATATTAATTATTTTAATTCTCTGTTAACAAGCTTAAATAAAAAAAAAATTCTTCAAGATACTACTAGTGGTTTTTAGTCTAGCAAACAACAAAACATGTTATTCTACTCAGTTAATTTAGTAAATAATTAGTTACTTTTGGCTAATTTTCATTTATTATTCACTACATTAAAAAATGTTTTTTAGGGATTGGTTTTATTTTTCCATTTTGAATTATTCAAAAATAAATTATTATTGCGGAAATATTTTCAAAAATTACATTTATAATTTATCAAACTCTTCACATGTAAAGTAAAAAAAATTTTTTTTATTTATTTGGTTAAAAATTGTCGAATACTGGGTAATTTTGTTAATTTTAATTTAATTAATTTAATTGGTTTCATGTAAAAAAATTTTTTCCATATTAATTGATAAAATATTTGTTTTATCAGTCTGTTGGAAATTTTTAACAATTATTTCTTTCAATAAAGCATCGATAATTAAATTATATTCCTTGTTTTACTAACTAGTACGCAACTTTTAATCATAAAAAAAATGTCGGGTGAAATGTTGTCAGTGCTATTTTAATCTGTACATAATTAAAGATACTTGATTGATAAAACATTTAACTCTGCCGGAAATAACAGATAAATAAATTTTTATCAACAACACAAAATAAACAAACTTTCTAATTATCATTTTTTTTTTTCGACTAAAAAATAGTACTAGTTTTAACCCCGTAGAAAAATTATGAACATATACGTATAATAGCGTAAAATAATAAACAAATGAAGAAAGGTTACAAAAAGGCAAGCTGGGTTATGGTGCATTTGATAATATGGTAGTTAAACAGCGATAATGATTCCAAATACGTAAACGGTGCATAGTTCACTAACGATTAGTAGCTGTATTATTTGTATGTTATATATATATTTATGATGTACATTTTATTAGTACAGTGGCTATACGATGTGTTACACGGATGGTTAATTATGATTTTACAAATACGAGCTCAATCGCGCTTGAAATTAACCTGCGCTACCGACAAAGCTAATGATTGAATGATCAAGAGATACGACACAAACGATAGAGTGAAATTTAATCAATAAACAATGATTTTGTTTTATTGACGCTAAAAAATGTATGTCACGTTGTTGTATTGATTAAATGTTGTAAATTGTAATATGAACAGGCTGATTATTAGGAGCTTATTGCACGCCTCATAAGCGAAGCGTTCAGGTTGTGCTCTACTCTCGACATTTCAAAAAAAGCAGTTTTCTCGAAGCTAAAATCGATTTTTCGTTATTTATATCGCACTTACAGGTTAATATGAGTACACTTATATCAAGTCAAATAATTTGTCAGGCACATAAAATATATTTCAATAACAATTTTTTTGTTTAACATAGTTAATTATAACAATAAACATAATCTTTTCTGGACGTCCGTGTATGGATGGGTGTATGTGGTAGGGAAATTGGTCGAAAAAATGATCGTACCGAAATTTTTTTTTTTTTTATTATCTAAAGTGACACACAACTGTTATTTTTGTTGTGATAACAATAAAGATAGAATTAATGATTTATTATGAAACTAGAAATTTTGATTTCCCAACTAGAAAATTTATCTTTAACCTCATTGATAGTGGCTTATGGAAATACCAAGATAACGTTTTCTTAATAGTT
The DNA here is from genome assembly GCF_013202065.1 of Cotesia typhae. Taxonomy (NCBI): domain Eukaryota; kingdom Metazoa; phylum Arthropoda; class Insecta; order Hymenoptera; family Braconidae; genus Cotesia; species Cotesia typhae. The sequence goes on along the minus strand of NW_027423774.1, from coordinate 16,659,364 downwards.
TTTTATCTTAATTAAATTACGATGTCCCAGCATCAGTGTCCCCGAGGGTGCCATCAAGTTATCCGTTTTAGCCCTAACTGTAGCACTTTTCAAGAAAGCGACAGAACTTTCAAAGGTCATTTGCTGGAGCAGCGAAGCAGAGGACTCCATTCCTCTTCGACTCAGCGGTTGAAAGCTCCCTTCGAAGGTCATGTAGTCCGCAATAAGCGACAAGTGCCTAGGATCCACCGTAATTCCGTACATCTTGAAGACTTCGGTAACTTCTTTAACAATAACGCGATTCGCGGCTTCGATTCCGTAAGTTTAAGATATTCCGTAAATGTCATTGGTGTAAAGCCGATTCAGATCCAAGACGTCCACGTACTTGGCTATTTCGATTATGTTCAGCCCGTCGGTTTTCAGGAAAATTTCATCCTTGTTTTCGAAGGTGAAAGCACGCTTGATGGCCGGAGTTTCCCACAGGACCACTTTCTCAGCAGTTTGTCGAAGAATTGTCGGCATATCCAGCTTAATCAAATCGAGCAGCAGCCAGAAGCTGAATGTAAACCAGTGATACTTGGCAATATCAAAATCATACTCTAGTCCCCAGTTCGACTGACCAACAACTATATTTTTTCTAGTCTCAGCGGCCTCTAATCGAGAGTTGAGCATCTCTGGCGTGAGAACTTGATTGTCTTCATTTTCATCATCCGTCTCTCCGTCGAATTTTTTGGCTTTTTTATCCTTATAACATCCTCATCTAGATCACTAGAGACTTCTTCTTCTTCTTCATCTGGTTCCGGAGCTTCTTCTTCAGCTTCTGGTTCCTCATAATCCTCCGCATCCGTATGACGTTTTTTCTTCGTAGCGATTTCAGCGGTTTCAGCATCGTTAGCAGCAGCATCTTCTTCATCAGAAGACTCGTGAGCCTCAACATCATTGTTCTTCTTCTTAAACTTAGGTTCAACATCATCAATATCGTCAAGATTTCCATCTAGAAGCGAGTCATCATACGCCTTTCTTTTTTTTTTTGAATTCTTATCGCTGTCTTCGATCAAATTGATTCCAGTTTTCTTGGCTACTTTGTTAATCTGCTTGACCAACTCTTTGACAAATAAAGCTTCAGATCTAGCTAGGACTTCCTTGGCAGTCAAGCAAAAATCATTTTTATAATGCTTTCGATGCAAGAATTTGATCTCGCGCTGAATACGAATGTCTTTTAAAACATCCGCCATGGTGCATCGCGTCAGCTTTACTCTTACACGATTCGCAGATTTTTCTACATTTTTAAGATCTTTCAGGAAGGGAATTTCCATGCTAGGAGTCTTTATGTTCCTGGAGGCCATCATCAGAATTTCTCTAAGCCGAGAAATACCCAGGGTGACGTTCATGTCTCCTCGACCAGCAAAATGGAAAGTGTTGAGTGTCATCTGAGTTGAAGATTCTCCAAGAAACTGGGCTGCTAGAAGACCAACCGGTTCTCCCGCAGGACACAGCGTTTTCATCAGCTTCAGACACATCATATCACGCAGATCCTCATAGTTTATTTTTTTACTGTTTTTAGACTTTGTATAATCATCAATGAGACCTTCGAGCCTTTCCGTCAGCACTCCATAGTCCAAATCCTGTCTTTTCTCGGCAATAATTGGTTCAGGACATCTGGCACACTGTTTCTCATATTTGTTTATTCAAATATAATGTAAAATTTAGTACAAAATTTCTTGACTAAGATTAATATTTAACGAATTTTCCAAAATTTTAAATGGACTAATTTTGAGAACTACTCAAGTCAATTATTGAGGAGTTAAGTTTCAAAGGGGTATCTTTTCATTTTTGATTAATCGAGACAAAAAACTGGTTATCTCTAATTATAAATATTTTAATTTAGCTATAAAGTGCTATCGGTTATGAAGCTACAATTAGATTTTCATTTAGAAATCTTTATAATTTTCGAAGTAATTAATATTTAAAAGTTAAAAAAACTACTCTTTTAAAATATGAAAAGATACCCTTTTGAAAATCAGCTCCCCAATTGTGAGATTATAATTATAATTATAATTAGGAACGAACTTAAACAACGTAAGAAAATGTTAATTGAAACATTTAAACTCAATAAACGACATCGTAAATTTTTTAGCGGCAATACAAGTATAGTATAAATAAAAAGATTCCGATAGGTTTTAACCGATGATAATCGCTGACTCGCGACGAGCTCTGATAACAGGCAGCTGGATCCGGTCGTACCGTTTATTCGTGCACCTGGCATATTTATGATCAATTCGAACGTACACCGAGCACAACTATTACCGCATCAGCGTTTTTATTCAATTGACGAAAACAAAATAAAACAAAAAAGTAACAATTTAACTCGTGTAATAATTGTCAGAGTATCTTTTTATTTTATTTTATTTCACTTTTATTATTACTATATTTTTTTTTTTTTCAAATCCAAAGTAGAAGTGAAAATATAAATTATTACGTTGGAAAAGGAAAAAGGAAAGAAAATTATTATCCGTGTAGTAATGACTTTCAAGTGTCTGAACCAATTGTACGTTATTTCCTTTTGTTCGTGGGTCTTTGCTCGAGTGTCAGCCAGGTGATGGAGAACATGGAAAAAGTCGGGGGATAACGAGCGAAGCGTGCCAAGGCCGGCACAGATCGTGGACCTCGAAATGTACGTACTAATATATTTATATATATATATATATATATATATATATATATATATATATATATATATATATATATATATATATATATATATATATATATATATATACATGTTTATATACTGCATGTTAGTGTAAAATAAAGTGCATGTTCATTCCGTGGAAACTGTATTACATATATGTAATGTTAATGTGTAACAGGATCATGGGGATTCAGAACCTGGAGAACTTTTTTATTTTCGTTATTATATAATAAAAATAATTGGTTTTAATCAATTCAGCCGGACTGTTTTTAAATTATATGAATTTACAGTAAATGGAGTTATCTCAGTAATTTTTGATAAAATAGTTTTCCTTTCTGCCGATAATTTTCAAAATCGAGAAAAAATAAGTTTGATTCATCAGATTTTTTTTATTCAAAAAACTTTTACATTTTTAAATGAATCAATGACTTTAAAGTAGAATTGAAAAAAATTTCAAGTATATAAATTTTCTAAAGCCAACTTATTTAAATTTTAAGTAAAATACAAAAAAAAAAAATTACCAAAATTTTTTTTTTGGAAATTCGAATATACAAAAATAACAACAATGAATTTCAAGTAGTAATTTTCAGTTAGCTTAAAAATTTTTCAATATTTAAACAATCGATTTGTCATCATTATAAATAACTTATTGAAACGACAATCTTGATATTTTAAATAATATTGTTTTTGAATTTAATTAATAATTGAAATAATCAAATTAAAAGTGTATTTGGCGCGCAGTAGCCTTATCGGATCCGGCCTTTGCTTACCAAAGCTTTGGACCGGGTTCGAGTCCGGCGTACACCAATGAATATTTTCAATATTTAAGGGTATTATTTTGTTCAGCCCAAAAAAATTAAACGAGTTCCAACCTCAAAAGTTTACCCCCTACCATAGTCGCTCATGATCTTAGTAGTTTATGCGACTTTAAACAATAATAATAATTTTTAAAAAAGTGTATTTGATTGTACTATCAGTTCAGTGTAAATAAAGTACAAAATAAAGCTTACATTTATTTTTCTATCTAACTACAACTATTATATACAACTATTACATACAACAACTATACACGGTGTCGAAAACGGTCACAGGATTTCAAAAATTATGCAATATAAAATATAAACACCTTTACAGAAAAAAAAAAAATTACTTGAATCAAGTATGATAATTTAAAAGAAATTCATCTTCTTGATTTAAGTAGAAAAAATTTTAAACTAAGAAATTTTTCTTGGCTTAAGTAAATTTTACTTGATTCAAGAATTTTTCTCTAGATTTAAGTTAATTTTTTTTTTTTTTTCATTGTATAATTAAGATAATTATGATTCCTGATCAAAATTGAATAATTATAATTTGTATTAAAAAATTTTCAGTATTCAATATTAATATATAATGACATAAGGTCTCATATGACTAATTTTTTCCGGGCAATTAATCTCTAATAAAAATCATTCTCTATAAATAAAACAATATAAAAAAAAGTTTGTTGTGTTTTACTTTCCCTTTCTCTGAGGCCATTATTTTTTCAACTTCCTCATATAAAAACAAATGATAAGATTAACAATAATAGCATAGTATATGCACGATACTGAGCCCCAATAACAATAACTTAAACATAAAAAAGCAAAGAGGAAGGAATAAAACCTAAAACGAAGAAGGTTAAAGACCGTAACGTCATCGTCACACCTTATAAGCTCGAGTAGTCGCGTAAAGTAGAGATATCGATCTCGGTATGCTACCCGACGACGACGACGACATATAATAACCAACGAATCGGGTTTACACACGTCATATGCCGCCCTATGTAGAACAAAAACCACTTGGCTGTGTCATGTGAAGTGTATACATTCGCACGACGCAACGCGTATACAATTTTCCCCGGCAAACTATAGCAAAAGTAAGCGCCTCATATACTATCTAAACACATATGTCTATATCCACACATCACACTACTATCACTCGTTTGATATGTACTCAAACAAAGTACTAACTGCGTACTCGATGACCTCAAAACTAAGACTCAATACTCTACTTTGATAATTATTTATAAAAGACTCATTCACCTCTTACGAACTTAAATCTTCCTGTAAACACATATGCGCAGATATTGTACAACGCATTTACACTTATATCAGTACTTGCTGCTTATACAACTAGATCAATACAAAATACATAGTCGGTAGTAGTCGGATAAAAAACAAACTTATCCTCTACTCCTTTCTCCGTCTAGTCTATCCGAGCGATCGGAAAGCGATTTTAAACTCGAATCAAACAAACTTCAAACCAATACTTATGTATGTATATCCATACAACTGTTCTCAACTGTCATCGATTACAAACTCCGGTTTATTTATCAAGCACTAGAAAAATCCTCTATTTACAAAATTATTATATGCTAGATATAAATAAAATATTTAAAATATAAAAGTCTCTACTAGCTGGATAAATATTTAATCTCAAATGTTTTAGTGCGGGGGCAAGAATAAAAGAATAAAAGAATAAAAGAATAAAAGAATGAAAGGAGTAAGAGCAAGAGTAAGCGACTGGAGAATGTAATGGCAAATGGAGAACGACGAGTTTGGACAAGTAATTACCGAGGTGAAAATTAAAAAAAAATACCAAAAGAAACACGGCACGCTTTTTATATCTTCTTAAGCTGAGTACACATATAGATATATAAGTATAGCTGAAGAAGCTTTGCTCTCGTACTCTGGGTTGACGAGCCGCGAGTAGCGTCGACTACAGGGTCGATGGGACCCGCCTCCTTGTCAACTCTTACCTCATTCTTTTATTATATATCTATCTTTTCATCTTGATCACTTTTTATTCGTATCACCTTCTTAACTTTATGTACTCTTAACTTCCACAATTATCTTATCGATCCTCTACCACCTTCCACCTTTTACCTCGAACCTCTTACTGGGAACATTTCACTTTATTTCTTTATCACGCGCCGCGATTAAAATATCCACTGCATTTTAATCAATCAACGTTGAAGAGCTTTTATTTCTTTACTCACTCTTTTCAATAAAATTACATTATAGTTTTTTTTTTATTTTTTTTTTTTTTTAAATATAAAATTTCATACGTACTTGTAAAATCTATTTGACTACACGGAAAGAACAAGATGACACTAGATATCATCCCAGATTATACTGAGTGAAAAAAATTTTCAGATAGTAGCTAGTATAATCCAGATTACACTGAGTATAATCCAGATGACACTGAGTATAATCCAGATTATACTGAGTATAATCCAGTTTATACTGAGTATAATCCAGTTTATACTGAGTATAATCCATATTATACTGAGTATAATCCAGATTACACTGAGTATAATCTAGATTACACTGAGTATAATCTAGATTACACAGTATAATCCACATATCACCCAGTATAATCCAGATATCACCCAATATAATCTGGATTATACTAGCTACTATCTGAATATTTTTTCCACCACAGATATCACTGAATATAATCTGGGTCAAAAAAATTTTGTTAAAAGCTTTGTTACTATTTTACAATAAATTAAAGTACAATTCAGTCTTTTCAGTAAAATAATTAATAACTTTACTGACACAAACTTTCTGAGGATTATCATTAAAACTTGTAGTCAATAGCAAAAGTATTATTTGCAACTTTATTTGAGTAACTTGAGCTACTCCTGGCAGTCAGAGTTAAGAGTCTGAGTCAAAAGCTTATAATGCATCGTAGTTAGCGTTAAATACTCCGAGTTTAGTTTCCGTTATAACTAGATATTTTTAGTTGTTTGTTGATGCAATCCTCTTAATCACTGTCACTTATTCTTATTAATTTATTAATGACTATATTTCGATCGTTGATGAAACTAAATTTGTGATTCATGAATTAGTATATTTTTAGACAGTAAACAAGTTCAACACGCTATCAAAATTTGTTTATTATCGTCACTCAATTAATTATTATTTTTTTTTTTTTTTTTTCATTTAACCGCATTGTTCTATAAATAGCTTCAAAAATTAAATATTTTAGACTTCATTCTAATGGAGTGAAAAAAATTTCACCACAAACTTTGACAAAAATAATTAAAAAGAAGGAAATTAAGAATTAATTAAAGGACATGAAGTATGGAGTAAAAGTAATAAAAAATTCAAGACAAAAGTTGGGATTAAACTTAAAAAAAAAAAATAATAATAAAACACCATTTTTGTACTGAAGACGAGAAGTGAAACTTTCGACAAAAAAAAAGTAAAATTTGCAATAAAAAAAATTAATTTATCGTAAATTAAATTGATAATTGAAATAACTAAAATTAAATAATTAAAAAAAAAAAATTGTGCAAATATTTTTCAATTGCAATGCCCTAAATTATTATTTAATGAAATGTATTTCTCATCTTCATTCCGCTTAGCAAACTTCTGAAGCTGCAATATCTACCCTGTCTAAAAAAAACTCTGTGTTTAATGCTAACGCTAATTGACGAAGTATTTTTCTTCAACAAAAAAATTCGCTTTGAATTCACCCTTAACTTTTTGCAACATACTCAGTAAAATATACATTTACATACATTGACGATACTGGAGACAAAGAAGAAGTAAAGAATAGAAGTAATTTATAACAATTTGAGGACAGAATAAAATGTAAAAAAGGTAATAAAGAACAAATCGAGTGATGTTTGCTTTCTTTTTTAGCACGATTTTAGTTTTATATTACTCTTATCTCGCTGGTCAGACGTGTCCATGGATCATTTGTCGGTAGTACAGAGCAAATGAAATGGATTGATTCAGCAAGTAGAGAAAGAAAAAGAAAGAAAATAAATTCTCTGGTAAGTTGACACACTACTGAAGTCGTCGACTACCACTTAAATTATAACATGTAATATATATAATATGTATTTATGTATTTATATGTGTTTGGATGAGTTGAATTGAGTTGATTTCTTTGTCTGGAGCTGACGCGTCTTTCACGAGCGTGCGTGTAAAAGCAAGTTCGAACTTGGACAATCACGTATGTGTTCACAAGTCACGTAAGAGCACAAGGCTACGCTTACGACAGCAGAAAACTGTGAAGAGAATCCGTATGATATATTATCCTCTGCTCCGTCATTTATTTTTACATACCCAAAACATTTCTCTGATATTCGAGTATCGCACTTTATGTTGAGTTGAAATAATTAATTTATTTTGTACTGACTAAAAAAAATTAAAGTGAATCATGAAAAACAATCTTCATTTTTTTGATCAAGCAGAAAAATTTTTGAATCTAATAATTAATTTAAAACAATAACTTCCTAATAAAATAAATTTTCTGTTGACAGCATTTTTTATCACTGATCAAGTTCATTTTTTATCAATGCAGTTCCATACTCTATTTTCATAGTGTGAGCTTTCTAATTCAACTAAGTTTTCAAGCTGAAGGTGAAGTTCTATATAAAATTAATCTGAAGGAGTCTCAAAAAATATCAAAAAATTCGTTGACCAAGTTAAAAAAAAAATTTACCATTGATGAAGTAAAAAAACAAAAAAAAAAAAAGTAAAATTTGCTTAAATCAAAAATAATTTATTGAATGAAAAACTTTCTGCTTGATTCAAAACAGAGAAATTTATAAAAATAATTGTTAATTTTTTAATCAGTGTAATTATCTTTTCAAAAAAACTTTTTTCGTAACAATGTAATACTTTGCGACAATTAGTATATTGAGAGTAGTAGAGTATGTATAAAACAAAGTTTAAGTTAACTTTCGTATTTAAGTCCTTTCTAAAATACTTGTTTCTATTTTATCTTTACCGAGTTTTACTTCCAATTTTATTTCCAGTGCACTGAAGTACTTTCCCTTTCACTCAACTTTTGTTTCACGTAAACCAGATTAAATACCTTGTATAAATGTAAAGAATTCAAGGATTAAATAATAATCGGGATGTTTTTTTAACTCACGGAATTATTCACACTTTTATCATCACAACCATCACGAATAAGAAGAAAGAAAATAGTGTATTTAAAATAGATTACGTGTTTATTATTAAATCAAAAGTTTTGTTTTTACGTTATATTAATTTTTTTCTCAACTATTAATCATCAATCACTTCAAAAAATTCACGCATAAATTTTAGTTTGTTAGTTATTTTCGTTAAGAACGTTCTCTTTTACTCTCATCGATTGCGTAATTAACCACGTGGACTGAAATGAAACGGTAATGTTATATCGGTAGTACTTTCGCTGATATTAAATCTCCTGGTATTAATTTAATCCTACTAATTAATTCAAAATAAAAAAAATAATAAATTTACTTATGACGAAAGAGTTAAAATTTTTGTTGACAGGAAATTAGTCAGTCGAATAACACGAATGATGTGTGGGTTATAAGAAGCAATAAATGTCTCTTCTCTCTTCTCTCAATCATCGAGATGTATCGAGGCTAAATGAGTAACGCGGCAGCTTTCAAGGTAACTTCTCTAATCAACAAAAGTGCTGTGAGACGACAACTAACAACCACTAGACGACGAACCGATGTAATGAGCTTGTCTTCGAACGTTTCATGAAAATCGATTGATGTGTGTGGTATCTGACTCACGTACTAAGCACGTGAAAGAATAAAGATTCATTTGTACTGTCTATGTATAGTCTATAGCAATGTACGTTTAAATTCCATTAACGATGTTCAATATTTTATAGCAAATATTATTTTTACATCTAAAAGTATAAGAAATAATTCGTTATTATTATTATTATTATTATTATTATTAGTATATTGTTTTGGATGAGACTAATAACGAAAAACCAAGTAAAAAAGTTTTAATTAAACAAATTACAGAAAATAGAGTACTGCGATAAAACATGAATTGTGATTTGTTATATTCTAAATTCAATCGCTAACGAGAAATTTATAAAAAACAGGTTTTTTAACTAATCAGAATCACGTCGAACAAAACGCCGAAGTGAATTCTGCAACGAAACAGAGCTCATTATTATTTCATCCAATTAAATTTTTTTAGTTTATATTTCTTCCTATGTAAATGAACAACAACCTTCACTTGTATTTTCTTTTTGCCAGTCATATTTCTTTTCATTTTTCGTTTTGTTCAGTTGCCATCGTTTATTTTGTGTTTTATCCTGTTCTTTTTCTTTTTATTTTGTTTTACTATAATTATTGCGAGTACATTCGCGAGCATTTTTCCGGCTCTAGATTTAAATTCTCTCTAACAAACGGGAACAGACATAACGATATATAACAAAACAAAAATTTAAAAATAACTTTTCATTTGTTGCCGCATACTTTACTGAATTATCGAGAGATTATTAAACTTCGTTATTATTGTTATTATTATTATTATTATTATTATTATTATTATTATTATTATTATTATTATTATTATTATTATTATTTTTATTGAAAATGATCAAAGCGTATTCACTTTTATAAAAAATAAAAATTGAAATTAAATACAATTGTTTGAAATTTATTGAGATAATGATATAGTGGCGAAAGAGAGAAAAGAAAAAGGTTGAATTCGTATCTTAATATTATTATTATAATCCAAGTAGAGTAAAGTAAAGAGTAAGGACTACAACGGTTCATTTAGTAACTGACAGAACGGAAAGCAATAAATTGCGGTTAGGTCGCACAGCTTGGATTGTCGTATTGCGTCTCATCTTGTCTTTTCATGTCATCACTGTACTATCAGAAAAGCTCTCGTAACTTCCTTGCTTACTGGCTCTTTATACATGTGCTATATATAATACTTTTAATACTTATTACACCGAACCGTTTAACTGTATCTGTACTTTTTAATAAAGCCCACGTAAATTGGATTTTAATTATATTATTTTTATTCATCTAAAAATACATAAACTCATTTCCGTTTTACGTCAAATTACTAAGTTATTTCAACTATTTTTTTTTTTTATTAAAAAATAAATGAGTTTAATTCTATTTTCGTTGATAATCAAATATCGTTTAATTATTACTTACTCGATAATAAAATGAGCTGGGTAACTGTTTTATTTGAACACGCTGTACAGCAGACCTACTCAAATTTTGTTAATAGTATATTACACACCGAGGGAAGTAAAGTAAGAAATGTCTCAGATCACACGTAATTGTTGGCCGAGGCGAAGCCGAGGTCAACAAACATGTGAACTGAGGCTTTCTTATTTACTTCCCGAGGAGTGTATGCTATTTTTTTGCTCGACGAAGGCAGAAAGTAGCAACTTCATTTAGCGCAGCGGGCCGAAAGTTGACGCTTTCTGCCCGTCGAGCAAAAAATGTATTTAATCAGAATTGTGAATTTTTAAAACAAATTTAATTAAATATTTTTTTGTTTTATCAATTGACTAATTAGTTATTTTATTTGATATGAATTTAATTTTTTCAACTCATAAAAAATGAAGTAGATTAAATTTTTAATTATATTCTGTCATTTAATTAAATTGTATTTAATATTTTTTTCAATGAAAATAGTGAGTAAAATTTCGATGATAATTAATCAAGAAAATGTATATTTTTGTGCTGAAACATATTTCATTTTTGCAATTTTGATTCTAACAACAAAAAAGTAATAATTTTTTTTTTTTAATTTTAAAAATTAAAAAATTTTTTACGTTTTTCTTTGAAATTTTTTGTCTACTATTTTTCTTCAAATCTGGATTAAAAAAAAAAAAATTTAATTGTCGTTAAAATAGATTATATATTCATTCCAGTCATTAATTACCATTCATTCGACGACGGTAAGTGTAAGTGATATAACATTGACACTTGTGTAATGAATCTCACTTTCAAATTACCTTTCAGCATTATATTATAATTACATACATTAATGATTATAAAAAAATAAAACGAAAAAGATCAATTTTTTTTCCATTATTCGCCAGTTCTATATTACTATCAATTTTATCGACAAAAGATGAACAACTTTCGCAATTTAACCGAGGTTCGGAGTAAATAAAATTGACGAAATGTCGACAATAAAGTAAATTCACAGATAGTCCCAGTATTTGGAATTACATATAAAACTGGAAAAGATATAAAAAAAATAATGAAGACCCGTAAAAGTGAAAATGTGATTTGATAAAGTAAAAAAAGTTTAATGAGATAAAGAGAGACATATGAACGGAAGCAGCACATTTCTGTTTTAGTTTCGGCACGTCCGTACCGATTGGTCGTTCACTTGGTAGCTGGAACTCTCAAGTGCCTCGTAAATCTCACGTCTATGGGCAAACGGGAAGTAAAGAGGTGGACGAAAGGGGAGAGGAGGATAAAAAAAATAATAAAAATCAGAGTGGAGGAGAAAGATTGTGTGTATTTTATGTATTTTATGTAGTGGTAAGTGTAAGTGGTATTAGTATGTACAAGAAATGAGACGCAAATCTAAGCATATAAGAGAAGGGGCTTTTATTTGTCGTGAGAGGGCGTGAGTGTTCAAGTTCAACGACTAAACTTTTAACTACACTCTAATGTACTTAACGTATATATGCTCATGTACGAATGATTATTTGCTCTTTAGACAATTCTCACGATACAGTATTATTAGACAATTGAATTGGCAAATAAGATAATCTCAACATCAACCTACGTCACAATAATATAGAGAACACAAATTGTGTACGTAAATATAGAGGAGCATGAGAAAAAATTAAAATATAAAATAAATAAGGTATACGTAATCCATTTTGCAACCTATCACATTTTAAAACACATTGCACAATGTTATCGTCGTTATACCTGGCTACTTTCTCTTTGGTTAAATAAATTCTTAAGTGTACCATTAAAATTTTTTTCAAGGGCATTATTGGAGGTCACCAGGTAGAAGTAACGAGCGGTTTTTTTTTTTTTAAATGATAAATTTATTTTTATTATTTATATTTGGGAGTAAAATAAAGATTCAAGAAAATATTTTATTTTTAATAATATTACTTTTGATAATAAAACCAGAAGCAAACTTCAATGCACCACTTGAAGAGACATTTAATTAACCTTCCTATCCATTTTCCATCCATCGTATCGTATATATACTATCGTATGTACTATATATAGTACGGTACAATTTCACTCTACTTGCTCTCTGCTGTAATACAAACCCGACGAACACTAGTAAGTATAAGGAATAAGCCGCTTAATTAACTACCACATCTTTCTCAGGTGTATTAAGACCAACTGATATATATGTTGACTTTTCATATTGTTCTGTAGAAAATTACCAGAAAACTGGAAGCTTAATCTTATTTTCTTTATTGAATACTCTTAATTTATTGTTATTTTAATTTTAAATTACATGACAGAAAAATTTTTAATATTAATGAATAAATAAAAAATTTGTTATTAGAGTTTAAAGTACGAATTTAAGAGAAATCAATACTTTTATAACATCGAGTCAATTTTATGTCAGGTTATTAAGTTGTAAAAAATTTTTTAAGTCAAACGTTTGAAGTTTATGGTTCTTTTGTAAAAGTATGAAATTTATTACTTTTTTTTTTTTTTTTTTTTTTTTTTTTTTTTAAATGAATGAATTGTTAAAAAAAATTCACAGATAAAAAATAAAATTTTAAGTATAAATTTTTAAAGATTTTAAGATTTTCAGAATGATGCAACATTTAATTGATGCGTCATAATTGTTATTTAACAAGGTAGTTTATATAAAATTTTAATTGCCAGCAGTAAAAGCCAGAAAATAATTAAATTGCGAGTAAATAAAATTTTTTAATCCCAACAGTAATTTATTATTAAATAAAAAGTGCATTTTTATTTATTGCCTACTGTCTACTGCGAGTAAAATCAACTTTTTAGTGCCTTCTTCCGTGTGATAATAATAATGGTTGTAGTAATCATAAATTACTTGAGTGTGTAATTTTTGGTGGGAAGATTTATGGATGTTATTTAAAAATAAAGTTAACGTAGAAGAAAAAAAATACTCTCCGGAGATAAAAGATCTCGGTAAAATTTTCATCCATTCAATTTCCATAAGTTTTCGCCCTCATGCAAGACAACTTATTTTGTTGTTTGAAACCGGGAAAGTTTCGATTTCCCTTCGGCCATTTCCAAACTTTTCCGCTATACTGTGCTGTGTGGACAATGCTAGGAAAATATGTCAAGATAAAAAATATAAAATACGCAAGTGAGAATTTGTTTACGATTTCACGGTCTTTGCCTGTCGTTAAAAACTAAATCCACTTTTATGCTTATTCTTTAAAACTTACTCTTTTTAAACTTTTGCTTTTAGGGGATAGAGACTGAAATTCGTTTCATTTGTTTCTTAACTAACCGAGCAAACTTGTCATTTGTTTCATGTCTTTTAATTTATAAAACCCCTTTCTAGTAATTATTGTAATTTTTTCTTAAAATCATTTTGAATTTCTTTTGCAATATTTAAAAAGACAACACAAAATAGCTACTTAGGTATTGAATTAATTATCAATTTTTTGCAAATTACAAGGCTAATATTTAACCAAAACAATAATTGATTTTCACCAATTTCATTACAATAAAGTCACTATTTAAAAATTACCACACTAAAAATTCGATTGAATATATCATTTATGCCCGAAAAAAATTAGAAACACTTGCAAATATCTTTTTTACAAAGAACTCCAAACTAATTCTAAAAAAGTCACCATCAATAATCCCATAGAATTTGTTAATATCAACAATAAATAATTTTAAATTGCTCGCAAGATATTTTTATACTTTTTCAACAGTAAAAGCAAATAAAATTTTTTAAAACAAAGATAATAAGCATTAAAGTTTGACAGAACAGCAAATTTTGAATAACTGAGAATTAAAAAAAAAAAATTCAGATTTTTCAAGCCATAAAAATTTTTACAAAAAATTAGTTTAAAAATCTGAACATATTTCAAATTTTCTACATGTACATTTAAGAAATTTTTTTTTTCAATTTTATGTTTGAGAAAAACACAAATCAAGAACTGTCTTTGTCAGCTTTTCGTTTTCTTGCAAAAAAAAATTCTATTTTACCAAAAATACAAATGCTAATTTATTTTCTATTTGCTTTTGAAATCTTATATTAACCCGATTTGTTATTATTTATTATACTAGAGAGAAAGTTGACATGTGAAGTTAGTAAATCATTTTCAATGTCTAATTTCTATTACACATTGCAATTGTAGTTATAAATGTTACAGTAAGTAACCCAACAGTCCAAATAAAGGTACAGAATTTTAGTAAAATTTTATGAGTGTATCAAGTAAACAAACATTAGAAAATTTTCAACCATAAGTAAACAAATGAAATATTTAATACTTAATATAAGTTTTGATATTTTATAATGATAAAATTTGACTAATGACAAAAATAACGCTTAAAATAAAAAACTATTATTTCTGTCTTGTGAAATGCATTACACTGAAGAATGTTAAGAATTCAATTTTGCGGATAATATTTATTGAAACTAATAAAAAATGATTGAGTAAATTCTTAGGAAGTGGAATGAAGAAAATAATAATATTTAAAGTTATTTTAAGAGACCCCAATATAATATACACCGCAGACCGGAACGTGCGTTTATACCGATCGGCTAATTTTCGCTTCGTCCAAGAGCAGCTGCTCGTCCTTGAGCCTGAGAAAAAATTCCACGCGTTCCCTGTCTGTCTCGTCGTTCATTTTTTTTTTTTTTTACCCTATTACTCCGAACCCATCTGTAATCTGTCACGGTTTTATACACACTTAAAAATATTTCACTATTTATTTATAAATTAACCAACAAATTTTTAGTTATAGTCATGAGTATAAAATACGTACCCACATTTTCCCTCCCCCCACTTTCACTCTTTTAAACAAAGTCTGTCTAAAAATAACCACGTGTTTCTTTAAATTACTATTACATTTTTTCCGATTCCGAATAAATTCTCAACTTCTCAATATTTTACGGTATAAACAATGGGATAATGACAGACACTAATTATAGCCAGTACTTGACTATTTTTATTTCTAAACAATAACAGAAAATGGAGTATGAAAGTATGCGCGTTAAAATTTAAAGAATTTCTTACATACATTTTAAAAATATTTTATCAACATAAAAAAAAAATTATTTAATTTAATTTTTTTATTTTAGAAAAAAATTGACAGATGAGTGCAAAATAATTAAAAAATTCACTGATAACATTCAAATAATATTGAACTTAGTTGACATTTTATCAAATTTAAAAATATTTTTTTTTTCAACAAGAAAATTATTTTAAAAAAATAGAAAATCTGTCGGTTTCTTTGGTAAAAAAAAATCTAACATTTTTTATTCTTATTTGGTATTATTGATTTGAAATTTTAATTTAAATACGAATTTTCTACTTCAATTCACTATTTTTGTTTCAAAATTCTTAAAATTAAAAAATGTCTGCCACAATTTTTATAAATTTAATAACAAAATTCACCGATTCTGTTTAGATTTACGTCGAGTTTTATAAAATTATTTTCTTATAATTTTTCACGTTATTTTTGCAATTCTATACATCAATAAAAATAATCATAGAATTATAAAAAAAATTCATTCCGGAGCCTACAGACTTTAAATTTTAAAACTTCTTTCAACTTGAATTTATTTTCAGGACAGTTAAAAGATGTAAATATTTTCAAAAATTTAACAATATGTCAAATTATTGTAAAAAAATTAATGTATGTCACAAAAAAAATTAACTTCTAATTTTAGCGTTTTAAAAAATAAGCATAAATGTGATACTGAAATTAGCAGACATTTAACAACTGTTGAAGTTTTTACAACAAATCAATTTTATTACAAAAAAAAATATTTTTTAAATTTCTACTTGTGGAAATTTTTTGCTCTTTTTTTTTTTTATTAACATTTTTTACAAAAATCTAAGAAATTGTGATATGTCTGCTTAATTCAGTATTATGCAGAAATAAATAGTTTTTCAAATAGAATTATAAAAAGTTTCAAATTTTCACTGTGACATAAAAGTTAGCAGTCACTTGACCCATTTTTAATTTTTTTTAACAACCAAATTTGTTCCAAAAAATTATTTAAAAAAAATTGGATTTTTAATTTTATAATTAAATTTTTTCATGTCAATTTTTTTTTCTAATTCTTTTGTCATGATTTATTTGTTAAAAAAATTATAAAAATGATAAAATAACTGTTAAATTAATTTTCCTATCTTCATAAAATGAGAGAAACTTATTTTTTAATTTTTGAAGTATGCATATTTATATTTTCAATTTATTGAAATGAAAATTAAGTTAGCCGACGTATAAAAATTTTTAGAATTTTTTTTACTGAAAAAATTAAAAAAAAATTTCACACGTAAAAAACTTTAAACACTATAAGTACATTTTTTTAAAAATATTTTTTAATTATAATTTAATAGATGAAAAATAATCAAAAAATTCAAAACGTCGGTTAACTTTAGTGTCATTTTATACTAAAGTTAGACGACATTTTTAATTTTTTAATTTTTTTCATTGATTAAAGTACAGCTAAAAAATATTTTCAAAAAATTGCACTTATAGTTTTCCAAGTTTTTTACAAGTGAAATTTTTTTAATTTTTTTTTGTAATAATTTTTTCAATAAAAAAAAAGTTCTAAAAATTTTAAGATGTCGGCTAACTTTATTTTCATAACTTCAAAAACTGCAAGTGAAATTTTTTAAAAATATTTTTTTGTTTTAATTTAATATTAAAAGAAAAAAATCAAAAAATTTAGAACGTCGGCAAACTTTAATAACAACTATAAATATTAATTTTTGCTAAATTTACGCACTATAAAAAAACATGTGTAAATTTTTAAAAATCACCGACGCGTAGTTTCTAGAATAATCATCAATAACAGTGTCTATTAAAAATAAAACGAAATGCCTACACTTCGCCTAATGACCAAAAAAATGAAATCCGGAGCACGTGGTTGTTAAAATAAAAAAGGTAACCTTGAATTTAAAGTAAAAATAAAATAAATGAATGAATGGACTCACCGTATATACGAGAATAATCCGTAGTCTTAGTAAAATAGCTCCTTCAAACTCTCGCTTCGTGGCACATCACAAAGAAACCCTTATAAATTTATTTAGCAGATTTCAAATAATAAAATCAAACAAAAAATAAAACAATTCACTCCTGGGAGCTTTTAAAATAAAATAATAATAATAATAATAATAATTAAACAGCCACAAACACTAAATAAATCACAAACATTTAAAAACGTAACCCCTTAATTGAAATAATAAAATCTCCAGTTGTTGGTAATATTAAATATCAAATATCAAATATTAATAATAAATAATAAATTATTAATAAATAAACTCCGTTTTATTTAAAATAAACCTTTTTGATTAATTAATAAGTTGTTATTATTATTAACGGTCAGCTAGTGAGTTAAGTTTTAACCGAAAACTTCGTCGAGGCAACTGTCGTGTTCACCCAGCGTTCGTCTGACTGAAACTGTGGCTGGTCTGTCGGCTGTTAGGAGTTTAGGTTATGCTCGCCGGCACTCTAGCGCGGCTTGTCGAGGATCTGCGCGCGTCGCACCAATCCAGCACTAAACCGTGGCTTCACTCAGCACCGAGCACGTTTCAATAAAATTATTGTATTAAAAATCCTAAACCTCGTCCAATTCAATATTTATTGATGACAAAATTTTGCCGCTTCAAAGTTTATTTTTATTAATTACTTTAAAATAAAAACAACTAGTAATTAATAATTTATAACAACAGGAATGATTTTTCAATAAATAAATAATAATATTAATATTTTTAAATATTAAAACGTCACTATTAACTTGAACGAACAAAAATCACTGATTAATTTAATTACACACGCGTATAATTATTTTTTTATCTAAATTCAATTAACAAGTGCATTAAATATTTAACTACAAATATAAAAAGTCGATATTGTTAAATATTTAAAAAATTTTTAATTAATCTTTCAATTTTTAATTTTTAATTTTTTTACCATTTTATTAAATAAATAAAAAATAAAGCGCGTTGGTGTTCCTTTGTGCGTTATTGGTGAAACGCTACTACGTGACTGACCGCTTCCTCGGTTGAACTCGCCGCCGTTGGTTGCTGGTTGCTGGCGAATATGCGGACAAGCACGAGAAGACACGAGAGTAAGAGCGAACGGAGCGACGAGCTTGCTTGTATGTAATATTATATATATATATATATATATATATATATATATATATATATATATATATATATATATATATATATATATATATATATATATATATATAAATATATATATGTAGAGAAAAGTACAAGAGGGCGAATGGACGCGGGAGTTCGAGGACGGTTCGCCGATCTGAAACTGCCCACGCGAGTAGTCACTCCTCTCTATTTAGATCCACTCTCTCTTTCTTTTATTCTCTTTCTCCTCTTGTCTTATTTTCACTGTTCACTCCGTAAGCTGTAAGCGCACCAGCTTCTTGCTCCTCGTGATTCAAAACGAAGGAGGTTCCTTTGTTCCTCGATTAAAATCCAACGCAAAAAGTAAAAATCTCAACAAAATACCTTTGTTTTTTTTTTTCCTAAATTTCAATTAAAATAAAAAATCCACATACGTCACTCTTTAAATTTAATTTTTATATATTTTTTTTTAAAGTTGGGCGGGAATTTTTTTAGTCCTTGTATTCTCGCAGCGTGTCATCTAACTACTGACATTTGTCTCTCTCAGACCATATCTTTCTTGTGTCTAACGCCCTCAACGTCACAATTATGAGAACGCTCGCGCGATCTGTTGGTAACTAAAGTGTGTGCGCGTTACGGCGTCCCGACGGCGGCGTCTAACCCCTCGCTCGTTCTATCTACCGCGGTCTCGCTCCCTCTTTTGGTTGGGGGTGAACCTCGTCATCCTTCCTATTGCATCCCTACGAGCGATCGTCGCGCCGCCGTACTTTCCTCGAGCTGCGAAAAGAACATAGAGAGTTCCACCACCACCACCACCACCACTACTGCCACCATCACCATCACCGACGTAGACAGCAGCATCTGTAACGTCGGTGTATAGGTATAATAAAAGGTATAAGGTATAAAGTAGAAGGGAGGAGAGGATAAAACGACCACGAGCATGAATTCACCCTCTTCTGTATATAATATTCCACACTGATGGCAACTGGCTTTATACTGCAACAGTCACGACTCCCTTTATTCATTTACGTCTGTGTCTGGTACACACTGACAGACACTGGAGTGTGGAGTAGACATCGACCGATACCAGTATACAGTATGCACCACTATGAGTGCAAGGGAGATGGAAAAAACCAGACCAAAATCTAACCTGGACCTAATATAACCCGATCTATCTTTCCATCCCCCACTCACACTGTTTTCCTTAACTTCTTATTCTTCTTCTCATACTTCTTAAAGTTCTTCTGCAGTGTGGTTCCTTTTTATACTTTTTGCTCATTCTACCCTTGGCTAATTTTATCCCAACCCACAATCCTCATCCTCGATCCTCGACCCTCCATTCTCTATCCTCTGGATCATGCACTCTTGGGCTCGTTAAAAAATAGGATTAATGATGCTTCTTATCTTTTACTCTCACCAATCTCCTCTTTCTTAATACGTAAACTTTGCGATCATCAGTTAGTATTAAATATTATTTTTTAGCCCGGGTAATTCTATTGCTGTAAAACTTTTCGTCAGTTCATTCATTGTTTTTTCAACAAAACTATATTCATAGGTAATTTACATTTGGAGCAGGGGAATACAAAGTAAATTAAAATAATTATTATTGTTATTTTTTTTTTTTTTTAAATTAATATAATAGATCATTTTGAACTTGAAATTCAGAATAGGTTGATAGTACGACAGGAATAAATTATAGTAGTTCTCTCTCACTTAAACTTGGTAATATATTTGATTTCTCTCTTGACAATTGGCAAGAGACAAAGCCAGTAGCCCTTGTGTGTCGGACATACGACCCGAGGGACAAACCTGCTAGATAGTAGACGAATATAGCTAACTGAAAGAATCACCACAGAATTATATGGTACATTGGTGAACAATATTTTACGCGTATCATAAAATAAAATACCGTACTCTCAATTATAGTTTACCATCAACGTTGTATGGAAACCAGATTTTCTCTTTCATTTTATTATAAAACTGTCATTGTCCTCCTCCTTCCAGCCTACGAGTCTTTCGTCTTCCTCCGAGTCGCTGATATTATCGTCGTGATCGTTAGCGAATATCTTCAGGCAATATCAATTTCGCCTTATGTCATGTCGTCATGTGACTTTCTTAAACATATACATACTTACGTGTATATATTTACTCAACTAATTTATGAGAACAGGTGGCAGGAAAAAACATACATAACATACTCTAACTTTAACCGAGGTCAGTTACATTTTTTCTTATCCTTGCACATAAGACATCTGATGCTCTAGCTCCGTTAATTTTGCAAAAAGTTATAAACTGTTTATGGCTTATTTAGTTGATTTACATTTTCTATTGAACTTTTACAAAAAATTAGGATTTATTTTGGAGTAATGTAAAACTAATTTTTTAAAAAATATTTTTTTCAAAACAGGCAAGTAATTAAACATTGAATAGTTTTTCAATGTTTTTTTGTTTTAGTATCCCGAAGAAAGATTAAATAAATATTTTTTTTTTCACTACATTTTTGGCAAATTTTTCTGGATTGTTAAGGAGAACAGTCACTGTAAAGATTGAAAAAATAGATCATTTTCAGGAATTTTTAATAAGAAAATTTTTTTTATTGAAATTTCAGTGGCTATCTCCCTCAATCAATTTTTGAAATAATTTTTTTTAAACTTCTAAAAAGTATTAGAGTCAAAAAAAAAAATTTAATTATTTCAGAAGTCTCTTATGGGATTAATTATTTAAATTATATTTTCACCTCATTTTTATTGTTTCCTAATGGGCAAACATTAAAAAAATTTAATGTATTTTATCTCAACATATGACAATAAATTATATAACATTTAAATTCACTTTTTTAGTATAAATAGCGACGTGATATATTTAAATTATCTTTCATTAAAAGTTACAATTACCTCGAAAGAATTAAATATGCAAACGAAAAAATAATGAAATCTTTTGTATAATAAACTTTGATGACCTGCTGAAATTTAAAAATATATTTTTCTGAAGAAACTATTGAATGTTAATCTCATATGAAGCTGGTACGTAGCAAAATGGATAAAGGGAGGAATTTATAATATAAATGTCCTCGAAGGGACAAGCGTATTATTTATTAACAATAGCTAAGATAATGTATAGTAAATATCGGTGTATCGTGTGGATTGTGTGGCTGGTGGATCGGGTTTTTACTGAAAAATTTAGTGAATGGAAGTAAAAGGTCAGTGGGATTTTTGAGTTGGTATCTGGTTCGATTGTTGGCTATGGCTGTGGCAATATAATACTAGCCAGACTCAGACTGTTGAGCTAACTATGAGAGCGTGAGTATGAGTAGGATCCGGCGATCCGGAGAAGGCGGTTCTTTGCCAAATAAAAGGAAACCAAGAGTAAGAGTAAGAGTAAGAGTAAGTAGGTGGATCTCGTCGCAGTGGGAGTGATGTGTGCGGGTGCATCCGTGTGTGAGTGCGGCGAGTGTAAGTGAAAAGAAGAATGTCGAGTGAGACGAGGAATCTCAGGACCAAGTACCAGAGAAAGATAAATTTATTATAAAGGAAACTCGCGCAGAACAAGTATCCGCATGAACATACTTCTATTTATTTTTTAAATCATCTTTTTTTTTTTTTTTTTTTTTTTTTTTTTTTTTTTTTTCCCATTATATTCCTTTTTCTTACACTGACCTTCGTATACTACACTCCAACAATAAGTCTACATTCTCAATATCGATGCGAAATAAATCGGCTTTAAAGTATGCATGAGACCCTTTACTTTACAATGAATTTTATTTATTCGTATTTTATATTGCATTTATCTACTGAATACTCTATTCCGAGTTTTATTAGATGCCATCTTTAAAGGAAATTGCTCATCGACCGGCAAATTATTTTTGTTTTTTAATGAAAATATATACGCTATGAATAACTCAACTGCGTATGATTATCTAAAATTGAAAAAAATTAATGGTTTAAAATCCCTCCCTACTGACCCTCGTTAAATATTATTGAATAAAAAATAACAATATTTGATTCGAAGAACTTGATGGTCTAATTCATGAATTTATTTATTAATTTCATTTCATTTTGTGTCTCGTACTTTAATACATACAATTAATTATTTCTCAAAAAACATGACGATATAGAAAAATTTCTTAATTCAATATAAAAATATTTTGCGACTTAATCTTCTAAATTTTATTTGTTCCCTGTTAAAACAGTTAATGATAATTTCACTGATAGAAAATTAACTTAATTTTAAACGAGGGACATCAAATTGAAAATTTTTAAAACTTGATAAAATTTATTTAATTTAAAAATTTTTCTGGTTGATTGAAGATTTGTTTCTCAATTGAAATTTTTTTGTATGATTTCATTTTTATTTAAGAAATTTTTTTTCAATGTACAATTTTGATTTGAATAAAAATAATTCAATAAAAAGCGTGTAGTTTTGATTTCATGCTAATTTAACAAAGTATCTGTCAACGTTTTATATGAATCAAAGTAAAATTTTTAAATCTTTTATCATTGTCCTTTTCATTAAAAATAATTAATTTGTTTAATTACATCTCACGACAATCCATTTTTTTTTTTCATTCGCTACAATTATTTCTTTCTTTTTTAATAGATCTCGGAGGTTTTTAAATGAATCACTTTTATACAATTTATCTACAGCGAACTGTAAAAAGTGTTTTTATTATTCTATAATTAAAAAAAAAAAAAAAATAATTTATTTTTATAAGAACAAAAAAACCGTTTAGATAGGCGAAGAAATAAAGCTTCTCTTCTCAATTGTTTAGCCTTACACACAGTAAAAAATTTTGTGTCATTGCGTCAAAAAATTTTGTGTTAAACAATTAACACTTTTATGTGTAAATTTAACAATTATTGTGTTAAATTAACACGAAAAAATGTTAAATTAAAATACCCAAAATTTCACCCAAAATTTTTTGACACATTGACGCAAAATTTTTGACTGTATATTTTGAAAACAAGAAAATTAAAAAAAAAATTGACTAATTGACTTAATTTTCTTTAATCGTCTATTATCTCATTAAAATTAATCGTATTAGAAATTAATATATATTTTGTTTTCTTTGAATAATAAAAATAGAAATATTGAATCAAGTTTTACATATTATATTTAAATATTAATAATCAAATAAATTTTATATTATCTTATTTTATGAATTAAATAAAATATTAATCCACATTATTTAAAATCCATCAACAGTTAAACTTTTTTTAAAAAAATCCCAGAGAATTATATTTTATTGAAATAAATTTCAATTCTGAATATCGAGTGGTTACAATATACATAATGTTGGGGATTAAATTCAAAGAGACGTAACATACTTTAAGAATTATGTATATATCTGTTATGAAAATACTGTCATGTGGATTTAATGCATACATTACTCATGTGACGTACTATTTATACATAAAATAGCTTATTTGAAAGGATTTATTTCTTATTGATCAATATGTGCATTGTGGATAGGGGTACACAAGCCATCTTTCATTACAGCCTTAAGTAAACATTTACAGCAATATTACATCCATAATATACTATGTATGTACATGAGTATATGCTCATATTTTGAAATTAATGAGACCTCTCTAGTGTCATTTAATCAAACATTGTATTATATTGCGAAAGATGTCTCTGTCTCTGTCTCTGTAGTGTAAGTCCTTACAAATGATTTAGTTGGATTTAGAAAAAATTAATAAACCACATTGAAACAGATTTTAATCGGATAATAACGTGATTTCCCTCGGTGGCTCGCAGTTCTCAGAACAATTCATTCTGTACACGATTTTTCACAACTCCATGACTTTGTACAATTGACTGTACAGTTAAAAAAAAAATTATATGCGTACATATACATGTATACATAATAACTCTTAATCCCCGTTGACTGTCTGGTGCATAAAATGACTGAGGTCCTTTGAGAGCATCAACGGCTTCTCTATTCAATTAAAACGTCCTCACAATTTATAACTTCTTCATTTTATTTTAATTTCTTTAATCTGCAAAAAACTAAAGTCTTTTAGATAAAAATAAAAATTATCCTGGTGTATTTTATTAAAAATATAAAAATAAAAATAAAATTTAATTAATCTTTTTTTATTTTTAATCCTATCACTACATTCATGCATATGAAGCATGTAAATATATGAATAAGTATAAGTATATTAATAATAAAAAATAACTTTAAAGTCTCAGTGAAAAAGTTTCAGAGAATTGAGTTTTAAAAAAGTATTATTTTTTTGGTTTTCTTAAAAAACTCACTCTTTTCGCGAAATTAAATATTCACACCCGTGTATGGAATTAAACATTGAGAAAGCTAAAAACGCTGAAGTTGAAGTCAGAAAGCATGTACGTAGTTTTGGCTGTGTGGATGGATACATAAATGTGTAATGGTTGTACCCAAGTATGTGTGTATGTGAAATTAAAGAATAAAGTGAAATGAGAGCGACATGAAAACGGCAATAGATGTAGGTACCTACGTATAAGCTCCAAGTGAACTGCGGTTTCAGCACAACTCTATGTTATATACCAGTACTTTTAAAACTTTTATACGTCTATATCTGTTATACTCTATAATACTGCACTAGAGCGAAAAATAAAGAAAAACTAAGACGAAAACTTAGACTGAAAATAAAACTATCAGACTACTTCGATAATTTTACTGGCAGACAAAAAATATAAATATTTTTAATTCAAAATCCCATTTTGATGTTCATATGTTTCTCGTTTGTTACATATTTTTATTATTATTAATTTTGTTTTCAAGGATCATTACATATATGCAAATCAATTGGTTAGAATAAAGCAATATTATTTAAATTGGTAGATCATATTAAATTTTTGGCGTAGTTGAGGTCTTTAAAACTAAACTGTTTAATTATTTAATGGAGCAAGTGACTTAAAATAAATTACTTATTGTCACTCTCGGTATTATTATAAATAACATTGTAGCTATTTTTGACTGTATAACAACAGGTATCTTATTAACCCATTTACCCTAGTTAAATCATATAAAAAATTAAATTTAAATTATATTATAATTAATCATAAGTATTTTTATTGTTATCTTCATTATATTCTAATTCTTATATTATTGTATCTACTATTGCAGAAATTATTTTGTGTATCTTGCCATTTGGCAACAGCTTTGGCATTATTAAGTAAATAAATAAATAATTATTAAGATAGATTGCTTAGAAAAAATTAAATAAAATTATTCAACGAGATAAACAATTCATAGTCTTGATTATTTATTATTATCATGCACAACGATATCACGCTTACCACATAATTTTTTCATATTTTTAAATTTTATTTCTGTTGTGGCATCATGCTGGAAATGATAGTCAAGTAAGAAAGTGGTAAAAGCAAGAAGTATCTACTCGCTAAATACCATAAAAGCTTCATACTATATTTTACTATTCTTCTTTAATCTTTCGCCAGTCATAATTAAAAAGCTCGTGCTTGTTGGGTTGGTATAGTTTACAAATAATTTTCTTAATTCAATGTATCTTCCAAATAAAGAGTTTTAGGTTATCATATACAGAAAAAAAAATTAATTTGAACCAAGAGAAAAATTCCTAAACCAATAAAATAATTTTAAAGAGGTTCATTGTCTTGGACCAAGATGAAAAATTCTTGAATCAAGTAAAACTTATTTAAACTAATAAAAATTTCTTAGCTTAAGAATTTTTCTACTCAAATCAAGAAGATGAAATTCTTCAAAATTATTTACTTGATTCAAGTACATTTTTTTTTTCTGTGTAGCATCATCAAATTTTTTATAATTAGTCAGTACAAACAATTATAAATATTTTGTACATACTTGAATCATTTTATTAGTCGACAAAAATAAATATAGTTTCTATCCACACAATAAAAAATTTTGCTTCATTGCGTCAAAAAATTTTGTGTTAAAAATTTTCGTGTTAAATATTTACCACTTTTACGTGTAAATTTAACATTTATTGTGTTAAATGAACACAAAAAAGCGTTAAATATTAAACATAAAAATTTTTAACACAAAATTTTTTGACACATTGACGCAAAATTTTTTACTGTGCAAAATCCCATTTCGATGTTCATCAATTTCTGACTATTTTTATTGATAGATTAAAAAAAAATTAATTTGAAAGAATTATCTAGACATATTAAACTTTCCATAGAACAAAGTCAATTTTTTTTATTATTTCAATGAATGTTAAGTTAGTAACTTAAAAAAAAAAAAAATAAATAAAATAAAATAAAATTTTTAGCGATGTTCATAACAGGACCAGTCTAAAATTAACCAAAAAATTTCCATTTTTGTCACTGACTATTCGTTAAACTAGTGTAAAGTAAATATTAGTTTTCTGGAATGGACAAAATTACTTTGACAGGCCTAAGCTACTCCGAGTTAATCCGTTTGACTGTAAATTATTCTGGATTTGAGGGATTTTTTTTTGTTACTACTCAGTGCGATACAACAGTTATACTCAAAGTAGACGGCTTATTTTAGCAAGTTTAAACCAAAATAAACTTGACACATTTTCTAAAGAAATTTAAATACTTTTGATCTTGGACTTAGTTTTGACTAAAGTAACGGTTTGGCTAGCTTACTTGGTATAATAGCTACATTACTTAGAAGAGAAGCAAAGTGAATCGATGATCGTCGATTTGACCGAAGTTTAGATGACTAAGTGATCACTAAGGCCGTAGTGTTACTAAAGTTTCTCGAAATAATAATTTGTTGGAAAAGTCGAGATCTAATCAAAAAACTGCTGGCTAATCAAAACTTTTTGAAGAAAATGTATGGAATAAAAGCGAGTTTTAGTTTTAACTTGATAAGTCATAAAAGAAAATCGATAATAAAAGGATTTTTTGCCTAATTTCGATAAAAAATTAACTAGTTAATTAGTTTGTAGGATTCTATGCTTAATTAAAATAATAGCTTGAAGTAAAAGCTTGTGAAATTGGAGTTTGTTTCTGAAATTACCGAAGATATAAATTCGATCAAATATTCCGAACAGTTATAAAAATAAATCAGCTGAATCCTTATCAAATTTGTTTGAGGAGAATATTGAAATGATAAATTAAAGTTGATTTTATCGGCTTCAATGTCGCTTCTGCGGAAACAAGCTTTACTTGATAAAAATAATATTCAATAAAATGAAGTTATGAAGGAAGATATTTTCACTATTTTAAATATTTAAATGGCCATTATTTGCATACTGGTCGACCGATTTTATTAACTTTTATCTATCAAAAAATAATAATAGATTATATTACAATTGAAATAAAAGTATCTATAGCAATAATATTCATTGGAAAAAATTTTTAAATGGTTTAGATATCTCTAAAATAAAACAACCGAAATATCATATTTCGTGTAAATTTTCTGAGTCAACAAATGAATGAATATCTGGTTTAAAATAATATTACTGAACAAAAATGATAGTATAAATAAATAAATAATTGAAAAAAAATAACATTCAAAATAATTTTTAAAAAGCATTTGTAGTATGTACATCGTGAAAATTTTTCATGGTTAAAAATTAAAAAGTTTGAAAAATCTAACAGTGCACGCGGAAAAAACAAGATGACACTAGATATCATCCCAGATTATACTCAGTGATATCTGTGGTGAAAAAAATTTAGATTATACTGGGTGATATCTGGATTATACTAATTGTAATCTGGATTATACTAGCTACTATCTGAAATTTTTTTTCACTCAGTATAATCTGGAATGATATCCACTGTCATCTTGTTCTTTCCGTGCACGCCTCATAATAGTAATTTCTTTTTTGAATAAGAAAAAAAAAATTGATTTTTAAGAAAAAGAAAATAATTAAGGAATTCTTTACAGATTAATTTCTGATTTTTTTTTTAATATTGGCGCACATTTTTCGTGCCATATGCGCTATAGTTAAAAAAAAATCTTGCAACATGATGGCTTGATCTCATTTTAACTGGATTAAGTGGACGTCACAGTTTTCACGTGAGAAAAATGAAAAAAGTTATTTTGTTTTTGTATAGGTGTACCATAGTCAAATTTAATAAAAAAATCATTTAAAAAAAAAACTACGTATATTAGACTATTGATTTATAAAATGCGATACCAATTAGTGGAATTCTGAAACTAATAAAAAAAAAAAAAAAAAAAAAAAACCCGGTCTTAATACGTTAATATTTTTGGAAGTGACCGTGACTACATAAAAAATTAGAGCACAGACATACGGACGTCCACACAGAAAAAAAAATTTGCTTGAATCAAGTAAATAATTTTGAAGAATTTCATCTTCTTGGTTTGAGCTGAAAAATTCTTAAACTAAGAAATTCCACTTGGTTTAAGTACATTTTATTTGATTTAACAATTTTTTGTTTTGATTCAAGACAATGAAGTTCATCAAAATTATTTTCTTGGTTCAAGAATTTTACTCTTGATTCAAGTTCATTTTTTTTTAATGCACGTCAAATTTTTTTCAAGTCGCAAATAGCAACATAAATGATCTTTTAGAAAATATTAGATGGATTAATTAGCGTGTAATCTCATGTTACTGCATAAGTGCAATATGGTTGTGATAGAGGCATTCGAAGACCATGAAATTTCTTGATCTTGCCGTGTCGAGAGTAAAGCACTACCGCTTCACGTTATGAAGTTTGCAAAAATAAATGCTTTGACATTTAACTGCTATTTAACTTCAAGTCACTTATCTCAGTTTGAATAAATTTATCATTAAAATCTTCGTTAAAGAAACATTAATAAATTGAAAAATTTAGTGCATTAATTTGTAAATTACTATTTTTCTTATGGTGCAAGTTTTTTAATTAAACTTACTTTTCAAATTAAAAAGCAAGTTGGTCAAAAAAACTGACCTTTAAATCAATCAGTCGTAATGAATCGTTAGTTTTCAAAAACTAACTTTCTCATTCTAGCTTCGAGGTGACATTTCACACATAAATTTCCCTAAAGTAGCCTTAAAAAAATTTTGTATACTGAACAGGTAGTACATATATTTGCAGAAAATATACAAAAGGTCTCGGTTTTTAGCCTTTTAAATCAGTATAAATTTACTTGGCACATGTTTGTATAGGTGTCTTGTAGGTTTTTGTATTTGTGTCTCAGTGTAGCGTTCGTCATGCTATCAAGCTATAATATACCTACATACACTACATGATACTGTATGTACATATAATATAAATACAGAGAGAAAAGTTTTTCCGTTGAAGGATGCGAGGATGTTGCGGAAGTGGTGGTTTAAGTCTCTTCTCTTTGTCCTTTATCTTCTATCCTCATCCTTGTCCTGCAACTCTTTTTATTACATATTTAATATGTTTTTTCTCTCTTATATCCACAGAGCACACCCACAGTTTCCCAGCGCATCATCGTCATTCACTGTCAGTTATTTCCGGGCAAAAGCAACCGGACAAGACCTCGGGCCATCGAAAACACATATACCATCCTCATCCGCCATCCGAGAGATCCGAGCAGGAGTTTCTTCAATTTTACATCTTCAATGTGAATATAAGGTTTCCTTTTTGATAAAAATCATAATCATAGTTATTCGAGCCAAGCAGAATGTTTATCATATATTTATTATTTATTTTTGACTTGAGATGGAGCTCAGAGTCTCGAAAAGAGGAAAGAAAATAAATAAGGTTAAATAAATTTTTTATTGTCAAAACATTTCCCATGAGAATACAAAAGTGTTTGCGGCAATCCACTAAAACTCGACTGATGTTAATTTTTACTGTGAACCAGTAGAGGTTAAGAAGCCCCGAAGGCTAACGACCGACGAGTAATTCAAGAAAAAGGGGTTAAGTGAACAAGAGAGAAGGATTGAGACGACCAAGACCAAGACCAAGACCGTTGAGAGTTTAGCTCACTAGAGGGAAAAAAACGCACCCTAGCACCCTAAGAACAAGTCGGGAACAAAAAATTCATGTCGTTCTATTCCCCGCTATGTACCTTCTACTATATGCCAGTGGCTCTATGTAGAGTCAGGACCAACAATAATAATGAAGAAAAAAAAAAAAAGAATTTTATTTTCTCTTTTGTCGATCCTCAGGTATTACCTCATGGTGGTCTTTCTCACCCTGCTAATGAAGTCGACTTTAAAAGTAATCCAGATATTTTTTCCTCCTTTTAATTCCCTCAACTCGAGACCCTTTGATTTCAAAGATTAACTTAACCGTTTGATTCAACTTTTCCGGATAAAATAAAACCCTTGTTTTTCTTTTGTCCAAAAATAAAAAGTTCAAAGAGTTTGTTTATTTAATTTTATAAAAAATAAATATAAATATGTAGCTTGACAACAAAGTTATACAAATATAACAATTGTTTACAGTATGTAGATGAACGTTTTATATTTATATTTCTTTTTATTTGGTTAAGGAAATATTGAGATAAAATTTGATAAATATTATTTTTGGAGCATTTACTTTGCAGATATTATTTGAACGGTCGCTATGTACGTATGAGCGAGCGTTTAGACAATTTCTTGGATCTCATGGATCCAGAGATTTTGTAATAAAAAAAGTATACTCTGTTCGGTGTGCTACTATTCCCTACGATCGTATAATATGTAGTATGTAGTATGATATATGTGGATAATATAATATGTTATGTGTGTTGTGAGTTTAAAAGCCGTAGCCGGTTGCTTTCTGGTGGTGGGACTTATAAAAAAATAAAGAAACGGATTTTGAATAGACTTGTATAGAAACTCAGTCATTCGACTGGGTATTTAGCGTCTTTGAAATATTTCAAATGAACATAATATCCTTTAAACTTTATTATATAGATTTATTTTATTGTGGAGTATATGATATATATGTTGAATTACTTTTACACTGAAAATAAAAATTGTTTGATTTGAAAATTTTACTGTTTCAAAATATTTTGTTCAATTCATAAAGTTTATTCGTGAATTAAGGGATTATTACTCTTGGATGAGCAGAAAATTCTTCGTCAATTTTTTACAATAGAGTTTTATTTTGTATTTTAAAAAAATGATTTTGTTTTATTAATCGAAATTTTTTACACCGTTAAATTTCCTTTGATTATTTTAAGGACTGCGATTTTTGGACTACATAATAAAAATAAAAATCTTCCAAAAAAAATTTGTTTAGTTTCATCAAATTAATGTTTTTATCAACGTATTGCCTTGAAAAAAAATAAGAGTTGGAGTTTCTTTTTATTTTATAAAAAATTTTGTGGAATAATGAATTTTGTTTAATTTTTTTTGTGGACGTGTATTTGAAATTTAGTTGTTTTTTTTTTTTTTTTTAAATTTGATTGACTTATGTTCCGCATATAAATATGATATACTCTTTTCTTTGCGAGTTTCTATTACACTAAATAAATTGAGAAATTTTTCCAAAATGCAATTTCAATAAATTAAAATCGAACAAAATTTTTAGAATTTTTCGTAATATTTTTTTTAATCTCAAAATAAATTTTTATTTTTTGTCAAATTAATTTATTTTACACCTATCCATATTAAGTTTAAGTAAGAAAATTCTTAAACTAAGTTCTTGAATTAAGTTTATTTATTTTTAATCAGCAAAATTTTTCTATTACTCCTATCTCATATGTAAAGAAAATAAATCACGCGGAGTAAAAAAAAATTTTTTTGTAGATTTTCGAGTTCAATATTGACGATGTTAACTTAACTGCAATCCATATAGTCAATAAAATCGAACTTAATTAAATTACGATAATTTAATTCAAATCGTTAAAGCTTTGCATCAGTTAAAATAGACTCGAGTAAAATTTACTCGACTCTCGCGCAAAACATAAAATAAAATGTTGGAAAAAAAGTTTTAGAGACGAAAAAGTGACGATTCGATTTCCGATAATTAGCGTCAGAGTGAACGATTTCCCGAGTTAAAATTTTTTTATTTTACAATTTAGTTGTGTCTAGCGTGGCAATGTTGAGAGTGAGGACGAGAATCGCAGTCCATATCCACTTGGTCGGGCATTCAGGCTGCCACTAAATAAAACAGAGCTGAGTTGAGGGAATGAGGGCTTTCGAAAAAAGTGCGAGAGAGAGTTTCAAAGAAAAAAGAAATAACGATAAAAATAATAACAATAAAAATAAGTGAAAGAGAGAAGAAATTAGAAGGGAATAAAAAAAGACAAGTTCAATAGGTCCGACATGGTTCTCGAGTGTCCAAAAGCCTGTGAGTGCATTTTCAGTTGATCGTTTTTTTAGTTGTATATGTTGTGCACGCCAAGCAAGTTTCTCGTCTCTCTGCTTCACAGAATACTCTGCCAGTAGTGTGTTTCATCCCCTACCCTCTGACCTGATCCTAAAGCCTTGAAAAAGTCCCTTACATTACACTTTTAGGCTTCAAACTCTATATACTTTATATTATATATCTACCAGTCTACCTTACTCTGCCATGTGGACTGTTAACTATACGTATAGGTATAGCTCTCCTTATGAATGACAGCAACTTATAACTTTTAACGACGAGTTCTAAAACTACTTCAGACGGCTCGCTCTTACTCAGTAATGACCTAATGATATTTTTTCGGGGTTTCAACATTAAAAAATTCAATAATAAATCATAAGTTTTGTTACGTCTGCAATAACTTTTTTTATTTAACTATTTTCTATTAAACTTTTAAGCGAAATTCATTTTTCCTTCAATTATAATAAATAATAATTCTTCAAAAATTTTAGGATTAAAAATTATCTAGGTTTTTATTAATAAAGACTTTTATTTTTTTGTCCACAATTTTAAATTAAAGCAAAATTAATAATATGGAGTATATTAAAGTGAAAAATTAAAAACAACTAAATTCTAGACTCAATAATATTTGAAATATAATTTTATAACTAGATTAGAAAAAAAAAATAATGGTTTATTTAGTTTAATATTATTGGATTTTTTTTTTTGGAAAAAATTTTTGTATGCCATTTTTTAAAATTTGTAGAAAAATTTTCTAAAATGATGTAAAGAATTTTTTGTTTATTTGTAATTTTAAAACTGCCTGAGATGTTTCTTTAGAATATGAATCAAGACTATTAATTGGTTGATTTATTAATTGTAATAGATAACAATCGAATTTTGATATACGTAATGTATTGTTTGTAGAAAATTAGTAAAATTCTCATCTGAATAAATTATTACTAGCACCTTAATTTTGCTTAATTAAATAATGAATTTTGTTAAATTACACTGTACTTTTTAACTATTGACGTTTTTAAAGATATAAGCTCGTCCCGATATTACGCTCATTAAGAGCTGTCATTTGAGTACCCACATGCATTTTGATATATTTTTCATATATTCATATCTATAAAATGTACAAAATGTATGAAAAATTGATGTGGGTACTTAAATGAAAGATTTCGATGAGTGTAACATCGAGAGGAGCTTATATCTTTAAAAATGTCAACAATTCACAAGATACAATGTCATTTCTTAAATACTGACGTTCTTAAAGATATAAGCTCATCTCGATATTACACTCATCAAGAGCTTTCATTTGAGTACCCGCATGGCATTTTTTATATATTTTATATATATGGTATTTGTGAAATATAAAAATATACAAAATATATGAAAAATTGATGTGGGTACTTAAATGAAAGGTCTTGATGAGTGTAACATCTGGATGAGCTTATATTTTTAAAACTGTCAATAGTTCACCAGATACAAGGTTATTTTTTAATTACGTATCTAGAGATAGAGCATTTTCGAATGCAATCTAAATACTTATCATCATAAATTAACTATCGGTGAGAATGATATGAAACCTTGAAAAGACACAAATTCAAATCAAGAATTTTGCAATTACATTAAATTTAGCAATAAAAACCCATTTTATCACACAAATACACTGGCCACAAAATTTTGCTTATTCTCTTAATAATATAGATCATCGTGCATGATACAAAAAAATTAATAAATGAAAAAAAAAATATTTAAATATTACTTGTAAAACAAATAACTTTTCAAATGATGAATTAAAACATAATTATAAAATAACATTATCCACAAAGCAGATAATTTAAGAGAGAGCAAAAGTTCCGCAGTTTTTATCAATATAAATTATCCTATCATAAACAACAGAAAATGTAAGAAGTATAAGCACTCATGCATTACGTATAAATGATATTATTTATACCTTGATAAGTCGAGAAAAGTTCAATGTGTGGTAAAATAAATTGTAAGTAATTTGTACTTTTCAAAAACCTTAAACATTTATTTCAAGTATCCTACAGTATATCTATTAAGTAGTCGAGTTCTGAGCTCAGGAAATGTTATTCTAAAAAAAACATCTTGTCACTTAATTCTGTTAATTTTTTATAGAAGGGAAAAAAAGTTTTTTTTTCTTTTTTTTTCTTTTAGATAATTAGTGTTAATTAATGCTCGAGTCAATATGTAATAAGCTACATCAAACTAACATCAACCTAATAAAAACTAATAAGCTATGTATTATCGTAATTATAATTATTAAATTATATGAGTTTATTTATTAAATAGTATGTGAAGTTAAATATATACCATAATATTAGCCGAGTAAGTAAAGCTAACCAGTGTAAAATGAGTAACCGGATGAAACTCGATGAGCCATACTACGGAGACTAACTACTGACTAGTTTGTTGCATAACCCGAGTTTTCGCCATACGCTAAATATCGTCAGTACACATATGATCGAATTAAATAAAATTCAATTAAACAAAGAGTTAGAAGAAGCATAAACCGAATTTTATTAAACGTAAACGTTTTATTGGGTTGTTTTCGATGGTAACCAATTTATCCAAACTCGTCTAATGAATTTATTGCAATCCAAATTATTGATTTTTTTAAATCCGGTAAATAAATGACAGGATTAAGAGAATCGACAACCGCAAATGTTAGTTATTTCCTGTTTTAACTTTTTTTATGTCTCTATATAGAGTATATACATATACTTGTATATACATATACTATATATATATACATATACTATATATACATATACATGTATAAATATCCAGTGATTCGAATGACTAATGTGCATAAAGAGCTTGGTGATTTACTTCAATACTTCCGTTTATTGTCAATGCACGGAAAAGTTTTATAGAAATTATATACATACTTTTCGACTTACAACCAGTAATATTATACATTATATTTTATCATTTTCGCATCGCTGATATTTCTCGGGTATTAACTTAACTTCAAAGTATGAAAAAAAATATACGATAAATTTTTATTTTCCGTTTCTTTTTGCTTACACAGAAAAGTAATAAAGTATATTAAGTAAAGATATTAAAAAGTATTTAAACCTTTCTGTTTACAATACTTGTATTTAGTTTCTGTTATAATTACGATTGCAATATAAAAATGTTTAACGTTGAGCTAAAAGTCTGGCAAATATTTACGTATAAAATGGAGTTTTGATCAAATGTTTAAATTTTAGTTAAATAAAAATGGGATATATTCATAAAAGCACCTGCTTCACTCGAGGACGTCACAAAAAAACGTTAAATACCCAGTAACATTAGGACACGACTGGTCTGTGTATTTTTCCCCCAGCACAAGCTATTCGTTCCGAGCAGTATGGTGGTATACAGCAGTATGGTAGTATACAGCAACAACCTAAACTGAAACCAGGGATTCTCAACATCAATATCATTAGAGTCTCTCTTTGAACTTAACTTACTTTACAACTTACTCAAGCAATCTTTTTCAAATACAAAATATATATACTACGGCTCCCGAAAAACTCAATTTTACATCGGACCCTCCTACAATTTTTCTCATTTATTTTATAATTGTAATAAAAAAAATTCGTTTATGCATGGAAATAACAATCAAATGAAATAGTTAAATTGTGTAATGCAAATGGAAGGTTTTAAGGGTTGCCTCAGCTTTTGAGTTTACTACGTCCATTTCATTATTTCATACCTTCAGTTTAACATTTACGACACAGTGAATTTTTTAATAACCACCCATTTCCAGTAAAATCGAATAAGGGCAGCGATATACGTCAGAGCCCACGTACTTTCTGCAACATTAATTATTGTAAAGTTAGTATTTCAGATGTAAGATAAAATGTTACATTATATTTCTAGCTTTTCGTTGCGGGAATTAAAATTTTTTTAATTATCTGAGGAAAAATATTTTTAAAGAAATTCAATTTACCGGACTTCCGTAAATTAAATTTTTATAGAATTTATTTCATAAAATTTTTAAATATTTATATACCCGTACAAAAAAAATTCTGATTCAATATGAATTTAATATTGAAATTCATATTTTGACACAAACATGAATTAGTTATGAGATCAATCTAAATTTGAAATTGATTTGTATCTAGAAATTAGCACGCCTGTAGAACTTCGGATCCTGCTTTAGAATTTTAATTAAGACTTAAAAATACTTTATGTATAAAATTTATCCTAAATATTATTACATCTTTATTAAAATTCTAAATCAGGATTGAAGGTTCTACAGGCCCGCTAATTTCTATCTACAATTCAATTTCAAATTTGGATTGATCTCAAAACTAATTCATTTTTGTGTCAAAATATGAATTTCAATCTTAAATTCATTCTGAATCAGAATTTTTTTTTGCACGGGTAGCTTGCTTCGCTGGATTTTTTGTCTACGTAATTCTATAAATTTAACAAATAATAGACAATATTGACTTATTTTAAATAAATTTAGAACATCTGAGATTTTATAGTGAGGTTCTCATTATTGCCACCCACACCTACACCCTCAAGTTTGTTCAGAAGAAATATTATCTGTTAGAAAAGGATAGAAGCATCTCATTACAAATTTTTTCCACTCACACCCACAGCGACCAAACCACCATAGTGCACCATGCGAGACTCAAGGCTACTACCACGCATAAATGCCATCGGTCTGCACCCGTGTTAATAAAAATTTATGATTGTAAAATTTAGATTTCGAAACCAACATGACGTTATAATGAATTAGGCACTAAATTATTCTGTCGTTTTTGTAAAAATGAAAAAACAAACTACACAGAAAGAAAAATTTCTTGACTGGAGAACAAAATTCTTGGCTCAAGAAAATTTTCGGGTGCCTGAAGGAAGACCGAAGTTGTGTTGGCCGAAGTAAAAATTTTTCATTGGCCCTATGGGCTGTTGGGTTCAAATAAAGGAAAATAAATAAATAAATATTTCAAATGCAAATTGCAAATTATACAGTAAAAATTTTTTCGTCATTGTGTAGAGTGTTAAAATTTGTGTGTAGAATATTATACTCTAGTGTGTAGAATTTAACATTCTAGTCCGGTAAATCATTAAAGCAACAAATGAGAATGTTAAATTCTACACACTAGAGTGTAATATTCTACACACAAATTTTAACTCTCAAAAGAATGACGAAAATTTTTTTACTATGTATGTAAGAGTTTTTTGAATTTAAAATTAATGAGACAAAATATCTGATGAAATTTTTTAGTCAAAATTAAAAGTTCATGGTTTTATAACAGCATTGAATAGAATTATTGACATGTAAGTAAAATCTTAGACTGATGTACAAGTAA
Source organism: Cotesia typhae (assembly GCF_013202065.1). Lineage (NCBI taxonomy): Eukaryota > Metazoa > Arthropoda > Insecta > Hymenoptera > Braconidae > Cotesia > Cotesia typhae. The sequence goes on along the minus strand of NW_027423774.1, from coordinate 16,621,123 downwards.
AATTTTGAATAACAAAAAAAAATGTTAATAATTCCTGTTTAATTTTTGAAAGATTAAAAATAACTCTAAAAATTTTTTATATTGCATGAAATCTGTATTTGACGTAAAATTAATGAAATTAGGCATTATTTTTATTTTTAAATATTTTTATCGGAAAATTTGAATATCATCGTGCTTAAATTTTATGACAAAATTATAATTTTTTTTTTTTTTCGAGAAATAAATTTTTTATAAAATGACTGGTAATTTTTTTTTGCACGAACAGTGAACAGTTTTTGCTAATTAAAATTGAAAATTTTGACATATTCTCGAAAAGAAAATTGTAAATTTTTAAAACTCCTAAAATTTGAAAATTCCAGTTGAATTTTCATCAGGCACCGTAGATGTGTGTGTATGCCTCAGCTGCTTTTCAGATATTTTATTTTTCGTAGATCCCAAAAAGAGATGAGAAACGTTAAAAGAAGTTAAATGACCAGCACCATTTTCCGAGCGGCACAAAACTCGTTTATCTTTTTAAAATTTAAAGGTGAGTTCGGTAAGAAAAAAGGTACACTGACGTAACAGATTGCTACTAACAGCTGTTCAGATTATTCCTATAACAACACACGCCTATTGTCATCGTAGCATACTTTAGATGCTCCTCATCTTCGTATATTCGTGTGATAGATAATTATCCGATTTTCTGGATAATATTTACAGAGTGAAAGCGTGAGTAATTTATCTAAAAAATCTACTACCTCTGAATGCTAGATAAGAGGAGACTAACTATTCCGAATTCTAATGAGCTGTGAAGCTTGATAAAAAGATGGTTACTCTGAGAGTCATTGTGATCGATAAATTAATTTTTGGAATATGATTATCAGAATACTAAAAACTTGTATTTATTCAATTTTTTAGGTGTGAAAAATGTGAAATTTTCACTATTTTAATTGATTAATATCACACCTTGAATAAGATATAAACAGTGAAGAATTGTATGATATTTTTAAAATTAAGATCTGGACATAACGAATGTTTATTTAGAAAAAAAAAATAATCTCTTTCTGCGAATTTATTGTACCAGAAAATTAGAGTTATAATTATGGCCCGAAGCCAATGCCAACATTTATCTTCAATGAATTATAATTATTTTTTTTCACTTCATAATCATAATAAATTTGTTTCCATTTATATTTAATGTGCACAATAAAGTATCTTTTCCATCTCATAAATTTTCAAAGTTAAAACTAAAAATCTTCTTATCAGAGATGATATTTTATTTCTACATACAAAGTAACACTTTTTTTAAATTGAAATTTTTTTTTTCTTGAATTAAATAATTATTACGTGCGTTGTAAATTTTAGTGTTTATAAAATGGAGTTTCGTTATGACTTAGAAATTTGAAATTTTTTATTGGTATTAAAGTTTTTTTGCAAGCAATCATAGCACACCAAGGAAAGAAAATAGGACATTTCAACCCGTATGTGAAATTGCTTATCCGAGCCGAAGGCAAATACGTGAATTGGAATATCTTGTTTTCTTTCGTAGTATGCAAACTTCTTTTCGCCAAATCTGCAAACAGAAGTCTAAATTTTAACCATTGTTTGCGGAAAGGTTATTTTATTTTTCAATCTACCTCATTTGTTTTTTCTTTTACTACAAAAAAGTTCTATTTTCTCCTTTCTTAATAACGTAATTTTTCTTATTGGTCTTGGGATTTTTAATTTAAGCTTTTTTTAAAGAAAATTAATAACTGATGAAGTAATTTATTTAAAATCAATAAAATGCTTCTTGAGAAAAAAAAATTTGGATTTTTTGTCCAATGAGTTTTTTATTATTGTTTTTAGAGTTCATTTCTTAAATTGAAAGAAGGGTAGAATATTTTTAAATATAATAAATTTAAAGTAATACTTTTTTTTCCGATTTTTGATATCACCAATAGTTATTGAGTTATTTACGAAAAACTGAGATTTTTTATTTTGGTTATGTTTTTTGTTAATAACAAATTAACAAAAATTTTCATCAAAAAAATAAAAAAAGGTCAACATTATTTTCAGAATTTGATTCTGCATCGAATGAATGATTGTTCATATTTTTATCACAATTTCTAAGATTTTTATTAGTAAATTTAGACAGGGTTCTCACAAAAATTTCCGTTATTATGTAACATGGTAATGGTTACCATTCTACATAGGAATAAGTTCTATTCTTTTCTCTCCGTGTATGCTAGATACTATGTATACTTTTATTTTGTATGGAACCCTGCTATTGACCATGCTGTTGGGTTAATTGCTTGATAAATAAATAAATGAACAAAATTTGTAGAAATCTTGATTAATTATATTGTCGACAATAAACATGTTGACTGTAGCGCGCTCGATTTTCAAGTATTAGTAAATTTTAAATTGTAAAAATTCATTGTATAAAAATGTATACAATTATATATGACTCTTTATTAAACTGCTTTTTCTGTGAATACAACATTATTTAACAATGTATGTTCTTACACTCTTTTCTGTAAATTAAACAGCTGTTCTTTGTAAGTATGGCACTATTTAACTGTGTAAATTTTACATATTTATACCTGTTAATTTTAAAGTTCTTTTTGTAAATATATAATTTAAAACGGCTGTGAAATTTTTACATAAAATTTTCTATAATTTTTTCTCTGTGTAATTTTTGCAATTTTGAGCGTGATTTCACAGTTTTAAAATGTAATTTTAGCAGAGTTAGTAAAAATTCAATTTTCAAAACATAATTTTTCTAATTATTAGCCAGTGCTAGTGGCACGCAACTTCTATAAATTATACTCAAAAATTATTTTTTATCTGTATTGTTTTTTTCGTCACATAATAAATATAATATTAATAAATCTTTATTTATCTACCATTAAATCAAAATTGTAGTATTATTATTTACTGTCATAAAATAATATTTTTATATGATTAACAGTTTTCCCCAATAAGAAGTCAGTACTATGTAAACCAAGTTACATATCATAACAACGTTGGTTTGTACAAATTACGTTAAATAACAGAAGCGACTGTGTAAATTTAACAAAGCTGTATTTACATAAGTAGATCTGGAGGTATAATATAAAATAATATAGCAGTACAGTTTTTCCCGAGCTGCTTTTCCTCGAATGCATTCAAGCTGGATATTCTTTCAGAAAAAAAAAAAAAAAAAAAAAACAATGCATGTAAAAATAAAAAAGTTTGGAAAATCCAAAAGTGCACGCCTCATAATCTCATTTTTCACAAAAAAATCAATTAAAATAAATTTTAAAAGCAAAATAATAAAAAACAGAAAACTCTGCCATGGTTTAGTGGCGCCATAACTTTAAGGTGAGGAAAAAAAATACTATAATCAAATGTATAGATAGACTAGCTGACCCGGTGAACTTCGTATTACCTACAAAAATTTTTTTTTTTACAAATTTTGATTTGTGATTTTTAACCTGTAAACTCTAATTTATTTTTGTCAACAATTAACACTGGTCGTATTGTAGACGGTTAAGTTGGTATTAAGTTATTAAATGAAACTTGTTGGTCATTTTAATATGTTTTATGTGTTTTATTTATATAATAAATGTATAACAAATTATAGAGCCTTTGGCGCGTAACCAAACGATCCGGGTTCGATTTCCGGTCTGGACTGTCCGAATTACTTTTTCAGTTACCGAAAATTCCTACTGAGTAAAGGTCCTCCCCTTCCCCCTTTATCCTTTATTTCCCCCAGTTCCCAAAAATTTGTCTTTAATGACAAATTTAGCTATTATATATGGCTTTTATATATATATATATATATATATATATATATATATATATATATATATATATATATATAAGATACCCAAAGTATACTTGTACGTATCTTCCTGCATATTGGACAATTTTGTATACTCTTGCAACCTTGAGGCTCAAGCGTAACAATAGCGATTTCGATACAAAATTAACAATTTTTTATTTTTTAAGCTGAAATTTTTTTCAATTCCAAAATTCCAAAATTTTTTTTTCTAAACCATCCCTGAACTATAACGAACAAAACAAAAAAAAATTTTGAAAATCGGTCCAGCCGTTTTTGAGTTTTAGCGAGACTAACGCACCACAGCAATTGATTTTTATATATATAGATATACAAAAAAATCCACAGTCATATAATAGTTTTTTAAAAATAATAATTTAACGACAGTGAATCGAACGCTCATATTAACTACGAAATTCAGTTGTGTGTCACTTTAGATAATAAAAAAAAAATTATTTCGGTACGATCACTTTTTCGACGAATTTCCCTGCCACATACACCCATCCATACACGGACGTCCAGAAAAGATTATGTTTAATGTTATAATTAACTATGTTAAACAAAAAAATTGTTATTGAAATATATTTTATGTGCCTGACAAATTATTTGACTTGATATAAGTGTACTCATATTAACCTGTAAGTGCGATATAAATAACAAAAAATTGATTTCAGTTTCGAGAAAACTGCTTTTTTTGAAATGTCGAGAGTAGAGCACAACCTCAACGCTTCGCTTATGAGGCGTGCAATATTTCTCCGAAAAATACATTCAGCAGACTTTTTTCCAGGAAAATAATAAAATATTCGAATCAATTAATCTAAAAAATGTAAAAAATATAATAGGGAACATGAGACGAGGAAAAGATTAAAAAAAGCCGTTAGAGAAATGATGAAATTTATTGATGGTTCGAAAATCGAAGAAACCAGAAAAGAACACCTGAAACCTAAACTAAGCCGTACACCATAAGTGTATAAGAAGGCATTCATCAAATGGCGTGTGCCACGTTTTAAAACAGCTGACTCAACGTTTCTATCGCTTATGGTAGAAACAGCTGGCAGTTGTAGTTGTAGTTTTAGTAGTAGTTGTGAAGAAGAGTATAATCAAAAGATTCAAAACCACTCTCTCTTCATAACTTTTTATGTTATTTTCGGTATTCCTTATTCCTTATTCCTTACTACGCTCTTATATGTTATATTATCCGCCCAAATACGCACTACGACATATTTTCCAGTTTAGCCAGCAGTAACAGTGAAGACCCTCGCACTTATGTACAGACTTACACCACTACAAATAACACCACTGTATACCAATGCCAATGGTCCGGCTTAGCGAGATCGAGACAAGACGGAGGGATACAAATGAATAATATACCTGTGTGCCGGCATATAGCTGCCAGTTGATCTAGCTTCCAGTCCGCATTTCTCTTCTCAGGTATACTTCCTATCTCCTATCTCAACATCTCACCGCTTTAACTAAATAACTAAACAGATATTCCTCTCTGCTAAGCCCCACAAATTTATACGCCTGCACCCTACAAATCCAATCTTTTAACCGATTGTCCAAACTTATAGTGCACATCGACCTCGATAATTTTTACAAGTCCGTAATTGGTATCCATTTTTAGATTCCGGAACATCTCTAAACATTTTTTGAAGGTGTGTACTTTGGCTAAATTTGGTAAGTTGATTTTGGACGGCTTAGAAATTGTAAATATCATTTTTATGTCGATGCAGATATTTTTTATGTAGTGAATTATTGTATAGAAAAATGTTTGGATGATAAGAAGCCATGAATCACATTTAGTTTCTTTTAACAACTCTATTTGCAGAAATAGAAAAGAAAAAATTTTTTATCAGAAAATTTATTTTAGTGATTTGAGAAAATATTTAGGGAGAAAATTCTTTGGATAGAAGTAAAGTTTTAATGAACCAAGAAAATGGCTTTGCGTCCCAAAACAACATACGTCTTCTAAAATTTTTTTTTAGTTCAACTAAACCTTTTTTTCTGCAGAAAAAAAATTTAATTAATTACAATCTAAACTTAGAGGATTAAAATTAAAATTAGAGTCTTTTAATTACTGTTATAGAAATTTTGTCAAATTTATTTAGATAAAATTTTGAAAAACAAATTAGGAAAACGGTTGACCTTGAAGTTCATCCCTACAACTTCCTGGTAATTCCACACCTAGATGCTTAAATTGCACTTATGATGTTTTTGATCTTTTCGAACTTAAAAATACAATTTATGTGTTATTTTGAGCTCTCCGAGCTCACACATAGCTTTTCTAAAGCTCAAAAGTCTGATAAGAGTTATATAGAACACTATTTTTTGAATTTTCAAGCCGCTATAACTTTTAAATGAATTAACTGATTTTCACGTAGCTGGCAGCATTCGACGTAGTTTTTTCAACCTCATAAAAAATCTTTAAGTTTAAGATCTTCATGGTTTTTTATGTTAAAAGCTGATTAGTTTTTGAAATTGATCGGTAAAGCCGTTTACAAGTTATTCCAAAAAAACCACATTTGAAAAAAATTTTTTTGTGCTTTTTTTTTTTAGATTTCTCAAAATCTACCGGTTCGAATCAGTCCAAATTGTATTCAAAATTTAATTTTGGCCAAACCCTTTCGAATGGTACCAACCGCGATGAAATTGGTCAAACCTTTCAAAAGTTCTAAGCGGCTCACAGACACAAATAGAGTAACATAGTGACATCTTAAAGAAACGTGGAGATCTGATAAAGACTCGATTTTCGAAAATTTTCATTTTCTGAACGGGAAGTTAAAAAAAAAAACAAATTAATGTTAGAAATAATATTAACCAAAGTTAAGAAACACTTTAAGAAACAGGTTCATAAATTTTTATTCGTTGAAGTGTTTTTTGTTAATTTTTGTTTTATTTTTATGTATCAAGATAACGATTTACATATTTATTTTGAATCAACTAAGTTGTATACTTCAATACAGCCAATTAATTACTAATTCCTACCTACCTAACAATTAATTTAAGTTATTCAATCACATCAATTAAATATATACAGGTTTTTTCTTACAGTACTGTATTTGGTAAAAAAAAAAAAAAATTTTAGTTAATATTATTTCGCATACAACACACCCATAATTACATCAACATTTAATAGCCAAAATAAAAAAAAAAGATAAAAAATGTTTAGTAGCATTGTGTTATTATCGATAGAATCAGTTGTTGTCCCTCAAAAGTAGTGATTTCCTCGCTACTCGGCTTTACCAAAGTACCGTCGATATAATATAAGGTAACACAGTACTAAATTTACGATTCAAGTTCTGTAATTTTTCTCTATAGGGGAGTGCAACTGTTACGCGCTCCAGCACGTGGGAAAATCGACCACCGTTTGCTTCCGCCCTGTAACGACTTTCGCCTTTTTTCATTTTTTGTTATGTACATATATATACTCCATACTCGGCGTCCTATCTGCGTCTCACTCTTTCGAAGAATCGAGTTTTCATGTACATAGGAATTTGCATCTGGAGATTTAATGCGCTTTTCGATAAAAGCTTTGAGCGTTCATGTTTTATTCTTTTAAAACTATTTACCATTCTATTCGGAAAAAAACGAACTAATTAATGTTTTTTTCCATCTCAGGTACTTGTAGTATTATTTTTAAATTCTATTGTATGTAATGGTAATAAGTAGTAAGAATAATTCAATAAGCGTAATTGACCTAAATATTATTCAAACCAATGTGATTCAAATCAATGGTATCACTCGTCAAATAATTAGTGTATTTATACCGTCAATCCTGAAGTAATACCGACTGAATCCAAACGACCCTTGTTTACGTCAGACTCAACCTTTCTTCCCTCTATTTATTTTTAATCTATTAATGTGGCAGATTGATATTAACCACACAAATACATACTAATAAAAAAATTATCTTCAATCAAGGGAAATAATATTCGATCTGAGAAAATTATTTTTTAGATAATCTGATATTTAAGGGGATTTTCTTTTGTGATAGATAAAAAAATCGATTTTTTTAAATAATTATTTGCCTCAATATGTCTACAATATGGTGGTTAAATGACTTGTCTAAATTCGAAGTCGTTATACGGATACAGCATGGAGGTAAATTAAAATTTTCGTAATTTTAGCCATACTTGATTGTCCCGATTAAATTCAATTAAAACTATCCAAAATTCAGAGTTGAAAATTCAAAACTTGATTTTTTTGTTGGTCACAAAAAAATTCTTAAAAAATGTGTAAAAAACAGGCCGTCATACGGGAGAACCTCCTTAATTTTAATAATTTCTTCGTTGATTAACAGATTGACGTGATTTAAGAGCAAAAAATTTTGAATCAAGAAAAGTACCTTGGAGAGTTGAATCAGCTATTTTATAAAAGAATAAAAAATCTTGATTGAAGTGAAATGCAATTGAACCAAAAACAACCAGTGAAAAATTTTTCTGACATGGCAATACCAAATTATACATGAAAAAAAAAAAAATTACTATGATTTAAAAATTTATTATTTATTTTTAGAAATGCCTACATCAATTGACATGTTTTATTGAATAAAAATTGGTTAGTAATTGATTTAACAGAAAATTGATTTTAGGTGAGGTCTTTAGGAAGATAAAAAAAATGATTATTTAAGAATGTAATTCTCTTGTGAAGAAACACTTTTGTGATACTGCGCCCTCTGTTGGAGATTTTCAACACTATCTTTGATCAAAAAATTATATTTCGGTGCTTATGACCATGTTAGGTCATATTACTATGTGGATTCCCCATGTAGGAATCCATAAACCCACAGGTTCTTATGTGGATTCCTATAGGAATTCATACTTCCTATGTGGATTCTTATGGGTTCCTATACGAATCCTGTGTGGATCTCCATATAAACTCATAAGGATTTTTTTATAGGGACGTTACCGTGGATGTAAATTTAAGAAAAAGCAATTCTCAGGGGAAAAAGAGGTAATCATATTTGAATAGCAAAATGCTTAAATATTAAAATAGTAAACATTTCGAAAAATGAATAAAATTCTATCGAAAATATTTTTCTTCTATCAAGGATTAGTTTTTATAGTGTATGAAAATATTAACAAGAAAAATTCATAGATATAAATAATTTTTTCTGTTATCTCGGACAATAATTCATCCTTAAATATTTTATTTCCTTTATTTATTTATATTGTATGTATGTGTGCAAAGTATATGTAGGTAAATACCCTGTATTTGATTTATATTAATGGAGACGATGCTCCTGAATGTACATTAAGGTCTTGATAATGATGTCAAGGTAAAATATATAAAAATTTCTCCAGTAGAAATTTAAAAACTTTTTAATTTATCATTTTTTTCTCGTACCACCATCGTACAGTGACGCTTAAAAAATTTAAAACGGTTTATTATTTTTATTTTTTTTTTCGCACCTCGTATCGGCTCGTGGATTGGCAGGGAGTTGGAAGACATTTTTATGTAGACACGGGCTTGGTGGGCATTTATGTATGTCATACAAAGGGAAGAAGACGCAGAAGAATAATCGAGTAGAATTTTTGTGGAGAAAAGATATGGAGTGTAAAAGCAAGCACATCGTACACGACCAACGTTTATTCAAGTTTGCACGCGGGGCCCTTACTATATATTCCAGGAGTGGCCACTCGACCTCCTTTTCTTCTACTGGCTCCTCTTCCTATCTATCTTTCTCTTTATCTTTCTCCTCCTCATCTTTATCCTCATCTGCACTCTCATTCCCATCTGCCTTTTTACATCTTCTATTCTCTACTGTTCTATTGCTTTTAAGTCACGCCGTTGTGTTTACTGTCGAGTTACCGAGAAAGATCATTATTTTTATTTCTATGTAAATATATTTTAAGATTATTTTATCTTATTATTTGCATAGTTCAAGATTATTAGCAATTGAATAATACTTATGCAGGTCAATAAAAATAATTAGTAAACTAGGGTTGAAATACTGATTTTTTTTTTTTTTTCTATTGATCCTTAGCTTATTTATTGATACACATCTTTTTTAATGATTCTATCAATCTTATTAATAATTATGATGAAATGTTTATTACAGAGTCAATTATAACGTTTAATTTTCAAATATTTTTGTAAAATCTATTTATGCGCTTTGATCGCATATCACTCCAAATATTTTAAAAAGTAATAAAATTAGAATGATTATTTCTTCAATTGTTTTGCACACCCAAAAAAAATTTTCGAAGCCAGAAAAACATCTTGAAAACTCAATTGTCTTGAATTAAGAAAAAAAGTTTTTTAAACTGTGTCAGTTTCAAAAATGATAATTAAAAAATTCTTCTGCTTAATCAAAATCATAAAATTATGTGGTTCATAATTTTTTTTTTTTTCAATTAAGTTAACTTTTATAATATTCTTCTAAATTCATGACGAAGATTGTTCATTATAAATTTTTGTAAATGCAAAATAGTTTATGCAAGCGATTCTTTTCTAAAGTGCTCCGAATATATTCCTATAGGACCTCCCGCTAAACCCGCTCCTCCCCCTGATCCTACTATACGTACTTATTTTCCGATGTGCGCTCTGGATATGCAATAAAAAACATAAGTTTCGACATACTTTGAAAACTTGCGCTAAAGTTTTAGATTCTCATCCGTCATTCAAGACTCAGAGCAGGAGAATATTCGCGTACGTTTAACGAATGTATCCTCTAATCTTTAGAGAGCGAGCACCTTTACAGAGATTTGGTTCTAAATATTTTGACAATGAAAACCTTTTTAGGTGAACAAAATGTAATGGTTTTTTTTTTTTTTTAAGTATAGGCTTAATCGAAAACAGATTATTGGCTTACATTTTTATTAAAAAATATTTAATTATTACAAAGTTATTAACAATCTCGTAGAGCACTAGAAAAAATTTCCCCCTCCATGGTCGGTTCGATAACTCAAAAACGGATCATCTGAAAGTAAAAACCCAAATTGCTTTTTAATCAGTAAGGATGTAGTTATTGTCGCACGTAGGGAATTTTGAAAATTTTCATTTTTAAAAAAATGGCGATTGATTGAAAATTTTCTCACTATTCTTACTGTTTTTTTTTGTTTTAACTCGGCTAAAAAAATCTTTAAAATAAAAATTTTTTAAATTCGGTACGCGCGACGATAACTAAACTTTTACTAATTAAAAAGCAATTTGGGTTTTTATTTTCAAATTATCGGTTTTTGAGTTATCGAACCGACCATGGAAGGGGGAAATTTTTTCTAGTGCTCTACAAGATTGTTAATAACTTTGTAATAATTAAATATTTTTTAATAAAAATTTAGGGTAATAATCCTTAATGTACTCTTAATAAAATAAAATAAATCCGATCCTCAAATTCCTTTATTTTTCCTGTCAAAAAAATTCCCGAAAATCACCTCTTTTTTTTGATCGTCACAGTGGTATTCCCCCTTAAATTAGTTCAATTCAATATTATAGTGTGTAAGGTTAAAAATAAATCTTCTTCATCCGAACAGCGTTACTTTGCGGGTAACCGTATTTTGTTAAGTGATAAGTGAGTTATACTCCTTAAAAGCTTTTCATCCTAGGATTAAAGCAACGTCTGATATCCTGAAAAAAAAATTAATTTGATTCAAAAGAAAAATTTTTAATCCAAGAAAATCATACTGAAGAGTTTTAGTGTCTTAAATTAAGGAGAAAAAATTTTAAATTAAATAGAATTGACTTAATTTTTCAGTTCAAGAATTTTTCTACTCAAATCGAGATAATGAAGTTTTTCAAAACAATCTTTTTGGTTGAAGAATTTTTTTCTAGACTGAAGTTAATTTTTTCTCAGTGCAATTTTTAATTAAGTAAATTTCTTTTAATTCAATAAAAATGAATACTGGCAAAAATAGAAACATTAATTGTGTTATTAAAGCAGCGAAAGTCCTAATATTGGACTGTGGAAAATTAAACTTCATTTCAATCTTCAATGTATTATATTGTACTAGTATTGTGGCGAGGTTAAATTAAATATATTCATTGGGCGTGTGGGAATATGCTAAGCGAATATATTTTGGAACTTATTCCAACTAGCATACATTAGAAGTATTTTCCATCTCTGTAGGTACAATTTTGGTTCAAATTTAAATTTTATTTCAACTAATTCAACCTTTTATTACCATTCAGTACCATACAGTAATTGAAACCACACTCATGTTTGTGTTATTTCTTATACCACAATTAATTGTAATATTAATATTTAAGTAAGTAATACTGAAAATTAAATATTTGATGATACAGTCATCAATTTCTATTATCAACTGATTTAATTAACAATTTGATTACAACAAAGTAACGCGTTGTGTGTACATAAAAGTTGAAAGCTTACGTAGGATAAACTCTCCTAATATTGTAACAAAAATGGTAGTATTTAAATGTAAATTTGCAGATCCAAAAGACAAGTATAAAACGGATGTCTCTTCTTGTTTTTAATAACGCGACTGGAGACACATTTAATCTTGATCTGACATTGAAAGACTAATACGTGTTTTTGTACCCAATGAATATTCTATTTATTTCCTTCCTTTTGTCTACTGTTGTTTTGATACTGTGATTTTATTATATTTACAATAGAAGCATATTTCAGTGAAACGAAAAATAATAAGATAAAACCTGCTTTGATCAATTGTATATTACGTAATAACAATAATACATAATTACTTTTTGTATCCGCACACTGTTTGAAAAATGGTGTACATCCGGGTCGAAAAATTTATCTTCTATTGAATCTACATTATTACTTCATCTACCTCCAATTGAACTGCTTTCGAAGCTATAATAAACTTTCATAATGTTCTTTATCCACATCAATGTTTGGTCTATAAATTAAACTTCATTTCAACTTCAATGGAATTTTTTGTTTTCGTGGAAAGTAAAGTAAATGAAGTTACTGGGGGTAAATTATAGTTAAATTTTTATGAAATAAAATAAATTTAAGAAAGTTAACTACAGCTTGTTCAGCTTATAAAATTAATCGGAAAAATTTGTATTCTTTGCATGCACTTAATTAAGGAGTTATATTCACTTGTAAGTTCGAAAAAATGTGTTTTTTTGTTAATTTTTTCTGGAGAGGCTTTTTATTGAATATATACATAAAATATATGAATATTTAGCGAATTTAACGTATTCTAAGAATTCATATTTTATTAATAAAAATATTCGGTTCCGTCGTTTCTGTAGAAGATCTCCTGAAGGTCCTCCACAAAAAGGTGTCTGGCGGTGAGGAAGATATCTCTGATCCTAATTATTTGAAATAAAAAAAACCAAAAGGATTACTTTTAGGATAGATAAATACAGGTAATGATCGAAGAAATAGTCAAAATTTTGATTTTAGACGAAATGGCGGCTTCCCAACAAAAAAAAATCTTTTTTTGCACGAAAATTTACACTTTAAATTGACTTAAAAAATCGAAATTTTTAACAGAAACTTTATTCCTTCGATCATTACCTGACAAAAGTATCTAAGAAGATCCTGTGAAAATTTCAAGTCAATCGGTCAAGCCGTTTCGGAGAAATATTCCTCACCGACTTTGAAAACATTGTTTCGAGAAAAACGCATTTAAAGTTTTGGTTATTATTTAAAGTTACGTTTCCGCCTACTTTCAAACACTCGGAGACGTCTTTACAAATACGCTCATTACTACGAAACTATTTACCGGATTACTTTGAAATTTACAGACAATATTCTCGAATATATTGTTTCGAATATATACATTCAAAATATGCAAAAAAAAAAATTTCGATTTTTTTAAAATTGCAAGTGGATATAACCCCTTAATATATGAAGTTCCAATGATTAATTAAAATAAATGGAAATAAATTGGATTGAAAATTAGACCACATGTAATCCTAAAATTGTATCTTGAGAATGGTTTAATTTTAAAACCACAGCGATACAAACATTTTATAACAAATCCATTAAATACTTCTATTAAAAAAAAATCTATTAAATACTTCTATTTGATGAAAGTCGGTGGTTCGAGTCTATGTTTCGACGAAGATTGTCTAGATTATTTTTTACTTGCCATGCAAAATCATTAAATTTTGTACATCATATGTAAATTGTTCCCGGCCAAATCTAAATTGCTCGTACGCTAATTAAATACAATTACGAATACTATTAACGCAGGATTGACTCTAAGAGAAGCAGTTAACTTAAAATAACAGACTAAAATAATACCTATACGCTTATTGCAATTCGTTAATTATTGTGGGGTGCAAACTGTGGAATGCATTACCACTAAACAGCACGTTACCAGAAACATTAATGGAATTTCGTTAAGTATTTTACATATTTATTTAATTTGCCGGAAAGTGAGCATCATTTGAGAGATATTCAATAGTTGTCCGAGAAAAATTTTCTATATATAATTATGTATAAAAAAATTTTTTCGAGTGTTTGGTTGATGCATATTTTCAAAATAATAACTAGCAAACTTGCAGTCACTATGTGACTGCCGTGACTTGTGAACTATAAATAAATAAAATTTTCCCTGAATAAATAATGACCTTTGTTAAATTGCACTGTACTTTCTCAAACATTGAAATTTTTAAAGATATAAGCCCATCTCGATGTCGCACTCATCAAGAGTTTTCATTTGAGTACCCACATGAATTTTGATATATTTTTCATATATTTAAACATATGGAATAGATGAAAAATTGATGTGAGTACTCAAATGAAAGGTCTCGATGAGTGTAATATTGGGGTGAGCTTATATCTTTAAAAATGTCAATAGTTCCCAAGATACAAAGTCATTTCTTAATTGTGTATCTAGAGATAGAGCATTTTCGAATGCAGCCTTAATATTTATCATAATCAATTTACTATCGGTGAGAATGATATGAAATTTTGAAGAGGCAGAAATTCAAATCAAAATTTATGTAATGACATTAAATTTCACTGAAAAAACCGATTTTATCATATGACTGTCCTGGACACGAAATTTTTTTTTATTCTCTTAATAATATAGGGGAATGAAATATTTTTTTCTTGTAGATCTCTCAGAACTACCAAAAACTCGCAAAATTTGTAAAGCTAATGCAAAAGTCAAATTTGATCTAATAGATAGAATGATAAGTCGGTGGAGTCTCTATTACTTTGACTTTGAAATGCCCCACATTCGAGAAATTGAAGTCGGTGAATACACGATGATAGACGAAACTTACATATTTAATGAGCTTTTAGATGCATTTTACAGAAATTCGATGTCATAGCGTTTCCAACTTATTTCACGAAGAACCTACAGAAATGTGACAGTTTGCAACTTTCGAAAATTTTAAATTTTAATAGTAGAATTTATAAGCTTTCCGACAGATTAAGCAGATCTTCGATCTTGAATTCAAGAATCGGCCAATGCATAACTATGTTGCAAAAATTTGATTTTTGGACACCATCAATACGAAAAAAACAATTTGGTTTTATTTTTAACATACCCCAACACACATAAGGTACTCGCGGGTAATAAGGCCTAAATAATAGAAATGCTATTTAAAATAACCGCTTCCACTAAAGACTTCTCTAGTAGAAGCGTCTAGTATAGAAATGTCGCCACAAGTTTATAGAGTCCCGATATAACGTTCCCTGTCTTCTATATTTCATCATCCGTCATAGGATAAAGTAGCGCAGAAGAATTCCTAAAAAATGATTTGACTAAATGGTAAACATTTTTTATAATTTTATATTTTTTATATTTAATAATTTAAAATCATTGTTTCAATTTTTATCAACATCTTAAAAAGTATTGCTGCTCAATTTAAATGATAATTGATCTCTAATACCAATTTTATCAAGCATAGTATAACTATTTTCAGTATGTATAACCCGCAGGCCTTATTACCCTACCGTAATAAAATAAGGCCTATTCACAAGGTTTTTGAAAAAATTTAATTTTGTGTTTGTTTATGGTGAAAATTACCATTACTCCATTATATTTTATGGCTAATGTATTAATTTAAAAATTAATGATACATTGCAATAATTAAATGCAATATTTTCAACTTTTTTCAAATTTCTAATTGATTGCAGCAACAAAATTTTTTTTATACTTCTTTTTTGCCTTAAGATCGTACTATATACACTTTTAAATCTAATGAATATTTTGAACCAGCTCGACGAACTGAGTCGGAAATTATAAAATTATTCAAAAGTTCTTTCATGAGGACAAATGAAATCTTTATATTTCTATAAAATCTACTAATAAATACGTACAAGAGAAAATTAAGAGGAATTCAAAAAATTTTTGGAGAACCCTTACTTACTAGTAAAATTTATAGTTATTATTTCTCTATTCAAAAAATATTATCATTAGAACTCAATTAATATTAAGATAAAAATTCTGTCGACATTAATCCACAGCTGTGAAAATAACTCAACTATTATTGACGAATTTTCACAAATTGAAAAAAAAAAATTCAACGAACGAAGTAAAAAAACATTTAAATACAAGCAAAAAATAAAATTCTTATTTTCCCAGTGATACAACTTCCGATCAGAAGTAAATATCGTTATAAATCTCGGATAACTTGAGCAAATACATGGGCGTGTTTTCTATAAAGCGACGCTAGGAGGAGAGAAGAGGAGTCTGCTTACCCGCGACGGTTTATTTAACTTTTTTGGTACTGCTGTGAAACGACATAACAACAATCAGAAACCAACAACCAGCAAAACTGGTGTATACAGTACGGCAACGAGAACCAAATAACACTCAATACTTGACCCCGATTGGGCTGTCGTGGAGTACTTTGTTGAAATTATATATTGGAGAAATTGTGTATATGCATTTGGATGCTGTATACCACACGCTGCGATAACGTATTCATTTCATCCGCGGACGTTGTCGGGCGTAAATTTCACGGTCCCTGATGCATCCGATTGTTTTTTCTTAATACATATAAGCATACACCGAAACAGAGATATATTAAATCAATAACATATCACATATTTGTATTCGCATTTGTATTTGTGAATTATAAATTTGTTTCTTTCTCTTTTTGGCAAAGTAGGTGCGGCAGCCCAACAACCAGGAATTATAATTTCGGTGTCAATGCTTCGCTTAATGTAAAAAACGACGGTCAAGAAAAAAATTATATTCATCAATAATATATTTATCGTTTTTATCAATTTCCGTAAAAGGAAATAATAATTAAAACAAACCTATAAATCAATATTTTATTTAATTATTCTTTAGTTTAAATTTCATTTACATTTTATCTTGTTTTTTATGTATTTACATTTATTTATTTTCAATGTTTTTTTACTCGATGCATCATTCATATTGCAAGTCATTAGAGGACGCTCTATTATCATTGTCATAAAATTTTATTCTTTTTTTTTTAACAACGATTTTTATTACTATTGTTAATTAATTGAACTAGAACGATTTGCATACTATTATAATGGCAATTTAACAGAAATTAATTTTTTCATTTTTAAAAAAAGATTTCAGGCAATAAAAGCGTAAAAAAAAATTAAAAAAACCCAAAATACCCGTGTAAAAAAATCCGTCTTAAAATTGTCGTTTGTTTAAGATCTTAAACGTGACACAAACCAAGATTATTTTAAGACGCCAAAAAAAAAATTCCGAGAGCAGATTTTTGAAATTTGGTTCTCGAATTTGTTATAAATATAAGACGATATCACAGCGACAGCTCCGAAAAATTATTATAGAGAGTCTTAAAATAGTCTTAAAATAAACTAAAAATCGTCTTAAAAAAATCTTAAAATATTTAAAAAAAAATTTGGAAAACGCCCAGGTGGAAAAATATTATAATGTCATTATAATGATTTGCGCATTATAATGTCATTACAATGACGTTATAACGTCATTATAATGTGTGTCAAAAAAATTTTTATTTTTCCAAAATTTCCCATAAAAAATCTAAAAAATACCAAAAACTCTGCTTTAAGATAATTAAGTTTGAGCTGGAACCAGTCATAGCGAGAGAGGTCAATTGATAACTTTAAAATAAAATTTTCTGAAGGATCAGGAACTCAGCACTAAGACGTTTTTTCCATAAGCTTTACTTAAACGATTAAATCAAAGGAGGTTTACTCAAATTTCACAAAAAAATTGTACAACAATTCGGGAACACTGCGCCAAAATTTTTTTTCTTGACCTTGAAACGCTGAAATTTGAGCTAAATTAATTTATTAATTAATAATTGTTATATCGTCTTGAATTTTTATAATAACTGTTTATTGAAAAACAAGAAAAAGAACTCAAACCTAATTATCTTAACACAGAGTTTTTGGTATTTTTGACATTTTTGATGGGAAGTTTCGGAAAAATAAATATTTTTGACACGCATTATAATGTCATTATAATGACATTATAATGGCCAAATCATTATAATGACATTATAATATTTTTCCACCTGGGCGGTTGACCCTAAAGACCATCCATGCAACATCCCGCTAAGTTAAGTTATTACGCGCTTGCAATTTTGCCGCTTTTGCGATGTTTTTGAGCTTTTCGAGTTCAAAAATTTATTGCCATATCTCACGAACGAATGAACCGATTTTGACGCGGTTGGCGGTGGTCGACGTCGTTTTCGAAGGCTGAGAGCTGATTAGTTTTTGGAATCGATCGGTAAAGCCGTTTAAAAGTTATTCCAAAAAAACTAGTTTGAAAAAAGCTTATTTTTGCAGTTTTTTTGAGATTTCTTGGAATCTACCGGTCCGGTTAAAAAAGTTTTAACATAGACTTGGTTTGTATCACGTTTAAGATCTTAAACAAACGACAATTTTTATTACACGTGTAGTTGAAAAATAATTCTTTCTTGTTTGTGTAAGTTGAAATTTCGCTAACAAAAAAACTCGGAGGAAAATTATTTTTTACTAAATTTCACTTGTCAATAAGATGAATCATATTAAAAATGGCAAAATTTTTCTTCTTACACAGTAAAAAATATTATACATTGATGTTGAATACGGTCTGTGTTAAAAATTTTTACATAAATGTTCTGTCGACTGTATTTAACAAAAAAATTTTGTCGATTTTACACAAAATTTTTGACTGTGTACCTGCGCATTATCATGTTGGTAGCGTGTACTTATTAGTTAATGAAAAAAATATCACGAACTATTTGAAATAAAAAGAACGTAAAATTTTTTGGTAATTTATATTGTCATAAAGTCCTAAAAGTATTAAATCTACTTTAATTTATTGACGTTCTTTAATAAATTGTGGAAAGTAAATCAGCGAGACAATATATTTTTTATTAAATATTGAATAAGTCGTGCGCTTGGAGATTTTAGTGATTTGTTTTAAATTTAAATATCTTTAATATTACAAGCGCTTTGATGTATTTACAGTAGTATGGAAGTTGACTAAATGAAATCCGTGAGCTCGGTTGTACTAAAAAATTTAATTATCCGTCAACTTTATGGAATTTTAATTCCATCTCATTACAGATCCTTATCTGTGCGCCTCCGTTTTTTGTTATTTAATCTTGTCTTTTATTATTTTTTTTCCTCTCTCATTTCTTTTGTCATAAAATCTCATTACTTGTCAAACGCGCGACAGAGTCAAGGGGGATACAAGCGAACGTAATAACAGCCACGTCCTCGTACTCGTGTACACTTTACTCATCCTACGGGACTATTTCAACATCCGGATATCGTTGGAGTGAGGAAATCCATTTTCTAACGTCGACGGAAAATCTCGAGAAAATTTTCTATACTTACATATCTACTACACGTCCATCTGTATACACGATCATGTCTATCTTATAAACCGGAAGTGGACAGATATAGATTTGATTTGAACGTGAGTGCATCAGTGAATAAGATCGAGATGCGAGTTCAAAAAAGCGACTCACTTCAGTTTCAGTTTTTTAAGAGCAAAAAATTTATAGCTATATTAAACTGAAGTATTTATTTTTTTTATGCCTTATTTTAGTATTAGTGACTTATTTCTTTACATTTTACGTTTAACTACATACTAAGATATTAATTTAGTTGCTTTAAAATTAACTAGCAGAACTTGTTTTCTTAATAGACAACAAAAAAAAAGCTTGAAAGTGCTTTTTTTGTGTTACGGCTAAATTTTAATTTTTTACTAGAGTCAAAAATTAAATTGTACGAAAAAAAAAAAATTCATGACCCAGACATGTAACATCGTAAATTTTTAAATGTAAAATTATTCAAGTAACCGTATTAAAAGTCTGGTCATGAATTACGAAGTGACAATTGTAATTTTTCTTACAATTTTTTTTCGTGTACCGTGTTAGAGATTATGTTTTCCACTATTGAAGAAAAATATACGAAATATAATAAAAAAAAATGTTTCAGTCAAAATAATTAATGACAAAATTCATTACCATCTATTGACAGTAAATTTAATCGTTTTTTATCATAAAATTGTAAAATTAAAAATCATTTTATTTATTTATAAGTCGCTATATACTACCAGGGTCTTCAGCAACTGCTGTACAATTAAATTTAATAATTTATTTACATTAACAATTTTAATACGAGATTCGATTTGTTAACAATTGAATTTGCACACAAAAAAACAAACTTCTTGCGCCAAGAAAATTTTACGAAAATCAAAAGTTATTTTGGAGCAAGAAGAAATTTTCTTTTCTCAAGAAAATTTTCTTAGCTCAAAATACTTTGACTGCATTCAAGCAATTTTTAATCTTCCTTAATATTTTTTTGAGCCAAGAAAATTTACACTTCAGTCAAGAATTTTTTTTTTCAGTGTGTGCACCAACATACATTATAAAATCTTTTTTTAATTGAATTTATACATATAGACATAATCAACATAATATTTCGTACAACATTGTGATAAAATTAAAGAATAGTTATATTATGATACAAAAATTAGTGAATTCAAAATTTATCAATGAAGAATATTTTTTTTCAACATGCACTTGTAATGAATATCAGTCTTATTTATGCAAAATATTTACACGGAATAATATTCTTGGATTTTAAAATACAAGAAATTTTTGTTAAAACGATACTTGCCTTTTCAAAAATTAAAAACGGAATTTTTTAAAATTGCCAACACAAACAGAGCCTAAATATTATTATAATAATATCAATTTTTGATTAATTTTTTTTAATACATGTAAATATGCATTAAGAAAAAAATAACTAGAAATTATAATTTGCTGTTTTTTGTATTGAAAGTTTATTTTAATTTATTTATAAAAATTATGTCTGTATACATTATGATTCAAAACTCATCCAAACCAAAAGTTTTCCGATTATTGTAGATTAAAAATTTTCTGTACTTTTATCTAAATTGGGAGTATAGTAAATTAGTTACAGCAACACAAAGATTAAAAACTTAATAACTAAAAATTACACGGAAAAAGGAAAAATGGAAAAATTACATTATATAATGTAAACGTGGCACGTCGGAAAGAAAACTGGAAAAATTATAGTTTCAAGTTGTAATTATTACATGAAAATGTAAATATTACATTCTACAATGTGATTCTTATAAACTCTGTAATAATGACAATCTGAAACTGTAATTTTTCGAGTATTCTTTACGACGTGCCATGTTTACATTGTATAATGTAATTTTTCCATTTTTCTTTTTTCCGTGTAGTATAAGATATAAAATTAAACTCAAAATTTTATTCCAGATACTCGTTGAAAATCAATTTAAGCGGTGTTAAATTTATGTTTAGAGTTATTTAATATATTTTCATACTTCACTATGAATCAAAAAAAAATTTCATTATTAAAAATCAGGACTCCTATAATTTATATTTATATAAAATAATATAGTGAATTTAATACGAAAGAGGAGACATAACCTTGATAAATTTATTTTATCTTGAACAAACACATCCACGAAAACTCTTGTATTGGGAAATATTACGTTTTTGGGATGAGATTCCCCAATATGTAACCTTTACCCTGAAATTTTATTTAATCGGAGAAAGAAAGGGGCTTATTTTTTCCGCCCTCTTTAGTTTCCTTTCCACCCCTATAAGTTGAATAGTCTGAATTTGGAATGCTTTACTTGGAAAAAATGGAGAAAAAAAATAAATATGATTAATATATTATGTTATATTTAACAAATAATGGATTTAGTAAAGCATAATAAACTATTAGTGATATTTGACACGAAATTAAAGAGAAACGAAAGGCCCGTGGCAAGGTCATTGGTGTCACAGTCATAAAATAGACATTGAAATCGGCTCGCTCGTGTTTAAATACGATCACTAAAACTCTCGTGCTAGGAGAGCATTATACATATCAACAAAAATAAAAATAATAATAATAATAATAATAATAATAATAATAATAATTCTATTAATCCAAGTAGTGATTTTACAATTTTGAACAAAGTATTTTAATTTTTGGATACTAAAATGGTTGATAATAAACAAACTAAAAATGAATTCTATTGATTTTTCTGATAATATTTACTTATAAGAGAATCCGAACAAAAACAGTTTCACTGTTAAAAATTGCGCCAAGTCCACGTTCATGAAACTCATCTCAATAACATCTGCACTTTGCAAAAAAAATAAGACTCGTTACAATAATTTTCATTCTATACAAAAAAAAGTTAAATACAAAAAAATACCAAGAAACCGTCATAATGTTGAAAAAATTGAAAAAAATTTGTTGAAAATTTAAAAATTAAGAAAAAATTTTTTTATCGCACTTGGCGCGCGTCATTGAGTACCCCAAATTTTTTCAGGATACATGAACATCCTTTTAATGTTTCAACATTTATAAGTAAATCAACCTATAAAATGCATAAATGTAATTAATGAAATATTATTTTATGATACGTTTAACAAAAGTTAGGTAAAATCAACATGGCATACGTATTTGAAATTTTTAAATTCTCCGCACATCGTTTATGATTTCAATAAAACGCCCTCTCCTGTTCGGTTATGCAATTTGCTTACAAGTGAATACGCCTGCATACGTTGACTCTGTAGTGGAATCACTGCGAAAATTGAGTTGACTAAAAAATAAAACGTATGGCCGACTAAATTGAGAAAATGCGGTGTGATTGCCAATCAAAATGTGTTAATTACAATTAAACGAAGCATGATCAAGTTTCTTCATGAAAGCTTAATGACGGAACTGAAAAAATTGAATTAAAAATTTTGTGTTATTTCAGATATCTTCACCAGACTACCATATTGACAGTTATTTTCACTAAAAATCTGAAAAAATTTTCGAAACGGATTTTTCACTGAAACTGATATTAATCCAGTAAGCAGTGTTTTTAATTCGTTGAGTATACTTCACTGATGTGAATCTATAAACATAACAATGTATGAAATCATATATTATATAATTAGAGCTGATAAGATATAATATATATATATATATATATATATATATATATATATATATATATATATATATATATATATATATATATATATATATATTAGGTGGGTCAAAAAAATCGAATAATTTATTTTTGATTTTATACTCTGAAAAATAGGTTCGTAGACACCTAAAAAGAATTCTCTCCAAGTATAAGCTCTTAATTATAACGGAAGGTCCTCCGCTTTGCGGGTTTCTATTTTTTCGAATAATCAGATAAAAAAATTTATATCTCGCTTCCAACTGCTTGGAAAAATATTCCGTGGCATAGATTTTGTGAGAAATTGAATGCTTTACAAAAAAGGTCTCTTATGACTTTTTCAAAAACTCAACCGATTAAAAGATATTCATAGTTGAAGTTTGGCTATTTTAAGGAAAATATTCGTTTTTATTATGAATTTTATAAGTCGATGAAAAAAATTATTTCGGATTGCGGAACTCATGATTTTGTAGGAAATTTACTGCTCTACAAAAATGGTCTCTTATGATTTTTGATTAAGTGAAGCCGTTACGAGATATTCATCGTCAAACATTAACGAATATCAATATTTCCAGTTTTTGATCAATAATTCGATAAATTTTAATTTAAACTATGAGTTTCAGGAAAATTTACATAAATTTGAGTTTCGATCGATAAAGAAATGTTATAATAAGTTAGATAAAGAATTATTGGAATTGTCATTGATTTTCCTTGGAGAAATGCCTCAAGAAAAGATTTCTTTCAAACGTCCTGGTGCTGTTCATCATGCTAGATGGATGGCTAAGGCCATTTATAGTTTGAAAATGTATCTATTCAGAGATGAATTCAAACTCTCTCAGAAAGAATTGCATGGTCTTCGTCATTTCTGTATTTTTATAGTCACATTGTATTTAAAAGCTTGGTTTTCATCAACTTCTGCAACAACTGCTGCTTATCATGACTTGCAGTTTATGAAAAATTTATTGGAGTACAAACATATCAATCCTTTGATTTCTTCAGCTACGTGTGAAAAAATGATTTCGCACTTATGGTATTTGAGCGATGAACTTGCCATTTTATCACTGTTTGACGATGGCGTTCCATTAGAAGTAAAAAAAGTATTGTTGAAGCTGTTAATACTCGTGAAGGTACAGATTCTAAAGCTAAAAGATTTGTAATTGCTAAAAAGATTTGAATTCATTGGCGCAGAGAACTCTGAGTGACTTTGTGTCTAAAAAGTCATTAAATCTTTTCAAAATCTTCGATCTACCGTATGACTTTCTTGATGTCGATGTTGAATTATGGCCTACTAATGAGAGTTATCTCGAAAATAAAGAATACTTTCAACAACTAAAAGTTGTCAATGATTCAGCAGAGCGAGCTGTTGCATTAGTCAGTGAATATAATCAATGCTTGACAAAAAATGAAGAACAATTCCAGTACTTATTGCAAGTTGTCAAAAAACATCAAAAAACATTCCCAAATTGTAATAAAAGAAATTATTTATAGTAATAGCGTACTGTTATGTTAAAAATATAGACAATTATATTGCAATTGATAATTCAATAAAAAATTTATCTATAAAAAAGTTAAATACTGGTTGTTTCTCACTTGATTCAATACTTTTCATATTAAATTTGACAAAGAAATATGTCATTCACTTCAAATTAAACTAATCATTGGCTATATGTCGAAAAAAATGCTCTAATTTCTTGTTTTAATGCAATCAAACAAGCTCAAGACTGAAAACAATATTAAAAAAATTGTTTATAACATTTCTTTATCGATCGAAACTCAAATTTATGTAAATTTTCCTGAAACTCATAGTTTAAATTAAAATTTATCGAATTATTGATCAAAAACTGGAAATATTGATATTCGTTAATGTTTGACGATGAATATCTCGTAACGGCTTCACTTAATCAAAAAATCATAAGAGACCATTTTTGTAGAGCAGTAAATTTCCTACAAAATCATGAGTTCCGCAATCCGAAATAATTTTTTTCATCGACTTATAAAATTCATAATAAAAACGAATATTTTCCTTAAAATAGCCAAACTTCAACTATGAATATCTTTTAATCGGTTGAGTTTTTGAAAAAGTCATAAGAGACCTTTTTGTAAAGCATTCAATTTCTCACAAAATCTATGCCACGGAATATTTTTCCAAGCAGTTGGAAGCGAGATATAAATTTTTTTATCTGATTATTCGAAAAAAATAGAAACCCGCAAAGCGGAGGACCTTTCCGTTATAATTAAGAGCTTATACTTGGAGAGAATTCTTTTTAGGTGTCTACGAACCTATTTTTCAGAGTATAAAGTCAAAAATAAATTATTCGATTTTTTTGACCCACCCTAATATATATATATATATATATATATAATTAATTATACATATTTACATTACATAAATTCAAGCGAAATCGTTTTTTCTCGGGTTGAAATTCGTCCGAAAAAATTTGGGGTACTCAATGACGCGCGCCAAGTACGATAAAAAAATTTTTTCTTAATTTTTAAATTTTCAACAAATTTTTTTCAATTTTTTCAACATTATGACGGTTTCTTGGTATTTATTTGTATTTAACTTTTTTTTGTATAGAATGAAAATTATTGTAACGAGTCTTATTTTTTTGCAAAGTGCAGATGTTATTGAGATGAGTTTCATAAACGTGGACTTGGCGCAATTTTTAACAGTGAAACTGTTTTTGTTCGGATTTCATATCTTTTGTTAAGTGTAATTTTTGCTCGCCTCTTAATACATTCTTAATTTTAAAATTGAACTTTTCCCGCGCAAAATTAGAAATATGTAAATTAATTAATTAATGCAGGTAAAGCTATTATCATATAAAAGGTTATTTGTTCGTTAATTTTGAAAATCAAATCCTAACAAAAAATTAAAATTCTGTTTCTCTCATAGTAGCTAGTAGCATTAAAAAACTTAACGTGACTGACCCGTGTAAACTCTTCGGTTTCAATCAATTAACTAGCTTATCAATGGGGATTTTAAATTTTTTATATATATATAGTTAAAGTTTAACATTTTTTGAATTAAAAAAGTTGTTAATCTAGATTTAATGCTCTACTACACATTAATTTAACAATAACAATAATTATTTTGGTAATGATAAACAATGATAATGATACTTTTAACATCAATTTATCATTACCGATATAATAAATTTCATTTTTATAATGATTATTATTGTTATTGTTACAATGACATTATTGTTAATAAAGGGGACAATGCATCATACGCATAATTGTAATACCTATGGCCTAAAAATTACAATTATTTGAAATCCGCTCGATTGAATAACAATGCCATCTACAGGCAACGACTACAAAGTCGTAGAATGTGTACACTATCCAATGAGAATTGCCTAAATCTTGAACTGCTGGCCTGAAGGAAGAAAGTAAAACTCAAACAATCTTTAGCCTGTTGTGTATTTAGTCTAGTTAATAAATGAAATTCAATAGAAAGAATAGGTTTGAAAACCATCCACATATGAAGTTGTTTGATAGTTTGTTCTAGAAATTTTGTATTTATAAAGTATTTTAACATTCTTAATTTCAAAATTAAATTTTTCCCGCGCAAAATTGAAAATTCATAAATGAATAAATTAATGCAGGCAAAGCTATTTTAATATGATAGGTTGTTTATTCGTTAATTTTGATAATCAAATCCTAATAAAAAATTGAAATTCTGTTTCTCTCATAGTAGCGAGTAGCATTAAAAAACTTAACGTGACTGATCCGCGTAAACTCCGCGGTTAAAAGCGATTAACTATCTTATTAATAGGGATTTTACATTTTTATTTATATACAGTAAAAATTTTAACATTTTTTTGAATTAAAAAAGTTGTTGGTTTGGATTTAATACTCTAATACACATTAATTTAATAATAACAATAATTCATTCAGTAATAATAATGATAATGATATTTTTAACCTCAATTTGGTATTACCGATATAATTAATTTCAGTCTCATAATTTTTATTATTAGTGTTATTGTTATTATGACATTATAGTAGGTAAATGACACAATATACCATGCGCATAATTGTAAGACTTTTCACCTAAAGATTACAATTATTTGAAATCCACTTGATTGGATAACAATGCAACCTATCGGCAACGACCACAAAATCATAGAATGGTACACTATCCAATGGGAATAACCTCTGATTATGATTGTTCATGTACAAAAAACCTTTGTTCCAACTTCAAATTGTTTATTTCTTGTTTAATTAACATTTTTAATAAGCTAAATATTTGCTGGTCAATATAATTTTCAAAAGTCCGCGCTAAAAGTCTATATACGTAAAGTTGACGCATGCGCAGTGCAAATATTTAGAATGCATACATACAGCTAATTAAAAATGTTAATTAAACAACAAATAAAAAATGTGAAGTAGGAACAAATGTTAAATATACATGAACAATCAAAAATAGAGGCTTGATGACCCAAATTGCTACCAAAATATTAAAAAATGCGACAGGGGGGCTAACTTAAAGGTACATTATTAATAAATTCTTTTTAAAATAAATAAATGGAGAACGATCAAATGTTGAGAGTGAATAATAAAGAACAAACGAAAAGCTGAAAACGTGATAGAAAAAAAAATCAAAAATTAAAAGAAAAAAATTTGGGGTTCTAACTTCAGTGAGCTATCCCGTTGAATCTACAGTTTATGTAGAAATAATTCCAGTGCACTCTGGTGGTTGTAGATGCAAGCTGTGAATGAACTTTTTTCAGTGTAGTTGCGTATCTATAGTAAGATTACTACATATTTTTATTTTATCTAGTCTGTGGCGGTGACTTTTCTCCATGAAAAAAAAGTCAGGATCGAAATTTCTGGGCTTACTATAGTTTGTGCTGATAAAATTTAATAATTTTAAGTGAATTAAATGTTATAATTGATTATACTGAATTAATATCAGTAAAATAGAGTATGACTTACTTTTACGATATATCATTTTGGAAAAAGGAGTACCATATAATTAAATAAAATTTTGCAACCTCGAAATACCATTCTGCTTACAGTAAACACAGTCGGTAGTCTGGCGCTCCGTTTACAACGGAATTTTTGAACGGAACTTGGCGCTAGATTCTACCGAATCTGTGGATGACAACGTAGGTAGTGACATCTGAAAGCGACTAAAAATATCACACTGATTTTTAAGTGTAGTTTAAAAATATGAAACATTGGAAATTAGATTTTTAGTTAAGAAGTGTTTCTATGCAGAGATTTTTGAATAAAAAAATTTAATTTAAACAGTTATATTCAACGTTGTCTGAATCGAAATAATTCTGATTTATAAAAATAAATCATTTTTTCATAAAAAAATTTCTCCCTAGCACTTTTGCTATTGAAAAATGAAAAGATGAATTTAATTTTTTAATTTTTATATTTTGTAATAAAAAGATAATTTTTATTTTTCATTTTTTATTTCTGTGATAAGAAGAATATTTATCATTCAAAATAAAATATAAACTTATTTCACGAAAAAATATAAGTATGAAATAAAGAATAGTTTATATTGATGAACTAAATTATCAATTAGAAGCTTTCCATTTCAGATAAATTTTAAAAGAAAATTAAGTAACTTTGAAATTTTTTATAATTAAGAAAATTGTAAATTTGAATTTAATAATTCAATGATTAATGATTTAATAACAATCATGATAAGAATAGAGATAAATATTTTTATTCCTATCATTTTTGTCATTAATTTAGTATTACCATTATTATTATTTTCAGTATTATCGTTACTATTATTATTATTATACGGCTCCGTATACATGCGAAGTTTTTCGAGTAAAATTTGAATTTCCCGGGAATTTATATTGCTCCGTACACATCCGGAGCCGTATCGTTCATTTGCCGTACCTTTAGGCACATTCAATTTGAATTTATTAATACTTTCTCTATAAAAGTTTAAAGTAAATCAAAGCAATTAAATAAGAAGGTAATTGTAAGCGAATCACCGTAGTTCATTAGAACATATATGTGTGAGTCCCTTCAAGATTGGAGTTTACTTGAAGCTACAGTATATGTAGAAAGAATTCCAGCGCATCCTGGCGAGTGTAGATCCAAGCTGCGAAATATCTTTTTTTAACTGTAGTTTCCCATCTATCGAAGGATTACTATGCATTCTCGAATTATTTAGTCTGTGGCAGATCACTTTGCCCATTGAAAAAAAGTCAGGATCGAAATTTTTGCGTTGCTATAGTTTGTGCTGATTAAATTTAATAATATTAAGTAGATTAATTGTTATAATTGCATATAATCAATTAATATCAGGAAAATAAGGTATGAACTACCGTTATAATACTAATTTAAGGAAAAAAAGGACCGTAGAATTAAAAATAAATTTGCAACCTCTAAAAAACGTGATGCTTACAGTAAACACAGTCGGTAGTCTGGCGCTCCGTTTACAACGGAATTTTTGAACGGAACTTGGCGCCAGATTCTACCGAATCTGTGGATAAAATAAAAATAATTTTATTGACTCTTCTTGAGCTTATCTGACACTACACAGAAAAAAAAATTTCTTGAATCAAGTATATAATTTTGAAGAATTTAATTTTCTTGATTTGAGTAGAAAAATTCTTGAACTAAAAAATTTTTCTTGGTTTGAGTAAATTTTATTTGATTCAAGAATTTTCTCTTAATTCAAGTTAATTTTTTTTCAGTGTACACTTATAAAAAACTTAAGCTAATTCAAGAGCAAAATTCTCGATCCAAAAATACCATTTTGAAGAGTTTAATCATCATGAATCAAGAAAAAAAATGATCTAAGAAATTATTTTTAGTTCAAGTAAATTATACTAAATTTTAGGATTTTTTACTTGAAAGAACATGATGACACTGGATATCATCCCAGATTATACTGAGTGAAAAAAAAAATTTTACATAGTAGCTAGTATAATCCAGATTACAATGAGTATAATCCAGATATCACCCAATATAATCTGGATTATACTAGCTACTATCTGAAATTTTTTTTCACCCCAGATATCACTGAGTATAATCTGGGATGATATCCAGTGTCATCTTGTTCTTTCCGTGTACACATGCACTTAATTTTTTTTTTTATTTTTTTTGCAGATACACATGGTGTATATGCGCAAGGCTTCTACGCATATTTATTTAGCGCGTAAATTTCAAAGCCGATTTCATTTTATGATAAGTATTTCAGATATTGATAGAGAGCGATTTCACTTTCATTCTTGTTATTCTATAAATGAGAAATGGATTTTTAATTAAATGAGCACTTTTGAATTTTCTAAACTCTTCTTCTGATGGTAAATCACTCTTAGCTGCTTCACACTATAATTCCCGCAATAATAAATTTAATAATATGGATAATCAGCAGTGACCATGTCCGAATAAAGAACGATTCAAAGCAAGAGAGTCATTGACGTATTGCTGGTGAAAACGGACGCAAGGACGATGCTATCTAAGAAAGATTGCGTGAATCGACATTATAGTATGTACGGCTTAGTCTCTTATATATATAAATATGATTGTGCGATTTAACTTCATTCTCTTCTTGTCAAGGATCATTGCGCATACCTCAGGTCTTCTATGTACTCATCTCGGTCGCTGATTTGAAATCTCAAATTAAAACTTTAACTCTGACTTTTATATTATTTTTGTTAATCCACTTCTTACATTACATGTAGGGTCTCTATTAATTAATATTTTTATAAGATATATGTTAGATAAAATCCACAGTAGATAAAATCAAGGCTAATACTAACACATTTTCATTTAAATTCCAGCTTGCTCTGCATGATTTTGAATGTCTTCATTAGCTCGCTTTTTATCTTCAATTTAAATGAAGGGTAATTTTGTTATAATTCTAAAAAATTAGTAACTTTTTAAGCGGAAATTGAGTACCTAAAATAACATATGTTTCTAGTCAGCGTAAAAAAATTCTTAAACTATGATGTTGAGATTAATCAGTAGTATAGATCTATGGTCTACTTGAATTAATTAATTGAGTAGAGATTATATTTTTGATTAAAAATAATCATTAGTATGATAAAATAAAACATTTCAAAGAAAAGTAAATCATTTGTTGTTGAATTTCTCGGAACAAAAATTTAATCTTAATTTACAAATTATTTTATTTTAGTATTTTATTCTATGCTTAAATTATTAAGTTTAAGGAAACTTGATATTTAGTTAAAATATTTTCGAAAGGGAAAAGTAAATCTTACCTCTGTTTTATGACCCTGGTCACTTGGGTCATACACTCTTTTATTTTTTTTGGAGTTGTACACATTTTTTTAGTAAGACATCTGGAATTTTATGATTTTTAAGGAGAGGCTTAAACCTCATGGTAAATTTTTCCTATTAGTTTTTCAGTTAGTATAAACTGACTCTCTCAAGCGTAAAGATGCTTCTCGAAAACGTCGTCTTTTAATAAAGACTACATATATTAATGTTAACCACTATGTATTTCATTTATAAATATAAAATGAGTAAATATGTAGTAGTCTATTTCTTGATTCAACAATTTATTTCAACCATACACGGAAAAAAGTAAACTGTAATAAATAATATTCTATTTGTAATAAGTAATAATCAGTTGCTAAAAATTATCATTTTAAAGAGCAAAAAAGCGTGGGATGCATGGGTCAATGGATATAAATATTCTATCGACAGATATGAGTAGAGTGATTATCATTTTTAGAATATCTTAAAAAGCGCCTCACGCTTTTTTTAAAATAAAATACATTTTTTTTTATTTACACTATTATTAATTACATTTATTGAAATTTTTAACACTATTCTTAATTTAAATTTATTAAAACTTATTTTCTATTTTTTTAGTTCGGTTTTCTATAAAAAGCGTGTTTATTAGTTTTTTTAAAATATTATTTATTTTCTACTTTTTAGTTTGTTTTATTTATAATAGCTTGTTTTTTTAATTTTACACTATTATTTGGCAACTAACTTACCAGCATGCACTTTGTTAATATTAGATAAATCGTCTAAAGATAATGGTTGGAAAATTAAAATTTCTGCCTTATCGACTATAGATAAAAATTATACAAATTAACAAAAATCTTATTTTGCAAATTGAAAAATGGAATAATTTTATCAAATTAGTGTGTTGTCATCGGTCCTCGATAAATTTACAAAGTTTGGATGAAATCTGGCCGTTTAAAGTGCGTCAAAATCGCACCCAAAGCAGTCGGTTACAAACATACAAACATACAAACATACAAACATACAAGTGAAGCTAATAAAAAGCGTGTAATAATAAAAAGCGTGTAAAAATTAACTGGAATCCAAGTAAATTTTACAGTTTATTTTTTTTCGTGTAGGGTGTATGTCTCAGAGGCTGACGAAAATCTATTTTTTGCACATTGTTTCTCGAGTGTGTTAGCCTTTACTAACTCTTAGCTTCGTTCTTAGGATCCCGTGACGTCATGAGACTCCTTGAGTGTCAGGGAAGGGATTTTATGACCCGGAGTGTACAGTGATTCGCAAAAAATTTTTGGAGAATGGAAAAGTAACTCCTATACCTTCATATAATTTATCTGTAGTCAATAAATATTTTGTATAAATTTACAATTGAATAATTATAATGCTACTTACTTGTATTTAATGATAATTTAGTCGGTTGTAAAAATGCTTTGCTTTGAAGTTAAAATTATAATAATTGAAAATTAATCAAAGTTTTTTTGTAAAACAAGTGATGTCATCAGTGTACAAAAAAAAAGTATTCACCTATCTCCATATAAGCAAGATTTGAATATAAAACTATTTGGTATTTTTTTCAATCTGTTCCTGAGAACTGCTGTAAAATTTATCATGTCTCTAAATAGAACTTTTACTGATCTAAAAATTTCAACATTGTGAGTTATTATTTTTTTTAGAATAATTGTGTTCTGAGAAAAATAATTTTAAGAAAAGAAAATTTATAATTTTTCATCTATTTTTCAAAACGCCTGAAACTTAATAAATTCTGAAAATTCAATTGAAAACAGGTTAAAGCAATTTTTTTAACCTTTAACTCGTCAAAAAAGATTTTAAAAACCTTTCTAACATCAATTGAGAAAAGCATAAAATTGAATATTTTTTCAACTTTTGCTGACCATTTTTTCCACAGGTAGTCTCGAGAAATAAAAAGAAATGACTTGATTTTTCGACCGTTTCTAATTCTGTTTAATTTTTTTTCTCCACGGGAAAACCCTTGGTTAAGTCAAACACAATTGTGTAAGGAGAAAAATGATCTTTTCCTTCAAAAAATGAGTAAGGTAAAATCATCTTTCAGTAAAAAAATTTATTTTCACTTTAACATGAATAAAATTACATATTAAGAAAATTAAAAATATACTTCGAGTATATAAGGTTAGATTATTTATACCGGACATTTAGCTTAAATGTTGATAAAAAAATTTAATCTGCTGACTGTTGTATTAAGAGTTATGTTTAAAAAACCCACATGGACTCTATCCATCATCTAAAACGCGCATGTTGAAGAAATTAAATTTCTTTGCCGGGAACGGCGATCCCCAGCGAGACGTTTAGTTTTAAAAAATTTTATGTATATAATATTACAACATACATGTATTAGTAACTTTATATGTATCCAAACATACTCGTTGCTTTGTAATGTGAGTGTGCAATGGGAGTAGACAGGCGCCAGAGTTTAACATCTACATCTACATATAATCGTGCGTATGTATAAATGTATATGAATGTATCCACATATGGTCTGAGAATATAATATTATATACATATACATATAACGCAAAGCAGCATACAGAGAGATGTCTCTCGCACTTGTACTACTCACCACTCTCGGGGATCCGTGGAAAATTTATTCCCGACCTTTCCCGCCAAATTGCCACGTACATACTCTGGATTCTGTGTACATACCTGCGGGACAAACAGTAAAAAATATTTATTACAAGTGCTGAAAAATATGAAAAATAAATATAAAAATATTTTTAAAATAACATTGTATGTCCAATGATGTGTAGCCCAGTGATATATATATTTTTTTAAGCTTCACAATGCACCGTGCTCTAAAATACACACATGTGTGCTTACACATATAAAAATATGAAAATATATATATATATATATATATATATATATATATATATATATATATATATATATATATATATATATATATGTATTCGAGTAGTTTATATACGCTCGTGCATACCAATGCCGTACATCTAACAATGTTGTTATTATACACTTTTAAAGCCGATAAAAACGAACGATGTACACTACTTGTGTGCATCGCATAAAAAATATAATAATAATAGTAATAATAACGCCAGAGTATAAAAAATATAATTTAATATTTTTTTACTTAACCGTTAATAAATTTGGTAATTTAATTTAAATTACAACAATAACTTCATCGAGTTTGTCTCTTTATATTTTTTACCTGCAGTTTTTTTTATGGTATTATTATTTATTTTTTAAAATAACAACAAACGGCTGTATTTATTTAATTTAATCCATATTATTTTTATTCAAAATCTAGGAAATATACATTTTAAATTCAAAGAATAATCCGATATATTATTCATCATTGAACAAACCCAGACCTGTGATGTGTATTCATAGGTCATTTTATATCGTACCATTTTTAAAAATCATTATTTATTTTTATTTATTCATTCATACAGTAAAAGAAGCTTAGTTGGGAATTTTTAACCTTTAATAGCATTAGTTTAAAATTTTTTATAATCTTAAAAATGTTGTATTTCATAAATTTTCAAAACTCATAAATTCTAATTCGATAAAATTGAATTATTTCAAAGATTATTGAATAGATGTATGGACAAGATTTGCTTTTCTTGATTTATTTTTAATTTTAAAGTTTTGAATTTTCTTGTGCGACATCTGATTTTTTTTATATAATTAAATTTATACGTTATTTAATGAAAATATCTGCATTCGATTCGGCTTTTTAGTAGATTTCACAGAAATCTAACTATTGCAATGGTCCTCATGACGAAACTTTTGAAAAATTTTGGTATATTCCGATTTAACTCGACGAGCTGAGTCAGAAAATTATTAAAAAAATATTGTAATTATTTAGTAAATTATGATAATGTAATTTGTCTGTAAATGTCATATTTTTTCTTAAATATATATCAATGAAACAAATATTTTGTTAAAAAATTATTATCAATAAAATATTGTCAATTGTATTACGCGCCTCCTCTTCAAGATCACCAAACGTAGTACCCTGACTTTAGCCCAGAATGCCACAATATTTAAAGTAAGAAACTTAAAATATTGAAGTTACTTACTTAACTCTGTTACGGTATTCAGATATCTCGATCTTCATTCCTTTTCTTTGTGCTCAAAGAAAGCCACGTATTTTTTACATCTGCTAATTATTTATTAATATAATGAGTATTAATAATAATTATCAAGATTCAGATTTTGCTATAGAATTACGAAGATTAAAAAGGAAATTAGAAAAACAAGATGATGAAATTAATTATCTACGAAGAAAGCAACGTAAGTTCAATAAAAGTGACAGGCTGGTTATGATTTACGTCATTTTAGTTTAGCAAATAAATTTTGCTTTTCTATATCCTTCAAATAAGGTCGTTTACGTTCAAGTAACGCATATTAATATATTTAATTGCTTCTAATGAACAAGCTTTCATTAAAATATTGTGCAAGTCACTAAATATTTTCTTTCACAAAGTTAACTAGTGTCAAGTACACTCAATTAATTTTAACCAATAAATTTGGTTTGGAATAAATTTCCTATAGTATTTACTTGGTATTACAGGTAAATCGAGAACCCGATCTCGCTCAAAAATGAGTTCAAGATCCAATAGAAACAGGTCCACCTCAACTGTCCGTTCCCTCCACCGCTCCCATCATCGTTCTCACCGCCGCTCTCATCACCGTTCTCACCATCATTCTAATCGCAATCGTGATGACTCTTCTCTTCGAAATCGTCACCGTTCTAGGTCTTCATCAAGAAATAGACCTAAAAGAACTCCTGTTATTGACATTTCTTCAACTTTGTCTTCTCAATTATCAAAAAATTCCAAGTCAATTCCTATTGTAAACAATCCATTGATTAATCCGTCAAATAATAATTCATCAGCTGTTCCAACTACTATTTCCCAAACAACTGTTCAACAGCCTACCTCATCTAGTGCCCAAATAACTGGTGATTCGGGAGTTCCACTCAATGAATCATCTTCTAATGCTCAATCAACCACTCCGCCTGTCGCTAATTCAGCAACTGATAATTCTGCTGTTACTCAAAAAGAATCAAGTGAGCCATCTCTTGTTCCAGAAATTTTGGAGGCTATGGGGAAACGTCTAGATTCAGATAATCAACGTGCTCCTGCTCTTCATAATGACATTGTTGTTCGCTGGGAAGATATTATCAAGAAAGGTTTACCAGAAGAAGAGAGAAAAAATCTCTTCAAAAAACATCTCACTCCAGAAAATTGTGTTATTTTTGAACCTCCAAAATTGAATGCTGAAATTAAAGCTTCGGTTTTAGAACCAATTATTACAAGAGATAACAAAATAGTGGATAAACAACGTAAAGTTTCCGTTTGTTTATCCACATTGGGTTCTATGCTGTCTAACCTCCTTAAAGGTGTAACTTTAGATTCACTCACTTTAATTTCTAATTTGAGTGATATGGGACGCATTCTTGTAGACCTTCAACGGATGAAACCGTAACAAGACGTTTGATTATTTGTTCAAATCTCAATACATCTATGAAAGAAACATTAAATGCTACTACTGCTGATGAGTGGTTATTTGGAAAAGATCTTGGTGAAACTCTGAAGACCGCCAAGTCTCTCGAACGTTCTTCTAAAGATCTTAAACCTCCATCAAAATCAACTTCGAATTTTATCCCACGAAATTCAAAAAACTTGAAGGGTCCCCGTCGTCAACCTTACAATCAACCGCCTTCGACGTCGGGGCAACGCAAACCGTACAGCCAGCTTCCGAAAAGCTCAAGTTACCGTCAGCCGATGAAAAAACAAGGGGGGTCAGTATCCTCCAGGAAACGCCGATAGTCGAACCGGTAAGTGCGGTCGCAGGAAGGTTAAAATATTTTTTGCCTGTTTGGAATAAATTATTTCCGGATATTAGCATTTTATCCTGGATAAATGGTTATGAAATCCCTTTTAGTGAGACACCCAAACAATCATTTATACCAAAGGAACCATGTTGGTCCAAAACAGAATTTACTCAATTTACTGATCACATTAATGAACTTTTAGAAAAAGGAGCAATTCAACATTGTCAGGAATGTGATGGCCAATTTATTTCGAGTATTTTTCTTACTCCTAAGCCAGATGGTTCTAGTCGTTTTATTTTAAATCTTAAAAAGTTAAATAAATTCATAAAAACTGAGCATTTTAAGTTAGAAGATATTAGAACTGCGAGGGATTTATTACGACATCGTTGTTTTATGTCTACTTTAGATTTAAAGGACGCTCACTATTTAGTCGCTATAAAAAATTCGTCTAAAAAATATCTAAGATTTATATTTAATGGGGTTTTATATGAATTTAATTGTTTACCATTTGGTTTAAATACAGCTCCATATGTTTTTACTAAGTTAATGAAACCTGTCATTTCTCTTCTAAGAGAAAGAGGTTACTCTTCTGTTGTTTACATGACGATTTTTTACTAATTGGTTATAGTTTGCATGAGTGTTTACTAAATGTTCAACAAACAATTTTATTATTAGAAAATCTTGGATTTATTATTAATAAACAAAAAAGTAAGCTTGAACCGTTACAAAAACAAAAATTTTTAGGCCTCATATTAAATTCTGCTGATATGAAAATTGAATTACCAGAATCAAAAGTTATTAACACGATTAACCTTCTTAATAAATTCAAGGTTAATTCTTATCATAAAATCAGAGATTTTGCATCTTTTATTGGCGCTTTGGGATCTTCATGCCCTGCGGCTAAATATGGTTGGGTTTATATGAAAAGCTTAGAACGAGAAAAATTTGTTGCTTTAGAAAAAAGTAATGGTAATTACGGGGCATCAATTGTTTTATCTTCTTTAGTAAGTGATGATCTTGATTGGTGGAAGAAAAATGTTAACAAGATTTTTATGCCAATTAGAAGTCTTAAATTTGTATCGGAAATTTTCTCAGATGCTTCACTGACCGGTTGGGGTGCATGTGTGGCACTAGTAGAGCTCATGGTTTTGGGATAAAAATGAACGTCATAATCCAATTAACTTACTGGAATTACAGGCTACATTTTTGGTTTAAAATGTTTTGCCAGTAATTTAAAAAATTGTGATATACTTTTGCGTATTGATAATACTACAGCTATAGCTTATATCAATCGGATGGGTGGAATTCAATTTAAAAATCTTAGCTATACTTCAAAATTGATTTGGCAGTGGTGCGAGGAAAGAAACATTTTTATTTATGCCTCTTACATCAGTTCAAAAGAAAATGAAATCGCCGATTATGAATCGCGTCGATTAGAACCAGAAACTGAGTATAGTTTATCTAATTATGCTTTTAATCGGTTATGTAATAAATTTGGTTACCTGGAAGTTGATTTGTTTGCTAGTCGCATTAACGCTAAATGCGATAGTTATGTTTCATGGAAAAAAGATCCCGGTTCTTTTGCTATTGATGCTTTTACCTTAGATTGGAAAAAATTTTTCTTTTATGCTTTCCCTCCTTTTTCATTAATCCCAAAAGTACTAAAGAAAATTGAAAATGATAACGCTAGAGGACTATTAATAGTTCCATATTGGCCATCACAACCTTGGTTCCCTCGGTGTATGTTGATGTTTGAAACGTCACCGATAATTTTTAAGCCAAGTTTAAATCTCCTTTCTTCTTCCGATAGAAAGCCTCATCCTCTTCACTCCCAACTTTCCCTGGTGGGAGGGCTCTTATCAAACAATCATTAGCTGCAAGAGGACTTTCTTCTGATACTAGTGATATAAGTTTAGCTTCTTTATCTGATTCAAGCATACGTCAATACGACTCAGCTCTCAAGAAATGGTGAAATTTTTGTCATCTTACAGAAACATCAGTTTTTACAGCCAAAATTCCAGATATTCTAAGGTTTCTGACAGGTGAAGTGGACAAAGGTGCATCTTACGGTTCTATAAATTCTCTCAGATCAGCTATTTCATTAATTTTGGGTTCGGGGTTAGGTGAAAATTTGGATGTTAAACGTTTTTGCAAAGGTGTCTCAAAAACTCGACCACCTCGTCCTAAATATGACAGTACTTGGAATCCAAAAATCGTCCTGGACTTCATTTCAAAATGGTTTCCAAATAATGAAATTTCTCTAAAAAATTTAACCCTCAAAGTTGTGACATTATTGGTACTCACAACTGGTCAAAGAATGCAAACTTTGGCAGCAATTAATGTGTCTAATATTGAAAATTTAATTGATCGTATTGATATAAAAATCCCTAAAATTTTAAAAACTTCTGGGCCTAATAGAGTCCAACCCAATTTAGTCCTTCCTTTCTTCAATGAAGATTTTTCCATCTGCGTAGCTTCAGCACT
This sequence comes from Cotesia typhae, assembly GCF_013202065.1. Classification (NCBI taxonomy): domain Eukaryota; kingdom Metazoa; phylum Arthropoda; class Insecta; order Hymenoptera; family Braconidae; genus Cotesia; species Cotesia typhae. Next base: position 16,581,504 of record NW_027423774.1, on the reverse strand, counting down.
CTTTGAGTATGTTAACCGCACAGAAATTATCAGAGGAAATGAAACATCATTATTTATTTCTTGGAAAAAACCTCATAAAGCAGTTTCAGAACAGTCTTTAAGTAGATGGATTAAAGAAGTACTCCATTTAGGTGGTTTAGATACATCAAAATTTTCTGCTTATAGTACAAGACATTCTTCAACGTTTACTGCTAACAAGAAAGGAGTTTCCATTGATTTAATTCAAAAAACTGCAGGTTGGACAAAATCTTCAAAAGTTTTTGCAAAATTTTATAACTGCAAAGTTGTTGAAGACCGTACTATTTTCGCTAAAACTATTTTAAGTACAAAAGCAAATTAATTATACATATAATTTATGTTTTTCATATCTTCGTATTTCTGTTAATAAAATGTTAATTTCTTTTCTTTAAAAAAAAAAAAAAAAAAAAAAAAAAATGTATTTTCTACTTCTCCCGATACTTGTCTTTAAACATCTACGTTTGGTGATCTTGAGGAGGAGGCGCGTAATACAATTTGACGATTAAACGAACTTACCTAAGTGAAGTTCTATCGTAATTGTATGAAGCGCCTCCTCCGAAAAGATCAGTCCCACCCTATAATAATAATAACCCTTACTAAAAAATTTTTAGTCCCTATAGACGTATCGGTAGATCTCTAAATAATGAAGATCGAGATATCTGAATACCGTAACAGAGTTAAGTAAGTAACTTCAATATTTTAAGTTTCTTACTTTAAATATTGTGGCATTCTGGGCTAAAGTCAGGGTACTACGTTTGGTGATCTTTTCGGAGGAGGCGCTTCATACAATTACGATAGAACTTCACTTAGGTAAGTTCGTTTAATCGTCAAATTTGACACTATTGAATAAAAATTTGTATAATTTCATACTATAAATAAAATATCCGCAAATATTAACATAAATATAATAATAATACTTATTATCCTAAGATGGAAATAACAAGACTAATTAAGCTCATCTTCGAACATGACCTTCATATTCATCTGTAGAATAAGTATGTTAAGTTTTAAAAATGATTCGTATTCATTATGGCTATCTACTTCCATTTCGGCTGCCAAATAATACTTTTTTATTCAATCAATCTATTGACAAATTAAAAAAAAAATACTAATTATAATCAGATTTTTTAATTTTGGAATATCAAAAAATTGTTCGATTTTTCGTTCTAAATTATTAAAAAGTTGACATGTTGTTTATTATTTTATACTTCCTAATTGTTGTCATGCATGATTTACTAATTTCAAAAAATAGGGCTTAAAAGTCTCCAGATAAGCTTCTTTAAATAAACCCAATTTAAACCTCAATACATAAAAGAATTAGGTAAAAAAAATTATAGTTCTAACAACCAAGTGATTAAGTGATTTCGTATGGAATGACCTATATGAAAAGTATGAGTGTACTGTACATTATAAAAAAGTCCATCTATACAATATGAATACATTTATATAAAGCGGTATTAAATAAAGTTAGGGGTTACTCTGATCTATGGATAATGCGACATAATGACTGCAAAATTTATTCGAGCGACGAAAAGCTTCTAATGGGTCCTCTAACATCTAGTTTTCTTTATGCATGGATTTAATGTCCCCAGATCCCAGATATTGCTGATGATGACTAAATGACGGTTGCCGGTCTAGCTATGATATTCCCTCGAGCGTTAGATATAGAGCGGGAACTCGCCAGAATTCTAGATTCTCGATTCAGGATGGGAGCACCTAACCCGTAATATTTCGTACACTAGAGTTGTTGCAGTCCTCAGGTTATTTCCTAACTCCGGATAATAAAATGGGTCATGAAATACCAGTATATCTTTCTCTCCCTTGTATATTTATAATGTACTCAGTTTATACATATCTAACTGTTTTATATATAAACATATAATATATCGTATAACAAAATGCAATACTAAACTACGGTTGGATTCACGTTGACTATTTTCCACGCTCGTTACTGTCAATATTGAATCGCTAGATGAGTTATTTTTTGTAGATAGATGGATGAATGGATAGATCGTCAGTTGATGTGTCGGTTGATATACATATATATTTACAGGCTGACTGAGAGTACCCAACTAAAATGCAAAAAAAAAAGTATAAAAAAATATGTTGGAAATATTTTTGTAAAAAAAGCTACCAGGGATTTGTGATGATAGAAGCGTAGAAACATCATATACTTTTTACAATTAATTAATGTTTACTTCCGTGGTCGAAAAAACACATACCTGCTACTGATAAAAAATATTTTTACAGAGCGAGAGTTTTTACAAGCAAGAGCGGAGTATGTTATTGAAAATTAAAATTTTTTTTTAATTTTTCTATGGCGTTTTTTAATTCAACTTTTGTGGCTCGGAAAAATTTTCATTGCTTCATAAACCGTGAATGGCTGATATAAAGCTCGGATATAAAACGCTATGTGAAGAGTCATTAACGTCCAAGAGATGTAATATGTATATTTATACATTTTAGCGAGCTTGCATAGAGAGAAAAATACTGTCAAAATAATTATTTAACATAACCTCGAATGGCGTTTGTCAACATAATAATCCGGTTATCTGATTTAAGGATTCGTTTATTCATCTCAAACATACTATAAATGGCTCTCGTAAAGATATATATATATATATATATATATATATATATATATATATATATATATATATATATATATATATATATATATATATATATATATATATATATATCTTTACTATATATATATAGTTTCGTTAAGGCTATTGTCTATAGGCAGACAACCGTGATGTCAACGTGATGATCTGTGTAGCTGATTAAGGTGTGTAATCAGAATAGCATTACGTTATTTTGATCATATTGCACACCTCATGCCGTAAAGCGATTGAGGTAGTACTTTACTCTCGATACGTCCGAATCAAGCAATTTTTTTCTCCTAAACTGTTTCTACCACAACCTATTTGCACTTACACAATAATGTAATAAGATTTATTTCAGGAAAAAACTTTTAATTATGTATCTTATATTTTGTAAAAAACAATTTTATTTTGCTACTAAAAAAACTGTTTAAAAAAAATTTTACGTGGAATTTTTTTTCACGAAGTATAGTCTTTACAATAATTTTACAATAACTTCCAAAAAAATTGACGCAGTAAGACTGAATTAACAGAATTACATCAAGTAGTTGCCTGTTTAACATCTACTGACTAATACCCATAGATTATTAATAAAATGGTTTTTTAAATTAAAAATAAGTTCATTATGTTACTCTTTTACAATGTGTAGTAGTCTATTTCTTTAATTTAACAATTTATTCAAGGTATAACTATACTCTTTACAATATCCGAATGAAGTTATCAGTAAAATGATACAATAGATTAAAGTCGTTTATAAATATAGGTGTCAAGATGGTACTCCGCGATTTCAATAATGCGATACGTTAAATAGAGAAAAATAGGATGAGTCGTAAACCGTTGATGTGCATATCTCAGAGGCTGAGGAAAATATTTTCTGCTTCATGTCCCTTGATTCTCGAGGGTGTTAGATTTTCTAACACAGCGTTGTTCTTGGGGTCCCGTAACATCATGAGCCCCTTGAATGCCGGGGAAGGGATTTTATGGTCCAAAGAGTACGGTGGTTGACGGAAAATTTTTTAAGAGTGGAAAAGTACTCCCACAAATGTCAAAATATATTCTATTTCTAATTTCTTTCACGTGTAAACGATGATGGCGAAAAATTTTCTTTAGAAAGTAAATGGGCGTTCTTGCATCTGTTCAGTAGTATGCCTGCGCTCTATTTGTCTTATCTTAAATAAAAATGGCGCCAAATATTTGAATCTAAAATTGAAGCCTATTTTGTTGAACTGTCTAAATTATATAAATAAGTCAATAATTTGAATTTTTTTTCATTAAAAACTAAATAAGTGGTATGAGGCGTGCGCTTTTGGATTTTCCAAACTTTTTTTTCTCTTCATGTAGTAAAAGCTAAATTTTGGTGTCCGTGCGAGTGCTCATGGAAATAAAATACCCTGATAGCCAGCGCTTTCTCAGTAAGTGTTGACTCCCAGCAGTTACGGTTAAGTTATACATCAAGTTGGCGGTAATTCTTCACTCAACAACAGTTGTAAGCAAATTGACAGAAATCTACGGCCGCAACTTGAATACAAGTTAACAATCAAACTTGTAGTTAAATTTCCTTTCAACTTTACTACAATTTGAAGGAAATACTTGTACAGCAAGTTTTGACGTCTATTTGCAGAGTAAGTTATAGGTAACTAATAGGTAATCGCTCGCTTTGCCAACTCTTTCCGTCAAGTTTGCTTCAAATTGCGGACGTAGATTGACAGTAAGTTATAGGTAAGGTGGCTATCAGGGTAGAAGAATAAATACCCAATAGGTAAGGGTAGAAGAATGAGTCGAGTTTCGTTAGCGATTTAACGCTCGATCGGCAGAGTAGAGTGCTAGTCAACTTTCTACGGCTCGTTTGAATATCCGGGGAACACTGAGAGCCCATTACGGCAAATTTAAACCACGTTTACTACACTAGTGAGTAGTTAAGGCGTCTGAAAACTCGCTCTTGCTGTTACAATACACTTTTCTTTTTATATTACTTTCAGGAGTAGTTGTACTCGTTGCTGTATTGTTCTACTGCATCATCAATACTAACTTTACAATCCAACTGAGTGAAAGAATCTCTGGTATTTTTTTTTTTAAAGATTTTATTATCTTTCTTTATTGCTGGATAAATTTTTATATGAACTAACGAACCTTTTTATTTTAATGCTGTAAGAGTACTTGGTTTAAAATTTAGCTTGTTAATTGTAATTCTAAACGTTGCAAATCGATCTTTTATTTAGGTTGAGTAGAATTTTATGAAGTATGTTTTAGGTTACGTAGTAAATTAAAAATTACCTTTTTTTAATAGCGCCAAGATTTAGAATTGCACTTACACTTCAAGCATATTTGAACAAGTTCAGGGGTAATAATGTGTTGGAACGTTTGCAGATCGCTAATTGACCGTTTCAAAGAGGAAAAAAGGAACCTTTTTATTCGGTTCAAGAATTAATTGTTTGATTAACATCAATCAAATTTTTCAGAATGATTTCGCAGCTTATGATTTTCTTTCTTTAAAATTAAGTTACTTTCTTCTTCAGTATCGATCATGTGTCTGCAAATGTGCCTCAAGACAATTATTATTTAAAGGATTTTACTATGAAGTACAAAAAATTACTAGGTGATGATTTTGACGAGTTTTGTCAAAATTTTGCATCTAAATAAATACAAAAGAACCGTATAATATGTATTGACCCTCAGCACACATAAATTTATTTATTTTGTGGACATGGTTTTTGACTCGCGCAAAAGCATACAAACTTATCCATATGATTGGACCCAAAACTTTTGAAAACGATTCAGATTTTAAAATTTCTCATGAAAGATATTCTCATAAATTCATCTCACTCCATCATCACTTGATTTTGTCACATTGTGTCCATAAAAACTTCTAGCGACCTTCATCACTCCATCACGTAAATTCAATCTTGAGATCCCCGCGTTCTGATAAAAAATCTAAAGTTACCAAACTGTAATGTCTGTGCTTATAATTTACACTATAAACTCAATTCAAATTATTTATTAAATTTAAAGTTTGTATTGGTGTAAATTAAATTTCCTGGGATGTTTTCTACGTTGATATGTAGACACTTGTGGTTACAAGCTCTCATACAAACCCATGCCGTAACACATTAACACATGGATATTATAAGCATACATACAATCTACAATCTACAATCGTATAATACAAGCTAGCCGTTGTATGTCGGCTCGATGGAACTCGTTTTTCCCTTTCTCTCAATTACTCTCTTTACTATTCATCTCTTTCTCCCGTGCTCAATACCAATACAAAGTATCTTAATACACACATATGCGAGCAAAGAGAGTTAAACGCAGAGCTAAACAACATGAAGAGTGGTTAGGAGCTTGTATTGTAGATGTAGCGAGAGTGAGTGAGAGTGAGAGTAATCTCGCTACTTTCATTTGAATTCTCGTTCAGCCGGGTGATGTCATAAATATTATCCAGCGTCGTGACCTGAAATAATACTTTACTTTGTTTTACTTTACATTACTACTACACATGATTTAGCTCTACTTACATTAGCAAAAGGCTTGTACTGTTTAATATAATCTACGCCTTTCCCTACAGACTACAGTGTACTCTCAAACTCTACTTATATATATTATTGGATATAATCGAGAATTGAGAACAAACGCGATCATTCGATACAACATGTATATAATACGTTTTATTGCATATAACAGTTATAGAGTAGGAGTGCAAATTACTGGGCAAGAACACTAACACCCAATTTGAATTATTTTTTATTTGCATAAATTAAATTATCTTTGTGTGCAATGTATTATACATAGTAGAAAATTTTATGTCGTCGAGAAAAATAGTAATTTATGTTATATGGCCGCAAAGTGGCGATTTTCTAACAACGACGATATTGCGACATGAGCTTAAGGTTCGTGGCGGGAATGTACGAAAACGGGCGTAATTTTAACGTTCGTTTTCGTACATTTGCGTCACAAACTTTAAAGTGAATATCGTAAAATCGTCGTTGTCAAAATCACCACTTAGTGGCCGAATGACATATAATATTGCACGCCTCATAACCGAAGCGTTGAGGTTGTGCTCTACTCTCGACATTTCAAAAAAAGCAGTTTTCTCGAAACTGAAATCGATTTTTCGTTATTTATATCGCACTTACAGGTTAATATGAGTACACTTATATCAAGTCAAATAATTTTTCAGGCACATAAAATATATTTCAATAACAATTTTTTTGTTTAACATAGTTAATTATAACATTAAACATAATCTTTTCTGGACGTCCGTGTATGGATGGGTGTATGTGGCAAGGAAATTGGTCGAAAAAATGATCGTACCGAAATCATTTTTTTTTTATTATCTAAAGTGACACACGGCTGAATTTCTTAGTTAATATGAGCGTTTAATTCACTGTTGTTAAATTATTATTTTTAAAAAACTAATATATGACTGTGATTTTTTTTTGTATATCTATCTATACATTTTATTATAGTATTTATTTTCCTCACCTTAGAGTTATGGCATCACTAAACTATGGCAGAGTTTTCTGTTTTTTATTATTTTGCTTTTAACATTTTATTTTAATTAATTTTTTTTGTGAAAAATGAGATTATGAGGCGTGCACTTTTGGATTTTCCAAACTTATTTTTTTTATTATTGCTCTATAAGTTTAACTTTTGAGGGATAGGAGGCAATTAATGACATATTCTAACTCTATGAAGTTTCTTACACGGAAAAAAAACTTAATTTTATATTAATTATCTTTTTATTAATATTTATTTATATGGCGTGGTTGTTATTTTATTAACATTAGGTCCGCTTCGTAATAAACTGCCAGCAGAGAAATAATTAGCGCCACTTGATAGTAACTGTTTAAAATTTACTCACAATCATTGGTCGGTACACTAGATTGTTACTTTTTTTTACCATCTCTCTCAATTTCGTCTGCGTATACATGAAAAGTTCGTAAAAAAAAGGAGGTAAAACTTCACGGCTTGGGCCGTGAAAAAAAGACGGTATGGTAGAGTCTCTAGAAAAGAGTCCCTTCACGGACGCCACTCAGCGCTCAAAAGTTGAACTTTTGGAACGATTATAACAAAAAATACTTTTTTTCCGTCAATATTAAAAAAAAAAGGGAATCAATAAATTTTAAATGACTTCAAGTTGAAGTAAATAAGTAATTAAAAAAAAAAGTGATTTTTCTTGTCATGATTACTATTAAAATCTACGAAAATCATTACTACTAAAATCATTATTAAATGATTTTGGCTATTATAATTTAAATTCCACACGATTATCAATGCGCCATCTGTGAATTTTATATTTCATAATACTAACATTGAATTGAAAAAAACAATCTAAAATAATTTTCTATTTTCTCTAGACTCTTCACTAATTATCTTAAAAATCTATTAAGTTGTTAAAAATATGATACTAAAATTAAAATTGTGAACTCTTTGATCACCAACGTAGAATTCAGAATAACTTGAATGGTTATTCAATTAATTCGGCTTATTAAATTTAGAGAAAAGTGGAGTGTAATAAAGAAGTTAAGAAACTAGTTAAATATATAAAGTCCTTCTTCTGAGTGCGATTAAGGCCGAAGGGTAAAAAAAACCATTAATTAATTAAATAAATTAGAACTAAACAACACAAATATTTAATTGTTTACTCATTTGTTCATGACTACTATTAATTTATTCACTAAAAATTTCATCGGTATAAATACTTACTTTGAAATTAAAAAAAATAATTTCAGATACTGCGCGATAAACTAATACTATATTACGCACCAAGGGAACAATGTAGGATATTTGAACCTGTGTGTAAAGTTGTTTCCGGAGCCGAAGGCGAGTAATATACTATTCATAGAAGACTCGAATAATAATAATAACAACAATAGTATTATTAAAAAAATTTTTAGTTGTTAATTGTTCTCAATTCATTTTTTTTTTTTTTTTATCAAGATTAGGTTGCGTTAAAATAACATTAATAGTAAGCAAAATAAAAAAAATTTAACAAAAAATATTGCGTTAATTTTGTACCGTGTGTGTATAATATGCATAGATATATGTAAATTAATGTTATTAGAGTATATATGATGTGCAAACGTAGCAGACCCGAGTCTAATAGACTGCTCAATGTGGTCTACTGTTAAATGTACTCTTTGGTGCTTCATGCTAATATAATATTCATACACATGTATATAATCGTGTGCACTACCGATGAGTTACCTTGATTATGGGAGAATAAATTAATACATAGTAATAGATAACTTTACCATTATAAGTAAAGGCACCGACTAGTTAGTTTGCCATATACACACACGGTGATACAAGTTTAAATAAGATATAAGATACAATATAACTGTACATATCTACTACAGAGAAAGTGTGTTGCTTACATTTATTATTGCGTTGCATCACTCATCATTTCCTGCTTGTTAATATCACTGGAGGCGATTTTCTATACATTTATCCTTACAACTTGCACACATAGCACATAACACGTTAGATAGATACAGATATATTCACGTGTCTGGTATGGAGAGCTCTTGTCATGTGAGACTATAACTAATCTTTCGTAAACTTAAGATATTAATCTTAATAAGACTCATCGATTTAATCGTTTTATCGACACATTTTATTATTCTTTTTCTCGCTATTTACTACTATCAACATCATGATAATCACTTTTATCGGATTATTATATTTGACAGCATCTTAATTATAATCATCAATCAATTATGTGTCTAGGAACAATAAGTCGAAGTGTACAACAAAAAAAAAATATTATCTTGGCTCAAGAACATTCTTGGAAGGTGACAAATATCTTGATTCGAGTGAATTATTTTATTTACATTTAAAATTTCAGTTCAAAAGTTTCGAAAATTAAAATTATGTTTCAATCGCCAAAATAAATATGGCTGGCAATAGCTTGTCGGCTCGGTACTCGCTTACCAAAGTGTAGGACCGGGTTCGATCCCAGCGTGCACCACTGAATATTATTTTCACAATAATATTTACATGCATAACATTGTCAGCCACATGGTAGTGATCTGTGGACTGTTTTCGAACAAGCTAAAGGTGGCGTTCACTTCGATATAAAATGAAGAGAGACCCCATAACACGTTCGAATCAGATTCAGGGCCCTACGGACACATCAGCTGAGCCGGCATGGAGGATCTCTCTGTTGTCAACCAGTGAGGACCACTGCAAGGCCCGGCGATGTGACCGTATGGGTCAAATAATACCTGAAGACCTCTCACTTTGATGGAAGCCACCGTGTCATAGTAAGAGGGTCTTGCACCACCAACGTTGCCCTTGGAGCAGATGCATCCTCCATTGTCAAGTGCCTTGTCCTATATAGTGGGCTCTATAGGACGGACCGTAATGCACCCACAGTATCTTCCTGGAACATGATTTCGAACCCAAGAAGCCCCAGGACTGTACTCTAGCGGTACTGGCTCGACTGAGCTGACGGAAAAGAGGTAGAGGGCTTAGCTAATCGTTAGGTGGCTCGCTAGTGTGGACCTAATAACAAAGACGCCAGGCACACGGCCCTTCCCGATGGATCAGCGAGTACGGGGCGCTAGTACAGTAGTTGTGTAGGCATTGGGACTCCGCAATCATGGCTCCCCCACCATGTAAACTCAAAAACAATAGTAAATTGCAATAGTTAATCAGAGAATTGAAATTGTCCTTCGTAAACCCCAAGTACAATGGCAAACAGCTGAGTGCCCAGGTAAACAAAGGACAAATTCAATTCAATCAATGATTTTTTATTTTTCCATTTAAAGATAAAGTATTTTGGAATAAAAGTATCAACAGATTTAAAAGTCAACAGTAAATAATTGTCAACTTAAAATCAACAACATATTACCCAAAAAAATTTTGTGCCACTTAGGTTAGGATAAATACCGCGTATTTTGACATTGTGATAAAAATAAAAATTTTCTTAGACTGATATTTATATCGATTCAGACTCACTGAAATTTTAATGGGCAATCGACTAAATAATTGAATAATGTTGAAATAATTTGATTTAGCTTGAAACTTTTTTATGCTCTTAAGTTATGAAAAATTTACAACGAGGGTTAATGAATGTTATTTTGAGTCGAATTAATAAAAAATAGCCAAGTATTTATAAAGTAATAAAAACAATTAAAAAAAAATAAATCAATAAGGAATGAAATCGGAGTGCGTGCGCTCAGAATTATTACTTTTTCAATTGAGACCCAACAATCGTAAGATGTTTTAGTTTCCGAACTTCCAAGACTTAATTAACTGTAAATCAAGAATTCTTTCGTTTGCAGAGCATCGCTAATGGACAATTCTTTTTTTTTTTCGTTTATCTAGTTAATGTTTAATATCTGTTGATGTTCGAATCAATTTTAAATTATACTAAAAATCGTAAAAAATATAATTTTCATAAGAATTTTACTTCAATATGTTAATGCATAATTTTTTACAAAGGTGTGGTGCAGTTTTACATAGAACTTCTCTACTTTTTAAAATTTCTCGAGAAAAATTTTATCCTAGATAACTACAACAATAAAGTATTTTATTTACAAAATCTTTCACGTCACTATCTTGAACTAAGAAATTTTTTTTTTCATTTAAATTAATTTTACTTGATTCGAAAATCTTTCGTCTTGCGTCATGACAATGAAACTATTCAGAATTATTTACTTGGTTCAAGAATTTTTCCCTTGAATTATGTTAATCTTTTTTTTCAAGTGCATCAAATATTGAAGAAGTAGAATTATTTTTCACCAAGAAAATGAGTTTTAAAATGAGAAATTCTTGAATCAAAATAACCGATCGTCTTGGAAGTAATTTTCTTGCTTCATTAATATTTTCCTTTAGTCTTTGTTGGCTATCACCAACTTTTTTTTTAATATTTTTAAATGAAAATTCGACAGAACACTTTCAAAATGTCACTTTTTAAAATCCTTTATTAATAAACAAAATTATATAAAGCATACTCTTTAAAAAAAACTCATAAAAATATGCTGTTCTTTGACCGAATTAACTTTACCCCTGTCCCTTGATTTTTTTTATACTTCGAATGTAACATATAAAGCATTCTAAACGTTAAATAAACTAAAATGAGTGAAAAGAAGGATCCCCTCAATAAAAGGTTACATAGATAAATTGATAAAAAATTCAAACGCTGACTCAAACTCACGTCCTTCGATTACTCGTCAAAGCTCTCTGTCCAGTTAAGCTCTCCTCCTGTCACGATCACGAATTTCCTTTCACTTATCCATATCCATTGAGCTACACCACTATTGTACGATAAACTTTTTCTGAATTTAAATGTTAAGCTTAAAAAAGTATGAATAGAAAATTTTCTGAAAATGTTTTTTTAAAGATTTTAATTTTGCATTAAGTACAACTTTTAAAAATGTAACCTAGAGCTTTTTCTATTATGAAAACAAAAAAAAAATTTCTTTAGATTTTAACTGAAACAAAGAATTCAAGCTTTTTTTAAACATGATACGCGCATTATTCCTGAGTCTCAGTTTTACTCAGACCGATTTTCCCTGAATTTTCGATTCCAAGTTATATAAATACACAAAAACAAAATAACCCTATTGGTTTTGGTGTTGGTAAATGTTGAATTTATTGGATCTCATTAATTGATTCTAAGTATTACAAATGATTATATTAAAACGTGATTTGAGTCGCGATTTACTTTTTTAGTTCTATAAACTGGTATTACGATCAATTGGATCCAGTTGAAAAATTACCAACGACGGTCTGAAAAAGAGGGCGTGTCAAACTTGACGCTGTTTATACAACCAAACTCTCTCTCTGTAATATATATTTGTACGAGCATTCGCTGATATTAAATCTACATTTATATACAGGTATACAGGTAGATTGTGTGCCACTATCACATACATAACTATATTTATATCCGTGTAACCATATATAGGCGGTATATAAATGAATAGCAGTTAATGTAATCCCTTATCATGAATTCGTGATGAGAGAAGAGTGATCTATCAATCTGTTAAGTATATGGGTGTGTTGATTTTTAAAATACGCTTAAAATTAAGACACTTGCTACTCTGTAACACTTGTTTAATATAAATCATTGGCACTTTAGTATTAATTTTTATAATTCATCCGATTAATCACTTAGATAATTATTTAATCCATTACCTTTCTATATCTCAAGTCCCCAGTTTATTCAGCACAGCACGCAGAGAAAATTACACAAATGGATAACCATATTTCAGAAGAGTGATTAGTGGTATATTTTATAAAAAAAAGATTCATAAACGTCATTGTGTAATTCAAATTTTTTTAAGCCATAATAGATCGATTTCACGAATTTTACATGAAAAAAAAATATTCTGCAACCACGCACACCAAGTATGTTCCAAAATTTTTTTTTTTTCATTTTTAAATTTACAATAAAATTTCTTTTAATTATCGAAAATCATATCAGTTATTTGGATTTTTTAAATTTTTTAATTTTATATCTTTTTGTGAAGGAAAAAAATTTTGTTCTTATAATAGTTTTATCAACGTGGACTTGACGCTATTTTTTACGGTGGAACTGTTTTTTTCGGTTTTCATTGTTCAAGCCGAGAATTTCGTGAAATATTTGAATGTAAAATTAAGTCACAATTTGTAGAATATACGTCCTTCAAAAACGCAAACTTTTTTATCTTTTTGTAACATTTCATTTTTTTAAATCTTATTTTCTCTCATATCGTAAATTTTTCGAATACCTTAATCAAGTTCGATGTCAAGTAAAATGAGCGAGTCAGCGAGCGGTTAGTCAGCATTTTGAAATTTTTTTAAAATCCATACAAGCTTGAAAATCGTCAATTAAAATAATATAAAATGAAATAAAACAAATTCATTCTTCGCAAAAGATAACTCAATTTCAATAAATTTTGTTGACAGACCATGACTATTATTAAGATAAGTTATTTATATTTTTTTATAATATATTTTCATAATATAATATTTTATGGCTTTATGGAGAGATCTAATTTTTGAAAAAATTTGCAAAACATGGTTTTTCAATATAATTTTTCAATTAATTATCATACCGGAATTCTATCTGAGAATTTTGGTAAAGCTCTCTTAACTACGCTAAATGTTGTAGACGTTCTTAAATCGGATGATTTATACGAAAGTTATTGTAGCTTTATCAAATATTATGAAAAAATTTTTTTATTAAATACGAACTAGAAGTTTGAAATCAAAGAGGTCAACAACGTCGTAACATTATAAAATTGGAGTGCTTTGTATTTGAAATTAGCAGGAAGTTGCAAGCAGGACCTGTAAAGATCAACCGTTTTACTAATTTTTTTGAATATACAATTTAAATTTTCTATCACTTTATGTAATTATTGAAATTATTGAAATTAAATTATCAACCTAAGAATTTTTATCTATTCACACGAAAGAATTTAACTAAAAAAAAAACCGCCAGTCTCTAAAGTGTTATAATTATTTTTACTACATCGTATCTATAACACTAGATCTAATCGTTAAATAGTATCTCCCTGCATAAATCGTCACGATGCGGATATTAAGCATAAATAATAACCATTACTTAAAGTTAAACATTATACTTGAAGTGACCCTCAACCTTCAGTGTCCAACATTTTCACACTGAATTACAAGTACAATGGCGGCGACCGTAACTTTTTAAGAGTGTGCCCCTATAGTGTATATCAAGTTACACTATAAAAGCTTTGAACCGTTTAGTTTTTGCTCACGACACGCTCGCTCTGCTTTCAATGTTATAGTAGAGTAGCTGATACTTCTTGCCCAAAAAGTGACACACATAACAAGCCACGTAAGTTTCGACGGTCATTTCTATAGGGAAAATTTCTGTTTGTAAAGTTTGTTAATTATTCCTATATTAGCATTTGAACGATCACAATGTTAGATAATAATAGTACTGGTATAGCACAATGAAACAGTCTCTATTATATTGAGTAGAGCTGCAGTTAGGAAAGCCACAAAATCGAGTAAGATATAGGATCACATTAAGTTGTAACCTCAACCACAAGGTTTTAATACCGGCTATTGCAATTACAATTAAAATTGGTTACATTTTCTATGTATTTGAGTAGCAATATAATTTATGTGGTGCAACTATAATTGACAATTTCAACAATAATTTTTAAGCTTAGAATACACAGTAAAAAATTTTGCGTCATTGCGTCAAAAAATTTTGTGTTAAAAATTTTTAACACTTTTTTGTGTCCATTTAACATAATAAATGTTAAATCAACTCAAAAAAGTGTTAAATATTTAACATAAAAATTTTTAACACAAAATTTTTTGACGCAATGACGCAAAATTTATTACTGTGTACAGCCTTAATTCAGAAATTTTACTAATTTTTGTATGTTGTAAATTACAACAAAGTTGTAATTCGTCTTATAAAATTATTCAAAATTTTAATTTTGAGGTAAAGGGGAATAAATTGTGAAAATTTGGAACCAATAATATTATTTTGAAGAGTTTGATAATCTTGAGTCAGGCAGAAAAAATTTTGATTAAAGTGAAATTTGCTTGAACCAAGAAAAATTTCTCACTTCAAGAACTATTTTGTTTGATTCAAAATTAATGGATGCTCTATAACGATTTTTTTGCTCAGAAAATTTGTTCTTGCTCCAAAAAAATTTTGGTCTTTCTAAATATTCTATTGATGCAAGACATTCTTTTTTTCTGTCTATGATATTGGATCGATCTTTCAATAAAAGATTAAGTATTGCGGAAGTTGTGTTATTTTTGATAAGATTTATTTTGACATTGATTGGTTAGTTGATTGAGAGGAATGCATGAATGTCGATACTTTTGTTATATTTGATTTTTTTTTTAAGACACTTTTTATTTGAGCCCGAAAATAATAAGTTAAAAAGTTACAAGAATCAGACAAAAAAAAATATAGATTATAGTTTAAATTAATAAATAAAATAAAAATTTACTAAAATTTTAAATTCGATATTTTTCATATGTTGATATCGTTAATTTGTTACAATTACGATTAATCTACCAATTAAAGTTATTAGACATAAGATAACGATAGTAGAAAAAAAATTTTTTCTGAAAAATGCATCTGATAGTTTTGGAAATAATAAAAAAAAGAGTATGTTATTTATATTCGATAAAAGTTTTGAAAGCGAGTGTTGAAATTGAACTAGATTTTATAAATCAGAAAAAATTTTATTTTTTGTTAATATACTAATGTTGCAATACATATTGTGTGGTTTATTCAAATGCATTACATTCAATTTTTTAGTAATATTACATTTGGAAATTGGAACTCATATTGAATCTCAATAGAGCATAAATTACACGATCAATTACTACAAATATAAATTTGAACTCTTTGAACTGGATAATGTTTCTGAAAGATTTAACTATTTAGGTGTAAGTCTTTATCTACTTTTAGCTATTAAAAAATCGAGAAGTTAAAATCACTGACATTTTTTTTTCTTCTTCGCTGCGGATTTACGATTCTAAAGTCAACAATTTTGGAATAAAATTTTTTTAACTAAAATTGTTTAATAACTTTTTAAAAATGATAGCAAATTTTCTTTGAAATATAAAAAAATTTACCTTAAAGAAAAACAAATCAAAAGAAAATAGATAACTCAATTTTTTTATTTTCTCTTTGAGCTCAAATAGTTCGCTAATCCATGTTTTTGAGCTCTTTGAGCTAAAAAGCCTGATTGAAGTTTAATAAAACATTATGCTTTAAATTCTTAAGTTGCTTTAAGTTCTTAAATTTTGTAATGAATAAACCGATTTTTACGCCGTTGACAGAAATTGACGCAGTTTTTTAAATCCTATGATTTACTTTTAAACACAAATTAATTAGACCAAAAATTTCGGAGTAATTAAAAAAAAATAATGATTTTTTTATTTCTTTCGTTAACGATAACTCACGATTGAATAAATCGATTTTGACCGACTTGGCGTCGATCGACATGGTTTTTTTATGTTAAGAGCTGATTAGTTTTTGAAATCGGTTGGTAGAGCCGTTTAAAAATTATTCGAAAGAAATCAGATAAAAAAAAAATTTTTTTCGTAATTTTTTTGAGCTTCCTCAAAATCTACCGGTCCAAATTGTATTAAAAATCTAAGTTTGGTCAAGCCCTTTCGAATAGCGCCAGTTGCGATCAAATTGATCAAGCCAATCGGTCAATACACACACCCACACTCACATACATACAGACATCATCTTAAAAATCGCCAGAAAAGCTTCCTAAGACTTTAAAATGTCGAGATCTGGTGAAAACTTCGATTTTCGAAAAACGTCGTAAAACCAATAACTTCCCGATTTCCGAAAATTTTCAATTTCTTAGTGGGAAATTATTAAAAATTCCATGAAAATTTTTCTCACACGAGTAACTCGTTATTTGAATGTGCGCTTGAGAACCAATTCACATAAATCACATTTTAGTTCGATAAAATGCAGGTATTTTAGTATAAGTGAATTTTATGAAGCAGCGGAAAAAAATGACTATTCACAATATTTTATGTAAATATCCTATTATTTGCTCGCAATAAAAAAAAATCAATATCTCTAAAATCTCATTTAAAATTCCAATTTAATATTTTATACATTTATTTATCTATAATTATCTGATGAATAACAATTTCAATATTCGCGTTAAAATATATTATGCAGAGTTATGAAAATAATTTACATTGCTATTATTTATAATTGAGTGGAATGAACGTGAATTATCGATTAACATATCTACAATACTAAAGTAAAAAATTGCGTGATCATCGATGCGTGAATCATGATGTAGATATGCGAACAAATAGACGCAATGGAGCGCAAATTTAATAATAATAACTATAATATACAAATAATAACAATAATAATAATATTAAAGTATTCTTTCAGAAAGTTCATCGATCGTATATTATACCGAATGGTTTTTTTGTTAAATTAATGATTTACTTATAACCGCGGCATCAATTATCGTTTACATATTGCTTTCGCACTTTCGAACTCAGCAATTAAGTTACATGCAAATGTACTCATATATTAATTTCCATCGTGATGATTGATGATAATTAATTAAATTTCAATAATTTCATAAACTTTGTTTAAAATTAAAAATATTTTTAATGAATGGCCTTGACAATCGAGGTTATTAATAAATTTAAAGAGAGACTTTATCATTATCATTTCATTATATAAATAAAAGAAATATGATAATAAATAAGGTGGTTTTTTATTTATATAACTTGTAATTCAATATGTCTATTAATACACCGTAAAAAGGTTTGTGGAAAAGTAAAGTGAAATTACAATATTACTTATACATATATGTCTTACTTTAAAATTGGCTCAAGTTCCGTAACAGTAACTTTCTCACTATAACAGAGATAGAGTGTTGAATTCTTTGCCGGAAGTATAAGTGGGAGCAATTGAGGGCGGGTTACTTACGCAAGTTACCGGAAATGTGGATATATTTAGTACTCTTCCTTTTATTCCATTATTATCAAAAGACAAATTATACTTTTGGTATTATGGATACTTTGTACGTAAGTACGCAATTATCGAACAACTTTTGTCGATGATAATTTATTTTTATAGACTTATTTAGTGAAGATAATACAATTATATCATCTATTGCAGTCATTGTAGGATACTTAAGAATCCACCTCAGAAAATATAAGTATCAGAGTGTTTGAACGGATTTTTTTATGATAAATCTCCTAGAATCCCGTAAAAAATTTCTGATATGATCAGATATAATAATAAAAAAATATTTTTTTATAATTAACTGATTTTATATTTTTCTGAAAATATGTACGTTAATTGACATGTCAAATTAAATATAAATTTTTTTGGGGTTTAGTAAATAAAACTGAATGCCAAATAAGTTTCTGCAGAGAAAAAAAAAATTAACTCGAAAAAAAAAAAGTTTTAAAAGCAGTTGACCTTGCGGCCATCCCTGGAACTTTTCGCTATGTATAAGCTCCAAACGCTTGAGAAATTATCTATTTTGGTTTTAAGCTCTTCAAGCTTAAAAGCACAAATTTTAGACTTTTTCAGTCTCTTCGAGCTCGAAAATCTAGAGGTTCATGAAGACATACTTTTAAAAAATTTTAAATTGCAATATCATCCAATTGAATCAATCGTTTTTGATAGGGCTTGTAGCATTCGACGCAGTTTTTTAAGCACAAAAAAATTCCGGCTGTGAGATATTTCCACAGCGAAAATGTCCAAACAAAGCTCCTGTTAAAAAGTCTATGAAAATCAAACAAATCGTCTCAACCCAAAATATTTCAAGAAATGCCCAAACACAGCTCTTGTTAAATGCGGAATTTAAAATTCCAATTTTAAGAGGTTTTTCACGGATATTGAATATTGGCACACCTTAATAGATACTGATCAAAAATTTAACTTGATTTAAGAAAAAAGATCTTGAACCAAGAGTACCATTTTGAAGGAAATCATTTTTTTGAGACAAGAGAAAAAAAATTCTTAATTCAAGAAATTATTCTCAATTCAAGAATTTTTCTCTTGAATCAAGAAAATTATTTTCTTCAAAATAGTATTCTTGATTCAAGATTTTGTCTTTTGAATCAAGTGAAATTTTTTTTCATCATTCCGAGGCCGAAAGTTAGTTTTTCTTCTGTTTTCTTACATGAAGAAAGTTACTCATTTCAGACTGCTCACAATTAGTGACAGTTTCAATTACTGTATTTTTTTGTTTTAGTTTTCCTCCCGTGACATTACTGTCAACACTATTATATACGCGGCAATAAAATTATAATTTAATTATATGTGTAGTTAAAAGTAATAAAATTGGTTCACTTATATAAACAGAATAATTAAATAAAATATTAAATACAATAATATGATAAAAAATTAAAATTATTTATATAAATTTAAAGTTTTTTGTAATTTTTACGAGAATTTAAATAAAAATATCACTTAATAAACAAACTTGTGCATAAAAAAAATAAATTATGAGTTCATCGGAGTGTTCATCTGAAGAGTCTGAAGCTGAAGAAGTGCGACGAAATATTGCTGCGGAAGCTGCTGAAATTATCCAAAATTTAGCACCCTCAAAATCTGTGCAACGCTACAGAAATTGCTACGATCAATTTATCAGTTGGAAGGCTTCAAATCGTATTAATTTAATCAATGAAGATGTTTTATTAGTATATTTTAAAGATTTATTTAAAACCTTGGCACCCCCGACAATTTGGAGTCGCTGGTCGATGCTGAGAACCATGATTAGTATTAATCATAGCATCGAGATTAAAAATTACAATAGATTGAAGATTTTTTTTTTTTTTTAACTTTTTATTTGTTTTTAGCGACTGGGCCCCCCCCCCCCCCCAACACCCCGCCGGGGCTCCGCCCCTGGACCCCGCCGGGGCTTCGCCCCTGGACCCCATCGAGATTCTATCCCTAGATCTCAATATTAATTTAAGATTTACTTCAATAAGTATGTTATATAAAAAATATTGAACTTTATGTAAATTTATATATTTATTTTAACCTCATTTGTCTTTATTTATTTTGTAGAATTATTATCGAACTTTTGGTCCTGGTATGATGAAAAATAGTATACGCGCCACGGGACGATAGTAGAACATTTTCAACTCCCGCTTTTGTCACCCTCGCCTTCGGCTCGGGTGACAACATCGCGCGGGTTGAAATGTCCTACTTTCCTCCCTAGGCACGTAATATACTATTTCAGTGCAGTTCCTATTATTTTATCTGCAAAATACTATAGATTAAAAGATTATTAATCATTAGAGTACGGAGTCTTAGATAAAAAAAGAGAATGTTTTATAGTAATCACTAATACTCACTGGAGTAAAAAAATGGTATACAATTATATATTATTCATATTGGCGATCTAATCAATAAATTGTTTACCTCCATTTTAAAATATCTTTCATTTGTACGAAAAAACAATCAGTTTAAAATTTATTATGACTTTAAAAACAATTTCATTATTTTAATTTCTAATAGATATATAGTATTTTTTTCCCTTCCGGGCGTAAAGCGTCAACTTTAACTCCACTGCGCTAAACGAAGTTTCCGCTTTACGCCTTCGTCGGGGAAAAAAATAGTATACACTCCTCGGGAAGTAAATAAGAAAGCCTCAGATCACATGTTTGTTGACCTCGGCTTCGCCTCGGCCAACAATTGCATGTGCTCTGAGACATTTCTTCCCTAGGGGTGTAATATACTATTTGGTTTGGATCATTCAAATAATTTATAATTGGACTATTGCTTCATCAAAATATTATTGCTAATTAGATCGTCGATATATAATTGTATATGATTTCCGTATAATTATATATAATTTTATGTAATCATATATAATTTAATATAGTAATTTATAATAATGTGTGTAATTTTTGTATAATTCTATAGAATTATACATAATTCTATATAATGAAGAAAATATCAAAAATATCATTATAGAAATTTATATAAAATTATATAGAAGTATTTACAATTATAAATTTTTTTAACCGGGTAACTGCTCTGAAAATTATGTTAAGCTCTCATTATTTATGGTCTAGATTTATTGGTTTATTAATTTTAGAGGGGTATTATAACTGAAAAGTTCGAAAAGTGATCGTTTTTTTATTTTTATATCGCGTATTTTATAGTATCATCATCGATTAACAATCAATTCCTATTTTAAAAATTTACAAACAATCCTATAAAAAGTTGACCAGCGAGAAAAGCTTACAGCAAAAGATTTTTCAGATTTGTTTAGTTGCGATTTTCCGAACATAGTGCGTAAATGGATTAATTAACTTTGGGGTATTAATAAGCAAACATATTGGATTGCTTTGAAATTTCTTGTTGACTAATACACAATGTTTGTAATTGATAATTAGCAGTACATGCTCTTGTTTGGAATCATTTTAATCCGTAAACAGTAATAATGCACAGTCAAGTTAACACAATTATGTTGCAGTCAATTTTTCGGTTATTGATACTTTCTCATGAAGTGGAATGTTTTAATATGCAGAATTTTTGAGTTGGGTCAGCAATAGAGTAAATGAATTTTGTAAAGCCAATTATGCATACTTTTGTAATGAAAATGATTAACAAAGCAAATAGAAAGTTAATTGCAATAAAAATCATAAAGTTCAATTTTAAGCTTTTTGAGTTTATAAACAGTTTGTTCATAAAATTATAAGAGAATTAGAGCATTGAATATGATATATAATGTATTTTTTTTATTCTTAAATAGTCTTTTGTTAAAAAATCTATCTTCTTGACTCGAGGAACCCCGTTTTCAGGTATAGTTTTAATATTGTAAGCTATTGCTGCCATCTTTCAAAAGTCTTGGAAAATACAATAAATATTGGTAAAAAATTTCTAACATAGACTACTAGAGTACTTTCACTTGTAATACGAATGTATATTTATGAAAAACGAATACTTGTGTGCTTGCAAAGTGAAAATTGTGATTATAATATTGATCAGAACATATTGTTTATAATCAAACTAAAGTGTGGCGATCTCCACCTGTATTTCGTGTACTAATAATGCACTGTACTAATAATTAAGCCAGTCAAAATCGTTTGATTCGTTCGTGAGTTATCGTTGACGAAAAAAAGTTTTATTTTCGAATTACACCGAAATTTTCGGTTTGATTAATTTGTGTCTAAAAGTTTATTATAGAATTTGAAAAACTGCATCGAATGCTGAGAACCACGTGAAAATCGGCCGATTTGTTCGTGAGTCATCGTTGTCGAAAGAAAAACGAAAAAAGTGTTTTTTCGGGATTACTCCGAAATTCCTAGTTCTATCAATTCAATCTTAAAAATTCTTTATGGAGCTTAAAAAACTGTATCGAATGCCGCCAACCGGGTGGAAATCGGTTCACCATTCGAAAGTTATTGCGGTTTGAAAATTCAAAATATAGTGTTTTATTAAAGTCCTATCAGACTTTTAAGCTCGGAGAGCTCAAAATGATATGAAAATTATATTTTTGAGCTCGAAGAGCTCTAAAACGCAATAAGTGCAATTTTGAGCGCTTAAGTATAAAATTAGCGGGAAGTTGCAGGGATGGTCTGTATGGTCAACCGTTTTCCTAATTTTTTACTGCTATTTTAGTGATAACACTATCGTTTTTTCAACAAATTAAGGTAATGTCATTTTGTAGGAATTTTTTGATCCTTTTACTTAAAATTAAGTCAAATTTTCTTATTAATCAATTTTTATCTTCATCATAGTTCATCATAATATTTCAACGTGATATTTAAAATGCTCTTTCTTTATTATAAAGAAAAAAAAAACACGTAACTTTCCGCAATGCTCATCGTAAACATTAAAAAAATACGAACACGCTAGTAAAAAAAATAAAAATTTACTTTTTTAGCTCTAAAAAAAAAAAGTTAACTCTAAAATGCATTTAAAGAAAAAGAAAATTATAAAATAAAATTTATTGAAATTGCGATTCCGAAGGAGGAGTATTTATACAGAGAATAAATTAAACGTTGATTTTGTCCATAAAATAGTTAGTGAGTCAGTGATTAATCTGGCAGCGCTGGGAATGTAGTAGTAAGCCAGAGTAAACTCAGTAATTTGTATTTAAGATTGCTTGGGTAAGTTGACTCTTCTTAACTGAGAAACGTTTGAATTTAAAAGTCATAGCAGAGCCGAGCCGAGGGTGCCGTGTACCAGACGAGAGTTTAGAGCCAAAAGCAAGACAAGAACAGTTTTCCAGTCCTGGAGAGCAACCAGTGGTTGCCTGAGGTCACAGTCAGTAGTTTATGCAGCTCAACGCTTAGCTGTCGTGACACAAATGCGCTTGCGATGAGCTACTCGTGTGTACCGAGCTTCCAGCTTCAAGCTTCTAGGTTCTAGCTTCTGGTGCTATGTGCCAGTTTACCATCTACCATCTACCATCTACCATCATACTTATAGTAATAGCAATAGCAAAAAGATAAAATAAAATAAGCTGTCTTAGACTTAGACTGAGCATACTATGCAGGAATAGAAGGGGGAGAGATGAAAAAGGTTACTACTAGACAGCAGATACTAGATACCAGATACTAGCTAGTAAAGCTTCCTGATCAATGGGATTGGGATAAAATTTTACCAAGAGTTTTATCGACTACTTCTCAAAGAGCTCCAGGTACTTGATATTGTAGATGACGACCCGGGCTCATGCTCAAACACATATATGTACATCCATCCCCTTCTTCATATTCACTGAATGCAAAGTCACGAATCCAGGTACTTTATAGCTCGGTATATATGTATTTTACGGTACCCGGTTTCCGACGACTCGATATGCTACCAGCTTAAATATAAGTTGGCATATCCACCAGAGTACCTGTGCTGGAGAAATATCTGCTTCGGCGATAGCGCAAATGGGTTATGGAAAAGTAACTTGTCTTTT